>NC_071326.1:39250000-40478125 GCF_943734725.1 Anopheles marshallii | reverse complement strand
GTTTTGTCCGAGTGGAAAACTCAAAATGATTCATTGAATTGCTGCACGGCTTGGTCCTGCTTGCACCCAATTACCGTGTCCGTATGGCCCCCTGGTTTCCCTGGAGAGAGCAAACAGCAAGTTTCTAACAGCAACAACACTTGAACTGGATGTATATTGTTGTTAGTGTTTGGTACTCGCTTAAGGACGCAGAAAAGGCGACCATTAAATGGGACATGAAAGGAAAACGATTTGGAACGAAGCATTTCCCTTTTTTTTCCAGTGAAGCAACGATGGAGCATCGTTGTGTGGCGAGCGTGAAAGTGTGATGATATAAATTATGCTTTTCAGCGTCTGCTGCACCACTCTCCCATCCTATGGCATCTTTTCTCTAATGCTTTCACGCTTACATTTTTGTGTATGTGTGTCCCTCAACAGCTTTGGCCATTTATGTCTGTATACATCCTTGCCCAGCCGTATTACGGTGCAAAGCGTTTGTGAACAGTCGTTGGTTAAGCATGTCGGCATGCTTCCTTATCGAGCCACTACTGGAAGGAAGTATTGCGATGAATAGTTTCATTGCTGTGGTTTCACGAATTAGAGAGTTAAACCGAATAGTATTGAACGATCGTAGCTGGGTGTGATTTATTCAATAGCATGAATTTGTTCAACATGGTGACTCGAAGTGGACCGATAAATAGGGCTTTAAACACTAATTTTGTTGTATTAGCAAAAAATACTTGTAGCGCTTTTTTATGGACTATGAGCAAACATTTGGATTGAATTTCTTATTGGTGTTTTTATTGCGATATCAACTGACAAGGTTAGTTGTTGTTTCAATTGTTCCATATGCTGCTGTTTTCAAATGATCACGCTTGCTTTAATTTTCCACAACTAATCTTGGAGTTGCACTTCAAAAGATCAACAAACTTTCGGTACAACCGACAGACAGGACGTACACACAAAAACCATCTCCCAAGTCTCACAATAAAAGATAAGCCACTCAATGATGCCATCGAGGATGAAGCAACGAAATCGATGCTGTTTCTCCTACTCAATGACCAATTTGCCTTCCCTGCCCGGTCTCCCTTGGGTGGAAGCGCTGTTCCCATCTTTTTTGTGGTCGTCCTCAGAAGAAATGTCTTCACAGTGTGTAGGGAAAGAAAGCTATACGTCCAGCAGCAGCAGCAGTAGTAGTAGTAGAGAGAATACCTCCCACCGGAACGGAATCGACAAACGGTTGACGGTAATTTGCTTCATCGAACGTACAAGAACATCGTACCCAAAGGGCCGGGCCGCAACCGCATCTCGTGAAGGGGATGAACGTACCGACAGACAGACAGACGGACGGGACTTCCCGAGCAGACGGGCCGTTTCACACTGGGCAACACACTTCAAGTACTGCCGCAGCACCGAAGGACAATTGTCCGGCCAAACGCGCGGGGGCGCCAAGAATCAATTGGATCTAATATAAATGTTTGCAGTTAGCAGGATGCCCATTCACAAGGCTGAGGGCGTAAATCGGGCGGAAATCAGATGCTCAACTTAGCACTCCACCGCGGCCTTGCACAAACCCACCGTGGACGTGCAAAAGGATGTCAGGAAGCTTGCAAACTGCCCTCTGGTGACTGGCACTCTGCTGGGATTCGCTTGCTGGTGGAAGGATAAATAATTGTATACGTTTCCTATTGTATCAATTGGGGAAGTTTCATCGCTTCTTTCGACTTATGAATCCACGGTGGTTCGTTTCTTTTTTCTCTCTCCACACTTCCTTCCCAACCGGCGACCGGTGGATCGTACTTGCAATGAATGAAAGAAGTCCCCGGGAGTCGTCGTTTCACTTTCACTCGCATTGGTCCTCCTCTCCCCATCTGAAACACTTCCGGGCGGTCATTTTGTACGCTTCGTCGGCTTCTGTCGGACGTCAGCAATCGAAATGATGGTCATTTGTACCGTTGTGCATATCCGTGTGGCTTATCCGAGAAGAAGAAGGATGGTTACGGTGGTTCATCGGTGTCTGTTGAACTTGTTGGGACGTGTGTCCTGCCGACACTTTATGGATGCGACCGATTAGTGTAATGAAGAGGCCAATTTCTTTCGGCCGAGTGGCTTTTTTTTGTGTTGTGTCATAAAGGGCGCGCGCGCGCGCACACGCACATAGCAGAGCAAACGAGTGTAAGCATAAGCATAATGGTGTCGTACCATGTGTTTTTTTTTTGTTATTTCTTCCTCTATGAATGCAAGTAACGAGGTTTTGGGTCGTTATGTTTAAGCATAGCGTTAGTGTCTTAGCGTAGTGTCGTGGTGCATTCTTTTTTAATTATAGGAATATTTCGAATATACTTATATATTTCTTCAAGAATGAGGTCGATCTTTTTAAAAGTCATAATGAATTATGATTCATCTAAATTTTTAATGCAGTTTTAGCTCTCCAAGCAAAATGACACGTGACAAGAATGATATAAAATATCCTTTTAATAATTTTCACAATTGTTTAGAGCAATATAACCACGTTGTCTAGATTTACGTGAAAAGTATGATATCAACTGGTAATATTGTCTTATCTGTGCTTCATTTGTATTCTTTTCTGATGCATACTGGTCTCGTTGTCAACTGTTAGTAGTAAATGGAGTAATTCTAACTGAACAGCCTTATTTTTAGTACATTTTGGTGAATTTCATCGTGTCTTATATCAAATTGCCTAATCGATTATATATTTTCTTTAATATAAAAAAAAATGTACGAAAAATTAGAGAAAAATCCGGAATGTTTCAACTCCGACTGTTTGTCTTTAATATGAAGAATTATTCTTCTCTTCTATTTTTTTTACTGTACTTTCTCTACTTGTAAGAATTATTCTCCATTGAAAAACATTTTCCACAAATCGATGAATTAAAAATAAAAGCAAGTAGATTATTCCAAAATTGAAGGAGATTCCAAAAAAAATCTTCATCTACCTCATCCCACATGATTGAACAATTCTGCTTAATCCGTTCGCAAAAGAACTACATTTAATCTCACGTACCGATCCACTCTGCAAGCCAAATACCACGTATTTGCCCCAAACCCCAATTTTAATCTATTTTTATAAACCATCATCCGTTTTTTTTTCCCCTCAACCAATGGGTGAATGAGCGTTGGGGCCCACACTTCTATCAAATTCACCACAAAATCCTATCAAATTAAATCTTCACGAGCGATTGCGCGAAATCCAATAAGTTTTCTAGTACCAAAAAAAAAAAAAAACAACGGCCAAAAATGTCCCGCGTAACGATATTATCACACCGCTTTCATTAAACCGCAAAGATTTTCTCCCTTTTTCTCCGTTTGCTGTATCGTGTAGGTTCCTAAAGAAAACCTCCCACGGTGGGCGTTATCAGCATGATGGAGAAGAACCGCTGTAACAATATCAAACCCCGTGTCAAGTTGTAGCCAAGTCAAGTGGGTTGGAAAAAAAGACCCCCGAGAAGCTGCATACACACACACAGACGAAAGGAGAAAACTTTTCCATTCCTGATTTCCTGATGAAGTGGCCACGATGAGGAAATCAGTGCCATTACTTAGAAAAGAAAAAGTATTCGTCTACATCTATACATAGAGAGAGAAAGAGAGAGAACGCATCAACCCTCCCACAAGAGTGTCTTGGTGAAAGGTGAATGAATATTTAATCATTCCATAATCGAAACTTATTCCTGTCACCCCGATCATGACAAGCGCCATGGGTTCGTGGGCATCGGGGTGGCAATCCGAGAGTAGGTGAGGCGACGTAACGAACGAACACCGAAATGACAAAACATCTTGCCATCTTAACTCGGTCGGTAATGTTTGGGAGGGAAAAAAAAGTTCCCAAACTGCCTCAGTTGTTCATTATGAGCACCGGTTCGTTTTTTTTTTGTTTTACCCAAATCGGAAGCACTCGTTTAAAGTGTGCCCCCGCCGTTCAATGCCGTCGTAACTGTCAGATATCAACATCGCGCTTAAACGAGATGCTGATGGTGATCGACACGGAGATGAATATTTGACGCAACTTCGTTCATCATCATCATCATCATCATCACTCGACAGTTGATTTTCGAAGCGAACGAATGGTAACGCGAACTGGTTCCTCCCCGATAGTGAATCACTTTTTGAGAGCCGGTACAGAAGATACAGCTAGTTGACAGGCTGTAGGTATTTGGGGGAAAGTAGCGAAGGATTAAAGGTGCCATTCGGTTCGGAAAGTACTTGTTGTCTTGCGATTAAGCGCACGACACCGGGATGTCACGTACTGAAGAGCGGTCTGATTTTTTTTTTGCTACAGTGCCACCCAGTATCGCCGAGCGTCAAGTGCAGCTTGGGAAGAAGCTATAATCCGCAATGAATGGAAACGTTCAATGAGACGATGCATCGGTGCTGGAAGAGGAGAAGGAGAAGGAGATGAGAGAGCTTTACATTGTTGCACTCTTTGACCTGTGTCAAGTGTCGACAAGGGATTAGGCGTCCGCTTCTCCGAAGCTTACTCGAACCGGGTGAAGTGGGCGTGATTGAATTCCCTTCCGAGATGTGTGTGTTGAGTTGTGTATCGGTAATCGAAGCATAAGTGAACATTTCACAGCTAACATACAGTTAAGTCATGTAGCCGCAGATTTCTTCCTTAAGGAGCTAGAATGAAACTATATAGTGTTATATTAAAAACAACGATCATATTACTTCAAATGAATAATATATTTTCAGAAACGTACTAATTATTTTCTTTTTTATTTAACCGCATAATATATGGCCAGCTTTTGCAATAATTTTTTTTTGCTTTTCTTTCGTTTTAGAATACAACCCCCGCCACAATAGCTCAGCTTTTCGTGGGAAGGATGAATCAACGATGCAACATTGGAGTCCCGTTTCTCGTGAAGTAATGCTAGCAACGCTTCATAGACGTGAACATCCAGAACGTGTAGAATACCGGTGTACGATCGTACGATATCGTATTACGAAAAGCTCATACAAAAAACAAAAGAACAATTGAAAGTGAATAGAAGCAAAGCTTTTGTTTGTTTTCTTTTTCAATGTACATAGCCAACGCACGTGTGTGTGTGTGCGAGTGAATGAGTGGTCAGTAAAAGAGGAACAACCATACTGACTGACAGTTATCTAGTGGTAGTAGAACCAGTAGTAGCGTTAGCCCTAAACTAGTATATCCGTAGCTATTCTTACGATTAGAAGCTAAGCCTGAAGAGCAGTGAGGAGTTAGGGCTTTATGAGCGCAAATTAAACCACACGCACACGTACACCGAGAGCAAGTGCAAAGGATCGAAAGAGATTATGAGAAGGAATTGGAATTTTTTCCGTTTTTTTTTTGTTTTCAAAATGACCTCAATGGATGGTTTGTTTGTTGGTTAGGTGGTGTACATCATCATTGTTAAAGTGTTTGTTATTTTATTTTACTTTTTATTTCCACCTTTTCAACTATTTCGGACCATTTTCATCCTTCTTTCGGTGCTAGTGAAAGCGCGTATCAACAACGTTGCTTGCACAATAATAGTACCGAAATGTTTTTTTCTTTGCATAATTTTATAAATCAACTTAATGTAAACAACCTTTGGATTCCAATTTGTTCTTTTCTGTTTTGAATAGCTCTTTTTCTAGCTGGAATTTAATGCTTGGGTGCTACTGAAAGCGACACCCAGCGTGTACAGTACTTTGTAGAGACATGTTTAAGCATGATTAGGCTTATTAACAAACAAAACCACATATACTAACATACGATTGTAGACAAATCCCCACACGCGTAAATAGTTAAGCGAATGAAAATGTACATAAGTGACGACAATATAGGTGATTAAGGTTTACACATTTGGTACAGTACGGATAAGTGTCCCTTCCACTTCCATTGTGTGTGTGTATTTTTGTTTTCCTTCTTCTACTAATAATTTCGACAAGAAATAGTCGAATCATCCCACTACTACTTATTGAACACCATCGCTTCCCATCTTCCCAGGAGCGTCATTTGGATGATCGTTGAAAAAAAAGGGAAGTCAGCAGCTGTATGACTAGTGCGGTAAGCCTTACTATTTAGCAGAACAGAGTGTACGTACTCCAAAGGCAGAAACGAAAGCAATCGTAAACAACGGACTTACAGAGCTGATACGATGGACGATGTAGGAATGGGATAAAAGTGATCAGCTGTGGTTACAAGACGGTCGAAAATGATCCTTTCTTGATTGGTTGATCGTGTTCTGGCGGGGCATGGTATGCATCACATTCATACGCTCCATTAAAAGGCTCTCAAATATCTGACAAGGCATTTAAATTTAATTGTAAAAAATTTTGCCTTCCTTCATCACTCATCGCTCCACTACAAAAGCACAGTAATGGCTGCCAAACTTTCTACAGCGGGCTCCACCAGCGCACGTAGTTGTTTTTGTTTTTGTTAGTGTACCATACATAAGTGTACACCATGTTACGCTTCTAGTGTTTTTTTTTTCTAATCCAATAAATCGCAGTGCCATTAGGGAGTAGCGTAGTGTATAGGTGTATGCAACACATACCGCAGTGGGAGAGTGGTTACAAACACAATGTTTGTCCGAGTAACTGTCACCAGTTTTTGTGTCTTTGTTTCCTTTTATCCCTTTGTCCACGTTTAGCAGTTGGAAATTTGTGCAGTACCGAACCGCGTTTCGGTTACTCCTTCTCGCTAGTGTATACTAGAGTACATAACTATGAAATTACCTTAAGCAGTAAAGAACCCCTATTGATAAACGCGCTAGATGTAACGGCTATTTTAGTGCTGCTGCTCCAACACTTTGGAGGTGCAGATTCGAATAGCAGAAAAAAACACACACACGCGCGCGCGCTCGCACGCACATATATCTATATACAAATGGCTGTTTGTGGTGAAGGCGAAGCTAGTGAATAATAAGCAACACAGATAGATATACACTTCCCGTAGGTAAGACACATCGATTCCATCAGGATCCGCTAGTGTGATCGTTATAGGTGGAATACGATGGTACTAATTAGGGCGAGCAAAATAATCATAGCAACAAGCGACTTGGTGTGTGTGTGTGTTTGGGCGCATGTGAGAGCATGGGTGATTGTGCGTGCGTATGTTAATAATTTAAATAATAATGAATTAAATAATGAATTAAAAAATTGTAACTTGCTACACGAAAACACCCAAATTTACAGTTGTGCAACTAATAACGGGGCATGGTCCTGTCCCTGCTCCGCGGTTTGGTTTAGTTTGGAATATTAAAGGGATCGCCCAACCAGTGTGTATGACACAAAATCGAAAGCGCAATCGTTTTAAAAGTGACGTAACTGCATGGATTTTACGCAGTTTCACACAAGGAACAAAATTTAAAATTAGTTTCAAAATTAGGAAAAACAAAACTTTTTTTTCTCGTGCAACTATTTGGCAAAAAATAAAATAAAATAACACTTACCATAATAAAAACTGATACTTTTACGTGCTTTGGAATCTGGACACTTGTTTTGGATGCCTGCAAAATTTTTCAAACCGGTACGTTCTCTTAAAAAAACACAAGAATAGGGTCACAATTTTGTTGCACTATCGACAACCGTCAGCAAGAGATTACACCGATCAACCAAAGGCTGTTTGTTTTTTTTTTTGTTTTTGCGCCTTGTCAATAATAACGTTGTGTTTACGTTTTAACAATTAAAGCAAAACACTGTACAGTAACTAAAATTTCTACTCGATAGCATTAACTCTAGCGAACGTTTAAGAAGCACACGGGATAAGCTGCAAGATATTTTGTTAAACAAAGCGGGAAGAAACTTGTAAAGAATCGTCAGCTAATATCTAAGGCATCTAAGTAGAAACGAATGAGTGAAAAACAGCTCCATTTATCCATTTTTTGAATTCGGCGGCAGGTTCGATGATACATATTTTACAATGCAAATTGCAACAAACTATAAATTGATGTGCAATTTAGTTCGTATAAACATATATAGACACACACACATAAACACTTCTGTGGGAAGCATCGAACGGGAAAAGCACAAACATAAGAACATACGCAAACAACTAAAAGCAATGCCATTTGAATAGTGAAACACACGGAATCCCGGATTCCACCTTCGGTCGTTGGTGGTTCCGAAACGGAACGTGTTTTATTAAGGATTACGTAAGGGCTTGACGAAGTAAAACAAAAGATTGAGCTGTGAGAATGTTTGTCGCTAACGGAAGAAAACAAACAAAACCCCGTATGTGTTCAGGAAAGCCACGCCAAATGCAGGAATGGCTTTAAAAAATGGTGATTCGATGTTAGGTGCGACACAGAAATGTAGCGCATTTGGTTAAAAGCGGTGCTACAAGGCGGTGGTACGACACAAAACAATTAGCCTTCCCGAAACCCCACCCCAACCGTTAAGACACTCTGACCGCTGTTCAGACCGTCTTGTCTTGTCTTTCCCATTTTGTGGTTATGCTTTTTTCGTTGTTTTTGGTTCCGTTTGCTTTCGAACTCCCCTGTTATAGTTGTGTTTTTAATTTACTATTATCGCCATTTTGTACAAATTACTTTAGTTTGGTAATGTTTGGTAAACGTTTGAAACTTTTGCGTCGAATTAGCTGCAAATTAGGTATGTGTATGTAAGGCCGGGAGGGGATGTAATAGGGTAGTAGCGTTCGGTAACGTTCATACGCGGGACCTTTCATCAATGTGTGACAAATGTTATCGAGGCGGATTTCAATAGAAGCAAAACAAAAAAAACGAAACCTATCGAAACCCTCTCTTGTGTGTAGAATAGTGCATTGTAGAAAGGGAAGGTGTGATTTCCGATCGCTAGAAGTGCAGGGAACAGGTTTGTGAGGAGGAGTGAGCGAGAAAAATGTTGAAATAAACTAGAAATACTTATTACTTTAACATTACGTTTTTTGGATGTGTGTGTTCTTTTTTTATGCAACAGTGTGTGGGTAGTTAAGAAAATCCGAAAATGGTTACGAGGCTGAGTTTCAGAGACTGAATTTTTTAAATTAGAGATTATTGCTATCAAAATTTTCCACTCGTTGAAATCCCCGTCGGTTGAGGCAATATTTTCCCGAAACGGCCTATTTTCAGATGTAAAACGAAAACCTAAAGAAAGGGAAAAACTAATTCTCATTCGTTATTCGTAAAGTTAGTTTATTTACTGTGCTGAAATATTTCTTCAACTTGTGATCATGCCTGAAGATTTAATATCATACAATTGAAACATCCCTTCATCTTTTTCCGGTAGAAGGGAATGACATTGAGAGTAATCTTTTCCGTGGAAGGCGACTCCTCTTAATGTTCGAAATAATTAAACAGGTCATTTCGGGATGATTTTGCCACAACCAACGGAGATTTCAACGAAAGGCAAGAGATGAGTAATATTGTAACATTCGCTGGGAATGTCCCAATAGTAATGAGCCTCAGGTTGTCGCACACCATTGTTTCTTACGGGGCGCTCTACCGCTTGGAGCAGATGATGTTGGGGATATGCTTTGATGCGTACCGAGCGTCTGTCGGTAGGAAGAGACGTTCCGCGAACTATTGCCGAGTGAATATTTGACAAGGCACAATGGAGGCGCCCAGTCACACCGCATTCCTCGCAATCGACTACCTAACTTGTATTCACCTCCGTAGATTTGACGGGACTCTGACTTTTTGTTTCCAAGGTTAAATAAAGCGCCAAAGGGGATACACTGGAAGCCTGAAATCAGCCTGCGTGAGTTGCGATTTAAATTTCAATCCAACCCACTCATGAGTTTTATTATTCAAAAAATGGTTTACCATTGTGAGTAGGCAAAATCGCAATTAAATCATTCAAACTTTTCGCAACGATTCAAACAAACTCACTCATTAGTTTTGATACAACACACAAATCGCGAAGCCTGCCAAAAGGACTACGACAACGCCTACACAGCTTGGAATATCCGTCCACAAAAATGTATTGATGCTGGAGGAGAAGTTTTGAAGTATATCAAGGTTTGGTACTGTTTCAATCAATAATAAAAATAATTTAAAAAACTGGTTAAATGGTACAAGAAGCAAGAACGAATTATCTCAAAATTATTAGGGTGTAGCTGTAAAATCTTTCCTTGTTTTTACCCGATAAAACTACGCTAAACAAATAATCAACATGGTTTCCTTGCCCGTGGGCACAGTACGAACACGTGCACTTTAATTTCAAAATGACAACGGTTGAAATTTTCAAGCATGAAAACTTTCATGAAAGTTCACATTTCCAAAAACGCTTGACAGATGGCGCTCGCGTGCGACGCTTTCAAACGAATGAAACTTTTCATCTTCCAGCAATTGCTTCGCACGGACTACTCTTCCATAACAACGAATAATGTTTATTATTTTCCCGTTAATTTAAAAGCAGAATTATTTTAATATATAATATGAAAATAGCAAATATATTGGCACTATCGCTCACATTCCCAAAATCACATTTCCTCTAACGTCAATCACAACAAACGCAGCTGGCAACACTGCCCAAAGCTCTACCGCGCAAGGATGCTGTCCCGTTGGAGATGGAGGCGAGTGAAATCTCTTCCGTTTTTCCCACACACACACACACACACATATCTCATCTCATCGTCGTGAGCGGAGATTCATCGTGCCTGCGCTTGCATCCCGCCACTACCGGGGGCCAGACCGAGAGAACACGGCCAGCCAAACAAGGGAAAAACTCCCGCTCCCGCGTACCGGTTCGGTAGGATCGGCTTTTTTCCCGAGCGCAACGGAAACCCACCGCTCGCAAAATCGCGCGTGCAAAACGCAGATCCCATTTCCAGTTCAGTCACCACGGTCGACTAAGGACGTGTGCTTTTTCTAGCCGTCGTATGTGCTTTCCCTCGTTTTTTTTCCACGGTGCGTGTGCGTGTGTATGCGTGTGAGAGTGCATGTGTGCGGGCAGGCTGGTGGTCTGGTTGGGGAGGGCGGCGGTGGGGCAGGGCAAATCAAGCAATCACGTTGAAGCGAGCAAAAGCGAAGTGCTTGTGTGGTGTGTGCGGGTACGGGGTCAGGATGTTGGGTGAAAAATCCCACCCGCCGCTTTGCTGGCCATATCGCCCAGCATCATCCTTCCCCAAACCCCAACAAAAAAGCATCCCCCTCTCCCCTCCTATCCTTAGTGTCTCCACACCCCATAGGCGGTAGTAGCTTGAAGATTTTCAACTCCACCAGCCTTTTTTTTTTGATGGGCTGGAAAAACCGAAAAAAAGCCCTGAGAGTCCTTTGTTGCGGTGTTGTGTGTGTGGTGGGGACGCGTGAAAGCAAATAGGAAAAACCTATCCCCGTTACCATAGAGTCGCAGACTCCACCTGCCATGCCTACACAAGGGCGATTGTAGGCTCGACCCTCTTCGACCCTTGTGTGTTCACTAAACGTCGTGTAGTGCATACATACACACACACACCAACACACACACATATATACGTGCGCAGCAGCAGGCCAGTTTAGGGTGGTGGTTCCTTTCTTTTCGCAGCATCTTCTCTAACAAACAGTCAAGCCACCCTTTGTGGCTGTGTGTGAGAAACGTGTCGTTCGTCCTTCGTACAATTAATAAAAGGAGCCAAAGGAACTCCATTTGCCAACTTCTCGATCCCGCACAGGTGTAAACGCGGCGAACACTAACAGAATAAAAAAGGAAAACGACAGTGCAAGGTTAATTTCTCCAGTCGGTTGATCTCGCACTAGAGGGATTTTGCTTAATGGCACAGAACCACCCCAAACCAGAACTGAAGGTGTTGAGCGCGCGTACGAACGTGCGAGTGTGTGTGTGTCTGTGTGTGTGCTCCACAAAACGTGGTGAAAGACTCGCTGCTGCTAGTCTCGCTGCTTTACATAACAACCGCCATCGCAAAGGCGAACGTGAACCACCCATCTGCCAACCCACCCCCACCCACCCCGTGATTCGGCTTGGTTAAGCGGGGCTGCACAAAAGCGGAGCTTGCAAAATTTTCCACTAAACTTTGGTCTCGTCTCCATTTCAAATAGAGTTGTCAAGTGCACAGGATCTACGTGCGTGCGCGAGTGTGAGTTGTGGTGCCTGTGTGTGAGTGTGCTTGTACGTACGTCCCGTGCGTGGTGTGCCAAGTGTGTGTGCCTGGTCCTTGCATCCAAAGATCATCCACTTTTGGCAAGAACTACCAGCAAAGGTGAAAGTGAGTGAGTGCGCCCGAGCCCGAGCGCGAGAGAAAGAAAGAGAGTTCGTCTGTATGTGCGCGACTGTGTGTGTGTGTGAGTGTGTAAGGTAAAGGGCACAAAGCGCGTCGGAAGGCAACCGCAAAGCACGCCGCCAGCTACAATTTCTACTACTGTTTCTACTACTGCTGCTAGTACTTGTACTACCACCACTACCACCACCACCTACTACCGCTACTACTACGCACGCAACCTTCTTCCGAAACCGATCGTACCATCAAGTGCAGCGTACGAAGACATTTGACAAGCGCCTTCACCATAATGATTAGTAAGTCTCAGTGGCGCGCTTGCCGTGACTTTCCCTTGTCTCTATGTGTGCCCTCTTCCGTCCTGTCTGTCTGTCTCTCCGTCCTGTACCATGGTTCGCTTACGGGCGCACGCAATGTTTGCGCGGACGTGCTGGTGTATGTGTGCCTACACGCCTAGCACTAAACGTACACCGAAAAGGGCACCGATATGTTGTGCTTTTTTTCCATCTGCATTTTCCTTTTCTTCTCTTTTTTTTGTTCATCATTCATCTCCAATATGTATTCTCCATTTTTTTTTCCTCCCAGTTCCTGCCAATCATATCTATTAAGACGCATTTCAGTGTACGATGATCTAAAATGAAACGGGCAGTTAAAAAGACGTTAATTCATTGCATCCAATACTCTCATGCAAAAGGGCTTCCCCATCCTACTCACCCTTCCGGAGTTGCGCGCCCCCCTTCCATCCCCAACCCCTCCGCGTAACGGTGAGCAGCTTTCGGGTTTTCGGTACGGTCGCATCTGGACCGACTGCATGGCCAAAGGGGTACGATAACTCAACGCTCGTAATGCTGATGATGACGACCGTGATGATGATTGTACATGAACTGAAAGATCTAAAGGGACGTTACAAAGGCCATCAAATCCAGGCCCGGCAGCCTCCCAAACGCCACGCCGGATGGCGAAAGCGTGCCGTAAAGCTTTCCACCTTCGTCAAGCGAAGCGCAGGTGAAAGCCGAAGAAGCAGCAGCAGAACAGGAGAGGGAAAAAAAAACAACCCTCATCGCAACCTCCTAAAAGAGATCTCTTTATCCCTTTTTGCGTGTAGCGCACCGGTCCACATGCTGCTTCATAATGCATGCGGTTCAGGACCGGGCCCGAGGTTACGCGGCGTGCGGGCCCAAAATTTAGCGCTCGGCGAGGTAATAGTTTCACGTGCGTTGCTACCGACACACGGTTAATACGCTTCGGTGCGATGTGGCAGTGTCAGAGCGTCACCGGGGGATGAGCGCAAAAGGCCAGATCCTCGGTACTTATGCTTATCTGTGCAGTGCAGTGCGTTATCCTCGTAGCGAGCGGTGTGTACCGTGGGCGATACGCAGATCTTGATGCAAAAGAAGGAAAAAAAGGGTACAAAATGGTGCTCCTTTGCCAGGGATGTTCAACTGGCTTCAGAGGAATGTTCAGATCTTTATCATGAAGACAATGTTTTATCGTTGTACTACGCTATTAATCCACTGTTTCATATCTTGGAGCTTTCTGCTTGTACTTACTGTGGTTCAGAGATTTGCCTATCTTCCAGAACATCTTGAAAGTCTAAAGGTTTCATAAAATTGATTAAATCGCCAACGAAAGCAACTCTTTCCTGTTGCAATTCCATATAAAATGTTGCCATTTACGGATGGTGTGAGAATCCTTTACAAATCATTTGATTGGTAAAGCCTAATTAATGCTGCTTAACCATATTTTTACGAGGATTTTGCTATGAAGGAAGATTTTCCTATGAAAGATTGAAGGTTGAGGATTGCAATTACTTCTATTGATGGGATAGAACTTGATATTGTTAGTGAATATTTAATTATTCAACTGCATTTAATGATTTTCATATCGAACAATAATTATTCAACTCAAAAACTTCAGTTCTCGGGGAAAATATCACATTTAAAAATACAGAAAAGCGCATACTGCAGCTCAAACTACCAATCAATATTGCAAATAATAACTGATGGGGGGCCAATTACACCTGTTCTAAGAATCAATATTAATCGGATTGCTACCAATTCTAAAAATATGTCCAGGAGTGTCCTGCCTCCATGGTGGAGTCCCATGTTTTTGGTAGAAAACAACAAGTATTTATTGCTGAAACATCAGCACAAATTGTGGCAGTTGAACGCATGTAATAAATCTCTAAGAAAGAAGATGCTGTAGTTAAACCCATTATTAAAAATTCTTAATAAATCTAAAAAAGTGGTGGAGTCCCATGGTCTTCGGTGAAAGAGAACAAATACTTCATGCTAAAGCTACAAAGTTCCTAAAAACGAATAGTTTAAATATGATAGATGGAACTATATAATACTTTTCCATCGTAAAATGAGTTGAAATTCATCCAGAAAGTTCAAATTGTTCAGAAATAATATGTTCAGATACACGTCTTGCCTCCGGGCTGGTGGAGTCCCATGGTCTCTAGTAGAAAAACAGCAAGTATTTAATGCGAAAGCTCCAGAGCTTCCCATTATAAATGTGAAAGATAATATAATATAACACCTTTTAACCGTAGAAGGATGTTAAGTTCAACGGATAGTTCAAACTCTACACGATTCTGAAAATATGTCTCAAAATGTCCCATGCCTCCATGGTGGTGGAGTCCCATGGTCGTTGACTTTGGAATTTTGGTCAAGTACATCAAAAGTAGTGAATTAAATTTTTGTCTGGACCAGCGCCTCCATAAAAGAAATCAGACACCACAACCTTCGACTTAATAGTTCGTTCCCCCACGAATAGTCCCACATATGACTTCATTCTTGATCGTGTTTTTTCGTGTGTTCCAAAAATTATCAAATGCTTACCGATTTTGCATACTTTTACAGTAAAAAGATCCTTCCAAACCCCCATGAACAAAGAAAACCCCACCTTGGAAAAACCCCCTTAACAATTACGCAGGTTGCTCAACCCTGCCCGAACGCCCGAAACAAAAAAAGAAACGCAAGCACAACCCAGAGGTGCCGAAATTGAATGACGAAAGCCTACCTAATGGTCCCCAAGGGGGCAGCAGGGATGTTGGGGTGGTACGGTCGCCGCAAAAAGTGTAATAGACTGAGACGAAAAATCTCACATCACAATCTCGTCCCCCGGGGACCGTGGTGGTGGCTCCGGTGGCCGGTCTCTCTCCTCGCGTACGTTCGTTGTGCGCCGCCATCCATTTGGATGGAAATGAATACATGAATATGCTACTAGCACGGCCTCGGGAACCGTGCGCTATAACGACTCCGCACATCGACACACAGTGCCACGGACGAGTGACAGTGGCCACGAATTTAGTTGGACGGTTTGGCTCCTGGTTGCAATTTGCCCGCTTCCCACACACTCAACAACAACGGAGCAGCCGTGAGCAGGCCACGCGCACACTCGTGTACTTAGTATGCGGGAGCTTTCATTCAATTTACAGATCCTCTTTGACGGCGTTCCGTTCAGCCGTATCACCGGTGGGATTTTTTTTTTTTTTTGGCGTTTGTTGTGCGCTCCATGCCGAGCCTGATCAAAATTCATTTCCATTCCGTTTCATCTAACCTTATCCATATTTTGCTGCCCGGCTCACCGTTTCCTCCGGTTCAATCGGGTGTCCCGCTCCCTTTCGGGTTGCCCTAGATTGTCCCGTATCCACCTCACTGCACTAGGCGCTTTATCAGTTGATGCTCACTTCATCTATCATCTGATTAGTCCGCTTCGGGCACCGATCCAATGGTCGGCCCCCGGATGCTTGTACACCAAACATGGTAACGAAGTTATTACTGAGCACTCGCCGTAACGTCCGCTGTGTCCAAGTACAAGCGTTCGGGTTCCGGTTCCGTTCCGTACAAAGTTTCGCACAGCCATCAGATAGCAAAACTGACACTTCCGCACGGTTACCATGGCTGCAATGATGGGGGGGGGGTGGGGGGGAAGGGAGGGAAGGGGTTGCCAGGACAGCTAAACCGGGACAGGAACACGAACTTGTTCATTAAACTGTTGCTCGAAGGCACATCGGCCGTCACGTTGTGTCCGAATGGTTCCCGTAAATGTCAACGCTTCGGAATTGCCGACGAAAGGACGATGGTTTCGGTGCAACAGTGTAGTGACCGAGTCCGAGGTTTGTGTGTGTGTGTGTGTGTAGCCGCGTTGTTGTCGACAACCGTTACGACCAGAATTTTAAACGAATATCCCCCACCAGTTCTGCATGCCACACACCGTTGCGCCTCCAAATCCATCTTGTGGTTAATTCATTTTCACCCCCTCCCCCCCCCCCCTCCCTTCCCTTTCTTCACCCACCCTCCGTCCAGCTAAAATGTTCGGTTCCGCTTGAATTAGTTATCGATTTTGGGGCAAACCCAACAACACGGTCCGAATCCACAGAACCGGGGCGAAAAAAAAAATACCAAACCACCCCATTAGCCTGTCATCAGCGTCTGACCGACAAGGGGAAATCGTGTTTATAATTTTCGCACCTTGCGCCATTTTCATCGTACCGATTTTCCACCCGCCATCCCACCCTGCTCTTCAGCAACGCTAGCATAACCATAAGCCACCGGGCCGCACACAATTGGACGAAAAGTGCAGGAAAACCCGGCGATTCGTGGAAACTTTCCGTTTCGTCGCACGGTTGCCGTAATTAGCCGGAAATGAGGTTATCATGCTCTTCTCGCAAAAAAAAAAAGAATAAGGAAAAACGAGAATAAAAACGTATCACTCAAAACCAGGACTCACTCACCCAGGCAGTGGCCCGGGTGGTGTTCAAGTATTGATTTCTTTGCGCTTTCCCAACATGGCCGGGGGAGGTTTTCTTGTTTTGGGGTAAGAAGGATGGGGAGGCAGGGGGATTTGGTACCTCCCTGGCCGGCGGCACGAGCTTCTCATCTCGTTTTTGCCCGCACAAAATGCACAGCCACCTGCGACCCGTCGCATCCACAGCTCCGTCCGCCGAAAGTAATGAGCCGTGTGCCGGGGAACCTGAAACGAACCAAACGGTTGGGAACGATGAGAATGGTAAAAAGTAGGAAGCGCGGGCATATTAAAAGGATCGAATATTACATAACCTCCAAAATAGCTTCGTTTTGTGTGCCGTGCCCGGAAGGCGTCGTTACGATGTGTCGGCCCTTGATGTGGCAGAGCTTTTATTGGTGCTGCTCCTCCTTCACTTTCTCGAACAAACACACACACACACACAAGCGCACATGCATATTGACATTCCATGACCATTTGGGGCCGGCCTGTTCCAACCGATAAAGTTCATTAGTTCCGGGGAGGTAACAGCATGCAAACGGGCGCTGCAAAGTGCTTGAATTAGCAACCGCTGCCGCTCGGACCGGACCGGATGATGGTGGTGATGTCCACCTAGTCTCCCCCGGTCAGGCAATGGCACCCACACACACACACACGAGCATCCGTTATGTAAGCGCTGACAAATAGGAACGTGGTGCAGTGCAATATTAAAAGCCCCAACCGGCACCATGCGATGGACCGTGGAGTTTGACGAGTAACCGGACAGTAAATCGTCCGTCCTGTTGGTTGCTTCCTGTCTTTGCTGTCGTTACTGTTTCCGAAGGGGCCGGTATAAAGGATCATAATCAAAACATACACACACGCGGCATTTCGCAAACCACCCCATCCCCCCACAAAGCCCGGAAGGCAATATAAACGTCACCGAAAGGGAAGGACATCAATAAAAGTTGATCCCCGGATACCCTCCTGCAGCGCACGGCACACGGCAGCCACCGCTTTGATCTCGATCACGCGGCCGATTTGAAGCCCGTGGTCAGATTTTAATGCCTTGCCCGGGGGTTCTATTTATACCCCAAAGGTACCATTATCTTCGAGGTGGCCGATGGATTTATGAGCAAATCGGGCAGTCTGGAAGCCGCTTGCCTACAATTGACGCAAAAAGGATATTGATATTTCTTCACCCGGCGCTAGTCCATTATAAAAGCGCGAATGATTCTTTGCTATGGCAGCTGAAATCACACACAGCCTACAGTCTTTACTTACTGACTTATCAGGCGCTACAACCGCGTTGTGATCTTGGTCGACTGCGGGAGAGTACCTCTGAACCGCTCAGCCGTCTTCAGCCGATTTGGCCTTCCTGGCACATGCATCAACTCCATAACTCCTTCTCAAATAGGACCTCCTGTGCCTCCTCTGTCCATGTGAATGACCTAAAAGGACTCTATGGGCTGGATTGTCCCGTGTCATTGTCATGACATGACCAGGACCCTTCGGAGTCTGGCAAGTCCAATCCTCTATACGACAGTAAGTTCACCGTACAGCTCGTAGACCTCGTCATTATAACGACTCCTCCATTGGCCTTCCACACATACGGGGCCAACAATCCTTCTGAGCATCTTCCTCTCGAACGCGGCTAAGAGGGTTTCGTCAGTTTTAGACAAAGTCCATGTCTCAGAGGCATGTGCGACTCTGGATGTACTGGAACTGTATAAGTTCTATATAATCTCTGCTGCGTTGCTCGCGACAGGTGTTCAGGCAGACCTAAAACAAAAAAGAAGAAATAAGATCCGTTAGCGATTCATTGCGTTCTTGCGTTTAGTTTTCTTCTTTTCTAGTACAAACCCTCCGTGTACGTGAGATTCTGGATGCAATACGGGGCACGGAGCAATATAACCCCACCCCACCCTGGACCCGGAAGAAGGTGTGAGATTTAATTAATTTAATCCGCTTCTCGGAGTCCCATTCCATCACCACCTCGTCGTCGGCCGTTCGGGGGTTGGATTTGCATGGCTGCGCTGCTTCTGTACCACCGTCAGCACTTCAATCGGTTACGAGGGGGGGTGTTGTGGCACAGACCGAAAAACGCAATGCAATATGGGGTGGCTTCACATTTCGCCACTTGCCGTGCCCGCTGGAGTTTCTTTCGGCGAGGTTGGAATAATTATTCCGGCATGTTTCGCAGTTCGCTCTCGTGGAAATGGTCTGTTATCTCGTTGCCATAGTTTGGTTCCACATGCAGTATGTGTGTGTGTGTGGATTATATTAGTACGTGAGCATAGAGCCCCGATGGAACACACCGACACCGGGGTGTGTGTGTGTCTTTGCCCTGGGAGTGTGTCTTTGATAATTCTTTAATCATACACCGCGCGCGTGCTCTTCCGTTGCACTCTTCGGGCGACCTCCCGCACAAAGAGCTAAGTGTCAACGCGTGCTGTATCGCTTCGGTGAAGGAATTTATGAAATATTGACACCTGTGACACCATGTGTGCGCCTGGCTGCTGCAGCAAAATGAGCCTGCGATCCTGGATGCCAGCCGCATATACACACACCCAAACGTTCTACGGTGTTGCTGGTTTCAAGCAAGCACTATCTCCGGTTTCCGCAGTATGTGCTAGTGCTTTTAATATCCTTCACACTTCACTCATTCCGGTGCGGTGCTGTCAACCTGGGCCCTGGGTGACGCTGCGCTCAATGCAACCATATCCAACGCTCTTGTCGGTGGGCTTGTATCATTGTTTCGCCAAACGGTTGGCTCCAACGGGTGGGAATCCGGAAGAACGCTCATTCCCGGCATCGGACACGGCCAGACAAACGAGTGCCAAGTGCTTACCATTCTGTCCTTGCTTCCTGCTCACCCCCTCACAGGAAAAAACTCCACCAGCGGGGGGGCACAAACATTGTACATCTGCTTTTCCTAATTGGGCGCAGCGAAAAGGCTCTTGTTGTTCTCGTCATGCAATTTGACGAAAGCCCACTGCCACCCGTGCGTACTCGAGACAGCGCGGTGGAAAGGATGACCGTTTTCCTTCTGAAACACAAGCAAGAGTATTAACAGAAAGACATTGGAAGAGTAAAAGCAACCGCTTGCTTACCGGAGTGCCACGATGACTGCAGCCCATTGCTGGGTGGACGAATGCCGCGTCTCGACAGGAAGAAAAGCAACCTTACTCCAAAGGACAACGTTGTCGACGCCGCTTACTATGGTTGGAGCTGTGTGTGTTTGTGTGTACATGTTGGTTGGCTGCATGATTGCCGAGCTTCACGGTGGGAGGGTGGAAGGAAAATCCCAAACAAGAAATAATGTCCTACCGCACGCTGGCACTCCCCCGGCATGAGTTTTTCCAATTCCGACAGTCCTTGAAGTTCATCGTAAGCTTTCCGTTGTACGGTGCGCAGCAAGCAAAAAAAAAACCCCCACTCGGTACCACACCCGGCCACACAAGCAACAGCAAAAGGCTAGACTATTCAACCGCCTGAGCCCGCCTGAGCCGCACCGAAGCTAAAGAGCTTGAAGAAATGGCTGTCAATGGCATTTGTGTTGGCCGTTTAGTGTGTGCGCTTCGCTTTGTTTTATATCTGTCGTATCGCATCTCGTTCGGCAGGCGTTCGGTGTGTCGCCCTTGCTCGGTCTTTTCGTAGCCGTTGACACCGTCCCGGTTGCTCCCCGAAACGATTGCACCCTCGGTTCGCTTGCTTGGATACGAAACCATCATTTCGTTCAATTCTTCATCGGTTTTTCATCCGCCGCTTTCAGTGCTAGTGCCTACAGCTTTGTGGCAGACATGAGGGGGGGGAGGTGAGTTGCTTTCAATCGAATTGTGCGGTGTGGTTTTTCTTGCCGGACGGGAAGGGTGATACAAGTGCGCGAAATGGCGAAGGGAAGAATGGGAGTTTAACGAGAGACACCAAACCAAAGTGGAGGCACGTACCGGTTTTTTGTTGTTGTTGTTGTTGTATGAAGCTCAAGACTGTATATCCGTGCTCTGTGTTTCTGTGTGTGTGTGCGCTCATTTTGCGAAATGTTCCCAGGGTTGACATTCCAGACAGCCCTTTTTACTCGTCCCCGCGTTCGCAGCAGCCTATGGCATATTGCTGGGAAATGCTTTCTGACAGGCTTTGGAAGAACAAGGGGCGGGCGCCCGCGCTAGTGGGGTGGGGTTGGTTGCTGTGGGAACAAAAGATAAAGGGGAAACACCGGATGACAGATCGATCGAGCAGGCTCCGTCGGATTAGTTTAGAGTCGGGATTAGTGCTTTTCTGGTGTGCGGGGGGGGGGGGTTGAAAAGCACGCGGAGCGCGCGGGAAAATTGCGATGAAAATTTCCATGCTACATTTTCCTTTTTTCTCTCTCTCTCTCTCTCTCTTTCGCTCTTTTTGTCGGTAGAATGTTATAAAACATTAAATTTTGCAACGGTGGGCGTGTAGGCTGGGACGCAGAGGGGGAAAACTTGCAAACAAATGACATCACACCATTAACTGAACCGGCCTACTTTAGTGTTTCCTAAGCGAAGAATACAATCCGGGAGGGGGTGGGGGCGTTTTTTTTTTAGGTCACCTCTTGAATACGACAAAGATTTTCCTTACCCAAAACCCTGGCACCCGCGGTTATGACCTCTCCTCTGCTACTATTTATAAATACACACACACACACACACACACCCTTGTTGTACACCCATTATGACTTAAGAGTACTTTTACTTACCTTCTGGCTTCGGGAGAAAATTGTTGGCCGTGGTTTTTGTGGCTTCACCCAACAATAACAGGCCACCGGTTGGCCCCGGGCCACTCAACGTGCCTCGCACCGTCGTCACCGTACAGCAACGCCGCGTGCCTCTCCCCTCGCCGCGATGTCGAGATGTTTTTCTGCGAGAACAAGACGTCCTCGCCTTCAACAACCCTTATATTGATCGGAACAAGTGGACATCAAATCAAGTGGAAATGGGGCTCGTGTTGATCACCCCCGCTAGGGCTAGCGAGGCTTGGGACATCCCCGAGAAAAACATGAATATCCTCCAGAGAAATTGAAGGCAGAAAAGACGGTGCCGGGAGGTTTGTTGGTTATTAGTGTTAGTGTTAATATTATTGTTTGCCGTGTGCTAGAGAGCGAACAACTTCGACGAGCACTCTCGCTCCTACTCCTTCTTCCCCCCACCAACCACCCACCTCACCCTACAATGGAAAATGATGAGGTGACGTTCGACAGAAAGCTTCCGTAAAAATACTACCTGTATGAGTGTGTGTGTGTGTGTATGTATGCGCAAAGTTTATGCCTTGTTTGTGCTTTAAATGTTTGATGAAGTGTCAGTAATAGGAAAAGTTTTCTTTTCTGTCTATTCTGCACTTCACAATCATGATGAAAACGGTGATGATGATGTTGGGTCACACTTTTCGAACACAAATCTTGTTCAGTGTACGTTGCACGCGAAGGAAGGGTTTCATCTGCATACGTTTCCCTTTGGAGTAGTTTGTAATGTAGTACAACTGCCGGAATTTGGATACAAAATTTATAATATGATTATTTCAAGGGTGAATATTGTGTCTGGAAATGGCACAGGAAGCTTAAAGTAGTTCCTGAACATTGTAGGCAAAAGTTTTCTTGTTGCTCTTCTGGCTCTTGAGCTATTGGCACTAAACACTTCACTTCAAACTACAAGTATTTAAATAAACTTAACGTTTAATAGCTGATTTGATTTTTAAGCAAAAAATCAAGAATATCACCCGGGATAATCAAGTACTAAATATTCTACCAATGAAGGGTTCTCATGTCCACCTGCTTTGCATATTATTTGTTACTTTATTGACTCTTGAACTGCCTTCAAGTCTCTAGTGTTTTTAGGTTTGGAACACTTGTCGGACATCGCCATTTGTAACACTAAATGAACATTCAAGTGATGTATTCAAGAATTCTCAAGAATCCCCAAGAATCCAACTATGAGCTATAATTATTTCGTTACTTCATTTTATTATTTGGTGTTATTAGGTTTGGAACATTTCTATGAAATCGCTAATTTTAGATCTTCCTGAACATTCATGAACATTCAAGAGATGTATTGAAGATTACTCTGGAATTGACTATCCAACTGTGAGTCGGGGTTATCAACTATCAGATATTCAACCAATGCAGTGATCTCATGGTCTTTCTACTCCGGCATTAAGTCCAATACAACACCGAGGGTCGTGGATCACTTCTCATCGCCGAGAACCTCCCAGAATTAACTATCTGGCCTAATATAGTAAATACATTAATATAGTTATCAGTTACATGGCATCCACAAACTAGCATTTAGTCAAATAGATAAAGAATTGCCAACCAATAGTCGAGATGGGCGAAGACTTAGAGACCCTATCACAAAAAAAAATCGTCAGCTAAATGTGATCCGCTTGCTAGAAGCAATTCGTTGAAGGTTACCCAAAGAATTTAAGTATATTAAGTGAAATCATCCCAAATTTTCGTTACTCAAGCTACTTTGAAGCATGAATACATGACCTTTTGTTAGAACAACTACAGAACTAAGCAAAATTCGCGTAATCGGGGGACTTTCGAATATGGAACACCTTCAGGAGCGTGATACCAGAATCGATTAGATAATGGTTTTCCTTCCCTGATAGAATAGCTGTGTGACAATTAATATAAATTTTCCACATACTGGCAGCTAGTAGAG
This sequence comes from Anopheles marshallii, assembly GCF_943734725.1. NCBI lineage: Eukaryota > Metazoa > Arthropoda > Insecta > Diptera > Culicidae > Anopheles > Anopheles marshallii. The sequence continues at coordinate 40,454,593 of NC_071326.1, read as the reverse complement.
CTGCACTAGCGATAGAGCAACTTTGGATATACAAAGATGGTAGACGACTACGAAATCAATAATCCTTTAGAATAGCTTGGTCACAAAACAAATAACTCACCATCATTCTCGTAGTGCGTAGCGCTTTTCCACTTCTCACTCGCTGTCACTCGCCCGCTCCCTTCCCGGTGTGCCCGGGACCCGGCCGGGGTTTGGTTTGCATGCAACCAGTAACCACTGTTCTGTTTTCCCCCCCAAAATTCCCTTCCAGGCATCTGGTACAACAATGAGTCTAACCTAGATTGGGTCCGCAAAGCTAACCGATAGTATAGAACCTACCCTAATAAAGGGTTCGGAAGAAAACTACGCTATCCGAGGAAAGTTAGCAAACAGCCGCCACATTGCCCGCAACAACCGCAACCAACATCCTCCAAACCCTCACCGCAACAGCATCAACAGCAACAGCATCAGCAGCAGCATCAGCAGCCGCTTCACCAAGCAGACGCACCGCATTCCAGCACCTCGCAGTCCTCACGCCGGCCCCATCAGCCACCGTCGTCGTCGTCGTCGTCGCTGGTACCCACCACCTCCCACCCCACGTCAGGCGAACCGCGGGCCGCAGGTCGACGCAACTCGAAGCAGCTGCAACGCGACGAGCTGGCCGCCAAGATGGGCAAGCACGACATGAAGCGCGGCATTTCCCAGCGATCCTCGGATGCCGGTGGTGAGTTGAGTTGTCTATCACCGTTTGTTGCCGTGTCGTTTATGTCGATGACCCTTCCGCCACCCCCTCTCGCCACGCCACGGGAGGAGGCGGCAGGAAGAGTCCGTGGAAAAGCTTTTTCGTATGGTTTCACATTGATTCGCGTATTCGTGTATAAGTGTGTGTGTGTGTGTTTTTTTTTCTTTTCGTTTAATTTCCGAGCGGGATGCAACAAATGTGCCCAGTGTGTGTGTGTTTTTCATGTGTTTCTTTTTCTTCCCCTTCTTTTTTTTTGGTTTCCTGTTCGGCCTTCCGTTTGTGTTGGTTTGGGTTTGCCTTATCGGTAAACATGCTGCCACATTTCTACGCACCTACACACACACAACCATACACACACTCTCACGGAACACACGGTTAGGTTATGACTGGGCTTCTGGAGCAACGCATCGAAGGCAACATCCATGTAGGGATCTCGTGTGCCAAAAATGGTCACGACTGCTTTCCGTTGCCACCTGCTACACCGGTGGCTTGCTGCTACTGGTCACAATCGGGGTAATCGGAGCCTGTCGGGCTGATAGTGGTGCGCGCACAACGGCAGACGAATGTCTGGAGTGTTTCCTGACCGTGGAGGAACACGAGCACCCGTTCGAGTTAACGGTAGAAGCGAGCAGCGACCGTGGCCTTTCGGTGCACGCACCGACCGAACTGTCCGTGGTGGTGCAGCCAATGTTTCCCCCGAATGTGACCTGTGCCTGGAGCCATGCCGGAACGCTGGCAAGCGATCTGTACGCACTGTACGATGAGCAGCTGGAAGGGCGGTGCATGCGCACCGGCACAACGCACCATGAGGCGGACGCGATCGAGCAGACGTTTTACTGCTTCGATCCGAACGTCCTGCTGGAGCTGTGCAAGCTACGGAAGGAGACGGAATTGCGCCGGTTGGAGCGGTTGTCAACGCAGCGCACCAAGCGTGACTTCCACCCGACCGGCTGCAGCCTCAACAATCTGCTATCCACCAACCGGAAGGTGTACGAGTTTGGGCTGGAGCACGAAGGTTTGAAACCAACGTCACAGATCGTGCTCAGTACCATCTTCCTCGTGACGGACGTGCTGTCGGAGTTCTACAACCGTCGCATTGCCGCCAACGCTAACGGGCTGTTCTACGCCACCGGACGGCCCGGTGGCCCGGGCTCCGAATCGGGATCGTCCAAGAGCAACCCTCCGATCGAGGTGATACTGCTGCAAACGATCAAACATCAGATCCTGCACAAACTGGGCCTCCGAGAGCGTCCCCGTCTGACGAAGCACTTCAACAACGAACTCGTCTTCGAAGCATTCGATCGCATCTACGGCAACAAGATCAACATCGGCAACACGTACGCCGAGGAGCACTACTACCGGCGGTATCTCACCGCAAACCTATCCTCCGACCTTTCCGGCGACTTTGTCGACGCGTTCTTCCGCGGGCCGGATAGCGCAACCGAACGGGCCAACCTGCAACAACCGCAACAGTCGGCCACTGGGCAGAATGCAAAGCAGCGCACGAAAAGCAAACCGGCCGGTGCCGAGCACGGTGGTGGTGGAGCCACCGGCGACAGACACAACGTCTTTGCCGGCACCAAGATATTGACCTACGCTGAGAAAGGTTCGCTACGGCACACAACCTAACAGAGCGGCCACGCTTAACTCAGAACTCGTGACTCTCTCTCTGCCATAAAGTGATATGTGGGTCGTTGTACCACTGTTCTACAATGTACCGCCGATACAAATATGCCATTTACATACGACCTGCACAGTGTTCTCGGTTGCAGTGTAGACCTGCACACACTCACGGAACACGCGTAATGAAACTTAATCGCTCATTCCGGCCACTGAGAGTGACGGGTTGCCTCTCATTACGGGTTAGCTTCTCTTCTTCCAGCGTTTCTTCTATTTCTTCGCAGCACACAACACACACTCGGACACACTCGCAGCCACACACTATCCGATCCACTCAACCAGACACACCACTCCACCCACCATTTTTCTCACAGTCACTCTATTAGTCCAACTGTGCCGAACAATTGACAATACCGAAAGTTAAACAACCACACTCTCTGTAAGTTGCCCTGGTAGCATTTGTATCGTTTCGTAGCCGTTGTACTTTCATGTCATCTCAACTTTGCGTCCCCCATGCCGATTGACCCATTTTAGTAGCTGTCGCTTAGTGGCGACTTGTGCTGTTTGACAGCTGCATCTGCAAACACGTGCCGAACGAGCTTTACTGATCGACTTTGTTCTTATCTTTTCCAGAATCTCCCAAGCATTATGGTGAGTAAACTGTTTCGCTTAAAGAGTGTTTGTTTAGTGACGAAGCGGTAGTCGATTAGAGAAGTATCCTCCACTGTTCGTAGCCTCGTAGAGTAGTGTGTAATAGTAGGAACGGGTTTAAGTAACCTCTCTAGCATTTGATGTAGTGGTACGTGTGTATAGTATTCCAATTGATAGCGTAAATATTCATTGATCATTCGTAGCTTCAACAAATTTAGTTGGCAAATTTACACAAAGCGTCAGACGAATAGTGCAAGATGTGAAGGATGAAGGTTCGCCGAGTAAGTATCGGTCGGTGAATAGCTTGTCATATGGCGAAGAATCCACTAATCTTCTTGCGAATACCATACGTATCAAACCAAACCAGGTGGTATGAGCCGTGAAGAACTGATCGAGACGAACGAACGGCTCCGAGCGGTTCGTATCCGATTGGAGGAATCGTACGATACCGCCAAGAAGGCACTGGTCAACCTGATGAACAAATATGGCGACTCCAAGAGCCAGCGCAACATCTTCAACCGCTATCCGATGCTGAAGCTCATGATTAAGGTAAGGTCCCGTCTGCGTCCGGACATTCGCTCTGGTGTGTAGTGACATCTGTTTGCTTGCTCCCGGCAGGATGTGATCCGGTTGGAAACGCAGTACTGGACCCTGGTCGAGATCCCGAAGCAGGAGAAGCTAGAAACTGTTCCGGCCTTCGTACTGCGTGCCTGTAGCATTATGGAGAAATCGCAAAAATCGGGCGAAGGTGTGAAGACGTCCGCCAAGCTGGCAGAGGAGGCGGCCGAACGGCGCGAACGAATGGAGCGACTCGAAAGTAAGAACCAGTGCGCCGGGGTGTAGTCGGAATACCTCACTAACTCGCATACTGCATGTCGTTACAGCTATGACCACGGCACAGATCGAGCAGGAAAACACGCAGATGATAAACGATTTGTATCGTCTGCTGAAAAAGTACACCGGTCTAAGGAACTTGATTCGAGAGCTGAAGGTAAGCCGACTTGAGGGCCCGAGCTTGTGAGCTGTCCCACACTAACTTTCCACATCCTTACAGTCCGAGTATGGCAACTCCAAAATCTACCCAATCTTCCCCCGGTACACGATGCTGAAGGATATGATCAAGGACATTATGCACGATCCGGACTATATGGAGGTTTGCCACGAGGTGGACAACTGAAATCACCAGAAATAAAACCCGCTCGTCATCGAATCGAACGTCTAACCGTAGACTCTCATTGCGATGAAGGGCGAGTTTTATGGGCTGCGTGGCGATACCTCGCTGCGCGATTTGTTTGTTTTGTCTTCACTCTCGGAGAACCTATATCGGACACGGACGGTGTGGAAAATCGGTATTTCCGCATCCCCAATATCAGGCTGTACAAAAAAAAACAAAGGAGAAAACCCTGCGCCATATCTTCGACGCTGCAATACACACTCCATATCATTAGTTCGCTTGGTAGGATCTGTGGACAAGGATCACCCTCCCCCGGTACACAACATCATCACATGGGTGCTGGCTTTACACGGAGTCTGGTTTAACAGTTATTGGCGCTGTTTTGGGGAATCGGTGATACGTTCGTTTGAAGTGTGAATCAACAATCAATCAAGGGCCTTAGGGAGGGGAACAAAGACACACACACGCTCATCCGTGATGGTGTCACACGGAAGTATCTCGAATATCAGGCTCTTCTCCCCTCCTGTAGGATGTCCTTTCCATGCTTTTTTTTTTGTACCTTTTCCCGTCGCCATCTTTTGTACTACCACCAGTAATGGGTGACATTAGACGAGAGGCTTTGCTTGGTTTGCTCAGTTGATTACCGTCCGTTGGCAGCCGCTTATATTGTATAAGAATTTGCATCTATGGGCAATGCACTGAGCGCAAAGGCTTGTTTTCATTGTTTATGGACGCAGATGCTTAAATGCAATCGAAAGTAGCGAAGCTTTGCGAGCTCCATGCACGCTCCTAACGGCGGATTGGGTTGGATTTTTCCCCCCAATAAAATTCCAGAAAGCCCCACAAATTCTAGTGGGAGGCGGATTTCTTTTATCTAAGCAAGAGGTAGTAGCAGAATAAAGGAGAAACAAAAGAGTAGAACGGATACTTACAAAAGTTATTGAAACAAGAACAAAACAAAAAAAAAACAAACATTGATGAAATGACCCACCTATCTCTACACGAACAATGTATTCAATACAACAACAAAAAGAAAAGAAACAAAACAAATAGGGATGAGAAAAGAACACAACTATTTTTGCACAGATAGTATTTACACATTCAATTGATTTTCTTTGTTATTCCTTTGGATCACAACTAGGCACACATACAATACACACCACACAAATTTACCGTACTACACAACCACTCAGCCAACGTAGACAAAAACTTAACAAAACTAAGGACACTTACACATGTAGGAAACGCCGAACACGTGGAACCAAATTTGTGGCACAACAGCAAAAGCGAAAAGAAAAGTGAACAAATTAGTTGAGGGCAAAACAAAACAAAAACAACAAGTCAAAGAAGAAAAGGGAAGAAACACTGCATTAGGAAACATAAAAATCTAAACATTAACTAAAGCAAAAGACCAATTCAATAATACAAAACTCATCACTATACAACGTTAGCGACAAAGTAGTTCGGGGGGGGCGAAGCTGAAATAGAGTCAAGTCGTAAAGTAAAAGACAATGCAAAAACAGTTTGCTAACACCTTAGGCATCAAATTTCAATGTTCAAGTACACAAGTTGGATGAAGAAGTCAGAGCAGATAAAAAAAAACAGAGAAGAAACTCAAGCGAGGAATAAAGGGAAAAACTAGGGAAACAACTACCATAATCAATTTAACAGAGGCAAACACTAGCAAACACATTTGGAATACAAAACAAGTAGAAACATTCAATGACAGAGGAGAACAAGTGAACCCTCGAGGAAACAGTTGCTTTCAGTTTTCCCAGCCGTTTTATGTGTAAGTGTTTCAAGCTCTTTTTTCCTGGTCCAACCAAATGGACGTTGGTGGTTGGCCTACTTAGTAAAGATGGATAACAAATTTGATATAAAATGACTAAAGCAACCAAAAAAAAAAGAAGAACATTAACAAACAGTACACGTGGTCGGACGATTGTGAGCAAGTAGACAGTAAAACAATCGTAACAAAATACATAAGGACATAAAACAACTGAATAACAACAGAAAAAACACACATTACACACTCATCGAGGAAAAATATAAAGGAATCTCACAAGACCAGTACTGGAGCTTCTCGCCTTTTTACACACAAAACACACAAACGATTGATGGAAAACTTGCAAACGTAGGACAAAAGTGCGAACATAAAATTACAACAGACAACAAAGCGGTAGTGATGATTAGAAATTGTGGTATTATATGACAAACGTGGCAAACAAAACATACAAAAAAAAACCAACAGAAAACTAGCACAACCAAACCAAACCACGCAAAACAAACAGTGCAACAGAGCAAGGAATGTAGTAAACGCTGCAGTAAGAATGTATTCAAAATATTAGCTGTGTTGTTCGGTGGCGGCCATTTGTGTGAAAGTTGTGGCGGAGGGACCCGACCCGACCCAACAGACAAATATTCGTGGATAACAATAACGTAGATAGAAATCAATAATAGTGATGTAAAAGTGGTATGGCGGTAACAGCAGCAACAACAACAACAACAACAAAAAGACAAACACATAAAACGTTAAACCTCTTGAAAAGAGGGTGCAAATGCAGTACAGGTAGGAAACTGTGGTAGACGAAACAGGCAAAGGTAACGGACAAACCCCAGGCGTAAAGAACATCTACCCACTACACTGATCCTCTACTCCTATGTGAAGCTTATCAACAGCATGAATGTTACAACAGCTCGGCAAAAAAGTGACCAACAAAGCAACACAAAACAAGATTGCATGTAGTTACGGAACCCGGGCAAGCAAACAAGAATCGTGCTAATGGCATTTGTCACCATGGTATGTGTATGTGTGCGTGTGTGTGTTTTCATTAGCTAATCACATGGCTACTTACCGGAAGAGTGCTTGCTAGTGATACTTTCGACTTCATCTTTAATGAAAATGGATCTAAACTTTGAAAGTTTTAGATATTGTCAGTCAAGTCAAGCTGAAAGGACCGCTATCTTAGAGAGACTTACTGCTTTGGGAAACAAACACACTTGGATGGTCTTCAACTATACTCTGTAAATGCAGCCATCACGAGCTGTCAAAGGCAAACATCAAAACATGGCTTCCAGAGAGACATTGGTGTATAAACATCATGTGTAGCTTAGAGAATGCCATTTTTGGGAGACTCTGTAGCTTTGAGAGGCATAAAATTAATTGAAAATGAAGGGGCTATCAACATTTTTCATTTTAGGGAGACTTGCTATCATTGAGAGATACTACTTTAGAGAGACTTGAGTATAGATAGTTGATGAATCCGCCATTTTGGAACGGTATTAAGAATACCCATGTAACAAAGGATGCTTGGATTAATACTAACAGCTAATGAAAACCTGATTCATTATTCATTTAAGTATTCATATACTTTCTGATGTTTGAGGAGTTGTTTGTCCGTAGGAACTTCGGCTAATGTCTGATGGGCGGGATGTCTGCTGCTCACTCAGGAGACAGGAGGAGGATTCTTCCAGACTAGGAACTGAATTCTCTATGAAGATTCTCTTCTCTGACAATCCAAAAGCCAGTTGAGTTAACTCTGTAAACGTTTCCATCCGTGCCAATCCATACAAGTAACAAAAATAAGAAATCTTTTTGCTTCCTGTTTACTTAAATGTTTTCATTATGAGTCATTAGTGACTCACTTTTAACACCAATGCACCATCATTCGGGTGGCGTAATTGGTACTGTCCGTATTGAAGATGTTGAGGTGTCGATTATGCGTCCATTTTGTAGGTTACGAACAATTGGCACCACACTCGTACGGTATCGGGTCGCAAGCACCTGCATTTATGCAACCAAGCAGTCGAGGTCAAATGAAACCGTAAGTAGACAGGTGCAAGGACGTGAAACAACGACGCACCCACACACACACACACACATACACACTACCACGAATGAGGGCCATCTTTCCCATGTTAGTGGTCGTTTAGAACTTGCTTTCGCATTACGTTTGCGTTACACTTTCAAGTAGCCAAGCGCCCGTCAGCATAACAAGTAAAACGCACGTTTGAGGCCATAGTTTCCAATTCCCTGCACTAGGAATGCAAGCGAATACATAAAAAAAACAATACGTTGTGGCCGATCAGTATTTTGCTTCGGAGCGCTGTTCGTACTGCAATAGAATTGAGTTGAGTTTGAACGTTGCGAACCGGGCTCCCAACCAACAAACACTCACACACACACAGACACACGCGCTAGCACGCATTTAAACGATAATCCAATCCTTAATCACTAATCCCCCCTAAGGCTCGCTTCACTTAGGTTTTCTCCGGGCAGGAAACTAGGGCATTTAGAAGTGTTGCATTCAGAACTTGTACATACGCAGCAAATTGTTGTATAGTTGTGCTTAAGTTTGGCTTAGTGTGAAAGATGCAAAGAAAATTTGAAGCAAAACAGAAAAATAAACAAGACACGAACCCAAAGCGACACAAAGAAGAAAAAAAAATATACAAAGTCAAACGAAAACAAACAAGCAAGCAAACGAGAAGAAAGCGAAAACAAACATGACAAGTATTCAAGAGACCGGCATAACTGGAGAAGAAATCAACCAATATTATATTATACACGCGCGCGAATGCTAGTGCATTAGCCGGAAGAGCAGTTTAGTATAGCGAGACAGTTGAACATTAAAAAAAAAAACACACACACACACACCCAGAACAGAAAAGAACGGAAAAGGATGACGTTTTCAAGCAAACACACTGCAAAGCAAGGCTATTAAGAAACAAAAAGCAAACAAACAAACAAAAATCAACACGAGCGGAATGGAAAAAAAACCCGTGCTTCATATTATAACATTGTCGTAGCAATTGTCAAGCCGCCGAAGAGCCGGATGGGCATATTTATATATATACACATACAATATACATATATATACATATTATGATTTAATATTGATTATTATATTGGCACGGCATGAATGCACAAACCGCGGGACTGCAGCCGATCAACGTGACAGGAAAAAGCAACAAAGTACATTCGTTTTGTGTTGGTTTTGCGTTACCTTTTCTTACCGTTGCGGGTGGTTTCGTTGTGTGTGTGGCTCTCTCTTTTGGGTTTTGCGAAAATCTACTACTTGCGTAAACACAGTACGGGAACGCGAGTGCGAGTGTCTGGAGCACCCTCCCACCGTTCGGCCACGGACTCCCCCATATCATGCTCATACCCACCGAAACAAATTGTGTGCTCTAAGGGTGTGCGGTTCGTCGTCCTAAGGACGGTGGAAAATGCGGCCAGCAAGATAAGAGGCTTGGATAAATACGATCAATGGTTGGTTCGCACAAACTCTCACCATAGCTCGAATCTACATAAACACACACACACATACACGCACGCACCTCCGTTGATAACATCTTGTTAAAAAAAAACCGAGTGCGCGCCATTTTGGCTAAAGCTATCGCTAATGCGTCAGTTTTTGAGTAGCACAATGCGAAGCGAGTGCAAAGCTGCTTTGCTCATTCGGGGTTTTTGTTTCGCACAAATTAGTACATTTCCTTTTCGTTTTTCGGCACACTTTTTCTCTCTTTCCGAAAGTCAAAGTAAAAACATAGAAATGTGATAAATTTGCCACTAGAAATACGTGCAAACGAATGGTTCACCACAAGTTACACTAACGCAAACGATCCGACAAGCAACGCACTACAGAAAATCAATGAAAAAAATGCAAAAACATTCGAAGAAACACAAAACGCAGAAGTAAACCCGTGTGTTAGTTATCTAAACAAGTGAAACAAGCTTCACGCGTATCGATCTTATCGATGATGTATGGCGTTACGAACCTTTAATGGTGAACAGAAAGGAAAACCAATCACATGCGCCACACTTTAAAGGAGGAAAGAGAAGCGGATGAAAACACTTAGAAATGCACCGCGACAATGTGAGTAACGCGCGAGGACTAATCACTTGACAGGATGATACGGCTTCGGAACCGGAAGGAAGCAGTTTCCAAGTGGAACACAATCGAAATTCTTGGAAAATTTGTTTTTGTGTGCTATGAATGAAACAACAGTGAAGCACGTTGCAGTGCTGCCAGCTTCACGCTTTATTGCAGTTTTTGAGGAATTTAGATTATTGGTTACATTTTTCAGTGAAAGAGAGAGAAAGAGAGAGAGAAATTTTCCTTTCAAATTGGTCTATTTTTTGATGATCTCATTCACACATGTACATCACGCACATTAGCAAACTTGAGCGTTTGTTTCCTGTTACACCAATGGATATTTCCATTCCCTGTGCATTTGTTCTCAAAAGTGCACAAGAATACAATTCCATTCCATTGCGCTTTCGACTCGAGTTGGCTGGTGCTATTCTTTTGGCGAAACAAACTCCCATCAAGCTGTCCCGAGCGCAAAACCCACCCACATCTATCGATCTTTCCCACCTGCAGAGCTAAAGAATGATTCGCTCAAGAATAAAAACAAAAAACAAGTTAAAACGAATAAAACAATCTCAGACTGCTCAGTACAATCATACGAAAAATGGACAGCACGCAGCAAGGGCAAAACCCTTTGTTTTACCAACATCCCCACCAAACCCCATACACCCGGCGTACGATCACGATCAGCTCACAGAGAGAGGGGGAGTAACAAAACAATAAGGTGCAACATAGTACTGGAAAAATTTGTAAAAGAACGTTTGTTTTACGCTCCGGTTTGGGAGAAAACGAAAACAAAAAAAAAAACAGGAACACTGAGAAGAAAATGTGCGCCAAACAAAATGTGAACAGGAACTACCTTTGAAAAAGAAAAAAAAACATGAAACAAATTGAGATAAACCACAACCGAACCACAATTGGAAAGAGAGACAGAAACAGTGTAACACGGTTTTTACCAAATGCCGCCCATCAAAAATTCCTATCATCATCTAATAATAATAATAATAATTATGATAATAATAATACTCTTCTATTCCCAGCCAGGCCGAAGATGAAGCATAGAAAAAAAATAAACACTAGGGAAAGAAAGCAAACTAAACGCAGCAGTAGAGAATAACGAAAACGGAGTTAGCAAACAGAGGAAACGAAAGAGTGCAATAATACCGCAGGAAAGCCAAATCGTGGAGAAGCACAAGCAAGGAATGGAACAGACAGTGGATAACAGAAGTGGGAAAGAATCTCGTACATCTCGTGTAATTTTTCGCTCGCGTACTTACTATCGGATCTCGTGCTGCCGATATGCGTTTTCTGGGTTGTATTTTTTCGAACACACAAACTAAAAATACAGAAAAATGTTTCCTTTCTCCTTCAAAACACACTCAATCTCACGCAATACAACACACGCCAAAATACACCTACACACGTACATCGTCTTTGTAATGATGCGTATTTACAATATTTAGCTGAATAAACATGTTTGCTTGGTTGAAGCTTTCGGTGGTGTGTGTGTGTGTGTCGATCCTTTTTTTTATTGGTGTTTTACTGTTTGCCGGATGACTTTCGAGCAGGCGAAGAAGGACGGATTCACACTTCCGCTTCAGGGGTTATTGCCGTATGCCCGGATGTCCGGGTTCGGTGAATTATGGCGGTATGGAAGGGACGGTCATAAAAGAGCATATGACAGGTAAGACGTCGAAGGTCACAGGTAGTACGAGGGTGGTACATAATAAACGCAGCGGTGCATGGGGTTTTTCCCTTGACTCTGGAGCCCCTCTGACAGCCACAGCAGGGCTGCGCTGGTGCCGGCAATGTGCATCCCGAAGGCGTGAGAGAGTGTCTTCGCACAGTGGTGAAACCCGACACCTGACCTGATCACCCGGGCCGGGTAGTTTTGTGAGCAAAGCAAGACTAACCTTCCTATTCACATAAAATGGTGAGATTGCCATTTCCCATTCCAGTCTATCGGTTCCAAACCTTCTCCGGCAACTGCGGACGAAGGTTAAACAGTTCAGATCACCATCCGAAAGCGTCATCTTTTCGCTACCTTTGCTGGCCTGTTCCTATCTCGGGGGTACGGGGCAAAGCTAGCTTATTTACATTTCCAAAACCCAAACTACGGGATTTTACGATGCGAGGGCTAGGCTTCTTTCGGCTCAGGTCTTCTCAGGGCGAAATCTTATCACCATCCCTTTACCCCGCGATGGTTGTACACAGTTCCGTGTTCAAAATACAAAAAAAAAATAGGTCGGTGGCTTAACACCACGCTCAACTGCCCCAGCCCCCGGGCAATCTCTCGGGACCGTTTAGGAAAAGTATCACAAACGGCTTATCTTTAGCGTACGAACGCACCGAAAACTGATCCGATTTGAACGACATTGTAAGCTTCGGCTCGACCACCTCTATCGCCACTGTCCGCGCGCACTGTTTGTGCTTAGGCTCACGTTCGCCCTGCAATGAGGGGCGTCAGCAAGCTGGTGTACCGATGGCTGTGACAGGGACGCATTGTTTCCGAGTAATAAACCATGCTAACGGGTGTTATTTTACACACTGCACACTAGCTCGGGTCTCGGATGTTCGAAAGCTTCATCAGAGGCAGCTTGAATGACTTTGTAACGTTCAGTGAGGCTCACTTTTCACTGGCGGATGAAGCTAGGCGTGAGAAAGTGTCACCTAAACGGGTTGGAACAAAGTCAATGCTTCTACATTGTGAAGGTTCCAAGCGTTAGTTCCTTAGCTGGAACTAGCCTCAGACAGGCACAAGGTTGATTCTCTGCTTATTGGTTTGCAGCAAGAATAATGGCAGAATTTTAGGTAGTTTAATGGTCGTCCAGTACCATTCTCATGACATGATCAATCAACAGAAGACTATCAAGTCGACCTCGTTGAAGAATTTTGTGCAGCAAACCATCTCCAGGAATATTTGCGTACTGGAAACATGAATGTATTATGTGGTCAATACTTGGAACACCATCAAATGCGGTTGGGTGACCATCACCTGCACGATGATACTGACATTCCTAGGATCTCTGATCTCTGACACGACAAGATCGGAGATCTTTGACTAATACTCATTTTAACAGAGCCTGACATCTCATTCCAAATGTTTGAGAGGTTGTAGTCTTAAAAACACGAAGCAAACAACTAGGACTTCCGTAACGCCATATGTAGACGTTTCTAACTCTACACCATCGCTACAAAATTGGAGGACCTTATTACCTTCTACAATGTCTAAAAGAGATTGTGTACATTATTGACGCCACAGTACCCTCACCAAGGTAATAGCTGAGCACCAAGACCAGAAAGATACATGAACATCCTGGTGATGTGTCATTTACATGACATTCCAAAGCCACCGACAGAATATATCCCAGCCTATTGGTAAACTCTTTATCTGTTAATTTCAATATTATTGAGACTCTCTTTTCACTATTGAGTAACTCTTTCATATTGTTTGTTAAAAGTGCATGCATCTCAATGAATTTCTCTAGTATTTCTTGTTCTCTTGGGGAAAGAGTTTTAGTACAGCGTCACAATGTAACTGACGTTGTTAACCTTCACCAAAAAGACTTTAAATGAAAAGTTATCACTCAAAACAACAACACCCTTCTACCTACACTATCTCTGGAACAACGAGTAACGACCATGTTAACGTACTGCTACCACCTTCCCTCATGTAACCGACCTTCTAATCAATGTTGCGACGAAAACATTAGCCGCTTGCCGCGCCCTGCACCCTGCGTTCCGCGTGCGACCAGTGTTTTAAATTACCAACACGCCCGTACAGTATGCGGGCCCCCGGACATTCAATTCCGATAGGGTGCCGTTGAGGGTTTTCCTAGTTTTTTTTTTTTGTTGAATTTCCTCATCTTTCCTATCGGCTGTTTAGACATCGTTTAGACCGGTCCAGACGGCGACCTGGACAACGCCCACCCAGAGAAACAAAAACCAAAATCGGCGGGCCTTGCGTGAGGCGTCCTTGTGCACGCGGGATGGAGTTTCGTAGTAAAATTGAAAACTTTAAAGCGAAATTCACCTCCAACGGCTGGAAAAGAGTTCGTTACTTCAGGTGATTTCTGTGGTGCATTTTGTTCCGATGTCGTCCGTTAGGAACACGCTACAGTGAACGTAAAAAGCGTAAAAACAAAACAGATGAATTAAGTGCGCGCCACGGCAGGGCCAAACGTTTCTATTCCCCTCATGCACATGCATGCATGCGTGCAGTCGTTTGGGGATAGTTCGTTTGGAACTATATCGAACCAAAAAAAGAAAAACAGTACAAGGGGTAGCAAAGAAGAGCGAAAACATGAAGAAAATAAGCACCACTTTGACCTGCCCTTGCGCATGAATGGAACGGGACTCGAACGGTGTGTGTTTGTCCGTTGGCGGTCAAGTGGTTTTCCGCTGCAGCAAAAAGGGAAAGAAACTGAGAAACGCCGCACACCGAAAAACGGAGAACGAAGCCTGCACCCATACACGTGTAGGCCGGGAGTGTCCCCGATCGCTTAGCATTGCAGTACGATGCGCGTGGGTAGTTGCCCAACGTGAAGGTACCACAAATCAACCGTTCGGGCCCGTTTCGAACGCAGCGGGCTGGACTCGAGGCGCATTCTGCTGGCTTCAGCAGTTGGTGACGTCGTTCGGTTTTGGTGGGCTCTTCTGCTAGCCCCCCCCATTTGCAGCCCGCTGTGTGATTGCGGTCCACAAGCACACGTCGTTGCGACACTGGAGTGTCAAAGGCGGCGTCGGAAAGAAACCGGGTCTACCCCTTTGCCTACTCGCAACCCCTCGCTCCGCTTTGGCCGGATCGTTTCGCGGTCGGAATCGACGTATTTATGGCTCCGATCTCCGCTTCCGCCACCCCGGTAAGCCGCCCGGCAAATGTAACGGCACGTACTCTCGGCGCCGCTGTACGTGTGCACGTATCGGGTACACTAACACCACCGCACGGCACCGCCGAGCATAAGTCAGAAAAGAGAGCCAGCCAGCATAAGGCAACATAACCCCGCTTCCCGGCATGTACGGTGGTATGGGTATAGGGAAGCATTCCAACCGTTCGCATACAGCCGCAAGTGCCGCAACATCTGCTACGGTTGCACCGGTTGTGGGTGGCTGTATCCTTGCCGGTGGGGCCTGTCCGTGATCGTACAGTGACCCGAAACCGGAAAGACACACCATTCGCATGCCATCATCATTCCACTTCCGGTGAAAATTGGTTGCGATTGAAAATGTTGAAACCCCGCTCATTTCACGCCTACGGTGTGATCTTCGCGGTGCTGAGTGGCTCGGCACTCAGCAGGATGCACGATCGACGGAATGCGGAATGCGCGCCGGTGTGTGTGTATTTATGGGAAAATGTTTATGCTGCTGTGTGTGTCATGTTTGAACTTGCAATAGCGCTATCTCTTTCTTGCTTTGGTTTTTTTTTCTTGCCATGTTTTATGCTTTCTCCCTCTTGTAGGGATCTCACACTATGGACAAGTTGTACTCCATAATGAAGGACGATCTTCCTAATTGCGAAAGAGACTGAACAAGAAAAAGCTGTATCTTTTTCGTAACATATGGCAAATAACGAAAAAAAAAAATGAAGGTTCCCCGTTTATTCGGCATAGAATTTCCTCATTGCTTTTTAAAAACTACAATGGAATGTTCTCTTTGCATTATCAATTGAACATCGAACCGAATTTTAACTAGATCAATTAATTAAGAGCAGTTTATAATACAGTCAATACACGAGTTATGCGGTCCTCGACTTACGCGAAATCGGAGATTTAAAAAAAAAAAACATTTCACGGAGTTTTACTGTTTTACAATTCAATTTTTAAGTTGCAAAATTTCGAAAATATGTTACATTTCGTCAATTAATAAAAATTAATTTTCATAACATTTCATTGTAATTCTTGAAACGTATAAATATAAATGTTTAATGTGCTTCGTGACGTGGAAATAAATGTTCGATCCCATACTACGACATGCGGATCGAACGCATTATCCGCGTATCTTGTGTATCGACTGTATATTTCTACTACTTGATAAAATACTACTTGAAACATTTTTCTAAACTCACTGCTCGAGAAATGTGTGAACAAACGTGAACTCTTCGTTTTCGAATATTAATGACGCGTCTCTCTCTCTCTCTCTCTCTCTCTCTTTATATTAAAGTCTCTCTAAATTTAAATATCATAGTTTTTTTATACATAAATCATTAAAAATAAATGTAACCCGCACGCTCGGATCCGTAGTTCATATAAGAGCAATCTTTATTCGTTGTTCATTTAGTGTAACAAGGCATTGTAGTCCTTCCTGAACTAGCTGGTTTGAATGGAATTTTCGGGAAAAAACATTACTTTAACACCTTTCGAAAACCGGCACTTGTTTTATGCTCGACTCCTCAATGGCTGAAAAAAAAATCCCGGTGTTGAAAAGCTAACTCGTTTACACGTACGATTCGGAGCTCGGTTTAATCGTATCTCAAAACAAAATATCGCTCACTCGGCGGCTCAAAACATCATCCCATTACTGTGACTCTCCCCGACTATGGTCCAACACGGCTTTGTGTCCCAGCGCAGTCCTACTGTGCACGCATAATTAAAAATCGCGTGAGCGACCAACATACTCGCCGCGTGAGTGCTTTTCCTCCAGTTGCTCAGAACACGGCAAGCGAGTAGGACGCCGTCGCTGCGTCGTTCCACACAACGTTCAAGCTTGCGCGTAGCATGCATTTCCGCCAGTTACGAACTTCGCTGTGATCCTTCCTGGGTGGATAGCCGCCGCAGCTTTACTGTCACGGAACCAGTGCCGTGGGTGGGTGGCATAGCAGAAATCTTCCCACGCCCGAGAGTGCGAGTCCAGTGTGCGGAGCCTGGTGTCCAGTGTGTGTTCCGATGCCGTAATGTCAGTTGCTTCCCTTTTCGTTCGCATTCCAATGCGCAAAGTGCCGCTGGTGATGCTGTAAATGTTGATGATCATGATGGTGATCTTTCGGATGTGAAGTGGTGTTGGTTTTTGTTTCAGCCAAGCAACAGCGCCGTGCGCTACGAAGATCGAAGAAGAAAATTAATTGAAAGTCCAACCTGTGTGTCCAAGAAGTCATTGACGAGTCTGGTGCGTGTATGGGTGCCGTGTGCTGAGTGTGTGAGAGAGTTTGGTCGCGTTTATGTTGTGTTGGCCACTGGTAGGTTGTGGTGTATGTGTGTGCATTGTTTCAACGGCGACCACCCAGGTGAAAACAACATGAAGCAAAATGCCGTTCGTGAAGCGTGTCGTAACCCCGAAGTACATCGCCCGCTCGTCCAAGTTGGCACTGCAGCCGTACGCGGCCGCCCCGACCATCCCGGTGGCGGACAATGAGTTCGAGGCGCTGACCAACGTCACGCTCAGCAACGCCCTGCGTCAGCTCGCTTCGCTCGTGTTCATCTCCAACCAGATCTTCACCGAGCTGCACGAGGAGCTGTCCAGCGTCAACGAGCGGTCGCTTGGCATCAAGCAGCGCATCGACCGGCTGTCCCAGAAGGTGGAACAGTTCGACCCGAAGCAGGTCACAGTCCGTAAGTATACATCTGGTGTGCTCTGCCCCGTACCATACGATCGAGAATTCCCACCAAACCCGCTGGGATCGATGTTGGAGAGCTGTAACTGAAGATTACAGCGTCCGAACATGCTTAATCAAATTGGCTTAGGCATCTCCCCGTCCATGAAACAGGCGCACATATGTGTATGGTTTAAATCAATAACCCATTAACTCCATCTGTGGCGATCGACGCAAACCAGATTCTCCGACCAACAAGAACTCGCGGGACCCAACTACTTAGAGCCATTTGCTTTCCGGCTGTTCCGGGCCCTTCTGATTATTCTCTGTTCCGCTTTCCTTGCTTTCAAGCAGTTACATGGTGGCGAAAGAAAATCTCCAACATCCCAATAATGGTTAAAGCCATACACTGGGCAGAGATTACGTGACGTAATGTAAAGATCCCGGCACAAGGCCCGCTTGCCAGCCCTAGCGGGTTCCCAGTACCGACAGCAAATAAACGTTGCCGGAAGAGAAAAGCAGATAGACAACTGGCTTCCTCTCTTCGCGCTGCACAGACGAGCCCCTTTTTTAGGTGCTCTGGCACACGGGGCGAAGGGAGCGAAAGCGCACATCGCCCAGAATGCATCGTTGGCATCTTAAAAACCCGTGCGTCGGGGTTTCGACGTCGGGGAATGGCAGCAGCAGCTGCTGCTGCCTGTTGTTTGCAGCATCTTTACGAGCGCCTGCTGTTGGCTGCTGTCGGCCGTTACGAGCACGGTCCGGAGTTGTCACCGGAGCATTCCCATTTGCGACCATTTTTCGGTAAGCGCGCCCCTCCTTCTCCGTCGTCTGTGCACCAATTTCAAAATCATTACCAATCGTGGGTCGGGCGTCTTCTTGCAAGCAGTGCCCTTTTGGAAACGAGGGAAGAAACGATCGTCTTCAACGCTGTACAGTTCGCCTTGGAATGCTCGGCGCGACTGATCTAAGGGTCGGTTGCCGGGTGCGGTGGGGATAGTGGCGACCGGCGGGACCGTGCTCCTCCATGCAATGATGCTCGCGTCGGTTGGTTGGCTGGTTCGCGATGGAATGGGAAAAAAGAGGCAGCAAACGGGCATGAGTCGGTGCGCAACTCGTTTTGCCTCTACCTGTAGTGGTGTACGTTTGGCGTGAACCGCTCGCACACCTTTACCCGCCGACACGGTTTGATGCTGGACACACCAATACGAGGGAAAAACAAAACACGCGTGTTTGGGTCGCGCAAAACCCGTCCATCATTCGGTATCGGCGTTAAATCTTTGCGCTAAAGCGACGATGCTGCTGGCAGGGGTGTAGAAACCTGTTCCGTGATAAACTTGCAACGGGTTAACGAACAGCTCTGGTCGCACTTAAACCGATATATCGAGGGTGTAGTGCAATTGGGTGTCGTGTGTTCGAAATTCTCCATCGAACAGTGCTCCTGCGTAGGAAGGAAGTGTACATTTAAAACAGCATCGTAAGCATTCGCGATGTCGTACAGCGCGAAAAGCATTAAAATGAATATACAGCGAATGTACTTTGCTTTTTTGATAGTGCACCAATGTTTAACCTCGTCCACTGGCTGACTAACTGTCCACTTAAGGGTAATTTATTGAGTCACAGTTGGTCAGCAGACAAAGTCGCTATGAATCGGCAATCAAGAGACTTAAGAAAAGAAGTCATAAAGAATAGTTGAAACAATCAACTCTCCGTATGTATGTCAGATCTGGTCTAGATCAGATGCAGAACGGGTTTTATGTTTAAATCATTAACACTGTGTTTACATTAAACATGAACGCCACTTCTATTAATAGTTGCCTTTAATTTAAAACAATAATTTAAGGCAACAGTTTTTTGCCCAGTTTTTGTGATATGTTTAAGATATTATTATATTTAATTTGCTCTAAACTGCAATGTAATGACAAAGTCGAGTGTATTAATACATCGCTTTGCGTTCATATTCAATGTTCGATGTTTTTTATCACTCTTTTTACACGTGTTTCTCTCAAAACAACAATACAATCCAGAAATCTTAGAAGATTTTTGAACCTATAGACTCGAAATTTACAGCAAGCATACAATTTATTAATACTGGTCATGTGCTTTTAATGTTCAATTTAAATTTCCATTAATTAATTTCAAAAAAATCAAAAAAGCAAAAAAATCTCTTTTCCAATTGTAAACGTCTGCCATTTTGTCATAGGTTGAATGTTTCACAAATCTTTTACATTTTATCGGCCTGTGAATGTTTATTATTAAAATCGAATGTTTTTTGACGAAAAGTCAGCAAGTACAACTAATAAAGTTTTTAAGGAACTCCACTAAAAGGCAAGTTGAAATGTATTTTTTGTACGTTTTTAAGTACTAATTTTCACGTATCTTTTTACCTACCCTAAAAGGAACATTCTTTCGAACGAAAACTCTACTCATTTCACATGAAAAGTATTTTTATGTGTGTTCTCTTTTAACACTAGAGCTACTAAGCGTTTCAAGCGTTTTTCATAGATGATCACTTCACAAAAAAACTCGAAGACCTGAAATATGTATTTATATGGTTTTCACTACATACTGCAAAAAGTCAGCCATCAGCTATGCTAAAATTGTTTAATCCCAAAAATTAATGTGATGAAAATGAAGCGGTTCACAGTCAAAATAACTGGTACGGTAGTGTTAAAACATCCCAAAATAACCTTTTTAACGAGCTTCTGAGTGAAAGTACCTAGTAAGAAGCACGTATTTGGAGCATTTAATCAACAGTAAAATAATAACAATAAGGAAATAAAGTGCTGATCACTTTAATATTACTTTCATAGCCGGATCCATAAGACTAAATTACGACTGAGAGAATATTTATATTTGGAGTATTAATCACCAACCTCGTCCACTACCCAATTACAGTTAAATAAAGTCGAAAAGCCGAAAATGGCGGAGAAAATTTATCTCCAATAGATTGCAAAATAATAAGTTACAAAATTTTTAAATTATCAAAAAGGTTTCTCTACTGCAATCCCCTTAAATCGCTGCAAGAGAATTTTATCAAAACATTATTTTTTTTACCATAAACGTTCATTAACTCCTTGCATCGTTTGACACCTCTGGAGCGATATGCGGTGTTACGGTGCGCTCCTCGCATTCTCAACCTCTTCTCCGGTCCATGCCGTGGCTCTACCTGCAATCATCATCACCATGCCGACCGGTACCGGATCGTTCCCATAAAGCTCACATACAGGCATCGTTTGAAGAAAAAAAAAACCCCTTGGCAACCCCATGGACTATCCGTACACCATTCATTCGCCAACCTACCCTTCCCAAAACCTCCGACAGATGGTCGGTCGCTCCTGGGCCCTGTAGTAATGCTGCGCCGTTCTCTGCGCTGCGTGCGCACGCCGCACGTTTGCTCTCTCCCTCCAGCCGGACCCTTTTCCCGGGGGCCGGTGCTTTGAGGTCGAAAAGAAATCTTCCGTTTGTTATTTAAATCGAGAGCAACAACACAAAACCACGTACCTAACATGGCCACCGAATCGTCGTGCAGCATGATTATTATGAATGCCGTGCATGGTCAGGACTTCCGCCGAGCCGAGGTTGTGTCGCTCGGCAGTCGCGGTATTTAATGTCCCGCTCCCGCTGGGAGATCTTTCACGCGCGTTTGTGTCATCGCTTGATTTTGCCTCTCTTTTGATCATTTCATCCTCGATCCTCCTCCGGCTGGCAAGTTTCGAGCGGAAGTGAAATTAAATTTGACATTGCCATTTGCCATCTGACGAGACAACAATGGATTCGCTAACAATGCAACCGTAACACCATCTTCTCCTGCGGCCCACACATACACACGCTGGCAGCCGGCACTATTCCGTCCCAGCTTGTGGCCGTCGACAAGTGCCAGGTGGAAACGGTGACGGTGGCATGTTGCACTAATTTTCAATTATGTTACGACCGGTATCAACAGCCAGCACAGCTCCGCTTATCAAAAGCGGCGCATACAAAGCTGAGGTCCCCTAATTTACACATTCGAAATGGTTGTATTTTTAAGTTCCGAGCAGCTACCTTTCGGCCGGGCCTCTATCTAATCAACTACCGGCGGGTTTCCGTGTCAAGGGCTGTCAGGGGAACCAGCGTGTGGCTATTTAGAGCAGCACCGGCATTAATTATCAGCACGGCGTAAAACAATCCACCAAACCCGGTACTTCCCATGCGCTTGCATCGGCCTCGCCAAGACCGCCGGACAAAAGTAAAAGCGAATTAGCATCGGATGCGGACGGGGAGGGAACTGCGTACGGTGGGCTCGGGGTTACTCGGCGCCCTAGCGGTTACGTGTGAAATCTCCTGCCACGATCGCTCTGGTTCGGTCTCGTTGGGTATCATTTGTCCACATCACCCGCAAGACACACGCGTCGGTCAACTCGCAACTCGCCGCACACTAATTTGCTTTCGCTTGCCGCTTCGATAATTTTCCTTCCTCACGCCTTTTAATTATGGTTCCCGTTGCTCCTTCCCAGCGGAAAGTGACCTCGATACGTTCGTGCAAATAAAGGACCACTACGCGACGAAGTACCATGTGGACACGGCACTGTTCACCGTGGCCAGCCGGTCCGACACGGTGCGGGAGCTGTACGAGGCGGCCGCCAAAACGCCGGTCGCAACGATCGCCGAGATGGACCGCATCATGGGCAACATTGCCGGAAACAGCACGGAAGCGTTCATCTGCACCCCGGTGTTAAGTCGGCAGCGGCGCAACGCCCGGGCCCACAATGTCGACATGGCGGACATCGAAGTCAGTCTGGTATGTATCACGTTACCGGTGTAAAGAATTCTTCCCGCACATGTGTGTGTGTGTGTGTATCTCTGGCGAAGGTCTTCATTAGTGGCCGCCGGTAATGAGGCCGGAATCAGGGTCATGTCCGGAATCAAAGCATACCGCGCATGAGGGCGATTGGTGGTAGACCTACACTTTTTGACCACAGAGACCGTATTTATTTACGTTGGTTTACAACCCCCTTTTCCGTCTTTCTTTTGGCTTTTCCTTGTGCTGGGCTGCTCTCAGTTCGGCAACCCGATAGCCATCTTTCCCCGACACTTGCGGAGCCCCGCATCTCCGCACGCAATGCACCACGGCACAATCTAATCTGTATCAGTGCTCTTGTTGATTGATGTTACCTCCTCAATGCGCGGCGAACTGCGTTTGGGCGAGTGGTGGAGTGGGAACCCGGTGTCGCTATCGATAGACAAACACGCTTGACCAAGTGTTGTGTAAACAGATGGCAGACCGATTGAGGGAGACGTTGTTTGATTTGCCATTGACTGGCGTGTTTGGCTATCACTTTGCATCTTGAAATGTATATTCCCACCTTCCCATTTTTCCTGCTTCAATTGGATGGGCAATTGACAGAAATTGACGTGTCATGTTATTACTTCACGTTACAATGTTTTGAGAAACTACTGATTAAACAAATAGCTCGTTCTACGCATCTCTTTACACAGCATCATTCTTTCGAGGGATTGTTTCTTCGAGAGCTCTGAGAATGTTTGTACTTTATATCTCAACATCTATAGCATAACTAACTATCCTTTACAGCACTTTTCGAAGAGAATATTTCGAAACTCTTTGGTTTAAAAGTTTCTAAACTGTATTTCCTAAAATCCTAACTTACGCAGAAGGTGATCGCACTTTCGAAGTCGTCCAAAATTCACCTATCTTGTGTCAAAGGTTAGTTCCGACAACGACCGATTGATGTTGAGATACGCGAACTTACTGCGGACTAGACTTACCAGGCTCCAGTGGGCTGGGGCACGTCACGAGAATGACACCGGACAAGCCAGCCCGTAAAGTCTGTTTCAAGCCGTCCTCCACATGGACAGAAGAGGCGTGGTAGGTCCTATTTGAGATGGAGTAATGGCGTTGACGTGTTCGCCAAAAAGGCCACTTGGGCTATGGCCGTTGTCTTCTATTTCGTTCTACAACGTTCAATCTCTGCCAACTTCTACGTCACGAATTTCTGGCGAATGACTAGGGCATTTACATTAAGAATCACTTCTGAACTTTGGCATCATCAAAATGATCATAGAAAAATTTGGACATGCTCTGGGGATAAGTTTTCTCGGCTCAGTCAGTTCGACGATCGATAAATCAACATCTTCAGGAACATTTTTGACAGGATCAACATTTTTGATTTTGTATCGATTTCGGGAGATCCTTATCTAATAAATCCTTCACTTTAAGGTTTAACGATCCAATAGATGGTCTTGGTTCTTCTATATATTAGCCTATACTATAATTATTTATACTACGTAGCCGGAAAATCAGTCTTTCTTGCTCTTTGGCAGATAAGATTAGATCTGAACCGCACACCGCATCACAAGATCGTTAATGCCATTACCGAGTACACACATTCACCTAACATAATATACAGTGCAGTACTAAAATGAACTGTTTTATAAACTCACGAATTTCTTCAACCCCTTTAATACTGCAGCCTACTGCCGTACAAGACCTACGCAAATGGACATCGTCGGAGGCAATCGGCGACGTCACTACCGGTGTAGCGTGCTCCGTTAAGATAGCGTCCAATAACAATTCCGTCCTACCGCACATAACCGAATCATGTACGACGCCGTCCGATCTGACCGACGCACCAACGACATCCAACATGGCCGACGAAACGGATGTCGATGCCATCACGACACTGGCGGAAACGGTCACCAGCAGCGGCAGTGGCGATGATCGTGTCGATCACCTGCTGCCATCCCCAACAGAGCAATGCCGTATTTTGGCCTCAAAGTATGTGTTTACCTTAGCGGGACATTGAGTGTGCACGCCCCCGCATTCACTTCCTGTTTACATTGTCCGCTCTATCTCTCCCCCATCGCACAGATTCCCAGCGGAAACAATCAAAATCGATACCTCCGGACGGGCGTTCGATCGTATGTCGTCGACGCGGAAGTCATTGGTGTGCTATACGGTGACGCGTGCCAAGAAGGACGATACCAAGCCGGAAGAGGACACGGTTAGGCGGCGATCGCGGTTACGGCGACCACGGGGCAAAAGACGCAACACAATCGCCAGCTCAGATCAGCGGGAAATTGCGGAGGTTATCAACAAGGGGTACGATGCTCGATTCCATACGCAACCGAACGATCAGGACATTCGTATCGTCGTTTGGCCTTTTCTCATGCCCACACACACATTGTTTCTAATTTGTCGCACAATCGAACTTATCCGATTGTACCGCTGTTGTGTATTTATGTAAAGTTTGCGCCTTTTGTTTGTGTGATCTTCCGATGTTGTTTGTTGCTGGGTTTTGTTAAGTGTTGCATTTTAACAGAGCAATTTGCATCTAACTCGGCAATCTTGTCCGCTGACATTGCGCTATAGCATTAAGTGTTTTTTTTTTTCAGCATTATGGGATGGCGGTTTATCCTGCAAAATATCTATAAATTTGAAGAAAAAATTAAAATATCTCACACTACACAACCGGTCACCCCATAATGCTGAAGTTTCATCGCCGTTCTTGACGATTTCATTACTTTCGATTATGTTTTTTTCACAGTGAACCAGACAGCGGTGTCGCTGACGAGCATTCGGCGTGCGATTTCGGCGAACTAATGCCAGCCATTCGCAGCAAGTCGGGCGATCTGCTGCGCAAGGAACCGTCCTTCTCGGCCGAGTGGGCCAAGAGCTTCAACAAGATGTCACACTTCAACTCGCTGAAGCAGTGGGGCATGAACCGGCTGCGGATGATCAACCGCGAGTCGGCGAGCCACCGCGACAAGGATCAGGACATTGACGACTTCAATATCCACGATACCACGCTCGCGCGTCAACCCAGCATCGGCGGTAGCCGGCGCCGGGGCTCCGACAGGGAGAAACGCCTTTCGCACGACCGAAAGCCGTCTTACTCATCGTCGGAACGCAGCTCGACCGGCATCCTGGGCGGCACGACATACCTGCCCGCCTCGATCAATCCGGTGAAGTTGAGGGAAACGTCCACGATTCGGCGACAGCGCCGTACAGCGCTTGGCAATCGGGACGAACCGCACTCGTCCAGTGGGAACTGGAGTGCAAGCTCCGAGTCCGGCAGGACGTCGATCGGTAGCGAGATCACCACGACCAACACACATCCCAAATCGAGTGCTTCGAGCACGTCGTTGAACCACAGCAACCCGATCAGCTCGAGTGCACCGCCGAGCTCGATCGTTAGCAGAAGACGATTCTTCAACACGTCGGCATCGAGTAGCGTCACCAGCGAGGGAACGATCACGCCCGATCTGCAGACGTTTGATTATCACGATGAGGGCGGTGAGACTAGCTCAGTGTACTCGTGCGATACGGAGGGTTACTACACTTCGTTCCACGTGGATTCTGGGTTGAAAACACTCAAAGAGGAAGAACCCATGACACCGCTCCAATCGACAACGGCTCTGTCCAGCATCACATCATTCTCCAGCTCCGGCAACACGACCGTTGTGTCCGATTACGATGTGTATGGGAAGGGATCGACGTCAACGACCACCAGCTCGGCGGGTACGATCTGTACGGTGCTGGCGGAAGGTGACAAGAACGTTAGTGCAAGTGCCTCCAACTTACCCAAGATCCCCGAGCGCAAGAGCTCCCTGACGAAGCTGAACCGTAGCAACAGCACCGCCAGCAATGGCACACTGGAACGGAGCTACTCAAGCAGTACGCTCGGCAGTACGCTGGACAGTACCGGTACGATCAAACGCAACGGTGTACTGATCCAGAAAGAGGTGCTAAAGATCCTACGGCAGGAGAATAACAATCGGCTCGATGTGGCGGATGGAAATGCACCGAAGGTAACGGCCGCACAAGAGCTGCAGCACCAAACGTCGAGTGGGGCAGCGCCCGGTGAGGGTGGCAAGCTACCCCCTACTGCCGAACCCGAACACTCCGAGTCGTCCGACGTGGAGTGCGTGGAGCGTACTGAAAGACTGAAAGTGAAGACAACCATTAACACGAGCCGCATTCCTTCCATGTGCATCATCACCCCAACGAACAGTGACGATGAGCAGTCGCAGCAACCACAGACTGGCACATCCGGTGCGAAGACAATCGGTGGTAAACCGACCGACAAGGGTAGTGGCAACAAGCGACGACCCCCGCTAACCGAGTCTGCCTCGTTCGAGCTGAAGAAACCGAAAGATTTCCGCAAACATTCGCTTCTGCCACTGAACAACGTGTTCGATAGAATTAAGGGCGCATTGCCACATTTGAAGAAGTCACCCACCAAGGAAGATGGCACTGGTGGGATTGCAGCATCCAAGCCGGTGCTCGGAACGGGCGCCCCGACGGAAGAGGGCGAAGGCGAGTACGTCGAGATTTCCAAGGGGCGTAAAACACCGAACGAGCTGACGGTGCGCCGTAATTTGGCCACGGTACTGTCCGGCAACTTGAACGAAGAAACCGAATATGTGTCGCTCAACGAGCTGCCCTGCAATATCAAGTGTGAGAGCGCTAACTTCCTGGCGGTGGATGCGACCAAAGGCGCACCGGAGAGCGGTACCGACGGCGACGCTAGTGCGCTGCTACAATCGGGTCAAGATGGCGCCGGAAGCGGTACAGTCGCTGGTACGGCCGGGTGCGGTACGCGGCACGCTGCGCTGAAGGGTGCTGCGCGTGTGAAGCTGGATGCAAACGGGCGAGTAATTTTCTCATCTGACAGCTTGAAGCGACGGAAGGGTGCCCACACAACGTTCGCTCCCGGACCATGCGTAAAGGATGTGTCGTCACGCGAAGCGCAATGTAAACAACCGCACGTCGTGCTACAGCATCCACAGCAGGAACAGCACCAGCAGCAGTACGCAGGTGGCGATGGTGGTGGAACAGTGAGTACAACGAACCCAGTGGTGGTTGCTGTCGACGGTGTACCAGTAGTAGCAGCACCATCAGCAATACTTCCCACGGTGCGACAACTGAAGCGTCCCCTTGTTTCCGCACGGTACGGTACACCCCGTATCGGACCGTCGTCGCTCGCGTCCAGTGTATTGTTGGAACCGCCGAAGAAAACACTCGTGGCAACGATTCTCCCCAACAGTGCCAAACAGCAGCAACCCGTACAGCCGCCAATCCGGCGGGAAACCCGTGAACTGGCCAGCATGCACTCCTTCTCCCCGTACGGCCCCGATATGACTGACGCGGGTGCTCCACCGTACTACGGTGCTGCACCGATTGCAGCCTATCAGGCGTCAACGGGAGCAGCGTCAGCAGTAGGCCATGCAAAACTGTATCCCGAAGGTAAGCTGCCATTGCGCTTCCGTGTACACGAATTTTATGCACCGCAGTAGGCCTCCTACGCAATCACCCGTATGCACATTACCGTTGACAGAGCGTTGTTGTGTCAGGCAAACGGGCGACAAGGTACACAGGGCAAGTAGGCGATACCAGATAACAAACACGCACAAAAATCGCAACGCCATTTTGGTGCCGTTCTGTAATTACTGTTGCTTGCTTCCTTATTACGTTTCGTTTTTATCAATGTGGTCTAACAAAATGGCCCTTCGCCATAGCTACATGTAAGTGTACATAATCAGGCTTCTTTAAAAAAAAAACGCATTAACACACCACACTGATTGTTTTTAACGATAGTTTACGCGAATGAATTCTGGAGAGGCTTTGCGCGAGAAGAAAAAAAAACAAACCGCGACTCCTTCTGGTGGGATGCAGAATAAACACAGTGTTTTTGTTTTTCTTTCAAAGTATTCTTACAAATGGTACAAAAACGAGTTTTCATATTTACGCCGTGGGCAGGTTTTACTTACTATTTACGTGCGATTAATTGCTTTTTACAATAAACTTTTGATGAAACAATGTTCGTGTTCTGTGTTTCGAAGTTAACCTAACGTTGCTCTTTTGCTCAGTGACTAATCGATACGTTTGTGCCGTGTGAGTTTCGCGCGTTTTTTTGTGTGCTTCATTCTTTGTTTCTGTTCTCTTTACTGCACTTTCACTTTTTTCACGTAGTTCAATCACACACAAACACTCACCAACCCCACACAGTAGTAACATCATCCTTCATCTGGCACCGTACGAGCTCACCTTACCGTCAGCTCATCCCTGAAGTAATTATGGAACTCGCCTCTACTGCTTCTTTTTTTACAGGTGCTCACTCACTGGACCGTTCTAGCATTAGGAACTGGTATCCGGACAAGCTAACCGTCCAGCGGAACCTTGCCACGCTACCGAACCGGCCGGAATATGCGCGCACGTACCGGGCAGGCGGGTTGCAGGATTACGAAGCACCGCGCGCCCTGCTGGCGGGAAGTTTCGCAAGCCCACCGGCCAGTCCACTCGTGCCGGACACGCCCGATCCGAACAGTCTGTACGCGGTTCCAAACAAACTGAAACCCTCGCCGTTGGCCGTCGGTAGGAGCGTCGTGCCGAGACCGATGGATCGCAGCCTGCGGACGATACTGGCCGAACAGAGTGAACTGTCGCCAATCAAACCTTGCCAAACGAACCCATTCCGTACGTCAACGCCCTCGAAGGAGGATGATGTGATGGGGCCACTGCACCATAAGCTGCTGCTGTCCACGTCCACCAACGTTCGGTCGTTGGGTAACTCGCCGGTACATTCGGGTCGTTCGACACCGCGCGAAATGCTGGAACCGCAGGCACCGAGGGGCCGACACAGTTGGGCGTCGAACAGCGTAGAAGTGCCGAAGACATGCTCGGATCGGCTCGGGACACCCAAAACAAGCTTAATGGATTTCAAGAAGCTACTGCTAGCCCACGGCACTAAGTCACACGCGAGTCCCGGTTCTAAAATGTCGGCCGTGGAGCTATTGAAGAAGAGCAAGGAAACGGCCGCGACGCGCCCGAAAGAACAACCGAACTCATCTCCCGCGGCCAATATGGCGATCCTGGATATGTCTGCCTCGCCGAAAATGTACAGCTACCGGCGGATAGCACAGCAGGGCGGATATGGTGGATCCCCAACGAAGGGTGGTGGAGGTAAGGGAGGTGCGGCCCGTTCCAACTGGCGCTACAATAATATGCGCACGGGTGTCATCTCCACCGCCATACCGGAAGCGAACAGTGAGGAAGACATATTGCCCACGGATGGTAGGAAATCGGTCGAGAGGGAACCCACCACACGTCCCACGCTTGCCAAGGGACCGGAACCGGAAGTGGAGGAATCGATCAGTAGCTTTAAGGAGAACATTTTCCTCAAAGAGGACGAAAACAATTTCATGCGCGGTGAGATACCACGGTTGGCCAAATCGTTTGCCGGCTTTTCCACATCCGATGGGCCACGTGGTGGTAAGCTGGTGAAGGACATGGCGGCGAAACTGATTGCACGGGACCAAGGTGCGACTGGGGAAGATATACACGCCACCACCGCCAAGCAGACGATGGCGTCGGCAGCTCTCGAAACGGCCCTTTAAGACGGTTCGCTGTTTTCAGCGGGTAGACGGCCCTCGCCTTCACCTCAATACTATCCACCTCTCACAAAAACGAACCCCTTCTTTAGGTAGCTTAAATATGTGTACGCTGTTTCTTTTTAGCGTGCGTCTTCGAAATGAGAGCGGAATTCTCATATTTATCCTTATTTATTCTAATTTATTTCACGTGTTTATTCGTTCAACTGTTGTTTAGATATTTATATTTTGGCGAAGGATCGTGCAAAACCCCCCCTTTTCGCGGGCTTCGTTTCAATGGAAGCTTTTCTTCTGTTGAGAAATTGTTTTTACAAAAATGACTTTCTTTCGCTATTGTATGTGTTTCCCTTTTCTATACACGGTAAGCCAAGAACGATGAGGATGCATATTGTTTTCCCACCGTATCGGGTGCTTTGGAGGAAAAAATAAGGCTTGCGAGACTTTTAGCTTGAACTCTGTCCCTACTTCAAGCGGTGATAGCCAGTCTTGTTTGAGAGCAATAAAGCAATGATTTCGATAGGTCGTAGTAGAAAAGTAAAATTTTGCTTATAGGATTGTGCGACAGAGCGCATGCTTCGCTAGGGCATTGCCAACGGCTAAAGAGATTAAGTAATATGCCCCGAATCTTGCTACGGTTCCAGTGCCGATTCAAAATTTCTTCAATTATCCAAATCCAACCCGTTTGTAGAGAGCGCTACATAAATTCGATCGCTTGAGATATCATTAGGAGAACTAAAACGAAAATCAAAGTATTACATCTTGCAAAAGAGGCACGTGGAACTAAACATATTGGAATGTAGTTTCATATCAAGGCTATATAGCATTTAAGGCTTATCGTATGCATTTACACCTAATTGCCCTCCCGTTTAGGTTTGGTGTGGTTTGTTGCATTCCGGCAACGCGACATAGGCGGCATCCCCCATTTGGGAGGAATAGTAGGAAGAAGGTTTTACAAACAGCTATCGATCAGTGTTCAGGAGCATCATCCCAATCTATAATTGTTACATTATTGAATGAGACATATTTAAACGAAGCGATTCAAAATAAAGCATTGAAATATTTAGCAATTAATTAATGGTCGGTTAGTTCGATTCTTCTTCTAGTTGATGAATTGGACGGTATTTCTAGAATACTTGCCTATCATGCGCTACAACCGCTCTCACTCAAACGGCATCGACAAAGAATCCTGTATTCCGGACTCATTCTGGTCGTCCGGTGTTATACTCATAACATGACCTTCCCGCCGGAGCCTCTCGAGTCTCATCCGCTGTACGACAGTAAAATCGTTGTACAGCTCATCATTGTAACGGCTTCACCATTGTCCTTCGACGCATACGCGACCAAACATCCTTGTGAGCATCTTTCTCACGAACGCGGCTAAAAGGGTTTCGTGTGTTCAAACATGGTCCATGTCTCAGATGCGTATATGACCATTATTAATAGTTTTACCAAATTCTGTCAATCAGTACTAAACAACTTTTTTTGGATTTTGAGTTATTTTCCTCGTTATATCGTACTTCAAAACACGATCCATTAGATTCGTCTTATCTGCACACATATTTGTTATATTTTCGTATTTTCTATTGATACACAAATAAACCTTACGGAAGAAGAACGTAGTAAATACGGCAATAAATCAAGGCTTAGCTTTTCGGGTTAAGCTGTGGCGGTGCGGTACTCATTACCGGTGGTCGCATCCCTAATCCCATCGGTGGCATACCCATCGTCGGTACCATCATCGGCGGAGGACGCATTCCCATCATCGGTGGCGGCAGTGGTCCGTTCGGTCCCATCAGCAGTGGCGGTGCTCCCGCCGGCATGCCGGGAATGATGCCCGGCCTGGGCGGCAAGTTCATCGTCGGCGGAGGAATGGAAATGTTCGGTTTCGGTGGCCCAGTAGTGAACGGGTTCGAGGCAATCTTGCCAGCTTTGTACGCTGCCGTCGTCGCATCGATGAGATGCTGCGCCTGCTCCTCCATCCATTTCTGGTAGTAGAATTTCACATTATCCTTGTGCTTGCGGCCGGTGCAGTGTGTCTTCCGGACGCTGGGCGAATCGTGCGTTAGGTAGGTGTCACAATAGTCACAGTAATATTTCGGCATCGTGCGGAAATTTACGGTTTTAGAACAAACCGATACAAACTCTGTAGTTGCTTCTACAGCCCACCACAACAAACTTTGGAAAACGTTTGATGCCGCTGTCAAAATGTGTCCAAGTTGTGTATGTAGCAGGGTGTACTGAAGATATTTTCAAAATTAGTGGATTGAATTTCGGCATTTTTTTCCAATTATTGATTAAAAATTTCAAAGAACTGCTAATTCTGAAGTAATTGGGAGGTCATTTATCATTTATCAATTTTGTACATTTTTTTTATTTTACATCATCCCCCTAGAAATTGATCTAGATCAATTTGGAACACCGTGTATATAATGATCTTGCGCCATCCAGCTGCACTTTGTTGACATTCGATTTGTTTATAATGTGCGTCGTAAAGTTTTATCGTGTGGTTTCCGCGAAAACGATCGTACCTCCTTGAAAATCTATTTCATGAAACTTCCTGTACACTTTTGCCGTATAAAATGCTGGTTCAACCATTGCTGTTCATGTTGCGACCGGCAGTGCGACCGATCAGTCAGTTTGGTAAGCGAAGGCGAAGTACCTTTCCGCGGCTCAGTTGTTTAGGTCGGCGATGTTAACTAAGCCTTTGTAGCATAGCATGATGTTAATTACGAATTTGCCCTGAATTTATCCCTTGTAGTTTTTGTGTGGCAGTATCATTGGCAGTTGACCGCGTAGTTGTGAGCTGATTAGACCGCCATTTGGCACCTGTGACGCCTCAGCACAAATCACAAGCTCCGTCCTTTCCGAAGCGTTCGAAAGGGCCCATATATAATGAAATTGTAACAGGTGAAAATGATTTTAAAGTTTCTGTAGCTATCGGTATACCTTCGTTTTATACTTCATCACATTCCCCGATAAAATACGTTTGTTTACAAAATGTTCTCGATAAATCGTGACATTGTGTGTCTTCATCTTGTGCGTCGTTGGCGCGATCAGAAGTACTAAGCCGACGCATGTAAACGCGGTCGTATTTGTAAACTTTTTTTTTGTAGGAAAAAACGAATCTCGTTTCATTCAAAATTTTTCGACCTGTGCATTTGTTTCACTGCGGCAGCCTGTTTTCCGTAGATAAAATTATCCACGCGTATTGTAGGAAAGAATTTTCGCAAATGAATCAATGTTGAGATCAATTTTGCGCAGGCAGATTATTAGGGGTAGTTTACGCATGTGACGTCCCGTTTTTGGCGCGGTTATTGCAGCTGGCGCATGGAAACTTTGACACACGCCCGAAGGGGTTGATTTTTCGCGCTTAAAACAGTTTTCTTTCACTTCGCGTGGGCCTTCCTGTTGCCGTGTCTAGTTTGACGAAATTTAACCAGTTTTGACTCAGCCTGCTGTGGTGTTTGTTTGTTTGTTTGTAACATTTGTCCATTTCATTTGTGCCGTTTACCATTTATTGGTATAGTTTTTGGTTCGATTATCCAGTAAGAATGCAACATTTTAAGCGGTGTGCCTCTTTTGACCCGGTGGAAATCTGATAGTGTCGTGTTGGGGTTTTCTTCCTGTTCACAGGACGCAACGTTTACAGCATGTTTTCGATAGCGAATGAAAAGTTGGGCTCCAATGGAAAGAAACCGTTCACGGTGTTCGTGGAGGGTAACATTGGAAGCGGCAAGACGACGTTCCTGAACCACTTCCAGAAATTTGACGATATCTGCTTGCTGACGGAACCGGTGGAGAAGTGGCGCAACTGTGGTGGTGTCAATCTGCTGGATCTTATGTACAAGGAGCCCCACCGTTGGGCGATGCCATTCCAGACGTATGTAACGTTGACGATGCTCGGCATGCACACTTGCCAGACGGACAAATCGGTCAAACTAATGGAGCGGTCATTGTTCAGTGCGCGGTACGATTGTTATGAGTTGCAATTAAGCGTTGTGTGCATTTTGCATTAACTTCATGTTGATCTACTATAAATAGAAATTGCTTCGTGGAGAGTATGCTGGCCTCTGGTTCGTTGCATAGCGGCATGTACAATGTGCTCCAGGAATGGTATGACTTCATCTGCTGCAATATCCACATACAAGCGGACCTTATTGGTAAGATGCGGGTAGCAACACGGTGTACCCGTGTCTGTATGAAGTAGCAATTGCAATTTGTGCTTCCCTGTTCTTATCTTCCAGTGTATCTACAAACGAGCCCTGAAGTGGTGTACGAACGGATGAAGGAACGGGCCCGTTCCGAAGAAAGCTGCGTTCCGCTCGAGTACCTCAAAGAGTTGCACGAACTGCACGAAAACTGGCTCATTCATGGCGCGTCACCACGTCCCGCTCCGGTAAGCACGTTTTACTTTTGTCTCTATTTCTTCTATCAATAATTCTGAGAGACCGGTTGCTGTTATTTCTCCCTTCCCAAAAAAACAAGGTGTTGGTGTTGAACGCAGACCTCGATTTGAACACCATCGGAACGGAGTACAAACGGTCCGAAACGAGTATATTGAAGCCGATCCTAATAGAAAATACCAACCAGCACGCTATTCTCACCTCGCCAGCAAAGCGCGCCAAGACGGAGTTTTAAACATTTCCGATAACAAATACCGGCTTTAGTTTGTAAATTTGTGCAACCATCTTTCCTTGATTACTTATTTTATTCGGACGACTAGTCCACACCCAGTGATGGTAAACACTTGACCGATCTAGGCGTATCTTGCCGTCAGTGGCAAAGATGAACAAAACCCACGCAAGCGTATGATTCAGAATAAGTGTTTGCCTGCTACTGTCCTTCGTAGTATAAATGGTGTAGTAGAGTAGAAACAGTACGATGTTTGTGGTTTTTACAACATTATATGTAATTTACGATAATACAATTATATATTCGAATAAATGTGTTGTGCCAGAAAATTGTTACCTTGACAAGCTGGCCTGACTGCACATGCAATGTTTTTCTTGTTTGTCAAATATCGTGGAACTTACGAAAATCAACTGAAATGGAAATATTTGATTAATGTGCAAGTCAAAAACGCTCGAAAGGCTAGATGTTTGATAATCAACCCGGGAAATAGCTTCTGTGACACGCACTCAACTAGTTGTAACGGTCAGTTTTCCCAACAACAACAAAGCGCCCGTTGCTCGAATGCGTGCAGTTTGAAAATTGTTCTCGCCTGACAGCACGACGAACACATTTCACGCACACATGCACACTGGCGCTGTCAAGCTGTGTGTTTTTTTCCCCGTACATCAAACGCTCGCTGGCAGCACTGCTTTTGTTTGGATGTTTGGGATTAACAAAAAAATAACAAATCTGCAGAATCTGCTGTAGCCATCAAAAGTGGTTCTGGAAATCTCTACCTTTTTTCGGGTGTGTAATAGGGTTGTAATTTAGCAGGGTAATTAAGCGTGAATAAAGCTGCTTCTAAACACGGGCACGGTGTAAAAAGGGTATCGGAACATTCAAATCGTGTTCGCCAGTGCATTAAAAACCGGAGGACGGTAAGGATTATCGATTTTTTCCTGTCCATATGCAGCGGAGGTCTCATCGGCGTTTTTTTTTCTTTCTTGCTTTTTTTCACGTGCATTTTGTTTGCCCGTCCGTGCGTTTTTCATGGGGTATTCTCGTTTGGTGCCGTTTGATTGCAGGAATGACCAACATCGAGCAACACCATGACGTGGTTAAGGAAAGCTTTTTTCACTTTATCCGTAAACACATACCGAAAGCGGATCTAAGCATTGTGGACGAGATCGTCCTGTCGTACGTAATATCCATCCTCGAAGAAGCCTCCCAGGATCCGTGCTTCGATGTTGAAGGTAAGCTGTTGTCGGCTAACATGGATAGCTGTGGGGTTCTGTGTTTTATACGCGGTCTATAATGTCCTTTGAAATAGGTTTCATCGAGATGATGTCGGCGTACTTTAACGACTTTGCCAACATTGAGCCGGAAACAGTGTGTACTTGGATATTCGAGCTCGAAAATCAAATCTCCAATAAAAATCCGATCTCGAAGACGGAATCGAACAATCTATCGCTGAAGTAAGTAAAACCTGCTCATGTAACTAGTGTTCGTGTTCTACGTGCCTATGCTAGTGTTTAATGTCATTTTCTTCCCCCAACCCGAATAGTTCACTGTCTCTGGTGGATATGATACCGGAGGAGAAGCTGCGGGGACGTCACTCGTCGGAAAGTGATCGTGAAGCGATGGGCCACGATTCGCACAAACGTACCCACCGCCTGTCCGATAGTGATGGTGGATCGACCGAGGGATGCAATTACGATCTATTTGCGGAACAGTGCGATATACTGCAGGAAATGTTTCCCGACAGCTCATTCATCGAGGTAAGAAAGGTCGCGAAGAGACGGTTGACATACACAGGCCCTTCAAATAATTTCCATTTTCTTTCTCGCCCCCCATAATTTTGCTAGGTGAAGCATTGCATTTTGATCGCAAATGGTGATGTCGATCGGGCGACACAAATTCTTCTCCATCGCCAAGAGGCGGGCCAAAGCTTGAAGGGCCCATCGAACAATATGTTGCAGGCGGGCAAACCGCACCAGCAGGTGGACGAACACGAGCTTAAAAATCGCATCATCTCAAAGTACGTACTACCAGCAAACGCGTTCTCCGACAATAGCATTCCTATTAGTCACGTTCTGCATTTTTTCATCAGATATTCCTATGTCGATAAGGAGGACAACCGGGAGTACAAACCGGTTGCACCGAAAGTGGAACCGAAGAAGCTGATCCGGTATCGGGACAACAAGATTGTTTCGTTCAAGGGCGAACGGTACACGGAGGTGTCCCGTCGCGGTGGCGAGGAAGAGACTGAACTCAAAAAACCTAAGAAACCTATCTGTCCGTAACTAATGATACTCATCCCCACACTCACTAGTTCATAGCGAAACGTTAAGAGCTTCATCGAAGCTGTAGTCGAACGTGGACGTACCAGAAAGACCGCCAAACAGCAGCAGCATCACCACCATCAGCACTGGCATGATCCGCACCGGATCGTTCCAGGTGATGCGTGCGGCGGCGGCATACGAAACTCCCTTCCCCGTGCAAATGGCTGCCTGCCGGTTAATCTCAAGACTTACAGTCATTCTTCTCGAAGTAAAATCATATAAGCATACGCATAGTGAAGATGAAACGATCTGAACCAGTTCAGTAAGGGTGTGTTGTAGTAGTTTTCATGGAAATTCGGTAATTTCAGCTACCTTATTTCAACGTATTTTATAGTTGTACAAACAAAAAAAAACCCATGTTCGTAACGTAACGGTTAGTCAGACAGATGGAGGCGGCCCGAAGAGATATAGATGTTTGTAGGAATCATCTGTACTTAAATTATATTGTGACGAGTAATGTGAAAGGCACTTATGCATTGTTTTGTCGTAAGTGGGTTGCCGCGCAAGAACATTCACGGTCCCATGCTTTCTTGTGGACGGTTCTTAGCATCGATAATTTTATGGGTTTTGTTACACTTAGTTCCTTGCAAGGGAAACATTGCCGCTTCCTCCTGCATTCCTTTTTCCTTTCTATTATTCATAGGTAATCGTAATACGTGTATAATAATAATAATAATAAAAGTGACAGTCAACCTTAACTTAACAAAATGCGCTTTGGGTAGTTATTGGCGATTCAGTTTAACTTTTCCATCCTGTCACACGCGGTCGATCTAACCAGCTCTTGCTCGTACCGTCATCGGGGAAAATAAAACACACTACACAGTGGAACCAGTTTTGTATGCAATAATACCGTGCAGATAGGATTTGCATTTAGGCTTGCACATATACTACTCTTGTTACTACTGCTACGGATGCTTGGGGTATGGGTCAGTTTGGTAACGCTTGCCTGGTTCGAAGCGTGAACCAAGGACCTTAAATACCCTCCAATACTACAAGGGTGCATGTCTTTTGGGATGTGCCGGTGCAGTTGGATTCGTCATACGTTCGACCACTGTTGCAGACACGTGCAGGACGGAAAGCACTCCATTACTCAAAATCTTCATCACTATCGATGATCTGTTTGAACGAGAATGGCTGGAAACCATAGCCCAAACCTTGGTAAAACTTGCTCATAAACTCGACCCTGCAAATGAGAAGGAACAACGCGATTAGCTTTGTTTGGCTAGAGAAGTGCAGTGTGAAGTGCACAAAAGTCCTACCAGTGCAAACGCAGTGTATGCAGGAAGGCGGACAATCCTTCCATCATGACAAGAATGGCGAGCGTAAACAGTGACCAGGCACCAAACACTAAGTACAGCATGATGGCACCTTTGTAGGACGTTTGCTTAAGACCCATCGATAGTACCATGTTCCACAGTACCTCGGACAGTTCTGACGAGATAGTAAAAAGCGTTAGGAAAAAGTACCCCAAAGCGACATTCCTCAAGGAAGCAATGGAAGATATACTTACGCGCATGGGCAAGGGAAAGAGCCCACAAGCGAAGATAGGACGCGGTATGCGACACTGTACTGAGCACATACTCAATCGTGTGGATTGCCTGATGGATGAAGATTTCGGCCATCGGTTCATCGTCGTGCGAGTCGTGTGGTTTCGGGCTGGAGCTATGGTTCGATTCACCTCCCTGATGGACGTCTCCATTATTGGGAATGGGTGTCTAAAGTATCACGAGGAAAAAAACCGTATGTTATCTCCTATCTCGACGGACGTATGCATGTAACCTACCGGTGATGCATTCTTGCGCTTGAACATCAGATAGAACGGCTTGCCGAGTAGCATCCAGGGAATGCAAAGCAACGAAATGAAGACGAACGTACGCTGCAGCTCATTCTGACCGGTAAACATAAACTCGTCACAGCCGTGGAATGGTTCGGAGTTCTTAAACAGCATCATGTTGATGAACATGATCAGCACGGACGGGGCACAGCCGGGCGTACGCGGTTGGTAATCGGTTTTGGCGGTATAGGCGATCCACTTCATGAACATCATGAACACCATGTACGCGAACAGCAGCACCAGGAAGATGATCTGCGGCAGGAATTCCAGCACGATGCTGATGCGCTTGCGGAAGAAGTTATGGTTGACGACGCTCATGCACACACCGAAGATCATGTGCACCACACCGAAGATGATCGACAGCTTCATTTTGTACGAGTTCAGGAAGATAATCTTGTTCGTGGCCAGCTGCCATACGGGATCCAATCCGACCGGGTAGATTTCCGTGTCGTAATCGGTCGAACCGGGATTCAACGTAAGATCCTTGTTGGACATTACCGTGGAGGTGTTGTAATTAATGCTCCAGCCTGATCCGAAGATGTTCATCGACTTCGAGAAGATATCGTTGTACACGAATCCGGTGTACATGGAGAACAGGCCCATCAGCAGTATAATATAGCGCCCACCGAAGAAAATGTTCCAGATCTCGTTGGTCGACTTCTTGGCGCCGAGTTTCTTCTCGCCCGTTACCATCCACAAACCGAACAGTGCCATTATCATGCCGTGGCCAAGATCACCGAACATAATGCCGAACAGGAACGGAAAAGTGATGATCGTGTACAGGGCCGGGTTCGCCTCACGGTACGATGCAATACCGTACGCATCGATCAGATTCTGGAAGCCGCGCGTAAATTTGTTCGTTCGGTTATACGTCGGAGGCGCCTCGTTCGTGTCAATCACGTTCAGAAAGGACGGAATTGTGCTGCCTACGGCAGCGGATCCATCGGAGAGCGCTTTCTGGACCTTGGGTAGATCCGGCACCGGCACCCAGCACTCTCCAATGAGACACTTCTTCGTGACATCCATGTTGAACAGATTCAGCGTATGGTAGATGGCCTTCATCTTCTTCACCATGATGCGCCAGTTGAACAGTTCCTTCGCTACGGTAGCTAGGACGATCGAACGGTGATCCTGCGTTTGGTTGAGCACCATCTTCAGATCCTCGAGGCGCGTGCAAACGCCCTTCACCATCTCGGTACGCTCGGAACCGGAGCTCGGACACGGATACAGCGACACATGGTATCCGGTGCATACCTTCTTGATGCGCGCCTTCAGCTGCTCTCCTTGGAAGAACGCCACGAATACAGTTTTGAAGATTTCATTACCCTGCACCGGTGAGAGAGAGATGGAAATTACACGTTAGCTTCTATTTTTGCTATTCAATCTACCACTTCTCTCAACTATTTTTATCACAACTATTAACACCTCAGATAAAGACGGACAAAAGCCGGACAGGTCAGTTGCGTTTGATTGTCTTACCGTAGCCGGATCTTCCAACGGTTCCTCCAGCTCGACCTGCCGCAGAAAGATGTTACCGCGCGAGATACGCCACAGCATCCGCTCGAAGCCCGGCATCTTTTCGCGCTGGATTACACCAGCCACAAAACCCAACCGCCCACGGCTCTGGGCGGCCGTCGGATCTTCCGCGATCAGGTTGCTCTTGGCTGCGTCCGTACTGACGATCACCTCCTGCTCGAAGAAGAACGATTGCGTCCGCTCCAGCACATGCTTCAGCTCGGTTAGTTCGAGATAGTTCGACTTCAGATTGACCGCGTTCTGCGACAGCTCCAGTATTTCGTTCTCCGTCTTCTCGAGGCGCGTCTCGAGATCGATGATTTCGCGTGGGTTCGGTGCCCGGGGCCAATCATCCACCGAACATTCCGGGATCTGCACGTTGTCCTTCTTCACCTCACCCTCAACGTAACGCAGCTTGCGCTCCATCTCATCGCAACGGCGCACCTCGCTGACAAACTTCCGCTGGAACGCATTCACGTCGACGTTCAACTGTGGGAAGCGCAAAGTAGCAAAGCGTTAGGAAGTATGCTTAGGCGGGGAAGTTCGGTTGATGTGTCTTACGTCACGGAACTGGACTGCACCCGTCTCTCCCAGCTCGGACACGGACGTGTAGGCCGCCTCCGGCTGGATAAACATCTGGCACAGGGCCATCTCTTCGCTCCGGAACATCATCGCCATGGTTAGGCGGTTCTTGCGGCGGTGCGCTGGTGTACTGGATTAAAGCTGCAAGAAACAGAACACACCATTAGAACGAACGAGAGCGGAACGCAAATTAATCTCAACAACTTCACAAAAGACACTCAATCTAACAATCATTCGTTTCGGCAACGATCGCTCCGCTTCTCTCAAATGCGTATGGAAAGAACTCGTGATGCCTATCACGTGACGCGCGGCGCGATCATGATCGTATGCTCACAAAGCCCGTTCGCACAAAATCAATCACCTGACACGGAATCTGAGCGCCCCTGTGCCCCGAGGCTCGGTTCTACACCCTCCAGACCACTTACTTTCACCAATCTTCGCAACACTCGGCCGTCTGGGTCTGTCGGTGCGCTTCGCAACCTGATAACCCTGGCGGGGTTGGCTGAACACGATATTTAAAGTTCAAGGACGGAAACGGTGCCCGATCGAGCGTGGAACGCTTGGCAGATCGGGTGAATGCTGTCTTCCGGTCGAGTGTCACTGAACGACTGAGAGCGCGACCGTGCGGCACGGTTGCTTTCGCGTTCCGAGCAACGATCGAACAGTCGACGCGCTCTCCCCACCATTGTATGCGTCATCGTGGCTTTAGTAGCAGCAGCAGCAACAGCAGTGCTGTTCTAATTGCAACGGCCAACTGATGGTGCTGTTGTTTTGTTTTGTGCTCTCTGCGTGTGCGTCCCTAGAATGGGTTCTGTTTTACATTCGCTTGTACGGTCCCGGAGGTCGCTCGCGTATCAATGTAACCTCTGGTACGCACACTCGTTTTATGCTACATTCGTTACCGTATCGATAACGCTTACTTACGCCACACAAAGCTGTTGATCGGTGATCCCTGGACCACGTGAAGGCGACGATAGTCGTGGAATGATTGGCCAGCTCAAGCCTGAATCTCCCAACGAAACGAAATGTCGCGATGTAGTGCCACTTCTCCGCTCCGGAGTGGTTATTTGCAGATCCGCACTAATTTGCACCTCAAACAACACGACACGGCGCTGGTGCGCGATCATGTGATGAAGAATGCCTCTCTACCCAATCGGCAGTACGCTGCACACGGATGCAATCGTAGTGAGTGCGGTTATCACTGGCGCGTTCGACTAACACCGCCTAAACCGTAGTGTGCGATCGCGATGATGCCACGCTACCCGGACACACACGCAACGCGTACGATTCCCCATACCGCATACAATACCAGACCAGCGGGTGCGGTAGCTGTCGTCGTGGTCGGAAGGTCACGCGCTTCTACATAGAGCGTCGAAAACGTGGAGGTTTTGCTGCGATCAGGTGCGTTTCCATGTCCCTGCCGGTTCCATTAGTCCATTTCGATTGATCGAGCCATTTTTGGTTTTAGGGTACGATCGTGGTAGTGACACAGGTAGGAGCACGCACTTGCATCCATGGAACGGAATGTATGTGGCAGACGTCGTACGTGAGCGTGTTTCGAGAGTAATGGTAGCTTTGTTTGTGGTTCGACTGTATTGTACTACGCTTGATGCGGGATGCACCGAGATGTGCTGGAACTCAGCTCTGTTTGCTAGTTTGCCGTGCAAACATTTACTCTTTGGATAAGGTGAGACAGTAGCATTTGGTACTGTAATTACACCAATACCAGTGCACAGTATCACTTTTATAAACGTTATTTCGATGTTGGTTTTAGAATGATGCTTTTTCCATTTTTTAATGGACTTTTTTTTTGAAATTTGTTCCAACCAGATGAACTCACTTGCGTAAAGAGATACACATAAGTAATTATTTGCATAGTTCAACTCTTACAACTGTTGCAACAGTGAGCAAAAAATGAGGTCGGTTACTAACGGCCCATTTTAATAAAGAAAACTATTCATGCTTGAGTTCCAAGTCTTGAAGCAACGCAACTGCTAGTGAAATGTATGTAACGATTTTATTGTAAATTATGTTATCAGACAGTCAAAATTCCGTTCCGGCCACCGTTGCAATGTGTCCAATCCCCAACGTTTTCGTTCTTCCATGTTTTAAATGTCAATTTTACAACGACTCTTTCTCTGATATTGTGTAAAGATTTAAAAAACGTTATGGATTACCCCAATTGCACAAAAACTTGATCTTGGGTTTTGAAACATGCAGTTTCCATTGTTGCAGGTCTGTTTAATTGATAGGTCTTTTTTCAACTTGCTCACCAATGCATGGAGTTGTATCCAGCATCGGCCATGATTACTAAGCATACAGTTTTCTCTCGGTTAGCAAACACGAAGGTCATTAAACATCAATTCTCCCACGGTACATTGATATCGATCGCATATCAAATTGTGGTAGTAAATGAGTTGAAAAACACCTAAAACTGAAGCGCTTTTAATGTTTTATATTCGATTTTAAGGCAGATGACGCTATAGAGACCGAAAGACCAAGTCGTAAGCCAAAAAAGAAGCGGTAAGCCTTAAGAATATCGCTGCTTCACAAAATAGAAGGAGAAGAAGGTTCGACATTTTTAAAGAAACTCCCAGTGAAACTTTGCATTCCGTAGGGATAACCAAGAGTTGAGTTGTCGGAGATACCTGCGAGACAACCAGATCCCGTTCTAGCAATCGAGATCGAGAACTTGCTCAACAAATGTGATATTTGGTTGATTTGTAACATTCACCAAATGTTGCATGCTATACCATCGTTTATTTCAATAGTGGCATCTACGTACGGCTTCGTTTAGTCGTTTATTCAGCTTCTTCCTGCTCCAGCATTGCCTTGAAGGAGAACGGCATGAAGGCGTAGCCGAGACCGTCGTAGAATTTGCTCATGAATTCGACCCTGTGAAAGAAAAAAGGTTTTAATAATTTACTATTAACGGAGGTCAGTTATAGCAACATGAACTCTTCTTACCAGTGCAAACGAAGAGTGTGCAAAAAGGCAGATAAACCCTCCATGCCTACCAGGATACCAATGGTCAGAACGGACCAGGGCCAAAACACCAGGTAGATCAAGATGGCACCAACATACGAGTCATTTGACAGTCCAATCGTGAACACCATGTTGTAGAGCACCTCCGACAATTCTGCAGAAAAAAAAGAATA
The DNA here is from genome assembly GCF_943734725.1 of Anopheles marshallii. NCBI lineage: Eukaryota > Metazoa > Arthropoda > Insecta > Diptera > Culicidae > Anopheles > Anopheles marshallii. The sequence goes on along the minus strand of NC_071326.1, from coordinate 40,410,597 downwards.
GTAAGTGAACCCTTCCTACGAAGGCCTCCAGTATTCTAGGGCTAACTTACGGGCGTGTGCAAGCGACAACGCCCACAAACGCAGGTACGATGCGGTGTGGGAGATGGTACTGAGGATGTACTCAATCGTGTGGATTGCCTGATGGATGAAAATCTCACTCATCGGCTCATCGTCATGGTGGTTCGATGACGATTGTTGGGCCACCTCCGAACCATAGTCCGTACCCTTCTTCTTCCGCTGGAACATGATGTAGAACGGTTTGGCCAGCAGCAGCCACGGAATGCAAATGAGTCCCAGCACAATGAAGATCACCTGCAGCGTGTCTTGACCGTCGAACATGAACTCCTTGCAGGTATCGAGCGGTTCCTGGCTCTTGAACAGCATCATGTTGATGAACATAATCAGCACGGACGGTGCGCAACCCGGCTTCAGATGATCTTCATCCGTGACGGCTGAGTACATGATCCATTTGAAGAACATCATGAAGCACATGTAGGCGAACAGCAGCACCAGGAACAACATTTGCGGGATGAACTCCAGCAGGACGTTGATTCGCCGGTGGAAATGATTGTGGTTGACCAGGCTCATGCTGACACCGAAGATCATGTGCACCACACCGAAGATGATCGACAGCTTCATCTTGAAGGAGTTCAGGAAGATGATTTTGTTGGTGGCCAACATCCAGAGCGGATCCAACCCGTACCAGTACACCGTTTCCGAATAGTCGGTCGTGGGATTCAACTGCAGCTCCTTGTTTTCCATCACCGTGGAGGTGTTGTAGTTGATGCTCCATGCCGAACCGAAGATGTTCATGCCCTTCGAGAAGAGATCGTTGTACACGAAACCGGTGTACATGGAGAAGATACCCATGAGCAGAATGATGTATCGACCGCCGAAAAACAGCTGCCAGATTTCCTCCTTGTTCTTGTCGAGTGTCTTTTCCCACAGCACCATCCACAGGCCGAGCAGTAGCAGTATCATACCGTGACCCAAATCGCCGAACATAATCGCGAACAGGAAGGGGAAGGTGATGATCGTGTACAGCGCCGGATTAGCCTCACGGTACGTTGCGATACCGTACGATTCGATCAGGTTCTGGAAGCCACGAGTGAATTTGTTCGTGCGGTAGTACGTCGGAGGATCCTCATTGGTTTCGATGATGTTCAAGAATGACGGTACAGCGCTACCCACCGCGGCCGACCCATTCACCAGAGCGGTCTTCACATCCTGCAGAGCGACCGTCGGTACCCAGGCCTCACCGAACAGACACTTCTTCGATACGTCCACGTTGAACATGTTCAGCGTATGGTAGATGGCTTTCACCTTCTTGACGATGATCTCCCAGTTCGGCAGCTCCTTGGCGACGTTCAGAAGTACGCGCTGGCGCTGATCCTGCGTTTGTCCCAGCACCATCTTAAGATCCTCGATGCGCGTACGAACGCCACGGAGCATCTCCTCACGCTCGTTGTACTCGTTCGGGCACGGATACAGCGAGGCATGATAACTACATCAACAAAGAAAATCGGAAACGACATTCGTTACCTCGGACATTCAACCATCGACGCTGGGATGGTTCGGATAGCATTGCTCTACCTACCCGGCGCACACCTTCTTCACGCGCGACTTGAGCTGTTCGCCTTGGAAGAATGCAACGAACACAATCTTGTGAACCGAATCACCCTACGGTATGGTCAAGATAAAAGGAAAGTTAGCAAACAGATGGTAATGCAGAGTAAATAGAGATATGACGGGAGCCTATACCGGAACAGACGTTGGGCGGAGGACCAAAATGAAGCCAATTGCCCCATTATCTGTGGGAAGTCTGACCGACGTTATGTAACTTTCACTTTATAACACAAAAACATACACTGTGCTTCGAATGATGTGTGTCTCACCAGTTCGCACGAAATTTAACTAATCAGTCTTGGTTGCAAACCACCCGTTTCTCTACGGTGCGCCATTACACCTCGTGACCTTATCTGTTACAACTCAACAACCCCATGTGACCAGTGCTGGGAGGTTGTTACGCTTGTGAAACACACAGCAAGACACGGCACCACTCGATCCCACTAGTGTTTGACGTCTCCGATGTGGGCAGCGATAAAATCCATCACCTGCCCGTATCGCTGGCACAACACGCGGCGTCACTTACCGTTTTCGGATCAACCAGCGGTTCGTCCAGGGCGGCCTGACGGAGGAAAATGTTACCACGTGATACGCGCCACAGCATGCGCTCGAAGCCGATGATCCGCTCGCGCGTAATGACACCGGCCACAAATCCGAGCGGTTTGCCATCGTTTGCCGCCTCACCACCGGTGGCCTCCAGGTTCAGGACGTTCGATTTGTCCGAGAAGAACACCTGCGCGGTTGGAGAGGATAGACCAGCAAGAAGAGGCAGTCGTTCATAAGAAAAGGTTTTAGACTCGCTGAGATGAACCTGGTGCCTACCTGAGTCTTCGCCAGCACATGCTTCAGCTCGGTCAGTTCCATGAAGTTCTGCAACAGTGCATGGTTGTTCTCCGACAGCTCCACGATCTCGTTCTCCGTCTTCTCGAGCTGCGCCTCGAGGTCGATAATTTCCCGTGAGTTCGGTGTGCGCGGAATCTCTTCCGGCATGTCCGGGATTGTCACCGAATCCTTCACGATCTCCCGGCGAATGTATCCGATCTTGCGCTCCATCTCCTCGCAGCGTCGAATTTCGCTCGTGTACTTCCGCTGGAACATGTTGATGTCCGCGTTCAGCTGTAAAAGAAGGGCGGTCGCGAATGCGGTTTCATCTGCTGATCTGAATCGAACAATTCTTGTATGCAGGTTTACGCACATCACGGAACTGTGCTATTCCCAGTTCACCCAGCTCAGCCACCGATTGATAGGCAGCTTCCGGTTGGATGAGCAGCTGGACCATGCTCATCTCCTCGCTTCGGAACATCGCGCCCATGGTTGCGGCTTCAGCTGAGGAAGTTCCCTTCCTCCTTTTTTTAAAAATAAAGTTTAACCTTACTGGGCAAAGAGCACTGACACGCGCGAAAGGATGAACACCTTACTGTTTCGACCGTAGCTTCACGACTGTTCCGTACCACTGCTGCACGGCATCTGCTGCGTCCACGAATCGGTGACGAGCCAATCTCTGAATCGTTGGTGTCTGATAGCGATATCTTATTTCACCTCCACGGACGAACCTTTAGTGTGTCGTGTGTGTTCCGCAGCGATAAGAACGTCACGTGAGGCTTAATGGTACCCAAGAATTTCCAACCATCATATGATTGCTTTCGTCTTCAAGTATGAACGAAGCTGCGGCATTTATTGAACATGTTTTGGTCCTACTTGGGTTACGACCAAATCTAATTATTTCCTAAAGTTTGGATTGGAATGAATCCAGAAATCCATCTTTTTTATCCAGAAAAAGAAACAATTTGAAATTAAATAACCGTCAAAGTGTCTCCACTCTACACGGTACATTAATGGGCGTTTAATTCAGTTGTTTATCTAATTTAAATAGAATACAACCGTTTCCAACTCCATAAATCTTCAGGCTTTCGCGGTTCATCACTAATCTCCCCCTTCCCCGATCCAGATGTGTAGGCCGGCTTAGCGCAAATAGGTTGTTGAAGGGCTTTTTTTCGGAACACTCGGTAACCCAGGCGATAACGGGTGCGATAAGGAAATGCCAAACACCGGGTGAAACGCATGACGCGCATCGACATTGGCAGTATCGTGGTAATTAAGCACACAAGTTTATCGCTCTACTGTTGCACAGAAGCCTTTTCCGATTGTCACGATAATTGGAAAACAAGCCCGTACCAATAATAGCTCGATGGGCCACAGACGATGCAGTATTGAAGCCGTTCTTGCTTGCACACGAATGTGCTATCTTGCACAATTAGCATTGGTGATTGCATGCTGAGTGCGCCATGTTTAGTGCTGCGTTGTGGATGGTTAGTAAAGAATAGTTACCGTAGAACAACAAATAATCGTTAAGAATGTGTTGCTCCAAATGATTAACCTCGAGCCTGTGACATTCGTGACATAACCAGTTGTTTATCGATTAAAAATTGACTGAGAGCAACCTCGAGAAGGTATTCCACATGTCACAACCTCTTCAAGAACTCCATAGACAAAGAGTCTGGGATGAACGGCCCTTATTCTTGAACAGTAGGGTTGACATAGGCTATAATTCCCTAATTAGAAGCAAAACTACGAATGGAATGGTTTATAGAAAGAGACAAGTTATCTCATAGCATACCTCATATCATAACTGCCATCAATGTGCCATTCCTTACACCGTCATAGAGCTCACTTAAAGTCTGAGTCATCCGTGTGTTTACGCACTGCCCTTTTATCTATCTATCACACTTTGAAAAGGATATTTCTAAACAATAATCGTTAAGAAAAGCACTTTCCCGTACAGTGCATCGCATGCACATTGATAACGCAACAGCGTCCGTTAGCCTGATATTCAAAGCTCCATCTATTTCAAAAATAAGCTGTCAAAGTACGCAGCCACTTTTCACGTACAACGTGATTCATTTGTTGACCGTTTTGCGTTGTGTGCTATGTTTTCCAATTGCAAAAGAAGCACAATTTCTCCTTCTCAACCTCTGAATGTATTAGTGCATTTTCCCCGTAAAACCTTTGCGTTCTAGTAAATTCTTTCTCCCGCTAGATTACAGTACCAATACCAAGAACAAAACACTTTTTGCGTAAATAACGTTACTCAACCGCAGCGCGCGATCGCTTCATTCATTTTTGTCTGACCTTTTCAGCCAGTTCGCTCGGTTTCAGTACACCGCGTTCGGTGATAATGCCCGTTATCAGTTCGGCCGGTGTTACGTCGAATGCCGGATTCCAGCACCCAATTCCGGGCGCGGCAATCCTCTGCCCACCGATGTGCGTTAGCTCGTGTTCTGGTCGTTCCTCAATTTTAATGTGCGAACCGTCCGTAATAGCGACATCGATCGAAGTGAATGGTGCAGCCACGTAAAATGGCACACCGTGATGTTTTGCCACCACAGCCATCTGATATGTGCCAATTTTGTTCGCAGTATCACCGTTTGCCGCGACACGATCCGCACCAACGATGATGGCATCGATTTTTCGGGTGTTTAGCAGGGCGGCTACCATGTTGTCCGTGATTAGGGTAGCTGGAAGTTTATCGTGTACAAGTTCATAAGCGGTCAGGCGGGCACCCTGGTTGTACGGTCGGGTTTCAGTACAGTATACGTGCTCTAAAACGAGTTACATTTAATTAAAACCATATTGTTTCCGTTTATGGATCATTTTCTTCAAACTGACCTAGGAGACTCCTTTCATTTACACTCCGTATTACGCCTAGAGCCGTTCCATACCTACAAATATGTGTGTTTAGTATTAACCGTTGAATTGAAGAGATTCTATAGCTTACCCTGCGGTTGCTAGCGATCCAGTGTTGCAGTGAGTTAGCAATTTCAATGGCCTATCTATTCCTTTCAACAGTACATTGGCACCGTTGTCGCCGATGGCACGATTATCACTTATATCCTTCTCCAACATATGTTCAATCGACTTGATAACCCTAAAAACATAAAATATTACACAAAAACCGATTAGAGAAAAGATTTTCATCCGTTTGCGCAAAAACAATAACTTACTCCTGTTTCATCCCATCAACATTAACCGTTTCGTTAGCCAAACAACTTTCAATCAGTGCCTTGACATCGTCAGCCGCCAGCTTCAGGTTTACTGCGGTCGGTCGTGACGTGACGAGATATTGCAGATGTTTGCTTACTTCCTGCTCGAGCGCAGCCTTCGTGTCGTACTGTTGATCGTAAATCTCCACCACGAGCGATAAACATCCAACGATGGCAATGGCTGGTGCACCTCTCACCTGTACGGAAAAGCGGAAAACAGTCTACTTTTGTCCAAATTTACAGGTTTTCATGTGTTTTAACCTACCTGCATCTTATGAATCGCACTCCAACCATCCTTAACGCCGGCAATGGCAATGTATTTCGATTCTCCGGGCAACAGTAGCTGGTCGAGTATTTGCAGTTGGCCAGCTTTGTACTTAATTGCTTCGAGAGTCATTTTTCAACAAGAAACACTTGCTAAACTTCGGAATATCACGGGGAAAAGAATCAGGAAGACGTGAATTTCAGCCCTCGTTCTTATCACAACTGATTGTTTACTTTTGTGCGCGGCTTTTTGACGTTGACGATTTGACAGCTGCTAGCCAGCGCTTCTAAACTCATCGTGCCTTCAGAACAACGAAACGATTTATTGAGTTATTTAACATTTTCCTCAAACATTTATTCCTATGGGAATGAAATCGTCTCCCCACTAGCTCGTAGATATTTTTTTGCATTATATGCACGTATCTTTTGTATTATTTTTCATTTTTTTGTGATTCTCCACTCGTTTGCAATGTTTTACGTGCTTCGAGCCAGTTTGCTGCAACTTGTATGCTACACATGCAAAGCATAACCGAAATCATAATTTTCCAGAGCTGAGGTTTGGTAATCGTCGATCCGTTAAAAATAAATGATACGTGCTGAGGGCAATGAAAGAACCCTATTTGTCCCTTCAAACCGATCGTTATCTTGCATAAATACAAACACAAGAAAAGGGTGCTTTACTTCCGGTCTCCCAACCTGGTGTGAATATTGAACGATTTAAGTCTTCCGTGCGATAAAAGAGTGTGCTTAAGCATACAGAACCTTTTCCCCTACAAAATCGCTAAGCATTGTGAAGGAATGGTATCGGTGTATGCCTTTTTCCTTGTTTGAATGGCATCGGATATTCCACATCCATCAGGGATGCGCAACATGTATGGCGTGCGTGGCTTATGGGACCCTTTTTCTCACATGGCGGTTCGTTTTACTCTTTCCCTTTCACGGCACACCGACCACATGCACACCAGACGCGCTGTGGCGAATGGGCTAGCCTGCCTACGCGTTTGCCAACCTCCGGGCCTACGCTTCGCTCCGTAGCTGCTGGAAGCCAGCATCGACGGTTCGACAAACTCCCAAAAGCCTCCTTGTGTTCCGAAACGGGCAAATAACATACGCTCACAATATGCGCCTGTGCGCATGTGGGATGTGCATGAGGGCGATGCGGTGCGCATGTCAATAAAAACACGCTTTCGTTCACGCAGCAAGCGGAAGAGAAGCGCAAACCGAAACCAGCCCAGCGCAACCCGGCGTGGTAGCGATGAATGGGAGGGAAAAGGAGCGCAATAGTGAATTAAAGAAAAGAGGGAAAACAGTGCAGAGAGCCGAAAGCCATGAAAACACACTCGAAATATAACCAAAACCCTACAGCGCGTACACGATCGTGACGGAGTGACAAGGCCAGGCAAACAGCGTGTACCGAGGTGGGCATTGCAAAGGGTGTGAGCGAGAAAGCTGCATGTAAACATTACAAGCCGTGTAAAAACGCATTGCACGGTGACTACTGGGCGATGCGCGCGACGATGATGAACGACCCGGCATGAAATGTGTGTCTCTTTGTGTGTGTGTGTGTGTCGGTTCCTTTTCCGACTGCGCGGGATGCGAGACGACGAGGACGAGTTTAGTTTAGATTAGATAATTCGATCAGATGCTCGCCGTCTCACGTTGGACTTGTGTGTCGTCCCGGGCGTGTGTGGTGTCTCTTTGCTGTGAGGCAGTCGCGAGAAGCCAGACGATCGAGAACGACACGTTTTTTTTGCGAGCTTGCGCACCGCTGATGCTGGAGCGAGGGAAGATTTGTATCTGCGGGTTAGTGTAGGAAAGTGTTGTTTTTTTTTTCTTCTGTGTGTAGCGTGGGTGTATCTTGGCAGTGTGTGCCCAGAAAGCGTTGTGATAGGAAGTGCTTTGTTGCATCTTTTCACTAAAATAGTGCATCCCGTCAGTGTGGTCAGCGATTCGTAGTGAGAAAAAAAAATGAAACGAAATATACAGAGAATGTAAGAGAAGTGAAGAGAAAGAGAGAAAGAGAGAGAGGTAGTATGTGTTGTCGGATAGAGCAAATAAACAAATGCTGGGAGATTTGAACCGGATTGCTTGGATGAAAAACGACAAAAGTGCAGTAGTATTTCCTCAGTCCATCGATCAATAGCAATTCCGGAGCGTTATTCGCTTCCTTCCGCTCACATTCCAATAGGCGGGTGTGTGGTTTGCTCGTGTGTGAGTGAGTGCAATATGTAAATTGCAGCAACGCATCTTGCCATACCGAGGCTAGATCTCAGATAATGGTGTCCCACGATGCAATGAACTTTTGCCACAGGATGGAAGTGTTTTTCGTTTGTGTGCTGTAATGTTTATCCCTGCGTTCGATCGATTTTCTTTGTGATCGTGATCCTCAGTTTGAGTTGCCCGAGTGGAGAACCACTGGAAGAAAGTGTACTAACAGATGGATCCACTACCGCTGTGTTCAGGTGAGTGTGTGCGATGTAGCTGTGTGTAGCTGTCCTGTGGCCCCAACAACGATCGGTCTCGTCTGGTGTGCTCTTCATCTCAGATCCTCCATGATTGCATGATTATCCTCAAGTCCGATTTTTCAATTGATTCTACCCCGCTCTGTTTCCCTCCACGCGCTCGCCCACCGCGGACAGATAATCCAAACTACTTTAACGAAGATGCCGCGTCCGGTCCGGGTGAACCGCCGGAGGTGGAGCAGAAGAAGCACCGATTCTACCATCTAAAGCGCCTGGTGACCTACTCGAAGCTGAAACGCACCGCCACGATCGCGGACGGCCGGGCAGGGGCCGCAGAGTACGCAGATTCGTCACCGCCCGTCCGTGGCCCCACCACCATCTTTCGCTACCGGAGCAACAGTGCGTCATGTACGGGCGGTACGCTCACCGTGCCGGACGGACCGATCCTGGAGGATGGTGCACCGCGTCCCATGCTGGCCGCCGCATCACCACCGGCGCTGTCACTGCCGTTTGCGTAAGTGTTGTTCGGTTGTGGCGTCGGTTGTTCCACTTTGCGCTAATCGAAAGCACTTTGTAAACATTCCAAAACACCACCCAGCAGCAGTGGACGGTCGGGGACGTTGCCGGAGCGGCGCCGACATTCCTTCGGGACGTCGACTCATCATCGCCTACAGCTACAGCCGACGCAACAACAGCATCCGCAGCAGTTGGAGCACAATGGTGGCCGCGAACTGATGATGAAAAATGAAACCTCCATCGATGAGGTAAGTGTTGTGCTGCGTTTTTCAGTTCCTTCCCCTCATCTTCCCCCGTCCGCCCACTCCCCCCCCTCCCAACTGCTTTACAAGTCACTCGCGCCCGAACTAGCGGATGGTTTGCATCAATTCGGTGTTAAAGTCCTTCTATGTGCTTTGTTTCCGCTGTTCCATCATCACCCCGAACTCCCTTCCCACCCAAACCCCCTCCCAAAGGGACCGATGCCATTCGCATGTGAAACTAAAATGCCGCTTTTGGACACGTCCACGTTACTTCTTGCAGGTGCCCAACTCTCCGGCCCCGAAAGCACCCTGCCAGCCGGCTGGCAACACATCCGATTCCGGTAAGTGCGATGCTCCCGTTGGAACATCAAGAAACAGCAAGAATCGCTTACCATAACGGCGGTTGACGGTCCCTGGTGTTGTCTTTACGATTCCAAGCAAGAAAAAGAAAGCCCGCGAGCGAACGCACGAAAGCAGAAGCGTTCATCTCGTGCCGTGTATGGTAACGGGCGTACTTCCTCCTCGCGCATTCTTACGGGCCGATGGAAGACGGTTTTTTGATGTCTATTTCCGCGTGTGTATATACACTTGTGGCCATATTAAAACTGTGCACACAAATCACCATCCACACAGCGAACGTGCGGGGAGCGAACGGTTGGGAGCGGACTCGCATGTCACTATCTCGCCTGCATCGTTTATCACTCCAGGAAACCGACTCTATGACCCGTTCTAATGTTAGCCCCTTCGCTTCCTAATTACCCACTACTCCAATCACCCTGCTGGGCGTCATCCACTCTCACCCGTAACACACAAAAAAGCGCATTTGATTCCCGCATTCCCCACAGGAGGACGCCTTGCCCTTCCCATCTATCTCTCTCCCTCTCACGATCGAGGCTGGTCGATGCGAGAAACATCACTACACCACGTCATGCATTCAAATTTGCCCCCACGGGTGGACGCGGCACGAACTGGACCCCGCGCACACCAGTGCGCTATTGGCCATTTTTTTCCTTTCTTTCTTTCTTTATTTTGATCACGTTCCTTCCTTCCCGAGGGTGAACAAATGGCGGAACGGACGCGCTCGTGCTACCGCACCATCACCGCAGACTGTGTGACGGTGGTTTATGCGTGCGCTGTACACACAAACGACCGGAAAACAAACACATTAAACAATGCCTCGCTCTTCCATCTGCGCGAGATCGGCCGCGGAACTCGCGGTGTGTAAGGAACGGCCGATGATGATGACGAAGAAGGCGATCGTGCCTTTTTTTTCCAGCGATCAGCTTCATCCGCCCGATCGGCTCGAGCTCTTTCCGGAGCTGCATTTCGTCGGCTAAGCACGCTGTGTGCGGTGACAGTGGCTCCCCGGTTTTGCTCAAGCGTTGCCAGCGTTTATTTGCCGGTGCCGTTGCCGTGTGGCATCTTGTGTAGCGTTTCTCGTTTGCTTGTGAAATTGTATCAAAACATTCGGCGTGTAATACTGGATACTCTCTCTGCTCTTGTTCCGATCTTGGTTTGTTTGGAATTCAGGAACGCTGCCGGCGGCTGCGATGGACGTGCTGTTCGTGACGGCGCGCCATAGCGAACATGGTATGCTGTGGGTGAACCATCTGAAGGTGTGCTTCGACAAGATCACCAAACAGCGCGGAAGGCTTCCGTTCAAGTGAGTATAGTTCTGTGTTTATAAGATGGCCTAGACATGATGTAAATCTTTCTCCAACGAAAGATCGCGTCTTGGCTTTGTCGAAGGACTTCAGATTTAATGTTTGGCCCACTCCTCTCATCTGTCAGATTCCTGCACATCAAACTGGACGAAGATGTGGTACAGCAATCCACGCACGTAATACAGCAGTGTGAATCTACGAAACTACAGATCGTAGTCGTCTGTCCGGCATTGATGGGACTTTCGCCGTCCCTACTGCACACGAAGCTACACACGCTGCTAACACCGAACCGTGTCCTCGGCATGCTGCTAGACGTGTCCGAATGTGCGGTGAACGAATTCGCAAAGACCGCCCTGCCGGGCTACCACCGCTGGCGAACCTGTCCAGTGCGCGAGAAGGACACAGCGTTCGTGAGCGAGCTGCTCGGCATTGCGACCGACATTCTCGGCAAGGCGCTACGTCAACAGACGGTCTTGCAGCGCACACCATCCGGTGCGGAACCGAAGACGCCCACCTCACCGACCGGCCCAGCCGGTAGTCTGGGCGGTGCGGTGGGAAGCGCCGCTAACGGCCACCGTTCCCACGAGTCTTTCGTGCTGTTCCCGCGCAAGGTAAAGGTGGGCCAGAGCAAGATCCTGCTGATCCTGCACGAACCGCTCACGAAGGAGGACTGGATAAAGATCAAGGTGGAAAAGGCGGACCAAACGATCGAGATAACGAACATCAAGCGGCGCAATCCCTACACCATACAGTTCAACGTGCCAGGTAGGTGGTTTTGTGAATGCTTATCCGTTTCTCACCTTCAGGCCCTGAACCGTTCCACCGAGGGGTTTGCAATCCGAAACGGAAGTGCCATCTGGATGAAATTGATGGATGAATGGGAAACTCATGCGTTTTTTTCTTCCTTCTTTTGGGTGCTTTTGTCCCTTGTGTGCACTTGATACACCCTGAAGAGGTTTGTATGGAGATATCGATGATGATTAAGATACGGCTGGAGAAGAATAGCGTCGATCTCGGCAGTCGGCCGCTCAAGTGTGAGAGCCAGATGCGCGAGCTCGAACAGATCCTGTCGTCGAAGGATGCGCCGATGGAGTTAATCTGTCAGTCGGTCGGACTGTCGACGAACGATCGGGACAAGCTTGATCTGCTGCTGCTGAAGGCATTCCTGCGCAATGTACCACCGAACTACAACCTGCTCAACTACGGTAGCGGCGGCGGTGAGGTTGGCATGGGGTGCCATCGTGACATCTGTATGTACTTCCCAACAGCCGGAACAGCGAATAGCTGCTTCTCACGGTTCGTTCTTTTGCCGTTTTTTTTCCCACAGATCCCGAAGAGTATCCGACACTGCTGCACTTCGCCGCCAGATGGGGCCTGGAGCGGCTCTGCATGCAGCTCATCGAATCGCCCGGCGGAGAGATTGCGTGCGAGATGCGCAATATCGGTGGAAGAACACCGTCGGACATTGCGGAAGTGGCTGGACACTACAAAATCTCGAGCGCATTGAAGAATTTCTCGGTAAGTTGTGAGATTGTGCAAGAGTTTCGGCAAGTGCTAACGGTGATCGATACTTCTGTTGCAGCAAATGAACGAACTTACCACGATGTACCACTACTTCAAAGGCGTAAGTGGTACCAGTTCGGATCAGGTGATGATACAACCGAAGCAGTTCGTTGCTGGCGGTGGTGCGTCTGTTCCCGCAGTGCGCACACAGAACAAAACGGACGCGGAGAAGATTATGTCCCACGTGCACGCACTCAAGCAAGCGGAAGGCTACATCGACATGAGTTGTGCAAACGGGTCCGATCAGGTGGACGGTGGCGGGGCGAGCGTTGCCAACATACACTACCTGAACGATCGACCCGTGGCCGAGTTGACACCGCCGGGACCGGACGAGAAGGACGTTTGTGGCGAGAATGAGCACAATTTTGATGTGGGCCGCGACACGGACCGACGCTGCAATGGATCGCTGCGGTCGATGGAATCGTCCGAACGGTCCAAGTACGACATCTTCAGCAACGAGTGTTCGGATCTGCTGGAAAACTGTGAGGCCGGATCGACCGCATCGGCGGAGTGCGTGGGCAGCGGTGACTACATGCTGCAGCCCTCCAATGCACCCTTCACACCGTGCGAGCGCACACCGACGCCACCACCACTACCGACCACAGCGGAACCGATGGGCGATTACATGATACAGCCGTCCAACATACCGGTACACCCGTACTGCAACGTGCCGGAAGTGGTCGATCGAACCGAACGCCCCGAATCAGCATCACACGTGCGGTTAAGCTTCCGCAAGGAGGAACCGTCCGAGGATACGTACGGCACAACGACGGCCGGCTTACCGCGACGACGAAACACATCCAGCTCCGAGGGACGCACCGTCGACGACGAGCTGCTGGAGATCATATCCGACTTTAAGAACAACGTATTCTCCATACAGGAGGTGGAGCAGCTGGTGACGCTGTGGAAAAACCGCAACGATGTGCAGAAAAGCTTCCGCGAAAAGCAGGACCAGCTGCAGCGAATGCGTGAGCATTACGAGCAAATACAGAAGGAGCTGAAGGACAAACTGAAGCGTCCGACACCGTTCGAGCGTATGAGGAGCTTCTTCTCGCGTACGAAACCCTCCCCAGTGGGTGGCAAATCGGGATCGAAGCATCGGGGCGAAAATGGGGCGGCAGCTGCAGGAGCAGCGGTTGGAAGCGGCGGTGGACTAAACGAGCCGACCGGCACTGATGTGTGCGACGAGATTAAGTTCTCCATGGCCGGCGGGAGTAATGGGGGGTATGCGGTGGTGCGACCGCAAAGCCTCTCGCTCAGCATGAACAGCATGGGAAGCGACAATTCAGAACAGAGCAGCGGGCGGATGTCGGCCGGTGCGGTACACACGCCAACGGAGAGCACCAGCGAACGGCGCCTTTCGCACAGCAAATCCTGGCCGAAGGGAACGCCCGAGAACGAAAACTACATGATACCACCGTCACCGCGGCCCATCAGCGAAGAGCTGCATCTGGTGCGGGGTGTGCGGTTGGGCAGCGGTACGCTCGTCGGTGCCCTCAACCGCTGCAGCAACGGTAGCTGTTCCAGTACCGCCAGCAGCCACAGCAACCACAGCACCCATAGCACCAGCAGCAGCAGCAGCAGTGCGGGCTCGTGGGCTGGTGCGAAGCACGAGTCCCACTACGTAATGTATCCGTCGAATGTGCCGGTGTTCGGGAGCGCGGCCGAGTACATGAACGTACCGGCGGCACCCGGAACGCACACCAAAGATGATGAGCGTGGCGTCACGACGGCAGCGACACGACCGAAGCTTGGTCGTACGCCGAGCGATACCGGTACGCCGCACCTCGTCACCTTCCAGTCGATAATGGAGTGTAACGAGAGCGCCGACAGTGTCGAAAGCGTCACCTAGCAGGACCGGCCCAAGCAGCGCACTAATAGGCGGCGGTTGTAGGCGTTCCGTCGCAGTCTCTAGGGAGCGGTGGCTCGACCCTCGATCGTCACCGTCCCCAAACATCCAAAGGTTAATTGAAAACGATAGCATATGCGCGTTGTACGTTCGGCTGTAGTATATAGGAAGAAAACGGAGAGCAAAATCAATCACGTATCAATAAAGGAAGATGTGTACCGGAAAGTAGCCGAAAATGGCATTAGTAGCGCTTGTTGTATTAACCGAATCGTGGGTTCAGTATAACAATGTTTAAAGGCGCGGTACGGTAGCACAGTGTCGGGCTGTTTCGCGTTCAGCTGTCCAGCGTACCAAGCGTATCTTTAACTTAATCCATGGCACCAGTTACAGTTCAATCAACCTTTCGTTACAATGTTCTGAATTTGCACACCAATTTTTAAAGGATCTTTATGTAAGATTATGGTAGAAACTGATTGCTTCGCAAAAAAAAAACCCAACAGGCAACTCTTGATACTAGGCCTTCATGTTCCTTGATTTCCTTTTATTAACCCTACTATCTATGATGAATCTTTCGTCTTCAGTAACACCTTTCCCCATGTGGGCCATATCCCACGTACTTTGAACTAAGACTCCAGGCACATGTAATAAATATCATGCCACGACCTCTTGGAGCAAAGGTTCCCTCAAAAATATGCCCAATCTATTAGAATAGTTGGCTAACACGAAGGACGCAGACATGGATAAACTCCTACAATACTGATAAGGGTACAAGTAATATATTTAACCATTTTCTTCGATGACGTTCAAGGTTATATCTGACGCCAATAAAAGGCTGCTATTTTTTTCTTAACTTTTATCCCAACCATATCCCCCCTACGTGGGTCGATGTCTCATGTGTGTCACACTATGCGCGTGGGTGAACACCACACCCACGTGGTGCCAAGGGCTGGTGCGGTTGGAGGCAGTGCGGTGTCGCGAAAGCTTAGCTAATATCCGTTTGATGGAAGATTGTCATGCAAGCTGAGGTGTGCGTCTCGGTGTTACTGCCGGAAGCACCATCTGTGCCTATGTACGTACGCGAGCCGTGAATGAAAGACGCGATGGGAAGCTTGTACGCTCGCTCGGCAAGGAAACCAATTACTTCTACGGTTGTTGTCTCGGCAGCCGTGTATCATAGCTCAGCCCCGCATGGATCTGTGAGCATGCACGTGGTGGCGCTTGATGTCTCCATTCACGACTGCCGTATTTAGATTACATTTCGTAGTAGAAGATTTAAATAAACGCTGGAGGGGGGTAGTGATAAGGGATCCGGGATGGGAGAAGTGAGAAATAGACGCTGCAATGTACCTCCATAGACAAGCTAACAGGTACTTAGTATTCCGGTGGTCCGTAAGCTGCTGCCGCGTAATGACATCGATTGTTTGCCCCTGTTTGATGGGTCACCGGGCAGTATTACTATTGCGAAAGTACATCTTTGCGTTTACGTAATTGATTTAATTATCAGCGGCATTGCACGTTCGACGCTGCGGCAAGGCACACGGCAGAAAGTTTGCTGAACCTATTTCACATTTCACTCTTCGGGAATGTGAACAATGTGTTATTTGCTTGTTTGCTGTCCGGTGTGTCCGCAGCTGCGTTGGAACGGTAGCTAAATTAAAATATTTTTCATGTCGCGTTTGAGATGTTTGCCCCCCCCCGAACTCGCTTTCCTTTTGTGGTCGTTCTAGCAAATCATCAAACGCGTGTCGTTTGATTGACGGAGACAAAATAAATTTTCGTACGGTTATTTTCGGAATCGGCTACCGGAATGCGATTTCTAATCTGTGGAAGTTATTTTCCGTGCTTTCTTTTGCTTTTTGACGCTGGTTCAAGATTGGTAGGGACCAACAATCTATTGCAAATTCCATTGTACTAAGTTTTCCGTCATGGCCATGCACCTTTTCCGTATCTACAGTGTATTGCCGCACGAATCGCAAAGAATAACATTTGTTTTTTGTTAGGATAAAAACGATTTTAAACTTCTATTTTACGTCAAGAGGCTTA
This sequence comes from Anopheles marshallii, assembly GCF_943734725.1. Classification (NCBI taxonomy): domain Eukaryota; kingdom Metazoa; phylum Arthropoda; class Insecta; order Diptera; family Culicidae; genus Anopheles; species Anopheles marshallii. Next base: position 40,394,328 of record NC_071326.1, on the reverse strand, counting down.
TGGTAGGCTTTACAGCCAATTGCCGGTTAGTCGCTAATGGAAGGTGCAAAGCAACATTTGGATTATGAAAATTAAGGCTTAAACATTTCAAACATTTCATTCTGAGTTATTCGAAAATGGACTGATATATAATTTATGGGCAAATAACGTGAAGAATTCCAGAGATTCCAGAGCAATGACATCAGGCAACATATGGACATATTGAAAATTAAGGCTTATTCATGTCAAACATTTGATTCTGAGTTCTTCAAAAATGTTTAAAAACTAGAAGACTTTTCTTTAAAAAATCTTACAAAAAAAATTAAACTTCCGATGTCGAACGAACACACCAGACAAGGAAATCCCTTTCTGTCGTAAAAGTTCTAACAAGTATCTTGAACCGATTCTTTGGATCTCCGTTCGGAGCAGGGCGGAAAACTTTCAAATAATACTAAAGAATAGTTTTTTTTAACTCTCCAAAATCCCTACCTTCGCCTGTCTTGTCCTGGTCCGGTCCAACGGAGCCGGGATTTCACCCCGTTCCAAAATGACCCCGATGGTTACGGTGCTGTGACCGAAGAGGGTTGAAAGCTATCAAACTCGTTCATTTCGCACCGGTCTTGTGCGGTCGAGTGGTAACAAATTTAAAACGAAACGAAACGTTACGAATTGTTTTAGACAACCGATAACGATAGTTTGGCGAATACTTGATGCATGCATGGGGGACGGCGGGAGAGGGGAGAAAGATTCGCAATTAATTAATGAAGCACAGCATCCAGCACATGTTAATGCAGCATGACATCTGATCCGTACCGGGAAGAACGGATCTAATCCATTAATCTTATCGCGCTAATGAAACACCTGTCGGGGCAGATGTTTTCCACCAGACGAAAACTCAATTTCATCACCAATTCACGCTGGATGACGGTACCCACTTTGGCACTTTGGCGAATATCTGCAACTCGCAAAGAAAGAGAAAGAGAGAGAGAGAGATAAAGAGAGACAGGGAGAGAGAAACCTTGGCCCGGCTAACGGATATCGGGTCCGCAACTTTGCAATAACAACACAATGAACCTGGGGCAACCGCAATTATAAAGGCCACCGGAGTTACCGGGGAACTTCATCAACTTTCGGCCAATGCAACACCAATAAATTGTGCTTATCGAATCTGAGCAGAAAGAAAACAGAAGAGCAGAAAGGTCTTTGCTCCAGTGAACCATTTACTGTTTGGAAGGAAAGCTTTTCTTTCTTCCCTTTTCCGGTTTAAGCGCGATTTGGTAAGATGGCCAGCACGATTGCGGACAACAGTGGGCAAAATAAGAAACGGACATCAAACGGCAAGCGCGCCACCCGTGCGCAATGGTGGGGTGGTTGGTCAACCCACCGAAACATAACACCGGGGGCACGACAATTAGCTGACGGAAACCGCTAGGAAAGCGCAAACATGGGCGGAAAATCGGACATCGAGGTGGGAGGGGGTGGAGGGGGGGGGGGGGGGGGGTGAAAAAAGTTTTCCCTCATCGCGGAAGTATGGCCACGGAAATCGCAAAATTAGAACTGGAGCACCGGGAGTCAACTGTACCGGCGAACCGGTTTTGAGTAGGCCGCTATGTTTACATGTTTACATGTTTATGTAACAGGGCGGTCTTGTGGGGTGCATCGTCGGGCGAAGAACATTGTCATCGCCTTGCATACCGTTGCGCCATGCTTCGGATGTCGCAATGCACCTTTCGAAAGTGCTGAATAGGGGTGAAACACACACACACACACACACACACACACACACACACACACACACAAACACATACATGTAACCTCTCAACAGGTTCCGGTAACTTCACTTCGGTAACTTGTAGAGGCTACCCATCACATCGGTTCGGTACGCGGTGGGTTGTTTAACGTTGTCCAACCTCCGAGTGTTGGGAGGGAGGGAGGGCAGGGGTTGTGGGGGGGGGGGGGGGGTAACATATGTTTTTGTTTTTTCGGGGTTTGAAACACACGAACCTTACGATGCGCAGGACGGTGGTGAGCATTATCCCAATCCCCTTGGCGGGTTTTGTCGCTTTTGTCCGAAATTGCCACCACGGAACGGTTGGCATTGAATTAATTAGCATTACGAACGATGCGATGCGCCACCCGGTTCAAGAACGTCTGCACACCGATCCCGTGCTTAATTTGCATTTTTGGCCAGAATCACCCCCAGAAACAGGGTGTAGGATGGTGAAGATAATTGCGTTCTCCCCGGTGACTTCCGCACGCACTCACACACACACACCGGGCTCGTTTCCGCTCCACCGTGTCTGGTAGGGATGGAGCGTCCCTGGACCCATATGGTACACCGCAACCAAGCGCACCTTATGCTGCTTATGCTGCTAGAACGCACCGTTTGGCTGGAAGCGCAGTAAAGGGGAAGGGTAGGGCGGAGCGCGTGGGGCGTTGAGGGGGACTTAATTCATGCGGCGTGCCATTTGCTCGGATGCCGATGCCGTGGCGCGTTACGCATTGTTGACTCTCGCTTGCATGCCTGTACGTATTTTCCCACTACCAGCCCACAAAGGAGGGGAGGGCACGATGTAGGGAAGCGCTCACTGAACCAAACTCCAACTCTTCGGTAGTCAGTGTGGCTGGGTGCGAGCTAAACTGCAAGCATAAACCAGTTTCGTTGCGAGGGAGACACAATTAAAAACTTCCTACCTGCACATTGAAGGGTTGATGCCGGGTTGCATCAGCTGGGCGGGACGGCGGGCCGTTTGGGGGGAAGGGGGATTCGTTTGGAAAATGAATGTTGGAAAATAATGGAAAAACCGACCCAAAGCCAGAAGGCAAAACCGAACCACCACGTTCCGGGAGGGTTCGCCCGGGTCGCTTTAATTCAGTCGCAGCGTTGGTGTCGAATCTGCCGGATGCTCCAGAAGTCACACACGTCGGGTAACTCGCGTTCTTCGTTTGTTTTTTTTTTTACGTGGCGTGTGTTGTGTGCCCATTTTCTCGCGTGCAAACATCACTTCAACCACACGCGATTGTGACCGGAACGGGGGGGGGGGGTTCACTTTTTCCGCGAGCCGAAACTATTCTGCTGTCCAGTTTTCGGTGCGTTATACAGCGAGCGCATCATCGCCATCTAGCAACCACCGGACGCGACGGGTTACCATCGCAACCGTCGATGAGCTGCGTGCCGGGAAGGTGTACGGTGGAAGCAGTGTATGTAAACAACAGCCTAAAAAACAAACCCTCCACGTTCCCTAACGAAACGAATCAGTTTCAGTGACACAAACGCGGTGAACCTTTTCTTTTCTGGGGTGTGTGTGCGTTTTTTTTTGTTGTGCAAGGGGCTTCAATTTCCAAAAGTTCCAACACACGATACTGGTGCGTCGATTTGGTCGACTTCGTGCCGCGTACCTGTGCCAAGTGTTCCTGTTTGTGCAGTCAGCGTTACGGCCGCGCAAAAATCTCACCTTCCGCCGGTGGTGTGCGGTGAGCTACTCCTACTTACGAGCTAGAACACGGTAACCATCTGAAGCATAACGGATGCAACCAGTGCACGCGTCACTGACCGCCGGTGTGTGCGGACGGAAGTAATGTGAGCACCGGGCTGGTCGGTCTTGTGTCGGTGCCCAAAATTGGCACCCCTGCTACCGGTGCCCCGTCTGCCGCCCGGCAATCGGCAGATTCTTCTTGAAGTGTCGGATGTAAAGCAACGGAAACGTGGAAGTGCATTCCTGCCAGCAAGCACTAGAAAGGCGGAACGAACCCTTTTTTGTGCGCTTCTGCTTGCGGATTGTTGAGTGGAGTGCACTTTAGTATTGTTGTTGTTATTATCTACCGTTTGCTTCGAAAGTGAAAAAAAAACAAAACAAAAACGTTTCTCACCATTTCTGAGGTAGTTAGCAAAAGCTTCGCCGTGGTATCGGCAGCAATTGCGCCACATTGCGCCAAACGGGAAGGAGGAGAAAAAATATGCGAAGCGCAATGATGAGAAGCAGTGAGTTGAGGTGAATTAAAAGTTATGTTTTTGATAAGCCATTTTGTGCGGCCACACTGTTGTGACTTTCACCATTGAGCCAGCCCGCCAGCAGCATCTCCCCAACCGGCCGGTTCGTGTCTGCTAGAGAGTGTGGGGGCTGGTCGTACAAGGCGCCTGTCGGTATGTGGAAAACATCTTCTCGCAAAGAATGAGGCAGTGTGTTTGCTGCACGGTGCAGCAGTGAAGGTGGAAAGTGTTTGTGTGTAGCCAAAAAAAAAAAAAAAAACATCCAGACACCAGAAGGAAAAAAACGCATGTACGTCTGGATCCGATTGGGAGAAAGTGTTTCATTCAACACGAGCTCAAAGTTCGTGAAGGAAAAGCAGGAAACGTGTGTGGTAAGTGGAATGCATTTAGCATGCAATTTACATCGACCATTTAGCAGCTGTCACAAGCACTGGCGGGGGAATGATAAACGGTTGAATGAAACGGAATTGAAGGAAGCATCTTGGAAAACAGTTTAATTTCGTAGCAAGAAGTGACTATCGGAGATGCTTTGTAACACCTGGTACACGAAAATGTCTAACCTCACATGTCTGTCAGAATAGTTCAAGACTCTATCAAGAGAATAGCAATAGAGAAAAGTCTTCTCGAATTATCTAAAATCTGGTAATTATTAGTCTTTATTACAATCGGAAGTTACGATCGTGTAAAGCTAACAAGACTCTTCGATCAGCTCGGCATCATTAACTATCTCTTTGATGATAGTCAAATCCTACAACAGATAATTCTTCTTTGACTTGTTAATTATCAGTCTATTTCTGAAGTACTTTTGTTTCTGTCGAGTGTTTGTAAGGAATTGTTAAGAATAAACCGCAATCATATCATGCTTGGATAATTCGTTCTATTGCTTAGTTTTCTCCAGTTCGCTTTGGTGTTTTGGTGATGTTTCAGATTGTGCGTTGCGATCTGGTGCTTTCGACATTATTGTAAGATGTTCGGCTTTGTACAGGTTGGGATAGGGTTGTAGATTTAGCTCCACTAAACATGTAATAGCTTTCGACGAAAAATGATAACAAAGCAAGTTTGCAGAGTACATAATCAAGGATCTCACCGGCGACTGGAGATATTTGTGTCTAGAATTCTTCTTATTTATAGTACTAAGACCTCAGATTATGGTCATTCCTTAACTCGTGTTTATACGTAGAGGATCGTAGGGACCTACTGTGGGAAAAACTTAGTGGGTTAGCTGCTCAAGGCATAAAAGACAGTCCGATGTGTAGAAGGCTTGGAGAATTCATTCTCCTGCAAAGTGTTCTAAAACTCGCTTCGATCCTTTGGTGGAATTGCAGATTATGCGTTGGGTTCTGGTACTTTCGACATTATTGTAATTGTTTGCCTCGTTTGCCTGAGAATGACACCAGACAACTCAGCTTATAAAGTCCTTGTAGGTCCTCCACATGGACAGATGAGGCGTGGTAGATCCAACACCCCCGGATAAGTAAGAAAGTTGTGTGGAAGGCGACGTCTAGTGAACATCCTAACCTAAATCGAGGTACTGAGTAGGGACTTACTTTCGGGTTTTGGTTACCAAGAGCTTTGTTTAATATGCTCTTTTAGAATAATCTCGCTATGACAATACTCCAAGGAATCCAAACTTCTAATAAATGATTTTTTTTATTTTACTTAACTCACTTACACTGCGAAAATTGCAATCAACCGTTTTGGATTTGAGGTGAAATTATAATACCACCAAGAAATTAAGAATTCCAACAGACAACAAGTGATTTTCAGGAGTTTTAATGGTACAGAAAGATTGAAAATTGCAGAATACGTGGATTTTTTTTAGGAAAGTTCAATTCAAGTACTATCTATGAATAATATTGTGCCGCACAGATAACCTCTCCAATCATTACTACACCAAGTTATAGTGAATTCACTTTGTGGCCGCTGATTTCACCGCCTGAAATATGGTACTTTGCAAGATTGTGGAAATGATAGACTCGTTCCCTTCGCTCGTAAGATGCCAAGCCGCCGTTCTTTCGAGATGCGAAACGTAACCTAGCGCAACGAATTCCCACGTACGGTGCGTACCCTCACGAAAGGGAAATACAAGAGCGGTTGACCAGTCTCTTAATTTTCCCACGCATTTTCATCACCCTTGGCCGAGTGTGCTGGCACTGGTGGTGGTGCTAATGGCAGTTCATATCGCATAACGTACCTGTGTAAGGCAGCTGGGTCAGCCAGCCAATGCTGTAATGCTGGTAGAGTTCATGTAAACATGAGCGAGCTTGTGACGCCGGCGTGAGTGGTATGGCATTTTTTTCCGAAACTCCGAACTCGCACCGACAGTCGTCACACGACGCACCGCGACCACATTTCGTCATCAGCCTGAACGCTGGGTTGGAAGGGAGAATGGGAAAACGTCGTTTCTTACCGGGCCAGCAACCGGGTAGAAGGGCAGCAGTTACGTGAACCGTCTGCTACCCCCGTTCGCCGGCAGGCTCGGATGGCGTTTCGGACGGGGGCAGTGTTTATTTTCCACGGAAAATTAGGAATTAGGGCAGTCGGTGGAATTAGCAGTGGCTGTTTGTTAGGTGGTTAGGCTTACGGCTTTGTGGTCCAATTTGAGGGTGGTTTCCGTTGATTGATGCGATTAAATGGTTCGTTTGGAGCTACTCCAAAGACTTGCCACCGATTGCAACATGTCCACGCGGGATTGGAAAACACCCCGAAAGGGTTGCTTATGGGGAAGAGGAATTGTTTTGAGGGAGCAATTAAATGAGAATGATTTGTCTGTGTTAGGAGTGGATGATAAAACACGAACTATTGGTGATGTAACGATGGCATTTATTGAAGTTGCACCATATTTGAAGGCATCCAGATTGGGTGAAACATCCGACATAACAATAACAAACATCGAATCATTGATCTTTCGCCACATTTAATTTCCAATTTGAAAGGTAGTAGATAATTTTGTGTCAAGTGAAATAATTGTAACAATTTGTGCCATTTCCAACCAGTTTTCAGGGCATTCAGGATATTATTGTTGACTTTAACTGGGGCATATTTGATTATTGGTAACAACATGAAGAAATATTTGACATCGATTTCACAAGCCTTGGTTTTACGAAGTCACGTATATGTGTACAAATTTAGAACAAATGACCGGTAAGAATTACCTGAAATCCTACGAAAACTTCTAAATCGGGTACAACTTGCTCTGGTCTATTTAGTTAAGACGGGAAAGATAACAAATTATATCTCTCATTTCATTCACTTAACAATGAATCTGTACAGCAACTTTGGCAGCTTAAGAAAGATCAATTTCATGAAACGTTGTTGCAGCAAAGGCTAATGACACCTAACGACACCATGCGGCAATTTGATGCTTAAGTTCGGATACCGTAGCTGGTGACCTAGAAATGTGGGGGCGAGGGTTCGTGGTGGGTTGAGTCAGCCTTATAGCCTTATAGTACTATTGATGGGAAAAGTTCCGAAAATAAGGAGCGAATCCGTTCGCTCCTTGAAAGGAGCGTATCCACTCCAACAGGTTTTAAGCCTACAACAGATTAAGCCTCTTGTAAGCTCGAGAGAGGAGGGAGATATATAAAAGAGATAAATTAAGATACAGATTAGACAAAAATACTGAAAAATATCATGAAAGTTGAAAGAAACGATACATGGAACGATGTTCCAAGAAGTATTATTTGGAGCGTCGTTCCAAGAAGTATTATTTGGAGCGTCGTTCCAAGAATTGGTGTTTGGAGCGCCGTAAAAAGGATCGATATAGGAAAGGAATTGAAGAGCGATTTTTTTTAATCCTTCAGTTTTAATGTCGTTCACTCCAGGTAAGGAGCTGAACTGTTCCACCAGGTTCGTTCTGTATTTCCCATCACTAGACAATACCCGACGGGTGCCCCTTGTGGGTCTCTGTGGGCTTTAGTTGCGGAAATACCTAAAGGTATTTGGAACCCAAAAGGGAACTATTTTGGGCGGCCCGGTGGCATGATGATAGCGGCGCCAGTCTTTACACCAACGGACCGGACCAAAATCCCATCCGGGCCAATCCCCCGTAGCAAGGACTGACTATCTGGCTACGTGGTAAAATAAGTCGATATGGCCAGGCCGTTCTAACGAAAAAAAATTAAAATACCTAAAGGGAACTGTTGTGCAGTGGGATCGGTTTCATAATTATCGCACTTTTCTTGGTCATGCTGAAGAAATTGTGCTGTGTCAGGCGTCCAATCCAGCAATTTTCAATTAAGCTTCCCGACTGATCTTGAGCATCCATACCTTAAAGTCGCCGATTACTCGTGCCCTAAAACAAATATGCAGTTTAATACACCTTCTCCTTTGTTTACATGGGATCTTCGGTAATGGGCCAAGGTGGAAAATGGCGAACGGAACCGATACGTCCGAAGCGGTCGGGGGAGCTGATTTGTGTGTGGGAAAAAGAAACATTAGCTCATTTGATGAAGATACAAGTGGAGAATCTTAAAGAATGGCGCTGTTCACATAAGTAGACAATTGCACAGATGGGAGCGATTCTTATCTTCCGCCCGCTGACGTCTCAGCTTCCCATCAACGTGCACGGTTCACCTCATTGTCTGTGACCGTGAAGTGTGCACTCTCCTGCGCATCAGTTTCTTCGGTTCGGTTCTGCGCGAATTCCTCGATGAAAAGTAATTACTACGGGCATTGGGCTACGTACACCGGGTCGGGGGAAAACGCAACTAACCGGTGATGAAGATTTATTTACCAAACGGGAAAGATAAGCAAACATGAACTATCTCTCACATGATCTTGAGCTAAATTTCTCCGCCCGGGTCGAAGCCAACTGGTTGGGCGGGTTCGGTCGGGCAACTTTTCTACCATGCCCGGCTAGTTACCGGCCAGCAACGCGATAGAACGTGGGAGGGGGGCAAGGTGGATGAAAAGTTTTCGCGTGTCGGATCATGTTTCATGATGTGCTGCACTATGAATTTTCAATCGTACGCTACTGGATTTCATCGATCCAATAAGCATCCCATGTCTATTTTGGTGTTTGTGTTGCTAAAAACGCAGTTTCTAGCGAAACAGCAGCATTGTTGGTAAAGCTTCTTTCAAAACTACAACCTTCTGCGGCATGTTGCTCGTTCGCTTGTTTGTCTGCCGCTGGTTGGCTTTCTCATTAGTATTTCTTTCTCTCTGCCCTTGTGTACGGTGTTTTATGTAGTGGCTCGTGCTTTCCATTCGCAACGCGAAGGTTTGCGTTCCAAACACATAATTAAGGGAAGTTTGAAAAGTAAACTTGACAACTCACCCACAACTTGGCGAATGCATTCTTTGCTTTGCGATACAAAGTGTCTCGGTTTTCGTTGCCTTTTTTTAGAATTCAATTAGGGTGGCCAGTAAATGCTGCTAACAAATGAATGAAATAGTTTGCTAAAGTTCAGACACATTTCATTGCCCATCGGAGTAGAATCTGATCAATCTCAAGGTCATTTGTCAATGACTAACATAAATACATGACTTTAATATCGTTATAGTGTTACTATCTTGAAGACTGTCCCGTTGTATTAATACACCGTCGATTGACATGCTCGTCCTAACTTCAAATTTCTTCTCAGGCCAATTTGCTTATCCCCTTTTAAAGAAGGTGTGACTATATGGAGAATTGATTTTTAAGACCAACTCTTTTGCTTTTTCGTAAGAAGATTCGAAGATTCGATTGATTTTCTTCATCACCCACAACTTTTTGCTTTTACACATTAAAGTAACTAATTGTTTCGTACTATTCTTTTGTTTTCTTTCAGAAAGGATAACATTTTTCTTAATGTTGCAAAGTAAAGACCACTATGAAACAGAATCGCACAACCGATAAACTACAGATGGAAATACTCAAACGAACCGTCTGTCGACTCAAGCCAGTACGCAAATTCTGGGCAGCAGGATCTCACCACTTTCTGCAGCTAGCGCTATGTCTTAGTTTCTGCGTAACGCTGGCCAGCTGCAATCGTGCTCCAGTATTTCTGATCGACGACCATGCAGAGATAGTGATAAGATTGAAAGAGTTCCCAGAAACCCCGGTCGGTACACTGATCTACCGGTTGCGAGGTTACGACGCGGACGGTGACCCACTAACGTTTGGCGTACAGAAAAGTACCGACAGCCACATCATAAGACTGAAACAGAACTCTTCCAACGAAGCGTTCGTCTACCTCAACCACGAGCTGGATCGTGAAGCACGGGAGGAGTACACGCTCATACTAACGCTCACCGACGGTCGGCTGGGTGAGGGTAACTTTGTGACGCAAAGCTTTCTGCTGCTGGTGGAGGACATCAATGACAATGAGCCGATCTTTAAACCGTTTGCCTCGGTGCTGGAGGTGGCAGAAGACAGTCCGCCCGGTATTCTTACTACGCTCGAGGCGGTGGATAAGGACGAGGGTGCGTACGGGCAGGTGGTGTACTACATACAGGGGTTAAGCGAGGAGAACAACGTATTCACGATCTCAACCACCAACGGGAAAGGTGTGGTACGGCTGACACGTGCATTGGACTACGAACGGCAGCACTTCTATCACATCAATGTGCTGGCAGTTGACCGAGCTATACAGGTGACTACCCACACCCCCTGGAGGAGTCTCCTATGAGTCACCCCCTATTCCACATACAATTCCATTCCGTTCTGTTCCATTCCACAGGGACGAATCAACACTGGAACTGCAGCATTGCTGGTAAGAGTGAAGGACGTAGAAGATCAACCTCCAGAGTTTCTAGTGACCCAACCGGTGGTACGCATCTCCGAGGATGCTCCTGTCGGAACGGAAGTATTGCGAGGTACTTATACGCGAAATAATGGTCCCTAACCCTACATTAACATGTTCTCTTAAACGATTCCCGTGCAGTCAAAGCGGTAGATGGCGATCGAGGCATTAACAATCGTATACTTTACGGCATCTCGAACAACGCCAGTGAGCTGTTTGAGATCGATCGTGTAAAGGGTTCACTAAGAACCAAGCAGAAGCTTGACAGGGAAGACTCCAAAAATCCCATTAATGGAGCTTTTATATTAGAAGTGGTGGCCACCGAGGAGAGCAAGCAGCAGGTAAGTTAATTTTGAACTTTTAAGCGGTGCAATTATACTTAAACACCTTTTCTCTATCGTTTTCTTTTGAATACATACAGCCAGCACCTTCCTCCACCATGGAGATCACAGTGATCGTGACGGATGTGAATGATGAGATACCACGCTTCAGAAGTGATGGCTATGAGTGTGAAATCGGTGAAAACGCCCAAGAAAACACACTGGCCAGGTTCATTGATGGCAGCATCAACGAGGTGTTTGACTACGACCAGGGTAAAAATGGCACCTTCCGGCTAACGCTCGATCCACCGAGCGCAATCTTCGAGGTGATTCCGAAGCGGGCGATCAACGAGGCTACTTTTGGGTTGCGTGTAAAAGACCCAACACTGCTGGATTATGAGCGCATGCGTGAACTAACGTTAACTGTGGTGGCAAGCGAGATCGAGACACCTGCCCGTAGCAGTACGGCACAGGTTCGCGTGGTGGTGTTAGATCAGAACGACAACTTTCCGGAGTTCGTCCAGCCAGCGTACGAAATCGACGTGCCGGAGAATGTGACGGCGGGAACGGTGCTAGTGCAGATACAAGCCACCGATGGTGATTCCGGTGTGTTCGGCACGGACGGTATTCGGTACACGAACCTCACCGGTAGTATATCGAGCTTTCTGCATCTGGATCTCCGCACCGGTACCATCACGCTCATGGCATCCGACGGTCCTGTGTTCGATCGGGAAATTGTCCAGAAGCACTACCTCTCTGTGGAAGCTCGAGATAACGAAGGCCGGGGAAATCGGAACACTGTTCCACTCATTCTGAACGTCCTAGACGTGAATGACAGTCCGCCAGTGTTTGTTCAGAAGCGCTACGAAGTGAGGTTGAAAGAGAATGCGTTTGATTTCGAATCACCTATCACGGTGGAGGCACGGGATAACGATCTAGAAGGTTCTCCCAATAGTGCGGTAGGATACCGGTTGGTTAGCACCCACCATGCGGAATATTTTCACATCGAGCGCCGCACGGGAAGGCTGTCGGTGCGAGAGGCAGTGGATTTCGAACGGCTGGAGAGTGGAGGCGGCACTGACACGCGCACCATTTCACTGAATGTCGAGGCTGCTGATGGTGGTGAACCGGCCCTGACAGCACAGGTCGAGGTGATGGTGTACGTGCAGGACGTCAACGACTACGCGCCCGTTTTTCTCGAGTCCCAGTATGCGATTGCTATACCGGAGGATACACCGAGCGGTCTGCCGGTTTTGCGAGTGACCGCAATGGATGGGGATGGTTCGTTCCCGAACAATCTCGTCACGTACAGAATCCAGCAGGGTGCTGATGGCAAGTTCGTGATAGGGGCAAGTACGGGCGAGATCTCGATCACGCATGGTGCATCGCTCGATCCGAACCTTCTCGGGCCGGATGCACAGGGATCGGGTTCGACGTACGTGCTGGAGGTGATCGCTGCAGATGGTGGCAATGGAGACCAACAGTTGCAGGGGTCCTGTCTGGTGAATGTGACCGTTACCGACGTTAATAATAAACCACCGTACTTCGTTGGCCCAACGGCGGTGGCAGTGCGCGAGAACACACCGGTCGGCACTGAGGTGTACCGGCTGATGGCGAGTGATCCGGATGATGGTGCAATGCTGCGGTACTACATCGATCGCAGTCAGTCGGAAGGAAAAACCGAGGAGGGCGCTCTGGTGAAGCTGGACGATTACGATTTTGTGGCGGCATTCGTTCTGAATGAAACGAACGGTTTACTTAAGGTACGTTTGGTTGGTAGCGTTTGCGCATTTGTCCATGCTCGTCTAATCTTCCTGCTGCATTACACTCTTGTCTAACAGATAGCAAAATTGCTGGATCGTGAAAAAATTGCCGAAATCAGGCTGGCCTGTGTTGTGGAGGACGTAGCAGCCGAACGAGGCGATCAAATGGCAAGCACCACGCTGAAGATAACCATTCTCGACGAGAACGACAACAACCCAAAGTTCCGGAAACCGTTCTACAAGCACTCTATCGCCGAAAACAGTCAGTACGGTGTGACTGTTTGCACGGTGGTGGCCGAGGATGCGGACCAGAACAAAACTGTTAAGTACAGTCTGGAGGGTGATACGGGTGTGTTGGATCTGCTGCACGTCGACGATGAGACCGGCGAGATTGTGGTGCGCAATCGGATCGACCACGAAGAGTACGGCTGGTTGAACTTCTCGGTGCGTGCGGTAGACACCGGCAGTCCACCGAGGGCATCCTTTATCGAGGTGTTCGTGCAGGTGCTGGATGAAAACGACAACAACCCGTACTTTGTCGACAGTGTGAATGATTTCTACGTGTCGGAGAACGCCACCATCGGCACGGAGATAGCGATCGTACTGGCAAAGGATCTAGACTCGGGAGATTTCGGACGCATCACGTACATTCTGGATCGTGTTAGCTCTAAGGTACGGGGAAGAAGTAATAACGATCGCCTGTCGGCTACTAATTTTCGGCTTGAAATTACAGGAAAAGTTTAGTATCGACCCGGAGAAAGGTATACTGCGAGTGGCTGGTGCACTAGATCGAGAGGAAACCGCCGAGTACATGATGGCTGTAGAGGCGTGGGATAACTATCCTTACGGATATCTGAACGGAGAAAGCCGCAATGCATTTAAACACATCCTGTAAGCAATCAACCGATCGTCACTACAAACGTTACGCTCTACAACTTCTTTCTCAACTCTTCTATATTGACATAGTGTGCACGTGCTGGACGATAACGATAATGCTCCGGTGGTCCAGAAACCGTCCGGTTGCAGTATGATCACAGAGTATCACAACATCCACGATCCGATCGTGAAGTTGCGTGCGACCGATGCGGATGATCCGCTGAATGGCAATGGGCAGCTAAGCTTCGACATTAGTGACTCGTCGGGGATATTCTATATCCAGCAGGTATCGGCCCAGTATGCAGAAATATACTCCCGCGGTCCACTGAAAAACCTTCACGGAAACTATAGCCTGGAGTTGATAGTGAGTGATCTCGGCAGTGTACCAAATACGGTGCGAGATACGGTTGAGATCTGTGTGACTGATTTCAACGACCATGCGCCAGTGTTTGTCGTTCCCAGCGGTAATACCACCGTCAAGGTGTTTGAGGTGAGTAAGAATGCAACTCCGTTTTGTTTTTTAACACGCTAAGAAAAAGTTCCACATTTCCTTCAGAATACGACGGTCGGTAAACCATTCTTCCAAGTGCACGCGTACGACGAAGATGTCGGTGAGAACGCCATCGTACGGTATCGCCTGAAAATGGACGCATTGGGAAATTATCGAATGTTCACCATCGACAAAGGGACGGGTGAACTTAGCCTTGCAGCGCCACTCGATCGTGAGCAACAGACGATGTACGATCTGCGGATCGAGGCGTACGATCAGGGCATACCCACTCCCCTCAGCAGTACCATTGATTTGATCGTATACGTACGGGACGTCAACGACAACCAGCCGCAGTTTTTGCTCAAAGAGATAAGCCTCAACTTTACCGAACACATGACACCGGGCGCGGAACGAATTCGCCTCCCGGACACGGTCGACCAGGACTATCTCGATCCGCTCGAAGGGCCGTCACCGAGTGTGGTTTGTTACTACATCGTGCAGGGCAATGAGGAAGGACACTTCGGACTGGATCCGGTGACGCATGACTTAACGGTATGGTGGGAAAAAGAACCACGAAAAGCTGTAGCTGATTACCACCAATATGCAACCTTCGACACTGTTTCAGGTGGAGAAAGAGCTGGATCGTGAGAATCGATCGCTGTACTTGCTGCAAATTAAAGCGTCGGAGGAATGTTCTAACGCGAACCTATCGTCGGAAGCGAACGGACATTCGGGCAATCTACTGAAGGCTACAGTGTACATAAACGACATCAACGACAACTCACCAGTGTTTGAGTCGAAAATATTCACCGGCGGCATCTCAACGTCATCCCAATTCGGGGCTACCATTCTGCAACTGAAGGTGAGTGATGCACAAACAGTACGTCATGAAATAAGCAAATTTCTCGCTCGCACATCTGGTTAGGCTCAAGATGATGATGATGGATTGAATGGCTTGGTTCGGTACTATCGGCACGGCGAGGTGCGGAAAACGCTTGCCGAAGGTTTGGACGAGTTGCGCAGCGATCCGTTCCTGGTGGATGCGGACACTGGCAAGGTGTTGCTGAACTTTTTCCCCCAGAAATCGATGCGCGGCTATTTCGATTTCCCGGTGACGGCGAACGATTCCTACGGTTGTCACGATCGTGCGCACGTCTTTATCTATCTCATCCGGGAAGATCAGCGCGTAAAGTTCATTCTTCGCCAACGTCCATCCGAGATACGACACAACATACACAGTTTTCGAGAGTAAGTTGATGGGTGGAGTGCGTATTGGGCGGTTGGAAACTCACCACACCATCTTTGCAGGATACTGAGCAACGTAAGTGGATGCATTGTAAATATAGATGATATTCGAGTGCATGAAAATCCGGACGGTTCGGTGGACCGGACGAAAAGTGACATGTTCATGCATCTGGTCGATCAGAAGAACAACTCCGTCCTGGAGGTGCATCAGGTGTTGCAGCTGCTGGACAAGCACGTGGAGAAGCTTGATCGATTGTTTAAGGTTTGTTGGGCGCGCCTCTATCTCGCCAGTGGCATGAAGTTCTCAGAAATCAAGCAAGTTTACCCCTCCTTAGGAATTCAATGTCCTAGACACTCAGGCGTCCGAGCTGGTGCAGACGGCAGAAATGGACGAGCTGTCGGTCAATATCATCTGGCTGTTTGTGACCAACATACTGCTCGGCGCGCTGCTGATCGTGGTGATTGGTCTTTCAATATCGCAACGATTGTCCTACCGAAGACAGCTGAGAGCGGCCAAAATAGCTGCGTTCGGTGAGTGTGACGACTGAGTGTGGCGACCCACCCGTATTAATCTCACTCGCATTTTTTTTTTAGGTTCATCCAGCCCAACTCGGATGTACCAGGAGGTACTCGGTGCAGTGCCGAACACGAACAAACACAGCATGAAGGGCAGCAACCCGATCTGGATCGGTAGCGGCAGTCCGGAGGGCGAATGGCTGAAGGATGAGTTTGACAAGTGCAAGGAGGCAATCGACGCACAGTACGAGCGGTCCCTGAGCTCGGGCTTCTTCATTGACAACTGTCTCCAGTACGAGGCCCGGAAGAGTCTCACCGGTGCGGAGGCGAACAACGCCGTCAACTATCAGATCAAGCGGGGCAGCGAATCAACGCTCTGTGCACGCAACTTGGAGACGACCGAGCTGTAAATAGACGTCTGTACATACTTTATTTAAATAACTCAATAAATAATAAATAACTCAATAAACTCCAACACAGCAACATGAGAGCTTTGCAAGGCCCTCGCTAATAACGAAATGATACGCTTCGGATTCGTCGATGGACGGTTTTGGTGAAAGTAAAAAAAAACTCCAACACACATCATTTTTCCAAACATGTATCGACATTCAAGTGGAGAGCCACAAATAAGATTTATTACCAGTTTGTTTCGTGAATGTTTCCTGTGAAGGGTGGAGTTGTTTTTCACAGTCCGTCTCCATCAAAACCACAGTCGGTGCAGAATTAACACACCATTATAATTTTTTTTTTTTGGAAGGAGACGAAGAAGGAGTTTGTTTGCTTACACTGCTGCTGCTGCTTGGATCCGTCTTTTTTTTGTTCTTTGGTCGACCCGAAGTGAAAGAGGGACATTACTTCGCTTAACGCTTAACGATTAAATTGGTCCTTTGACTCGCGTCTATTGTTTGTGGCTTACAGCCGCGCGCGCTCGTGCTAGTCGGTAGTCGAAGTAGTCGTTAGGGACCTCTCCGTACGGTCGACACCGTTTCGCACTTATCGTGATTAATGGAGTCAAATCTAAATCTTCGTCGATTAAATCGCTCTCGATTTACGGTCCGTCCATTTAATTTCGCAGCGAGCAGGAAAATACCAACCGAGGGAAAACCGCTCCACTAGACTATATCTAGTAAAAGGTTACGGGGTTGGGGGGGGGTGGTGGGGTGTAGTACGACTAATCTTGGCATCTCCAAACACACAACCCATTCGTCCCCCGGTCCGGTCTCTGTCTGTCCGGAGGTGGAGGTGTAGACGCCTTAAAAAAGCACGGTGGGCAACGGTGAGGGAACAAATTCATCTCGCCTAAACGCAAGAGGGCAGGGACAAATACGCATAAAACAACAGTATCCCCTTTTTTTGCTTCTTTGTTGTTGCCGTCGACAAACCAAAGCCGAAAGATAACCCGACCCGGGGACAACACGGGATTTTCGGTTTCGCTCGCTATAAATAAAGCAGCGGCCAGCAGGCTGTTAATCAGCTTAACGCGGCGTACTTGTTACGGCGTGCGGTGGCATCTGGCACGTTGGCTACGGGGTGTGTTCGCCAGAACTTAACTTACGTGTACCTTTCCTGGACGCACGGATATTACCGTGCCAGACGATGGCAGGGAATAAAAGAAAAACCGCTTCCGTGGTTTACATCCTTGGAGGTCCCCCGGTGGGGTCACTCCAATGCCTTCTCTTGGTGCGGGTCCTATTACTGCCACACGGTGGGCAAATTAATTTACGAGAATTTCAATCTCTTCCTTCATCGTCACAATGAAGTACCCCGGTACCGGTTGCGTACGGTTGGTGGACACGGAATGTCGGGGGTAACGTATCCGCTACCGGATACTGTAACTCTTCCGAATGTTTCGAACGCGCTCTCGCCGAATGGGAGTTCAGCAACAAAAAATGGAAAGAAAAACCCACAACGACTACTGATCTCTATGAGCTGCAAAGGCTTTGTCCTTTTCCGGCCCAACACCAAAGAGAGATGTTTTGCAAACCTGTAAACCTCGCTTACCCCAGCCGTGGTCTGGGTGTAGCGGTTCATATTTACAGCTCCTCGACCGATTGGCACGATCGCGTTCTGCGACGTGACGCCATCGATCCGCAGATACCGCGGCCCAGCTCGTGCAGTTGCTGCTAATCCTTCACCGGCCGGCCCTGCGGATTGTCCTGGGACGCACAGCACAGACTGGTGGTTTGATTCAGCTGGCTCGTCAGCATCGTGTTCACCCGTCGCATGGGACCTGGTAGAGACAGAGAGAGGGAGTGAGGAAAAACGGACAGGGAATTAGAATTGCCGTGCCGTGATGGGTTCTCGCGGGCGATTAAGATCTGTACCGTGGACACGAATAAATCGATTAGTCGTGCGGTTCGTTGCAATTCTTACCGGTTTGCCATTTCCGCTGGCCGGTCGGCGACTGGGAACCGTTGTACAGAAACGACCGTTCGGTATCTGGAACGAGTGAAACGGGACGGGACGTTACCGTGGTATGGGGCAAGGCCGGTGACCACCCGCCACCCGGGCGGCACACCCACGAAACCCCCCGGCTAATGCACACCATTTCTTACTATGCGCAAGTGGTCCGGCGAACCGGAGCACGAGTAGCGGGACGTACCGGTGCGCCGGTGGCTGCTGGCACTGTCCGGTGTGACGCGCACGAACGGACAGCAACGGAAGAACTGCTGGAACCCACGGCGAAACCTAGCCCGGGAACGGAGTAATACGAGTCAACCGTTAGTGTGTCGGGAGGGTGGTACGGTGGCCACCACACGCGCTTACCGCGAGTTCATCCAGCAGTAGATGATGGGATTGTACATGGAGTTGCTCATCGCGAGCCAGTAGATGGCAAGGTACACCTCCTGGATGTACGGTTTCTTCGTCAGCTCCGGATAGTACGACGTGAGGATGAAGTAGATATGAAACGGAAGCCAGCAAACGGCAAAGATTATCACCACAATCATCATCATCTTAACGACCTGCGTTTTGCATCCGGGGACAACGGCGGCACGGCGGCACGGTGCCGAAGCATTGCGGAAATGGAAATAAAATACGACATTAGTTACGACGATGAGCTAATGAGTGTCCGCGGTTTACACGGTACCCCAGGGCACGGTACTGGATGGCAAGGTGGAATACCCCAGCGAGTACAAAAACAGGAGACACAACGACATTTCCTTTCCCATTAACGGTGTGATTGTCTAGCGCCAAGAGGGAAACATGGGAATCCTTCCTTTACTGGGTTGATTGGGGCGCGTGGGCAAAGTTTGTTCCCCTGGCTGAAGTTTCTCCATCTGCTAGACCAGTGGTCGGCAACCTTCTGCGAGCAACGCGCCAAACATCATGCCAATACACGTGCAATCTGCTTCAAACAGCCACAATGTGAACGAAAAGCTGGAAGCTGTTGATTTGTTTGGGAAGACCCAGGGAAGACTTCAAATCGTTTTCTATGAAGTCGATGACTGGGCATCGTCCCGCTAAAACGGCCGATCGTTCTGTTTCCACCTGAATGTTGCTGTTTTTAGCCAGCATTCTTATGAAGCCATTACATCCCAAGGGTACAAAATCTTATTCCAAATGGCATGAAACTTTGCAGTCCTTCTAGAAAGGACCCAAAATGGGGGACTAGGATGCAGTATTTCCGTTTGGCTATCTTCAGAATACGAGAGGTCCGAGGAACAAATATTACATTTTGCCATACAATTTTTCTACTTTTTCTTCGTTTTCTTGGAATTTTGCTCAACAATATATTCTAAAGCTTGTCTTTAATCATTTTATCTCATTGTTTTTCTTCGGTAAGTACTGCCGAGAAGTAAGTAAATATAATTTCTTTTGAAATTTTAGATGATCATTTTCTTAACTAAATTTTTCCCAGACTAAAGATTTACAAATTTTTTAATATAATTTTTAGAATATACTTTTAATGAAAATCTTTCATTCAATGCACAATAAATATCTATTAAATTATGGTATCAACTTGGTGCTATATAGAAAAAGCTGGGTGAGGCACACACCTCCAGGAGCTTAGACAATCGAATGCAACGGTTATAGAAAAATCCCAAGTTCTAAAGGTAATTTCCTCAATGGCATGAATTTATTAGTTTGAATGCGTTTTTTTTCTACCAATTTGTGGGGAAATTTTAGCAAGCTTCGATCAACGGATGGATCATTTTTGACGAAGAGCCACAATAAAAGTACCATTTGCCGTACGCGGCTCTGCGAGCCCATACTTTGCCGACCACTGAGCTAGACAGTTATTTAAACGATGCCCATTTTCAACGAAACTTCCATCATTAGATACTGAAGTTACATCCCCCCCCCGGCTTTGGCTCTCGTTTCTTTCTCCACCGTGCGCAAATGGAAGTTACCGACAAAAACTTTGTCCATTTTGACTGACGAACAACGGGAATGGGGGAGGGGGAGGGAGAGGGATACATTCCGGTGGGATTTCTGTTTTCGTACCTACCCGACGTTTGCTTTTGATGTTGTCCAGCTGCCGCTGCGTGCATTCGCCAATACTCTTGGATCCCCACAGCTCCAGCCCAACCCGGGCGTACGTGTACGTCATTGAGCCGATCGGTAGAATGTACGTTAGCAGCATGAACACGATATTGTACCTGCGAAGCCACCCGACACCCCCCGCGCCCCCACCCCAATTGCAATTAGTTCACTTGGATGTACTGCTTCCGCGTCTGGTAAGACTTTGTGCGTGCTGGCCCCGTTTTACTTACACATACTCCTGTCTCGAGTGGTTCGATGGACCGTCCGGCCATTCGGCGTAACACAGGATGTGGTCCTTCATCGGGTAGGTCGTGAAGAACAGTAGCGATGGGCAGGAGATGATCGTACCGACGATCCAGATACTGGCCGCAACGCACAGTGTTGCCTTCTTGCCCATGCGAGGCTTCAGCGGGTTCATGATGGCTACGTACCTGTGTAGTTATGACACGAAAATAGTGTTTGTGTGTGTGTGTGTGTGTGTGCTGACTGGTTAGATCTGGTTTTGACTTCAAACGAGCAGTCCGTAAGTTGCTTTCTGCAACAGACTGGCCGCTTCGTACGTACGGGGCGAAAATCGACGAGTTTTGGGGCTTCGACGGCACTAGCCTACACTACAGAACAGATCTCATAGACACACACACACACCCAAACACACCGAGCAGTGTCCGAATTAGTCCGAATCATCCGAAACGAAACGTCCCGGGGTATTAAATTAATACAATTGCATTAGTGCGCTTCCGTTCCGAGCCATTTTCGCAAATGATTTAATCTCATCGTACAGCGAAAGGCGCACACGGAAGGCTAGCGCCAATGGCCACCGCTTCCACACCATCGGAGATGGGTTTCTTGTGAAATGTTCCGAACGCCAAACCGAAAGCTGACCCACCAAACTACTGGTAGAATTTCCCACATAATTTCCTAGGGGGTGTTTTTTTCTTATTTCGAGCTCGATCCTGCACTGCACTAAGCAGTGAAGTGGAAGGCAAACGAAGGTAAGAATGGCAGAGAAACAAGACACGAAAAGTAAAAACAAACAAACACACACACACACAGAGAAACTAATAATTGTGCATCCTGCTTAAAAGCACCGATGCAGGCGAGAGATGGTTTCATCTAATTGTCCAAATTAAATATTCATCACTCGAGAGGCTGCTCGAGTTCGCTTCGCTCGAGTCTTCTGCGAAGCGAACGGTTAGCCGTGGCGCGCCCGCTTCAACTTCAGCCGAACCGGCCCAACCAAGCGCGCTCGAAGCTGGCAACAGATGGGTTGGGAATTGGACGGAACGGGATGCTGCACTCGAAAGCGCTTTTGAATAATTTATTACTTGCGCATAGTTTTTCGGGACGAACAGACACAAGCACGAACACACACAGGCATTAAATGGTAAGGATGTTGATGATGCGATCATTTGGCCGCCCCGGGGACATGTTCGTGTTTGGAGCGAATGGTAGCGCACAAACTAGTGCGGGGAACAGCAACACAAAAAATAGTGCAGGAAACTAACCAAAAATAATAACGAGAAAGAAACACACCCCAAACATGGAGCGAAACCGAGCGAAAACATCCGACAGCCCCGTTGCCGGTTCTTGATAATTTATTTGAAGTACCCTTCGGTAACCTTTAATTCCGGCGGGATTCCGGCGGGGGGAATTTGGGGGGGTGGTGAGGGTGGGTGGCACTTTTTGAACGGTGCGATAAAGATAAGATTTATGAAGCGAAAGCTCATCGAAATGCGCCGTTGGAAGGGGACCGTTGCCGCGGGGCAGAGGGTGGCCGAAAGGTGCGTGCGGGGACGGTGTGTGTGAGCCGCGGGATAGTCGTAACGTCTGGGAAAGTGTGTTTGCCGGCTTAGGATAATGATCAATTAAGAGATAGTTTGCATATCAGCCTCGTGTGCATTTATTTGTTCGTGCTAAGCCGTACGGCCGTAGTGACGTAATGACAGAAATTATAATTTGTTAGTTTAATGCAATTTGTCTCAAGGTTACATTCCTTCGGGTGATGTCCTTCGGAGGTAGAGATTCCGCTACGCTTCCGGCAGTGATTGTAGCCTTGTTTCTGTGGTCCTGTTTCTCGGTTCTCACCTCGAATGCTCAACTTAATTCTTATTTATTATTATAATCTTACTTGGTTTTATTCCTCGCCTACGTGGTACAGGGTGTACCACATGAAATTGTGCAAATGCTCTAGAAAATTATCTATTAAGTTTAAAGTGTATTGTAAACAATGTTTTTCGACCGATGTCAAGTTTTAGAAAATTGGTAAATTGGCGTTACCATTCCAGCAACGATCACCTCAGCGACAGGGGTTGTCGAAAGCTCATTGTCTCATCATCGATCCGGGGTTACTGTTTATCATCGCCAAGCACAAACTTGATGTTACGGAGAAAAGTAGGCGGCAAAATCATTCAAATTGTGTCAAGAATTACAGAATTAGAAGCTAGCGATTTGCTCCTGTGCGCAAACAAAGTACAGTGCAAAGTGTGGTACAACGTGTAGTGTGCGTTCTTTAGTTCATTGGTTAGTTAGTTTGTAATCAGCAAGACTGTAAACTGGAAGATCTACCTCAAGGAATCTTCTGGCCTGTTTTAGTTACGTGACACTATGAAGCCAAGGTGCTCACCTTTTTACCCAAGAACATGAACCCCGAAAACGCATCAAAACTATGACCCTTCAACAAATATTGGGCTTCTGAAGGCGCTTCGGAAATATTGAAAAAAAGTCAAATTTTAAACAGACAGGACGAAAAAGTGATTATAAGTACAGAAAACATGCAACCAGATGTTGTACAGAACCTGATGGGAGCCTGAAATAAACTTGCCAAAAGCATATTTAAGTATTATATTTCAAATCCGGAATGTTTGGAAAGGAATTGGTTCGCTAGTTCATATTCTACAGCGTTTCAACCGTGATGCAAATTTGATGTGGAACACCCTTTAGAAGCAACTGCTAAACTGGAATTCTTGATAACCATTTGACCTGTATAACTGTCTATTTCGGCTATTCGTAAATCAAGTTTCAACTTGCGAAACAGTAGACAGTTGGGTAGGATCCAAGCTCCGATAGTGGAAGGCGAAGGAAGGAAGGAAGGAAGGAGATGATGGGAAATTCACAGGAGTTTATCCATCCGTAGTAAGAAACCTGCTCTCATGTTGTGAATAGGATCTTTATCCACAAAACCCTGCTTTCCGATCGACTGCCTTGCCGGCCGTCCCATCTACCTGGCTGAGAAGGTGTAGTGCCTTCAACATTGTTATGACAACTACTCCCGTCAATTGTGAATAAATTAGAATCCAAATAAGACTCTTCGAAGCGAAAGCTATCGCACGTGGTGGGCTCGAACGGGCCTTCAAATAGTCTAAAATTGGTGGGACTCAATATCAGAAGATGTTTAAGTTTTACCTAAAGACAAACTGACAAAGTTGCTCACTTACAAACACATTACTGATACTCCAATAACTTTGAACGTAATGAAGACGAACTCTCGTCACCGCTGAGGCCGTACACCTTCGGAAATAGATAAAGTGATTAGAGTGTGCTTCTTTAGCAATTTGCTTACGTCAGATTCGTTTTTCGGGAGTGGAAAAGTTTGGCCAACACACATACACGAAGCACCTGCAATGCTGTGCACGTACTTGAGGCCAGGAAATTGGACGACAACCTGTACTCCTTGTCTTTGATCTTTTTAATCAGAGCATCTCGTGCTGTAGCGGCATTCTTCCGTTCTGGAGGCTTTTAAGATGAAAAACACCGCTTTAATGCTGCAAAGTGCAATCACACAAAGTATTCACGGCTAAGTAATGTGGAAGTGCTGTTTGCTATGTCGAACCTTTTTACCATTTTCGATGGTTTGCGAAGGAGAGGGATGAAGAACCTGATGGCTAGGATATGCAGGCCGAGCTGTGGAACTGGAATTTCATCAAGGTCTCCTAGCAGTACCTGAGAGGATGGAGAGCTGTAACGATGGACCTAAGTGAAAGCCGAGTAGTAGAGCCATCATCAGCCGGAGTGCTTGAAAATTAAGCCTCGTCCAGGACAACCTATCCAAGAAAGTACAGGACAAGCCAGTCAAACAATAATCCTCTGCTTTGCGAAATACTAAACCCGCATTGTTTGTGTTCGCATAAAATAATTAATGTACGGTGTGGGGTGAGGCTCCAGGGTTTCCCCATCAAATTCAAAAGCGTTTGTAAGAAATTGATTGAAAAAGCTATTGAAGAAGCCTAACATCTTAACGCGCACAACGAACAGCTATAAAAGTGTGAAGCCGCCTGAATGTAGGAAAGGAGAGAGCCCTAATGGAGGATCTCGCATGGTTTGCGAATGATAAACATAAGCGGGCGATAAACATTGTGCCGCATAACGAAGACACGCTGCTTATTTTAAAACCATTAACTTTCGCTGTAAGGTACATCGCAAGTAGCCGCTTTGTTCCAATTACAGCGTACCGTTAATGTGCGCGTCGCACGTACACTCGCACCCATCAAATGCTACTCAAAATGCCAACTCTAATCACTATGTCACCAGACTGGGGTGTTTGATTTGTGGACCATAAAAAAAAACAACAACAACCAACCAGCACAAACGCACTCGGAGGACCGGCAGGCGCTTATGCTGGCTGTCTCTCCCGGCAAGCCGGTCGCAGGACATTCGCATGAAATATGCGAAACAATAGATCGCGACAGAAATACGCCAAAATAAGTGCTAAGCACACCCTAACAATCGCTAAGCTCACGGCTCACAGATTGCTTTCCCCGGTCCCACGCGGCACCGTTGTTCTCTTCGTGCCGCCGTGCGATGGAATGTTTATTGCTGACCCTGAAACAAGCGGCACCGAAGCCCAAGCCGTAAGGGGACACCGAGGGTGGCGTGGCGCATGTCTCTGTGTGTGTAGCTGTGCAAGTGTCTCCATGTTTGTGTGAGAAAAAGTAAATCCTTCTTCTTCTTCTACCCAAAACGAGCTGCAGCTACAGCGCGACATCGGGGCTTCCGTCCGGTTCGCTTCACCCCCGGGCCACCGAGCAGTAACGGTACCGGAACGCATGAATGACGCGACTTGACGTGAAGCGAAGCGAACGCGAATGGCGCGTTTTCCGACTACGTATGCAAAATCGCTTTTTAAAGCTTAACTTTAAGCACTTAACCATTGTGTGGTGGGTTTTAGGGGTAGCAAAATGGAGGGCTAGGAGGCATCCTGCTCCTCCCCCTTTTCCTTTTTTTCCTTTCTCTCTCTCTAGCGTACACTTGAGAAGTAAAATTTTCAACAAACGGATAAATACAGTCGTCATCGTTCTGTGTCTCGCTGTTGTCCTCGTCGACGTGTCCTGGATGCCTATTATGCGCAGCCTGCTGAATGTCCTCGTCTATCTCCCCTTTTGTGCAACAATTCGTCATTCTCCAACTCTCCCCCCCCCTCAATTCAGCCCCTTTTCGCAGGCGAAACGTTTGTTTTCTCGTTTCGCAAACATACGCCACACCAGCGGGGCCAAAGCGGCTCCGTTACGGATGGGTGGCGCGAGAGCATCACTACACAACCCGAGGACATGCTCGGGTCGCCCCGCCACGTGGCCTGACCGGAGGCAAGGTGGTGCGAGCAAGCGTGCAAGAGTAATGAAGATGAAATGATGAAGTCAAGCGAAACGTTTATATGACGAAAAAAAAAAAAACCGCCAGCAACGGAAACTGCTGTCGGTCGGGATGTGGAATGATGGAATCGGTTTGTTTTGCAAAAATTAAATAAAATGAGAAAGGGTCCTTTCCGGGTCCAGCCGGATGTTTTCGGTTCGGCCCGTTTGTTTGTGTGTGACTGAGTTCTTTTTTCTGCTGTGTTATTTATTTATTTTTATTTTTCAACCACCACTCGGCTGGGCGTTGTTGTGCGATAGGCAAGATAACGTTTTGTTGTTGTGGATCAGTCCACAGGATGGGGCACTTGGATTGTTAGGAGGCTTTAGGGAGGGGAGCGGTGGGGGGTGGGGGGGTAAGCGGGGCAACATAAAAATATATTTTTGCTTCGATGCGTCGAGAATCGCACCCTTCTCGTCACTCGTTGGACCGACGATGGCCAGCTGCTACCTACCGATCTATCGCGATGGCCATCAGCGTGAACACGGAAGCGCATATACTGAGAATGGCAACGAACTGTGATATTTTGCAGTACATTGTCCCGAACGGCCAGTCCAGGTACAGCATGTACGTGTAGTTGAAGGTAACGTTCAGCGTGGAAACCATTGCGTCCGCTATCGATAAATTAACTGCAACGGAGAACGAAACGAAATAACAACGACGACAACAACAAAAAAAGCATTAGCCCAAGCCCCGGAAATGAGTGAGGGCGCAGAGTGCAAATTAAAACGTTCCACCATTTTGCGCTTGAAACCGTACGAGCGTAAGTGAACTCCATTGGCGCTCGGAGTTCGCAGAATGGCGGCTCCGCCTGGTGTGTTGGTTCGGCACCCGATCATATTACCTACCGAGAAAGTAGTTGGTCACCGTGCGCATCCGCTTGTGGGATAGGACGATCCACACCACGATCAGATTACCGACGGTGGCCGTAATAACGATGCCGGCGAACAGCACGTTCCACACGATCAGCCGCCACAGTGGCAGGGTCGAAATAAAGTCCATATTTTGTCTACACACAGCAAGAAAACGAGAGCGAGAGAGAGAGAGAGGGAGATACACAATGAGAAATCAAATACAATAAAAATGCTACTAAAATATGAAATATGCACGAGCGGTGACATCCGAACGGTCAACGAAGCAAGCAAAGCTGACCGCCCTATTTTTTTCTCCATTTCCGGCATCCAGGGCAGGTTGAAGATGGCTGGCTGTTGCTTCGGGCAAATGGTTTGCGAATTGAATTCATTAAATTTCAATTGAATGAATCAACAGGATGTCGCCGACATGAAGAGCAGTGGCTGCAAAACGGACGTCAACATGTCGAAGAAATTATTCGCCCCATAGCGGGATGCTTTTCCGGAACATTGGATGAGTACGGATGTTTTGCATGTTTCGATGATGACCGTTGCGAAGTAATTAGATTAACAAAAATGTTGTAGTTGATGTTAATTAACTGTGGACGTCCGAAAGTACATCTACAAATTCTTGGAAGATTTTGTTTTGTACCATTTGTGGTGTTTGTTTTTCTTTTTGTCGGTTGATTAATCATTGGATTATTAAACCCACTGCTTGGTAGTACATGTTTTATCTCACACGGCTAGTTTTTATCTATTTTCAGAGTGCATTTAATCATTGTTGGACCTTGAGAAAGTATTATTGAAGCCCATCACGAATGTAATGGAGGCGCCCAGTGTCTCACTGCTTTTATTTGGCTGCGTACGTTAATAAAATCGCTACATTACTTCCAAAACGCCAAAGTTGTTTACAAATGTGAACCGGGGGATATTCACCAAATGTGATTGTTCAATACGAGAGAATATGGATAGGTTTTTAATGGGTATAAATATCCACTATACACAGCGACATTGTTGAGTGTGCTGTTAAGACTTTCACCTCAATTGAGAATGTTTAAGGCCGTCGGAGAAACAAGGGCTATTCAATTAGCTATATTGCGGTTGAATCTGAATATGTAATCGATTATGGCAACTGTAGCTCCAGTAATTGCCCTGACATTTATTACCAAGCAGTCTAGCAATCGATGGAAAGGATGTTGTGTCTGTGGTTATTACACAATCTAACCCGAGATAGGTGTCCTGCTCTTATTCTGCTCTCCATTTATAGCGTTTAGTGGTTATCTTATACTCGTAAAGTGGCGACGATGGAATCACCAGGAATAAGTGATGTAAGTACTACCTTGGCAGAGGGGCGACTTTTGAAATGTGTTCTATAACTTGTTATTTTAAAACGTTGTTTCCTTGGCAATTTATCAGAAAAAAAACTCAAGCTAATTTATAATTGATATAAACGCTTCCAGTTAATCGATCGTCACCTCTAACCAATTTTCTCACCACATCTCTCACCAACTCGTGATAGTCCTCGGAACAGTTTTGAAGGAAATCCCTCAAACCACCCTACCGATCCTTCAAACAGTGTTGCAAATCAATTCAAACCCCCCTTATCTCCCTCCACCCTCCAATGAAGCTTTAAAATCGCTGGGCCCAACTCCACATGGTGGCGTGAGTTTTAAACATCATAATCAACGTAACGTGCTTCCTGGAGCTTCCTAATTCCATGTTCCTTTTACTTACCGCATGCGACCGTGTCGGGTTACGGTGCCTGGTCTAGCAAATGGAAAACTTTTACTCTCTATGATGTGGTAGGGCCTCACACGATACCCGCTACAAACGGGCGCTCTACGCGTACAATGTGAAGCACACGAAACCCTTGAGAATGGTGCGAAGTTTTGTAGCGTGCTGTGAAGTTGATGCCAGCGGCACAGCTCCGACCCACCACACCGTCTTGCTTTACGCGTAAATCAAAGCGTTCCGTTTGATCGAAACCGTTGCAAGCGTGCGTGCGAGTTTTTTTATGGCTTCTGGTACGATACAAACACACTTGAAAGCGATTGCTAAATGCAGCCAAAATCGTGTGTACATTCAATCCGTAACATGGGTACCCCGTTCGATGAAATCAAACCAGTGCAATCGAATCGCTTATGAGTTTCCTATCAACACAATGGAACACACGCGCTGATTGGATTAGTTCTCCCTGCCGTTTGTATGTGCGCCGCTTTCCTGGCCGATTAGATTGGTGAGCGAATCTACAGCGATTTGTAAAAGCTGTAACAATGCCGTCACACACTCCCAAGCGCAGTGCAAACATTAGCACAATTTTCATCGGTAGTCCGTACGCCGCGCAACGGGGCAAAGCGAGCTGCCGCACTGGCAGCACTCTCGATAAAAATGGCCGTATAAAACTGCCATCGTCCACGGATGGCAAAGTGGATAAAATGCGTTCCGCATGTTGTTACGATTAATTACGCTACATTAATTGTGTCTGGTTGCGGGTGAAGTGAGAAGCCAAACGGTTGGAGGCAAGCGGCCGTGCGGGTGGGTGTGTGTTTAATTGAATAAATTCCGAGTTTTCCACTTACGGTTGAGTAGCGTTTTGCCCAAAATCGAAGTAAAAACCACAACCAACCGGTAGTGGCCGTTTGTGCCACGGTTAAGCAAGACGGATGCGATGCTGGGCGTTCGGTCGGTCGGTATGCACTACCCCACTCGTGATAAGCTCTATATGCACAACTCAACACACTTCAAACTGACCAATTATTTCAATCCGTAGCTGGGTTGCGTCCAGCTCGCAGCTGGACGACGATGCTTTCCGGCTGTCAGAACCAGATGATCGGGACGGGGGAACTATTCGTGTGTTTGTGTATGTGCATTTCGTGCCATTTAGTATCGTATCGTTTCGTAAATGGGTAATCGCTAATGAAATAGTTTGCAACGCTACAGCCGGAGCGAGTGAGAGTGTGTAACAATCCGAAGCATTGCATACATGTAGCGCTCGAACGGTCACATGGAATACCTTTTGGAGAGAAATTCCCGAAAGGGTACGTAGGGAGTCTCTCCTGGGGGAACCGTCTTCTTGGAAAGCAGGACTTGTTTCGGACTGTGTTCGAAATTGTTCCACCGTTCTGCAGGTGGAAGCGTTTTGTGTGCATCGCATGCATACTATTCACATTGCGATTCGTCGCACGTCGCACTGCACTGCACGTCCCGGGCATACTGTTGCATACATGGAATTCTCATTTGCTGCGATGCATTTGTAGAATACCCTTGTATGATTCCGAACTTTCTTCTACTGCTGCTTCCAGTCGTCTTGCCATTACGAGTCTTACCACTGCTCGTAATCGCTACGAAGAACCCAACGCTCTTGCAAGAGATGATGTTTTGATGTTTTTCTTTCCACCATGACCTCGTACTACGGACAATACGGCCCCGGAACCGGCACAGACCTTCTTGGTGCTTCCTCCGGTACATCCTCTGGAACAGTGGGAATCTGGTTCTCATCGACGCTCTCAACAGTGCTTGCAGCTTAGGGTAGAACAATACATTCGAAGCCCCATTGCATGGGAATGGAGCCGCCCAGTAGCGCACTGTACGCCACTGGCTGCGTACGTTTAGGTACGGGTTTTGCATTCTCAGTTTAGCCAGTGCACCATTCCTGAACTGCAAAGGGTTCTTTTGTTTGCTTCTGTTGCACTGAAGAACATGCCAACTACTATATTCCGTACACCGTACGACCCAGGGGATCCTTGGCCCTTGGGGAAGCGGCTCTAGTGCTGGAATGCTTCTCATGACGCCAACCAAGGATGCTCCACCATGGTTTAAAACGACTGCTGTGAAGCCGTTGTAAAATAATAAAAAAGCCGTTGAAATACTCGCCCTGCCCTGGTATGCACCGGTACGGTACGGGAACGCCGGCAATAGGATATCCGGTCGTTTTCGGCGTAGAAGCAAGTCAAAACTTAACCCTCCTGCTGTTTTCACCCGTTGGCACCCCGACCATAGGATAGGATTTGAGTTATTTGCACTTTTATTTCGTGCATACATGCAATACATCGTAGTATCGCTTTCCAAAACCACCCACTCTCATGCACGGAAATTCCTACCGGGCCGGCGAAAGAAGGAAAGGTTTGCCTAATCTAATCCGGTCCCTACACCGCACGCAATCCACATGCATCCGACAAGACTTCAGCCACTGTCGGTGCAAAACTTTGTCCATTCGTTTATACGCCCGTAAATCCACACAAAACCACTTAACACCGGATGTAACAAGCGTGGGAACCAAGAAGAAAACAGTGTGGAAAAACGAGCAGAAAACGACAATTCCGCTGTGCATGCAGTTGGGCTGTTAATTCACGAACGAACGCGTTTTTTTTTTTTTCTTCGTGACATTGAAAAGGAAGGTTGGAAATTGCAAGTTTTAACTGTCGAGTAAGCGTACGTACATGCTTTCGGCCGTGCCGTTCGCTTCGGGATATTTGCCAGCGAGTGTCGGCGGGCTGGCCGGTGTTCCTTCCCTCCAGGCGAACTCCAGCTCGGAGGAAGTCACACTCCAGCCCATCTCGGCCGCACTTCCGTTGGCGTTGCCGGAAGGGCAGCAGCTAGTTCCGGTGGCCGATTTATTTCCTCCCGTCAGTAGGGCCACTGCTAGCTCCATGTTCATTGCTTGCTGCCGGAGACTGGTGCTCGTTGTCTGAAACGATGGAAATATCCGGCAAAGCAAAGTTTAGTGAGATTTATTTTATTTTTCCTCCTCTTGTCAGTGGTTTCTTCCTTAGGTCACTCGTTCGACGGTTGATTACAGAACAAACGAAAGACATTAAATGACTCATTTACTGCAAACACACAAAAGGGCGCATGGTTTGCATCGCCATGAGTTGGTTGTTAAATGAAACTATCACCGATTATGTCGTAATAAACCGAGGTGGAGAAAACAAACAAACGGAAGGATGCGCAAACCAAACCAGATAAGGGTGCACAGCGAACGGGGGAAAATCAGTAAACACGGGCACGAGGGGGTCGGCAAGATTGTCATTTGCCATTAAAAGTTTAACACTAATTTGGGACCGACTCGTACCCGCCAAGTGTTCCCCCGAGAGATGGCCGAACAAAAAAAAAAAACAAAGGGATACACTGCAGCGGGTCTGCGGGTAAAAGGAACAACCGGGTGTGCTTTGCAATTTCCTTTGCAAAACCGAGCAACAAATTGCTTGTAAAACAAGGACCGATTTTTCCGACTTCCGTTTTGTGCGGAACAGCCGTTATTATTATTATGCTCACGAGATTGGTGGCCGTTTGCTGCTGACATATTTTCCCGACCCGATGAAACGCTACCGCTGGGCGATGGTGACGGCGAGCTTTACGGTTTGCGGAACGGTTTGTGCGACGGTGATAGTACAAGTAAGGGAGCGGAAAACCCAACAGCAGCAGCCAACGCTCAGTGCTCTCGGTAATAAACTGCAGATAGTGATTCCTTACAACTTTAATCATCGTTTAGTTCGAGTGCCTGGCGGGCGAATTGAAATTGTTTGGAACGATATGTAACGGTTATGGTGCAACATGGTTGCTTACCATTGTGGCAGGGTTTCTTGCTGTGCTTTTTGCACCGCATGCTGTCATAAATGGCAGCATTGTGTGAGAAAGTATGTGCTTCTATATACCATTTGTTTAATAAGTATCGCTACACTTTCAAAATATTATTAAAGGGTTCATAAGTTTCTCGAATGGGTCGCAAGAGGCAGGCGAAAATAGCACGAACATTTCATTCCAGCTTTTGAGAATTACCATCTGGAACCTGTCGAAGGTCTTGTCCAACTTGTCCTTGTATTCGTTGAGAGTAGACACCATACTTTTGTTTATTCGTGAAGAAAGGCGCACACCACATAGGAACAAACAAAAAAGCCAATGGGATTCAATTCCGGTTCAATATTTAATCAACCGTGAGGGACATGACCTTGGTTTTATTTCTGAACATCAACGGTTTCCATCTTTTGATACTGCGCCCCTAGTATCATAATGAACTTTAGAACCGAGAAATGATCATACAGGAATCAGTATCAACAATAAATGTTGCATATTTATCGTGTGCCAGCGGGTGCATCACGAACAGTTTCTCGTCCGACGAAAATGACCAAGCTTGACAAGAGCGGACGATCTTGGCTCGAACTGACAGACTATCTACACCATGCACGGTATGAAGTGTATGTAGGTAGTTAATACGGTAATTAGCATCAGATCAGAATAAATACGAGGTGCCTACATATTTAAGCGGGAATATACAACCAAGAGCTCGAAATAAAGTTTCTTTTTGGGATTTTGACATGGTATGGTTAGTTCGATAGTGTCATGCCACTGGATCGCCGATTACCTGTGCTCATTGGGTTGTCGAAGGTTGCCGGATAACTAGGTCACACGGGTAATTGGCACATCTCTTTTTTACGATACATATCGGCGTATAATGTACGATGTGTAGGGTTTAAGGGAACAAAGTTTTTCTTTTGGAATTTGAGATCATTTTGTCATGTAATATTTGACATTTAAAATTCAAATGTCAAATTTTCCTTTGAAATTCTCAAATCCTTTTCAACTGCCATATCCGAACTGCACGGATGATCAGACACTCGGTTAAATGGCACCCGGATTATTAGCTATTGGTAACTATGCACATCCAAAAATACGTAAACAATGCATTTTGAGAAACCCCAATAATGGCACTTATGCAGGGTTTCTTAGGTGTGCTGCCACAAAAATTCGAGTTCCGCGGTTCCTCTTTGGCTTTTCATCGCAAACCAACGGAAGCCATTAACAAAGAAGACACTCAAATCTAGTAGTTGTCATAAAGGATTTAGGATTTTTCACTTTATGACAAAATGGCGAGCGCTTCAAGATAAAAATTTGATTTTTGATCAATGAATTGTTACAATTTTGCTCATAAATCAAAGTTTATCAAATTAATTTAAAAATAAAATTCTGCCGTAAACATATCATAATTTGTGTAAAGAATAGCTGGTGAAAATTACAATTCGATTGGTTTACAGGTCGCTGAGAAACTTTGGGTACCGATTTGCAAAACGGTGTTTTGATAACAACGCGTTTTAACATAGATCATTGAACATGGACGTAAGGTGATGCGTTAATTCCTTTAGTCGTAGCTTCGATATAACTCCAAACAATGATGGCAATTTGTATTCGAACTTATTGAACCTCCATGGTTAAATGCACGCCTAAAGTTAGGCAATGCGCAACATAAACTCCTGTTTTTTATAGCATTTGTCCTCGCAGCATAGAGTTTTGGTAATAATTTTAGGTATCACAATCCTGAACATAAACCATTCTGCTACTTTTCCTGTTATGAAGCTGAACGAAATCGTTCCTTTGTTAGCTGTATGATTGACGTGATACGGCCCCATTACGGGTTTCGAAACTACATCCACACTTTGCCAAATCTTTTCGATATCGAATTTTTTTCCTCCTCCTAGGAAGTCTTTGATCGGCTGCACAGCGGAACCGACGGCCAAAAAAAAACAATAAAACTTTTCCCTTTTTACGATCAAAGTCCGACAGCATATGCAATAAAAAGCAGGGAAAAATTTGAAAGATTGCTAAAACATGATAGAAGCATATCCGTGTAGCAGAAACATGAAAAAAAAAACGAACAAATGGATTCCAACCCAACCGTGGACGATTAATATTGGCATCGAAAAACAAAGCCAAAACAAAACCAAATAAAAAAAAACACAACAACAAAATGTCAAGCTTTTCCGACAGCCATGTCGACTAGTATTAAACGGTTATGGAAAGCGTACAGAAATAAAAAATGACACCAAGGACAGCAAGCGATGAAAAAAAACATGTACAAGGGAAAAAACCGTTCACACAAGATCAAATTTGCGCAACCCCGACCGATGAATCAATTCATTAGTTCTGCCGGAAGGCCGGAAGGTTTCCAGGCAGAGGGCAGTGGGGGACCAGAAGGGAACCAGGGAAAAACTCCTGTTGCTAGCAATTTGTAAAAGTGTGTCCTTGGCTTGTGGACCGCTTTCCCATCCGTGCGCTGTTTGCTGATAGTTCTGGCTGTCAATCTGCCACACCGCATCACCGCATGCGGAAACTACGGGGTTGTCCCCTTGCGAAAAACGGGTGGTGGAGGAAGGTTGGGAGAGGTTTCCCCCCCCCCCCCCCCCCAGGCACCTCGTTGAAAGTTGCCCACGTCCGGCAATATCGCTTTGGTGAAATCGAATTCAATTCCGTTCGGAGGCAATTTTCTAGACAGGTCATATGTAACACAATTTGTTATTTTTGTTTGGCAAGCGCCCACTTTCGATTTTCGGTTCAATCAACTTCGGAATATTCGGAAGTGGCTGAAGAACCTGAAGAACACCCCTCGCGATGGTGAGGCAGTAAGTGAAGTCCCGATACATTTGTGTGGCCGTTTTGCCTCATAAACCAGGTCAGCAGGAAAAATCGTCCCGTTTCGTTTCGGGAAAACCACGAGACAGAGCGAGAGAGAAAGCGATCGAGATCGAGAAGCAAGAATCAGTGGGTGCAAAAAGTTTAAGAAATCCACCGCCCCCCAAAAAAAGGGGTACCGTGGTGGGAGGAGGGGGTCGCAATGGAAGGAAGGGAAGGTTAATGTAGAGTGTGGGCAAAAGTTGGCAAGCAGTTCAATATCATCGTAACCGAACGGAACCACCGACGGTGTTGCTGGCCACCGTGTCGTGAAGTTAGCAGCAATCAAGGCGCCACCGGGCCACACGTACCAGACAAGGGCCCTGCCCAGGGGGAAACGGGGTAGAGGTAAGGTTTCTCACTTCTTATCACACCGTCCCATCCCAGTGCCCGGCGGACCATTCCATATTGCCGTACGCTCTCCGTCGCACCATATGGCCCCATCAGGGATGATACACACACACACACACAAGGGGGCACCAAACGTAGCCAAACACGGCGCTGTCATTTGGATGAAAATTTATGCGATCTAATGGAATAGAAATGGAGGTGACGTTGGCGAAGGTTACGGGATGGCAGGGGATGACGTGCAGCGCCAGTGGGTACAGGACACACGAAGGCGTCCGAAGACAAATCACCCTGACGTCACCGGCGGCAGCGGCGCTGGTGCTGGTGGCCGACCACCGCTGACTGGTAGTCGGCCCCCGTGAGCCAAACCCAAACAAAAGCCTCCCGAAAAGCCTCGGATGACGATGATTGATGGATATCGATGGGAAAACCGACGATCGGTTCCTCTCATTTTGTTTTTTTTTCTCACCCCGCCCTGGGTTCCCACCCCCTCCCCTCCCACTGCCATCGCTCTCCACGCTCCAACTGCAGGTTTGGGATCGGTGCTTCATTGTTCCCGTCTCATTTGTCTTCGATCGACGGCACACTTTTCGGCGTCCGTAATATTGGGGATGGAATTGAAAATGCAAAGCAGGAACCGAATGCGGAATTCCAGCGTGTACTTCTGTTTTCCAACCCGGGGTCCAGCCCACATTTCATTGTCCGACGTGGTAGAACCACCGGTTGGTGGGATGGAGGGCGAGAGGGGGGAGGGGGCGGAGTTGGGAAACCCGTCAAGATACCGCACACCGTGGGGATTTGGCTTGTGGAGAGTTGAAATTTAAGTGAAATGTTGCGTCCTGTCGCTGTTTCCAATTGCTTAAAAGCATTCGGTTTGCCATTTGCTTCAATTGCTGTGGACACCGGGGGACACTGTTGCGATATTCGCACGTTGAGACACACGAGCAAACAACAATTGACTCAACGAAAATCGTTCTCCAAAAACGACAAGACATCTGTAGGGATTTCAATGTATCCCATCCCCCCCCTCCACCCCCCGACCCTCTGGGAGGGACTTCCGTTTTTCCCACTTCTTTGTTTGCTTTCTCGTCTACTCGCCAAGTTGCAAAATACCCTTACGGATGGATGGGCTCCGGGTTTATGCGCGCGGCGGGATTTCCACTCGGGAGCGCCTTGATGTTCTCGATAATGTTCAAATTTGTTTAACAAACTATTCCACTTAAAAAAAGGGCCAATTTTGAAGGTTAAGAGGAACAAGGGCACTGGGAAGCAGCGGAAATAAAAATCACATTTATGGGTTATGGGTTCTCCCGCTCGTCCGGTAAGGTTAATGATGCTTCCTTGACCGCCGCAACAGGGTTTGGGTTTGTGGGTCACAGTCACCCAACAGGTTTCCTTTACACCTTAACACCACGGGGGGGACCATATGTTGCTGCCGCTTAAACCGACCGTTACGAAATGGGGGGGTTAAATTACCCATTGGAAATCGTAACTGTCGCCAGTAGACGGCAAAAAGGATAAGGATCTTCCACGTAATGGAACGGAGGATACGGATTTGTACGTACCTTTTTTTTAAGTCTGCTTTATGTGCAATTGCTGCGGGGGGGGTGCGGGATGAGAATGAAAAAGGATTTGCCGTCCTGTTTATGGGCGGTCAGCGCAGTGGGTGCTATAAATCAAGCCACACAACCCCCCGTACGAAGGGGAAAGAAAATGGGGCTGTTCAAACTGTTGCGGTACACACACACACACTCGGTACGCACGGCACACCAACGCCACCCAGTATCATTGACTATTGCGTTCGATTTTACGACACGACACTTTCACGGTGCAATTATCATAATCTTCATACAGACGCACGCACACACGTTGCGGATGCTTTCGCATGCACTTTCACTCGACACTTTTCCGCTGGGTGGTGCGACAGGCGACGCGAAAAGCGCGGAATGCGCGAGCGGAAAACCACTTTTCCACGCGGAGCCAAACGGGGTCACAAAGAAATCAAACCCCGAATGTGTTGCCCAAACCGTCCCCGGCAACATGTATCCTGCCGTCGCTTTTATGATGAAGATGATGACGCTACGATGCACGCCATTTGGCCCCTTCGGGAGGTGAGATGTTCCGTAGGCGGACCGCAAACCAGCGGGACGATCATTTCGCACCGTTCGCCCCCTATTTTGTGCCCTTCCTGCCGCCACGAGGTATCGGGAACGTGCGCCACCTCATCGCGTCGGTTCAAGTGGTGATGGTGAAGGTGATGCCATCATCGCTCAATGGCACCTTTACCCGAGGACACTCGTAAGAAGGATCGCTCTGTGGGTATTTTTTTTCCCGGCCTGTTTTTGTCCTCCTTTGTTCACGGTCGACTATGATGGGGCTTGTCTTCCGTTGTTCGCTTTTTTTTCTCCTTATTTAGCTTTGGCTGTTGCGCTTTTTTGTTCCCTCCGATACGTTCACATCTTGTTTGGCGGAAGTGTTCAACGGTGGAATGGGAGCTGTGGATAATACCACCTTTTACCGCACGGTTTGTCACACGGTACTGCGAGACGTTGAGAGCGACGAGCTGTTTTAATCACGGCACCGAAAATTGCTGGAGCAACATCGAACACGTTCAAGACGGCACGCTGCCACGACGTACTCGTTCGCGTGTTGCCCAAAAGCGCGCGGAGCGTACTGTTCGGTTCGTGTCTATGTGGAAACTGAACGCACGAGTATCCGCTCGTCCATTGAGTCCTAGCTCGATTTTGCCAAGCGCCACTCACGCACGAAACGTTGCCGACAACGCCGGAGAACTCGCCGGATCGTCTTTCCTTCTTTCTCTCTGGTCTTCTCTCTCTCTTTCTTTCCATTGCTTGTAAACCACACTCGACTCGATCGCACACGGAACAATGGACAGCGAACGCCAGGCAAAGCGGGTGTCTTCGTCTGGCGACGGGGGTCGCGGTCGGTTGTTCGGGTTTCGGTTCGCACACGACCTCGGAACTCGGCACGCGTCCGCACAACCGAAACACCGGAAAAAGGACCGTGTTAAGATGTGTCCGACGGCAGCGGGCGAGCGGTAATTAATCGCCTTGCGCGCGTAATGTGCGCTTTTCTCCGCACGCTGGTTCGCTCGCTCGACCGCTGGGTCTGTAAACACTTACTCATCACATTTATCAATTACGCATAATAGGACTGGTTGTACCGGTTGTATGACCATGCGCCTCCATCTGTCGCTAGCTGGGGGGAAGCGATTTTTTTTTTCCTCTTTCTAAAATATACTGGATACTTTATTATCTCTCTGTCTTGCGTCCGTTTCTGGGAAAGATAGTTGCGAATAATCCAATTGAATTTGCCGTGGGAATGTCTGGTACCCGAGTCTGCGGTAGACACTACTGCTACATTAATAGCTATTCGGAAATGCAGATTGAGTGGTAAGGGCAGGTGAAAAGGTGAGTGCAACGGTGAATAAATTTAAATTTCAAATGTCTCTGTTTGCTTCGCTTATGAGAGAAAAAGTTTTTAAACGATTGTAACGAAATGTTGTACCGAATTGATGTATTCAGCATGAGGTGGAATTGATGATTGATGAACGTCCCCTGAGATTAGTGGTGATTGTGTGTTTCTCTTCTCAATGACACAATGAGCAACGTCTGACATACAGAAATTGATGTTTTACCATTTAGGATGTAGCGTTATAACAGTTCTGCTGCATACTTTGTACTAGCATTCACGTTATCTACGAAAAAGATTCGCCTAAAGGTATGCAATGTGTAAGGCATACCTTTCTTTGAAGGCTAGTTTGGATAGTTTGCATTTAGGTAGAGGAGTTCTGTTAGATATTTTACAAACTTAAGTGTTGTGTTTGGTAGTTGCATCGGTCTTCACACGACACGACACCCCAATCCTCCGTACGCTGGACTGACAATCCAAGTATGGGTAAATAAAGCGAAGAAAGCCAGAAATGGCATTCCTGGACCTCTTGGGGTTGTTATACCGATAAAAGAGAAGAGTTCTATTAGGTTGTAACCGTCCGATACATCAGGCAGTTATTCAGTCAACGAAATAAGGTGATGTATGGTTTTTCCCAATCTGCCAAACCTTCACAAGCTCAAATGATTCGAAAGATGCGAATATTTATATCAACAGGATAGAAAATTAAGAAAAATTGGCGCACAGCTGTTCGTAGGACTGGATATACCAGGCGTAATGGAATGGCACCATGAGAATGCTAGAGTCATGCTAGAGAGTAGAGAAAAGGTACGGAATACAACTCTAAGCGAAATGAGTCTAGCTGCAACGGCCCTGCACGGAGCCAAGCAACGTAACTGTAACGTAGCCTTATGTAAAAGAAATAAACACACACTAAGTGCTTGGAATGGAGTCATTCTCCGTCCGAAAGGTAATCACAGACGAACCAATCAACACGAAACACAGCAGAGGAGGGCGTCCGTAGACGTTTGTTTGGTCCAAGTAGAGCAAAATAAATGGGAATTTAAAATGGAAATTGAAAGAGTTTGTATCGGATTGCCAATTGGAGTAATTGAATCGAGTACTAACAAAGAGCATTGGAGAACGTTGACAATACTGATGATTGCTTCATACTAATCGAGTACAAAGCAGAACGTTGAAAGGGAATATCTTAGCACTGGATGTTGCCGAAATGTCGCCTTTTCATAATATGAAATAGTTCTACAATAATCCGACAAATGGGCTGCAACATTCAGAGAGATTACATTTTCATCGTTTAAAAACAATCAATTTTGTGGAATTTAAATAATCGATTAGTGTAAGCAATTCGCCTAGAGGTAGGCAATCTTACAAGCACTGTAAGATACTTATTCGTTATAGCCTAACAATTGCCTACCTTTAGGCGCATTGCTCACACTTATCAATATTTCCAGCTGCAACAGCTTCAACAAAATTGATCGACACAATAAAACTGTAATCCCTCTCAATTACCTTTACGTCCTTCGACCGCACTTAATTAGATTGTGAATCATGGTGGATTTAAATGAAAGCATTAAAAAGCTCACACCAATTTAGGGTACGTGTACGGAACCATCCCGTCGGCGGCTAGCCTGGGGTAACTCATCGAAAAGCGAACGATAAGGACA
Source organism: Anopheles marshallii (assembly GCF_943734725.1). Taxonomy (NCBI): domain Eukaryota; kingdom Metazoa; phylum Arthropoda; class Insecta; order Diptera; family Culicidae; genus Anopheles; species Anopheles marshallii. The sequence continues at coordinate 40,353,576 of NC_071326.1, read as the reverse complement.
CACCCCACACCCCAAACACACCCACAGCTGTGAGCTCGTTCGGTTGGGAAGCTAAGCTGAACGGAATGCAACAAAAAACCCACACCCGGAACACCCAGAAGAAAATGGCAAATCACACAGATGCTTTCTCGGGTGAAGCAAATCGCACGCTTGCGGACAAAACTGGAACATGAGTGGACGCACACGTCCTCGACGTAACGGCCTTAAACAACAAAAAAAAAAGGACAAAGCAAAAAAAATAGAAAGCTTTATTGGCTTTGTTCTGTAACTGTGAGAGTGAAAGCGGGGCTGATGCTGGCAGGGTACGCCAACTGTTTCGGTTTGCTGGCGTGCCGCTTGTTCCGGTTTGTTAGTGGAAAGGGAGACAAGGTTGACACGCTCGTTAGCGGATTACGGGCACACCAATAATATGGCTTGTAGCAAAAGTCGACGCACACGCACACACACACTGTTTCGTCGGTCTGTCGCCTCAGCAGGGATGCCTATGTTCACGGTTCGCATATCCCGCACAATGAGCCCACGGGAATTGATCGCGACAATGAGAAGGAATAGAGAGAATGGCGCAAAAAGAATGGGAAAAAACAACAACACGAGCGCTCGCGGAAACGGAAGAACTGAACCGGAAGAATCAAGTAACGCATCCTGGGCATGCGTTTACCGATTTTTCGGTCTGACACAGCCGGAGAATGAAAGAAAGCCAAGCCAACAAAAAAAAGTGTGTACAGCTACCACTATCGCCGCTGCGCCCCGTCCGTGCCGTCGTTATCGTCATCAGCAGCATCATCATCATCCGCTCATCATCTGCTCATCAGTACGCTGCGTGATAAACGCGGGAAAATGGAAAATCGCGTACATTGTACGAGAAAATGGGGTGGAATAAAAAAAAAACTCCCCGAGAATATTGCTTCCATTTTGACCACCTCACCGTTCCGTGAGCACCTTCAATACGTATCGAACGGGGTAGCGTTTCCGTATTGATCGTGCTCATTTTCAAATTATAACTGCGCCTTACGGATATGCCGGCGGTGGCTGGGGGGGGGGGGGGGGGGGGGGGGGGGGTTTTCCAACCACTTGAAAACTGCTTTTGCTCTCGAGTTATTTCGAGTTTTCTAATTTTCGCACAAAACTTCCCCTTCTCTCTCTTACTATGGCTTTCGCAACACGCCGGCCCCAAACAACATCCTTTCTTTTGGCTCGCGCTTGTATCTCAGCCCCGGTTACGATATATCCTGCTGTTTATTTTCTTTGGTTCGCCTTCGCCGGCTTCCACCTGTAAGCAATTGTGAACAAGCAAATCTTTCTTGTTTCCTCCCGAGGGGGGGGGGACAAAACAGAGGAAAACATTCGTTCCACCCTACTTCTTTATTGCCGTATCGGTCGTTGGTGCTGCGGTGGGTCATGCAAAAGCGAAGATTAAAAGACGAAAACATCGAACGGTTCCTATCCCGTAACGCCGAAACCGGGTGGCCGGGGAAAACTTGAACAAAAAACCACAACCCTTGTTGAAAAACTTTCTGCAGCAAAGAAAAACTTGCCCACTGTCAGTGCCTGGCGCCCTGTACCGAGCGCCTTTAAGGAAGTTGGAAGTATGACGGCACGCCTAGACGGGACCAAACATCGAAATTGGTTCCCCCGGGCTACATGGGGAGGGAAAAAAAAAGATCAACTATCCTCCCTTCCCCATCCCGAAACTCATGGCCATTCCAGGGTGGGATGACTTCTTTTTTTCCATACACAACCCCAGTTCATGCTTGGACGTAAAGTAAGATCGATGAGTTTTGCCTCCCCACTGAGCTCCGTCCGAACGTGTGTGTGTTCCAAAGTGTTCAAATATGAGGTAATATTTGACCGAGGGAAGCTAACTCTTTCCAACCCGTACCATGGACCAAAACCTGTTGGAAAGCAACATGCCCGTCCGCCCAATTTCGGTTTGTTTGTTTGCCCGCTGGCAAATAGATCGTTCCATTTATTTTTAGGCCAAACCTGCCAACGGTTTCACTTTGGGCAATTTTGTGGGACCTTGGTTCGGGAGGTGACCACAGCGGGGCAGGCAGGACTGACACGCACTAGACACAATATCAGGAGCGGAGCGTCATAAGTCACTCCGTGTCACTACGGGAGATGCCAGAGGATGGGTTATGTCAATAGAAGTCAAGTTCGTTCTGTGTTCGCTTCCATTTTGCTGTTAAAAAGCACCAAAACGTAACGCAAGAAACGATCGGCGTTGCGGCGGTTGACCGAACCGGTTAGTAATGGCACCTGCAAATGGGAATCGATAGCACGCAACAGTAACCTTTTTCCATTCGGTCCATATTAACCCTTGGGTATAATCGGTATGAAACTTCATACCTGTTGCGTGGTGCTGCGCGCCATTTTGCTGGAACGTTTTGCCAATTTCGCCCACGCGGAACCACACTTTGACCAACAGGTACCTCCACGAGAATGCGAATTGCCCGTAACAAAGAGTGAGTTCTCGAGACTGCACACAATAGCAATAACTTTCTTTGATGCTGTGTTTTTCTACCGGGTTGTTCCAAGTCTGGTTGGGTTGGGTAGTTCGTTTCCATGCGCTTGCCGTTGGTTATTCGCACCATCCGTGGGTCGCAGTCGTGATCAAAGAGCCCAGCTTCAGCGTCTACTTGGTAACAGTTGGTATTCACCTGTGTGTGCGTGTGCGATTTTAACTTCTTCCGATCTGTGGTCTGGGCAGGACAAAAAAAAACATCACAGCAACCCTTTTATCTCCCGTGTGCGTGTACCAAGCGTAGGCTGTTTAAAAATTGCCTACTACTAAGTGGAATGGAATTCAGTTGCAGGTGGCGAAAGTTATTTGCTTGTCGAGTGATCCCCCCGCTGTAAAAGCTTGTTAAAAAGCTAAGTGCGTCAAACGAATGGTGCATTTCGTTGTGTGAATTGCATACTTGTAGGCGAAATTAAACAGAAGAAATTACATTTTAAGTATTGTTTTTACTCAAAAACAGAAGCGCTCGTGTGACATTTGAATGTATTTATTGATTTCTCAACGAACCGATTGGTCTCCTCGATATCGATTGATATATTTCATACATTAAGGTACGTATAATACCCACAATGGGCACTATGGGATGGAGTTTAACAAACGCCAGACCAACCAGAAGCACGAGCGGTGATGTAAATGGTGTAAAAGGTTCGTTGATAGCCAGCATTGAACGAGCATTGTTGCTTCTATTGTCTCTAATTTGGCGGATTGAATAGTTTCATGGGCTCATAACGCCTAAAGGTATACACCCTTCCTGCCGTGTCGACTTATTGTGCCAGACTGCAAGAGTTACAACTCATGCCGTAAGTATTCATTCTTATCAGGAAGAAGGTCCTTAAAAACATTCGTTGCCTACCTTTGGGAGCACATAATAAAAACACAACCAAACAAGGAGATACGCTGAGAGGCTGTAATAATCGCTCTTCTTTATATATTTCTTCAATCGACCATTAGCGTCCACTTCATTAGCTGTACTTCATCATGAGCACATTAACTGCTGCTTACAAGATTACTAATATTGCGGCGATTTTGCCGTGCGGGTTGCATACTTCTGCATTTCCGCAATACGTAGGCAGATTAGTAGAAAAACTCCTAAATTTATGCAAAAATAAAAACAAAAACAATGAAATATCGATGTGTTACATGTATAAAAACATCAAGGCTTCTATTAGCTATTTCGTGGGTTGGTTCCCAGTTATACTGTTTGAAATTAAAATTATCTCCTTCTCTAATCATCATTAACATATGAACAGATAAGAAAAACACCATTAGGCTTTAAGGCTTAAGTTTAAAATTAAATCCGATTTATCCGCTCGTCAAGGTGGTGACATGATTGGAAGGGTTATTTTTGAAGCTCACTGGCAAAACCCACACAATGCATATCAATAGAAGGCTAAGCTAAATCGATCAACCGCGCAAACGTCTCGTTATACTGATGCTTCCCCCCCCCCCCCCCCCCCCCCCCCCCCCCCCCAGGGCGGAAGACTGTTTGATGAAGTTTAATGGATGGCAAAGAAAAACACCGCACTCTTTGCCGTACCCAGAATCGCCGGCCCGGGTGCCGACTGGTGCGCTGGTCTGTTTATTTGTGACTTGCGTTGTGCGGGAAATCGGTGCGTAAATCGCCGGTTCTGTGTAATCTCGTCGGATGTTTCGGAAACATATTTATCGACATTCAATCATCGTTCCGAATCTACTTGATCGACGATAGATGGTTGCTGTCGTCGGACGGTTCGCGCGTCGTGTGAGATTCGGTAAGATGGTACTGTGTAATGTACGCATGTTTTGGGGCAGCGACGGAATAAATACCGGTACACGGCACGAGAGTGTGGCAGTCCGGATGGAAAAAGGATTATGCTCCAACTAAAGTGAAACTGATGTACAGCGAATTTATATGATTCTGTTAGCACCCACGCGGTTACGGTCGATGATGCCGGATTTGCCCACCGACTGGGATAATTGAATTGCGAAAAGAGCCTCCGGGTTGGTGTAAATGCAAAGAGCAGCAAAAGCAACAAATCATAAAACACAGTCCCTTCGATATTTCATTATCACCATCCGCACAAAACTGGATTTCGATGAGATGCCCCGGGATATTATGTCGCTTGCGATGTGGCGCTTTAAGCTAATTTGGGGTCTTTCCGAGCTAAAAATGCAACCGAATTAATAGCAGTACAACCGGTACCGGTCTCGAACAAACAGACCAAAACAAAAAACCAAACAAACAAACCAATTCTTCAGGAAGTTTTCATCCATGAATATCGAACACCAAAGCGCACGGGAAGGAAATTGGGGAAAATCAAATTAAATACCATCGTAAAGGAAATCTCTTTCAGTCCTCAATTTGCTTGCGTTTTCCTCTTCACGCACGCCTTCCGAGAACTGTGTCCGATCCTTAGTACTGGCGCCTGCTAGCGATAAGGGCTGCAATCGGTCACAATGAAAGCCAGACTTGTGTCCCAACGATTACGAACCTTTCGAAGGCAATTCCTACGCGAGTAGGGTCGCATTAAATATTTATCGAATCTGTTACCAGCAAACCAAAGGGATCGGTCCTGGAGGTATCGGGCTCTGTCATCACGGTTGACGGGGATACGGCGTCTCGGTAAAGGGTATTAACACAGTAGAACTCACCCATCCGGATGGATTGGTCATCTGTTGCTGATTGTTTGTTTGATGACTTTGAGTGCGCTTCGCACGCACGCGTTTAAAGGAAGTGATGAAAACTAAGGCAAGTATGGCCTTTAATAAATCGAAAGGAAAGGGAGGCAGTGACACACAGACACACAGTACACAAGCGGTTACTTTTTTATCGGTGAGTAGACAGGTTTATTAAAGGGATTCGCACAGTTAAGAGGGGGGTTTTATTTTTGCACAATACGTAGATTATTTGCTTTCGGATTATTTTGTTATTATGTGTTGGTGGTATTTTAGCCATACTGTCCTGGTTCGATAAGTTGCTCGTCCTGTTTTCCAAGTCAAAAATCGACATCCCGGAAACATTTCAAATAACGCGCCAACGAAAAAAACGAACACTCACACACACACACGCATACCCACCCAAACACAAACACACATACATATACATACATACGAGACGAAGCTGCTTTAGGCAGGCGGGGGAATATTGCTACCCCGCTTGCTATTCGGCATTGTGAAGCAGCACAGATAGCACAGGGCGCTCTTTGTTGAACGAAATGCATACATTTGGGCGCTTTTCTTTTTTGCTAAACATGTATTGCTTCTGTGTTGCTGGTGCCACAAGGTAAAGTAGAATTTGATTTCAAATAACTTTGCAATAGCTTAAGCAATACGGCCAATCCGTCCTTCATGAAATAAAAGCATTGAAAAGAATTGGAAAGAAAGCAAAGGGATAAGGTTCGTGCTTTCAAGCTTTCGATAGCATAGAAACCGTCTGTGCCAACCTGACTAAAAAAGGGACAAATAAATCCATCAAAAAGTAATTAATTTTTTTACACAGTTTGTAGGTAGACTGTAAAAAATAAATCACCTTCATAAAAAAACGCCCAAACTTATGCATTACGCTAAACAGCATCATCGTTTTTAATCGACCTCGTCACAACGCCGTGGTATATGGAGAAATTCCATGCCACCTGTTTTCGTATTCGTATGTTGTGGGGTTTTCTTTTTTGTTTCTCCGCTTTATACACTACATATTCCCGCCCGTTTTACTCGTTTTTGGTATCGTTTCAAACACGGAACTGTTGCAAAGAATGCGATATCAATTATTAAAGTATTGCACGTTGGCTGCTGCCGCTACTCGCTGCGCCATGATTTATGCAGCTTCTTTCACCGACGGGTGTTTATAATTTAATCTTTTCGGAAACGGGCCGTACCATTGGGGTATCGGGGGTATTGAAAACCCGGCATCACACGGGTTCCATTAGCTAATTAGTTTGTTTGATTAGTTTATGATGTTCCTTGGTTAAACGCTTGAAACGTGCCTCGCGTGGACAAATACGACGAAACGACACGTGTCTGGATACGGATCGCATAAGCTCGTGCAACGCAGTAGATCGTTGCATGCCGGAATCAGTTTTGATTTAAATTCGATCGCGGTTTGTGTATGGTAAACGACTGCTTAGTAAATAAAGTATGATCATATAATTTACATCCATTTGCCGCCATATTTTACCTAAATTTGTATCTCAATCTTCTCGAAACAACTACCCTAACTCAAACTATGTTAGTCATGGAAAATACATAACTTATTGCCCTCCAGCATACTACATTAACCCACTTATGTACTACGATTAGAAGAATGACACTTGCTGTCACTGTCTGTTGCTAAGTGCTTGTCGTGCTCTCAAACGAGTTGACTACTGACCGGCGTTAAGAATACAATCAAGCAAACACCAAACATCGATGCATCAATATACAACTGGGGGGGTTTACGATTAAATCCTAGAGTATTCACTCCAATTGCTTAGCGTGTGTCATGTCCACCCAACCTCACTTTGGAGGGGGGTTCTACATTTTAAATGTTACTCTACCATGTCTAACCTTACCGTTAATATCCCAATACACCCCAAAAAGCCGTTGGCCAACTATCCACTCAACAAAAAAGCACCATTGCCCTTCCCCCGTTCCTCATCGTCTCCTTCTGCTGGGGTACTTCAGTTGTCTGCCGTGGGGACATCGTTTCGCGCCGCTACAATTTATCATACCACCTCCACATCCGATGCGTCACTGTTGCTGTTGCTCAGCTCGTCACATTTCGGCAACAGTTGTTTGTCCTTGGCAAAGATGCCGGTCTGGAGCTGGCGAAGCTTTTCCTGGGCCGACACCGGGATGTTGATGAGTTTTCTAATTTTGTTATTGATTTCGTAGTTGGAAAACTGTTCCTGTTCCTCCCGCTTCTGCTTTCGCCATTTGGCGCGCCGGTTCTTGAACCAAACCTACAACCCACGATCGTTGCGCGACAAACCCGGAACAGGGGGTGGGTAAAAGAGAGGGAGAGAGAGAGAGACGTGAAATCAATATACTGCTTGTACAGCAGTTGGTAGCTTCCGGCGCTTCCAAAGGGGCGTTTTGAGTGGGTGCCGGAAATTGCAAACTTTCGGCCGTAACTCAATTTGTCGATTTCATTATTATTGCGGCGCGGGGCCACAATCAACAAGTGTGCTTTGTTGTGCAGTTCCGGAAGTTCCGCAAAAAATAGAAAACACCACAACATTAATGATTTCCCCCTTACCTCGACGCGCTCCTCCTTGAGGTCTACTTTAATTGCCAGCTTTTCCCGCAGCAGCACGTCCGGGTAGTGCGTCTTGTCGAACGTGGCCTCCAGCTGTTCCAGCTGCTCCTCGGTGAAGATGGTCCGGTGCCGGCGCTTTCGCTTGATGTGCGAGTCCGCGTTCAGGAACGGGTACCGCGGCCGGAAGTTGCCGTTGCACGCCACGAGACCGACCTGCTGGTGGAGATGGGCCGCAAACAGGTCCGGCTGCAGATAACTGTGGCAGGACGATGGATATGCTACTGGAAAAAAGGAAGGAAGGACGGTATGGAATTAATGTCCGGCACTGATAAGGCTGGTGTCACACCATTTACTCACTTCCGAGAATGTTGGTCGACAGCATGTTCGCGTCGGATGTGGTGGGAAGGTGCAGCGTGCCGGCCCCAGCACAGCGGAAATAGTTCGACAGTGTCTGCTTGGTGTGTTCCAGCTCGTAGGCCGTACTGTCCAACCGTTGCGGCACGGGAGAGAGCAACTTTTCGTTCAGGGTGCCCGCTTTGTGGGTGAGCGTGTCCTGATTGAGCCCCAGTATACTTTCGATCGTAAAGACGGATGCGAACGATGGTCTCGAATCGGCTGGAAGGGTCGTCCCGGGCGGTAGGGTAGAGGTGGAAGCGGTGTCCTGATCGTTGGACGGTTCTTTCGCGCATTTGGTCGTACCGCCGCTGGTGGTACCATTCAGCCGTTCGTTGCCAAACATTGCTGCTGCCGTAGAACACCTCCGAGCGAAGATCACGACTTGTTTTTACTGCTTGCGCCCAACAGTAAGTTGTTCGTAACGTTCTTTTCCTGCGTGCTGTTATCTGTTGCTAACAAAACACCATTCAATTTGCAATGCGATGCTCTCGAAACTTTATTATCTTCTTTTCTCACGCACGACGTACCTTTCGACGCCACTAACTTCCTTGCTGTTGAGGATGAAAATTTTTGCTAAAACGTATTAATCCAACCGCTTTCCATTCTTTTTTTTGTTTGCTTTGTGTGCGTATTTCAGGCGCATGATGGCGAATCATCAATTTGAATTGCGTTTGACAAGCGGGCGAAAATAGTGAGCGGTTGGCTTAAGTATTCGCTACCACATCCGCATTTGACAGCTTTTGTTCGCTGCAGCAAAACAAACATGGCCGCGGGACGCAAGTACGCGTGTTGAAACGATGCCTTTTCGTTTAATCTTTATTATGCGCTCGTTTCGGTAATCAATTGCTACAAGTTTGTTTAAATGGCATGCATTTTGAGCAACAAATCGTACACTATTTCTTCGCCCTTGGTCTTCCGGAACGTCATGTTTGTCTGGTTGTACACGATGTTACGAATGTTCCAGATGAGCTGATCAACGCACAGCTTCTCCTGCGGTGGTCCAACGTCCGCCTCCACCACGGTTCCAACCGGATCGCACGGTATCTCGTCCCCGTAGCCCATCGGGTACGGTTCCCAGTCGGAGAGAACCTTCCGCATCCAGTGCTTCTTGCTGACGGTGTTCCGCGTCGAACGGGTACCGAAGATGTTGATCGCCTTGCAGAAGATGTAGCCAAGTTTGGCATAAAACACCTCCTGCCCATCAGTGGCAATGTACATGTGATTAATGTTCATCACCACCTTACAGTACTTCTCTATCTCTTCCATCAGGTGCGTGCCGATGCCACGACCCCGATAGCGATAATCCACCACGACCGATTCCACATACGCCGACGTATCATCTGCCGGCACGGGGGATACTTTGGCGTGCCCGAGCACGGTCGTCGTTTCGTCGATCAGCTGCGTCAGTACGAACGTGATCGGTAGCGTGTCGGTTGATGTTTCGAAGCTCCAAAACCGGGCCATCCGGGAGCGGGGCCACTCTGTGTTGATCAACCTAACGCACTGCTCCTTCAGGTCCGGATGCCGATGAATCGGTACCACAAAGTACGGTTCATTCGAGGTTGGTGGCGGTGGACCCTGGAAAAAGGCGGGGTAAATTAAACGAACGCACGAAGCATACGCATGATGGGAAATAACCTCGCATTAGCTATACATACATCGTAAGCGACTCGCTTTTTACAGCTGTAATAATCCTGGTACGTGTCGTCATCTTCCTCCTCGTTGTAGTAATAATAGTAGTAGCAATTTTGTCGCTGAGCGTACAACTCTTCCTCGGACGATTCGTACTGCTTTACCACCCACTGCTGCGGTTCGTTCGAAAGCATAAATTTGGACACACCCTTCCGTTCGGTACGCTCCAGTATCTCACCGTACGCTAGCGTGCGCGTAAAGCTGAACCGAAACTTCGAACGAAACACGTTCTGATCGCGCAACGCCACAAAGATATGTTCGATGTTCAGGTAGTACAGATACTCCTGCGTCGCTATCACCTCCAGCAGGCAGCGTCTGGCACAGGATGGAATTTTGGAGATGGAGCACAGCGCGATCACCTGCACGCGATCGTTCTCGGCACTGGCAATGATGAGGCTGGGTGGCATCTCCGTACTGTGCTCGAGCGTTTTCAGCTTCTCGGTGCGGATTCGCTTCCATTCCTGGTTGATCTGTCTGTTGCATCCTCGGTACCATTTGTCCTTGTTGTGGATGGGAAGCACAAAGTAGTGGTTGTCGTAGTGTTCGAAATCAATTCTGTAAGGAGACTGTGGATAAGGTAGAAACGCGGTCCAAGAACGTAAGACTAGAGGAGCGTTGGTTAATGATCAGGTGGATGAACTGATAGTTGCTAACATCTTAAGACCCTTTTCGGTCTGACGCTTCCGCAAAACTGTCCAACATGTGCTATAAGGATGACTCTAACATAGGAGGATCGCGCACGGCCCTAAGTCCGCGAATAACTTTTTGGTTCATAATTCTTTAAGAAGACAATGGTGGTGGGACCTTCTCCTCGCTATTCCTCTTGACCTTATGGAACAATACCGATCATTTACTTCCCTCACAATATGCAACGAAATGCATCCTTGAACTTCTGTCGAGTGTTTTCGTAGCTCAGATTCATACTACCGAAAATCAACGTACGGTTTCATAATAGTTGGCACCCGTTACATGTAGCACCACTTTCGATTACGATATAACCCCTCCACAGAATCAATCTATCATCAGCTGACGTCTACCTAACCAGGAGCATTCTTTCGTTCAACTATTTGCGGGTCTTTGTTCATAAACGCCGCCTGGCTTTTGTTTTGTTTGTACCACAACTAAATGTGTCTTCAAATCACTTCACAGCAGGTAAATATGTAAACTTCGTTCACTGGTTTTACGATTTGTCTGTTTATTTAACCATGTCGGCCCGGGACACGCAGGTGAGAGCTTTAAAATTTCCACGTAAAGATTTATGTGCCCGTGGATACCGTTAGTTGAGCCATCGATTTATTACCTTGCGCTGTTTACACCTTCGGCTAGCCGTGGCAGAGTTTATGGCTTTACGCGTACGGTTTCGCTGATACAGCATGATGTGCTGATCGTAAGTCAGACGAAGATCGACTGATCGATCAGCTGGCAGAAAATGGTGCTTAGCCCATCACCAGGAAGAAGCTGTTTAAAAAAAAATCACAAACACAGACCGAGCAGGTGCAGGTCTTCTACACAGTGTGCCGTTTGGCTGGTGGCCAATAGATACTGAAAGTCATGTGCAGTGTTGTTAAGAAACCATTATTGCATCAGAACCGATTTAGCATCTGATGCATCATAGTCATGTGAAGTATACTGTTGGTTTACGCGCTATTCGTTACTCTGCTGCGGCTGCATACTGGAAATGTCCTGAGCCTTACTGGCTGCATATATGCGGTACATATTTCTGCTACAATTAAAGACCTTGCCGATGCCAACAGACAAACCAGTGCAGACTGTTTGTTTTGTTACGCATCGGACAGATGCCTCCCTGTAGGGGGAGAGCAAAAGCTTTTAAATTACTTCTCTGCTTATTGAACCGTTGCCAACGGGTGGCGTCTGGTGACGACGACAGTACAAATTAATGGAGGGTCTGCGTGTGTTGACACGACGCTCGCACATATCAGGTCCGACATCGACGAGACTAATTATTGACCTACAGCCGGCGTTGCCGATCGGTTCGAACGACGATTTATTGTTTCGAACGCAACTAATGTAAATAAACACGACCTAGAAAATTGTTCCGATTGCTACGGACGCCACTGGTCGCTGTGATCAGCTGTTTAAACATGTGCAGTTTAACACAACGATCTAAAATTAACTCCTATCCACCTCGTAAAATTGTATCCAGCGCACTTGAGAGAAGGTGATTTACGATCACCGAACGGGGAAAAAAATCCAATTTCAATAAACAGCTGAACTATGTCGTTGTATATTGTTGGAGAAGTGGGCGGATAAAACCAACGGAAAGAATCCAGCAAGATGAAACCGTTCGCATATGTTTCGGCATAACGGGATGATGAAGAATTCCAACATACGGTGGGGGGTTGTGGATTTTAAACGTTATTTATTTGCCGATTTCATTTCCACGCATGTTCACTGCCAGCAAGCTGCAAATATTCCGATCTTGTTGTCATATGCGTAGAGACGTTTGAGAACAATCTCAAATTTAATCCAGCTGGAAGTAAATAAGAGCAAATAGAAACATCTTCATTAGCATCTCATTGTCCTGTGCGACGACCAAGCAGCAAAGCGGAAAGTTTGGCTACGCGCGGTTAAGGGTTAAGAAACACTGATCAACAACAACACTGCACGCATACACCGACACCCCGCGTACGTACCTTCCTGAAGCCGATATCCTTGGCGTACTCGCGGAAGCACTGTCGGCAAATGTTCAGACCGTACTTTCGGATCATTCCGTGGTTGTTGGAGCAGGCACGGCTGTAATAAAACCGGACCAAAACATCAATTACAACAAGGCTCGCTATTTATTCCACCGGAACGCCCAACATGGCGAAGCGGCAGTACACGTGCACAAGAACCGCAAACGCGTCGGAAGCCCCGGTTTTCGCACCGGAAACCGAGCAATCCGGGTTTACACTCACCAGAAACGCGAACCCTGTCCATATTTACGCGGATGCGAGTACCACAAATTGGCGAAACCCATTTTTTCGATGAAATTCTGTACGCAGAAAACACGAACGTGCTCAACACGGAAAAATGCGGAGGCAAAAGAGTTTGACAGCTGTCAGCAGGTTGACAGCTGAAAAACAGCCGACGGTGTTCGAAAACCCGGTTCGAAATCGAGCTCGAAATTACTTTCGAACGACATGTCGAATCGAAAACCGATTTGTTCGAAATTTCAATTCGACACCATTTTGAATTTCAATCATAGTTTCAAGTCAAAAGCCACAAGTTTCTGAATTACAATTCTGCTTCAATGGTTTTATTCGTCCCAACTTTGCTTAAAACTCGTGTGTAGACGATCGTTCGATCGGGCAAGATGTGCAACACCGTGAAGCGTTATTCGAAGAAACGAAGCGTTTGGTCAAACATTTCGGAAGTTTCAATTTGACGGTTACGCGAAGTTAACAAAACAAAATGTAATAACTTTATTGTTGCTCTGCAATCATAAATACGTGTTGTGCATTAAGCAAATGTTGCTCATACTTTGTTTTTCATGGTCCAGACGGTGAACCGACGGATAAATTGTCGTTACGTATAAAAGCAAGCACACGAAATGTTAAAAATGCCAGTTGCGGTGAGTTTTCTCATTCTGCATAATATGCTTGTAGACGGTTACCGGCACCGGGAACGGTTTCGGAACAGGAACTTCAATCTTCTTCAGCACCTCGACCGGAAACGGTTTCTCCACCTCGATCGGGTACGGTTTTTCCACCGTGTACGGGACGGGTTTTTCGATCACCTTCGGGATGACTTTGTAGATCGGTATCTTGATCGGTTGCTCGACGTTCACCTGGAGCGGATAGGGCTGCGGAATGTACACCTTAATGTAGTGCGGTACGGCCACCGGGACTGGGTGTGGTACGGGGACGCCAACCTTCTGGAACACTGGCACTGGAACGGTTTTCGATTTTTCTGACACGCTGGAATGGATTTGTGCTCCTGCTTGGGCCTCTTTCAGTCCTTCGATTGCTTCCAGATATCTTTCGTCGAGCAAACCATCTTCCTGATCGTGATAGACGTACTTTCCGCTCGCTGGAAGGACAGTCGTTTGTAGCAGAAGGAGCACCATCGCTACCGAGGAACAAAACATCTGAAACAAACGAAGGGAACACTGTTGAAAGAATTCTTCAAGAATCTTAAGGGACTTCACAAAAACTCACTAAAGGGCTCATGTTTTTGATACGATCGGCTAATCAAACAAGGATACTGAACTGAATGTAAACGGAGTTTGTAAAGGAATGAACTGCCCCATAATGGTGAGCTGACTTTTTATACATCCACCACCATTGCGTTCGATTTCCAGTAATGGCCCCAGTTTTCGTGCCGATCACCTTCCTCGGTCCGAACGCCCGGTAATCATCGGTTTGGCTTCGTTCGGTCGATCGGAACACTCTTCCTTTCTTCTGCCGGCGAGGGTGGGTGCATCCGGGTGGGTGGAAAAAGTGCAATTGCAACACCTACACTATCGTGTCCGTAACGACAGCACAAAACACCTTTGTCCGCACCGTTTACGAAACGGGTGGAACCCCAGGCGGGGAGACGGTTTGTTTTTCCTTTCACAAAGCTTCCCTTTCCCCCAGCGGCGGATCAACCTTACGGAAACGGCGCACCGTACAACCCTCGCGGAAACGCTCGTATCGTACCGTTGTGCAGTGCAGCTGCTGGTGCTGGGAAATGAAATGGAAAACCGACGGCGATCAACGCGCGCAGCCAGGTTACACTTCCCACCCGCAAGTACGTGCCTTTGATGCGTGCGATGTGATATCGAAGTTGAAACTCGATCGTCCAAGATTCGACTTCTGGTACGCGGTCCTGTTGCACATTGCGTTTTGCCGTTGCGTTGCGTAAATTTGGGTCAATAAGCGGGTGGACGCCCAATGTACGGAGTGCAGTGGGTTAGCGGAACTCGTGGCCGGCTTTTGGCGTTCGGTTGATGCGAATGCGAATAAAGAACATTCCTGCACGAAAACAGGCCCGAGGGTTAGTTAATCTCACTAGAGACGCAACTGTTCGGAGGGTTTGAGCGTAAAGATAAGGCGCAGCGTATTGAATGAAATAGATAATCATTTTTATGTTGAATATGATGTTATCATTATCGGTGAAAGTTGTAGAAAATAGCTGAAGCAGGAAACGAAATACAAGGGAATATGGAGCATTGGAAAAAAAGGGCAGAGATTGGCTGAGCAATATTGGTTCAGTCTTCTCTTCTCAAAATATGGGTACTGCAAAAAGCACCTAAAAGTATGCAAACTATTTTTTAGTCTATTCTATATTCTATTTTTATATAAGTATAAGTTATGTAAGTATATTTTTTATATAAGTTATTTATTAACCTTAAATACCTGGAACATTTTATTCCACTTCCTTCAGACTACTACTTAGGCTCCTATTTAGACCAGGTTCTACTCAAGACGTTACTCTTTATTGTAAGGCTTATTCACATGGACATGTTTTCAAGTACAGTTGCTATATTGCAGCTGAATTTACAATATTTCTACATCACCAGCATCAAATTAAACAATACTTCCACGAGTTTATTCGTAGAAAACTCGTCGCATTGAGAACGATCCACAGTACACAAGGTCACAATTTGAATATAGATTAAAAATAAACAATGCTTATCCATCTCAACGACGCTCCAAGATATTCGTTTGACTAAATAAAAACGATAAACAAGCAAGTACATATGAAATGTAAAACCCTTGCAACGAAAGCCTTTATGTTGTGTCACCCAATGAAACATTCCACTAAACCGAAAAATTCATTTAATTTCATTAGAAATAACGAAAACGCTAGTAAAACGATTCACAACGTTAATTTTTAATCCTTCGCCATATTTAACACACCATAAGTCAATCCAACACACGATGTCGTTGCTCTCTGAATATTGCACGTATCGCGACCGGTATTGTTTCAGCTCAATTAGTTATCTAATGAAATGAAAGGTACTTTATGAAGCGTTGACGGTTTGCTGAATTAGGCGAACAACCCTATTTGCACTAAACGGAGGGGGGTTATCGCGGGTCATTGAGAAAAGGTAACCGGCAAATACACAATTAAGAACACGTGTCAGTCCTTTATTCTGCGTTCAATTAATTTAGTGCAATCATGGTAATAATACAGGTTACACCTCGGGGTTTCATAGGCCGAATAAAAATTCTACGTTTTTTTATGGCGATAGACAAATGGTGGTAAAAGCATGAAGCAAGCAATTTATGTAATTAATGTCAGCGAATTGCATTTTCGCTAAAAATGTGAGCTGATGGATAGAATAGGTAGGACTAGATGGATAGAAAAAATAACACAAGCAGCACATGAAACCATTTAATCAATTATGTACGTACTCCGATCAGTTTTTATAATTAATTTAAAATGCATAACCTTAGGCGCTTTGTCAATATGCCTTTGTGCTATGAATTAAATAATTTAGAACCTCATGAAGCTATGCAATATTTGTGAAAATTTCACTCATTCAAGACTTTCGTAAGGGTAACCTTTTAAAAGATCAACGATTTTATAACCTTTTTAAAATGAAAGATGTATTATCTGCAATTAGTTTATGCAAAAACAAACGTGGCATCGTGTTTAACAGTTTGCAGTTCAAAAAGCAATTTTTTGTCATCATAATTTTGTTTGTGTTCCTTGTTCGACTATACCAGATCGTACATTTACACAAGAGAAGGATGCATTTAATTCGAACCACTGCCTGAAACCGGTTTTTATGGCACGATGAACTACCTTCCGACTGTGTGATTGCTCCAAACGCCTGAAAGTATGCAATACATTTATCTAATTGTCAGTCAGTCCACTCCATAGATAGGAAAAAACGAATCTTTTTCATTTGAATTGCATACTATTTTCTTCTTCATCGGCACAAAAACCTCAAGAAGTCTTGGCCTGCCATTTGTGGATTTCTTTAACATTTACTTTTACTCGTAGCGGGATGGTCATTCCTGTTGTATACTATTGCATACTATCAGGAGTTTAAAATTCATCTATTCATCAAGAGAAAACAATCGAATTGCGAGATCGCCTCAAAAGCTGAATCGAAAATCGGGAAATTAAGCAACAGAAATTTAAAAATAACAAAGGCAACAAACAAGGACAACAACAGTTCAACTGGGAACCTCAAAAACCTCAATCCACGTTCATGTTCGGATGTTTAAAGTGCTAAGAAAAAACCAAATCAAGACACCCCATCATCGATTGAAATTAATGTGTTTTACTTTATCAGTAATAGTCAACTGGATGAGTAGAATTTGCCCTTGTCCGGGCAGCTGTTGGCATAGTGGTGCGCTATGTGCGCGTCTTATGGTTTTTCCACAAGACATTACATACGGTATTGATTCGTATCGGTCACGCGCGTCACACGCGACGCGCGAGTACATTGGGAGTTTCTAGTGTTACGGATAAAAACAACTAATATATTGACCGACTACGACACAAAATTGCATAAACTTGCTCGGTTGCACTTCCCAGCGTAAACTCTTACTGTCTATACCGTTTCTAAGTGAGCAACTTTTAGGTGTGTCTAGGAAATGGGTGCCGTAACAACGGTTCGTCCGCAAGGATGGCCACAGTGCTGCGGCGTCTTTCGCCGATGTCCACCCACTATTCGCGTGTGCATCCATCCGTAGCCGAGCGAACCGTGTTGTACAGATGCACAGTTATTGTTTTGTTATGTTTAATACCAGATTCTAGTAAAGATAGTGATACTACACCTGAATTACCTTATGCCGCTAGTTAAATAAATATGCAAAACCCGAGCGGATGCGATGCATTGCTCGTGCGTTTTAAAAAAACAGAAAACCAATTCTACTACCTACGTACTACAGCACTTGCTACTTGCAGCAGCAATTATGGTTTTTGCCAAAAAAAAAAATACCCGAGAAACAGTCACTATGCCGTTTATACCTATGCCGTAATCTAAGAGGTCAGCTAACTAGCGAGTAAACATGCCCGCTCGTAAACAGTAACGTAAAACAAATCTAGTCCCTACCGTGGGAAGCGCACACGTGAACGGAATGTGCTCGTGCGGATTACTTCCACATTTTATACTATGATACTAACGTAACAAAAGTCTTATAAACTCCAAACAAACCGATTCCCAAATCTGCCCGGTCCTTCCCATACACACGGCAACACACCCACAACACGGAATGGCAATTGGAAGCGATGGGTTTGAAGCGGTTTAGTTCGTAGGATCGCTGTTTAATAAATACTTATGCTATACCATGCATTGAATCCTGCCCGATTGATCCAGGAAGCGGCGCTTGAAAATCTGCTGCGTGCGGCAGAGCTGTGGCAGGGGGGCCAGGTTTAACCTCAGGTGATTAAGCTTACCGAACAGCACATCGGATGCTGCGCGTTGCACTGGCAGGAAGAAAGTTTGTGAGCTTGAAAATGGGTGGCTTGCAATGTATTGCTGTTGAATGGCTCGACTTTAGTTCGCGGTGCAGCATAATTTAATTTGCTGTAATTAAAACACTTTCAAACTATAAAACCAACCAGGACCGTTCTCTTTCAATGTACAGTCCTGGAGAAGAACTTTGCGTTGGATGAGGCAAACAATCGAACATAAAAGCTTCAAACAAGCAATTATGCTGCACGGGCTGCATACTTTGAGGCGCATTCAAAAGCGTTTCAAACCGCCGAGCGGTTAGGCAATCTGTACGACAATATTACTATTCCTATGACTGGGAATCTCTTTTTATGCAGTACGAACTAATGGAGTAATGGCCAGTGAAACGCACGCCCGCGTGTGTTTTATCAGCTACCCCCTGGGCGAGCACCGATAGGTTTCACACTTAAATCACTCCGCACCATCCATCTTTTGCGTTTTTACGATTTCTTCTCGTTAAATTTTACATGTTAAAAACAACAACACAAACCTAAACCCGCTGCCACCGTTGGCGCATACCGTACCGAGTGACACAACCACTTGCCTTACTACCTACAGGCTGCCGCAGCACCCCCGCGGTAGCACACAGACACACAATTTTCAACACCAAAAACGCTCACACCCTGCCACCGTTGAGGAAATCGGTGAAATCAAATCATTTCCATTTACGTCGATGCCGTTGTTTTGTTGTTGCTACTGCTGCCGCTGCTGCTGTTACTGTTGCTGCTTGATGTTGGTGTGACCGTCGTGTTGTTGCTTTGGTTGGTGCCCCGTACGCTTACGGATGGGGATGGCACCAGATCCTGTAAGCGCTCACCAGTCGAACCGGCAATGGTGTTGCTGCTGAGACTGTCTAGCGAACGGGCCGAACCACCGACGGCAACAGCTGTGGCGACGCTGTTCTTGAGTGCTTCCACATCGACACCCTCGGACGAGTCGCCCGGGTTTTTGTAGTTGGAGGAGAAGAACGACAGCGCCTTCATCAGCTGGTAGCTCTTCGACACGGGCAGGTTCGAGTCGTACAGGTTCTTGCTGCTCTTGCAGTCGACGTAGAACCACCAGTTGCACTTCAGCACGGTCTGGTCGAACAGTGTGCTCTCCGGGCAGAGGAACGATTTCATGATCAGTCCATCGTCCGTCAGGGCGCATACGTGGAAGACCTACGGGTGAAGGACAACGTGAAGGATAATTAAACTGCACAGTAGTTGCACGTAAAGCTGAATTCTTATTAGAAACCCAAAATGGCAAAAAAATATTCACAAATGTACAGGATGGCGTGACCGTGCCTTTGCTGTGTACCGTGTGCGTTTTATTTCGAAGTTCTCTCAGCCCCATGTCTGGTTACTAGTGATTTCAGTGAGACATGCTCACTGAATTATGGTTTCATTCATTACCTTCAATTGAACAGACCAAAACGAACAAATATTGTCGGAACTACTTCAGTTGGAATTTTCAGCCGAACGCGTTCCGGACACATTGGGTGACGCTTACTAATGCACCGGTATTTAATGTATGATGATGTTCTGTGGACGGCCTTGCTTTAAATACCCAAACGAGATGTCTAAAAAAGGGATCCAAATGCACTTTTGGAAACCTAAATGCACTCACTGTTAAAGTAGTGCAGCAAACAATTTTATGTAACTATTACGCCTAAAAGTTATGCAAATTGGATAGCATGCACATTTTTAGCTTACTCTCGTTTGTTTGGATCGTTTTTGAAAATTCTGTCAGTTGAGCACTAACTAGAAAATAGTGAATCCAACAAATACCGGCAGTGCAATTTGTGTACGTTGCATGCCCGGAATGGATCATTGTTTGGGCACGTATTCACATTCGGATACATTTTCGTTGCGAACATGCAACCTTTAACCCCGTATTGCATACTGTCAGGCGAACGAGTTGGTTCGTCCTTTCATCGTTGCATTGAACCATGTGTTTGCTGGTTGCTTGCCCAACAGGCGACATGGTTCAACCAACGCCAAGTATTTAGGGAAAACGTGCCCTTGCCGAGTGCGGCTACGCAGTGAGGCCTGCAGGAATTTCTGGGAACGTTTTGTATGGGGTTTTGGACGAGAATATCCACGGTGCCCCGGTTTTCCCGGAAGAGCACTCGATCCGTCCAAATGTGTGCGGTTCTAGCGGGCAGAGGATGAGGCGTGTTTGTTCAACTCCTAGAATTCAATCTCGTACACCACAAAACCCATATACGCACCATACAACCAAGGTCCTCGTCGCCGTACAGCCCCGGGAAGTGTTTCTGCTCGCCGCAGTTAAACGTCGTGTAAGGCAGGTCCACCTTGGAGGTGAAGTTGTCATCGAAGTTCTTGTCGTATCCCACCGGGTAGTACTCTTTCGGTGCGTTCATAACCTGCGGATGAAAAGAAGAGCTTTCAGTGACGATTTCTAAATTCCGTGTCCGTTACAAAAGCCGTCAGCATGATTTGCTTTGGCTGCGTCATTCACTTGCCTTGTGGCCGGCATTGGTCGGGTACCGTCTGGGACGGGGCGTTGTCGTGGTGGTGGTGGTCGTTGTTGGTGTCGTCTGCTGCTGTGCGAAGAACTGGGCCTGAGCGTAAGCAGCCTGCTGCTTTTCGTACTGCTTTTGGGCACGCAGTTCCTGCTGCCGGACCCGAATCGCTTCCTTGATCACCTCCACACTGACGTTGGCAGCCGCCGCCAGCTCCTCCACCGTGTGGCCCATCAGATCGATCTCTTCCCCGTTACCGCCCACCGTGCTTGTGCTGCCGGTGGCAATCGTTGGGCCGGGCTTTGTCATCTGTCGGCGCGGTGGAATGCTCATGATGGAATTTTTGATGACGGACGGCTGCAGCTTATTATCGACCTGTACGACCGGACCGGTCGAGATGCGGGACACCGACTCGGGCATTGCCTGGAAGGCGGGCACCTTCTGGACCTGCAGGTTCGGTGCTTCCTTGTAGATAATCTGCTGATTGGGAGCGTTTGGGAAGGAAGGGCCCGGGTTGCGCGTTGGAGAGGCGCCCCGGTGAAAGGAGGAGGTCTGATTCATGAGTTGACCCTGGAAGGAAGGATCGGGAGTTTGGGCGGTTTTGAGGGCAAAGTTTCGGCGGAGTATGGACGGGTCGAATCTCACCGGTTCCGTTTCCGGCGTCGGCTTGGGAATGGGTCGGAAGGGAGGCACGCCGAGCGGTAGCGAGGTGGCTTTCGTCATCAGGCTGGACGCCGGCGACACGTACACGGGCGAGACGGACGACGGTATCTTCGGCAGCCCACCAATGCCCTTGGGCAGCATGGACGCAGACGAACGGACGGTTACCGCCTGCGGCCGACTTTGCTGGATTGGAACACCCGGCGAAGGGGAGATCGAGGGGGAGGGTAATGATGGGTAGGATGTCTGTAAGGCACATAGCCACGGAGCAGCAACCAACAGTCGGAAGGATTGGGATGGAAAATATGAAAGAGAAAAAAAAGAGGAAGCAGTAAATACCAGTCATCAGTCAGCAGAACGGGACGGGACGGGACTTTCGGAACGGCACGAGCTGAAGTTCATTATTATTGGAACTGAAGTGGATTAATTTGTCATCGGAAATAGAGTTTGTGTTCTACACGTGAGTATGTTTCTGTGTGCGCGTGTGCTTTCTTCGAAGTCCGGGCTGCCGAACAGGGTGATAGCAGGAGGCGAAAGCTTCCGGCGTGGCACCACAATCGTATGAATAAATACGTCCGGAGTCAGTCGGACGTCGGACTGACTTGCCGAAAAGCGGGCGTTGACTCGAAATTACATTTCGTTCGCTCGACCAGTATTAAATTAAGTGAATGAGATTAACCCCACTCAACGGCGCAAGGCGTACGGATACGTGCAAACGGAAGCGTACTTGAGGATGTGTGCGCTAATGAAAACAGACGGAAATAGCGCGCGGTTTTGGTTTCGTGGATGGATACGTGCTCTATAAATAGTGAATCACTTCATATTCATCAACTTTCCCACCCGTGCTTTGCATCCATTAGCTTGTGCTGTAATTGGTCTCTTTTTCTTCTCCTACACCAAAGCTCATTAGATGTCACCTCTGTTGCGCTGTGAGTTATTACACACTGAAGAAGCTGTTCGTTTGACGTACAGTGTAAGGATAAGCAGTCGTTAGTGCATCCGCGTAACGACCTAACCTGGCTGCGATGTCTACCAGCTTCATTTCACGCCTGACTGTGTCCATCCCACGCCACGGAAATGAACGGGAGGAGGCAATTTTCATGGCGTGCAAAATTCCCCGGTACCGGTTTAATAACTTTTGTCACCCGCGTTCGTCTTTTCTCTTGCCGCAAAGGGTTGAGAGGATGCGGCCCACCGTATTCATTCGGTGTCATCGGTGCCAGTGGCAAGAACAGTGATGCATACTAAAAACGGGAAAAGCTTTTGCATACTGATGAAACGGGGAGCTTTCGGAGCGATTCTTGGTAATGTAGCGAAAAATGGCTAGTTCATCAAGCGATTCATCGTTCGGGGCAAATGTTACCGAGGTCCTTCCCCGAGTGTCTCACATTCTAATCTTGTTTTTTTTTCCCTCACCCATCACGTTGTTTCGCCTTCCTGCTAGGGTCTGTTACCCGATTTTAAAGCTACTGTCAAGCGCGTTTAAAGTGCTTTTTAAATTTTTATTGCATTGATAGTCGGGTGCAGCATTCTTCGCTGCTTAAACTTTCGGATAATTTACCGATGCGAAGCCTAAACGACCAACTTTCGGGCTGCTTTACGAACGCTAACAGCTATCGAAAACTTTTGCCAACCATTCGGAAGCTGAACTTGTGTGGGCAGTTTTCCGAACGACGACGAATGAACCATTTCCCCCCATTCCAGTACCGGTACACTGCGTTATGTATGTGCGAGCTACTATTTTAGTATGACTTTTTGCTTCACCCGTAACCCGTAAGGATCAAAGCGTTGCATGATCAAACGTGTAGAGCGTTTCATTGGGGGAGTGCTCTGGGGGGATTTTTTTTTTAGAATTGGAATGTGAAATGAAATTGTGACTATTCAGTTCAGTGGCACGGTAATATCAAATTGTTTGGCATATTATGTTCGTTTGCCAATCTGCTTTTTTGTATTTTATACACATATTTTTACTACCACTTTTAGTATCTATGACAAATGTGCCAGTGAACTAAAAAAAAGCATAACCTCGGAGGACTCTATATAGGACGCCTAAAGGCATGCAATGTTATATTTTTAATTATTTTGATGGTTTTCAGGAAATATTGTTATAGTGGTCATCCTGCGAAGTGCCTTCACCAACACATCTCCTATATCGCGTGATTTGTGCAAAAAAACACTGTATTGCATACCTTCCGGGGTTATCCATTTCCGATACGTATTTCAGCGTTGTATGCCGCCCGAAGGTATGCAATATCAAAGTTACAATTCAGCCTACATTGAGTATGGTTTCTTCGAAATATAATCTGTTGCACTGACACGCACATACACACATGCACACAATTAGTATCACTGTTTATTGCAAAAATATATATTGCGCACACACGGGTGGAAAACCAGCGTGGACCAAAAACAACAAATTGAGAATTACATTACATGAAAATACATCTTTGCACCGAAGTGAAAATGGTAATAGTGTCATAGTATATTTTAATTACTTTTTTCCAGGATCGCTTTACCGATTTGTTTATAGTCCAATATTTCCATGAATCTTTTATTTTTTCAATATGCATGACGAAGCCCCCAAAGTTATGCATGCTGCATTACAAAACTATCTTCTTTGATTGCTTTTACATGTAATTGTTCTTAATTGAATTACTTTTTTATGAGCTGTGATTCAAGCCTCCAATTCACCAAAATCCGTAGCAAAATGACTAACTAGGAAAATAAATTGTTTCCTTCTCAAATATACTCCCCGAACAATTCCAAATCACAGTCAAACAAATCGACCATCATTGCACCCAAACGTGTGGCCTTATCCAAATGGCACTGTACCATTCAGGCGAGAGAAGCGGCAACCCTTTTTTGGGGGTGACATTTCTAACCTCGGCTGTGTGTGGTCGTCTTTGGTTGCACGTCAACAAGAAAATAAAAACAGCAAGGAATAGTGAAAGCCCCGTCACAAACACAACTTACCGGCATTTTTGAAGCGGGCAGGACGCCAATGTTGTTGGCACCGGTGCGAATGTTGAGGGCGCGCCGTTTATTTGCCTCAACGTTACCGAGCGATTCGGCCAGTCCCAGCTCATCTCCGACGCTGAAGCCTACAAACATTTGAGTGGGGAGGGAAAAAATGCAACCAGGAAAGGTCATTATTATGTGATCGGTGTGGCTTTTAATTCATAGCGATAGTTTTGGAAGAGTGTACATCGGGGTGATAGAGAGTGCGAGAGAGGGAAGGGATGCAAGATCTGCGAAAGTAGTAAGATAATCCAGCAGAGAAATCACAAGGGCACGGATATGTGAATCCTTTGCCGTACGAGAATCGTGCCGCTGAAATTTCGAAGCGAAAGGTTGGGTGCAATGAATATTTGAGCACGTGTAGTACGGTGACTGGAGCAACCCTACACAAACTTTGTTCTCCACAGAATATACGTTCTTTTTGCACGCCAAAGTACGTCGCTGGTGGCCGGACGGCATGCATTGGATTCGTATTTATTTTCCGCCCCAAGAAGCACCAAGAAGCCATAATGTTGTTCCTTTTCTTTGCGCGTTCCTCTGGCGAGCAGATCCACAGTCACATCTGGGTGTTCTCCGCTCGGCGATAGGATTTCTTTATTTCTGTTTACCATGCACGCTATTAATACACCATGAGGCGTGGCCTTCGAGTGACTACTGTGGTAGGCACAAGCCTGATTATTAAATCAACATTGAATAAAACAACATTAACCGCAGGCAGCAAACGCAACAGCATCTTCGCTCTCAGTTCCAAGACTGCGCACCAAACGGTGACAGTGATAAACGAGGAAGGATTACAAATGGCTATCCGTCACCGGTGGTCGACCCGTTTATCAAGCTATCCGATTAATTTTTCATCCGAATCATTCCAATTGCGTACATTAATTTTTCACACTTCGCAGTGGAATTTCTTTTGACACTTATGATATTAAACGTTATTCCACCAACAGAGGATACGCAACACAAAGTGTCACGCCTTATCTGGTGGGGTTTGAAACACGAAAAGCCGATTTAGTTGCTGCAGCTGTTCAAACAAACCGTCGATCGATGTTATTGCGTATGCTAAGGGAAGATTTCTATTTTTTTTTTGTTACGGCACAGCTACTAAACGACCGACAAGCAGTGTGTCAAATGCGACATACTGGCTTACACGATGCTCAACTCCACACCGCACCAAGCTGTGGTTCTCATGCACACCGATCAGCATAATTCCTCGATTGAGGTACTTAAGAAAGCGCTTAAGTGAAGAACACCCACACTCCCGATGGTGGCGTGCACTTGACGAACATTTGCCTGTGAAACGTAAACAAACGGCATTGCCGAGAAGCCGTGCTGTTCGAGTTGTTGGCGGGAAGTTTGCAACCAGATTGGTTTATTATGCTTCAGCAAATACGCAAAATCGCACATACACGCAGCAGAGCTTGCACAGGCTTACAAACAGGACGTATCTTCTGGGAGAATATTGCAGAAGCGAGGAAGAAAAAAAAACACACACGCGTACATCAACAAGTTTACGACAGTGATGTGGCACATAAAACATATCTGAAAATATACATATAACAAGGCATGTATTTCCTTTCTTCTCGGTCTCGTTTCGGCCGATTGTTGCACCACGGGCAAGTAAAGGGGGAGGGAAAAAGCTTTAGGAGTTATCATAAAATAAGCTCACCCCAAAAAAAGAAAGTAAAGTTAACCCAAGAGCAACCGCAGAAAGACTTTCATCCGATACGGAACCGTTCCGGCTCAAGGGCCGTAAAATTCAAACCCATTTCATTTCCGTTAAACGATTACGATTATTGCTACTTCGATTGAAGTGCGGAGAAAACGTCATGTCCGTTTGATGACATTGCCATCAGTGCTATCGTTTAAGCGGTTGTAACGCTGCTATATTTAAGTTATCACGTGCTCTCACACAGAAAAGCCGTCGCTTTATTTGTCAAAAAATGAGAATCTTTTTTTGGCAATGGTAAAACGTTCGTTTTTATTGTTTAAGCGATGTATTTCATTAAATTTGCATGTTTGGATACGCACCACAGGAAAAATGCACTTACAAATTGCATACTTTTAGGGGTTTTTGTTAAAAGTGAACTGTGTGCTTTTGAAATTTCAAGCATAGCGCTGAAAGCTGTACATAGAGCAATACAATACTATTTTCATGTAAATTATACAATACAAAAGAACAATGTTATACGAAACCAGATCCAAATTGTATAAAGGACGAAAGCAAACGCTGCTCCTAAAACTATGCAATCACACACTAAACGGAACAATGAGTGTTAAGGTGAGGTGTTAAGAGATCAAGCTGTCTTTTGTCTCCGGAAGAATGTCTTCCAGAACAAAGAAAAGAAAAACAAAACACATTCCAAATCTATTGTTTCCTATTGCGGGCAAAGCTAGTCAGTTAAACGACAGTATGGAGCAACTGTTATCTGTCCGCCACAGCAATGCGCTACTGTTTACCGGAGATGAAAATTATGAAACCGATATGTTGAATTTGCATCGCCCACAAAATCATGCAAATAACCAACCGAATC
Organism: Anopheles marshallii; assembly: GCF_943734725.1. Taxonomy (NCBI): domain Eukaryota; kingdom Metazoa; phylum Arthropoda; class Insecta; order Diptera; family Culicidae; genus Anopheles; species Anopheles marshallii. The sequence continues at coordinate 40,326,678 of NC_071326.1, read as the reverse complement.
CATCGGTATGATTCCTCTTTGTAGATGTGCACGCCACGATCGTCATATGTTTGCTAATTAAATTGCATTGCACTACCTCGGTTCGGTTGGGGTTATATTACGCACCGTTACCCTTTCGGTCCGTACACATGCCCACACATAGCCGGTTTTAGAGTAAACACTAAACCGTGAAAACGGGCCTTATTTTCCACTCGGATGGCCGCGTGTGATGCACAACGATGCACCGTTGATCCAGGGGGTCGCGAGGCACACACATCGATGGGCGCACATCAGGAATCCTGGACGGTGGTTCGATGCCATGCGAACAATTTAGCGCAAACATAAGCCATCCCACCCCTTTCCAGTACCCGCCTGTACGATCTACGTCATAAAGCACACAAGCTGCATCGGCTAAATTGGCAGGATCGGACCTGGTTGTCGTCTTTCGGTCGATGGTTTGGTCGCGTTGCAATCGACGTGTGTCGTAAGCCGTGCTTAGCCAGTTATTGTGTCAAGATAAATCCCTCACTGTAAGCAACGACACAACCCCTGCATATGCGTCGAGCGATAATTTATATGCATTAGCCTCGTCAATGCCCTGTGCCACAGTTCTGCATAAATCATGTTCCGATGCTGGCATATAAGCATGGCGAGCGGATGATTGTTCATTGAATTGTGCAACCCGAACGAACCGGTGACTTCCGAACAAAGTGACAGTTTGTACTGTTTCACTGCAATTGTAGCGATATCATTTTATATGAAATACCGGTTATTGTTACGTTTAATCAATTGCAAATGACATACTGCACATGGAACTAAGATCTATCATGCTGCGTCCGTTTAAAACATTTCCCAAGATCCCGTGTACACGATTGCAAAAATCTGCTAATTCTGTGATGTACACCTTATAACATCACTTTCATGCGAATTGCATATTTTTTTCTCGTTAAAACGGCCAGACCGTATCGAGTTACCTTAACACGTTGCTGTATAGTCTGCCCTTGCGCTCCGTATGGGATATTGACTCGGTCCCGTCGTGTGAAGACCGGCACCGCTACTAATACACTACCGGACCAAGCCATTAAGCGTTACAAAAAGCCTGAATATTGTTTTTTTTTTAATTATATAAAAGTATAAAAAGTTTTAAATTAAGTATAAAGTATTTAGAATGTGTTTTAACAGCAAAGAGAGCCTGATCATACAATAATCTTTAAATTAATTTGTTTTAAAAATATTTTAAAATGTGTTTAAGTTAACTTCACACTTTAAAGCAATATTGCAGCAATTAGGACTATTGGGGCTGAAATACTCCTGAAGGTATGCAATCAATGATAATAAAATAACAATTGCGTTGATATAACGTCGGATTATAATAAAATAATAATTTGCATACCTCTTACTAACTCCTCCGAGTAAAGAACCAAAAATCATAACAATACACAAGGAATAAGTCTTAAAGACTGAAAGAAAAAAAATTTGTCAACTATATTTTAAAACTTTGTGTAATAGTACATTACATGCATCATACCAGTGACCGGGACATTCCGATTCGGATATAGAAAGTTCTCATTATATTTAATGGCACAATAAAAAAGTCTAGAACTTATTTGGATATTCCCATGAATCTGCAATAAGGTTCTAATGCAGCTATAATTTGTGGTAAAATATTAACAAGCTTTGCATAGATCATTTTGGATGAAAGACCACAATGAGAGTGCCAAAAAGCCCTATGAGGCTAGCGAGGCGCACTGTGCCGACCACTACGCCGGACACATGCAAAACACAATGGACTCATTACCGTACCATTCTACTTCTCTTGATAACCCTAAACGGCTTGAGACTCAGTCAAAAGCAGTCAAACTGAGTATTGAACTTATGCGATAAATCGGTTGAAAGTATTATAAATTAGGAAATAGTTTTATTCACTCTCTCCTAATCGTAATGGAATATTTACTGAGAGGTACAATTGCTAATTTAATGTAAATGAGCCGTTAAAATGAAACCCAATTTCTTCTTTCACCCCGTCATCAGTACCATGTTGTGATAACTACTTGAAACTCTCACATAATTACTATTCATATTTGATTCAAGCGGGTGATTGCAATGCATAATGAAGGTTGAACATGGGTCAGTGGTGATTAGCCATTAGTCATACCGCGTGATCATAAACAGCCACTCGTCGCACATTGGGGCTTTGTTACCGGGCAAGGGGTTAGGTCCCGCATTTCGCAACAGCCCCGACTCTATCACCAACCGGGACAGCAATCTGTTTCCAGTGGGGAAGAAAATAGAGTTATGTTTTTTGAATGCAGCAAAGGGGGGTATCCTGCGCCTGTGGATACGTTACAACATTTGGCGTCTATTTTAATACGAAAGTGCCGGCTGTGGGCCGCCTACCAGAGGGAGATCATCCCCAGGCACCGTTGATCGAAAGTACATTGTGTTCAATGCATAAGCAAGTGCGACGAAGTCATGCCACACTACGGTCTTTCTCGGAGAGGCTAGCAAGGTAAAGGAAAGCGACGAAGGTACGGTGAGATTTTCACAGATTGGTCACGACTTGTGGGGGGGTACGCCGGTGAGGACCTTGCTGATCTCGCCAAAAGTTTCTCGTCGGTTATCGCGCACCGAGAAAGTTAATCGATTTGCGAAGGGTTCAAGAGGCCCCACACAGGGCACGGGGATCGGGTTTGCATAAAATGTCTATTTTAAAGTTCCTTGAGCACAAACGCCTTTGTGGTACATTATCCAAATAGATTCGAAAAATGTATGCTAAACCTAACATTGGAGAGCTTTGAGTTCCTTTCAATGAAGTTGAAAGCAACGAAGCGTTAATGTTATAGTTGTACAACAATAGATGTACGACTTATACGTTACGACTTACGCAAACAATCCATTTTCAGATAAAAAGGCTCACAAACAACAAGTGATATAGACGACGATGTACAGATATGTATTTTAATGGAATGGATTAGGAAGATTTATCGAATTGCTTAAGGTGATTTCCCTGAACAAACCCCAAGCCTACAAAGGCTTTTATCGACATGTAAAAATGTTTAAGTCGAAACAAGAACTTAAAAGATTGATTCAAATCACTGTCATCCAAATTATTAGCTCCAGAAATGAACGAATTGGAAAAACGTACTTGACTATGTACAAGAGCCCTGATGTGGAACCCACACACCCAACAAGATAACTTTTACAGCGCAACAGGCATGTTTCGTTGCATTCAGCATTTATAACTTCTCTGATCTGCTTACGGGCTTCGCTTATTATTCTCAGAACACTCAGAAAGCTTTTAAGTTGTAACAGGATGGAATCCCTTCACCAAATTAAGGAGGAAAAGCTATTAAAAAGGGGAAAAAAACTAAATTGAACATTGTTAGAAACAGAAAGCATAAATGAAAAAAGGAACATTTCAAAGACACTTAGTGAAAGGAACAAAAGGAGAAGAAAAAATACTAGACACACACTAAAAAGAACACCCTCCCCCGGAAGAAAAACCCAGATCGGAAACAAATAGTGAAAAAAAAGAGTAGCATAACGAACAACAACAAACACCCTGAACGAAACGAAACATACCTAACCCGAAGTGGGCCTTGATGCCGCCCAAGTTCCGCACCCGAAAGAGGCCGGACTTTTTGAAGGCACAGTTCAGGATGAGACCGAAATCGGAATCAAAAACACAGGTACTCTCTAACTGTTCGATTGTGCCTAGAAAGGGGATAAAAAAAAGAAAAGAAAAGAAAAGAAAAGATAGAGAGCGCAAAGAAAAGAAAAGAAAGAGAGAAGAATGGAACGTAAGAAAGGGAAATGGAAATAGAACGTATAGTAATGAAATGGTTAATTTGATTGTTTTGTGGATGCGGACTGTTTTCTTCACGAAACCAAACAAAAACTGCAATAAAGACACACATAAAATTCGAATCAAACATCCAAAAAAGGGATGGTAAAATAAGGACCAAAATAGCGCCACCCTTTAAATGGCGTCATGAGGCCGTGAGACGGAGAGAAAACGCACGAATAATTTCCCGAGAAAAAAGAGAAACACATCTTGTGGTAGCATTGTTGAAAAGCCGTTCCAGGGAGAAAGGATTTTCCGCCGGCTTTCATTGTCCTGAAAACGCTGGAGCTACTGTAGGTGGACGGTGGAGGCAAGTTGTTAAAATGGGATCAAATGGCTACCGGTTCGGTTTCCTGTGCCACGAAAGTTTTCCCGTTCAAGCGTTCTACTACATCCCCGTTCCAGTCCAGCCCATGGTGTTCACCCGATACCGTGTGCATAGTGGTGAGTGCAGATAAATGTGCATTTTGTGCTTCATATATGGAATAAAAGTTGGGTTTTTGGGTTTTGTGTCGAAATAGTATCCCATTTCAGTGCGTTCATTTCCACCTTATTGGTTAGTCACACAAACATTTGGAAAGGCAATTTGATGCGTGTGCACGTGTGCGGTGTTTTGGTGCAGGTGCAGTGTGTGCGTGTATGCTGTAAAAGGATGCATGTTTTCACCAATGTTTCCCAGAACATCCCCTTGTTAACATAAGCCCCAGCAACAGCTTCAGCATTGCGTTGCGTAGGTTTGTTAAAGAGACCATAATGGCACAACGACAACATAAATACACACAACCAAACATCGCCAGCAATGGAGGCAATCAAATGGAGGCAAGCCTGTAACAACCCAATCACCATGTCGCGTGTGAATGCACTTGTGTGCATGGTTTGCATTAGAAGCCAAACTTTATTCGGTACTTAGGTTTTCGGAAGGAAAACTTCTGCAGATAGGACGGAACCACAACGACGGTGCAGTACAGCAGCTCCTGTTGTAATGATGTGATTGTAAGAACATAACAGGTAGAGTATGAAACATGTAACTAATAGGTGGAAACTTATTCCACCGAAATGCACTCGACCGAAATGTGTTGGAGTGCGTGATACTGTTCAACACCTGGCCTTCTCTGCTCGTATCCGCGTTCACTAATGTGTTTGCTCTTTGTATATACGATTAAATATACGATAAATTTGGCGTCACGCACTTCAAATCATGAAAACACTATTTTTGTTTACTGAAAAAGTGGTGCTAAATAAATAAGTTGTGCATGTATCTGTGTTACACAGCGCCTAAAGCTATGCAATGGTAAAACGCCATTAAAGTTCATATGAAGCCGGAAGCCCGAAGGCTTCTCTACTTTCGTTTTATTGCGAGTTTGGCGGCAACAGCTCTAATTCCGCTGATGTAAAATGGAGACTATTAATGACCATCGATGCGGACAGAACAACACCATATCATGATCTAATATTCTTCTTTTTTATCGGCACAACAACCTCAAGAGGCCTGTCATTTCTGGCTTTCTTTGACTTTATTTACCCGTAGCCGTATAATAAGTCCTGCGTACAGGGGTTTGATCTGGATGGGATTTTTGAACCGGTGTTGTCATGCAAAGGCCGATACCGTTACCAATACACCACTGGACCGCGCCAAACCCAACAGATACTAAGCGCATATACCTGCAGGTACCCAATATATAGTTGATACTCCATTGTTCCACGGCGAAAACTTTTCCAACTCAACTAGAACTAAACCCGATAATACGGCAAAAGCCGTCGTATTGAATGAAATAAATAAATAAATAGAATCAAACCATCTCAGGAAGGTTCTAAAATCTTGTAGAAATCATGAAATTATTTCGCAAGGCTTTTACAATGAACCTTTTTAACGATAGAGATTCTATTTGCCTCTAAAAGCACGTAGAAAATTTTAGTTTTCAAAATTCAAACAATGAAGTTTTTACTTTAAAGGTTTTCTTCGAAGCGCTATCAACACATCCGAGTTTGCGGTACCGATTGATGATTTGTCAAAAACCATCGGAAGCCAAAAGCGAAGCACATATGATGAAAGAAGACACTTATATCTAGTACTTGTGGCACAAAACAAAATGGCGAACGCTTAAAGTTGATTCAGGGCTAAGTCAAAAGTCTAACAAATTTAGGGTACCGATTGGTGGCGCGATATTTAAAAAAACACATCTCTGGCTGTAACATCGTAATTTGGTTGTATATTGATCGGAATTTTTTACCAATAATCCAACCCAACCACCACCCCCCCTCCCAATGTAGTTTGAAATATCGCTTATGACGCAACAGTGAACGCAACAGTGATTTAAGAGAAATATATTGCATACAATCAGGGGTTATTACAGCCAAACAACCGTATACACGAAATCAAACCATACCCATCTACATCTTCACATCCGATCCGAACGGCTCATCGGTTCCAAAATGAGTTCATACAATTTCTAAGAATACGAGCAAGTAATTTAATATGTTAATCTTTACACAAACGCCGTCAGAAATTCATCAACCGCCCAGAATCCCTCCGGGGGGAATAGCGAGTTTGGTGGAAATTTTCTGTATCAATTTTCCGTGGCATCAGGACTGTTTGGACAGGAAGCAAAACCAACAACGCTCAAACAGCGCAAAAGCGCCCCCCGAAGCAAGGATTTAAGCACACCCAAAACAAAACCGATGTTCATTACAATGGGCAAAAACGTTCCAATTCTCTGGAAACGATAATATGCTTCCTTCTCTTGAGGGGTTGATAATCGTCCCAACAAAAAAAAAATCATAAAAGGCAAAGTTACAACACCGGCAAAAAGTTCCTCACACAGCTGGCAATTTGGTTGGCAGCACCCAAACAAAGAAGAAAAAAAAAAACGGTGGAATCCACCGATCGGTTGATTGCCGCAGAGACTAATGCGGATTAAATTGTTAAAAAGCATAGATTGAATTATTACAGCTGGAATCGCTTCCCAATCAGTGGTTCGAAAACATGGCGGGAATGGAAAACGGATTCGATTGCTCAATTAAATCTGCTTCGAATCATTCACCGAGTGGGGGGGACGAGGATAAAATTAATTTCGCCTCCCCTGGCTGGACGATGGTGCTGCCCCTGCAATGATCCGCATTGCATTCATTTGCATCGAAATCGCATCCGATTGAAAAAGGCTTCCGCCAGCAAAAAAGCGACGGACAACTAAAACACAAAAGCTTGCCCGTAAGCCCGTACTGCAGCACCAAATGGGAAAATTAAGCCGAGAGTGACGATTGTGGAGCGAATGTAAACTTTGCCATGTGCGATGCTGAGCTGACTGTTCGTTTGCTTCCTTCGCTCGGAAAGTGGCGCAAAAAATTCGTCCATTTCTGGTTAAAAAAACCGTTGTCGAATGAAGGGAAAACTTTGGGGAAAAAAAGTTTTCTTTGCTGTTTTCACTCTCCTCCCAGTGCTTTTCACTGCCCGGGCCGTAATGGAGTTTGTAATTGAAATTAAACATAATGGCCTGTGTGCAGCATCATCATCACCGTCATGTCACATCTAACGGGACGTCACCGTTTGACCTTTGCCGATGCACTCGGTCAGTGGGGTGATTTTTGTTTTTCTTATCTTATGCTTTCGCCTATGAAAGTTCACATCATTGTTTTCTTCTCATTTCGAGCAAATCAAACTGAAGTACGCCACGTTCATCCAAAATCAATCCAACCTTGCATGGCTGTGCGTTGGGCTGTTTTGTTGGGCTGGTGTATGCTGTTCCAACGGTTCGCTCTGTTATATCTGTGCATTTGCGTTGTTAAAATAATACACCTCCAGGTGGTACAAGGCAACAACGGATGTCTGCCTATGTATACCTTCGCCCTACGATAAAACATGTACGCACACGTTCGTGTGGCAGCTTCCTTAGAAGCCACGTGCACACATTTTTGGCCCCTCCGGTGAATAATTGTTTGTGTGTGACATCCGGTGAGAAGAATTGGACGGGAAGGTAGAAGTTTTTCCACCGTCCACCTTGCACACTGCTGCTCGATTTTTCTCCCCCCGGCTGGTGCCCGGACAAAGACCCGATCCCAACAGCAAACATTCGTCATGGAGCAAATTAGTTTGGCGTGTTCATTTGGCACAGTGGGGCGTAAAAGTTATACTGTCGGAAGAAATCAGAAAAGAAAATCTACATCGCCTTCCTGTCCATGGCAAAACACAACCGAACGCACCGGAGAAGAAAAACACACCAACAACAATATTCGTAACGATGCCGAAACCCTCCCGGGAGTGGTAAGGAAGGTGACCCACCGCTCATCAAACGCCACAAACGATCATTGTCACGAAATGAGCGCGATGAAACCCTCACGGATGCCTGCGGTCCGTCCGAAAATGTCCGTTTTGATGATTTGCGGCGATGGTGCTGATGATGGGAACGCATGTGACCGGAATCGGTAATGATGTTTCTGGTTCCTCCCAGCGGCCAACGGAACCGGGCAGGGGTATGCTATGGTTAAATCCGTCGAGATCGTTTTTGAGGTGATTTCGAGGGGGGTGAAATTTGTTGTGTCCCGTTTGCGGGGGCGGAAGCAGTGGTTTTGGTTGCGTGAAGAACCGTAATACACACACTGACCTTTACCTTTTCCTCGCCAGTGCACAGTAGATGTAGATAAAACACAGATCAGCAAGCCGACGGCATTTTTCAACAGAATGCTCCACAATCAGATTGAATTTTGTTACTTCAAACGAGACTATTGACGAAGTTACTAAGAAAGAAAGATGGAAGGAAGAATTTTTCTTCAAGTTTCCTTCCCCACGGGTTGGAAAGTCTGGTTTACTCGGGAAAGCAACCTGTTATCAATGTCATTTACTACGTCAAAAAGAAAATATTATTTTACGGTGAAGCTGAAGCACAGTTCACACCGTACATAAGAAAAGTCGATCGTAACGATTACGAAACATTAAGCGTGGCAATTAATAAAAATGAACAAGAACTATCAAAAGGTTCAAATTGAACAAGGTGCTGTTCAATTGATTAAAGTGCTCGATTGTAGAATTTTTTATAGAGCGCAATAATAAAAGTGATTATTTACTGTATACAGACAAATAAATATTATTTGTTGCATATCACACATTGGTGAGTTACTGTTGGGTAGAATTTTAATAAAAATTGCATGTAAAATATTAACAGATAAATAACCATACGTTTTACTGAACCAAATAAAAGCTTGTTTTAACGATAACTTTTTATGCAAATTGCATAACTTTAGGCGGTTACAAGCATGTAGTGCAGGTAGATAGCAGTTGGAATACACTTTCAAATGCGATAAAAACAAATATGTATTTTTGGTTTTTGTTACAAGTTAAACAAACGAACGTTTAAACACATCTTTACAAAACTCGTATCAAATATTTTTTTATCAACTTCAGATGTTTCTCGAACCAGAAGTAAGCGGCACACACGACCTGCTAAGGATTTTTTTCCAAGAATTTGAGAATTACCGTCTTGTTCTGAACCAAAGTGACGGCCTTACAATCGTTTAAGGTCGAAATAATATAGGATCAAACAAAACATTCAATAGGTTTCAAATCCGGGTAGCTGGAAGTCCATAAAGTTTTGTCCTGGAAGTCGATTTACAAAACTTAGGTTTGAACCAAATTGCCATATGGTCTGAAGCACCATCCTGCTGGAACACATAGCGCTGTTTTCCGTAGAGATTTCAGAGGCTAGAGCCAACAACCTTCACCAAAAACTAAGCAGTACTTTAACACTGCATTGAATTTGGCGCTGTTTTTCAAAGAACACCAAGGGGAGATCCCGCGTTTTAACGATGCCCTCCAAATCACCACGGACGGTGCATTTGGGAAGCGAGGGATGCGCATGTCGGATTCAGGAAGCTTGTGCCATGTTAGACTCTACACCTGGTCATGTTGCACAATATGTGACACAAATAGTTTCTCGTTCACGAAAAAAAAACTTTCTACCAACAGGCCAACAGAGGAATATACAAGCTAGCCTCTAAAAATCTAGCTATTTTGAGCTGATCCATCCGAAAAAAAAACAACTAGAATCCCAGATCTACATTTTTGACTACTGACATCAACACAGAATAAGTACACGGTGCATACCTAATGATGCCTACACGACTATGAAAATGTGTATTCGACCTTATTGAACATCCTGTGCAAGAAGACATCAGAACTTTTTTAGTTTCATCGAGCGTAGTGTTGGGATAAATACGATTTTATAGTTGGTTTTCCCAATGGTTTATTTAGGCACCGAAGTGTTCATGCTTTAGCAGCCGCATACTTCCATTCTAAAATCGAATCCAGATTTAATTAGTTCCTCACTGCCGTTGTGGAACCGCAAACAGTTCAATTCCCTCCCATACCCCCAACACAAAATGAATCGAACATGGTAATAGTACCGAAGAACCAAAAACACGCAAACTTCCAAAAACTTTCAACCATTTTTCCACCAGACAGAGCCAACAATTTAATTAAGGCACGGTGAAGATTTGACCGGATCTAATAACCATTTTCCGACTAAAGCGAATGGAAAAGGTGCTTTGCTATTCGTGCCATTTGGTGCTGGAGGGCGGCCATATTTGGCAACAGCATCCAATTGCCCCTCGAAAACACACACACACACACTCAGCCGTGTGGCCCATCGGCAATCGGCATTTCGAGCAGTACGAATTTTCCATGGCAATTTTCTGTCGAATTTCCATTCCTACTAACCAGGCTTCGCCCGGTAGGCTGAAATGTAGCACTTTAATCTGTGAGAAGTGGACACACGGACGGCTTATGTTTGCCGCGAGATGGCACTGTCGAAGCGAAAGTTTAAAGCCATCGTTGGGTAGGAAAGATAAATTGGCCGTAATGTATTTAATGCTTTGTCGCACAATACTTTCGACGGGCGAATTTTTGGCGTAGCGAATGATGATGACAGACGTGAATGGACACAAATCATGGCCCGTTATAGAGAATTGAAATGTGCGGGTTTTGGTCCCATCCGCCACCCCCGAAACAAGGAAGAAAAGCATTAAACTCTAATCACAACCTATTTTAATTATCCAATCCACTGGAAGGAGTCTGCACCGTTTATGCGGATTGCCAGCGGTGGAAACCCAGCAGGAAATTTATCCATCAGCCAGAGCGTTGAATTTGGCACCAGCGGAGGTAATTTGTGGTAAAAGAATGAGATTTCTCCCTCGTACCGAACCTGCTCGTACCCGGTTTGAAGAACTTCCCAAAAATGTCCTCCAAATTGTTTCGCCCACGATTCTTGCCGCATCAGAACAGCGGGCAGAATGGAGCTAACGAGGAGCGGACTACGGAAAATGGGGGCTGTGTGTTTCTTTTATTTGGTTTAGCCCCGAACCCGCCGAACGCCACAAGATCACGGAGGACCTACACTTCAGTGGCTGTGACTTTAGTCTGTGATCGTTACTAAAAGTTCGTAAAATGATTTTCGGCACGCCCAATCAACTGTTTTTCCTCCCAAAAAAGCTCCCCTCATGCACAGCTTGGAAAAGTGCCGGCACATCTCGTTATTTTCTCAAACTGGTCGTAGAATTGTTTTGGTGAAAATTTTCACCTCCACCTCTTCCGGGGTGCCTTTGCGCCTTTCCTTTCGTGGTGTGGTTCGCTTCGGGGTGCTAAGCGATTGGAAACGAAATGCTGTTAATATTGTTTTTTTTTTTTGCTTTGTTTGTCCCGTTTTGCCGCTTCCTGTGGTGGTGCCTGTGGTGTGTTGCCTTTCCCCTTTTCCCAGAAACCCATCTCACTTTTCGCCGTTTTCACTTTCCGATGTGGAAAACAAAAAGCGTATTCCAAGGACCGTTCTTGAGGCAGCTGCAAAAAAGAAGGAAAATGGAGGAGTTCGTTTTCGATTGTTAGTCGGCGAAAAGAAAACTTCATCCGTATCCATTACAAGTGGAAGTAGCTGTGTAGTGTTTGTTTGGGTGTTTTTTCCCCCTTTCTTTACAATGCTTAAATATAATCCCCAAACTAGGAATGGCTGTAGAATCGCAATTCTTTACGGTTAGCAAGAGAACAATCAGCAAATTGAGCTTCGTAAAGTCAGCTCAGCAAACGAACGAACGAGCTGTCAAATGAACGGTTCTGCCATCTTAACGTTGCCCGCGGTTGGTTTTGATATGGCCGAAAACAAAACGACTACAGACTGAGGGGTACATAATTGATGGCCCCCGGTGCAGCCAAACCGTGCAAACCGCACCGAGGATATTCCTTTCACCGGCACCGTATCTTGACTGCATTGCCGAGCGGCAGTGCACACTTCTTCCAAGCCGCCTTGGATGCATTATGAATGCACTGTAACTGCTGTGCATCGCGACAAGCACGGCCAACACCATGGCCAATTCACGAAACGGGTTTTCTCAAGCAGTTGCCGGTCGTTTGTCGTTGGTCCTCGAAAAAGTTGAAGACGCTGAAGCGAAGAACCACACAGGAAAGATAAAAATAAAACAGCTGCTCCACGCGAACAACCTTGCGCAAAGCGGCTAGTTTCGTTTCGGATTGAACACTGTACAGGCTGTGACCAACAATCTCCACCGATGGGCATCGAAAACGGAACAGGAGAACAGGAAAAAATCACGTAGACAGGTGTAACTACAAGTTTGGCGGTGACTGTGCAGGAATGAGCAAACTGCGAAAATTCTTCGCCTTTTGCACGGCGCCGTGCAACCGAAGTATGCCACCACCACTCGCCATTGTTTACGGAGCCGGGAAAATGAAACTCCCAAAATTATATCCTGCTAACCAAACGGCAAGTGGCAAAACCCCGGAATTTCCAACCCCAACCGTTCCATTGTGCGGGACTTTCGATGCAAACAATTGCAACACGTGCAAAAAATAAACGCCAGAACCATCGAAAAGTTGAGCTTTCTCCTAAAAACTTCCCTTTGCCAGTACGATGCACCGGGATCGTGTCCGCACACACCCAGCAGACAGCAAATTTTCACAAAGTGCAATGGAAAATTGTCGAACAAAGGCGGGCGGGCACCGGGAAACGAACACTCAATGGTCCGGTCGGTTTAGCCGGGCTGCAGCAGAAGGTGGAGTCGTGCATTATTGAAAGTTTTAATTATACGTAATTATTTTCTTACAGGGGCGGACCCGGCAACACTCTCGGACTATCTTCCGGTAATCCCTTAAAACGGAGTCCGAGCTACAGAGTTCGGTCGAATAGGTTCCTTATTCTTCCGGGAGGCCAGCTACTCTGTGTATGGCCAATAAGGTGGGAAGCGTGTTCTGCGGCAGCTGAATGTTTGTTTGCGGATAGTGCAATCCAGTTCGTTTGTTTGCTGGAATCGATTCGACGATTTATTGATGGCAAATTTGTTTTTTTTTTCTTCGCAAAGAAAGATAAATGTTTCAAATTTTGCTAACAAAAGCAACCATAAATTTTCAATATCAGTAGATCTTGGTTTGTGGCATTGTTGATCATTGAGTTGTGGTGTAATTAAATGGATTTCAATTCTTTTTGTTGGTATTCTGATGTACTATGCTGCTGGTTTGAATTTATTGTTATCACTTTAAACAAATTTAAGCAACAAGTACACAACATGGTTCTAGAATCTTTTTTTTATTTTACTTTTAACTACTAATCTACTAAACTACTAATTATTGTACTTAAAATTCTCTACACCAGTTTCTACGACTAAGTTTCTAGTACTATGCAACGCCAGCCATCTTAAGGCTTAGTAGAGGTACACCTGTGATGGCCACCAGCATACCAAAGTTTGATATTTGACTAAAATCACTCAAGACATCTAGAAACCTTGCGAATTCACAGTGTCGTCTTATGGTTATCGCTTTAGCCAAGCGATAAAACAATAATCATAAAATTCAGACATTCACATTTGTCATTCGTTGAAACTAATCTTTCACCTGCTTCACCTTCTATAATAGCGCGAAGCCAACTAAAGTGACAATATGCAATAAGCATAAATAGCGCCATCTGTTAACTAACTTTTGTAACAGTTTTATTGGAGTTGAACTGGTGTTTAAGTGCACTTTAACCTTTACTACTACAACTCGCTTCATCCTATGAGCTATGTTTTAACAGCTTAACATCAAACACCAATCCATTTCGCGCTATCTACATATTGGTATCGTCATCAACAATTTATAACCTAGATGCATTACATAAGCCTTTAAGCTGTGAGATATCGTGTCAAGTCGTTGGCATCCCCAAACGTCCATCATCGATAGCTATTATTAATATAATCCTCTTCGCTCGTGAATGCCATCATTCTAGGGAATAAAAGTTTGGAGCTTTATTTAAATGTGTACCCATTTCCATTATGATTGATCAAACGTCATCAAAGTGCTAACGTGGATGGGCCAGTGAGCTCCTTTACAACAATGAACCGAAGGAAGAAAAATAATGTTTCTGTGCGAGTGCGTTTCATTCTGTCCCAAAGGTACGGAAACCTTCTTCAAACTCTCGAACCGTGGCGCCTGTTACCGGTATACCCGGAAGGGCCAATCTTTCCACACTTGAGGCCGCCCTCTATCGGCGAACAAGCAAAGCGTTTCTAACCGACCGATACCGATACTTCAGGATGGAGCTCAAAAACTGCCAATCATAAGTTCGTCTTTTCCAATCCGAACCCGCTGGCTCGGTGCCGATTAGCGTGTGCACCGCCAAGCCCTTCCGATCTCCTTCCGCCATCAGTCACTTTCACTTGCCCAGTGTCCGTGTCGAGCTGTTTCCGGCAACTCGGAAGTGGAGCAACGTTACCATCCATCATCTGCAGCGTCTTGTCGAATAATGTACGCATTTCTCAGGCGGTACTACGACGCATACGCCCCAACCGGTATAGGACGCCAGTTTCTCCGCACTCCGGAAGGAAAGTGCCGTGGTACATGGTTCTTTTTAGTGCGCAAAAATAGGAAAAAAGAAAAGCTCATTTTGCAATATTTTCCTCCCACTGCTGGCGAGACGCGTGGAACGCGGGAATGACACAAAGCATCGGCGCTGGCGCGATGATACTCGTTACAGCCTTTTCGTAATGACGTTGTTTGCATATCATATTTCTTGCTCAGCATAATCATTTATAACACGTTTTTTTTGTTTGTTGACGGTAAATACGACACTAAACAAAATCATCCCACCAGTCCCCACCAGTCAGCCAGTGAATAAATCGAAGTAATTGGATCAACTCCTCCTCCCGTTGGAAAACAAAAAATCCCACCACAAAATGTGCAGATCAAAGCGCCAGTTCTTTTTCAATAAAGCGAAGGATAGCTTTTAATCTTGATCGTCCGACAACGGGCCCGGCCAGTTTATTACCATGATTTGTTTATCCTCCGCTTTTTTTTTTATTCGCCCAGCCAGTGCGTTGCTCACTTCCCGAGTCCCATTACTGGGCGGGCTCGCGATTTGCAACAATTTTCTTCACTTCACTGTTCCACCAACAGGCGAACCGGGTGCGGTGAGCGGTGGGGAAGCTTTCGAGCCGGGGAATGTGTTTCGATGCTGAAAAGAAAGCAAAACCATCCATCCATCCATCACGGTCATCGAAAAATTATTGAGTAGGTTCGTTGAAGGCCACGTTTCTGCCTCCGTAACCGTCACGGTCAATGATTTTTGCACATTTCACTCGTGCATTTCGTTTCTGGGTAGTTCTCTTCCTTCCTTCGGGTTTGATTCGATAACGTGTGGAAAAGAGATTTTCAAGCGAATGTTGATTTTTGTTTTGCCTTTTGAGCTATATCATTTGCCATGAATTTAATAATAAAATTGAAATATCCACTGTTGCTAGATCAAATGTATATCTTCTGCACCTGTCAATTCGCTGCTTCGACATCTGTCAGTGCTGTAGTAGATCAAGAGAACGCAACAAGTGTCATCAAGTGGAGTAGAACATATCCTCTCTTTTGTGTTACAGCACGTACTATAACTCTTATACAACAATTTTTCTTTTATCTGTGCTATCCGTACTATCTGACTTTTGTATTGTTGTACATACATATACTGAGCGGTATTATTAGTACACTAGGAGCTACTATTTAAACCTAGCTCAGACATCCTTTAATCGTCGCACAATTACTAAATTATCATTCATTAAGCCTTGACACGCTAGCGCACTATAAAATCCTTGGCCCTTTCTTCCATTTCCTTTCAATCACAACCAACTACTCCAGGAAATCATCTGCAGGCGTCAATGGTTAACTTCTCACGGCCATCCCTTCACCGACTGACCGCGAAACTTTCGACCGAACGACGTAAAAGACGAAAGACAACTGCAATTCGTGTGTGCAACGCCCATGGGAAGCGCTGTAATCCAAGCTCACGGCCAATGGATCCAACAACCGACCTCCGATCACAGTCAATCGCAGTTTTACTTTTACTGCTTTCATTGCCCCGACGGATGGGCATTTTCCTTTCTGCATTTTATTTTCCCCCGCTTTGACTGACATGGGTGGCCCTTTTCTCTGTGCGTGACCGCACCGATTGCATCGACTGCAATTGTAGCACTTCGGTAGGGAGTGGAGCAGCTGGAAGTGAGCCGGAGATGGAATAATGCAATTTACAGTAGCATTGACGCATTGTCACTGCCGATGCTGACTGCATGTGGTAAACAAGTTTCCACGGCTGCAGCATTGCATGTGTTCGACTCGGAAGATTTACGACCCGATCTGTTGGACCGTTTTGCACTTTGACACCGTCACAGCCTTTGTCAGTGCGGCGCAACTATCCGAAGGGTGTAGTAGATCTTAAATTACATACCAAGAGGTTGCGCTGGCACTGTAGCATTGCATCGCAACTTGTAAACCCTTCGTGAGTCGCCAGCTCTAAAATGAACGCAATCGTCTACAGGCTGAACTGTAACCGTAACGAAGGCGAGGTCTCGGTGTCACCGAAATTACCCAATTTCTTCCTTCCAACCATCCAACCCGCTAGTGCGCGTGTGTTTGTAATTGAGTAATTTCTCAACCCGCCAGGCCCGCAGTGACCCCCCTCAAGGGGGTGGAGTTAGACCGCAAATGAAGCGCCTTTTGTTGAAATGGGGGCCTGTGATCCCTTGCACCAGGGTCATTTCAAGCGGTGGACCCCGGCCCGATTCAAACGCCGGGCGCCGAAAAAGGTCCTGCCGATGGTGATGGCCATAACTCTTTTTTACGCCTCATCAGGACATTACGCATTTACGGGTTCGCAATCGTAATAGATTGCGTGACAGCACTTGGGTGTTTCTTTTATTGGTGCCTTTCCTTCGTCTTACGCCATCCTAACGCACGTATACATACGTACACTCATAAAATGCGCTTCCTACATCAGCAGAACCGAATCTTTCACAACCCGAACTTTACTTGAAGGTAATTAATCAAATTAGCGTGATGGTCAGGAACGGCAAAAAAGGGGTTGCCAGGCGTAAACTTTCGCCTGCAAAACGTCAACCCAAAAGCTCGGGAATCAAGGTCTGGATCTGGGTGGAAGACTTCATAAAGTGTCCCCTTCATCCAGCACGATGGTCCGATCCCTGGCGTACAAAATGTCGGTTCGCAAATGTCATTAGGAAAGGGAACCGTTGGGACCGCAGTTTAGTTTTTTTTTTACCTCAGATGCGTGCAGCTTTAAGTCTCGGCAACAATGTCTTTCCCCGAAAGCGTCACCAGTTGTGACAGTAATTAAAAAATTACCAACCCACTCCGCCCCCTCGGAGGGTGACATTTGAAATCCGTTCGAAAGCGGGAGTTTATTGGTGTCGTTTTACCCCAACCATTCCCTTTTCCCCGACAAAGCCTGACCAAGCTAATCGAGCGCGGCCATGTTTTAGACACTTAATGAGATAAATGTAAAACCGAATAACTCTAACCAAGCGGGGAAGGCAGCGCCATGAAAACGACGGTAAATTTCGTACGCCCGAAGGCGTTGGCTCGCAAATGTTACCTTATGTCATGGCCGGGCGACGATAATACCGATGGGGTCCCGATGACACAGACTGGGTGAGAGTTAATTACGTATCCTAACCAGATCTTGGGTACATGTGTCATGAAACGTTTTAAAGCTGTGTTGCAACCGGCCACACAGCAAGGGTTCGCACCGCGTCAGATATGAGTTTATGTCTTCCTAAATCATGTTTAATCTGCGTGGAATGGGGGCGAATGTGGCCGGAGATAATGAAATTTCGTACTTGCTGCCATAAACTTCCATTCGGCCGGCGTAGAAGCAGTTACAGCCGGCGAATGGTGGGTGTGGGTTGGTGGTTTGTGAGAGTGACATTAGAACATAAATTCTTGCTGCTGTAATAGACCGTACTTGGGCACCGAGAAATTATAGTTGTCAGCTTCCAATCATCTGCTTCGGTTAATGTTCACAGATGCCAAATGCCTTGTGGAGTTTTTCTTTCCTAAACAACTACGTTGTACCTACATCATGCTACATTCACTGTTAATGGTGCTCTGGTCCATGTGGAAACAGAAGAGATTCTATCAAAAATTCAAAAGCCCAAAATTGCTGCTCAGCTCCACCGGGTTGTACGCACAGCAAAAATTCCAAACTTATGCCATAAAGCGGAGAACGAGAGCGGCAAGTTCATTAAAAAGCCTGTCGTGGAGAATGTAGTTCACTCCGAAACGTATAAAAAATTGCTAACGATCCACATATCTTGGCCTACAGAAGATGGCTAACAGTAGCGGCAACGGTCATCATAATTGCAATGTTATCAAAAGCGGTGCTCGGACAAGTATAAAGACAAGGTGGAGAGGATTGCCGAGAAGCCATGTCTAATTTGAATACATGGCAGCATACACACGCCTGTATGGCAACGGCAACACGATTACACATGTGTGCTGGGAGCCTGGGAAGACCCTCGCCAGCATACCGTTAGGCTGTGGTCTAGTTCGGTTCCTGCGAAGACCGACTACGAATACACACACTGCTTAACGGTAAACTTCGACCATAACCTGCCTTCTGTCCTCCCTGTATACCCTCCGATTTCCAGTACCTACGGGTTGGTAGAATGAATTGGTCAGCTTCCTTCGAAGTTTAGCAAGCTAGGCAGCCTATCGGTCCGGCCGAACGTAGTTGCGTGTCTGGATGGATGTAAAACTCAAACCTTACATCGCAACCCTAAGCCTGGTCGAATATGGTTGGTAATAAATTCAATCAATATTATTACCACACTGTTATACCCGAGGAAGCGCTACGAGAAGCAGTGCGGGGGCGCCGCATTGAAGGAAGATGTTTGGTTTTCTCGGGCCTCACAAATACCGACAGGTGGGTGGATACTATTTGAAACATCGCAAAAGGATCACCCCCCGGTGGGGTGGGAGAAATATTCCGCAAAACTTTACCACTGCACTGGGAGTTACTTTAGTCAGTGGACTTTGCATGCAACGCGCAACCGTATGTGCGGCTCAGTCTCTGCTGCATGATGCTTATTAATCCTTCGTACATTGATTAGGAATTCATTCGAAAGTGGAGTTCCTTTCAGTGCATCGAACGGAGAGAGCTTTCGTGGCCGGATGGTTCAAGGAATGCATGATGAATGCTATAATGTGCCGGAAGGGGGGGGGGGGGGGGGTCTGGTGTTATCCATCAATATAGACCTTTCCCTGCGTGGTGGCAGTCGGGAACGAATGTGACTCCACAATTCATCCTGAGGTACATACATATGGTCAAAGTAACAGTACGCTATACAAAGAGTCCATTAGTGTGAAGAGGTAGTCCATTTCCCCGTTTCACCTGCCTGTCTCATCTCACGATAATGAGATTATCTGCTGGTGCAGCAGGAGCGAAGCGAGAACACTTGCAGCAGGATTATTTGAAGCACCGGTTGATAGTGTGGTATCCATATCAACATATTTGCCGAGTGTCGGAGAATTTTCATCTTAGCAGAACTAATATTTACCAAGCGCTTCAGGGGTGTATCGTCCCACCGAGGCAAGTGCTATCCGTTCGCAGGGAAACTTTGTACAGGTGTGGCCTGCATTATGCTAACACCACTATCAGTGCCGAAGCCATGATGCCTTCGCTAGTCCTAGATAACCCGTTCGACGTACAGAGTTAAAGTTTTCCGGTAGGCAACTGGGAATGCAAACACGAACATTAAATCATGTTTGCTGGTGATTGTGAGGAAAATGTCAACTTGTATCCTAGCTCGGAACATCAGGATACCAATCGTTTCAAGCCTAAAATTGACACCAACACAAAGAAACTATCGATTAACATGTTGAGAGGGAAGTAATTACCTAAGAAGCCTTCCCACTGTGCCACTCCACCAATCATCACTTTTCCATACTTGGGTGCTCCTCGGTTGAAATGTTCAATGATAGCGCATTGTAGCTATCGCATCATTCTGAGAAGAACTAACGGAGACCATAATGGCAATGATTAATTGTGTATCAACAAAGTGATCTTGCTGAATGTTTAAACTGTTAATCTGTTTGTTCCGATGGCCGGGTGCTTCAAGAAGGAAACACAAACTGTTAATCAACAGGCTAAACCACACAC
The DNA here is from genome assembly GCF_943734725.1 of Anopheles marshallii. Classification (NCBI taxonomy): domain Eukaryota; kingdom Metazoa; phylum Arthropoda; class Insecta; order Diptera; family Culicidae; genus Anopheles; species Anopheles marshallii. The sequence goes on along the minus strand of NC_071326.1, from coordinate 40,306,401 downwards.
ACACACACGACACATCAGAACGTGACGTGTTGAAGGCAGGAATTACTTCGCTAATTAATCTGATTTATCACTCCGTCACCGAACGCTATCCGTCATCTCCACAACCGTTCCCTCGGGGCAATGTGATCCGTCGTGCCAAAAGCAATTGCCCCTCGTAAAGCAAATTTACATCCACCCTTTATGAGCATACACTTCGGAACATCGCAATGAGAGCTATCCGTTTTATCGTAGGCGATTTGTTATTAGATAGCGTTTTTGCTTGTGTGTTTGTGTGTCCAAATCAAGCAACAAAAAAAAAAACGAAACCATACCATGGTAGTTGATAGTGGGCAATTAGTTCCCATTGAAGGTGCGAGATTGTCGCATCGTATCGTACTGCGCCGACAGGTAGGGGCTTTATTTGCTTTTTATTGCCAAAACTGATGACTTCACGTCATTTACGATCACCCATTCGACTCATCCTCATCCAAAATCCTTCGCGGTAAGGCGACAAAGTGTTTGTAGATAGTTTTTGCTGTTACTGCTGTGATTCCTTAAAGGTACACGTTCGGTGAGCACGTTCGGTTGTGTTGGCTTTTTTCGGGTGATTGATCGCTTTATATCGAGCCCACACTGTGCATGATGTATGTGTGTGAGAGAAGGAAAGAGAGAGAGCAGCCTAATGGAGCACCTGTCAGGCATTTGGGGCGCGTTTGGAAAAATATAAATCGGCACGCCGATGTCCGTCACAAGGAGTTTGTGTGTGTGTGTGTGTTGTTACCGCACACTTTGACTGCTGAGGAAGGCATGTTCGGTAGATTGTTTGTCCATTGTTCGACCACGCAATGAAGCTAAACTGTTATTTTTTTTTCTGTACTCCCGATAGCAAATACCCATTTTGTATGACAAACGATGAGCAATTGGGGCACCAAATGGAACACCCGGCCATGTTGGACGGTTGCCTTCGGAAGCGTTTCTTAATGATCCATCCAGCCAACCAAGTGAACCCAACCGAGCAATACGAAAGCATGATCAATTATCCGCAAACTCCCCAATCGCGAACAGGACGTTCACTTTCGGGGCAACACATTCGCGGAGAATCAACTGGTGACCGAGATTCTCGCCCAGAAATGAGGTTAAAATGCGTACGAATAATTGAAGACACAAAACAAAACAAACAGCGCGATCCGTTAATTTGTAATCACTTGCACCGTACTGTATCTGACCGGGGCGAAAGGAATTTTGCTGCATTTGTAACGATCTCACTTATCGCTACAGGTGTGTGCCCAGTAAATCGAGCTTCATATAGCTGCAATTAGAGTTGTTCCAACGCACCCAAACACTACAGAAGCGGGAAAAAGAGTTATGCGTTTAATTACAACAACGGGCAACATGTTGAACAGTTCCACACCCAACCTTACGGCTGGAGCGGGAGATGAGAATGGTGCACACCGGTTAAGATAATTGTGGACACTCCGGCACCGGAGAAACCAGTTTGCGTACAGCTCGCCAGCACCAATAAGCGTCGGTAACCTCGGGCTGATAAATCATCTGTTTTGCTATATCTCACCGCACCGCCAACAACTGCTTGATGGCCGGCACGCTTGTCTAATGCCACCTTCTGATACTTTTAAATACAGACATGAAATGGACATTGTGGAGCATACTCGATAGATATTCCATATTTTCTGCTGGAAAATGATTGCACGCACCGTGTAGTAATCGTAGCAAATTGTTTTCAAAGAAGATAACTACCGAAGGTGCATTACGAATATTGCTTTGTACAATCACCTCTTGAGTTGCCGCACATGATGCCGTATTCGCACGGCGAGTTGTCGATTACTCAAGACGATTTTGCGCAACCCAAAAGTCTACGGAACAGGATTTCAGCAGCGGAGGGGACTTTCATCGGCTAAAGTTGCCAGATTACTAATAGAAGATACTTCCAGATCGTCCTGTTTCCTCAGAGCAGCCAGCAAGTCTCCAGGGTGAAAGCGCCAATATGACGTGTTTGAGTTCGATTATCTACCATCATCATCATCTTCCGGTCGCCGGATGGTAATGCATTGGGGAGGCATGATAGACTCGCTTCTTCGGTGGTTTCGCTCAAGTGCAATCGCCGATGACTTGAGCTCCCGCCGGGAATGGGGCTTGCAGACTTGGATCGAATGGTGCTTAAGCAAACCGTTGCCATCGGTTTTACGACTTTCACATTTGAACGTTTCACCCGGCACAGGCACCGAGTGAGGGATTTTGCTGCCATTTTATACGACCTCTTATGGGACAATGCCGTGTCTTCGGACAGCTGGTACTATATCAAAACACTCATGGAAGGTAAAAACATAGGAGAAGTTACACCAAACACCTTCTCCTCGACCATACGTCGCTAGAATGCGTGCCTCGGTAGCCGCTTTGCTGCACGGTTCCCCCGGTTCGTGTGACAGTCGAAGGTCCCGCGGTGATCTATTGTGTTTGGGTGCCGAATGCCGTCCTCAAGGTATGGCACTCAGCTCACTCGGTGCTCCAATTAAAATCCTATTAAGATAGGATCGGTTTCCAACGAGAGAAATTCATTCGGGTACGCAAAAACGCGAACCAAATGGAATCGTACGCACGGTGCTGCTAATGACCTGACGGGCTGCACCACGAGATTCCTTCAATTTCCGTGGATTCCGTGGTTGGTGCGTGCAGTAGAAACATCCCCCTCCCCCCCCCCCCCACACTCCTCCTCCTACCATCCACATGCACAACCTTCCATCCCCATGTTTTCAAACTCATTGTCAGTCAAGTTCAACCGCGCACCAATCCGGCACGCGGGCCGAGCGGGCCGTTAGCAGGTCTCGGTCATGGATGAAATCGAATTGGATTGGAAAGATGATTCAGCTCATTTGGAGCAGCTGGCCGTCGCATGGGATGGTCTACACAAATGTTTATCTAAAATCAATTTTTGGAGCCTTCTTCAGCGCTCAAATTACTACCGTTTTCGGAATGTTTCTGTTTTGTCTGCTTCGTGCGGCCATTGTCCTTAGCCGCTGCGTACGTTGTCCGTGGCATCGGAATCGAACGCGCACGATACGCTCCGATGCCACCGGCATTGGAATGTTCGGCACTTGGTTTGAAGTGCTTTGTGAAAATTATACCCCATCGATCATGAGCCGGATCGGTTCTGTTGTTCCAAAACATGACGCCGAGACGGTGCAGTAACTGGAGCAACCGGCGTAGAGAACTTCCAATTAGATACAGTTACCGAAATCAACAAACCAATTTCGATCACACTCAAAATGAGCATTTCTGGCGAACGGATTCGAAACTGGAACGGGAGCGTAACGGTGAGCAAGTGGGCACTTGAACCGTTTTACATTCCACCAAACTCTTTTGGGCGCGTTTGGACAACGAAAAGCTTCCAATTTCCGGTCTTGTTTTCATACCGTTGAAGAGCCCTTGTATTGCGAATTAGTCGATATCTGGAGATCTCATCGGTTTGCTTCACAACTTCGCGGCTCGGCCTGGTAAGTAGAACACTGGTAAAAAAGTGAATGTTGTTTTCTCCAATCCAACGGGTGCAATAAAGGATTGTGCAACGCTCCACACGGCAATGCCTAGGGGAGATATGTCCACAGCCCGATCAACTTCATCTCCCACTGGAGGTCGAAGCGTGAACAAATTAAAAGCCCTTAATGCACGGAGAAAATGAAAGGGAAATGAGTGCACCTACCTTTCCCAGAATCCCGACCAGTTGGATATTGTTTCTGTTTGCTTGTTTTGTATGTTATCATTACACTCATGCAGACCCACCCCGGTGGCCGGTCGTTGCTCGATCACCGTATCAAACAAACGGCAGTGAAAGGCAGCAAACAGGTACGATCACACCGTATCTGGGCCATCACTTTCATTGGCCCGATGTGATGATGATCATGCCACTCGGGCCACTCGAACGACTTTCATTTATCCGGGCACGGTCGGTGTACGACCGGAAGACATCAAAAAACATGAGAGGATGTTGGCGCGAAAAACCGCAAAACAATCGTTTACTGCACCTCGAAAGCAACTCCCTCCGCCACATGTGTGTTAGCAAACGTATGCGTGTGTGTATAATCTTCGACAAAAAAAAATCCCCCCCCCCCCCACACACACACACACGCATTCAAAGCAAGCTGGCGTTAAATAATTTCTGTTTTCCCTTTCGTTACATTCCCCAGTCTGCCTTCGCACGCGCTGAGATTGAGATCTTCATAAATCCACCTCTCCGGACCGAATGAACCTTCTCCACAGGGAGAACTACTGCCATTGCCAATACACGAACATTGTGCGGTAGTTACAGCAACACGGTTGATCTCTCACCCAGTTCCCAATGCGGGTCGGCACACACTTGGGTTGGTAATGAAAGTAAAACTCGCTGAAGGTCTCGTGCGATCGTAACGCTTCGATCCGTTGGTGGAGGTGTAGCGTTAGTGTATCATGGCGTGCGTAACTATCGCACACACGCACACTAACTGCACGGCGGTCAAGATGGTGGACGGCACTAACCCGCGCATTAGCCCAGGTGGTGTTACAGGTCGAAAGGCAAATACTAACCGACGATCGAATACCAAGCGCGTGTGATGTACTTGACAGAGGGAAACACACAATTAGCTGTCCTGTCAGTAGAACCAGCTTACGTCTCATTTACCTTGACTGTGCACCCGGGTTGCGGTGTGACGGATGTAGTCAGCAGCCTGCCCCCCAACAGATGCAGTTCGTAACGATACAAGATAAGCGAATCGGTCGACCTGATGAAACCCCACAATGTGACAGTGTGTTGTCACACAAGACACTCACCTATCCCTTACAATCGGTCGACCCATCTCCACGTACCCAGCAATGGTAGCTACTTATTGGCACACTTCGTTGCCCACGGTGATGAGAGCGCAAGGGACCCGAAATACTGAGGCCCCTTGTCGGGGTAGTCGATCCGCACGAGTGACGCTCATATGACCGGGGATGTTTGACGCAACGCAGTGGCGGTTCGTATCGCGAATTGCTCCGCTTCGGAAGCACCCAACTATAACCCTAGCGTGATCGGAGGAAGCAATCGTTTAGAAACCTGCTGCTCCTTGCCCAATCGGGCCACAGCGCTGCACCAAATGAACCGCGGCGGCCTTCAGCACGGCGGTGAAATAGCACCGGTGAGATTAGAATCAATCGCCGCACAAAAGGCACCCGAAAGGTGTCACAGTCAAAGGACGCGACGGCCATTTGTGTTTGCGTTTTCTATTGCGCGCCAAATGGATGTAAATTTAATTTTATCGATTTTCGAAACCTATACCCTACCACACATAACACCTGCGTATGTGTGTGGTGTGGTCGGACTAGGATCGATCGTAAATGTTGGTAATTTATGCTCGATTGAAACCATGGGAAAATCGTTTGGACCTCCGGGCTATTATATCCCCTCTATTGGGGGGGTTGAAACGCGTACGCTCTTTTATTTTTGCTCACATCAGAAAAAAGCCAAACATTTGTCTTCGCACAGCTCACCAGACACCTCCAACCCCCCATTACTAGGGGTTGAGACGAAGCAAAGCAGAATCAATTCACATCCAGCGGGATGGTTCGCTCTTCGGTGACCGAACACCAAACCGAGCTCGTAGCGATGTAATGAAAATGTTATTTTATGGATTGAGCTAACAAAGCAAAGCTATAAAAGGCACACCGGCGAAACAGCGTTGAGCGCAACAGAACAAAAACTAAAGGACCGCTCCGATGGCGTAACGAGTCAAGGATGAAGACCAGAGGAGTTGAGCAGAAACCACCCCATCTTAGTGCGAGCTCGCCGGTACTGCGCGCTTTGTCGATCTAGGTTTAATGGCTATGCAAATGGTTATTGCGAATCACCCCATCTGAATGCTATCATTGCAACGCGCATTGCTGAAGCTAAAATATGGGACTGCAAAGAGAAGCTTCACGCTCGATAAAGTGGCCCCAACAGCAACTGCTAAAGCGTGATTTAAAGCTCCAGCATTGGCTAACGCTTAAAGAATTAATTCAATTCCGAGTTTTTTATCTCCTTTTTAGCTAAGCTCGAACCGAAATAAAACTGTTGTCCAATGGGCAATAAAACAACAAAGTTTGTTATCTAATGATTTGATGTATTTTCTAATCACCTTTCGAATCGATTGAAGCCTCCTTTTGTGCAACATTAGAAGCTGGGAGTTGGTGGGCGCAATTCATCTCATTTTCCATTCACAACCATTCATTTTTCCTACGACCAGCTGGATGCGTCTTGACTCTCTAATTCCAAACGATATCTCATTCCCGTATAATGTACTCAGTTAGCATCACATGACGCTTACGACGGTTTGCTCTTGGTCTCAAAGCCAGCTCTAGTCTTAATTAATCGTACATTAGGCTCACCCACCCCCGTACGTTTCGGCTGGATGTACCCGACCGCACAAGGCTGCGCAAGGTTACAGTCGATGCACTGCGCCAAAGGTGACCACATCAGTGGGTGGGAACGGAATCCGACAAACCGCGAAACTTGAGTCGGAATTGCGTAGGTGTGCCGTTACGGGGGGCGGTTTTGCCCCGGGTTGCATCGGTAAGGGCATCGGTAAGGTTCATCGTTGCAGTGTGTGCCGCATGCCGGCTGTACTTGAAAAACATGCACCGACAATCAGCAACTGTCTGCGTGTGAGTGGGAATGATGTTTCACTTTCTACTAGTCTGTGCATTTCCACCGAGCTAGGCGAAACCATGAGAAAGATTTTTCTGGTGGAATAGTAAGTGCCACCAAAAATATTATTTTATTTCATACAAATGAACAAATAAAAGCAGTATAAATAATGTGTATTCTTTTTCTAAACCTCACCACCTATATACGGAGATTCCTTCATTGAAAGGAACGGCAAACCTTGAGAAATTAGGAGATCCCTTGGGAAATGAAGAATTAAACATGATATTAATTAAATTATCGCCAAAAAAAGTATTCTTTTAACGTTCAATAAAACTAATTATAACCCGATGGTACTGGAGTACAAAGTATGCAGAATTAATTATCACAAACTCTCTCGTATTAAAGTGACACTGGAGTCAATTAGACTTTAGTGACTTTTCATTAAAATCCACTACTGGGGTAGATCACGGGATAAGCCAGTTTTTTGTATGCGTTTTGACGTTTCCAGGCTTATAAGCTTACAGCTTCCCATACAAACTGCCAAGCCAGATAAGCCTGGGAATCGATGGTTAGATTGTTTTGCTTATGAAAGTGCTCGACAGCTGCTCGACAAATATCAAAACAAAGCATTTTTCTAGCAGGTTTAAACTAGGTTAGGCCATATTTCCCATAGGCTTAGGATGTTAAAAAAGGAAAAAAAATACATAAATACGCATTATTAATAAGTTTTTTTTTTTTTTTAATTTCTGGTGTTCTGGTGTTTAACAATTATTATTTTTATAAAAAAATCAGTTAAAAAAAAATTATCAAAAAAGGTAAATTATTATTTCAATTTACTTGCAGTTTTCCAGTTCACAGTTTACAAAGTCTAAACATCACTTAAATATTGCCTTGAAAATAACACGAAACATAAATTATGCTTTAAAACTGAACCGAAGTTTGCGTCCTCCGATTATTTCTCTCGATTATAATAGCATACAGAATATGAACATACCGTTTGTTGTTGCGTTGTGATGCGCAAGCTCATTTAATTTAGCTCACCCTCGTAGCTTCTATCCTTTTAAAAAATATGGTGATGTATTACTTTCTACTTCATGGAACTGTTTCGTGCATTTATACATTTTTACTGTTTGATGTCAAACTTCAACAACACGGAACCCAAACTAAGCGATCTAGAGTAACTAACATTTTGTAGTCCTTTACTTTAATTAAACCCGTTGCGGTTTACCGTTGTACATGGAATTTTATATAAAAGACCCTGGCATTCTGTTAGATTCGAGATTCACCGACTGCTTTAAAATTAAGCATGTGCTGTTAAGAATAAACAGAGATCTTAATTACCTGCACCATTTGGATTGTCAGTTTTGGATAATGGGATGCTTGAGAGTGCTATACAATTTCTTTGGCTGAAGTATGCTTCTTTGATTGGTGTCCTTCCTTAATACAGCTATAGCACGAGGGGAATGATTCGACGAAGTTTTCACACGACAGCGCAAGGTGTATGGAAATACATGTTCAACAAAACCTCAGTACTCTAAGCGTTGCCAGTTAGTTCGTTATAGCTCTTCTCTTCAAAGCCATGAACGTCCGTTCCTTATACTTCTCGATCTCTGGCTTACTCATGGTACAGCAATCATCGCTCGTAATGAGAACGTCATAACCATACTGACGGGAAGCCAGCAAATAATTCGTCCAGCTCTCATCAATCTATCAGCATTATAGGCTGCTTCGATGGTCAATCACTGTTTAAAAAAGTTTTTTTAGTGCCGCACCATGACCGTCACGATCTGGATTATATTCTTCGAGTCCGGCCGTATCAGTGTCTTCCACTTGCCATGTTCTTCATCGTTGATACAGTAAAATGCTTCGGATATATTCGCAACGTTGTTCTAAGGATCATGCTTCAAACTCGAACGTTTGTCAGTTAACACACTGAACACTCGAAAATGCGACATGCATGTGATTTCTCCTTTTATTTATACACCAGATTTAGCTACATACGGATCGCATACCAACTACAACGCCTACTTTGAACACAACTTACACAACACAACAAAACTGTGATGTTTCTTTAATCACAGTATTCAAACGAATGAGAACGAAAGCGCGAATGAGATATAATCCTTTGATTTTTTTAACATGTGGCGTGACGGGTGACGGGTTAGTTGTCAGCATCGGATTGAATTCTTGAGTTCTTCGCTCGACTCAACAATTGATAATTTTTTAAGTTGAATGTTTTTTTTAATGTTGAAATAAAGGAATTTCATCCTTTATAAATTACATAAAATTGTTTTTGACTCACGATACTTGAGGAAATTTCTTAGCTTGTATTTACGTATTCCCATAAGTATGAGTATAAAAAACGGTTTGAACATGCTTGAACCAATCTTTTGAAAGACATGTAAATACCGAGTAGGATTAATAAGCTCATAAAGGTTTTGAACCGGCTTTTCTTGTTGAGACGGCTCAATTGACTGATATATAAATAAGGTTAATTATTATAAGTATCTATGTATATAAAAAATGTAGATACAATTTTAAACTAAAATAAAAAATAAATATCCTGAAAATCTCGGTACAGAATACCTAATGTCATTCTTTATGCCAAAAATCTATGTCCGTATGTGATTGATGCAACCCGTTACCGATTCGCCGCTCGAAATCTGCTCGATTATTTGACACATACCGGCTTAAGCTTAAGCTTTCTAACTTTTGGGATGATCTACCTCACTTTTAGTTTCTATGAAAGATTCCTTTCGCAAACATCCAGAAAGGACGAAAAACGTAACTCATGATAATTTCTGATAAAACCATCTATTTTAAAAATCCCTAATATCATTTTTAAAGATCATGTGAACTAAATGCTCTAAAAAAAAGTGTTGAAGCAGAAAAACTGTAAGTTCAGGAGGTTTTCGTATACCCTCAATCCTTATGTATTCTTATAGTTTTATGAGATCTCTGGTGATCGTGCTTTCATTCGAATGATGTCTAGATGTAGGTCTAACCACTTCGCATTGGATTCCACAATTTGGATCATCTTCTATGGTCCTGCGTGGAGTACAAGGCTGCAAGACCTTCCTTGTTGGACGCAGTTTGAAGTATAGGAGGACCCCCTGATACCCCAATCTGCTGGGATCCAGTCTACCTCAGGGTGATGTTATATCTCACTTGTATGTATAAAGATGAATGAAGGTGTGAACGAGCTAGATTCGTGGAAGTGGTGGATACGATATGGCAATATTCGATCGGACGTTACAGAATCACCAGAACTACAATCTTCCAGAACTGGCAAAATCAAACCAAAGAAGGCAACATGGAAGAAAAAGGACGACACACTAACATCATCCACAATTGTGAATCTCGCTGTAAAAAGGACAACTCTAATGGAGGTCCCCTTTCATTGTTTGGAGAAGGAAATCCCAGCTCATGTAAATTGAAGCTTCGGCTAAGCTTCCAATAGATTTAAGTAATAATGCTTGGCCGTCCATTATGAGTCAAAAAATAGAACAGAAAAATAATTTATTCATCACATGATAAATTGCACCTTTAAATAATTAAAACTAATAATACTAACGTTATGCTCTCCTCAATTGGCATTCAACTACTTCCAAAGTTCAGCAACGCGATAACATAAAGGAGTGTGTAAAAGGATGGGAAAGAAGTGATCCATTCCTTAGCCTGATCGTTTCACCGTAATCGACAGATCAATTTCCAAAGCGAGAAACCATTTTTCATCGTGAACAAACGTTCCTGCATGCTGCATGTGCCAGTAACAAAATAACATTCGAGCATTGCATCATTCCGATGTCACAAGGTCTTATTTTCAACTGTCTCTAAGACGCATCCATCGCATCTCATACACGGATAAAGACTCTCACCCGGGAGGGAGTGCGAGAACAAATGGCCAATCTTGCTGCATTCTACTCATCGCCTTATGTCACTGGGAAAGTGTGTGGAAAATGGGCAAAAAGCGGCAAAAAAGACATTGCCCTACCAAAAAGGCACATCGTATCGGTGACGTTTTGTAAACCAGACAGGCACGAAAGCATCGCAGTTGATGCACACATAAAGCACACCGTACCCCGGTTTGGTGACGGTCGGCACAATGGATGCGAATCGGTTTGATGCTGGGCGAAACGACATCACACGGTACGCCCAAAATGGTACGTATTGGACGCGCCCGGCCGAAACAACCCGCGGTAAAACGGGCGTAAAATGATACGCAAAGTATTCACGGCAAAACAATGTGTAACGATGAAAGCGCTGACTGGGAAGGAAAGCAAAATAGCACGCGACACTTTGCATGGAAAGCATGGTAAATCGGCGTAAGTGCAAAGTGCAGCGAAAGTGCAGTTAGTTTGGAGTTGTGAGCTCACGTCGCAGTGAGCCCTACCCGCGCGTCTCCTGGCGGCTGTGGGTGGATTGTGTGCAGAAAAGCGTGGGGGAGGGAGTGTGGGTGGGGGGTCGGGGGTGGTATGTAAGTACACAAAATCAGTCAGCAAACAAAAAGGAAAGGCATACTGTTAGTGTCAGCCCGGTAGAAGGTTTTACGAGCGAAAGAGCAGCCTCGTTTCCTGTGGTGTATGCGGGCGATGGTGTCGCAGGATTAAGGTTAGAAAAGCGGTAGATTCCCGGTTCCGAAAAAGCAAAACCCATTGTTAGAGAAAGCCGGATCCTGGGAATGGTTTGCTGTTGTAAGCAGTGGCGGCAGCTATCCCATACGAGGTAGCACTTGCAGGAAGGAAGTTCATCAGGAAGCAGCAGAATGAGTGAGCGCTGGAGTGGAACGTCATCTCTTCCGAAGACAATCCTTCACACGCAACGCTATTCTGCCGCCCAGTGTGCAGTCCACTAGCAGTTCACAATAGAAAACACAAAAACCACCATCACCATCAAAGGGAGAAGAACAGCGGAACGGTATCCTACGACATCTAAAGCTGTGCCAACGATTCGCATCTTCGGGGAAAAATGGAAAAGGATTGCTCCGGGCTACTCTCACTGCCGTCGGGATGGTTCCAGCGAAACTGTGGTCCAGTTGCTTCGGAAGCTACATGATGGCCAGGAGAATTTGCCTCACGAATGGAGTCAAAACGCTGCTGGGACGTCTCTATGGGAACATGTTCGGTGTCCCCAAAAATTTCGAGGATCTCCCCACGAATCGTAATACCGCGGGGGTGGACAAAAATCGTTAGAGGACCGTAAGGGAAGGAAGAAATAAAACTGTGGACGTTTACTCACAGAGAAAGCAGAACGCGAACAGGGCAAAATTTAGCACTCGGAAACCATTCATCTTGGATGTGCCGTTTTTTTTTCCTGTTCCTCTTGCTGATGCTGATGCAAACCGGATGCTAAGTTCCACAACCCACAGTCGCTGTCGTTTGCTGGAATCCGTTTGATGTGAAAATCCAGTAAACACAAGGCTGTTTTCTCGCCGTTTTTCTTTTTTCTTTGAATGGGCACTAAGCGCACCGAACACACTACCCACTGACACTTCTGTCACCGGAAGACGCGGTGGAATAGATACTGATTACGCTTAAGTTATAACTGACTCCAGCAAAGAAGCACATCCGTCAGGTGGCAGGAATGTGTTTCCGAACTTGCGCACCGGATGCTTTCTTTCAACACTTCACTCACTGGGTTCACTTAGACGACACGCTTGACACTTCTTGTTTGACGTGACACTCGCGAGATTACTATTCGCACTGAACGTTATCACTGAAAGGTACGGTTTTGATCAAATTCTTCAACCATTCGAACTTCTGGCACTGAGCTGATTTCTTTATCTGTGAAATATTTTTCTAACCTGCAATATAGAACACAATAAATATTTGATTTGAACAATTTTTCTACAAACTGTTTCGCATCAGTACCCCGTGGTTTACACTCTCTTTTTTACGTCAAAACAATATTTCTCTCTCTCTCTTACTGCTGCCCCACGAATCGTTTGTTGTGTGGATATAATTTGCATAGGAATTCTACAACAGCGGAATTCGATCGCCGCCAACTTGAATGCTGCAGTGTTTTCACTTTTCACACCTCTCACTCGGAACTCAAGCACGGGAGAAACTGAAACGACACAAGAAAACGGTGATAGACAGATTAGTTTAGTTGGTCGGTGACGCCATTAGCTGTGCTATATTAGTGTCAAAATCAAAAAAACAACGGAAACTAGGTCACAATTTTACTACTAACGACGGAACACTCCATTGAACAACGGCCAACTCGACTTTTACTTCCACAGTGACAGTTTGTTGCTACGGCAACGCGCACACTTTGACACCGACCGATGCGTTCGAGCTCTCACCGACGACTGACCATCGGCGATTACTCAACACGGTGGGCAGGATACCGCCGTAAATCGCGAAGCAAACCGGTCTGCGTCCAGGTCATCGTCTCCGATCGTAAAACAAGTGTGGTAGATCCGGCTGTAGTACAACTGGCCTCTGCAGTCGGATGCAGTAATCAACCGGAAAAAAAAAGATGCACCTCCAGCAGCAAAGCGAAATCACATCTGGAGAGTACCGGTGCACCAGTCGCTCTCCCCCCGGGTGGAGATCTTGTGGTGAGTTTAGTCAACCGAAAATTACAGTCATCGAAAATCGTTAGTGCGCAATCGTACGCTAGAAGGATGTTGTGCCTTTCTGCGGTGATTCACCCCAAGGTCCGTTGCGTCTACGATCATGATCATCTCGCGCCGTCATCTAATGGGGCCGGCCGTACTCAAGTGGCGGATACGTTTTCGCATCTCCAATCTGGTTTGTGCAGGTTGTGAAAGTTTCTGATAGCCCGGGAGGAAATGATTGATTAAGCCACGGCGACTCCTGCTTCATTTTTTTTCCTCCTATTTATATTTTACTTCGCTAAAGATACATCCAAACAATACCATAAGATGTGCTTAAGGTTCATCTCTTGACGTGCTTTCTTCGGAACATAAACGGCTCTCGAGATTCAAGTGCTAAATGTACCCGTGTATCTAGTGAGCATGAAGTTCTCATCGAGAGGTGGCACACGTAAATGGTACTCCCTTCCCAATCGACTTTTGGCAGTATTTTCGTGCCCGGTTTGGAGAAGGGGCAGGGCAGGGGAAGCAGGAAATCGGTAGTTTTGTGATCTTTTGTATACCAAAGTATCGTTGGAGACCAATAATAACTTTCATAGATGCTTCTTTTGTTGTGAAAGTTTACCGTCCAAGGGATGCCAAAGTCTCCCGAGCTAACCCTAAAAGCGTGTTCTCCACTGAAACTCGCTGCAATTTTCCTTACAGTCATAGGGGGTATAGAAGCTAGTAAAAGCAAAACAAACGCACACACTTGATTCTGCCAAGACTGGAGATATTTTTACTCGTTTCTTCTTCATCGGCCACTCGACTAACGGTGCCTAACAGAAATGGTTACCGTTACAAAAAAAAAAAACCATTCCCGATACTAGAACTGCAAAGAAGGATGGGAGAATAATAAGAGCCATAGAATGAGCTAGGATTGCCGAGAAAAAATAATAATAAATGGCCTATTTCGGTCACACTGCCTCACAGTATCCGGAGGCGCTTCTATTCCACACCGGAAAAGGGCACTTCAACCGATAGCCGGGTCTACGCCCCGGACGACAACGGCGGGCCTGAACTAATAGAAAAAGGCCATTTTTTAGCAATTGATTGCTGAATAACATCCAGCATGGTGGCGTCAACTCGAAAGGGCGACACAATGCGCTAGTAGAAGCTTGGTATTTTTTTTCCCCTCCAGTTCCACTTTTCTATTTTCCGTTTGTTATCTCTCGTGGCCGTTGTTGGTTTTGGCCGCTGAAGCTTCAGTAACTGCTGAAAGCACCGGGAGATCCGGAAACCGGTGACAATGATACAGCCTGGTGCGGAAGCGAAAGAACGTGCGAAAACCATCATCATCCTGTCCCGATGGAGTCGAAGAAAGCAGATTTGCAAGATCGGTCGAACATCCCGAACCTCCGAAAGCGCTCCGTAACGCCACGGGCTGCAACCGTGCCCTCCGGGAGTTTTGGGACGGTGTCAGGCGGATGACACATTTTTATCGGAGATCGTATCGGTGTGTGGAGAGGTAAGCGAAAACTCACAACCTCCAATGCGGCCCGGACGTTGTCCGGGTGTGGTTATCCTTTTCCACTCGGTGCTGTAGCAGCTAAAACGGCGAGCGTGTAATGGTCAACTGAAGATGTTAATCGCTCTCGGAAGGCAGGAAAAGGACAGGAATTTATTGAAATCCACCTCCACCGTTTGCGATGCTTATCATAAGGGTAGAATTTTATTTTCGCAAAAAAAAAGCTGAACGATCAACGTTACACTATTGATGATACTGATTGTTGGTGCTGATTATAGAAGAGTATTTCACTTCAATTCATTGTGAAGTTGTGAGGTTTTATTTGTCAGAATCATGCATTTATGGGACCATAAATGTCGTCTATTTTCAGCTCGTTTAGGTGTGTTTTTTTTTGTTAGGTTACGTCACGTGGTCAGTTATTATTGACTTCACGAGCAAACCAATGAGAACCAAAATGAGTGGATATATTTGACCGTTTAATTGACATTCAATACACCCCAAGACTAAAAAGGATTTTAGGAACTGGGCCATACCTTATTTTTCTGCAGATTATTGTACAGTTGATAGGGTATATCGTTATTTCTTTTAATCTTTTTACAGTCCACCTCCTTTGCCCACAAGTTGTTGTGAGTGGTCCTAGCTCTGTACTTCCACAGACTTTATCAGCTTTCTATATAGCCTATGTTTTCGAGGTGATTTACTTACGGAAACATATTTTAATAAATAATTTTACACAACAAGCCACGGTGTTCGATCGGCAGAAGTGGAGAAGAATTCTTCAGAAGATCAAGATCGCTAACCGGTAAGGTAGCGCCGGATAAGTAAGTAGGCACTAAATTCGGTTTTGGTAATAAAAAATGTAATATATTCCGATTTATCTTCGCCCAAAATTGAAAAATAAACGCTATGCTCTATAACGGTCTTTCGGGAAAAGACAAACAAAAAACTAAACCCGAACACTATATGGAAATAGTCCTACATCCCACTGAAAAACGACCAACCGTACCGATGTAATAAGCTCGATTCATCTTCAACACGTTCCGTTTTATCTTGTCTTTAACCACATTTTTACTACGATATGATCCCATGGATCTCCAATGGTTTTTTTGCCCTCGGTCTTCGTATGAGATTTTCCTTTGTAAGCTGCAAGGAAAAGGCCGCTTTCCAACCAACCCACTGACCTCCAACGGTGGTACGGGTACCCGTTTATTGAATTAGAGATAAAACAGAACAACGGCCCTAATATTTGCTTTCCGCTGGTCCGCGCATCCAGCATCGGCCCACAGGAGCCCCTGTCAGAGTAAATTTGTTTTGCAAAACAAAACAACAAAAACTGTAAACAAATAAAATAACAACACCCAAAGGCCCTTTTTGGCTGATGTAAATTTATAAAGCCCACTGAAACGATTTGGTCAAGTTCGCTTTTGTTTTTTCGGGGCTTTTCGCCAACAAACGGCAAAAGTTCACCAGTCGAACGGTGCGTGACGGTCAAGTTGAAAAATTCCCACCTCCAACCCGTCTGACAAGGGGCTGACCGGGGTGACTCCTTTCCTACTCTTCCTGTTTTTTTTTGTGTGCCTGGGAAGTTTCTTAATGCGTTTTTTTTTTGGTTTGGTTTGGTTGGTTCTGTGCGCTGTGGGTACACATTTCGGTGGAAAATTATTTAAATTAGAAGAAATTTTCCTAAACGAAAAGACAGACAAAAATTGTCCCTCGGTCGCTCGAAAGTCCACTCGAAAGTTGTGCCAGAAGTCAGAAATTGGGGACAAGCGTAAAGTAAACCGACCCACAAGAACAAAAAAAAACCTGAACATCCCTCCACCTGCAAAAGGTGAAAGTCTTTTGGTGAAAGACAAGACGCACCAATGGTTCTAATGGTGAAATGGTTAACGCATTACGCTTCAAGGAGTTTTCTCCGAATTTCCATCCGCCCTTGCAAGGAAGGGGAACAAAATGGTAATGTACAATTTGTACGCCCAGGCAACGACAAGGTCCAGTAGGCGCGATGGGTTTTATTATAGGAAAGCTTTTCCGCTACCCGTCGATCATCAAAGCAAACGATGTGCTTCCGGATCGATAAATAACTTTTCCAACAGCAATTGATCGAGAGGAACGGGACAGCTTCGTGGTACATTACACTTTAATAATGTCCATCAGGATGATATAAAAAAAATCCATCCATCCAGTAATTAGGACGTCCTTGTGCACCATCCTTAACGCGATGACGAAATGTTGTGTATTGGTGGAAAAAATAAATTTCTATATTTATACACTCCGTAGCCAATCACATTTCCTTTATTTCGATTTTTTTTTTCACTTCCTTCGCATCATCCTCCCATGTCTGCCTTCTTTTCGCAGCGGAAAAACGAGTCCAAAATGTTGGTAAAATTAACTCACCAGAGATGAAATATTTATTACAATTACATGTCCAGCTACACGGGTGCGCTCGCGTCGGAAGCATCTTTGTGACTGTAAATTTAATTTTCGTCCTTATCAAAATACAGCCAAAGCTCGACCAACCGAGGAACACGTGGAAATCCCGTGCCGTCGGGTTTTGGCTGTTGCGACGCTGCATTATTCAAATGGATCATCCTACGCCAGCCCAAATATGCAAAATAGTATCAGGCTGACGCGAGTGGGAAGAACAAAAAAAGCTGTAAAATGAGGCCAAGAATGCTCGAAGCAAGATTTGATTTCTGCTAGCTTGTGCTTTGGGTGGGGTGGTATTAAAAATTGGCTTCCGAGTGTGATTTCGACCGGCTCGTGTTCGCGTGAATTTCGTCTGATTTGCCATCTTTTGCAAAATCTCTCCCAAGTACAATATTGTCTACACCTGGCAAAAGAGAACGAGAGCTAAAAATAAACGCTGGAGCTGTATTTGAATGCGATACCGTCGTACCGTGGAGGTTTCATTTCTTTCACGCCGCGAAGTAGCTTTCAATCCGGATCCGGAAGCAAACACGCTTTTAAACGCTCGTTCGAACCTTTGGACAATCTCAATATGCTGCCTGTATCGTGCAGGAGTACATCGCATGTGTGAAAGGTACCGAACTTTAACCGAAATCATGATGAAACAATAATGGTTCACTCCCTACCACTACAGACAGGCGCGTGTTTGCGACAAGGGGGAAAAAAAGGGCTACAACACCAAGTGCTGAGTACTATTATCATAACGCTCTACAAAACTCTCGTGCAAAAACGGGCAAAAATATCAGCAATAGAAAAGCGAAAGGGAAAATTCTAAAAAAGAATATCTCTTAATGGCCCATCCAAGACGGCCGCAACTTTCTTTCATCCCTGTGAAATGGGCATGAATGGGTGCCGCAGGCAGATTCTTCACCACCGGAAACAAAAACCGCACAAAAAGGAGACTTAACATTGCGGCACACTCATCCCCCAAATTCCACATCTTCAGGCAACTCCCCACCCCACCCCCCTCCCCTCCCAAAAAAAGGCCGGTAACGCACGCACATACACACACACACACACCCCTTACACCCAACCCCTTGCTGTGGCCGACAAGGGTAAACTTTCACGGGCACAGGGTGTATATATTTTTTTGTTTCTCTCTCTCCCTTTCATCCTATTTTGCATTTCCGTTGTCGGTTTTGGACGTGAGCTTTTTTTTTTACTTCGGTTTTTGCTGAACCACGCAGTTGCCCGAATGATAATCACATGCAAATTAGTTTAAGACAGCGGCGCGCCCAAACGTCCGCAGTGCAAAGTGTGCGCGCCACACCACGGCGGGATGGTAGCATAAATGGGGTGGGGTGGGAGAGGGGGGGATTCACAGGGTGGCTTCTTCTAGGTTGCCAGGGTCCAGTCCGGCGGGATGATGTAGCGGTTTTTCTATTGCTTTCTTACAATTCCTGTCATCCTGCTGCCTGTCCCTTCAGTGCCCCCCCGGGTCCGATCCCGAGGTCCTGTGGAGCAAGCTTTATCGTTCTGTGGCATTATTCATCGTGTGTTTTAGGGGACGCAACATGGACTCGGTTTTGTGGAGTTCGGTGTTGGATGGTGGATGTGTCAGAAATCGAAACTTAAACGGCTTTTTTTTATGTTGGTTTAGGGCTGAAGTGACTGACCGGGGTGAAAGTGCTGATAAGCATGAGCAGAGAAGAAGGAAGAAGGAGCAGAAGAAGGAAGGATGCGTTTTTGGGGAGAGGTGGTTTAGGCAGCAAAGTGGACATCAATTAGTATGGTGAGCTTGCTCGCTGCGTGATAAAGTGTGTGTGTGTGTGTGTCTGTTCGGTCCGAAACGGGGCCGATTTAGCATTGTCACGGGTGAAGGATATGCAAAGTAGACCGGCCATATGAAGATAAAGCTGCCCTGAATAACCATGTTTTGGTAAAACGCATTGAAAAATTCCATTTTTAACAACAACAAAAAGACTAACAAATACCAACACCGACGTCAAGTACCGTAGCGCGGCCATGTTGAATATCTTCACCGTGACAGCACTCTATTATTGGTGTGAAATATTTCAACCATATGTCGACGGTGGTAACAAATACCGGGAATACTTATCGCTCTGCTGAAACGCTAGAAATTTACTACCAGCAATTCAAACAGTCTATCAATTATACATTACCGATCCACCCTATTCGTGGGGTGCTCTGCAGCACTAGACTCCTACTAGCGTATGCAGGACAGACGCCAGGAACGCCCCAGTACACAGCACGTCGTTCCATTATCTACAATGCAATTGTATCCAGCGCTGGCCAAAATGTCGATCCGTACCGACGAGACTGTGGAAGCGATCCCGGTCACATTAACATGCCCCGTGCGCAGAGAACGGCAAAAGCACGCTTATGCTGGAGCGCGCCGGAACAAACCCACCGGTGGTACGGCCGGTGCAGGAGGAGCGTGGAAAATAAATAAACTATTTCCGTTGAAATGCCACTTATGGAGGTAGTTCGACACGAATGCACCACCGGTATCGGTACGGGGACCTCCGTTTGCTATCCTTCTGCTATACACTGGCCGGAAGTACAGTGCAAATAGTATGTGGACTTGGGGGAGCGTCGTTGTGTGCGAACATGTGGCAGCACGGGTGCAGCATTTCCAAAACAAGAGGGCGCAACCTTCCAAAGGATGCAAGAACCGAACCGTTAAAGCTTGAGCTCGAACGCAATCTGCCGGTCCCGGAACCGGAAGCGAACGGACGGATTCTTTGCCGGGAAGAATTCCCGACAGTCTTCATGCGGACCATCGAGTATCCTGCTTATTTCTCTGTTAACTCTTGTCTAACTCGATACCGCTTTTTCCTTCCTTTGCTCGAGATTGCTAGCTTCTGCCGGGAGGATACAGAATTGAGATTGACAGCCAAACTCAATTACACACCACTCACGAGATACGCGAATGTGGAGAATGTGTTTTAAAAAATAACGGACCCGTTGTGCGAGACACGCTTCAGCGCAGAAACATCCCAACACGCCGGCGAAGCACGTCAAGTATAATCCAATTCGAGACGAGCGAAAAGAGTTCGCATCATTAGAATGTGCGCTGGCAGCCGCCCAAGCAGTACGGTGAGCAGAAGAAGATCGTTTGCAGCGTGAATTCACACCGGATCCCGTCATGATTCATTAAAACGTCAATTTTGACAGGTTCCACGCTTTGTCACCAAAACAAGAGCAGCCCCATCAAGTCTCAGGACATTGTTGGGGGAAGAATAAAAAAATGCATGTTGCCAAGTGACGGAAGAGAAAGCTCGTGCGAACAAACTCTTTCAACATACTCGAGCCTTTCGATCGTCAAATCTCAGATTGGTGGATTGCGTACGGGAACGCGAATTGCGTCCCGTTTGCGTCAATTTGTCCCGATTTGTTAACGCCTGTTGAGTGTGCGCCACAGAAAATGGGGGGGGGAAATTAGCATCGGACGTGACTTTTCGCTTACTTTTCAAGCGATTCTCTCATCGAGCGTCCACGTCCACCTCCTTCGCCTTAGTACACCCGGCAAGAAGCGCCCCGGCTAGAAGTGGACCAGTACATCAGCTATTCAATCGCACGAGATGTCTCTCATGGCGGTGACAAGTGATATGCAAACGTCAGTACATCCCGCGAGACTTCACATAGGCAAACATGTGTGCCTATACACTGACGTGGCTTTCGAAACACAGATTGATAGTGAAACTTGACGGTGAAGCTACCAACAATGGACCTACTGGCCAGCGGAAGATGGCCCAAAGTGAGTGCGTCCGAGTGCATACGCACACACACTCTTTCTCTATCTTGCGCCCCGAAAACACCTCCGGGGACGTTGGATGACCGGATCATCCGACACGCTCGCGTCAGCACGCGTGCTCTTGACAATGAACTCCAAAGCGGTCTCGAATGGCTCCGTCCACAAGCTGTCCGCCGTAAGTGTCCGAAATATGAGCACGAGCGAACTGAGAAAAGATACACGCGGGGTGGGAAAAAAGTCAATCCTCGCCTGAAGTTCGCCGGTCCCCGGTTCGGTTTCGGTTCGGTTGCTGTCCAATGTCGGTCGGTATGTGTTCACCCTTTCTTTGTGCATGTTGTGCGTGATCAAACCACGGTCCATTCATGCTTCTTCCATTTTATTTGTAGCCGCATTCTTCTTTAGCGGTGCACTATACACACCAGGAAGGCGGTGAAAGTGTCGATCAGTTTCACTCGATATCGGTGGCTTGGAATTTTCGGGGGGGATTTTTGGAATATTTGTCATCCCAGCGTACGTTGGTGTGCATCGTTGGGAACAGTTCACTCACACCAGGGACGGCAGAAGGGAAGAGTCCGATGAAAGTTGCCTGATTTTCACACAATTTAAATTTACTATTAGCACTTCGGCGGCTAATGTTTACGTTAAACATCGTAGACTTTCGATTAACGTCCAGCTGAACTGTCGGCGAAAGTTTAAAACCTTCGTACTATGCTTTCTAAACTTGGCATAGATAATTGGAAAATAATTTTCAAATCCGATTGATTATTCCCGAAATAGTTGACAGCAAATAGAGACTTAATCTTGATAATAAAGTAATTCGGTTGGGAAAGAAAACTGTCGGCCTAGATCCGTTTAAGGGCGACCATACCCATGTCGATTCCATGATGGAGTCGACCAAAGCGTTTAATTTGACACACCACCGGAGCGAGATCAAATCTAATCTGGAGTGATGGCTCTAGTGATTATTGAAATACTCTAGCAACCTTTCTCTAAATGTTTCTATACATCTTGACATCAAGACATCTTGATCTTGACAATGGAATGAAAAAGTTGACAAATTGGAGTATGCTCTGTTGCGGAGTGAGAGTATACTTAAAGTGGGTAATTGTTTCACATCGACCCCAATGTCGATAGATATCCAACATCTAATATTTACAATGCCGGTCATCGTAATAACTTCAAAAAGGATAGCATGATGAACACATATTGCATTTTTTCGTTCAAAGTTCAACCTTCAACTCACCCAAAAAAATAAACAATTTTCAACCACATTGCATTAGCAAGTCTGCCAATAGCTTGGTTTTGTTTACTACACTGCCAACGGTGAACGTAACGTAACGAACGAAAACATCACAATGCGTATCCGTTTGCTCAACGCAGCGCATCGCTGCTTCCAGTGACGAATGCAATCGGAATGCACTTGACCGGAAACGCGTAAGGAAATGGTGTGCAAAACTCGTTCAAGGCCAACACGTATCAAATACACGTCACCTTCCACCTCATTAAAGCGTACGTTGCCCAATGTTTCCATCGATTAGCAGCAACAAAAACGGTTACCAATCTTTACTAGCCCGACCCTGAAGGCGCCCACCGTAGCAAGATAGTTAAACTAGTTGTTACGAAAGGAACACAGAACGTAACGCTAATGTGGAGCCCATGCATCATCGACAGAAGGTGGGGGCAAAAATGTACCATTTCCTTCCGCGGTAGCTTCTCGCACATCATCCATAAAACGGCCTTCCAGAAATCCGGGAACTCCGAAAACGACGCGTAAATCCTATCCATACGGATATCTTAATTTATTGCAGCAATTTAATGAAAACAAATAGGCACCGAAGGCAGCAATCCAGCTCGGTTCCGGCTCGATTGGGGATAGACGATGCCATCTTCATTGATTAGGACAAATGGCCGGAGGCATGCCGGGGATGAGAGCTCCGAGTCTAGGGGGTGAGAAAACTCCCCGGACCGACAAGATCGACGAGCGCTGGGAGTGTAATAAAACGTCAATGGCAGCGAAGAAGCAGCACTCACTAGCGAACGAGATTGCCATTTTATTACCTCAACAAACAAGGGCTTTGCCCCGGGGTCTGGAATTTTGGGGAATGATCTACGGCCATTGCTCGAGGACATCGCGGCACTCGGTATCGAGTGGTTTTTGGTACTGTTTTGGGCAAGATAGTTCATACCGGATGCCGCACACAAAAAGCGATTGGAACTATGCTGTGTTGGTATTGGGTAACCCCCACCGAAACAATTTCCCACGGACGTTGCTATGTTCGACTGGCTACGGCAAACTTTGCTTGCAAGAACTTGCCCATCGTCTGGAAGTAGCCAATCACGTCAAATGGAAGCTATAACAAGATCCATTCCAGAATGCAACCGGAACGTTGTACAAAGAAAACTATCCCGTTCAATTTACGTTACCATCCGGTAAGACACTGTGCCACCCCCAAAATTGGACCAACTTTACCGTATGCAGTGGCGGTGGAACGATGTCAAGAACTTTACCGGAAGTGCTTGCTGCGAGCGCCAGTTCTATGTCATTTCCCTCCCGCTCCACATCCACAACAGACGTAACCCGTTACCCGTTGGGTGACAGGATCGTTAGACGTCC
Source organism: Anopheles marshallii (assembly GCF_943734725.1). Classification (NCBI taxonomy): domain Eukaryota; kingdom Metazoa; phylum Arthropoda; class Insecta; order Diptera; family Culicidae; genus Anopheles; species Anopheles marshallii. The sequence continues at coordinate 40,282,903 of NC_071326.1, read as the reverse complement.
ACAGACACAAACAGAAAGGATGGAATGTTGGAAGTTTTTGTCCAGAAGGAATACACTCTTATTATTGTCGGGACACACATTCCGTGCACCGAGAGTTGAAGTCCTTTGAGGGTGAAAATTCAATTAAACCCAACCAACCAGTCGGTCAATCACCATTACCGGATGGGACCGACGCATGCGGGGACGTGGGGTGCACGTGATGACGCCACAAATGAACTATTTCCGGGCATGGCCATCCGTTTGCCCCCAGCAGAGTAGCGTCATCGGTCTAGACGTAAAGCGACAGATTGAATTTAAACTTGTGCGACACTTGTACGCTCTCGGCTCACGGACACGGACGACACCGACACCCGGGGTAGCTTCCGGGAAAAGCTCAATGCAAATCATTGTCGAAGATTGCCGTGCCTTTCATCACGTTTCGGCTTCCCTTTCCCCTTTTTTTCCATAGCAATCCCTGGCAATCCCCGACCAAAGAGGGAAAGACAACGTGACTCAATATTCCGCACCTTGGCATCATCAAACGACTTAAACGTCTCGCTCCCGAAGGGGCGATAAGGAATCGACCGAAAGCGCCGTGATAAGAAAGCGGTTGGCAGACCCGAATACATGCACGAACACCTTCGTGGCTGAATCATTGGTTCCCGCGTACAGATCGTCACCCCCGGCTGGATCGATGTAAACAGAATGTCTTCATAGATTTAGAAACCGGATTTGACAGATGGAGGAGAAAAGGTGCACAGGATCAGCTTCATGCAAATCGTCCCTGGTCGACTCTTCGACTAACCGACGGTGGATTGGATCCTTGCTGCAAGCAAGACATGCAAATAGAAATTTTGCGCCCAACGGCTTCTTGCCGTAGAAGATAAATCACAAAGAAAGTGAAACACAGTGGATGGAAAGTCGCCTTCTTTCTATTTGCCCGGTTTGTGTTTCTTTGTATCAATCTCATTTTTGCCTCTATGAAAAAACCCTAAACCCTAGATTCACTTGCGGTTCTTATCAAACGATTTTTTTCCATTATTTTCGCTCTCGTTTCCATTCTGAAGCTGCTTACCATTTTCCACCTACCATGCCGGAGGGAAATTTTATTGGGGCGCTACCAGGGAAGAAGGGATGAAAATGGGAGCGCGGGAATGATTGAAAATATCAAAAAGTTGATAATGCGAAAAAGCAAATCAAGAAACATGGTGTGCTGCAAAATTCGTCCGGATCTTCAGCGACGGAAGTCAGCGCTGCGCCGAAAAAAGGAAAAATAAAACCGAGAAACCTCCGAGGAAAATGGTTAAAGGAGCGAAACAAAAAAAAAAGAACAAACTGCAACTGAAACGGTGTCTTCATTGTTGATTGAATCGATGTTCTGCTCGGTGAATCGTATTTTAAATGGCAATTTCCCTGTGCCCACCAAACCCCTCGTCACACATTTCCCGGAGGGTCAATGTGCGTAGGTGCGATGGCGGCTAAGTAGAAAACTTTTCGCCTTTTGCATACAGTGGATTATCGAGTGTCACTGTTGCGGGAGGGAAGCGAAAGAAATAGTTTAAAGCCATAGGAACCGGAAGGAGCACCAATTCCAATAACTCGTCGTTGGGTTGAACCAGCAATTTTCCAACCCAGTTCCGAAACTTTGTCTAGCACTGCTGACAATAAAAAAAAAAAAACGAAGTATAAATCAGATCTCAACCATAACGCACTCGAGAAGTGCTTGAGAAGAACTCTCGAGGACACTAGCAGCAAAAGATGTGGTGAGTAGTTTTCCACACGATAAGCGCCTATTAAGTGTAAACGGAACGCCCTTGTGGTAAGCCTTATGGCTTTTGTCACGAAGCCACAAATAATATCGTTCATTGATTTATTGTCAACGAGTGCGTTGCAAAGGATGGAGATAAACAGCATGCAGCATGAATTTTTCTAATAAGTTAAACTGTCAAATGTTTCCCTTAAAAATTGGCTAATGTCCATATCAGTTATTAGTTCTGAAAATATGATTCAATATGATAAAGCATTTAAAAAAAATCTTTTTGCCGCATTACTGAACTGGGATAAAATCTAAAAACAAAAACCACAAATGGTTAGCCAAAGAAGACACTTTAAAATCCCGCAGCTGTAGTGATACAGAGTTCTGCAACAGATAAGAAAGATTCTTCGATCACATTTTACTGATTTACCCGAACGAACAAGATAAACGCGCCATTTGTTATGGAATGCGAGAGCACAATTTAGTGAGTAGTGGTTGAGATTCAAACGATTTTGCTGTTGTGTTTATACCGGTAGCTTCAAAGGTTGATATATATAAAGGAGTTTTTGTGCAAAATTTCAAACGAATTATTTATTATGCTGGAATCAAGAAGATTCCAGATAGTAAATAATAACAAACATTCTATTTTTCATATAATTTTCCAGCCATCAAACTGTTAGTTTAACAAACATAAACACAACAAAAATAATCTATCACATCCATTAAACTATACACGTGATTCCATGTCAAATGCGGAGTTTATCTTAATTGTTCGCTCGCTTCTGTTTCATACAGAATTTTATATAAAAAAACAATAGTTCAGTTCAGTTCAATTCTCACGCAATCGACAAGTGTTTTAAAACATATTTGCCAACACTTCATTAAACTGAACCAATAAAACTAAACGTACAAACAGAATGAAAGGATTTTGTTTTTCCTTTCGCCCATTTCTACTTGCAACCACCTTTCCTAAAAACGAGTTTCTAAATCATCAATGCGTACAGAATCGGGATAAATTCATTTCGATACTGAACGCTAAACTCCACTTCAAGTGCATCGGATGCAAATAAACTCACAATTGCACCTAGCTTCAAGCACCATGTCAAACTTCATCCGCACACACCCCTTTAAAAACTTCATCGCCGCCCATTTCCCGATCTATGTTGTGCCCGGTAGTATGTGTCTCTCTCCGGTGGGTGTGAAAGTATTTTCACCTCTGCGTACATATCGCATAAATAAATAAGTCATAAATTTTTATTCACAACCCATCCCACTTAAACCCCCTCGCTGCTCACGGCATTTTCCAGCCTTCTACCATAGTCTGGGGTAAAAAAAAACGAAAGAAAACGCGAGAGCTTTCGAACGAAACCTACAGAGCCAAAAAAAAAAAGCACACACAAACACACAATTTATGGAGAATTCTAGCAGTACAGTGGAAAAATGAAGCACGTGGTAGTCTCATACCCTCCCCACCGATCCAGGTTATTCAATTCATGGTTTTTCACGTTCAACGAACAATAAACGGTACGCGGCAAGTGTACAACCGGGCACATAGATCGGGAGCATAATTCACAGCATCAAAAAAGCGGGGGAAAACAACCTTTTTTTTTTGTTTGTGCTGGTGGGTTGTTTTTCCCTTTGCTTCTGTCTCTCATCGCTGCTGCAAAAAAAGGGGAATCCGTAAGCCCGGGAGTAAGCATTTTCCTCAAATTCAGCATTTTTGTTTTCAATCCCATCGAGGCGCGATGGTAAGCTCGCAGGGTGGGGAGATGCACCAGGGCGCCCGGTGGGTGGTGTGGTTGTGTGCTTTATTTTATTTCCCAAGTACTTTATCATCGCGAAACCACAGCCCAGCCGTTCATCCCCGTACGCTCGCACACTACGCAAGTGTTCATTTGTTGATTTTATTTTACGTTTTATTTATCTATATTCGGTTTGACGTGTTTTCGTTCGCATCCTGTACGGCGGCATACGTCCTTTATAAGGTCTTAAGGGGGCTACCAGCGGAGCGGTTTGGTCGGAGCGCAGGCGAAATAAGCACAGCGCAAAACAGCAAATGCGCGCTCACATCCAAGCAAGATCCAAGTGTGCTTCGGTGTTGCCGCTTTTCCGTTGGCGTTGGCTGTGCTTTTTGAAAATGCTCCCCCCCAATTTCGACTGCGTGTTTCGACGAAGTCTTCCTTTTCTTAACAAAATTCCTTTTTTTTCGCACGCGAGTGCGCCACTTGAATGTTTTCCTGCTGAAAAAAGAAAATATTGTACGCGAATTATTAATTGTGGCAGTTTCCCGGGAACAAACAAATTCCAGGCACGTGAACGAAAGTGTGCCTTTTCATCCGGGCCATCTTTTGCCGTGGTGGCATAATATGGTCCATGCTGTGTGTTTTTTTGTTTTGTTTTGTACCCAGCAACACCACGATACAGTCACTTTTCGGCACCTATGTCCCTGGTACTAAGTGCGTTTAACCCGTTTTTTGCAGGGATTAGATGCTCACACGATGTTCATGCGATGGGGTGGTGCCATTAAATTAATGGATAATGTTCAACTGCCAAACCCGAGCGGGGTGGTTTCGCGCATGAAGATATGCGTACGTGTGTGAGATTGTGTTTTTGTAGGTCCGGAGATCCAAAAATCATTCGGAGTTTTGCCCCTTTCCACGAAAGGTTGCCCGTGTGCCAGTTTACGCTTCGCAGAAGGTTGTTAAAAAGTTTCGAAAGGGTATGTGTGGGTTTATTTTTTCAATTATATTTTATCCTTTCGTATCGCACAACATAAATACACACACACACACGCCACAACTGAGATTTACTGCAAGTCGGCTTTTGAAACGGAGTTTGCTACTAATATTTTTAAATTAGTAAGCACAGCATTTTTCCTATCCGGCACCACACGCAGTGGTACCGATAGCGATAACAGAAAATAAATGGTCGTCTTATGGTGCAGGATGAATGATGAAAAATGAGACCCATTTGGTGGATTCCTTCCTCACCGAGGGTTTCCACGCATGACTGAGCATGAGCGAGTTTATTTTGTTTGCCCGACATACGGAATACATATTGGGGTCATGATGCAGCCGATTAGTTACTCAGTTATTTCACTGTTATAGTGATAGCATAAATATTGCTAACAAAATATTGAGGATTTTTTTTACTTATTATTGCAAAAGATTCATAATTTTGATTGTAGCTGAAAAAGATAGACTTATTCAGATGAGTATTTTCATAACCTGGCACAAAAATCGTTTATAATTGCTTTAAGGTATGCTTTAAGCTGTCATGTAACATTCTAATGAAGCATTAGACTTCATACTTCAAAAAATTCGGCTCGCGAGCTGGAAATATCGGAGACCCCTGCTCTAGAATAAAATTTATCCTTGTATTAGAGAGTGAACGGAGTATGGATAACTCTTTTAAATAATATAAAAATTGCTTAAGCTAAATAAAATTAATACGAAGATGATGCATAAATCATCTACAATCTGAAGCTACCTAAAGGCTATTATACTTAAATCCAGGAATAGTAACAGTACTATACTTGTGAAAGGTAAATTGACAATTATAGTCACTCTACATATTTTTAAAGTGTTCTCTCAGGCTTTCAGCAGATAATAATAAACTCTGGAGATTTGTTTTATGCAACAATTGCAGGATTCCACTGTTGTAAAATTCACTTTACCTTGCAAACATAAAAAAAGGAAACTAATCCTTCTGCAATCCGTGCCCATTGAAAAAGGTGGACGTACCGGCAACTAAATCCACATCCGTACCTTACGTTCCAGGGGCTTAAGCGCTACTCAGCGGAATGCAATCCTGGACTTTGCAACGACAAGTAGTAAACTTGAGTTTATTATTTCCTTTCCTTTCTCTATATTGTACCACTGCAGTAATTTCACGTCAGTTATTTACTGAATGAAATTTTTTTGGGTTGGAATTTAGCTTAGGTTTGTTTCATAATAAACCCCGCAGCTTAGTAACTATGACTTAGAGGAACATAGCTCCGGTGTAAGTATTAGTTGAAACGGAAGAGAAAAAGCTCTCGTTGATTACTGTTCTGTCAAATGCACTCAGTGATGTGCGCTCTACTGAGGGTTACAAATTAACTGTCAAAAGGAAAGCGTTTTTCCTGCAACGGCTCCTGGCTATTCTCGGGAACCTTTGAACAAACTAGTTGAAAAGCTCATTAGCTCATTGTAGCCATCTTTTGGTAGAAAATAATGGTGCTTATGGTTTAATTATTTGTTTCGATCCTTTTAGTATTTCCGCACTGTAGCAAAGGCTCACAGGAAGCGAGTGAGTTTTAAAAGTCGATTTAAACTTTGACAAACAGTGCGACCAGGACTGAAAAATGAAGGAAAGGAAGAAAAAACACTGCAGATTTTCTTTTCAAAACTTTAGCTTTTAACCAGCTGTTTTTCTTTTGAAGATTTACTTCTCTAAACTATTTAGGTCTGCCCAGCCCAGTTCACGGTCGTGCTGGGTTTTATGTTCTTTCGGTGGACCAACTCGTTCTGCTACTAAGAACACTACTTTATTAGCAATCCTTTTGATGCAACCGAAAAATGTAACGCTGCACATGATGGTGGATATGCGGCTGTGGCATGAAAACAGCCAGCGTACCGGTTATAAAGCACCGGGATGGATGATGTTAGAAGCATGAAATTGCTCCTTTTTTTCGGTCTCTTTTGTTTTCTCATCCAGTACGTGCCGGGTTGGACCGAATTTGCCGTCTACCTTACGATGATCTCGTGACATCGTCTCGTACACGAAACATCCTTCGCCAAAAAGGATTGAGCAGATTTTGGCTTATGCCGAAACGCGTTAGCAGTACGGAACATTTATACTGCCACTAGACGACGGAAGCTGCCCCGCAAGAAGTGTACAAGTTGGCGTCCCGACAGTAGAAGCGAGCTTTCGTCCAGTGTTTCGCTATTTTTTTCTCTTAAGGTTTCATGTGACGGGAAGCTTTTTGTTGCTCCACTTTGGGTTTAAAATAGACGAAAGCAACATACCAAATACCAGACTGTCACCCACCGAGGGTGGATACGGTGGCAACCGCAACGATGCATAGGGAAGGTGAGCGTAGACTTGAAATTATTCATAAATAATTTATGCCAACTTCACACGATACTTTCCCACCAGTTAAACTCTTCAAGCCGTTCGCTCTCTCTCTCTTTGTCTCCCCCTAAAACTTCCCATCTCGAAACGAACCTGACAGACCATGGCGCACTATGAACAGCGGATGCTTTTTTGCCAAAAGGATTCACCCGCTGCCATCCAGCTCGTGTTTCACCTGGTGTGCCGCGTGCGTCAGGACACATCCCGTACAGGCACTGATGTACACATCCCGCTGTCAAAAGTTTGCCGCTTGTGCCAGTCGCGCCTGACGCCCGCAATAACGTACACCATTTTTTTCCCGGCGACCTTTTCGTTCTTCCTTTTATGCACGCACGAGTTTGCTGGATGTTGGATGTTGTTTAGCAAAAAAAGTAAAGCTAACAAAATAAAACCACCCGCTAGAGAGGGCCTGCCGTAATGGCTGGGTAAGGTGTGCTTGGGAGAGGATTTTCTGTTTTCAAACACCGTACGCTCGTATGCGTATGGTTTGTGTGCAGCGAATGCCACCGGATTGTGGTTGGGCGACAGATGCAGTTAGTCGCATGATGTGTCTGCATAATTTCCGGCGCACTGTAATGAATTTGCACATCACACAATTAACTGGAATGCATTTATGAAGCTAACAGTGTTTCTAGTATTTTGTTACTGGTTGCATTTACAGCGCGTCTAACATTATGCATTTTGCTTTGAGTTTCTATTCCGTATTGTTTAGGAAAAGGGTGAAATTTTAACAATAAAAGCATCATATTACGTTTTTCTAACTTCAAAACTTTACTCTACTATTAAATGATTTGCAGAGTTTAGGGATTTGCATGGCCCTAGGCAAAACATTTACTTCTATATGTTCTGTTGAGCTATTTTCCAAAAGGAGTTGTTGAGCTAGTAGGAGATGTTTGTTGTTTAATTCGTCCTCCGAGAACACTTCAAAGAATATGTTGATACTGGAGATGGGAAATTTGATTCTTTTTAACGATTTAAACCCGAACTAAAGAGTTCGAATAACGATTTAACTCTTATACTCACTCTTCAAGAATTCAATAATTTCCAATAAGCAAGAGAAGGGGGGGTGGTTTGTTGCGGTCTTCATTTCAGGATTCAAATCTTGAGTTAACTCCCACAAGAGTTAATTAAAGATTTAAATCTTGAATTGAAGGTCACCGCGAAGAATGAAATCATAATTATTTTGAATGATTTAATTCACTGCATTCATTTAATTCATTTTAATGAGTTAAATCGCAAAGAGTTATAAATACTCTGTTTCGAGATTTGAATCAACCCAATCACCAGAAAGATAAAAGATTTAAAAGAAAAAAGATTTAAATCATTCTGAATCATTGTACACATCACTAGTTGATACATACAATGACAAAGACGCTTGTACCTCCATTAAACGCAAAGAGTTTTTAACTTGGAACATAGACATTGTGAAATTGAACAGGTTTGAATATCGAATAAATTGCCCTAATCATTGCTTTGTGCGGAGCGTTGGACACAGCATTGGAGCGAGTTTCGTACAGAATTTGACGGCGTCTAGATGATGTGCATGGAACAACAAAAGCAAGCTTATTTAATGGCGACGGATCATCGATGGTTCCTAGCAGTAGTCCTGGCATAAATAAAATTTGGGCCTTGTTTCGCCTGACTTCTTAGGTTTCTAGGCCCAGAAGAAGACAACGCGTGAACCGTTTATGTATTGTCTTAAACCTGTGTTAATTGACGAGTTATTAAATAGAGCTGGATGCTTAATCGTTCGACGCTCAGTGGAATGATCTAGGTGCGATTTTGTATAAGCGGAACGACCTAGCTGCTTTTGTGTGATGCTATCTTCAAGATCTTCTAAAATGAGATTTTCCATTACTTCGCTTTGCTTTTGTCAATTTAACCGAAAGAGATGTTATTATGTATGTATCTCCATCGATAATCAACTGTAGAAATGAAACCATCAATCCAGCCAAGATTAAAATTTCTAACCCAAAACCTGCTCAAAGCACCTGTCAAACTCGGTTTAACATATCAATAATCGAGTGAGTAAACCCCTACGCTGTGGTATGTTCAGTTTAAAGTACAAGATAAAACATCAACACACACACACACAGTCATAACCCGCGGAACAATCGTGGCATTCGTCGTCAAAATAATTTCCCTCCCAATAAAAGCTTGTGGCATTCGGTCGTTGCATTCCTGACTGTTACCACGCCTCGGGAATGTTGGTAGACGACCTTGGGGGCTGCGCTGCCAACACCTCCGGGTGCGTTTTTACGGCAGGCGAAAGAGGCGTACGATTTGAATCTACCCGTCAGCTCAAACCACCCCACACGTGATGATGTTGAGCTACAGCCACGCCATGCTCACAGTACCGGCTAGACGAGTTCCAAAACTACCCATCAACTCGTCCGTTTTATATCCACACGGTGCTCCCCATGGGATCGACCAGTTTTCCCAGCAGGATCAAACGTACCCACGGCAGTTGAACTGCTTTGATCCACGGTTATGCTTCTTCCTTCCGTGTTTTGTCGTCGATTCCCTCACAATTTCCCAGCGCCACATTTTCCCGGCACGAATTATGAGCAAATGTTACCAACGCCTGTGTCCCTGTCGTGCGCGGGAATCGTACCGAAAGTGTGATGAAAATTGGATTTCCCATACACCGACGCTGGCAGCGTTTGGATTTTTATTTTTTTCTCTCCTTTTCCTTCCCCGTATTCAAAACGGGTGTCCTGTTGTGGTGTTTGGACACATTATTTTTTCGCATCTTTCGCGTCTAGCTATCGGCCGTGTTCACTTCTTTGCGCTACTACTACTTCCATCCCAACCGCGATGTTGCCCACCCGTGTAGGGTGTGTTTTTCTCGCTGCTCGGTGCGGGCGTTTTTTATTGCTTTTCCCTTTTTTTCCATGTGCAAAAACCAGAAAGAAAGAAGAGAAAAATAACATCTATTTATCCACTTCCCGTTCCCGTTCGTAACGTTCAGTAGCGCTTTCGCATGAACCACACGGGTGCACAAATAATCACGCTCATGAGGATCATAAATTATGCAACCACAACACCCGATGAAACACCTCCGAAATATAACCATCGTGGACGGTTAGCTAGCACTTTGGCTGCCGAAGCAATAGAACGGGAGCAAACGAGTAAGAAATAAATAAGTGTATAAAAATATGTGATGCTGGCACACAGCACGCCTTCGCACAGTAGTGGAGGCATTCACTGTACACATAGCAAGTGCAATATTTTTAAATATTTAAAGAATTTATGCAAATACAAATTTAAAGATAATATTCCTGCTTATTTGGAACAATAATTAATTAAAGTACTTTATTTAAATTTCTTTTTTTTTTCAAATTCTAAAATAAATCCTGTTCAAATACTGTCCAATAATGACTATAAACGAGTAGAAAGTAGAAAAAATTCTTTACAAAAGATCAATACATCATTTTCATTGAAGATCATATTCTTTGTTGAAAAACGGCAAAAAAAAGATGAATGACCTATTAATGATTTCCTCACAAGAATCTTTATGTGAGCAACAACGAATGAGCAGAAAATGTGCAGAAGTCTGTAAATTTGCCAATTTGATTTGAAAAAAAAAACAATTACAATATTAATCGTTACCCCATAAACTGAACGTCCATACCTCAGCCATTATTTGTACGATGCTTGGAGGAGCATCGTTGCAGTTGAGTGACATTATTATATTTCTTCCCGAAAACTAAAACGAAACTCTCCACTCATAATTTGTCCCACTGTGCTCAAAATATGACCAGCAAAGGTCCTCCATTTTATGACCCCTTTTTTATTAGAACCAACCAATGGTGTACCTCGACAAACGCCGAATTGATAATCTTCTCTCCGATTTCCAAAATTTTCACACTCTCCCCTCCGCTTATGAAGCCCGAGCAGCAAAAGCAACGCAATAATGGCCATCCGAGTATCTTTCAACCGAGTTTGACTTATCCGTTGGTGAGATGATAAATACCGAAACCGAAACCCGCAGAACGGTGCAAAGCAAATTGCAGCCCAACTGTGCGACAGCACGTTCCGGGCCACCGTCATCATCATCAGCTTCCCCTCACTTTGGGCCCACCGTTCGGAAGTGGATTAGAGCTAATTTATTACGTTGGCTTCTTGTACCGGAGGTCCTTCGGTTACGCGAGTCAGTAAAATTCGTGGAAAATAAAACCGGACCAGATGAGCGCACCCCCACCCTCGGGGGGGGTACGAGATGATCTTATGCCTTTCGCCGGAATAGAAGCCGTTTTCATGGGAGTGGAAAAAGCGCACAAGTAAAAGCGGTGGGGTCACTCGCCAAAAAAAAAAAACCTTACCGCCCGAAGATAATCGGATGGATTTGGGCGAACTCGGCGGGTTGCTAAAATTGGATTCGGTATTTTTTTTTTTTTGTGAAAACTGTCTGACAAACGTTGGTTTGAGGTTGATTAGACGTTGCTTGCGCGTTTCCTTGTCCGGCGGGTGATGAAGTTTCGGGCTGGAACTGGATTTGGACACTCCTTCCCTTGCCCGGTTAACTGTAATGTGCGGCGGACCGTTTAACCGGGTATAATGATCAAATAATCGTAATTGAAAGGATTATCCCGATGTAAGCTGGACTGTTTCGGTGCAAAATTAAAGCTCAACCTTCAAAGGCTTTCCCTCGCAAGCGTTGACAAATGTGTTTGCAATTGAACAGCGAACAACAAAACCCTCCCATTTCGATGTCTTTTTTTAAAATAAATTAACACGTGGTCCTCGAACTCCACCTTGCCCCAACGCGAAACGCAACTCAAACGCTCATCAGCCTCAAACACCACCGCCTGACCGCTTATGACAAATCGTTTCACACTAAACCACCACACAGCGCTAACTTCTTAACGCGTTAATTAGATCGGACTTTTGAGCCTTTTTTTAAGGAATTTTTTTTTTCTGTCCACTTCCAATCAGCTTCCACCGTGAACCTAACGACGTCAGTTGGTAGTATACGACGGCAGGCGTTATAGTAATAGTAATTTGTGCTGACCTACAGCAGAAGTATCGTCTAATATGCGTGCAACACCACACCGCATCAGCATTTACCACACCGGATGGATGTCCTTCCTGTGTGATGAGGGTCGTGTCCCTGTCTCGTGTTTTCTTTTTATACACCCAAGCACTGTCTAATGGTTTCTACAGAGGCGTAAGAACAGAATCCTTGCTTCACTGGCAGCAGCAACGACTGGTGAGCGAGAAATCATCATCAAGCGATAGAAAAAGTCCACTAACGTACTCATTCTTAAATCATGAAGATAACAAGTGCTTAATGTAAGGTTGTTCAGGTGGTAGGACGAGTTTTATGATAATTAGTAATGGAAAAACTGTAACTGGCACCCGTGCTCTCCAGCCACCATTACACGGCCGTTTACATCTGTCGGTGCAAAAGTCATACAGCCCGTCCTGCCTGAAACCACTGTTGCATGGCGGCTTTTAGCACATGTGCCCGGGGTCAGCCTGCATCTTAACCTCACTTACGCGCTACGTAAACAAAGCAGACACATTGACAGATGTGTGCCCCGAAGTGCGTCGCGAGAGCGCTTCGTGTGTAGCGGCAGTTGTCCCCAAGGTTCTCGGCGTTGAGTCTTCTGTACACACAAACTTCTTGAGCTGTGGGCATGAGTCAAACGCGTCCGGTACGGTACATCAAGCAATTACACAATTGGATCCACACGCGTACCGTCGACCTGGTCGGAGTGAAACTGGACCCACCGACTGTCACGGTAGCGCCTTCACGCCGTCCAGCCACAACAACAACAAAAAACCCCCCGACGAATGCGAAAGCCTAGGAAACGACTCTGAAGTGGTGGATTGCTTTCGCGAATCACGGCATCGAACCCACTCCGTCTCGTTTGCCCTATATTGCCCACTGTCTCGTTCTGGCTCTGACGATCGCGTACCAACACACCGCCACTAAACCGATCGACCTTGCACAGCCTTAGTTATTCCATTAATAAACGACGGCCACACTACACAAAAAAAAGACACCACAAAATCGACCACATGTAATCCGCAGCAACAGCAGCCACTCTAAACATCGTGGAGGGTTTGCATTGAATGCTGCTACGACAAAACCGTCCCCACCGAGGACTTCCCGTGCAAGGCTGTCTCTTTTTGCTGGGCGCAGACCATGACAGCGAGCGAGTTGGCGAGGCACAGCACGACGGCAGGTCGGGTTGGAAAACTCGTTTCACCAAAGCAATCACCCAACCCCCACAACGGGCTGTACCGGATTCCAGCCAGTGGTGGAGCCGTTCAACCCCAAAAACAAAAACAATCAACCCCCCCGTACAAGATATAATAATCGAAATCGGTTCTAAACTCCATTGTCATAAATACAAGAGCCGGTACGAAGCAGCACTACGGCAGACACCCTGCCTAATTGCTTCACACTCACTTGAATGCGCTTTGGCGATCGATATTGGTTGAGGATGCCCCCAAGGGACAGCTACTGGTGAAACATTCACCTGATGCCTTCTCTGCATTTGCCTACCGGTACGGGGATCGGTTCAAGTCGGACAAGCCTGGTCAATGTGGACACACACATTTCATCAGCTCTGTATTACTGTGTTGAGTGGTGCACCGAGATACTGGGGCCCGGTGTTCGTTGGAATTTATCCCCGATGATGTCTTATCTCCATTCCCATCCCAAACCAATTGTTCCAGTGCTGGGTGCGTGTGTGTGTTTGCGGACGTGCCCAACAACGTCTCGTCGTGTATCGGGCTGGCACAACTAAAAGCCAACCGCTCGGATTACTTGCAAGTCCTGCTTCGTCCGCTCGCAAGATCCACGGGCAGTGGGGAGCGGAGTAATCCCAGTTTGCTGCCGATGTGGACTCAGCATCGTCCGGATGTTCACGTTTTTGCAGCCTGCAATGGATAACGGAACGCTGCAGAGGGCTACCCGTTCTACCAAGTGTCCCTTTGAATGGACTTCGATATCACTCCTTTCACAGAAATATCTTGTGTATGTTTATCCTAATGGCACCTTGCTTTGCCATTTCACGTAACGCTCGTTTCGTTTATCTGCCGGTTGTCGTCGCTAGTGAAGTGCACCGAATTATATTCCCGCACCATGCCGTCCCGCTCACCGTTCGCTCCCTTGCCAGGATACACGAGATTGCCTCAATCGGTATCTACACGTTGGGGAGAGGTACAGTAAAAAAAGGTCAACGCGAAGGAGTGTGGGCAGAATGAAAAGGACCTAACCTCGTCCTTGCCGAGCGGCAGCCAGCAAGCTCCCAGATGGAAGCAATTTGCTTTCGATGTTAGCAGTTTGTTTGTACGTAGGTCGATCCTTTTCGCTCGCTGCCGTTCCACACCCAAACCGCCCGAAAAGAAACGAAACCGGGGGGGGGTTGTGATTGTGGGTGAGCATTTTCCCATCCCGTGCCGGATGCTTCATTGAGCACCAACGGGAAAGCCAATCGATTTCTAATGCGCGAAATGACAAACGGCTCCCAGGGGGAGGGAGGGAGGTTTGTGGACAGGGTGGTCAATCGAACGGAGTGGGGGTTTTATTCGGGAAATCGTTCGTTAAAATTCATGAGCAACTATATCAAACGTAGTTCATTTCTTTTGCCTATCTCTCTCTTTCTTCTCTTAATTTCATCGGCTAGATTTTTGGCTACCTTTATTTGGCACGAGGCGTAGAAAACCCTAAACACACACACACACACCATCCTGCCAGCTCATCGTACCGCTGGAAGCTGTGTGATTAATTAAGCGACAGTAAGTGCTTACGCTTGCCCGAACCCAACCAGTCGTATGATTAATTGATAAATAATGAGCCATTGGCGATGATTGCCAATGCTATCGGGGCAGTTGGGTTGTGAGCCGATGATTCCAACCCACAAAAAAAAGGGACAGCTGCACTGCTAAAAGGGCAACCAGCAGCAGCTCACTTCACTTTTATCGATCAGTTTGTCATGTTTCTCACGGGTTTGATGGGCAGATACGCCGGTGCGATATCATCGGCCCAAAAAACCAACATCAGGAAATGCACCCGTGCGCCAACGGGAGGAACAGATTGACGGGAATGTATTTCAAAATCTGCCCCTTACCTGGAAATGGTTATGAACCGTCCCAATCGGGCCCCGGAAGCTATTCATTTTAATTTAATTTATTCAATTAATTCCACCGCCCCCAAAACGAACCGCCTGTGTTATCAACGATGCGTCACATGATTTATGACGTTTAAGCGCGGGTTTTTTTTTGCGTTCTCTATTTTTGGGTTCTGATGTAAAAGATGGAAAGCTTTCCAAATGTGTGCCAGATTTCGGTGTGTTTAATTAACCTAAAATAGGTCTGATTACGTTAAGCCTAAAGCTTGATTTATCAGAGATGTGTGGGTTGTTGTGGTTGGGGCCGTAATGAGATAGATAAAAGGTACAAAGGATACTCGCATATGGTCGAACCGGTAGGTCCTTTTGTGGATTATAGGTGGCTTGTGCAACCGAATGCAAATTCAACCGATTTTTCATATGAATACTCTGTCAATTAGAGGAAAACCCATCACTGGTTTGTGCGTTGTAGTTATCTCACCACACACAGTGAAAATCTGACAACGTTTTCATTCAATTAGTAACGGCCACTACCAAAACACTAATTCAATTGTATTCAAGGCTTTGTTCAAACTGTGTTTATTTTACAAACTAAAATCTCTGCGTATTTGCCAGTTGTGTTCGATCTGATTTCTTTTTTCTAGAGTGCCAAAAGGTAGTCTTGTTATGACCACCACAATAAAATACGCCAAGACTACAGACATCACCATAAAGTGCAGCAGAACCACAAGATGAAGTGATCTCTGTGGTTCCTCGAATTCTTGAGCAATTGACCAAAGAGTGAAGAAGAACCTGGGCTAGATGGACCTTGTTTTGTAAAACTGTTTGTTAAGAACAATCGCATCTGGCCAGCAGACAATCGCCTAAAAGGAGCGACTTGTAAAAATTATTTAGAAATTGGTTCATTATAACTTTTTAACGAAGATCACCAACCACCCTGAAGGCCCTCAGAAGTTGTGGATAGATCTTTTTTAGGACAAATCTCAGCCAAAAAAGAAAATTTAATATCTTTAAGTGACATTTGATATCCAATTTCACGAAAAAACATAAAATAAAATCAAATATTTTTATTTGCAGCGGCATTAGTTAAGGTTCTAAGCAGTTGACCTATGGTATAATAATTATAATATGTTATTAAAATCTTTAATGCTTATAAGTTAAATTATTGAATAACTTCCAAGAATTCAGACTCTCCAAAGCTATTAAACGTCCAAAGCTAACCGTACGCATCGAAACGCTTTGGCTTCTTCGAACGATCGTATCCCCAGGGCAGTCTCCAATGGCACACCGGACGACATCCACATGTTCTGCGAGTTTAATTAACTCGAACCATTTGCGTCCGAACGAAACCCCCCCCACTTTCCGACGCAAAATGTCCGCTCGCGTTGACCTCCACCTCCCTGGTTGTGTAGTTAAACAAAATTAGTTTTCCACTAAACGTTCCGCATTCTCGATTGACGAATGGGTCTTGCGTTTCCAAAAGTAAAGCATAACAATTGGGCAGCTAAAGTGACAATTAATCAGCAGGCGGGTTAGAAGCGATTGGATAACGCTTGTTCAACAACCGCCTTGTCCATGCATACCGTGCAGTTGATGTGAAGGCATTATCTGCCATCGTTCTTGGAGGTTGAGGTTCGTGCGTCGAAGGGTGTGCTATAAAACACAGCTGCTTGTCACAGACCTTCGGACAGACACTAGGAGAACATTCACGCTCCGGGTTATAGCCGGTACGTTGGACACTCAGTGCCGAGACGGGGAAAAAAAGGCGAACCAATACAGAAATGTGTCCAGCCCTACTGACCATGTGCTAAGTGAGTCGCACCAGCACCAAGACACCTTACCCCCGTACATGGAATTTCCGGAATCGGTACACTAGGCCGTTCGTTGGCCTAGTCACCACTTCAGACCACTGTGCCCCAAACCAACCAATAAGACCTTTGGAAAGGGAGCCAATTCTGCTACCAATATCTCCGACTCCAAGTCCACGTCGTATGGCAATGTAGGTTTGTTATATTTTTGGACCACCCTCGGCACTCATTTTCCAGTTTTCGGTAGCCTTCGATTGGTTGTGTTTGGATTTCGCGGTTTCAAATTTGAACCATTTACCGAGAGGTAAGCGTAACCGACCCGAGCGACGAATACCTCGAGGGAAGGTCAACATAGGTGTACTACTTCGGCCGCGGTCGCGGTTTTAACTCGATCGCTTAACGATACTCTCGATGGTGCGTCACCGAGTGGCTAACTTTGCCATCGCAACTCCACTGTGAATTTCTCCCCATCAATTCGCACACAACTTCCGCCGATCGATTTTGATCAATTGCACTCAGCGTGTGCGTTGCGAAATCTTGTCACTTTCACTTGCCGACATTGCGGAGCTTTCCACCAGTGCGCGAATCGTGATCGTGGCACGATTAGTCTTCGAAGGCACCACGACAAAGGGAGCGGCAATCCGAAAGGAAGATGCGCAATTTTGCGGATTTGGGAAAGTGATTTACGGACGCCGGTTTGTGGTCGACCCGTTAAAAACGATCATCCGGAAAGATCTTCGTGTGGTGAAGCATTCCAAACGCGGGATAAGCGAAAACATACTTTCAACCAAAAAATAAAAAAAATCACATCGCTTCAGCAAATATCTCGTAAATTAATTTTAATATTAGATCCCCGAGCAGCGCCTGCGGGGAAAACATAAAGTAACCGGAAGCAGAGATAGGACAGTGGGTCATATTTCGAGCCACCGGTTTGTGAAGCTGCGGAAACTTTCAAATTAATCTACAGCATTGCAATCTTTGTTATGAAAAAAGTTTATCCAACAAATTGATCAGGAAAGAGCGTGTGGGGCACAAACAAAAGGCTTTTATAGCAACTGTTTTGTTGTTTTACTCGTTCACGCGCCCTGTTAACTCGATCTCCTGCTACTAATACACCACTACTACTACTGCTACTGCTACTATTACTCGAGACTATTTATGGGGTTTTGAAGTTGTATCTTTGCCGACACGCCCGAGTACGGTGCCGCTCGATTAAGGGATGGCAAGAAAACTTTTTCCATCGCTGGGCACGGGATACACATGTGCATAGGGAGCACGGGGTGAACCATCGTGGCTGATGAAGCGGCAAAGACCATCCCACCCGTAGCGGGGGGAGGGTTTTGTGGCTTTAACTTTACACCAAACCATCGGGTGTAACTTTCGCCTTGTTTCATCCCAAGATGGTGGTTGGTTGGGTAGTTCCTTCTACCACCCGAGATGGTCCCGATGGTGACACAAAAACGATCAAATGTCCTGTCGGGCTGGGAGAAGTCAAGTGTTGTTGCTATAATTTGTACTCATTTCCAACGTTGGGAGTTGTGCGTTAATTCATGCAAACCGTTTGTATTAGCTCATGATGAAGCTATCTCGGTACAGCTGGTTCTCGCTTTGTTCTTACTTTTCCAGCGCAACAACCGCATGGCGGTCTTGGCCTGCTGCAGGAGTTCTTTAAACTGCTCAGCGTCGAGTCCCGTCGTCCCGGGGAAAACTTTTCAGGGGACGCATCAACGCCATCACTCCATCTCAATTTGGACCCACTACGGCTGGGAGGATTGAGAACTCTATGGGCTGGGTTGTCCGGTGTCATTCTCATGACGTGATCAGCCCACCGTGACCGACGAGGCTAAGCCGCTGTACAACAGTAAGTTCGCCATACAGCACTCAGAACTCGTCATTTAGTCGGCTCCTCTATTGTTCTTCCACACATCCCCCTTCTGAGTATCTTCCTCTCGAATACGACTAGGAAGGTTTCATCAGTTTTGGACAAAGTCCATGTCTCAGAGGCGTATGTGAGTACTGGAACTATGTAGGTTCTATATAGTCCCAGCTTCGTCCTTCGCAACAAGTGTTTTCTCTTGTGCTCTAGTAAGGGTATTTTAAATTATAATAAGTCGTGCAAGTTGTAATCAAGCTAATCACACCCATGCAAAAGAAGTGATCGCATAGAGCTAAGCTGGTCGGCGTTGGTCCTACCATTGCAAATATCGTGGAACATAGACCTTCAATCTATCAGCAATTACGTTGCACTTTGTTGCAATGAAAACTTTAAATAATGTTGTCACCCTTCTAGAGCGTTAAGTTTGTGAAGGCTACCGCTACTACTGAAGTGCATCAAGCACCTGGCAAGCATAAAGTCAGCTATCTTTACTAACTTTTACATCGCGCTTGAAAACTTTCGCAAAATTACTTCCCCAAGCTGGTGTCGAAGTGCTCATTCGTCTTATCACGGGACCCTCCCCCGTCCCCATTGCTTTCCGCAGCTTATTACGCGTTTACACGCACCGACCATTGCAGTACTTACCGCGTGATCCCGATCTGGGGCTGTCCCACGTTGGAGGAACCGTTGCGTAGCGTGCAGTTCTGCAGGCTTCCGGGTTTCGCCGAGCTGTTCTCGAGTAACGGAACCTCCGGTCGATCTGTGGGACAATCTTCACCGACGGTTTGTCAGATGGCGGGACTAACGGAGCCCATCGCTTGGCACGAACGGCTCTTGGCAGGGTAGCGAAGATATTTGTTTTGCAGGTCGAAGAGAATGAACGGTGTTTCGCTTCATTTTTTGTTCGGTAGCTGTGTCGTAAATTCCATTCTCTGCTGCTTTGCTCGTGCCGGGCGTATGTTTTGTCTTATGCGTTTCTTTCCTTCGTCCGATGTGCTGCTGTTGGTTTAGTTTTTTTTTTCTTGGTTTTGCTCTTCTGTTTTGCTCTTCCGCTTATGCTCTATCGTATAACGTATCGTTGACTTTCTTATGGAAATTCGGTACACACTTGGCAGACACCGTACTGGGTGTGCGAGGGGGCCACACTCCCGGAACCCGGTTGGAACACACGTAAATCACTGCATTTTCTGCACTCTTCGGAATTCACCCCTAGAAGGACCCAGTTTCGCAATGCCGATCGTTTCTACCTTAGTTTGCCCGTGGCGCCAAACCGAAAGCCCCACGATGGAAGCTTAGGTTCGCAACTAATTTGCATCAAAAACGTTCAAAACGTTCCACAGCAACTAATTTCGCAACCAAATCCCTTGCCAGGAAGATGGTTGGACAGACCGGGTGGAGACGCTTCGCCAACAAAATAAATCTTACTCACACACACACACACATACAAACACGCACCAAAAAGGCAAGAAACAGAGAGAGAGAGTGAGAGAGCGAATGAATGATGGGGATGGTTTGGAGAAAGGGCACACCACCCATAAACGAACCAGCGGGGAAAAGTTCAATATCCGGTTTGGCACCGATCGTACCTCGGTTAGTGACACGCTTTGCGACACGCGGCGCAAAGTTTTGGCGCGCACGAAACATCACTCACGAGTAATTGAAACACGTGCTGCTGCGTAACGGCCTACCGGGCGGTACGTAACCTCAAAAACCACCGCGTTAGCGTTTTGGGGTGAGTGTTTTAGAATGTGCCAGGGATGGGAGGAAAACCAATTTCGAAACAATTCAACAAATGACACTAACTAACACACTAACAGCAATGATGCTGTTCCAATATTCCCGTTAGCATGTCAGCGTTTATTGACATTCACATCGACCGTTTCCCGGGTCCGGCTGTTTTTCCGTGCAGCTTGAAACAAAAAAAAGAAGCCATAGCAAACGAATCTCTAACCGGATTGTCGATACCAGATCAATGGCTGTTTGGTTCTGCTCGTAAGGTGGAAGCTGTCACTACCAAAAACACGCCCAACGCACACGGTCACTATTGGTACGAGGGTCTTTTTTTTTGTTCACCCTCCTTCGTTTAGCTTGCTTCCCGCTTATTCGGCTTGTTTGGTTTCAACAACCACGACACAGCCTCCAAAACTGGTTCCGCCGTACAACACCACATACACCAACACTTACTTTGCTTTCTAGCGAAACGGGAGAAAATCGAAACGTACGCGTACGCGGCCACCGTTTTTCTTACGCTACTGCCTACTGGCGAAGACGCCAATCAGGCACGCAGACACAACACAAGAAAGCGCCCCAAGTTATACCGTAGCTCACGGTTTGCTAACCTGACACCGATGACGGCTATAGACGGACTGTTTACGCGCCGCGTGGAGCCCTCGTGCTTGGCTCGCGGTGGAACATTTGGGCGTGAGAGCGGAGAGTGAGCGTAGAGAGATGGATGTTTCTGATTTGCTCACCGACAACATGTGGGCAATGCTACGGAAGACAACAAAAAGGTTTCTTGCCAATCACAGCATGATTTGAACACACGAAATAGACAAATTTTCACAAATAATATTGATATTCGTATGTTTTTATCACAAACATTCACTATTCACCACAAAAATCACACAATTCTTCAATGCCGGATAGCTTGGTGTAAATAAAATTCAAATCAGCTGTCAATTGAAAAAATAGTAAATATCAAATGTGAATAAAGTACGGGACGCACTGTATCACTTAATCGAGAGCTACTTTGGTTTCCAGAGAGCGAACTTCGCTGAGCGAAAAGCAAAGAGAAACCAGCGGATGCGTTACAGGGTTGTCAAACAGTACAGCAGTTGAGCGCTAAAAATTAGAATTTGAAGTTTTTTTGTTGTTCTTTTGATTAAAACGGTGCAATAACGTAAGATTAACACTGTGTGATAGTTTAGCAATTAATTTGTTTCGCCAATTTATTCGATTCAGTATACGACCACGACCCCCAAAAACCAACCTCATTGACGAATAGCTCCACGGGGAGCCTAAAATCATTTCGATGCACCGAACGTGAAACATTCCCCCACCCGTAGAAATCCCCCCACACACTCACAACAAGGAACTTGGAAACAAATTCGAAAGCTAAAACAAAAGTCCGCCCAGCGGGGGACGTCAGTGCGACAAACGACACGTACATTTTCTGGCGGAATTGGCAGCCAAACGAGCGGAAATTTTTAATGCACAACCAGGAACTTTATCATCCAGCCAGCGAAGATGCTTCTAACTAGCACCAAACTCTAGCTCATCTTCATTGTTTTTGCAGGTCGGTGGGGGGGGGGCATAAAGCAGAAACTTGTGTTTATGTTTGGCAACCGAAAATTCCGCCATTCGAACCGTCAGCATGTGCCGATGTAGCATAACTTTAGCACAAAGCTATCGAACGTAATGCTGACCCGGTACTGCGGGATGAAGTGTACGACGTCGAACCGTTACGGCACAAAATCACTGCTCTATTCAATCAGCTTTTCGGCATTTCGGCAGGCATCTAAATTTCAGAAGAGCATAAATAAGTTTCAAAGTAGTGCCTTTCAAAAGCATAAGATAGTTTATCCCTTGGATAGGTCTTTGAAAAGTATTGATGGAAATGTGACGTCATAATTGACGTAAATGCCCAAAGCCTGACTGCCTGTTTGAGATGCAAGTCAGAACCAGCAATGAAGGAAATTCAATCTGCAAGGTCGTCTAAAACAAATGAAAGCTCCTAATTAGATATTCATATTGCATGTTAGCAAAAAGGGATGTAATTGTATTCTATTGCCTATATTTTAAAACCTCTTTGTAACTGACGACGTAAGTGCTAACAAGGGCTTCATGACAATAAAAGTCAAACAATACTAAATCGTAGGCTTATTGGCAAGCTTAACAAATTCTAAAGACAGTACCATTCTGGACAAAATATTGATTTTCCTCTCTTTATTCACTCTATAACGGTAATACGTCCATAGGTACCGCTGATGATGGGCGTCATCTTTTGTACGTAACGCTCCAGCACGGCTATATCGACTGGTCCAATCAACAAATTTGTGGCCCACTGAGGAATCATGGTGTATCCGCTGCCACCTTTCCGAATGTACGCCCCAGTTGCAACCCGATAGATCCGCTCCGGATCGAGCGGTTCGTACCGTGGGACCGTACAAAAGCGACACCGTAAGCTGACCGATACGACTCGGTTCCCGGCAGGACGGCGCAGATCGTACGTCACCTGCATTCCCGACATCTGCATCATATCGGACGTGCCGAACCGGCTAGCACTGTGCTCCAGCACCTCCAGAAGCACTCGCCCTTGAAGATCGAAGCTATCGATTGTGTCCTCAAACGGTACGGCCGTTACCAGATCATCGAACGTGAGGTTTCCAGCGAACAGTGACGTCCGCATACCACCTCCCGTGTTGAACGCGATCGCTACTTCCGTCCACTGGTCTGGGTTCGGTGCTTTCTGTGCTTCCGTTGCAAAATAGTCGATGTACCCATCGGTGATGAAGTTGCCAAAGTTACACTCACCTCGCGAACAGTCGGGTTTGTCGAGCATTACGGCCGAGTAACCGATCTGACGATTGGCTTGTACATTAACTTGCTCCCGCCACGGAACCAACTGCTCCAACACCTCCGGATCTTGTGGTACTGTGTCGTCGAGAAACTCTGGATTACCTTCCCAATCTCGCACGTTTCCTTCCTGGTCGAAGTACAGAGTGATTCTTCCAACATACTTCGCGTAGGATGCGGCCTGTACAATCAGGGTCGTTTGACCGTTAGGATGTTCTACCACAACCGGATAGGTGTCTTCAGCTTCATCGGGAAAACCGTCGGTAGTGCCGTTGAAAAGGAACGTATGAGAATGACCTCCAACGATGACATCTACATCTGGCAGCTCACGAGCAATAGTACGATCGATCTCCAGACCACAGTGGGATAGTACCACAAAGTGCTGAACTCCTGCAGTCTTCAACCGATCGATCTCCACCCGTAACTGTTCCACTTCATCCAGAAAACGTAACCGCTCCGTCATACCCATCGTATTCGTCAGGTGATGGATAACACCAATCACCCCGATTTTAAGCCCACCACGATCGAGTACTACACTTTTGGTGTACTTTCCTTGCAATGTGGGCTCGTCACGATCGTCTATGTTTGCCACTACCACGGGACTGTCGATCACATCCAGAAACGGCACCAAACCCGCTATTCCATGTTCGAACTCGTGATTCCCGAGCGTCATCACGTCTGCCGGAAGTAGATTCAGAAAGTGGGCGGTCACATTCCAGCGCAGCAGTGAGTACCAGAGGGTGCCCTGGAAGTTGTCGCCCGCGTTCAGGTAGATTGGGTTCCGATCGGCGTACTCCTGCTGGAGCGATTTGATACGGGCGACCACTCGTGCGTAACCACCAATACAGCGTTCACCTTCGTCCGGCTTGCAGCGCGTTGACACCGTGTTCGTTTGCTCAAACCGGGCATGGAAGTCGTTCAGGTGGATAATCGTCAGTGGAAACAGCTCACTGTCTAACGTCTGCCTCGTTATGACCACACCGGACGGGCCGGCAACTGAACCCGCGGTCTGAGTCAACACCGTACAACTAGCGACCACGAACAGCGCGCAGAAATTCACCAACCACCACATGATTGGGATCATCGCGGATGGTTGTCTCGTCTACAACTGACAGACGCTCGGCCTCCACACAAACAACTGAACCAACGTGACACGCGATAGCGGTTGTGATAAAGACAATGTTTTAACCCTAAATAGCCCGAAATGAAGGAGTAAAATGAGAAGAGAGAGTGAGAGTGAGAGAAAGAAGCACAACGAACGTGTTTACTACGGTTGGCAGATAACTCTACATGAGCATACTTACACGATCGCTCAGACCGCCCGATGACAGATGCTCGTTGTTATGGATTCGCCAAGTCGCGTGTTACTGAGGCCACTTAACTTCTTTCCACTGCGGAACGCTTGGTACATCCAAGCGGAAAGGATGATTAACAAATGATTCACACACAGCTTGCGCACAGATGGCTATGGATACATGTATATTGCTTTATTAGCCTTGGCAGAGTAGTGCCTTTTACTGCGCGATAGCTCCAACAACTGGCCAATTTATTCTGCCGCTTGCCACAAGTGTGAACTAGAAATTAGAGCTACACGTTCCATTTTGCAGGCACTATTTAAAGACAGCAGAGGTTGTAATTAGTAGTCGATCGATTAAATTAAGTTCCAGATAAACTCAAACATGGCTAATTGATTGGCCCACCAATTATGCACGGAACGAAAATAATCCTCTGCATCGATTTAAGGTTAGGCATTACTTCTGGTCAAACCTTTATCACTTCCCTCACTTTCATCCATCTTCTTTCTCGAGCACCACCCGGAATGGTACAGTTGTATTGCATCAATCTGCAACCTTATCAGTGACCACAGGCAGTCGAAACGTTTGATACGTCGTTATTAGCGTCAGTCATGCCTGCTAGAGATGTGCACGCTGAGTAAGAGTGAGTGAGTGATTTGAAACCTTCGAGAGAGTGAATGAATATAAATCAGCACGAAGAGTTTTTATGACTCCTTTAACCACTCTTTTGCGTTTATACTCACTCTTACTCTCTGTGCCGACTAGAAACTCCTTCAGGAGTGAGTAAAACTGTTTTATCACTCTTTGGATTATAATCACTCTGTAAGAGTGAGTAAAAGAGTATTATCACTCTTTGGATTATAATCACTCTGTAAGAGTGATGATACTCTTTTACTCACTCTTACAGAGTGATTATAATCCAAAGAGTGATAATACTCTTTTACTCACTCTTACAGAGTGATTGTAATCCAAAGAGTGATAAAACAGTTTTACTCACTCCTGAGTGAGTTTCTAGTCGGCACAGAGAGTAAGAGTGAGTATAAACGCAAAAGAGTGGTAAAAACATAAATGCAGTGTAATATTTTTTAATGAATCTCAAAAGAGTGAGTAAAGGTTTCAAATCTTTAAACCCACTCTTTGACTCCGATTCAAATCATTGAAAAGAGTGATTATTCTCATCTCTAATGCCTGCTATCACACCTTTTTGCTCCCGAACCCGACCGCCCAAACCCAACAACTGGGTCGTGAGAATTGTGAACCGAGAAGTCGGCAACGGGTCCATCAAAAGTCACTCGATCGTACGCTCAATCGCACCCACCTAACACTCACACCCTCCACCGGGTTATCAATGTGTCGGATTTACGCTTATCAACACAATTGCCACAGTGCCACAACTAACACAGCACCACACCAGTACGCGTTGAACGCTGGCAAGATGTGGATCGTTGGGCGGATGACGCTACGCTTAGCGCTCTGCTTCGTAGTGGCCGTTGCGTCTGGTGTGTGCAGTGCCGTGGACGCTTCCGAGCAAGGTGTGTTGATCAGCAAACCGTGGAAGGGTGAAAGAAACGATGATCTGCTGTATCCACTTACGATTATCCATCTGAACGACTTCCATGCCCGGTTTGAGGAAACGAACACGGTGTCAACGCGCTGCAAGCCGGACGAAGGTGAACGTTGTATTGGTGGTTACGCACGAGTGGTCGCCCGTATCAAATCGCTCCAGCAGGAGTACGCCGATCGGAACCCAATCTACCTGAATGCGGGCGACAGCTTCCAGGGTACGATCTGGTACACGTTGCTGCGCTGGAATGTGACCGCACACTTTCTGAACCTCCTTCCCGCCGACGCCATGACGCTCGGGAACCATGAGTTTGATCACGGTGTGGAAGGGCTGGTGCCATTTCTGGAAGCCATCAAGAGCCCCATGCTGGTCGCCAACATAGACGATCGTGACGAACCGACGCTGCGGGGCATGTACCAGAAAAGCGTTGTGCTTGACCGCGATGGCCGTAAGGTTGGAATCATCGGCGTTATACACCACGCAACGGACACGCTCAGCATGACGGACCGGGTGCACTTTCTGGATGAGGTGGAGTGTATCAATCGCGAGGCATCGGCACTGAAGCAGCTCGGTGTGGATATCATCGTAGTGCTGTCGCATTGTGGCTTCACGATCGATCAGGACATTGCACGGCAGTGTCCCGAGGTGGACGTGATCGTTGGTGGACATTCGCACACCCTGCTGCACACGGGGGAAGTGACGGATTGGCCGGACATGCCAGCAGGTAGCTATCCGTTCGTTGTGGCGCAAGACTCCGGCCGGCAAGTGTTGATCGTGCAGGCGGGTTCGTTCACCAAGTACGTCGGCCATCTGCTGGTGTACTTCGACGAAAATGGAGAAGCAGTACGCTGGGAAGGTAACACCGAATATCTGGACGAGCAATTCCAGCCGGATGAGCAAATCGAACGTGAACTTCAGCCCTGGCGCTCCCAGGTCGATACGCTCGCTGTTCGTCCGGTGGGCAGTTCCAAAGTGTTCCTTTCCAAGCCCGCCTGTCGGACAGGTGAGTGTAACTTTGGCAGCTTCGTGGCGGACGCGTTCGTCGACTATTACGTTGGTCGGGGAGATCTGGAGCACGAGTGGACATACGCCGCGATCGGTATTACGAACGATGGTGGGCTGCGTACGTCGCTCAATCCCGGCACGCTAACGTACGAGGATCTGGTGACGGCTATCCCCTATGAAAATACGGTGGACACGTTCGAGTTGCGCGGCCAGCATCTGCTCGAGGCGCTGGAGTATAGTGCCAGCCGGTACAATACCGCCGATGTGCTGCAGTTCTCCGGCATGCGTGTTACCTTCAACCTCACGCGGCCGATCTTTCAGCGGGTGCAACAGGTCGATGTACGATGCCGTGTTTGCCGAATTCCACGCTATGAACCACTGGACACGGAGGCCACCTATAGGGTCGCAATAGCCGCGTGGATCGGCAGCGGTGGCAATGGGTACGAAATGTTTGGTCAGCACCGCACCAACGTGCGTGTCGGTCCGCTAGACATTGACGTTTTCGAGCGGTATGTCGCCAAGATGTCACCAATCCTGCAGGGAACGGACGGGCGAATGGTTTTCGTAACGTGAGCGATTGACATTACCCACTGGCAAAGTCAATCTATTCGCACTGTTTTTAACAAGGATCCACGGAAGAATTCATTTCAAAACGATAATAAACTACAACACTTTCCAACAGGCATAAACGTAAGGGAGCTCCACTGTTGATGGCGTTTAATTTAGTTATTTTTTCCTCACATTGCAGCATCTTGCTGAGCGGCGCAAAAGAGGCTTCACGCCAGGACGTGCTGATTGCAGTGTGCATAAATATGTTGCGATCTTTTCTTCCATTCCTTGCTGAAGCTCATTACGCCAGCTACACTTTCCATCATCGTCAACTTCAACAGCCCCCCCGGGGGGTACACTCATCGTGCTTTGATACTCACGCCGAGGTGCTAGCGTAGACGACCACGCTTAACTGATTAGTGCTCGTTAATTTGTGCTGCTTTGCTGGTGCTGCACTTGCCGCACCAGCAATTACGATGCAAATGCATCCGCGTTACAAAGCGTACTCTTTTTCTTTTTTGAAAATCCCCCCCATTCGCACCTCTGCAGCAAATAGTGTCAATATTTACAACATCGAATAGGGCAGAAAAACACGTAAAATCGTGCCCCCCCCCCCCCCGCAACCCGGCTGAAAAAGTGTCATCGTTGACCTAAAACGGTTTGCGCTCGGAGATTGGCGCTAATGACGAAGGTAAACGTAGCAGCGTACCCCGGCACTTGAAAGGGGGGGGGCCCTTTCATCATCACGGGGCGCGCAGCGAAAGAACTTTCGCTCTGTGCCATCAGGTCACGGAACGCTTGTAAATGCGGGAAAGCGTGACGCAGATTTTCATTCACTGTCCCCGAAACACACACACACAGTTACTGTGCATACATGCATTATTCCATATTTACTTATCTCTTGGAGACACTGGATGGTTAATGGCAGTGGAGTCAACCAACGGTGCTGTGGTTAACGGTCAGGACCAGCACAACCAGAGCGCTATTCCACGCCATCCTTTGTCCGGGCGCACTGTAACCTAGTGAACGCCACATTGCACATCCTCACGTTCTATGTCCGGGAACAGTACCTTTGCGCGGTCCACACAAACGTTTCATGCGTTTCATGTTGCAAATTAAGCAAACATACCGAAACATGCCGAAAAACCCAATCCCATTGGCATGCCTTTTTTGAGGGCTTCTTTGATGGGTTTCGCTCACGAGTGGCATTGGGATGTTTGGAGGATAAAATCTCACCGCTCCGCGATGCATTTTACCAATTTCGGAACATCATAGCAACAGTCTCATTGATTGTCCGAAACGACCGTTACCACGCCATGAAACGTGAAACGTGAATGACATACTGAAGGGGATTTTCGGAGCACGGCGGAGCCGCGAACAAAAACCACCATCAGTGATACGCTGATAAATATCCGGTTGTCACCGTGGGTAAACAGTTCTTCCACCTGTAGGGACATACCGCCACCTAACCTAGCTGCGGCATGTCACATGTCTCGTCCTCCCGAATGAAGCGACAATATTAAATATCCACCACAGTCCGGAGGCGAAGTGACACATGTGGCGAATTGTACCTTTTCCATGGGGATGGCATGGGGGGACAGGACTTCCGTAGAGTGCATATCCGCATCGAACCTCACTGCATATGCCTGCCCCAAACACGGTCGTGTTTATGCAAAGCTTGGCAAAGATAAACTTTATGTCACACGACATCGGACAGTGACAGTCCGACAGTAGACCACCGCCGCAGAAGTGCAAAATGGTCAAAATTTGATCGAAAGTTGTACTTAACAGAAACATTTTACACATCACCTTAGTGTGTGCCTTTTGACATCGGGAAAACCGACCCACCGAATCGCGGTGGTAGTAGTGAAATGGTTTGATAAAAAGCTCTGCTATTTGACCACTGTTCACAGCTACTGCGATCCCGAATGTGTTCGGTAATCATTTGATTTGTGTTCCTACTTTTACGCTAGCGCCTTTCGTGCAGCCTGCTGAAGGAACGGGGACAAAATCACCTGCTCGTCACAGGACTATTGTGGACCTTTTATGCTGATGGTTGCAATAAAACAGTGGCTTGGACCACGGAAACAGGCCCAGTAACTGGTCGGTGCTTCCGGTGGATGGTTCCACTTGGCTAAGGGAAGTGATTGTGAGGAGAGCGTTGGAAGATGTGAAAGAAACGAGAAGATTTGTAAGTGTGCGTTTGTGCGAAAATATGTTTTTCGTTTAGTAGCAAAGTGTTGCTTTGATGAGAAAAAAAAGCCCTCATTAGCACAGTGCCTGTAGAAACGTTCGAGCCAAGAGGACATTAATTGCATCCTTCTAATATATTCTAAATATCTTTTTACCATTAAATTGCTTTATTGTTTTATGTGTTTGGGAACCGTGTATTGAATGGGGCACTGAAAAAAGCATAGATTTAACAGTGATTTTAGTCAGGTTTTCAATGAATTATAGTAGAAAACCTGTATGTAATACCACCAAATAACAAACTTTAAAAATACATTTTTGTCATGCAAATTTGTTCGTCATGGTAGTTTTTTTCTCTTCTTATCGTGTTAATTTAACCAAATATCGTAACTAGAATATGTTTCTCTAGCATATCAGCATATCAGTCATGTAGCGAAAATGAAAAATCCTTTAAAACACGTGGAAAACTTCGCAAACAGTCCTTAAGACTGGCGTATAAAGGAAATTTCGCTTGAACAACGGCTGTTAAATTATAAAAATCAGTGGCGGGTTTAACGGTAAGTGGACAGAGCGGCCGCGAGGAACTCACAAGGAACCCCGTGCTTACAAAAGGACCCGTCAGTGACGGATCTAACGGTGGGCGCCTAGGACCTCGACGTGTGGGAGCCCCCGAAAAAAGCAGTTTAGTAAGGAAAACTGTATGAAATATGGCAGAAAAGAACCCGAAAAGCGTCGCTTAAACCATGTCCGCGGGTAAGAGGGAACCCCACAGTGTACTAAAAGGAGTTTCCCGGTTTGCTATTTTTTACGAACATCCCCCCACCCCCGTCCAACTTGTTCTAAGTGAGACAGTTGTGGGGTCCCATTCGACTGCGGGTTTCGCTTCGTCTAATTTGAGAAGGCTCGAAACTCGAAACCAGCCCCCTCCCGCCACCATTCCAACCCCTCTCCTAGTAATTTCTGAACCTCCCCGCTTCCCGGAATACTTTTTTTTAAATTAGCGGCCCCAACTATCATTCCGCTTCGGGTCTCCAAGGGGATTGTTCCACCACTGATAAAAATCTTTAAGAAATCTGAGGATTACATCAAAGAATAGTGCTTATTTACCAAAGGATATCTATGGACAAATTCAGTATAAATTGTGGAGAACCCTAACGAAAACTATTGGAAACCTCGAGGAAAACTGTGAAAAATCCCAATGTTGTATTCGAAAAATTAAAAAAAAAATTCAAACGCTTGTGGAATACTTGTGGAATCGGAGATAAGTGTCCTGCTTGGGTAGGCCAAAACGGGGCACCAAATATTAAAAAAAAAAGTCAAAGCAATGCGCAATAATTAATTTTTCCCTTGCCGTGTCCCAACGGAGCAGAATTTGTTTAACGCGCTTTAATTATATTCTCCAATAGCTATACACATTCAAAAACAAGTGGACAAACCGCAGACTCAAATGCATATTCGACTGCGAATGAAAGCGCAAAATTGTGCATTGTGCGTCCAAAAAGCCAACGATGCTCTATGCCAAACAAAAAAGGCGTTCTCCCTGTTCTATTAATCCACCTTTTGCGCGAATCCTTTGTTTTAACCTCAGCCCAGAGTCACGCCACTGACGCAAACAAAAACAGACAAATTAATGTTCAAAGAAAATCAACCGATCAGTTGCGCTGGGCAGACATAATTGAATCATAATTCCAATATCCTGCCATGTGTTGGCTCCGGCACGGTAGATCTGTTTACCGTCGATACATTTTGCACCGGATTTTAACTTAATTTTAATTACTTTTGAAGCAGCGTCGTTGCGTACTTTAGCGTATCAGCCCAGCGGCGTGCCAATTACCCGCCGGAAAGTGGGGAAAAAAAGTGGTGTGAAAAATAAATTTTGCCTTTGTTTTACAAGCCTTTTCCTTTGTTCCTGCCGTGAAACGCCGGTAGAATTGATACCACCCGGGGGGTTGATGTGGAGGGGATAGATATATGTGCCTTTTTTCAATTATCGTATCTCGCGTTAAGCTGCTGGCTGGAAATTTAAATAACATACAGTGTTCCACAGTTCCTGGAATTTATTTCCACAGAAAGCTCCACTCATTTCCCTACGTGATGCCCTTTAATCGTCAAATCATTTCCAATTACTGACCACTGGCAAAACGGTAATTGCAGTGAAGCACCGAAGGGATCAATTTAGGCAGTGCGCTTCAAGAGAGCAATCGGATCCAACCATCAAAGAGATCATGCCCGGCTGCATGTTAACCTCCACCTCAACGCATTAAACCCTCCCTCCCCGGTACCAACGCTAGTTGGATACTTGGATTGCGTTAAAGCCACTTTAGCACCGGCATTGAGGCTGGTTTAAAGCCAAAGGGCATGCAAACATCCACTCGTACCATAAACTTTAATTATCCAACCGACTCTGGAGCACCTGGTGGGATACTTTTACGATAAACATAAATACACACCCCACATCCCCAAAAACAAACGGACTTCCCTGGTTGAAAAAAAAAAAAAATTGTGGCCGTTCTGAAGTTCCCCACAGCCAGATCCATCGGACCTATCATAACCGAACCGAACACGAGCCCCACCGTCAGATGGTACACATCGATAAAATTGGCCAAAAAATCGTTTCCTCCCATGCGAAGGACTTTCCACGAGACAGCCATCCAGTGTGTTTGCCAGCCGGGAAAGCCATTTAAGCCGTTACCGTGTTTTCTATCTCCACGGCAAAAGGAGCAAAATGGAAAGCATCCCATTAGGTGTCGGACCACCCCACCCGGTGTCGAACCCGGTGAGGTGAAAAATTGGAAAATGATGACTTTAAGGCAGTGAGACCTAGATCCTTAGATCCAGGTGGTGACAAAATTGTAAATTAAACTTTAATGAAATGGTCGGTCGGTAGCGGACCGAGGTAAAGGTTCATCGATTAAACTGCGCCATACTGTTAAGGAAGGCGTTAAGGGATTGGGCAAGCAATCGATAGTGTCACGATCCGACACATGGCCACACTGCGGTGGGTTTAGTACTAAAGCTTGTTTCGTTCACATGTGTTGAAGTTGGGTAAACATTTGTTCATGGGTGTCCTTGTTTTTTTTTTTTTGGAAATGGTTTCCTTCATTTGGAATTTTAAGACAACAATGCCATTCTACCAATAAACCTCAACCATTGCGGCAATGCACGTACACACGCTTGAATTGCTGCCAGCTTCTCAGACCTGGTACCTCACACTCGATTTGCACAAGGATTAATGTTACCTTCGTGACCCCATACAAAGGGTTCCCCCCTTTGCTATCGGCACGAGCCTGATGGAGTCGATGGAGCCGGGTGGCCTGTGAGCGGGTTGATTGATTGTCGATACATGCAAATAATTTCCTTCCGTTGCCGAACCGGGCGCTGATGATGAAGGCGGCCAAAAGCATAGGTGAACGCCTGCTGAGGCGTTTGGTAAGCTTGAACAACCACCGGGACAAAAGCCACACTCATAACATATCCCGAAAGCGCGTTCCAACGCGAGGAAATGTAGGTTGTCGCACGCTAGACAGAAGTCGTACGCAGTAACGCATACAATAATCTTCCCTAATTTTGCCTCCTCACGAGCGTATCAAGAAGCACCCGGTGCTCGTGCCGGTGCGAGAGGGAATGGAAGATTTAGAAAGGATGCCGACAATCAACTCCAGTACTGTATCCGCAGGATACGTGCGCAACGAATGCTGTGGTTATTGATCCGTACAACCACACGGTAGCATGCCATTGGCGCAGAAAAGCTTGCAATAAATTCAAACCGATGTAATATAAACCGTACCAACACAGCACAAAAAGAATACATAACCTCAAATTAATCGATAGCGTTTCGAACGCCATTACGCTGGCCCGTTACATTCCATTCCGATTCGGCTGGAACCGGGGGCACAATAAAAGATCAAAGCATGTTTTATGGTCCGTTGGTTTGTGGTTTGCAGTTTGAACCGGGTGTCGATAGAATAAAAACAAAGCAAACAAAGCGGCCAACGGTTACAAAATGGCACCAGTGTTCCCATTACACAACGCTCGCCAGCCCCACGTGGCTTTCGATAAGGGTAAGTGGGGATGACTCCTGCTGCTGCTGAAGCACGGTTTAATTGATTGATGAGCTTAAAATTTGATTTGTTAATAAATCCACCGATTATTGCTCACCACCCGTGCACGTACCGTGATTGGGCGTAACGTGATTTGCTTTTGTAATGCTTCTCCGCCACAGTGTTGCGCACCCGGATGCAGCAGGAACGCGTCACGTTTACGGAAAATCTTCGCGAGTACTGCCTCAACACGACCATTCACGGGCTGAAGTACATCGGGACGGTATCGTTGACGCTGTGCGAAAGGTAGGTTTGGAGTCTTGTACCTGTTAACATAAACACAGATCAATCGTTCAATTAGGGAGGATGGTAATGCAGCAGCAGCTGTTGCTCGCCCTCTTGACAAAAAAAAAAAACAATGTCCGTTAAACTAATTAACCGCAGTGTGGTAATGGCCGCCCCAATCCATCTCCATTTGCAGGGCGTACTTTTTCCTCACATTTCTCGTTGTGACCGCGTGCTCGATTTACTTCATCTCGAAGGTGTACATCAAATGGCAATCGTCACCGATCATCATCGGGCTCAACCCGATAGCGACACACATCAAGTACATCCCGTTTCCGGCGGTCACGATCTGCAACATGAACCAGGTACGGCGGGAGGCGGCCGAACGGATCGAAGCCCACACGCTGGAGCAGTCGGTGCTGCAAAGCATTTGCTCGATCGACGGCGATTTCAACGTGACCCAGTACGAAGGGAAGTGGACCGCAGTGAAGAAGTTGCTGTTGAGTGTAAGTGTGCCTGTTGAAACGTGTCGTTCAGTACGAGCTCACCGCTCTCACCACACATCCCAACAGGCAACGCAACCCTGTGCGGGTATGCTGAAAGCCTGCCGGTACGCGAAGCAGCCGGAAAAGTGCACGGAAATTTTCCAATCCGTCTTCACCGACGAGGGTCTGTGCTGTACGTTCAACACACTCGATACGGTGTACATGTTCCGCAATGCGACCGCGCCGAACATCTTTCCCACGGAGGTTAGCAGCGGCAGTGGACGATTCCGACCGATACTTTGGACACCGGAGCAAGGATACGCGGAGCATCCATCCAACTCGACCTATCCGCGCGTTATTGCCGGTACGGGGGTCGGAATGGGGCTGGCGATCGTACTCGATGCGAACGTGAGCGATTACTTCTGTTCGTCCACCTCATCGACGGGTTTTAAGATCATTTTCCACAGCCCCACCGAAACTCCGAAGATTACCGACTACGCGCAGTACATACCGGTCGGTTCCGAGAACCGGATCATCATCACGCCGAAGATCAACGATGCGGCTGATCAGATACGCAAGGTGGCACAGGCCCAGCGGCAATGCGTGTTCGCTAGCGAGGCCAACCTGTCCTACTACAGTGTGTACTCGCGCAACAACTGCGAGCTGGAGTGTGAGGCAAAGTTGATACTGGAAAACTGTGGCTGCGTGCTGTACTATCTGCCGAAGCTGTACGAGGATACGAAAATTTGCAGCCGTGCCAATGCACGCTGTTACGAGCAGATACGTAGCTCGATCGCATTCACCGCAAACACAAGCCTATCCTGTACCTGTTTGCCCGGGTGTTTCGAGATCAGTTACATACCGGATGTAACGACGGCGGAACTGCAGGTCGGTCTGTTCGGCATACGGGAAACCTTGCTGGATGATGTAAAGGACGAGCAGTACGCGAAGTAAGTGATAACGGTTAGAAGCTGATGTTTGTACGTGAAAGTGATACCGAATTACTGTTTTCCTCATCCTGACCTCCGCATAAGGAATAACCTGGCGTTGGTGTACATCTTCGTAAAGGATACCTACTATCGGAGCTTTACCAAGGGCGAGCTAGTGGGCTTCACCGATTTTCTCTGTAATTAATTAACATGTCCTCATTTAAAGTTCCAAGAATAACGCAACTCTTCTTATTTTCTTTGAAAGCGAATGTCGGTGGACTGTTGGGGCTATTCCTGGGATTTTCTATCATATCACTCATCGAGGTAATCTACTTCGTAACGCTCCGACCTTACTGCGCAAAACGGAAGCAAATACGCACCATCCTAAAGGAGCACAATTCTGAGACTAACACTCTAAATGCCGCCCGAAATGATCTTCTTTGGGTAAGCCAAACTGTCTTAAAGATTCGCAAAGTGGCGCTTAACATAACTGCATTTCTATTCCATCAGTTTGGTACCAAACCTCCCGCAACGGTGGTTCAATTTCTCGGCCGAACAAATGACCATGATTACGCTAACGACCATCAGTTACAACCTGGACACAATGCAATGGTAAAAGAGTACACCACTAAGCTTAAACATCTTGTTCACTCTCGACTGCAACAGGCTAACGCGTGGATGCGCAACACGTTTCGTTCGCGACGAAATCAGCTCGGCCGTGGGTTCGGACAGGAACGTACCGGAACGTCCTATCCGTTCTACGATTGATCCACTCGTGTCAAGGATGAGTTTTGGACGATTGTTTCGAGGCAAGACATTTGAGCTTTATTATTGACTTTCGAGTAGTCGTTTTAGCACCGTTTTAGATCTTTTGTCCGTGTTTCGTACAATGTAAATGTGGCGTTCTTTGTTTGCCTCCCTAACAGAACCATCCTCACGTAATGAAACTCTGCAACTGAGCTGCTAATCTACTTGTTCCTATCACAGTGAAGTAGTGTAACAAACATTATTTTGTCTCAAATGTAGCGTTGTATATTTGTAATCGTCTAAAGAATATCGAACTAACCATGCACAACATACCAGCACATTCCCTGTGCTGTACCTTTTATCTGTAACTGGTACGGTGCTCGTAAAGCAGAAAATAGTAACCCGCAACCACGTTTGTAACTGGCACCATCGAAAATCTAAATCTAATTGTGTGAAATCGTATTCCGTCTCTGTGGCTTGTTGTTTCGCTTGCTGTTCTCTCTCGTCTAGTTTTGGCTAATATCCATTATTATCATTCGGCACACAACGTTCGAGGCACGCGTCGGACGACAGCGTGAACGGATGAGCATTACTTAACATACTTTCGGTAGGTGTTATCCATCGCGTAGTCAACCGCACTATCGATTGGATGGATGATGAACGGAATGGCAAGCAGACCGAGCATTGTTGGTCCCCATTTGGCTACCGGTCCCTTTACCTTGTTAGCTTTTAAGGCAGCTTTGGACAACCAGCAGATACTGTAGGGAATGGGAGCAAGAAAATGCAATTGTTTTAATTATGTTCAATAAACCGTTTGTTGCTTAAACGAAAGCTTCTACCGGTTGATGGTGAATCCGGGTATGATGACCGAGGCAAACATTTGCCACAGCAGAGTGTCTCCAGATGCAACGGCAGCTCCACGAAATCCTCCACCAAGTATTTCGGGTTTCTGAAATTAGCGCCTTGCAATTAACGAAGTGCTCACTTTTGGAAGTTAAGACCTATGGTTGAACCTACGTCGTATTGCTTCTTAGATTTATCCGCCGTATCCGCCAGTACGTAACTAATCGCCACAGCATAGCTGGCGTGCACAAAGATCTTCTTGATCACCGGTCGGAACGCTTCTCCGATCTCGTTCGCATATCCTTGAATTCATCATAAGAAAAGGCGGTCAAGGAAAACAGGGCTTCATGATGTAACGTGCGCCCTTACCTAGATAGCGCACCGGAGTGTCCCGATACAGATCCTTCTCGGTAATTGACATCGCGTCTAAGGTTTCGTCTATATAACCCCGTTCCGCAGTTCTGGAAATGCCGCCTTATTAATCAGCAAATTAGCGTTGCAAAAAAGAGTTAACCACTCGACAAATCCTCTTATCACCTGTGTGATAATCAGCACCGCACTTGAACAACCGATGGCACCGTCTCACTCCCGATCGATGCTTTGTTTACATAACATTGAACCTGTTCGGGCCGCACGTGACAAAATTGCCGCGCAAGATTTTCCTTCGTGTATTCAGCGCTTTTACGCGTGCAAAACGGTTTTCTATCAGCTGTGTGATGATGGTCTGTCAAAACACGGAGCACGGTCGCACTTTCCGACAAGCCAGCTGATACCACAGGACGGAGCAATATTAAATGAAACATGTCTGTTCTTAGCTTTTTGTACAACGGAGGTTGCTTCGGATCACGCATCATTCGGCAAAGAAATGGCAACGATGTTTTACTGCTGGTCGAGTATTCCACAGTTTGAGTTTAACCTTACACTGCGCTAGTGTGCGTACAATCGTATTGTTTTGTACCACAACCGCACCACTACCAGCACACGATGCATGGATTTGCAGGGCAAAAATACACACTCGCTGGCATTTTACACTGAAATGACGCGTTTGTTCGACGAAACGGATCGAAGTGAGCTGTCAAGGCTGGGCTTTGTAGCGCGTCGCGTGAAAATTTGGATGAAAATCTATCTCCGTTCCGTTGCGCGTGTGTGACGTAGTAGTCGTTTGATCGTTTACTTTCGGGTTTGTGTTGTTCCGTGTGTTTTAAATGAGCGATAAAAGCTGTAAATCGTTTGTCCTGTCGTGCGCCTGATTGCGTAAAAAGTGTAAGCCAGATTCTTCCATTTTTCTGTTGTGCCCCCATACAGGGAGTAGTGTGAGAAAAAAAACGTACACACATTCATGTGCAGTAGTCCGTCGGAAGGCCAACCAGTGAAATCGCTCGCCTTATATGCCTTTTCTCGCTCACTCTAGTGCGCGGCGTCAGCTCGAAATTCATCGGGCTGCCCATGCAACGTCTCATGTTTGCCTATTTCGGAGGTTGCACTCGAAAGTCAAATGTCCGCTTCTTTGCGTGTGCTTGTGCGTTTTTTTCCCTCCTCTGCTACGTGGTATTCTTCCTCGAAGTAGGCTGGTAGCGTTGTTTCGGGAAAACTCTTCATCGTAGTGCATCGTTCCACGAGAAAAGAAAAATTTCGTCCCACACGCAATCGGGTAATTGTGATATTCTTTGCAACAATTTGTGTGGGGAGCATTCGAACGAAATTCTTCGTATGCAAATGTGAATGCGCGCAAGTGGTTGTGTGTGGGTTAACGAACTGTTGTGCGTACTCACTAGAAAGGAGCT
Source organism: Anopheles marshallii (assembly GCF_943734725.1). Classification (NCBI taxonomy): domain Eukaryota; kingdom Metazoa; phylum Arthropoda; class Insecta; order Diptera; family Culicidae; genus Anopheles; species Anopheles marshallii. The sequence goes on along the minus strand of NC_071326.1, from coordinate 40,243,991 downwards.
TCTGGAGCCGTGTGGAGTTGTGTGCGTATACTGTGTGCCTGTTTTCGGAGTGTGTGCTGCTGCAAAAAGTGACTAAAATTGCGTATTTCGGGTGACTTTTTATTCGTTCTCAAAAATAAGCGCTGGGTCATTGTAATTAGCTGTTATGCGTATACTTTGTTGTTGTTTTTCTTGACATATGCATACTTTAAATCACGAAAGGAAAGGTTATCTGAAGGTGGTCTGTATGATGAAAATAAAACAGTAAATACAATCCACCCATATCCCAACAATGTGCGTGGACATGTGTGTGGAATGTATTGTAAGCTTGTTCGAACTGTTCAAAGAAAATTCCTCGCTAAGACAATTTTCATGTGGTACCTGTTTTACTGCTGAACTGGTCGGGAATCCTTTGTTTTCAATTTTTGATTGGTCACTCTCGGGGTTAAATCGTATCACCAATACTAATGCGACTAGCGCCACCAATAGATATTGAACATACACAGCTGCTGTCTTGTTGGTGGGCGAATGGTGAAGCCTTTCTACAATGAAAAGAAAAATTGTTATTGCTTTTCACGCGTTGACGTTGAAAGATTTTCCCAAAGCAAAGTAACCATTGCTTGTGTGTTTGTTGTTTGGAAAGAAAAATCACCAATACCATCAACACAGACAGAAAATTGTTGCCTCTTTTGTTCGCTTCATGTGAAACAAGTTTCCCTACAGATGAGCGAAACGAAACGAATGAAAAGAAATAATTAATTGTGTTTATTTTTCTACGTGAATTTGCTGACGTTTCACGGCCTCTTCATGTCTCAGCAGTGCAGCGCAATGTGATGTTTTCTCTCCCTCTCTCTCTTACTGCGGTTTTCAATTGTCGTGTTTGATAACCCGTTCGGTGGTGTGCGTGAATGTACGCTGTTTTTGCGAATTTATCATCTGATGGAAGTGCTAAACATACATGCTACACGGTAGCCACGAATTGGAAAACTATTATCATCACCTGACAACACGCACACAGCCACACATGCACTCCTATGCAAAAGTGCACAGTTAGTACAAAGTGTGTTGGCGAGATCATTTACGCCGTCTGCTTAAAATACAGATGTAGTTGGGTAGTTGATTTTTAGTATTCCGCTGCTGTGTTCGTGTGCGTGATGGGTACAACAGCGAGGCCTTTGAATGTTTATTTTCTCCCTGTTTTTTCAACGTGTGTGTGTGTATATGAAAACGATAGGAAGGGAGAGACGGATTTGATGGCGCCCATAATAAGCGAGGTGAACAAAGTAAGATAACCTTTGGAACGGCGTTACAGTGCTAGGCGCTGATAAAAAGAAGGTTTTTGAATGCAAATCACACTAAAACGGGGTGTACATTTAATTTTGTTACAAAAAATTTTGTTGGGGAAATTCATTCAGTTGAATTGTATGTGTGAGGTGCTATTTACAATCCCAATCGATTGGGGGTCGCGCTTTTTTGAAGTGCTTTATTGTGATATGTTTACAACTTTCGATATTTATTGTTGGTACCGCGTGTGTGTGTGTGTCGTGTGCCTGTGTTCGTATACACGCTCTGGTGCCCATAATACGTTATCTTGTATACGCATGCATGCATTGCCAGCAGCAACAACGACCTTGGCTTGCAATGAAAACAACGCAAAACAAATGTCTGAAAGTGGTTAGGGGTGTGTGGTGGATCGTGAGGAGAGCATGATACAAACCACCCATGTTGTGTACCTCCCATCATAACATCCTTGATATCACGGAGTGTGTATCTGTGTATCCTAGATACCGACGCAAACGCTTACGTCTAATAATTGAAGTGGCATGCGTTTTATACAGCAGACACTTTTTTTACCACAGATTCGTATTTTAGGAAATTATTCGCTTAAAGTTATTAAACGATAAACACACAGAAGAAAAAGCGAATACGAGAAACAGAAGAAAGTGCAAAGTAAATACACACAAATGCATCTTCTCTTTTGTTTCTTCCCTTTTTCGTTTGTTTTGTATGCTTTTTGATAATTGCATTGCGGCAAAACTTATCAGTGCATGAAGGCAAATATACTTTATCGCAGTGTGCCATTCAAAACGGGGCAACCCATGTGTATGCTTCGATGGATAAATACATGCATAGCACCACTGTTGGTGTGTGCAGAAAAAATGTGATCAAGTAAGGAAACGAAAAGAAAGGCCCAATTAACATTCCGTACTGTTGCTGCTTTGTAGCACACCCATGCACGTTTAGCAGGTTGTGCGTTTTTTTCTGTAAAACAAAGAACTATCTTTCGTGTATAATTACAATCTTTGTATGTGTTGTTTTTCTTTTTTTAAATTTTTTCATTAAATTGTTCATAAATTTTAATAATTCCATTCATAAAATTCAAGAGTCTTAAAAATTTTATCATCTTTTATAATACTGGCTTGTTGTTTTTTGTTACTTTGTTTGTGTGTGTGTGCGTGTAGAATCAATTCCTATGTGGCTATGACAGCTCATCGCAGCACAAAATTTTCGTGCTACATTCAGTTTTGCTTTGTTTAGTATCTCTCTCTTTTATTTCACTTTTGCCAGTACAAAGTTCACAGCCCGTGGTGTTAGATAGACAAAATTGCGTTGTTGAATGAACTATCCTCATATTATATAATGCGAAGGCAAATATAAAAGTTGACATTGGTTACACAAAGTGTGCTCTTCACAAGGCGCACGTGTCATGTGTGCGTGTGCCTCGTGATCCCGAAATTAAGGACAACACAACCTTAACCACCGCACGGCAACAGTGTCACGTCTAGCGAAGAATTTTCCACGTCAGGTGCATGAAGATGCTGGCACTGGATATGCAGGTTGAAGGGTCCTTCCGGAGGCAGTAAGAATCCTCCACTTTTCCACACAGACTGGTCCAAGGTGAAACCAAACACGGTTCAGAGTTTCGGATTGCTTGCCATCCTTCCGATGGAAACTGCAATGGCGGTGGAAAAACGATTAGTAATGTTCTAGTTTGCAATAAATCGATGTCGTGTCTTTGTCTTTGATTCGTCATTGAAAGCGCCGTAGACTGCGAGATAGAGAAGCGATGGTGTAACGCCATTCTTTGTGGTACTCTTACACGGAGAAAATGCTGATGGATTTTAAGAAACGAACGCATTGGTTTTCGCTTTTGTTAGCTTTCCACTCCGCGTAGGTGTTGTTCGTTTTGCTTTTTTTTCTCAAACACTCCCACGTAGACGTAGCATTGTGTTGCGTTCAAGCGTATGGGTGTGTTGATGTTCGGATATTTTCCTATTAGTCCTCCCCCCTATCGGTATGTACACCGCCGTGTCCAGCTGATGCGCGATACCAATACTTGTGCGAGATGGGTTTGTGCTTTATATGTTGGAAAACCATGTTTCTTGTAGTTTTTTTTCTTGTATTTCATGGAAAAAGAAAGAATGTGCAATTAAAATACGATTTATATTTCTAGTAAATTACTTTACTACATCACCCGAAAAAGATTACAGATACGTCAATCAGTTGTAGAAATCAGTGTGGAAAATAAAAGTGAACAAATCATTGTGTAAATGAACGGGAATGTGATATAAAAGTGTAATGTGTGATGGTTTTCCCCATTTAGAAATTATTGCTTGTAATTGTTTTTGATAAATTAAATTTATTATTTATTTAATTGATCATACAAGCTTTGTTATAATTTCTTTTGCGGTAGGGAAATTTTGGGTGAACTCCATCCAAATGTCCTTTGGACGCATGTATGTGATGTATGGAGTGACAAATGTCAAACATTAGTTGTGTGGGTACCAATACATGCAAACCATCCATGCGTATTGGATGTCACAAAAAAGTGCAGCATTTGGCGACTGTATCCTTTTTTTTTTGGTACTTTTCCTTTCCATGAGGATGATGCAAGTGTGAAAAAGTGTGTCCTGAATGAGTAGAATTTTCATGAAACTGTGCACGAAATGTGCACATTTATGTAATCAAAACCAGTGTGAAATAATGTAATTTTTTTATCCTGCAGTGAAAATCTACCTGGTAGTGGTGTTCGATTCGAAATATCCTTCACCAGTTTAAAAAGGTTCCAGCAAAGCAGTCGGTGTAGTGAAATACGGTGAAAACTTTTATACTATCCGCAGTTTCGATTGTTTTGAAAGTATTGCAGTGTAAAAGCGTGTTTGTGCTGAGTGAAGAAAAATCTTCCTTAAAACTGTGAAAAAACAGTGAGAAAATAAAAAAAAAAATCTGCGCCTCCTTTGTGCGACCAGTGTTCGTGGCAGCAGCATTATTTGGGTTTGACGTAAAATAAAAAAAGTTAGGTGTGTTTAAGGGCTTACTCCCTCCCAGCCCTAAACTGAGCCGATGGCCAGTGTGTGTGGATAACGTTATGTGCAAAATCAACAAGGCGCTAACTATGCGAAGCGGCAATGCTCAAAGGATTATTGTTGGCAAATTTTAGCTGCTTTTGTACGTTGAAGCTCTGCCACAAGGGATTAATTAGCGATTAATAAAGGTAAGTGTACGGCAATGGAAAAATGTGCTTTAAATTAATTGAACAAAGAATAAACTCCATTCGTTCCGTTGTGAACGAAGCAAATTAAATCGCAGAAAGCATTTCCTCGATGATAGGCACTAAATTGTATTGTTTTTCCGGAAAATTCGTTTAACCTCGCGGGGGTCCCTGTCGGGTAAAATGTTTCATTGGAAGGTGTAGGAAAAACTACGGCACCGAGCGCGCCGGGTTATAATTGACTCGGAACAAGCGTACAGGAACTCCGAGAATCAGGGAGAAACGATTAAAATCGAATCAACCAATTAACGAAGGTTTTTTTTTTCTCATCCAGTCATCCCCACCGCCACGTGGAGAGCTCATTTAGTCAGAAATTCAATCAAATTCTCAAGCGCAACGAGCGCAACATGGAGTTACTTTTGCCTCTTCCACTTCCCTGCCTGAAAACCTTCCCCCAGCTTATCTTCCCCAGGGGTGAGAATTAGCTTTGCGAAAGAAAAAGAGCATAAAACAAAAATTGCATGATTGAGAGTTGACGTTCTCGTATATTGCGAAATGAGTTTCCGGGAAAGAACATTGTTGAAGGCATTTTTTTTATTTCTTTTCAAAAAAAACAATCGCTCCGGAAGCAACGCGGCCGCGCACTAGATTTGGGGATACATTTTCGCAAATACATCAGCAAATAAGCAAAAAATTCGTATTGCAAAAAGGCGCAACTCGTCCCCCCCGAAAAAAAGGGGTGGCATTCGTCACGCAATGTGGATTTGATGTGCAATTTTTTTGTTAGCTTTGTTTCGTCTTTCTTTACATCCGTCCAATTCCTCCCCAAACCAAGGCCATCGGTTGCGGCTTGCCGCTGCGGTTACTTCCAAACCGCCGGCGGGTTCAGTGTTCGATTGAACAGTTTATTGGAAGAAGCACAGAGGAATGATGGACGTAGTTTTCATGTGGCAATCATGTCGCCAATGGTGTGTTGGATATATTTTTTGTTACTTCGTCCTTGTTTGAGTGTCTAATCGATTAAGGAAAAAAAACTGATTGCATCTCTAATGACATATCTAGTGTGGAGTATTATAAGAAGCTTCAGCTTAAGTTAAGTTAAATATTCGTTCCTGATGTGGCAAATTATGGTGCAATCTTTCCGCTCATGCAGAGTAAAATCGGTTGGAATCTGGTTGGTTTGAGATTCAATCGATCTTTTTATAATTAAAATGCTATACGTTCGAGCAAAATACACTCATGTACATACCGTCGCACATCTTCTCCTGTTAGTGTCGCTCTTTAGCTTATAATTACCGAATATTTAAGTGTTTTTATTGCTGATTATTTTTGGGGCGGCTCGGTGGCGATGCATTGGTAGCGACGCGCCGGTTTTCACACGACAGGACTGGTCCTAAAATCCCTTCAGAATCCCAACTCTCCGTACACAGGACTGACTATCGAGCTACGGGTAAATTAAGTCAAAGAACGAATTCCACAAATGGCAGCCCTTAGAACACTTTTGAGATTGTTGTGCCAAGAATTATGCATAGTTAACTGTTGAGCATATTCAATGGGCACCGGGCACGACATGCCGACTTTAAAACCAATATCAAAAAATCCCTTTCGAATTCTTAACTCCTATGGTAGGACCGAAGTTTAGGGATGTCAGAATTTTCCTTTTGGGTGGACTCTAGTGGTGGAGTTTTGCATCACCGACGATGCCATATCGTATCGTTATCTCAAATGTTCTATGCTGCATGCGTAATGCGAACAAAGTACAATCGATAGACACTATTGCCCTAAACTCACCCTTAAAATATCCTTTGATTGTATCAGTATCCGCTTTTTCATTCGATAAAACCTTATCTTGATACCTGTTAAAAGCAGTTGAGATGAACCAAGAAACCTGAATTGCTCTTTCGCAAGACCCACAACCTTGCATCGTGCAGCTGGTAACTTCCAAGTAATTAAGCCATATCTTACTTCTCACCTTTTCCATTTCCCATCAGTACCCGCGGATCGTTCTCAGGCGCTCGTCTACTAAACGCAAACTACCTCTTTCCTCCTTCCCACAATGCCCACCCTCCTGTTGACATGATTGATTGATGTTTCATTGATCGTATCAGGTCGCGAACGACACAACACCACACAGCGTGTGTGTATGCTTATTGGTTCAGGGGTCTAGACAGCACGATTGGATTTCCAGTTTTTCGCCGCTATTCGTTACATTTCTCAAGACACTTCGAGCCGTGTTTGTCACGTAATGGTATCCTTTTTCGTGGTTCTGTCGCCCGCTAGCTCATCCACACATTTGTCCGGAGATCATTCCGAACGGGGGTTTTGTAGGTTAGGTTGGGCAGTAGTCGGGAAGAGTGCTAGTGGAGTAAGGTGTAGTCTGGCATAGACTAAAATGGGGTTGCTTCTGTAATGGGTCTACACCCTTGTTTGGTGGATAATATGTTACCTTCTGTCTGTGCCTAGTGCTCGAAGCATATTTTTGAAGACGGTTCGATTAAGGACGAGGTAGTGTTCATAAGGAGCGAGTCGCATTGCAGCAACGTGAAAAACATTAAAAAACACTAACCGCTGTTTCATTCCCTCTCGTTCAAGATTGCTTAAAAAAAGGCCATAATTCATACTTGCGTTCCGTTTAAAGCAGCCATTGGAGCAACGGAATGTTAAGTGACGTTTTTCGGAGTGGCGCAACATTCCCGGTAACTCATTTTTTCCCTCTTTTGATTTTCCGTTTTTTAAGGGTTTCCTACAAAAATTGGGCCACTCTGCAACGACCGTAACAGGGCCAAATAATAACGCACCCGCGGTCGTTTTGGTGTGTACCATCTGTTTTTAGTTCGGAACTCGAGGAATTCTTTCAGACATCAGTACCGTCAGGACTGGAGTTTTTGCTGCTGTCCTTTGGGCGGTGAAGTGTCCCCTCCCCCATTTCCCCCCCCAGTCATTTCTCTGTCTAGTGACCTCAATTCGACCGCTACCAAAGTCGAAGCGAGAAGGCATTGCGCGGCCTTGCCAGTGTAAAATCAGAACAGTTGCATCGTGTGCTCGGCGGGGTTGCCCTCGAGCCTGGGGATTTATTTTCCTGCCATTGGCAACAACTGAAAGCAGGAAGTGTGGACCTTGCTCATACTTCTCCACTTGTAATGGTTGACACAAGCACGTGTAATAAATGCTCCAGTTTCTTGGAAGCACTTGGGCGGAGAGACATTTCGTGTCTTAATGTCGTCCGGGTGAGCATACAGACACACTCACACACACACACACTCGCACACAGACATATTGTCGGACTATCGGAATAGTTTATCAAATGAAGGTATTGCGTGTTGAATAGCTAATGTATGTAACGTTGGCCACTTTATGGTCGTCGGACGACCTTCCGTACACAGAGTTACCTTTGGTAGTGTTTATACGAATCTCAGCTTGTGGGGGAATCAGGCCATATCAGGTCCCATGTCCAAAATGAGTGCTTAGTTGTGGAGGATTGTGGTGTTAATCTTCATATTTTATTAAGCATCTTTTAATATTATTGCATACTTAACAACCTTCGAAGTGGGATTATTAATGCAACATATAAAATTATGATGCGATTGCATAATATGTTTTATTGATTTGCAATTTACTTACCGTTTCGATTACGACTTCGACTTCACGACAGTTAGGCTTCTTTTTATTATCCAGCGCTTCAACCGCATCGCGGTCTTGTCCTGTTGCAAGAGTCCTCCAAACTGCTTACAGTCGAGCGCCTTCGTCTGCCATATCCTTTATCCTTTCTGGCGGACGCAACATCGTCATCATTCCATCTCTATTTGGCCCTACCACATCTCTTCTGTCCATGTGGACGACCTAAAAGGACTTTGCAGGCTCGGTCGTCCGGTGTCATTCTCATTATGTGACCAGCCCCGCCGGAGCCTAGCGAGTCTAATCCGCAGTACTACAGTAAGTTCGCCGTACAGCTCATAGAGCTCGTCATTGTAGCGGCTCCTGCATTGTCCTTTCGCACATACGGGACCAAAGATCCTTCTGAGCATCTTCCTTTTGAACGCGACTAAGAGGGTTTCGCCAGTTTTTTACAAAGTCCATGCACGGCACTTAGGTTAGGTCATCAATATAGAGTTTCTTGGAATAGAAGATGTTTTCTCTCATAAGACTTCTTGGAATAGTGTAACGTACACGAAGCAGTCAAACTAACAAAACGAACATGCCCTTTTTCCACATCAGAATTGCATGAGTCATGTTCCAGCAAATTCATTTGCGGTATAAACTCCGGTCCCCATCATCGGACTAAAATCGCTACTTAGTATTGCAATGTGTACACACTACGGCACTTGATTGCGATGCAGGTACGCGTCACGTGAATAGTTTATGCACTGAAGAGTTCGAAGCTGTTTACTTTGCCGAAGCTGTGGGGTTTGGATTGCACCGGTTCAAGACGTGCGATGATCGATCGACGGTGCTACAGCTTATCGTACGCTGTGTAGAGGAGTTCATCGACACATGCACGAAGGGTGCTGCTGCTGTAGCGAGACGACTTGTATTGGTAATAAGCTGATAAGTGCAAGCAACTATTGAATTTTGCAATTCAAACCGATGATAGTGTTTGGTGAAGCGCTTGGTGCAATCGGCTGATAGTTTGGAATAAAGGACGCTCGCGATTAAGTTGCTAGAATTTTGTCGATTCTTCAATATTGGTGCTCAAATCAGATTAATATGATTGGGTCGGTGGTGTATTGGTAGCGGCGCCGGTCTTCACACGACAGAACCGGTCGGAAATCCCATCCGGAACAAACTCCTGTACCCAAGACTTGACTATCCGGCTACGGGTAAATAGAGTCATAATTCGTGTACTCCAGAGAATTGTTGTATATTTAAGAAGATGTTCATAATTCGCTGCTGCTCATTGATGGTACTGAGCACATATCAAGTGTTTCTAAATTTTCCAACTGATGAGAACAAATCGATATTCATATTTGCTATATAATAATTATATTTATTATAAATTATAGACTTCATACAATTATTGATGTAAGGCGTTAAAACAATACTGCAAAAAATAGGAGTAATATAGGCAACAGATTTTTATAGTCTCACCCCCATAGGGTTTAAAGCTACCCTGGACATATTTGTTGTACTATGGGCTCGAATTGGTCTTGGAATGTGAATAATTAAAATTTCAATTGATTTGCTTAAATTTTTGATAAGCTCTTGCTCTAATTGTTAAAAACAGTGTTGTTAATGAAAAGTTTAATAAATTAAGAAAGTAAATTTTAATAATATTCAAATTTTAGCGATGAACAGTTGCTATATTAATGATATCATAATGCTTATTATATAAATAACAATATAAAAATGTTGTAAGTAATAATTCGATGTTTTTATGCATTTATGATGAATATACCCTAGCGTAAATGATTAGTACATTTTGTATAATATTATGAAGATTATTAATTCAATGCTTCACGAGAGTAACAACTTTCAGTTATAAAGCCCTTGATTAGTAATATTATATCTTAAATTTAAATTTTATCTTTCACTAAATTTCCTTTAAATCACCGTGTGAAACTACCATTGCAACGAAAACAAAAATTTCAAAACATTTTTATTGTTAATCTTTTTTTGTAGTAAAGACAAAGAGCACTTCTTGGCCTGATTTGCTGTATCTGCAGGCCTTTTTTCAGACTTTGCCATTCCACGTCACATCATAGGCAAAACAAGAATTGGTCGACTGAAACCGTTTACATTCAGCGGTCGCGATTGATGTAGTATCTTTCCGCGGCTTACGAATAAGCAAATAATTAGGTCATGGGAAGCAGACCCCCGTTCTCGGGGGCTCTCGCTGCCTTGCAATAACTTTCCTTCTCCTAAAACCCAACCATAATTTAGCATCTGTGGATCCGTCAAAAGAGCAGCTGCAGACGAGTTTGCTTTCTTTTGACTGTGGCACCAAGCTGTCACGATATATGCTTCTTCGTCCCTGTGGGAGTGCAGACAAATATGGTATATCATTCCTCTCGACCGGAAGTGTGGGAAGCGGATGCCGGAGATGATTTACTGGCTGTGCAACCCGATGCAACCGTTCCGAGTGAGAAATGCCACCCCCCGGGAGGGAACAAGGCCATTTTCACGTACCAAGTACGAAAGCAACCGGACGAGTTTGTTTGTGCAAGTGTGTCTTTTCTGGAAAGCTTTATTTATTCGTTACATTGACTCAGCTCAATTCGGGAAAAACGGTGCTGTGGTCTGTTGCTGTTCGTGGAATGAAGTCAGTTATATGTTTATAATTTTCTTATGGGGTGTATATAAAAGTTTTATGAGCACATTGTGTTTCCATTCCAATAGCTTCCATTTTCACCCGCATCCTTCCTCTTGCTAAAGTTATTGATCTCGATCAAGGTTGTTCATGCGTAATTCGCCACAGAAAACCCAGTGGGGAGGTTTTTTTTGGACGTCACGAAAAGACCAAAATAAATAAATAAATTTAGCGTCGAATGAAGGACCGGCATCTGTAGAACGAATTGCACCAGTTTGGGGGCCAACACCGCCCGGGATCGGTGTTATTTCCTAGCAATTTTCAAGGCTTTCGATCAATTTAGATTCGCTCGTTCGAGTTCATTGAGCAATTTTTTTTCTGTGTGTGTGTGTGAATTTTTCTTTCCCGATGCTTGCCATTTTCTGCCAATTACATGTATTATATTGATGTATAATGTTAATACTTCTCGCTAACTAACGCTGAAAAGAAAGAATGAGCCACAAGGCTCACAGCTGGATGGAGAAAATAATGTCAATCGATTATTCATGAAGGGTAATCGGGGTGCAACGGCGAAATCAATTGACTTTCTCCGGCTTTTCTGCTTTCCAGTGCCCAACAGTAAATGTGTGGGATGTTGTCCCGTTTTGTTGTGTGGGATGTACTGTAATTTCCTCCCGGCGAAGGAAGTAAACAATGTGTTTAAATGTAAATATTTTATGCGAATTTCAATGGGATTTGTAATTTTATGTTGTAGAGATGAGAATCGCACACAGACAAAGTCGAATATGCCACACGACATCTGTTACCGTGGTCTCTTCTTTGAAACAATATTTAAAATTGTTATCAAACTATTTCAAAAATTTCCACCCGTCATTGAATATGATGCTGCTTTTCACCCCCGTAAATCATCCCTTACAATGTTGCACTAGTGCGAAGCCTTTTCACGTTCCGGCATTTAGTCGCACCCGGTTTCTGCGCGAGATTAAGCAATAAGCAAACGATGCACACTGCACAAATGTATTATACTTGACGCGCGCGCGCTTGGAAGTTGTTATTTCCTAGCAGGTCCAAACGTCAGCGAACGCAATTGTATTGTTGTTTGTGTAAAAAGTGGAGGGGGGGAGGGAACACGATTAGATTAACAGCAAATCAGCGCCAGCAGCTAGTTTGATCCGGATTCTAATTGTATGGTGTAAGTTCGTTCGATTGCTGTAATTCTTCCAATGACGTTGGTTTGGGCTCTAACCGGTGAGGCAATTTATTATCAAACGTTTCAAAACTATTAACATGCACGAATGTTATGACATATGTGTATCAACGGATTGCGTATGAGCGTGCAAGATTGCTCCCCTTTCAATATTGGCTGCCATTAATTGATATCCGTGTTTTTGCTGGGACCAATTTTGGGATAGCTATTGTGAGCTGTGTTCGTCCTCTAAGCTAAAAAGCTAATAAGCTTGACTTTTAGTTTTTTAGTTTTTTTTTTGTTTTTGGTGGGACCAATTTTTGGATAGCCATTGTGAGCTGTGTTCGTCCTCTATATCGATAAGCTTGATATTAAGTTTTTTTTAGTTTCTTAGTATTTAGTAGATTTACTTTTAACAGGTTGGAGATCTCATAGTTAAGCATTAATTTATATATTCATTTGCGTTTTTAAGTATTTGAAACTAATTTAGATAAAGTCTTCAATAATTGTAAATAATTTTAAGCTCACACCGTTGTTGAGATTTGGTTTGTTTACTATATCGCTGTATACTTCCATGACGCCAAATGTAAGCACGAGGAAAATGTTTTGCGGTACAATTAGATCCCCTGTAGTTTCCAGCCAGGGTATCACGGAATTCATTCAACGTGGACCACGCTTGTTTTCCTTTCACTGCACGAGCTAACATTCCATTCTCCCGGCCGGTGAATCAACTTTTATGAATGAATGTCTCTGTGCGATGCATCGTCTGCCATCTGGAGCGCAGAGATGAAGTACCGGGCTTCCGAGATTGTGCTTTTACTTGTACACTTAAAACCCGTGTTTTTTTCCTCGCCCGGCAAAGAAATTTTCGTCGACCACACAGTGAAAGTCACCCTTCACGGAGGTGGTAGGGCCACCACTACGCCACCAACCCGTCGCCTTTCTTTCAAAGCGATCGTTTGACGACCGGTATCTGCAGTGCGTTCGTTTGCTTTTTGCTGTGTGAGGCGCATACTGTGCTAGCATGCTGCAGTCTCTGCGTGCTTTCTTGTATCCGCCGGTGTGCCGCATTTAGATTGATGTGTGAACATTCCTATTGAACAAACGCGTCGTTTTTCTTTGGCGGAATAACAAACCGAACCCACCAGTAGCTGAAAGGTGTGTCCAAACGAACAATCGTGGCTCTGCATCATTTCAATCACGTACGTGGATCGAAAATTGTGCTCGGATCTTATTAATGTTTCCGTGCTGCGCGCGTCACCCTGATTAAGACGTGTTGTATATATATATATTCTTTTTATTCCACACAGCACCACCCAACAGAAGATTGCTTTCTTTTTTCGGTGCCGGCTCCACTATCGACTGGAGTAGCGGTGGCATTAGCGAAATAAAGGCAAACGTCTGCTGTCGTGGCAAATGCGTTACGATGCATTTGCTGCTTTGCGTTTTCGCGTTTCGCGGCCGTAATCGTAATCGGATTGTTTATAGTGCATTCTACCCGCGCTGTGCGTGATGCCTTTCATGGTTTTATTTTCGAATTTGTTGGCTAAAGGCCACGACTTTGCGTGATCATTTTGAACCGCAACCGGGTTTGTTTTACTTTCTCTACGTTTAGGCTGCACATTTTTTGAGTGTATTTCTCCACACAAATCAAACCGCGCTGCACTACTGCATTCGTTCATCGGTTCGTTAGGTGGAATTAATGTCTGGTGATTGCGATTGCGGGGTCCTGCCAACACAACGAACGCAACTGGGGTACGCAGACGGTTAGACAACATGTAAAAATGCGCTAACAAGCATAAAGTTCATGTTGTTTGTTTTGAGAAATTGAATATTACAAATATGAACTATTCTTTCTGAGGAAATTACAAGGTGAAAGGAATCCTCGTTTAATATGACACAGCGTTTGCAGTATTTATGGGCAAATAATCTTTTAAGAAGGGACACGAAACTGAGCTGAACGGTTAAGCTTTTAAGTGTCGAGAGATATGAGAAATTGGGTTAACTTGTGAATCCTTTTTCTTGTATGGTTGTCCACTTGTGTAGGCTTGATTCAGTTGGCTTTTTATGCAGATTTAAATGATTGTAACCTATTTACCAGGACGCTAAAAATGAAGGCGCTGTTTATTTCACAGGTTATATGTTATATGTTATATGTATGACGAAATATACAGCTGATGGTAAAAATAATTACTTTGATTGAGAAAGATTTCATTACGACAGAAGTTTATCCATACAATATGCATCCTATATCCTATTCCATGTATAGAAGCATCAAATAAATGCCATGGTTGACGCCCAACTGCTCCGAAAAACAGCTTATAATGTTTCAACAGTTATAATGTTATTGTACGAAGTCATCTTCTATTTGTTCTCAAAAAATGGTAATATTGGCCGTAATCATACTCTAAGCCAGTTTTTTTGTATGCGTTTTGACGTTTCCAGGGTTTATCCGCTTACACCTCGCCATACAAATGACATGCCAAGTTAAGTCTAGGAAAAAAGGATTAGATTGTTTTCTGGATGAAGGCAGCTTTCCGAAGTTCGACAAATGCAAGAAAAAACATTTTGCTAACAGGCCAGAACGAGGTTAGGCCATGTTTCCCGTGTGTGAAAAATGTAAAAAAAACATTTTAACGAAAACTTTTGAAAAAGAATCATTTTAATAATTAGAATTATATATTGTTTCAAATGAATTGAAGTTAGTTCATAGTTAAATTTCTAAATATTATTCGATTTTTCACAAATTTTAATTCTGCAAAAATGATCTCTTGTGTAATTTTTTACGTAAAAATGTTATGTCCTTTACAAATATGTGAAAACATAATAATACAAGCCCGGTACCTGTATTACAGGCAGATACAGGCTGAAAAGCCCGGTACCTGGATTACAGGCAGATACAGGCTGAAAGCTTTCTTAATTATAGTATGATATGCCCCAATGATGTGTCAATGCCAATAATATATATAATATGTGCATTCACAATATAATTCCTAGCTGTTGGATGGACTATGGGTAAAAGTCCAGACTAGATTCGATCTCGCTTACTGTGGTGTGTTATCCCTAGAGCCTAGCAAGGTACCATATGATCACTCTACATATTTGTGTGTTTAAACGTATACAGATGTTGAAGGGTAGAGTATTTGCAACGAAAGATTTTTGGCATAAAGGTGTTTTGCTTGTTTGGTAACGTCGTAGTGTTAAAGAATGTTTTATACTTTGTAATAATTTGCATTTTTTGCAAATTTTAAGACTCATAATTTGTAAATTAAATTAAATAACGCACAATTATAACGTGATTGGCAAAGTTTTAATTGGTGCCGTAGAATACTTCAAGAGGTTCTGGTTGCAGGTCGGCTAATGGGCAGATTATTAGATAAGACTTTAAACGAATGATTTATACGCCACCGAGTAGAAACTTTCCAATGGAACTTGCTCCGTGTGCGCCCAGCAATTTCTCTCCCGGTACGTAACCTCTTCCTCCGCCTCGTCATGAGTGATTAATCGAAGTGCTAAAGAAACTGGAATGTATCTTCGGTGTCGTGCCCGTCTGCTCTCCACTCGAGAAAGCCAATCATGGGTGATTTTGTTTCGTTTGCTCCCCAGCTCCGAGTTAGCCTTTCGCCAATAGGTTTTCACCCGCGTACACGCTCCGGTCTGCCCCGGTTTGAAGGAAGTCTGGCAACCTTTCTTGCACCGTGCAGCGTTGGAATGTCGGTAAAACGGAACAGATCATCGACCCGATCATGCAGACCAATTTCTGCACGGCGTTGATGTTTCTTCCATTCCCCTCGGGCTTGCGGCGGTGGTGGTGTATGCAGCGAACTTTCCTCCCCGAAACATGCCGGAGATGCTTTTCGCAATACCCATACCATCACAGTGATTTGAGGAAGGCTGGTTATTGCTTTTCGTCGTCTTAGTGTGCGTCGCTATCGTGAATGGACAGACACGCGCACACAAGAACATACTCACATACGCGTAAAAAGATGGGTGGCCCCGGGGAAACGTACGGCCGTGACCAAACATGGATCCGTCCGATGGGCCACCACCCCCTTTCCATATCCAGCCCATAACTCTCCGCCCGCCACGACCCAGCATTCTGCGGTTGTGCCCTCTTCTTTCGGCTCAGGTGCAAGATCTTCGAACCGCGAGCGTTCGCGACCGGTCAAGACCGGTGTCGCAAGGCCGAGTGGCTACCCCGTGAACGTACGAGCGCGCTGTACGTGTGGCGGTCCGCGACAACAGACGCGCCGGTTCGGTTCGTTCGTGTACGTGCGTTTGATCCGGGGTCTCCATCCATGTGTCACCCTTGCGGTGTCCGTCGGGCTTTTGGTTGGGTCTCCGTCGGCTTTTGCGCCGGTGAACGGGCCGAAAGACTTGATCTTCGTCGTGGTCTTGTGTGGTGAATGGCGATTTCGGGTACCGGATATTGCCGGTCGTGATCTGTTGCAGCGTTTCGCGCAGCGCGCAGTGTTTGTCCACGTGTGTGCACGATTCAATGTGCCTTTTCAAAGACTTTCGCAGTGCTCTTGGTGTTTCGTGCGTGAATTACGCCGTTGTGGGAGACCGTGTTTTGGAAAAGAATCGATATTCAGTACTTGGTGTTCGTGAAGCTTAATAAAAGCATGTAAAGAAAGTTAAAACAGTGCCAACCAAACGGCTCTTAGCGGTGCTCAGTAAACTGCTGTTCGTTTACGATCATAGTATGGTGAAAGGAACTCGTTAGAAAGAGCTTTTTTCTACAGTTCCAATTTTTCCGCAAGGACTACCCTACACTCTAGCTCACTTTATTACTGTGGTGCGAAATGGGTAGGCCATGGAGAAAATAGTTTAAAGTCACCATTACACCTCGGTTAAAATGTTCAGCTGTCGGTAAACGTTTACGGTTCCGAATGATCAATTTATGTCGTACAGCACGCAAGAAGTGATGATCGTTCGTACGGATTCAGTCTCCAGCTGCGGGCAGAGTGGATCGTTCGAAGAGGAATGGGATCTGATGCAATTCCACCAACCCTGGAACCAAGCAACGACATTTCGGACAAATAATGAGGTAATGCGAGATCAGCATTGTGGAAGTTCAGCATACGCATGTAGCAACTCATTTATTTAAGTTTCCAACGGCCCCCTGTTCGTGTTGGTGTGTTCGAAATGGTTGACACAAATTGATTAACCCCTTGGGCAGCAGTGGGAATAGATAAGCGAATGCAAGAAATGCAACTGCACATGCTGCACCACTGCCACTCTACCGAGGGGTGAATATTTTACCCCACCCGACCAAAAACGGACCCGACAGGATTTGCGATAGGCAGAGAAGAGCTTTAAAAATTGAGGTATTTCTGCACGATAAGAATGAGCGATAGGTTTGTGTCAACATTTTTGTCGTGGGTTCTTTGATTCCAGCCCAGGCGAGGGCGAATTCGTTAACTAATCTTGTTTCAGTTCTGTTGGGGAACCTTTGTGTTCAAAAAAACGTCCCCCCACAGTTTTCGCTGGAAGGTTGATGAGTGCGCCCGACTGGTGCTTTGTGCCGTGTCTGAAAGAATGGAATGTGAATAATTGGGCAAAATGTGGAATGTGAATATTCTAAGCAAATGGATAACGTTGGTATGTTGTTTCGATCAGCAGTGGTACTCTTCGGTGGAAAGTGTAATATCATACGCGATCAACCATGTGATTGAAACCACGAACTGTGACCACTTCGTTTCCACGAGGAACAAAGTTATGCTCGGATCGGATGTACCCGATACGATTAAATTGTTTTTCAAA
Source organism: Anopheles marshallii (assembly GCF_943734725.1). NCBI lineage: Eukaryota > Metazoa > Arthropoda > Insecta > Diptera > Culicidae > Anopheles > Anopheles marshallii. The sequence goes on along the minus strand of NC_071326.1, from coordinate 40,226,324 downwards.
TTAGTTCAACTTTTAATAAGCGCAAAGAGAACCACTCACGACCGCAAAGAGTGCCGAAAGGAGATTAGTAAAGCCTGGCGCCTGGTCCGTTTTTTCGGGTCTCGTGACAAGCAGAAAGCTTCAGTAATGCATTTAAAATCCCATATTCCAGACGAGTCTTATCAGTTGGTCAAGTGTGTGTGCATTACATTTTAGCAGTTATGTGGCCACAAAGACCACAATACATTCGGTCAAAAGCTATTCTTCCGGCTCGGACTGCTAACCATGCACTTTGCAACGTACGAAAAGGATTACTTTTGGTGCTTGGAACCAAAACAAACCCCTAATTGACCACAACCCCATTATCGTGTCGTTTACCACCAACACACAAATTTGTTATCATGCAGCTATAAATATGTCGACGCCACCCGTATGACTGATAACGTTACACCAACCTAGGAAAAAATGTGTCCCATCCGAAAGGATGGTAACAAATTGTGTGGACAAAACAAAAAATCAAACCAAAACATTACAAACTGTGCAAGAAATTGCGCATCTTGTTCCATGAAGGACGTCCTTGATCTTGGTACACTGGATGGTACTGGTCGTAAGGGGAATCCTTCTAACAGAGAGATAGAGAGAAACCGTTGGCGACATGTTTAAATGGTCTAATGCAACCATATCTTCAATTTGGAGTTCACCGGACATTGTGCTGATGCCAGAGTCCGTAATTGGACTGACAACGCTAAGTAATTGGTGTCGATTGACGCATTTTAGCGTTTTGTCGTTTGGGTTTTTCTAGTTTTCATTATAATGATGCGTTTCAAAGCTTCTTAGTGGTCAAGGTGCAGAGCGGTTCGGCTTAATTGATTTTTAATTCTGAGCTCTGAACTGTCTGCAATAGTAGTCTTCTTACACAAACATTGTCCAAACTACTTCAGCAATGTAATACGATTAACTTTATTCGATATTTTATAACAAAACATTGACCTTAGAGCCAGCTAATAGTCTGATTCCATGTCCGGGGTCTTCAAGTCTTCGTCGTACCAAGCACTGGCTTTCATAAATTAAGAGAGTAGAATGTTTATTGGATGTTCTAACATGTATCACTTGTCTTTTGGGTAAACCACCACCATAATTAATACGAAGTTCTTACTGTTTTCTATTGGATTAAGATGAATGTGAAAGACCAATTTAAACTGTTTTGTTTAAGTGTTGTTTGTCTTACATGTTTCATGATAGCTGTTTGATCAGCTCCATTATAGCTCAATGGTTTTATTCGTGTCAGCGTGGTCCTATTCGCTTCAAAGTTACAAACGGAATAGTACTTTACATAAATCACTATCATAATAAATGTCACTCAGGACAACAGATCAATCAAGAGTTGAAGTCACGAATAAACTACTGGTATAATTTTGAAAGGCATTTGTCGCAGCTGCTTGGTGGTGCATTTGGTAGCGACGCCGTTCTTCGCACGGCAGGGCCTGGACAAAATCCCATCTGGACCAATCCCCCGTACGCAGGAATTATTATCTAGTATTACGGGTATATAAAGTCAATATATAAAACAATTAAAGGTTGTTGTACCGGTAAGAAAAGGAAGTATAAAGATTTTACCCCAAATATTGCTTTTAAACCACTCAACTATCAACTAACAAAGAGTGAACAAACGATACCGTGTAAAAGGTGACAACCATAAAAAAGATCAATGAAGATGCCGTTGGTTTCAATAGAGCTTTCTTTCAGATAAATGTCCAACAATTCTAGCGCCTTTGGCCATTTCGAGACAATCAGATTATGTTGACCCCAATGCACTCTAGAGAGCTGTTGCGTCCGGTCCGTTTTTTTCTTTTTGGTTAGGAAAATTCCATTCGCTTTCTTCCTCCATTTCTCTAGACCTAATGGCCGGAAGGGAATGTGAGCCGAATCACGCACGCACTCCACACTGTCGGGGGTGACTTACACGAATCGGCAGGGAGAGAACTCTGCAGCCTCTCTACGGAATTACGGCAGCCTCTTTTCGGAATTTTGTTTTCTCTTTTGTCTGGGAAATGAAGCAGGCGTGGAATTTGTCACGTAACCCTCCGATATACGCAGGCGGCAGTCTTATGTATCGTCTCGGGCGCGATGATGGCACCGAAGAGACACCGCTGAAACGCACAAGTTAAAACGGCACTCCGTGCTCTCGGTGCTTGCGGTTGCTGCAATACGTTTAATAAATGATAAGCACCCATCAGTTTGCACACAAATGATAGTGTCGGGAATTGGATTGCCACCCCATTCGGGGAACGGACGTACTCTAGTTGCGAGCAGTGGTTAAAATTGATTAACAACCGATCGGTGTGTTTTATCTCCCGCGCTTACAATGTTTTGACATAAGCAAGAGGAGGAGGTGCGCTTGTTTGCATGGGGCAAACTGTGCAGTGCTCTGCATCTCACACGGCTTAACGGAGTGCAGCGGCAATCGCACCGCAAGCGATAAGAAGGGATGCTAATAAACTCTAACTAAACAACAACAACCCGTTCTCTTCTCTATCTGTGGGGATCACCTTCGCGTATGGGGAAGGTGATACACATTACCCCCTTTTTCATCTTCATCGTAAACACCATCATCTGAAGGTGCTAAAAACCGGCCAACCAGGAGGCTGCTCGTTTGAGGAACGCAACCGGTCACACCTCCGGTCCGGCAAGCAACGATCCAAGAATAAGAGAAGATGCTGGACTAGTTATCATTTAGGAAGATCCATCCGTATGGCGCCGTACTTTTGCTTCGTTAAAACACCGGTTCTAACTGGCTCACGGTGTGCTAACTGCATACCATCGGTAACTAACCGGAATAGTAGTTCTGTGTTTTTGCTGACTAAGGTTTCCTGCCAGAGAAAACGGTGATAAGCTGAATGTTTTGCCTTGGAAGTGAAATTCTGTGGAATAAAATGGTAAATACGGAAGCAAAAACCCGTCTGCGAATGTCAGGAAGCATTTTCTGCTTCACGATTGCTGCCGCAACACAACGATGCCAACATTTCACGTGACCTGCTCTGTGCTGTGATTAATCTGTTTCTGTACTGCTGCTATAGAAAGGATACGTCCTCTCTCCAACACCTCCGCACGTTACTGATCGTTATTAAGGGCTGATAAGAGCTTATTTCAGCACGTGTGTAGATGTGCATATGTCACACGTTCTGCCAGAGATTGATCACGTTTCCGAAGCATATTGTTGTCCTGCTGCTCTGTTTGTACCTATTTTGTCTGCGGCCGGTCTAATCTTGCTGTCGAATCTCTTTATGATTATGTGGCATTGCAGATGCAAACGTCCACTGGAGAGTGAGGGACTGTGGCTATTGTAAACCATGCTAATTAACGTCGAAGGGAGGTGCTTTCAACCCGCTTTATTCCTTTTCATCTTTACAGCGAGGGCAACATTACGCGGGTACTTACAGATGTTAAAGCCCTTCGTGTGTAAGGTGCGTGTGCACCTCTATCTCTTTTCTATGAACGTTCAGGATGTTGTGGGTTTACCCGTAGCTAAACATACACAGGGCTGATGACGCACTTCTCCCGTTCGCAGTTGATTATGTCCCAACCAGTTTTCTCCAGTTTTCTAAGCAATTTGATCGATCTCGTTCGGGAATGTTCCGTTTGAGAGATGTTATCAATCCAAATATGTACCAATAACAGGTATTGATGCATGCATAGGTTTTCTAATGGTAGTGTGGCAGGGGCGGCCCGATGGCATGACGGTAGCGGCGTCGGTCTTCATACGAACGGACCGTACCAAAATCCCATCCGGACCACAATCCCCCGTACACAGGACCGACTATTCAGATACGGTCACAGACAGCCAGAAGGTCGTTGTTGCCGATAAAGAAGAAGAATGGTAGTATGGCGTCGGTTTATCACACAACAAGACTGGTACTAGGACTGATATTCGGAGGACTTTTTCCTACTCCATACATAGTTCAAGACTTCCAAGATTGTCATGATACTATAGTAATGATGATAAAAATAATTAAATATTCCCAAACATCTTTCCTTGCTTCGTAAATTGCTGGAACGTCTGAGGTGAGCTTTGTGCCTGTGGTCACGTTTACCATCGCACCATCTTCTGTCTAACTCGCACCAGCGAGGAACAGTTCTAAACTGCTTTCGTGTGTGGTGTGTGTTGCTGTACCCGGTGTCTCACTGCCAGTTGATCAGTCGAATCAGCCTTTCGGGGACAAAACGGAGCAGAGAATGTGTGCGCGAACCAAACACCCCGAGAGACAAGAAGAGGTCACCATTCTAATCAGTACCGCCGAGAGAAGCTGTAAAAGCTTCCCTCCGTCTCCCAATTGTTGTATACCCCGGGGGCCTTTTGTTGTGTGCCGTGATTATGAATGTATGGACATGTAAATACGGTCTGTTAGATCTCTTTCCCCGTGCAATGCCTCTCATTCGCTCGCTTGTGCCTTAGCCTCCTCTAGGCGGTGATCGCGCTGCATCATATTTTACCCCGGGCATCTGGGTGTCCGGCCCGCAAACGGTAGTCAGCTTCCGAAGCGAGTGTACCTCGTCCAAAGAATCGTGCAAGAACCGAACAATAATTCATTCATAAGTATTGCTGATAGGAAGGATTGCTGAAATCTCGTCGCAAGCTAGCAAAAAAGCACTAAAGGAAACGTAAAAAAAGGACTCCAGCGCAGCTTACAGAATTATCGCGCTGTGAGAACATTCTGGTGTGGAGCAATACCAGACAATTGCAATCAATCGTGAAATACTGCTTTTCTGCCGTCCGGGAGTGATAAGAACCAAAGTGAAAAGAGTTTTTTTTTGTTTGGTTTGATAGTCCAATCATCCACCAAATTGACTGGAGAATAATCTAGAGTAATCCAGACATTAAAAAAAACACGACAACTCAACGATGGGGCTAAAGTTCCTGCTGTTTAATAATCAACAGAGTCTAAATCTACATGGAGGTGTTAGAAAAGTAACTATCAATCATTGTCACCCAATACCAATCACTAAATCATTCAGTCGTTCTAGAAAGGATTGCTTTAAATTCCTGTTAAAAAATGGAGTCAAAGGCGCGTGTACTTGTATCATGATCATACCAACGGATTTCCTTAGTCGGAGCAGTAACCTCGTGTGACCACGGGCGTTCCTTTCTAGCACTGAAGCACTAGCCTCCTAGTAGCGGGCGAGTATCGCAATTGTAAAAGGAACTCCGAGCAGGTCATGTGAGTTCGTGTCGGGCAAGAAGCTCTGCTAGTGTCCGACATTACACTCCGTGCCAGATGTCCTCCTATCTACGGACAACGGCGAACCACCCTATCACCAGAGGGCCTCCCCCGACACATCTGGTGACCGTAGGTCAGTGCGAACCATTCCCAGTGTGATTGTTTTTAAAAAGACGTGATTATCTGCTCACGCCAACCGTAGCCACCGATGCAGCCGATCTGCTTAACGGCAAACAGAAACCCTGGGATAGAAAATTTCCACACTCGCAAACACAACCATGGTCGTGGTGCGTTCCACATCTGGAGCACACTCCGGGTGTGATGTGTGTTTACCCAACAGCTGATCGGTTGATAGACACTGATAACGGCTGCTGCTTGCTTCCGCAGAGCGCTCTGGGGGGACTTCATGGTACGCTTTGCATTGGTGCATTGGTCCACTTGTTTGACCCTTGTTCGTTGTTATCGAGCGTGTTGCATCGACCTTTTCCTTGGCAGCGGGGGAGGGTGGGCTAGAACCTAGCCTCCATCGGTCGTTGGGATGCGATTTTATTCATCTGGCACGGGGTGCGTAAACGGACCGATTACTCTCTCGGACGGTGCAAATCGAGCATAGTAGGCGTTAGTAACAGCATGCAATTAAAGATAAGCTTTACGGTACAGACGGCCATAAACATCACCCATTAAGTTGTTGTCTAAACACCATGACTAACCGTTGTACCGTTTTGTCTTTGCCTTCCACAGATCATGGAGGGTTCGGGCGACGGTTCGCCGCAATCGTCGATGTGCATGGTGAAGGCGGCCGAGCTCTTTCCGAAACCGATCCTCGAGAAGGAGGAAGAAAAGCTCACTGTACGGTTCCCCGAGCGTAAGTAGCAATTGTCCTCGCGAATTCGGACACTGTTTTATTGATCCACCCATTAACGCTGTACAATGACTTTTTGTATGTTTTTTTTATTATTTTAGTTGCTGGTGAATCGGTACGCTTCCTAGGTCAGACTGATGATGGCATACTGGCACTTTCAAACTATCGGCTGTTCCTGCAGAAGAATAGCACCGGCGCCGGTGTGTCGGTTCCTCTCGGACTGATCGAATCGATGCAAGTTCGTGACCTGTTCCATCTGATCGTGAACTGCAAAGACGCCAGTACCGTCCGGTAAGCTTAATTGAAAAATAGCGGTCTCTTTACAAATAAAACTCGTTTCCTTGACACTGCCGCCTTTTCTGTCCCACTTTCAGTTGTTCATTTGCAACGTCGGAGCAATGCAGTGAATGGAACCGTCGGATAACGCTCTCGATCGGTGTGCCGGAAACGCTGGAGGCACTGTTTGCCTTTCCGTTCCACGCGTGGGCCTCGGAATCGCCGACGCTCAACCAGGACAACGAGTGGGCCGGTCGCCTTCAGCGTGTCGGTTCGTTCGACGATGAGTTTCGCCGTGAAGCGGAACGGTTGCAGTTCGATCTGCAGGGTGCCTGGCGCATCAGTCAGGCGAATGCGGATTTCAAGCTCTGCCCATCGTACCCGCGGTTGCTGCTCGTGCCGGCTTGCATCTCCGACGATACGCTACAGAACGTAGCAAGTTTTCGCAGCTCACGGCGCATACCGGCGGTCGTGTGGCGTCATCAGCGTACCGGTGCGGTTATCGCACGCTGCAGCCAGCCCGAGGTGGGTTGGCTCGGATGGCGCAATTCGAAGGATGAGCAGCTGCTGAAAGCGCTCTCGGATGCATGTTCGTTCGATCGTGGCACACAGGATCGGGCAAGCGATGGTACGAGACGGACGCGAACACAAACCGACAGTTCGGAGGCCTCGAGCGAAGGCAGTCCACCGCGCAGCCCGGAAGGAAGCCACGAGGAGGTGGAAATGGATGAGCCGAAGAAGATTTTGATTGTGGATGCACGATCGTACACGTCCGCGGTAACGAACCGAGCACGGGGCGGAGGATGTGAGTGTGCCGAGTACTATCCGAGCGCTGAGATACAGTTCATGAGCCTGGGGAACATTCACGTGATAAGGAAAAGTTTCCACGCGTTAAGGCAACTTTGCGCCTCGCAGGCGGACATTCCAAAGTAAGTGCAAAGCGGTTTGTTGATATTGTCACAACAGCATGCTCAATCAGGTTCTTCTATTCACACAGTTGGCTCGGATTGCTGGAACGGACGCTTTGGTTGCAGCATCTTTCCGGTTTGCTGGCGGCCTCGATGGTCGTATGCCATGCAATCGAGCGTAACGGACGACCGGTGCTGGTACACTGTTCCGATGGTTGGGATCGTACGCCACAGATCGTTGCGACGGCGCAGCTCTGTCTCGATCCGTACTACCGCACGATCGACGGTTTCCGCGTGCTGGTCGAGCGGGAGTGGTTGAGCTTCGGCCACAAGTTTGCCGACCGTTGCGGGCACGGACCCGGCTCGGACGAGACAAACGAACGGTGCCCGGTGTTCCTTCAGTGGCTCGACTGCGTGCACCAAATCCATCGCCAGTTTCCTTGCAGCTTTGAGTTCGACATGGGCTACCTGGTAAGTGTTGAGCTGATTTGCGGGAAAAGAGCTGGTGTCTAGCATTTCCGTAATGTCCTGTTTGTTTCCTTCCCCGGTGTAGATCAAATTAGCACAACATTCGCATTCGTGCCTATTTGGAACGTTCCTCTGCAACACGGTCAAAGAACGGCAGGAAAATAGCGTTCCCGATCGGACGTTTTCTGTGTGGCCTTTCCTATCCGGTCCGATCTATAAGAACCATCTGTACGTGCCGAACCGCGAACGTGTCCTGTGGCCGGCGCATAATGTGCGCGATCTGCGCCTCTGGACGGAAGTGTACCTGGGCAGCTGGGGCGGCCACAACCAACAGTCGGCATCGGAAGTGGCAGACTATCCGACAGCGACTGTTCCAGCGGGCGGTTCGGATGTTGTATCGGCGGTTGTCGGTGTAAGAAGCATTGGAGCCGGCGGGGACTCTACCGGCAGCATCCCTGTGGGAGTAGGGTCAGCGTCCGTGAATGTTGATGTCGATGGAATGGCAACGGCATCGGTGGCTAGCTGTAGTCCGGAACAGAACGGTTCGATGACGAAAACGCGCTCGTACAGTGATATCAAAGAAGCAACCTCAGGTGGCGGCATGACACGTCGCTCAAGCGATCCAAGCATGACGTTAGACTCAAGGTAAGCAAACGATAGCAAGCTAGTAGGGTTAGTGAAAAGTCATTGCAATATATTTGTCTTTCTTTAGCATTATTCATCGGACAGGTGGACCGGCAGCGCTTAATCTTTCGCAGGAAGAAAGTTCAATCGAATCAAACCTCTCGTCCGATCGTGAAACATCGCCCGATCTACCCTCCATTGACGATCACTTGCTACATCGGGGAGTAACAGCCAGTTCCTTTATACAGCATGCCACCGAAAAGCTACAAATTCTCACCCAAGAACTGAACCAATCAGACGAAGAGCTAGAACAAGCCATCAAGAACCAGCGCAATCTAGCCAACAGCAGCCCTGCCCGGAGCGCTGTCGTAACGACCGAACCCACCGGTGCAGAGATTCTTTCTTCCTCAGCCTCTTCTAGTCTTTACACTAACGGCAGCATCGGTGGTATCGATAGCTTAGCAGCGGCGGCAGCTGCCACTTTAATTCCAACCGCAACTACAAACGTTCGACCTTCCTTTACGAGCACTAGCATCAGCAACAGTTCGACCCAACAGCAAAGTATCGAAGAAAATAGCTACCGTTATCGTTTCCAACCGATCGTGCCGGAATTGCCGACGACAGATAAGACGCGATGCTCTCCGCATGCGACGAGAGAGTCTAGCAACAGTCCAACCCAATATCCGGCCATACAGCAGCAGCAAAATCTCGTGATGTGGCGGAATCCAATCGATGAGAATACCTCGCGCATCATCAAGATCGAATCGTACCAGTCGACTACTGTAGGTGGTAGCAAAGATGTGTTAGATGGTGGCGGTGGCGGTGGAATGGGCTTGGAACGAGGCTCGAATCGTACCGTCATCGGGCGACCCATCATGCCCAACGACGATATGATGATGGAGAGCGTCGACCTAACCATTGGAGGAGCCGACGATAACAGCTTCGTTGCTGGTAAATACGACAAACTGTTTAAACTGATCAAGCACTTTCTACGACGACATATATGAGAAATTGGGACGCTTTCGATTGTCGCAAAATGACAGTGGTCACAAAGATGCTCCAGACACAGTATGGTGCATTCAACAGCGAATCGGTGCAGAATTTGGTTCGCTTAAGGATGCACTTTAGAGCAGTTTCCAACCTTAAGGCAAGGAGTCCCTCGTCCGATTATTGCTAACTGGTTTGGAGGTAACAGATGAGGGGACTTCTTTCCATGGATATTCCGCTCATATACTGCTCTCTTATGCGAATATGTTCATGACAGAAAGCAATCGATGGGGGAGGAGTGAAATTGTCCGGTTTCAGGGAGATGTAAATAACAACTTTAGGTTATTTTATGTCATGTTCCTAGGAAAGACTGTACTCCACGTCTAATACATTAAGTATAAATACAAATAATATACACATCTGACAAAATTAATCATTTCAAAAACGCTTCCCCTGTATCGTTGATTGTAGATGAGTAAAATCAATTCTCATGCTTTAGTATGTCTAGCAACAGGCAGGGCACCAGTTGAACTGTTCAGAACTGTGAACCATGGTGGTTATCAGTACTGATGTTTTTCTTTGGCGATATGATATATGCAAATAAACGAAAACACAAACCCACATTGATGCGACGCACAAAAACAAAATACAAACCATTTTCCATCCATCCATCCATTTTAGGCCAAAGAGCATGAATTACGTATTAAACCGGAATTGCAAGGTTTTGTTTATGTTTTTTTTTGTTCGCTGATAACGCATGAATACGGCATAAAAACAGTGTTGCGTACGGGCATTTTATTGATAAGGTTAAGGTTTTTTTTTCACCTTTTGCACGTTTCGGAGGAGCTCAAAACACGTTTCTGCTGGCGATTGAAATATCAACATAAAAAATACGTAACTTGTACGATTTGTTCAAATTGTGCAATTATTGTCCCACGGCGTTTCGTTTTTTTCCTTTTTTCTATTTGAACTTTAATCTGTTTATTTTTACATGTTTTGTGTTATTTATAAACCATCATTAACCTCAGACTTCTTGAATAGTTTAATGGCTTCTCTCACAAAATTTGCAGCTAAGTTAAATAAAATTGTAATGACCCTTACTTTACGCAAAGTGAGCTGTCCACATAGCATACAGTCGCCAGACTGACAGACAATCAAAAGCGAAACCTCTTCTTATGTGTCGTTTGAAGCTACATATATCAATATGTTTTATAAATTTAATATTATAATTTTATTTTAATTACCTTCATTTTTTTTAGATAAACTACTTTCCGCTTCGCCAAATCGATTAGAATCCCCGGGACTGCATGACAGATCATTGAGCCCCAACCTTTGGCATGGATCGATAGAGACCAGCACGGACACACTGGTACCTGTGGACCAATATCCGCTGGCTACCGGCAATATGCAAAGTGGGTTGAGTAATTTGACAGATGACGGTGAAAGCATGCGGCACGCACACGAACGGCGGAAGGCATCACTGTTGGAGCACGAGCAGCACTACAACAACAGCAACGGTGTCTGTGGTAGCGGTAGTATTAGTTTAGCAGTAGGAAACAGTGATAGTAGTCAGCAGAGACTTGTTAATGGTAAAGTATCGGAAGCGACAATGGCGCCAAACGACGTTTCCGACGGGGCAACCGAGGTCACGACCGATAGCGATACCGCCAAAGCTCCGACTGGTGATAGTAATGGATGTGATTTTACTACTGATAGTCATGATTACGATAGGGTAAGTGACGGAAATTGTTTCGAAAGGCGACACCAAAAATTTACACCGTACCATCCGCTTATTGCAGAAATTATCAAATCAATCAACGTTGGCGTTGGCCAGCGATTCGCTACCAAAAGATCGACCTGATTACCGCCACCAGCAGCATCCGCCAGAACCAACTTTGGAAAGCGATCGAGGAGGAGGAGTAGGTCGTTCAGCACTGTCGTCTCTAGCGCAGAACAACAACGTTAGCTGTGGTGCCGTTAACCTCAGTAAACTCAAAGCGAATGGTACCCCTACGGGTGCACCTGTGCCCTCTGGACCGGCCACCACCAACAACTTGCTCACTTCGATGATGCTGATGGACGAAAGCATCATCATTCAGCCACAGTTCCAACAGCTTGACATCAATGGCAAACAGCCGCCCGGTGAGGGTGTAGCGACCAATGCCGGATACGGCCCTGTAATACCACAGAAGGAGCGTCGAAGAAGAAACTCGTCCAACTCGAAGCATGACCTCATGAGCCCTTGTAAACCAACCAACGGAAGGTAAGGGAAAGAGTGTTGCTTATGGGAAGGAACAAACAGGATACTGACCCGTTTTCCATTTTCACAGTATATCCCCAAGTGCCACACACTCCCGGTTTTCGACACCGGGTGCCCGGTCACTGCCACTGACACCACCGAGTGTACCGTACGCGACGGATAGGCCACCGGTCGCGACGTTCTCGTGCCCGGACGGGTTGGCCCACGCACTCTCGGAACAAAATTTACGCCTCCAGCAGATTGTCTACGAACATCGGGTAAGAGTAGCGTGCTCATGCTGCATTAAATAAGTATTTAATATACTTTTCTCCTATGTATTGTAGCTCCGCGAGGAGGCACTGCAGCGTGAACTATACGCCACGCGGTTAGCACTGTTGAAGAAAACCTGCCAGCACTGTTGTAGCAGCAGCGCCCAACCACAGTACGGCAATGAAGACCCGGTAAGTAGCCTCAATTGCTTGCTACGGAACAATTTCCTTGATTACGATTTGCTAGCGGCAGAAATAGATGTTGTTATTCCGGTTCCAGCTTTATTTTCCGTTTGAAAGATAAATGTAAAAGTGGAATATCTTGAATGTCGTATTGGAGACTAAAAGGACGAAGAATTTACGTGGGTCCTCTTCTAGAACACTAAATTTATTACTTCTCTCGTTCTAATCGTTTATAACAATACAAACAACAATAACAAATACTGTTTTCGATCAAAAGTAGTAAGAAATTTAAAGCAATCTCTGATTCGAGCGGTAAACTCTGCCGTTGGCAAATCGGAAGAAAGCGAATCATCGTCCCAATAAATGGAAAAAAACATATAATAGGGAATCTTCGCTGGCCTTTTATTGTAAGATGTGCTTGACGATAGGATTTTTGGAACTGTGCGCGCTGCGATTGGTGAGAGCATGATGCTTTTTTGATTTGTAATAGCCGAACTAAATTCAACCTGAACTGGCACTGTTGTTCATTGCATTACGCTACAACAATCCCACCATAATAATGCTTGCCTGCGAAAGTTTTGCTAGGAAGCTTGTTTGTTTTGGAAACCAAATCGAATGCATAGGAAGGATGCGCCCGCGCCCCCGTCGTGGATGAAATTAACGCTTGACTCTTATATTTTATTTCCCATCTCTTTTCATGGATGCGTTTTTCCACGACAAAAAAACAAGCCACCTTCACCCTGCTGCTGTTGGCTTTGCGAACGACAAAATTTGCGCTAAAATACTACTACCTACTACCTACTACTACTACCGCTGTCGTGTATTTGCATTTGGCTAGGAGCTGCTACTACCACTACTACTACCTAGCACTTGCTCTCCTGTGCGATTGCCTAACTAAGCCTTGTTCGGCATGAGCCTGTCCTCCTGTTGTACTAGAAACCGTTTCTCACTAGTGACAATCGTTATCAATACCACACTCCCCCACCCTCCCTAGGTGCCGGTGAGCATTTCCATAACCAGCGTTGCTGCTTTAACTGCTACCGCCGTCACGTCCACGATGGGAGACAGGATCGGCCGAGACACCGATCGGAACCACAGAGGTGCCCACAGTCACAGCAGCAGCCGAAGCAGTAGCGGAGGTGATAGTATGGCCACTATTACCTCCATCCGTACCACAGCTGCCACCGCCACTACCACTGGTGACGATCTGCTCGCGGAAACATTGATGGGATGTTCCTCTCTGTACGGTTTAGACGGTAAAAGTCTTTTGGTGTTTGCCGACCTAGAAGAGGAAGATGATGAAGAATATGATGTGCCGGGTGGTGGTACGACCGAAGAGCGTTGTTTATGTCAAGCTATATTGAAACATAACCGTCGCTTCGTACATAATGTCCGTATGTGGCGTACTGTGCGTCAGTTTCTAGAGCGTACTCGCCAGAAGCGTATGGACTGTCCGTCAAGGGATCCGGTAATGCCTCCCGCCGAGTCTTTCCCTCTAGCAGATCCGCTTAGCGAGTACTATGCCAATAGTGTGGCTGATGACGATGATAGGAGTAGTGGCAGCAGTGCCATTTTCGATAGTAGTGGCGATGTTGGCACGGAACTGAAAAGGATGATACAATATAGGCTTGACAGCAGCACTACCACTGAAGGAGAACACTCGCTGGATGATGTTATCGTTGGTGGTAGTGGTGGCGGTGGTGGTGGTGGTTGCGTTGGTAGTGGTGATAGTGATGAGGATGAGAATGATGATGCTGAATTATCCTCCCAACTGGTCAGTGATGCAGTTTTGCGTAACTTTATGTTTTTTCTTCTGCATGGATCGTTGTATGAGACTAATTTTCACTCTTCCATCACTAATAAGAATGAATAATTCTTCAAATTTGGTGTGAAAAATTCTAAAAAGCTTCTAATCCATCTACTGGTTGATTGTGGCACGAGAAAAAAGAAATTGATTCTGCCCCGAGTGAGGATCGAACTCACGACCTTAAGATTATGAGACTTACGCGCTACCGACTGCGCTATCGAGGCCGTGTGTGAGAGGTGGGGACAGAACACAAACAAGTTCTTCAGAACATGCGTATTTATTGGTGAACCAACTTCAGATGAACGAAATGAATCTTCTTCGGATGAACCATGCTTGTGTTCATGTAATGTTATAATCGTGATGTGATGTGCTAGCGTCTTTACTAATACATTTTGTACGTTGTCTTTCGGAGGGTTGTTTTTTTTCGTACAGTTAAATATATTGTTAAGTACTGTTTTAACCATTTGTTTTAAATTTTCTTTCTAGATGGTGGATTCAATGAACGAAAATGCGTCAAACTGTTCGTGGGAGGCGGTCGATGATCGGAGCGCTCCCTCGTCGGGCGCTAACTCGTCCCAGCAGATGCAGTACAGCAGCAGCGGTGTCGGTGGCAGCACGAGCGTGCTCTGGGTGCCGGATCATGCCGTGACGCGTTGCACCACATGCCAGACCGAGTTTTGGCTTGGCCGTCGCAAACATCACTGCCGATCGTGCGGGCAGATCTTCTGTGCGGACTGTTCCGAGTTTACGGCCCATCTACCGGAGGAGCGACTTTATCAGCCGGTTCGGCTGTGCGGTCCATGCTACCAGCGGATCTCATCCATGACGGTACCCGCTACCAACTCCATCCCTGCACCGGCGGCTGGTAGTACGCTCACGTCGTCCGTTACGCACAGCGGTAGTCTGGCTAGTAATGCCACCGGATCAACGGTAATTGGAGCGGCAGGGACCGCATTGAACGATGATGCGTTTCTACACCGATCGAACGTAGCAGCGGCCACGATGATGATGCGCGATCGGATCACCAGCATCAGCCAGATCCAATCCTTACTAGTGACCGAATGTAGCTCGGAGGCACCGAGGGCTAGCGAAAGTTGCTGCAAGCCGAATGTTACCGCAGCGACGAACTAAACTTCGCCACATACTTACATTCTTTTCCGAATTCGATCTGACCGCGAGCTGTGTGAGCGTTTTTCTTTGTGCGAACTTAGCTGTGCACTCGTGTGAACGTTAGAAGGGCCACAATATAGAACAAAAGCAGGACGAGTGCCAACACACACTTATTGTTATATTTTTATATTATCTTATACATCACCTCGTACGTTCATTCTTTTCATGTTAGTTTTTTGTTTGTTTGTACACAACACATTACGATCATTACACCCGCGAGACACGCCGACGCACGATTATTTTATCTAATAATTTATCGAACTTTTTACTTGTTGTTTGACTCGTTTTACGATTTCTTGCTAGAAATGATTACTGTTAGACTTTATTTTCCTTAAATACTGAAACTTACTAATAGGTAAGCGTTTTTTATTATTTTAACTTCAAACTCTTCTGAGAGGCATTGCTATGTGTACGCTTTTAGTAGGGTATTCTAATACTATGTGTGCGTCGAAAACAGCAAAAGAAATATGCTGCGTGATTAATCTGTGACCTTTCTATTTCCCCCTACAACGATTAAGTTATGCAGAGTGCAGCGCAAAATGGAGGAGCAGGAGCAAAAATAATAAAAAAGAAATAATCAAATGACAGTAATAGGTTTTGTGGGTGTAATACTGGGACACATGTGGAAACAAAAAGGGCGGTATATGGAAAACATATGTTATCTTATGCATTAGGGAAAACTATTGAATGGTGTGAAGTAGAATATACGATGAAATAGAAACGGAGGAGAAGATGATGCAAACATCACACACTATTAAAGATATGGCGAGAAGTAGTAAAACACATCTTGCATTGGAATCGAATGTTTCAACACTCGGAAATTATGCATACGAAACACACACACACAAAAGTCAATCCCCAAGAAAGCCAAGGAACCCTCTTAAGGGTACAAAAAGAGCAGTAACTGTAAGCAATTGTAACGAAAAATCACGACACACACACCGATGTGCGTAATAGTTTATCAAAAAAAAAAAAAACAGCATTAAATAACTATATCTCTCCCGAAGGTAGAATAAAACCAGGAAGATCACATATAGGTAATAAAAAGAAGGAAGAATAAACGCAAATGCAAACACCATCATTTGAGAGAGCAAAAGAACAATATACACACCCAGATAACATTAAGAAATAGGAATGCAAAAAATAAAACATTTAAGAAAGATTATATTATACATGTATATGAAAACAAAGCATAGCTAACAAAACAAAGGGTAGAATGTAACATTACTTAACAAGAGAATGCAATGCAGTAGAGACAGATGAAATCGGGTCATTCCCGATGAGGGTTTTAAACAAACAAAAACAATTCAGCAACGGTGGCCCCCGACCTCACGGGACATAGTTCTGTAGCACGTGCTTCAGCAAAACATAGATCCTACAAGCATAAGAAGAACAATGGAACGAGTTTAATGAACCACCAACAGTGTGTAATGTAGTGTAGTCGACCTAAAACCTAACCTCAAACCGGACGGTACAAGAAGCTGAATCCGAGATAGGAAGCGAAATAGAGAAACAAGCAGCAGTAGCGGCAACCTCCCAAACTATGGTCGAAATAACTCGAAAAGATTATACTTTTTCTCGCGCATTTGTTTTGTGCGTGCGTGTGTTTATTGTATGGAAATGAAATTCAATATGATTTTTAAAAATTATTTTTCCTTTCAGTTTTATCGTTTTATCAGTCCAGCTGTCCACAGCACCGTGGCAATGTTTGATGCAACAAAAAAAAACACCTGTGTCCAATCTCTTGGCATTATTAATTCTATCTTTTAGCTTTTTCACACACACAAAAAACACACACACACAATCATTAAGCTTTACTTGGGGTTTTGCAAGTAAACACACAAAAAATCACCAATCCCACATGCAAAGAAAAATACAAGTATGCATGGCTCAGAGACAAACTATAGTGCAGCGTGTAATTGTAGTACCTATCGTATGGCAAAACAAAAAAAAAAGCATTGAAATACAAACTACAAAAGGATATGTGCTTCCTTGCGGTTTTTTCACAGTGCAAACAAAGATGACAGTTTTAATTAAAAAAATTGTTGCATGTTTCATCAAAGTTACCTACACATAAGTGAAGAAACTGTCTAAACATTACATTTGAACGGCAGTTGGATAACTTCTTCGAAAACTTGCGAAATGCTACCCGGAAACCCGTGCAATATAGTCCAACAATCTGGTGAAAATTGTTGGGATATTTGTTAAAATCCAGTAGAAAATGCAGTAGACTGCATCTGATGAAAAAGCGGTCTTTAGTTTTTCATGTGCGTTTCCAAAATGTTGCTACAAATTTGCTAAGAATGCTGGACCGTTTCCTATGGAATTATCTAAGAATAGCTTCTCACAGCTTTTTCAGCAGTTTGGAAAGGAATTTCATCAATTTACTTCGACCTTTCAAAGACTTCCATAACTTGATCCACAAGTTCCAATGTCGTAATTGACCGGGTTCTACAGGATTAAGCAACGATTTCCAATTAAATTGCCACTGATTTTCAATCTAGTTTCAGCAGTTGCATTCTATGGGGTTTTGCAAACACGTTAGTATAATACGAATTGACCACCGACAAATTTTCCTGCAATTATTCCCTCGTATTTTACATATCTGACAATTTTTCACCAAGCCCCATCCTAAGGTTTTGGGCAGTATTGAAGTTTTTTTTTAAAGAAAAATTTAAAATAGTTTTCGCTTGTAAATCCGTAAAATGTTTGCGTAGGTGGTGCTTTAATTTGGAAGCGTACTGTACCAACCCAAACAAAAACATTTTTGACAGCAGAGATTGCACACACACACACTCTCATACATCGTTACAAAACCATCATTGCGCATCAAAATAGACCGCAACAGGGAGAAGGACACTGTTGCACAGGGAGGGAGGGCCGGTATTGTGACGGACAGAAGAAGAAATCTTTCAGTCTTTCATCCGAGTGTGCCGTGTTTGGTGCGTGTTTGCGAACGCGGTCCGATAGTTCCATTCCACTTGTAAGTAATAACATCGATTGTTTGGGAATGGTTAAGAAAAGAGTTCTGTTCTGTATCTTCCAGTGCGTAGCAGCAGCACCATCTGCAGTAGAGAAGATCCTGGAATGCAATGTTGTTATCTGCATACTGCACAGAGCCATACGCAGCTCGTTGATGTTAGCCAGAATTGACGGTACAGGTGCACAGTGAAACAGTCCGCGGACGTGATTTATCGAAGCAACCACATTGGGTACGGCTTGTGCGGCTGCGAGAAGCACCTGTGTGACCGTGGTAGGCTTTGTTTCAGAGCTTGTCTTATCTGGTGTTCCACTGTGTACAATGTCGGCTATTCATTTCAGATTACTTCCATCTCTCAGCAGGCGAAGAGTTCTAATCAGCCACTTTGCTACGCTTCAAGTGTGTATTTTCCTGACTGGACAGTGATTTCTTACCCCAGTGCCAAACGTTTGTAGCGCCCGTGCCAAAGTTATCAATCGAAATGGACAGCGGAAAGTACAATTTTGCGATCGATCGCGGCGGTACCTTTACGGATGTGTTGTGCATTACACCGGACCGTACGGTGCGTACGCTGAAGCTGCTCTCCGTCGACCCGGCCAACTATCCGGATGCACCGACCGAAGGCATACGGCGCATTTTGCAGCAGGAAACGGGCCGTGCCCTGACGGCGGACGGATTGATCGATACTGGGCTGATCGGTTGGGTACGGATGGGTACAACCGTGGCCACAAACGCACTGCTCGAGCGTGCCGGCGATCCGGTCGCGTTGGTTGTGAACAAGGGCTTCCGAGATCTGCTGCAGATTGGCAATCAGGCGAGACCAAACATTTTTCAGCTGGTAAGTAATGTGGTCGTACGATTTGACCGTGTATCTGCATTATTATCGTGCATGATTTTACAATGAGCTCTAAGGGATAAAATGTTAATTTTGCCATCGGACAAATACGTTTCTTGGACAGCGTCCACCGTCTTAAATGGAGCATGATGAAACACTTAGTGATAGAGGAACACATACACACACACTCCACCTTCTTGACAAGTCGCCAAACATGTTGATGAGGAACGGACGCTTATCGTGTTGTACTCCTCCATGATCAGCGGGGAAGCTTTCGTACAAATGTTTATCGTACCTGAATGCTATCTGCACCAGCATCGGTTGTAGTGCCATAAATTATCAGTTTAACACTATCCAAACAGTGTCACTGTTGTCACTGTGTCAACAGTGTCATCAAAACCAAAGCTAGCTGCTGTTGTGTTTTGATTCTCAGGATTCTTATTTTGTCTGTTTAGAACCAAGTTTTGAAGCAAGTTTTAATCTCAGCTTCATTGGTCCATTACGTATTCTATGGGACGTTGGAATTGATGGAAATTTCTGGTGGGGAACTAGTGAAATGTTGAGCATTTCTAAGTACAGGGGGTGCTAAATAAGCCAAAGCCTTATTTGGATTTTTTTTTTTCGCAGATTGAACTAGATTGTGCAGCCCAGGAACTCAGGAATTGAAGGGATTCCTGTAGTTTATAGCGTACTTCAGGAATTTCGATTGACTTGGACTGCTGTTTGCAGCTAGCTCATCCGGGTAATATCAAGGGCATTTGAGGCACATAGCTCACGCTCACTAACAAAGTTCGGTTAGAGATCTGTAGGCAAATTAGTAGAGATGGCAAGCTAACTCATTTGAAGCATTGCATTTCAGGTATTTGAGTCAATTAATTAGAGGAATGATTTAACTCTTTAACTCACTCTAAAATATTTAAAGCATGTTTAGTAAACGAACGGGTCGAGAGGATGCTCATTGCCAATAATTTGTGTTGGCCACGGCGAAGAATTCATTCTTAAAGTATCAAGTATGGATGAATGAAACGATTTCAATCATGAGCTGATGGTAGCCGCGAAGCGTTAAAACCTCACTCAACTGCACTCCTGATTTAAATCATGAGTTGAAGAAGTTCAATCAAAGTTTGTTTGATTGAATTAGTTAGCTGAGCATGAGTTAAGTCGCATAAAAGTTACTCTTCTTGGAGCTTTGAATTAAGCCACTCTCTAGTAAGATTTGATCACTAAATCATACCACAACTTAAGATTCTACTCCGAGTTCTATTCCTTCTATTCTATTCCGAGGCGGAATCTTGCCACACGAAGTCCAGGAAAGTATTAGCTGAAAACATTCGCAGTTCGAGTTTTCATCCAATCTGAGCCTCTAGATGATTTAGATATCTTCTACCATTCATGTCCCTTACGAAGGACTGGAATTCACATTAAGAATATGTCCCAATTCTCATCGAATTTTTTCCATTCTACGCGAACATTCTGGAACTTCCCGACATTTAGAACTTTCTCTCTCAGATATAAAGATGTATAGTAAACTCATTTAAAAATAGCTAGACCTCAGTACCAAATTTCTTTCTTATTGCCCTTACAGAACATCCAAAAGCCGGCCAACCTGTACAGAGACGTCATCGAAATCGAGGCCCGTATAGTGCCTGCCCAGGAGGAAACCTGCCAGCTGGGCGATGCGGCATCCAGCTGGAGAACGTTAACCGGTGCCTCCGATGCCGCGTATCTCGAAATGGTTCCGCTGGACGAGGAAGATCTCCGAACGAAGTTGGAAGGTGTACGGGCGGCCGGCATTAGCTCACTCGCTATCGTGCTCGCCCACAGCTATGCCTGTCCGGAGCATGAGCTCCGTGTCGGACGGATCGCACAGGAGCTCGGCTTCCAGCACGTCACCCTGTCCCACCAAGCGATGCCCATGTGTCGGCTGGTAGCTCGTGGGTTTACCGCCTGCGCCGAAGCCTACCTAACACCGCACGTCGAACGGTATCTGGATGGGTTCCGGAGCGGGTTCCGCGACCAGCTCCGTGGAGCCGATGTGCTGTTCATGCAGAGCGATGGTGGTTTAACGCGGATGGAACATTTCCGAGGGGCTCGTGCCATACTGAGCGGACCGGCGGGTGGTGTGGTGGGATACGCGGTAACGGGAGTGCGTGATGCGGCCGGCGAGGATCCAACACCTCCACCATTGATCGGATTCGATATGGGCGGTACCTCGACGGATGTGTCACGGTACGCGGGAACGTACGAGCACGTGATCGAAAGCACGACGGCCGGTGTGACGATACAAGCGCCCCAGCTCGACATCAACACGGTGGCCGCCGGCGGTGGTTCGCGTTTGTTTTTCCGCTCCGGTTTGTTCGTGGTCGGACCGGAGTCGGCCGGTGCACACCCGGGACCGACGTGCTATCGGAAGGGTGGCCCGCTAACCGTTACCGATGCGAATCTCATCCTTGGCCGACTGCTGCCCGAATACTTTCCGGCCATTTTCGGTCCGCACGAAAACGAACCGCTCGATTACGAAGCGACGCGAACCGCATTCGAGGAGCTACGCGCCGAGATTAACGACCATCTGGCAACCACCGGTGACGGTGGTCCGCTGTCGCTCGAACAGGTCGCAATGGGGTTTGTGCGCGTCGCCAACGAAGCCATGTGCCGTCCGATCCGTGCACTAACGCAGGCGCGCGGCTACGACACGGCCCGCCACGTGCTGGCGTGCTTCGGCGGTGCCGGCGGTCAACACGCTTGCAGCATCGCGAAGCAGCTCGGGATGGGGCAAGTCGTGATGCACAAGTACGCGGGCATTCTTTCCGCGTACGGCATGGCGCTGGCGGACGTGGTGCATGAAACGCAGGAACCGTGCGGGTTGGAACTTTGCCCGGACAATCGGGCCGCACTGAAGGAACGCCTGCACGTGCTGTCGGCACGCTGTGTGGAGCAGCTCGAGGCGCAAGGTTTCACCCTGGCGGACGAGGGTTCCATTGCGCTCGAACCGTACCTGCATCTGCGCTACGAAGGGACGGACTGTGCGTTGATGTGCGCACCGGACCGGGTGGTCGAGAATGCGGACCACACCGTGTACGGGTTCGGTGACTTTGGTCGCACGTTCCACGAACGCTACCGGAGCGAGTTCGGTTTCGTGCTGCAGGGACGCCGCATCCTGGTGGATGATATACGCGTGCGCGGATGTGGTCGTGCGTCGCTATTCACCGAACCGGACATTGCGGAGGCGACGGGACCGATCTATCCGGAGAAAACAACCGTCGCGTACTTCGAGGAAGGAGGCAGTGGCCAGGAAGCGGCCGGACGGCTCGTTACGCCGGTGTACGATTGTGCGAAGTTGCGCTACGGCCATCGGATCGATGGACCGGCGATACTGATCGATCGCCTTTCGACGATTGTCATTGAGCCGGGTTCGCGGGCGCTCGTCACCCGGCGGGGTGATCTCACGATCGAGATCGGTACTGGCGGTCAGCGGACGAAGGTGGACGAGCGGTTGGACGCGGTACAGCTGAGCATCTTCAACCACCGGTTCATGAGCATCGCCGAGCAGATGGGCCGCGTGCTGCAGCGTACGTCCATCTCGACCAACATCAAGGAGCGGCTCGACTTCTCGTGCGCCCTGTTCGGCCCGGATGGTGGGTTGGTTTCGAACGCACCGCACATACCGGTCCATTTGGGTGCGATGCAGGAAACGGTCCAGTATCAGCTGCGCAGACGCGGCGACACGCTCAAGCCGGGCGATGTGCTGTTGTCCAACCACCCGCAAGCTGGCGGTTCGCATCTACCCGATCTGACCGTCATCACGCCCGTGTTTACGCCGGAGGAACCGAGACCAGTGTTTTTCGTCGCGTCCCGTGGACATCATGCGGACATTGGTGGCATTACGCCGGGTTCGATGCCACCCCACTCAACCTCGCTCGATCAGGAGGGTGCCGCGTTCAAGTCGTTCCTGCTGGTGGATGGTGGCGTTTTCCAGGAACGTGCCATCGTCGAACGGTTGACGCGTTCGGCTGGTTCGGGCGCTCCCGGGACGCGCAATCTGTCGGACAACCTGTCCGATCTGCGGGCACAGATTGCCGCCAACCAGAAGGGCATCCAGCTGGTATCGGAGCTGATCGATGCGTACGGTTTGGCGGTGGTGCAGGCGTACATGGGCCACATGCAGCAGAACGCAGAGCTTGCGGTGCGGGACATGCTGAAGCTGATTGCGAAGGATGCCCGCGAACGGACCGGCACGACGGTGCTGGAAGCGGAACAGTATATGGACGACGGTACCCCGATCCGGCTGGTGGTGCGCATTGACGAAGAGCACGGATCGGCGGTGTGCGATTTCACCGGCACCGGACCGGAGGTGAGTGGGAACTGCAATGCACCGCGGGCTATTACACTGTCCGCGCTGATCTACTGTTTGCGGTGCATGGTCGGGCATGATGTGCCGCTGAACCAGGGCTGTTTGGCACCGATTGAAGTCATTATCCCACCGGGCTCTATACTGGACCCGTCGGAGGGTGCCGCCGTTGTCGGGGGGAACGTGCTGACCTCGCAGCGGGTCGTGGATACGGTGTTCGACGCGTTCGAAACGTGTGCCGCTTCGCAGGGCTGCATGAACAACGTCACGATCGGGGATGAAGGTTGGGGATACTACGAGACGGTCGCGGGCGGTAGCGGCGCCGGCCCGGGATGGCACGGCACGGGCGGTGTACATACGCACATGACCAACACGCGCATCACCGATCCGGAAATACTCGAACTGCGCTACCCGATCATACTGCGTCGCTTCACGCTGCGGGACGATGGTAGCGGCGGGGCGGGTCGTTTCCGCGGTGGCGAAGGTGTCCACCGGGAGCTGCTGTTCCGGAAGCCGATGACCCTCTCGGTGCTGACCGAGCGTCGCACACTGCGGCCGTACGGGGCGGCCGGAGGATCGCCCGGCAAACCGGGACTGAATCTGCTCATCCGGTCGGGACCACGTCCCGGTCAGCCGGGCCATCGGGCGGTGAACATCGGTGGCAAGACGGCGGTACAGGTTGGACCGGGCGATGTGTTCTCGATGAAGACACCGGGTGGCGGTGGGTACGGTGCGCCGGAGGATGAAGAGGCGGCGCCCGGGACGCTTTTCGGTGTGCAGCGCCAGCAGCGTCAGGAAGCGGCAGCGGCCGCCATCGTATCGGTCGGCTCGTCGAAAGCGTTCATGGAGCGCGGTAGTGTGTATGAGTACCGGATGGCCCAGGAGTCCGTGTGATGGCACGAGATCGGGTTCAACTTCAACTTCTATCTCGTGCTGATCGTCGTACTGCTCGTGATCGTGATCGTAATGTTCAAATAGCCTCCGGGGAGCGAAGGAGATGGGGCCGGGCGCCGGTCGGGATTTCTCCTGTCGTTTGACGGTGGCGATGGTGGTGTGTGGCTGGAGCAGCACAAGCGACAGCAGTTCGAGTAGTGGCACCACTGGTTGGCGATGTGTAGCTAGAGCATCTTATTTATCACACACTTCTCTATAGCGACGCATCACCGCGCTGGGTTTACCAGCAGCTGCGATGCGGGTTACTTCTTTCTGTGTCAATTCTGGTAGTATACGACGTGTTCTTCCCACACAAATCTTTACAAGTTCTTTAGGCAGGCCACAGCCGGTGATTAGATCTAGACATACGGGAAGCGGGTGTTATACTGTCCATTGTCATTCTGGAAAAAGACCAATATTGTCGGTAGCTTTATTAGCGGTTAGAATTTAGACGATTTTTCGACACATCCTGAACTCACCAACACCCACACCTTCTCTTTTATGTGCCACAGGCGCACGATCGGTGGTGCGATGGTGAGGCTCGTTCGTTTAAGGTGTCCTCCGTTCATAGAACTCCGTAGCCAAATTTTATACATCGTAGCCAATGATTGCCTTTTTGTGAAAGTTAAACTTAAGGATACAAGGTTGAAAACAAATATATACGCACACATTTCTCACGTAGTTTGAAATAGAACAATTTCGCTGTTGTTTCACAATTTCATTCCATTGTTTCCTTTTAGTAGCCACTGCCTTCACTCAGTTTATTTTCTCACCTCCTGATCGTTTACGGAAAGAACAAAGACAAAAAAAAACAAGACGATTAAACCGAAAACATCATTACTATCGTGTGTGTTCAAGGTCGGATAAATTGAAAACTGATCGGTTTTTTTCCAGATTAGTAAAGCTAAGAAACACGTATCTTTTTTTTATTAACAATTTGAGCATCTTTCTCTAGGGAAACGCTTCTTGTGCGCAGTGGCGCCCTCTGCCACGAACGAAAGGAAACACGGATCCCCTGGCTTCTGGTTTTCAATCTTTCAATCTCTCCCCATATTTTTCATTCGTCGTTTTTTAGATCTCTCTCTCTCTTCTTTCTGTCCGTATTCCTAGCTATCTTTCGCTATTTCGTTTCGTTATCCTGCTCTTTTATTCAGCTTTACTAACTTCCTTTGTTTACCACTAACGATGTGTTTCTGTTTTTTTTTTACGTTAAATGTGTGTTTGAAGTGTATCTTGTCGTTTTGCTTGTTTGCTTTAGTGTTGTTTCCCTTCTTACTCATTATTTTTTTATTCTGTTGTAACTCTCTCTCTTTCTCTCTCTCTCTCTCTATTCTTGTTTTCTCACTCTCGTAGTGTGCTCGAATTCTAACTACTGTTTTCGTGTTTCGCTTTTGACATTTTTACAAACTTCTTGCGCCGCAACTTCATTGGGTTTTCTTTTGTTAAATTGGTTGTTGGTTTTTTTTTTCTTGTGTCACATCTCATTATCCCGTGCGGACTTAGCTAGAGTGGCTATTTTGTGCTATTTCGATAATTAATTGTACACACCACAGATCCCGCAACAAACAGTCACAAAATGGAAGTTGCGTACCATTTTTTTTTCTGTTTTATTTGTCGTTAGCAAACGGCCTACTACAACTCGTTTTGTGCTTACTTTTCTCAACCGTACACGCACACACGCACACATCTCATTGCTTGACAGTGCAAACAATTAGAAAAAGAAGAAGCATATACACGGAGCGGTGCTACACAACAACGGTGCGGCGGCGGTGTTGTCGTCATCCTTCGTTCACACATGCACACAAACACATACAAACACACAGTGCACGTACATCTCCGTGCACTATTCGTGCAGTTCTCACAATGTTTTTGTATCACAATTTTATTTTACCGTTAAGTGATCATACTTTTTTCTTGTTTTTTTTTCGTTCTTTTCGTTAGTTTTCGTTCCCTTGTATTGTAACACTTTTTTAACCAATTTTTTGTTTTTTTTTGTTTTGGTCAACGTTTATCCTTTTCCTTTAAGTGTGTAGCGTTATCATCCGACATATGTATGTTTTGGAGTAAGCATCCAAAAACACAACGTTCCGAAACTGCTTTATTCTATTAGACACTGATAATGGTTCCTTCCTTCTCGCTCGCGGCGTCTTGGGTTGGTTGCGTCGCCGCTTACTGTGCCACCGTTGCACCACTGGCGCCACTAGCATTGCTGTTTCCGTTCATGGTTTCCACACCGGCCGGTGGTGATGGTTTGTTGCTTGTCGTGTCGTCTGCAGAGAAGGAAAGAATAGATTAAGAGCGTTGTTTTACACGGGACGGGTGGATGTAAGTGGAGTGGTAAAAAAATCGTCACGCAAATCGACACCGGGATGCACAGATGCACGCGTTACAACACACTTGGCGATTAGTTGTCGTACAACGATGACGAACGGTGGGGTGGTAAGCATTTTCACTATGCGTAACTAAAAAAAACAAAACAGATATGAAAAAATTATACAACAAAAAGAAATAAAGGAAATAAAGGAAAAATAAGAATCCTAAGTTCAGTTTTTGATATTACCTTCCTGTTTCTGAAAGCTATGAATTTTCCTTCGTGTCCGGTTGCACAACAGACAATGTACTATAAACAACTGACTAATCTCCTAAAAACAATGCTCTCCAAACGACAGCAAACAGAGTTCGTCTTTCGAATGTATGTTAAAGTGAAAATAATAAAATAATAAAAAAAAACGAAACTGATACAATTGATGGTATGCTTTTGATTATTTTGTATGCGTGTTTGTGGTTTCTTTTTGTCCTTCTCTTTGTCTGTCTCCCGTTTTATACTTTTTCACTTCCTTATCTCGTTTTCTTCTCATACAATTTCCTAAACACAAAAAGGGGGGGCTACTTACTCCCCTTCAATTTCCCTTTTTTCTAGGGGAGGGGGAAATGGTTTTTCTTATTACATTCCTATTTTCCGATGCACATACAACTGCGAATGACCTCCTCCCTTCCTTTTCACTGGTCTCCTACACACCATCATCCATCGTTTCTTCCATGCTCCATGCGCAGCGTGTTAGCCGATCGCTTAAACTAATTAAACAAACAAACAAAAGGAATAACAATCTGCATTTGCATTTGATTTGTTTGTGTTTCCCTCTCACTTTCTCGCTCGTTCTCGCTATTATGTTTTATTTGCTTCTGTTTAAGAATGATTTTAAAGCAATTTATGTATTTTAACGCTAATCGCTATAATAGAGGACACCAGTTGTACAACACATCCAAACACGTAAAGTATATTTTTTTCGTTTGTTTTCTACCTATTTTTTATGCTACTGTTTTGCAACCGGCTTTACGGCGTTACGTTATCGTATATGTACTTGTAGATCGTTTTGTGTAAGCATAAATGATATGCGTCGTAAAAGTAGGAATAAAATAATTATAATAAAAAATAATAGTAATAATAGTAGTAGTAGTAGTAGTAGTAGGTAATGGTAATAATCGTAACTTGTCCTATCTTATTTGCTGTTTCTCTACGTTCCCGTTACACTTCGTCACTAGCGTGTGCGCTGTGTGTGCGGAAAATGTGGAGGAGAGTAGGCAGTCAGTAAAGAAAACTACTGGCACTAGTACTAGCCGGGAGTTTAGCGATCGAATGGAAACATGACGTGATACTCGTCCCTGTGCGAGTAGTAGATGAGTGACACACAGACACAGAGAGGGAGCGGAGAAAGACCTTCTCATTTCATAGTATCTTCCGACTACAAATCGCATTGCAAGTACCGTTCTGGGGATGTATGCGTGACAGAGAGAGAGAGAGAGAGAGAGAAGAATTGGAGATATAAAAAATGGGATGATACAGGAAATAAAAGAACAGTTTACTCTATCTAAAAGCCCTACCTTCTTGCACGCGTTTCGGCAACATGTCTGCGACCAATGTGTTTTTTTTTTCGTGTTTCCGACCATTTCGACTAACCTACACAATTCTTATGAACTACCTACATTTCCTTACCCCCCCAACAAACCTTGGTCGGGGTTTTGCTGGTCTTCTAACTTGCTCCCTTATAATATGCATGCATGCACCGAAAGCATGTATTAAATCCCTTTTGCATTAGCTGTTTCCATATGTCCACTTAGTGTAGGACAACATATTTCATATGTACATTTGATTAGTCCGAAAAATGCGGGACTACTATCCGTGCCATTCCATTGCCTAACTAATAAACCCATTCAAATGACACCCCCTCACGCGTTCCAGAGTTCACGTTAAGAGAGGGGTCCGTTCGGGATGCGTTCAATTTGTGCACAAAATTTCAAGGAAAAGTAATATTTTCCCATCATCGTTATTCTTTGTTTATGTTTGTTAAGTCGTTTGCCTTTCTAATAAACAGATTTATGCCTACAGATCCATGCTTCTGTAGTGATTTGCGGGAAGTCATCTACATCCGAGATCATCCCGTTACAACCATGGTAATCTTGCTCAAGGTTGTGCGGCATTTGCGGCCAGTGGTCAATATTACACGACTAAATGCGAAATACAATGCTTGAGTGTCACCGTCACAGAACGAAAAAGCTAGGAATCTATTTAGTAAAGAAGAACAAAACTCCCCCTACCAATGGATGATCCCTATCATCTCTAATTCTGTGTCCTCATCCCTCACCTACTGTCTCCACCGCGTGCACCATTGTTTAAAGCACCCTCTACCACGACGGCAGGTGTCGCTTCACCGCGCTCACTACTGTTTACCAGTGACGCTTTCTTTCCATTTTCCGTCCCACCACTTTCGATTTTTTCTGTCGGTACATCCGGTGCTAGTTCCGGATGTGGCGCTCCGGACGAAGTTCGTCGATCGCGCTTTGACGTGGGAGATGGTGGTATTACCACTTGCTGGTCTTTTGCGTGACGATCTTCCTGTTGTGATGGTGCTGTGTCGACAAGTCCTTTGCTATTACCTGTCGTCGACACGGACGTGGTGGTTCCGGCAGGTGTTCCTGTGGGTGTTGTGGTCGCGGTTGTTGACGCTGCTGTGGCTGCTGGAGTGTTGCTGTTCGGTGTCGATGGGGAGCGTCTTTCGTGTGTAGTTGCCGTGCCGATTATCTCTGCCGGACTGCCACCTTTTGTCGCTGCCCCATCCGGTGAACCGGCAGATGTGTTCTGTGATCCACCAGTACTTCCATTGCTGTTGATCGCTATCGTAGCCCCAGGTGGTGAGGACTGTTGCTGCCGATGTTTATCTACCGTTCCATTATCGCTTGATCCGTTATTGTTCGACAGTGGTTCCTTCGTGTCATCCTTCGCATCGCCACCAGCAGTGCCTCCACCAGTGGGAACCGATTGTCTGTCTTCCTTCGCCGCTATGCTATCCTTGGACGCATCGTCTGTGGCACTGCGTGAAACTGGACGTGATTCGGTCATCGTACTGCTACCGCCACCGTTCGTTTCATGTGCTTCCCCACCGGGTGTTCCTGCCCGTGTTCCAGGGCTCTCTCTTGTCCCTGGCGAGGATGAGCCGGAGCGTTTAATCACACCACCACCCGACTCTGCCTCACCGCTAGCGGTAGATTTAATAACGTTCGTACTGTTGTGGGAATCGGCAACTACAGTGGCACCCGACGGAGAACGCGATTTGCCAACCGAGGGCGTATCACCGTTGCCCGTCGGTCCAACGGTCGCACTGTTGGTATTGTTAATACTAGTGACGTTTGTACTATTTACACTGTGTTCCGTGGTTGCTGCAGACACTGGTGGACCAAGCGGACCGGCAACGGATGGTGGCACCGACGAGGGTGGCGCATTAGCAGTCGGCTGTTCCACCCGATGTGGGGCCGATCCACGATGTTGCTGTTGGGATGATGCGCGTTCTTGGGATGCGGCAGCGGCCGCATGAAGGTGATGAAGATGATGATGATGTGCCGCCGCCACAGCTTGATGGTGTGTGGTGGGTGGCGTTATGACCGCACTGCTACGCCCACTTGCTCCCTGCGGGTGTTGCGAGAGCGGAGGTTGCGTTTGTGCTCCCGGATGCGAACCGGGTGGAGGCG
Organism: Anopheles marshallii; assembly: GCF_943734725.1. Taxonomy (NCBI): domain Eukaryota; kingdom Metazoa; phylum Arthropoda; class Insecta; order Diptera; family Culicidae; genus Anopheles; species Anopheles marshallii. The sequence continues at coordinate 40,196,216 of NC_071326.1, read as the reverse complement.
CCGCCGGATGATGATGGAGATGGTGCAGATGGTGGCTGCCACCTCCACCCACCGGCGAATGTGAGGAAAGCCCCGGATGTGGGTGGGGCGGTTTGCTGCTGAGCGATAGTGGAGAGGCGGCTGCAGCAGCCATCGCGGCAGCAGTGTAGTACGGATGGGGAGCCGCCGCACTGTTCGGGGCCGCCGTACTACTGCTGCTGCTGGTCGCCACAACCGGTGACGACGGGGAAGCTCTGGTGGCCGGGTGCGGTGATGGATGGGTCGATGATTTGCTTGACGTTAGCGCGAGCGGTGCACCGTGTGGTGACGTGAGGTGGTGCGGTGAAGGTGCAAGATGATGACCACTGTTCGGGGAGGATACGACCGCTACCGGTGATCCACCGGCGGACAGGTTCATCGAACCATGCGCCGGTGGCGGAATGTGACCGGCCAGGCTGAGGTTCTGAGCGTTAGCCAGTGCCGCGGTGTGGGACAGATTAAGCCCACCAATGTGTGCCATCGACGAGTGGTAGGAGCTCATCGTGGATGCGATACTGTGGCTGTAGGCGGCGGCTGCCGCTGCCAGACTGGTCGGTATAGATGGATGGCCGAGCGCGCTGCCCGGTGGCGGCGGTTGCGGCACCATGCCCGCAGACGGATGCGACAGATTGAGGGATGAGGCCGACGGTGGCTGTGGCACTTGTGGCAATCCGAGACCCATGCTAAGGCCCAGCGACGGATGCAACGGATGGTGCGAGGGCAACCCGAGTGGACCACCCTGGGGCCGCATTCCAAGTCCGAGCGGTGCCGATAGACCGGGCGGAAGGCCCGGTATCGAGAAGAACGGTCGGGGCAGTGAGTGAGGCATCATGTGCATCATGCGCTCGCGTTCTCGCTCCCGTTCACGCTCCCGTTCCCGCTCGCGAGCTGCCTCACGTTCTCGTTCTTTTTCACGCTGTTCTCGCTCACGCTGCTCCTTTTCGCGTTGCTGTCGTTCACGCTCTTCCTTCTCACGCTGCTCCTTTTCGCGTTGCTCTTTCTCCCGCTGCTCGCGCTCCCGTTGCTCCCGGAGCTCTCGCTCCTTTTCGCGCTCGATCGCTGCTTCCCGAGCTTCACGGGCTCGTTCCTCCTCACGCAACCGGGCCGCCCGATGTTCTTCCTCGAGCTTCATGCGTTCGTGGATGGATTGCATTCCCATCCCGGGCAGCATACCGTACAGATTGGTCGGATAGGGAAGGGACGGATAGAGCGGATGGGCCGCCGCCGAGTGATGACTCGCCCGGAGCATCTGGAAGCGTGGATCCAAATAGATGGCCGGATCATGGTACGCTAAAGCGGCCGGATTGAAGAGATTTGCTGTAAATAAAGCGATATTAAAAGGATATTATACAGTTACTAGGGCCATGTAAAATGTACAACTTCGCGACGATCAATGCACTTACCTGGCGGCATGCCGGGAATGGATCCAAAGGCTGAATATGCATCAATGGGAAATGCTCCGGCAGGGTGTGCGAGCCGATCGTCCGGTCTGTACGGCTGGAAGCCACTCCGGGCCAACAGTTCCGACTGGATAGTATTCGAGCTTGGCGGGTTTAAGCGAGGCATCTGCAAGATAGAGCAACTCCATGTAATATACAATCATTTTTTTGGCTGTGAAGAAATTGTGCCTTACCTTTTCCGGTGGTTGTGGTGAAGAGCGTTGTTGTTGTTGATGTTGTTTCTTCGCCGCATCAACACCTCCTCCCCGACCGTCCCGTCCGTCACTGCTTCGTATCCTACCGTCGCTAATGATGTTCCCCCTTGAGTCTTCCCGTCTATCCACCACCATGGAGGACATCGAGTTTCCACGACCATCTACCATCTGCATTCCACTGCCGTCTCCGCCGCGCTCACGATCCCGATCGCGATGATCTCTGTCTCTACCACCTCCTCCTCCACCACCACCACCACCACCTCCACCGCCTGGGCCAGGACCTCCGCTGGAACTGCCACCACCGGGTGCACTACCAGCTCCGCCTGCACCGGGGCCCGGTTCTTCTTCCTTCACGTCCGCCTGCTTGGCGAGATTGCGCAGTGCGGCTGCGAACGATCCTGCACTGCCACCACCGCCACCTGCTCCAGCACCACCACCACTACTGCTGCGCCCACCGGACGAAGGGTTTTGGGCGTTGGGCGATGCGTGTAGAGCGCCCGTTCCACCATGCGCCACCGACGGTACACCGAGCGGGGCCTGCTGTGGGGGCGGTGGCACCAGTCCCGGCGATGCGCCCGGCGGAAGATGGTTCGGCCCACCAAGCAGGTGGTTCGAATGTGGCGAGGAAGACGGATGGTGTAGCAGCTGCTGGGTGGAGGGAAGAACGGGCGGTGCCGGGCTGGTGACGGGACGTTTCTGTGCTAGTTTCGATTGTACTGGAGCGAAAGAAGCGGGAAGAAAAGACAATAACATTAGCATAAGACTTGGTAAATACATTGAGGTTTTTTACAAACATTAGAATAAATCGAAAGATGTCAAATCATTAAAACAGTGTTTGTTAAAGTATAGGCACTAGGATCAATTTTAAATTTTCTCAATAGTAATCACATTCCATTGTAAAAACATAAATACAATTTGCGATGCATATCCTAGCGCAATAACCAATCCTCGATTGCACAATCAATCCTAACAGCCCATAGCACGGGCGCTTCAAATTCAACAAGTATTGATTTTATTCTCCCTTCAAATCCTCGACACCTTTCCCCCCCTCGCAATCCATTGGGGCACGAAAATGCAACCAATATTTGCAGTTTACTGCACACACAGCTACGTGCTCTTATCGACGACAGTAAGGTGCATGTGAGCTGTAAACGGGTGCACAGAAAACCTTTGCACCGAGAGTCCGTTCCGTCGCTTCCGATGGAATTGGATTGAAATTTGAATTGATCTCGTCTCGTCATCACCGTAGCGACTGACTTTGCGTGTGGGTACATATCACGCCCCCTTGCTATCGATGATTAACAAGGCTCGCAGTGCCTTGGCTTCTATTTTTCGGTCAGTTGTAGAGAAGAGATCTCCGGCACACGATACGTTGTAAAATTAGAACCAATCCAACATAGACCACAAGTTGCTCCCGGGGCTGTGCGAACGATAGGGAACACATTTGGTTGGCAAGCCAGGGCACACACCTAAGCGTAGCCAAGGAAGGTCACTCTTTCCCCATCGCCATCGCAATGCGGTAGAAGCCATCAGGGCTGCACTAATCGTCAAAAGTCATCAAAGCCTAAAATTATCCGAGCTGGAAGGTGACCGGATCCAAAAATCCATTCCAGAGCAGAAGAGCTTGCGTGCTGGTGGCAAGTGGCACGATGTGTGCTTCTGTCTATGATCGATGTAATTTGATTTATTGGAACTGGTATCGACCAACCGGCGGAACTGAAGCGGGAGATGCTGTAATTAAACTATCCACCGTGTTTCTGGCCTTTCCTCGGTTTGCTATATCGTTCGATCACATCGTTCACTTTTGCATGCATCGATGGTTGGAGGACATCGAATCGATTTCGTGAAGGATGCAGAGGCGAAAGTTTGAATTGGATCCACACGCCCAGTGTGCCGCGTCAACGGGGTTCTGAAATGTTCCACCGTCGCTATTGCGCACTTTACTGGGCGAGGCATTCTGCAAGGAACGTTTCCATTAAATTGCTTCGGAGGCGTCCGGCCTGTCACACGACATCGGAGAAATTAATTTACGTTTTACGTCTATCGTGTTGAATCAAGTTAAAAATATTTTTAGCAGTGGTGGGACCAATTAGAGGTTTTCCATTATGAGCTGCATACCGTTGTTGCTTATAATATATTTAAAAATATGAGTTATATTATTCAAGCGTAACCCAGCAGAAATACATAACAAACGAAAGCACAGCTCTTTCGAAATCATTTAATGATTGCATGGTTTAATGAACTGGTATAATAATATTTAACCAAAATTATACGCCTCATAAAGTCTCTTACCCTCTATCCTCATCCAACCGGACCCAACTGAAGACAAAAAAAAAATAGCCCTACAATTGAACTAAATCTTGAGAAACGGTTTAAGCAGCTTAAAAATTAGGCCACCATAATTTGCTACCCATTCAGGGAAAAAGCAAACGAAACAAATTAGTTTCTTTACCTTCCTTTTTGCCATTATCGAAGGTTTAGGTAAAACATATTACCTACATTTTCTTTATTTTTTCTTAATTTCACCTCAACCACGGCCTGCACGTGTCAATTCTCTCAACCCCTATGGGAACTTCCAGTTCCGAACGAAACCCAAACACAAAAACTAGCGCTACATCATGCGACTGCTTAAAAATCATGATGCGGGTCCGACAACCACAGCAACACAAACTGACAAAAAGGAACGTACCCGGGGTGTGGTGCAGTGTCGAAACGAACACTTCCTTCGATGGAGGTACCGTACACACCCGGCCCTGTGGCACAGGAAATTGTGCCGTACAAAAATAGGACCAAACATGGAAACATACCCAATCTGTCAATGATCCTTTTAATGCGCAATTTTAACACAGTGTTCTTTTACACTTCTTTTCCCCCTCGGGGTTGTTGTGCGCCTTTGGGCGGACAAACCACTTCCCATCATCACCCAAATGTGTGTCCTCGTTCGGGGTGTCTTGCGTTGCCTTCCATTCGCTAACTTCCCTTGCGGCCTTTGCCAACCTTGCCAACAACGCTGCTGCTGGTGCGAACGATTAATGGCATCTGTGTGTGTGTGTGTGTGTGTATGTGTGAGCTAGAGAGAGTTTATATAGACCCTTTAAGACCCCTGCTGCTGGCGCTGGTGTTCTCGGGAAGGCATATTACGGCGGAACGATCATAGAGCCCTTCGTAACACAGCAGGGATCAAGGGTGAGCAACTCGGGCTCGGTGCGAAAATGAGAAGCACCCGGAAAGGGTCCTTTAAAAAAAAAAGATGCAAGAAGACAGTGTGGAAAAATCACTTAAGGATAATTGTTCTCGCACAGGGAGCTCCGGATACGCGAGCGTTATACAGCCGGCTTCAGACCGACCCAGTTTATTTGGGTCACATGCTGCGTCTTTCCCCTTACACATCAGACCCGACTTGCCATTGATAACCATGGGATGGGCAACGCAACATATTCTTAGCACCACACATACAGCCGCGCACTGAATGTGAAATGAGGCAGCATTTTTCAAAGAAACTTATTATGCATTCAATAACGATGCATACAGCTCCAGATGATCGGTGACGGCATGAATTAACATACCTAACCGGAACTGGTTCGGAAGGGGCGGAGAGGGAAGGGGGGGGGGGGGGGGGGGGGTTACTGGGTACGTGAGGTAGTGTAACATTGTCTCGCCGCCTGAAGCGTTATACTCCGCGCCCTGCAACGCGTGGCTAACGTTCTCACAGTAATCGATCCGTCCTCTACCGTGCGGTCGACATGCGTCTAGTTGGTTGATGTGTTCATTGCGATCAATGGACCCACTTTTACCCATTAACAAAACAAATAAAAATAGTTGCGGGAAAAATTGTTCCGAAAAGAAAAACAATTTAGCAGACTGTTGAACAATGTTAGTGATGCTCGATATGACATCGATAAATTGTGCATGGAGCACAATAATCTGCTTTTTAACGGTCGGCTGATTCCACGCACCATAATGGCACGGTTGGTTGGTGTCAGTTTCGATGATTGAAAGGCGCATCGCTTGACGCTAAACGGAACACATTTCGCATCGGCACATACACAGCCCGGCTCTCCCCGGCTGGATTCAACAAGCTAATTGACGTTGAGGGAATCATCCTGCAGCTTGCGTTTAACAATTAAACCTTCAATTGATTTCGATTATCGTAATCAATTTCCACCCATGCGGACCATGCGGGGAGAAAGTGTGCCCTTTGAACTTGAAAGCCAGATCCAATCAATTGATTACATTGCGAGAAGGGGAAGGGGGGGGACATTACCCCTTTTCGTTGTGTAAAGGGATGGTAAAGGGCTGGAACAGTTCGTTATTGTTTTGGGCCCTTTATTGTTTTAACCAGCACACAATGATTACGGCGTGTTATACTTAAAGATTAACAGCATTGACATTAGAACTCCCGGGGAACTAGAACTAGTCAAAACGGGTGGCTTCCAACTACGTTGGACACGTTAGAAATTGAATGTGTGAATTATACGTACGAACCACAGGAAATATTAAAACATAATTTAGCTATTTGAAAGTATTTTTTTTTTGTGATTACCTTTAGAACCAATAAAAAATAATACTTACAAATCGAGAAATTCTAGCAATTCTAGAGTTAATGAGTAATATGCTTCAAGTTTAGAAAGAATTTACATAAATTCCTGTTGAGGATTGTTACTCAAACGACCTTCGGCAGCAGTAAATCATTGCAACTTCAAGCCAAAGCACTCTTTTACCACTCCAAACCACTTCAAAACGGTTCCTAAAGACTCTCTTCTGTACCATTCACAATCCCTCTGCCGGCTCTTCTGATTCGGGACAATTTTGCTATGCCAAAACGTTCAACCAGAGGGAGTTTTTTTTTATTATTTGAAACATTTGGATGTTTCACTATAATGAATCCTACCATCATCACCATACACCAAAACCCAACGAGGAACAAAAAGAAAGAGGGCAAAACGCAACGAAAATACACACACACACACAAGAAACCTCTCCCCCTACCCCCCCTTCCGGAACCCCTCAAAAAGTCCGATCAAAAAACCCCGTCTTTTAAACACACAAATAATAATAAAGCAACTGGGAAAACGATATATCCCATTCAACAAGATAAATATAGGCACTTAAGTGAGTGTGGTGTGTGTTTACAAAACTCGGCAAAGATGGCAATAAAAATAAAAACGCACATCCATCCGCCGCACACTCTCGGGCGTGCCGGGGGTTGGCTCTCGGTGTTGTTGTGTGTCATGTGTGTTTGTGTCTAGGTCTAGGGGAAGCCAACGCACATGATGCCCGTGTGGGCCATCATAATATGCAGCTCCTACCCACAAAACCCAATCTTTTCTCCACACGGCACTGTTTGCTCAATCACCACCACCACCACCACCACCGCTCATACCCGTATCGTTTGGCGTTCCCTTAGGACAAAACGACCAAGAATGAGGAAAAAAAAACCAACGCCAAACTCTACTGACTGCTTCTGTTGCACGGAAAATTTGGATCAAGCATTAGGCGCACTACGTGAAGGGAGCAGCGTTGAGAAGAGCAAGGGCAAGAGTCTGCGAGGAAATAGACAAAACTTCATTGCGGGCAAACACGTTATTGGGCTGGTGTGCGCGTAGATTCTGGCATTGTTTTCGGGAGTTGCAGTAGCAACACATGCTTTCCCCCGGTTCGTTTGCAAGATTTCGATGTGAGATGTATCCGGTTACAAAAAAAAAATGTGTTTCGTTCTGGAGGTTGGAAGCCGAAGAAAGTATTACAGTAACGGAGGTTGCGAAGAGGTAGCTGCTGTCCAGTGAACTTTATCAGTTCGCGAATTCGGTGGCTATGAATCTTCATAATGAATTGCACAGTTTTACGCTGGGCAAAAGCTTTAAGAACGGCAATGCCCAGTTTGTTGTGCTAGGGAACTTATTATAGACGAATTCCCAGACGATTCTTGGGTGCATTATTTTAAACGATGGAAACTCGTTTCCAAGCAAGGGTCCACACGTCCCCTTCTTCAGCAAAAAAACACCCCTTAAAGCACGCTCGTTCCACACCACAACCACCGCAGACACAGTCTTTATTTTAAATTCATCCAAAAGGGCATGAAAAACTATCGCCATTCGAACGGCGTTTCCGACTGGTTGTGACTGGTTTTACGACACCACAACACGCCGGTTTAAGCACCAGTGTTAATCGGACATTTTATTTTGCCCATTTTGTTCTCCTTCATCCTTTTCTTTTCCTCCACACTAGGGCATCGAGAGCACGGTGCGATGGTACACGACACACAAAATACGTATGCCCCGTTGCGAAACCATTCCAAACAGGCGAAGCATTTAGTAGCACACCGAGCCGAATGCCACAAATCCGGATGGGAGGGAGGGAGAGAAAAAAAAGGTTAGTGAAGCGAACTAACATTGCCCGCATACCAACGCAATCGACGGCATGGCTGAAAGTCAATAATATGGTGGGAATGTCTGATGAGGTTAGTTGGTACATTCCAATGCACAAAATTCTGTGCAAACCGACGACCAGGACAATGCTCGGCAAAGCATCGTCGGACCGGTGGTGATGTCCATCATCACATTCGGAGCCCCCGGGTATGTATGTGGGGGAGGGGTGGGGGGTAGCTACTGAAGCGAACTGTCACTTTGAAATGTCAAATAATTACTAGCCCCACGTACGTCACTCATCCATTTAACCTACATGAATCTCGCCTAGATCACGGTACGTGCCGGAGCCCGTGTGCCGAGGCGGACAGTCGTTCCACCAAACGAACTCTGGCAAATTGGATCTGCACTTGACACGCTGCGCCATCCATAACTCAGCTGGGTGCAGTGCATGGGCACCGGGGCAGATGGACGAGTTTCTCGCCGCTCATCGTTGGTGGTTTTGAAATGGTGTGGCGTGGCAGAACATCCTTTCTGACATCACATTAACGACCCACACACCGTGCTCGAATATTTAACTTTTCTTAGCTGTTTCCTCTGCGACACACCAGCCAACATTTGAATTATTATGACATGTAGTTAATTAAGAATTTGCTTTGTAGCTTTGATCGTTTGTAGGTGGATAGACAACGTTGCCAATATTTGGGCGAAAATGTTGATAATCAAGTACACAAACACACTAGCACAAACATTCTAGCAACAGTGCGATAGAGAGATAACATCAATCATCGTGTGAGGTAAAATGACCACCACCAAACGCGCCCAAGAAAAATAACATCACAAAACAACGTTGAAACACCGGGGCGGAACGGTCCGGCACCTCCATCCATCCACTCCGAGCGTTACGCGAACGGGAGCGCGTTGCAAAAAAAAAAATGATCGCTACACTGCGCCAAACATGTGTAAAAACTCAAACCAGGACGAAATGCCCGGGACGTGCGGTTTAACACACGAATCGACTAAAATACCATGAAAATTGAGAACGGCAATAAACAAACAATCATTTAACGTGCACGCCCCCCCCCCCCTGGGGGGTGAAACGGTTTTAACTTTGTCCGTGGTGGTTTCGCCCCACTCCCGGTGCCCAGTGTTCTCGCTTTTCCCGTCTCTTCCCACTGCTTTATGACAGATGAGTGGTGTGATCAAAGCTGTCACGGAGTTAATGAAGGCTGTGAAAAACGTCCGACAAACGATGCGATACACACGCCTTACCACCCCCCCCCCGGTGATGTCCCGGCGTGAGGATGGGACGGACAGCCACAACCACTATCGGAACCGTCGCCATACCGCGTGGCGTGAGAGGTTGGACCGGGTGAACGGTTTTTCTTGTGCTAAATGGCAGCTTGTCAGGACACTTTCGAACGCAACCCGAAACACCCACGCGGATGCAATTTGTCGTCGACAGTACCTGCTCTTCATAAGCAAAAAAAAAAGGCAATCCAGCTGAGCTGCCCCACAAACCTGTCGCTTGTCCCCCCCCCCCCCCCCCCCCCCCCCCCCCCCCCATGGAGGATTCGGATGAGAGAATGTGCTTTACTTCCGACTGCAAAGATGCGTCGTCGCGCAGACACACATCGATGCAAGATTTTTCATGGCGTGATGAAAAGCGTAATAAAATAAAATAAACCCAACCTTTTCCGACAACGGTGTCGCGTGTGTGGCAATGGAAGTCCGGAGCGAATCTATTTTATGTCAACCGGAAACCGACCGCCGTTTCCCCGGACGGGCGGAATGAGCATGTGTGATTCAAATAGTTACCACAAGCTAGACGATACCCGAGCGGCGAACCGAATCCAACCGTAGGTAAGACGTTTGAGCGTTGGGGATTCGTGGGAGTACGGTGCCCAGGGCGGTTACGTTGCGTTCTGAACCGATACCCATCACTTGCCGGTCATGAAATTTGTTGATTTGTTTGTATTTGCTTTCCTTTGAAATTTCACTCTGTGCGAAGGAAAAAACAACAACCTCCCCTAATGCTGGCTCGAACGATAATTTTGGATTGATGTTCGAAATGTGATTGATCTTTTCCTAGCGGACATTTTACTGCATCAGCGAGCTGCTGTGCAGACAAAAAAAAATGGTTGAAATATGCTTCATGAACTTCTTCCCACAACATAAAGCTTATGGTAAGTGTATGCAGCACAGGGTGTCGCACATCAAATCCCATGCATCACGGAGAAAACGTTGTAGAAAATTAGCTAGTTAATCGATCCTTTTCAAACTTTCGAACAGCAAAACATAAGTAAGTTTTGTTCAATTTAAAATATCATAGCCATAGGCTCGCACCTCACTCCTAACTCCACTCATTAGATGCTGTACAACATCTGGTTATAGTTTCTTCTGTACTTAAACTCACTCTTTTCTTCATGTTTGTTTAAGATTTGACTATTTTGGGATGTTTCGATATTGCCTGCTTCATGGAAGTTCAGTACTGTTCCAAGGGCTTTAGTTCCGGTGCGTTGCCAGGGTAATTCCGCTGGCTTCATACCACTCCAGGAAAGAATTGAATAGTGCCACTAGAACTAGATCAACTCCGAAGATTGTAGGGCCCCCTCGTGTTGCTTCTACAGACGATGCAGACGCATCCGTAGACACTCCTTGAGATAGATCTCCCTGTTGATTCTCTCGGTAGTAACGAGCTAAGCAGTGAACTAACGAACGCGCACCACTTTGCTTGAGAATATGAGCAGATCGTTTGCTAACTCATCTATTTTTTGTCAAACTTAGAAGGCTTCTCCCATCTTACTTGCTCCTGAAGATCACATTTGAGCTTAGGGAGGTAGACCAATAGCCCCGGATCCATGATGAGACAATGAGATTCCGGCAACACTTGGTCCTAAGGACATTTCCTTCTTGTTTGCACTAGCTCTTTTCACGGTGTTGTTTTTAAGGTTATTTAAGGGACACTTTTGTTCCAAAATAAAAAAAAACTGACTAATAAAAAAAATTGGAACCAATAGGACTAATCCATAGCTTTCGATATAGATATACTACAACTTTACCAAATCCCCAAGTCCACAAAATCATCGTGTGTCTCAAAAAGAAAGACCAAAAACACAGAATCACCGGGAAAGCAAGCAGCAACAGCACGGGCGGATCAGTTTTCCTTCCCACGCGCGCATGACACCCAAACAGGGCAGTGGCAGCATCGGGAGGATGTTGTGATTTCGAGGAAATTTGAGAAGCAGAAACAAACGATAACAAACTCACACACACACACAACAAATCGTTTGAGATCGAACAACCAATCGACACGCTGTCACGGGCGAGAGGAACGCTCGGACAGGCGGTGCGACAGATCGCTCTGGAAAAGAAAATAAAGCATACGCGAAGAAACGACAAATAAACACCATAAAGCAAATAAAAGCGAAAAACACCCCCCCCCCCCTCCTCCTCACTTCCCGCCGTTGTCGTCATAAAGTGGCAGGGAGGGAAAATCGTTTCACCGGCCAAGTAATAAAAAGTGAAGTAAAATGTTGACATAACGATGACGGAGGAGTCCAGCCACACGGTCCACTAAATACAGAAAACTAAACTGAATCAAGAAAATGTGCGACACAAACAAAAGCACCTAAAAAAAAAGGAAGACAAAACATGACGACGACAAATGGCGATTACCGGATCTCGTAACAACGACCGGGAGTTGGGCGCATGCCGGCGACGGGCAAGCAGGGAAAAACAGACAGACCGTGTCAATGTGCGTGCTGAAATATGGTCGCAAATAAAACAAACCTACATCTTGATCCGATCCGTATTTCTTCCATGCGCACCAAACCGCTGGGAACCGACTGGGCCGTTGAAAGACAGTAAAATAAATGGATAATTTGATTCACCACCCCGTACGAAAGAGAATGGGACAGAGGGGAAAAAGGGGGGGAGGAGAGAAGTGGCAAGAAGTGGTATGCGTGTAACATTCTGTTCGGCACAAAGTGCAAAACCAAAAACACGGTAAAAGTCCCAAGGGAGCATGACACCCCGGTCTCGCTATCTAAGCGGCAAGGTTGGAAGCTATTTTATCAGCTCACTAATTAGATAAATCCGTATCATGCACCCGGTCATCCCCAGTGTGTGTGTGTGTATCCGCTTAAAACGATTATTTGCTGGTTCGGGGTTAAATGTATGTACAAACGCTTGGCCGCCATGGGAACACCGAAAGGAGGTGGACGGCAGTGTGCGCGAGTGAGAAGGCTCCCTTACCTAGGCTTCCCTTTTCTGTTACTCAAAACACACAAAAACAGGAAAAAGGAAACGGTCTTTACAGTTCAGTTCGCGCAACCCCACTGTCCATTTCTCATCAACGCCCCCCCATCCACCCCCAACGACTTCACCCTCCCCCTCCAACAAAAGAACCCCCGTGTTTCTCCCCTGATGGCCCTTTTCCGGTCCATCCGGTTCGTATGGCGTAAATCAATTTCTCGTGCCGTTTCACTCGCACCTACGAAGGGAGGTGCGAGCGCAAATCATACGAAAAGTACCAGGCGCATCCATCACTCCACCACGGCACACAACCAGGCGTCTCCATCCATCTGTACCGCGCGTGGTGGAGCAAAAATGGGAAAATTTACCACCAACTTGAAACTGGCACCGAGAAAACAGGGGAGGGGGGGGGGGGGGGAGAGGAGACTAACAAGGAACGGGTGCCGCGGGGACAACGTATTTACCACCCACTTAGTGAACCGAAGTGACTCGCTCGCTTTAATGGTGATGGTGTCGATGTCAAATTAAATATGAACTCAAGTGGATAATAAACAGCAGGGGACGACGGTACGGTAGTAGAGTGTCGACTTTGTCCTCCCGTTTGCCTGCCTGCCTCCCCCCCCCCTTTTCCCCGCCCACGAAGTGAGACATACTGTACCGCGTCTGGTGCTGAACGAGGTAAGTTATAGCGAGTAAGAGAGCACACTCTGGCTCAAGAATGTGAGCGTTATTCGGTGGAAATGTGGAAGACTGCTCTGTGTGTAGCTAGCTTTTCCCCTACGGCCATAATATCTCTCGTTCAGTGTGGTTGGAGGTGTATTAGTGCGATCCGGCCGAAGGAAAGCGATACACACTTGTACCTTTTCTCCTCTTTTCGTCGACGGATACAGCCACGAACAGCTACAGCTTTTTGCAGCTACAAACCGTCTTTCTCTCACCTTCTAGCTGTGTCCTATCCAACCCTACCCTGCCTCATCATTATCGCACCCATACACGTACAGTGCGCGCGCTTGAAAAGAACATCGGAACGTGATTTTCTGCTAACGGTAGATTTTCTTCGGCAATTTTCCGGACGCGTGAGGAGCATTTTTTTTATGTCGAGGGTGGTGATGTGTTGCGGTGGGTGTGATTTGTGTGTCAGGTTGGTGTTGAGTGGATTTTGTAACCACATTCGGTTGTTGCTTGCTGTTACCTTTTTACGTTCTTTATCTTTTGCTCGCTGATCGATTGCGGTTAATTTATTGTGACAAAGCATCATTTTGTTCAAATATTACAAACACGGAAAATGGGAATGAACAGATGCGGAACATATTATTTACAGCTCGAATAAGAACAATTTAAAAAGAAAACATTTATTTCAATCAGCTATAATTTATTACAAAAAATTTGACTTCACTTCAACTTGACGTATGCGCATAATGCAGCAACCTTTTCATCGCCGAATTGTTTTCATGATTTGGATTTTCATTTTATTGATATGGAATAACCCTTACTGCACATACCGTACCGTTTGCAGGAGTATCTTCCCAAACAAATTCCTCACCCGTTCAAAACCTGTTAAGTATTGCATTCCACTCGCTTATGAACTGGGTTTGGTTCTTCCTTTTTTTTCATCGAAAAAGCGAACAGCAGACAAACGAACCAAGCCTCGCAAAAAAGGGCTCAAATACTTCCACCATGATCTTCCCTCACCCGCTAACCACCGAGAAAATGTTGGAAGGAATTTTCCGGGATTTGCCTTTTTTCCCGGAATCATCATAATAATGGGAAAACACTCCTCAAACAAGTAATACGCCGTCCATAGTGTATAGCTCTTTCTGCCACAGAAATGTTCAGCAACAGCAGCAACAAAAAAAAAACCCTCCTTGTGCGCTACATACCAGAGCCACATTGGGTTGACATTAAGGCAAATAATAGAAAAGAAAGCGGAAAAGGCAGGGTCGGGACCGACATCTTATTTTGCCAACACGTCCGCACCCCCACAACGACGGAAAACATCTTCACGGTGGATGGAAAACATGCCAACCCGATAAGAATGGCAGTTGCAAACAAAAAAACACCCCCAGAATGCACACAACAAGATGATATTTCTGCGCTACCCTTTTCTCTCCAGGGGCTTTTTCTTCTCCCTTGCCCTTTGTGGAGTAGAAGTCGCTTTCGAAAACATAAAATGGAATGCGACAAAAGTGAACAAATCCAAACCGTCTTCAGGCTGTCGAAAGGTTTGTGCTGCAGACTTCTGTTTCTTCATTCGCCCCCGGGTCTGATTCACTTCACACCCCCAGAAAACAGAAGGTGGGCGGGTTGTGCACTAGCCGTTTGGCAAACAGTTTTGTCAAGTAATGGGCATCACAAGAAGCTCATGATTTGCATAATAACGCAGGAAGCGATAGGACTTTCTCCGTCAACGATTGACTTCGGACGGGGAAAATCGGTTTTGCTTTTCTTTTATACAACAAAATCGAGAAAAAAAAGTTTAAAAATGTCGAAAAAAAATGGTTAACGAGAGCTTGGTGGTTTGTAATGGTAACATGAATTATGGTAAGTGTTTTTGAACTTCAATCAAAAGCAGATGCTTCCGGAAGGAAATTTTAAAATTATTGTTCTAACATACTTTCTTGGCAAAAAAGCACTTGAACTAAACAATACACTAGACAAGTTTATCTCCAAACAATGCATCCAATTTCCACGACTGGTCACAAACAACGATTCCATTCTTGACGGAAAAACAAATCCAACCCCTCGAGAGCCTAACACAACTTTCTTACCGGGTAATGGTATCGGTGCATGAATGTTTGCCAATCCTCGTGGTATCCATTCCATGTTGATTGGATTCGTTTAGTTCCCGGTGCCACAGGGGACGGGCCAAACGCGCGGATGAAGAAGGCAAATAATTCCACCGCCGGACGATGTGATGATAATGAATGTCCTTTGCCTAGTTCCTCGCTCTTTTGCTCCAGATGTTTTTTTTTTTAATTGCGGTAAAAAATGATCGTCGCTTCACGGTAATATGACAGATAATCACATCACACCAACCATGGTTCGGTTTGTTGTGTTCTGTGTGTCCGTGGAATAGAAGTGCCGACGGTAAATTTGGATGATGAAACAACCGTGACACACACTGACCACAACAGTAGGGTCACAATTGCAATGTTTAAGCAATTCTATGAATCACAATTCTAAACACTTTTTTTTGCCTAAATTCATTTACACTTTTATCGCTGTTTAACTACATTGGTTTTTTTCAAAATGGATGTTTGTTTTGAAAACATTGTGCTGTGCACGATTGTTCACTTCATACTGGAAAGGAATGATATTTTCTTTTAAAATCGATCTTGCACTTGACGATTTGAATGTAACGTTTCACTTTAGCTGATATGATGTTGTTTGTCAAATTTTTTACAACTATTCACGCAATTTTCAAACATTACGATTTTTTTTTCAAGCAAACAAGCGAAAGGCGAAGCAAGTCACGCAAATTTCGTGAATTGGCAGTACATTAAAAACTGTTAAATTGGCTTATTAATTTAAAAACGCGTTCTAGATCAAAATAGTTCTGTTTCATGTGATTTATAACAATATAACATTGTGTATATTTATTTTAAACATAAAGCTTTACTTCTTTACAGAAGCAAATATTTCACTGAGCTTGTAAAACTATATTATTTGCATTATATTTCAGTAGAATTGGGCAAATTTTCTAAAGAAAAAAAAACCCCTTATTTGTCTTCGATAAATACTTTTGCAAATGATTGCAATATTTCAATCATTATTCAACAGCACTGCATCGATTCCAATTTTCCAGTTTTGCATACGAAAGTGCAAAATCAACATGGCTACCGCCACACTTCGGTTCGGCACGGTGCGGAATGGCACAGTGTTGCAGTGCACGGTTGGCAACACTGCCACCAACGGGGGATGCTGTGGCGGTTTTTTTTTTTTGCCAATTTTTACTTCGTTCTGGGCGCGTATGCATCCGCGGTTCATGTGACCGGCGAAGGGTGTGAAACGAAGGGTTTCCCTTTTTCTGCGCTTGACTTGGATTTTCACCGTACTGAATAATTTAGTTGCACGGATTTACATGATTCGCTTTTCCTTTTGCTTTTGCTGCCTTTGATTACTCAACTGGTGTATATTATCCGTTTCATTTTGTGTGCGTTTTTTTTTTTATTCGTATCCACACTCTGTACACACGTCGTGGCACACGCTTTTGGCCGGTTTCACACGCACTCTCTTTCTCTCGCTCTGCCCGCTTACAAACGGCGGGGCAGCATGTACAACGCGAACGCGTTCTCAGGGTGGAAACAGTGGCATTGAGCCTGTTATTTTACCGCCTGCGTGCCACTATTTGTTTACAGCAGTTGTGCACACATTTAAATGACCGCCCTCCCCTTTTTCGAAGCCGCAACACACAGACACACACACAAACACACACATACAACGAAACCCAAAAGCGGGAAGGGAACATTATGTGGAAAACTTAGAAACACGCAGGCGCGTTTTCCATTGGCGATAGAGAAATTCTTAGTTTTCCGCTTCTCCAAAGATGCACACACCAAAAAAAAAAGGAAAGGAAAATTACAGTCACACAACACTTTTCACCGTGTATCAATAATTTTTGGCATACATTTCACAAAAAAGGGTGCTATCACACATATTATTCTTTTCTTCCATCACTCAGGCAGTAAGCATCTTCCAGTAAGCAGAAGCACCTCAACAATGCCATTTTTGTTTTCTCATTCAACGTAAGATGCAACACATATCCTTGTTGCTACACTAGCAGCACCCACATTCCGCAACACATCAATCGCTAAAGGTGCGACAAGGAAAGGGCGAAAAATGCATCAGGTATGCATCACGATTTTCGTATTGCATTGTACGCAGGTGTGCATTGCAGCAGGGGTCTGCATCTGCTCGGTATCCTTCGCCTCTCTTTCTCTCTCTTTTATTTTAATGACACCAAACATCACACAAAGCGAAGCGTGCACACACCCACATCATTATCGCACCATTCCCTCCTTCGCACGCACAACCACCATCTTTTCCCATTGCGCTCAGTGTATGCGTGCGGTTCCATCCAGCTGCACGCTCTTCGCATACATTTGCTTTCTCTTTCTTCACCCGAACATCGTTTGCTTCTACTCTGCATTCCTTCCACGCGCGTCTCGCGTTTGTATCCTTTTCCAGGCCCACCCCGGAAAACCTTCCCTACATCACGCCGTTCGTCGGCGGCCCTACCATCGGCAGCTACGGCACACACAGAGCAAGTTCGACGACGGACACAGAACGACACGACAGACACGGGAACACAGTGCGTTCGTTGCTGTTGCGACAGCTGCTGCTGAGAAACTGCCGGCCAACTTGAGGGACCGGACGACTTGAAGTTCCATTTTCCCCGCACCGAACTCAAGAACTCAAACGCCGCACCGAAGGACTGTACCAAGAGTGAGAGAACGAGAGAGAGAGAGAGCGAACGACAGAGAGGACTAAGAAGTTTGCGTTCGTATGCGTGCGAGACAGCTCAGCTGGGGTGGCTGGGGTTTTCCGACACTTCGGGAACGCAGCACGAGGCATTACTTTTCCTTGCGGAATCCATCTCCACACAGCGTGTGCCGCTAGTGTGCATGTGTTCGTGGTCGGATCGGGCGGAGAGCGAGTCTTGCTCGGTGTGGCTGTTGCACACACAGCACAGTCGCCCCTTGTGCCATATGTGCCCGCCCGTTTATATACACCAACTGTTTGCTGCTAGACGGAGCACGGAGCGGACGGACAGCGAGACTAACACAAAGAAGCAGACACGCAAAAGAGACCACTTGGAAGGTGGTACACACGAGATGATGACGACGGCGACCACCATGTGCCGTGGACGCGAGTGGATGTGCATGTGCCGGGTCATCGCATCGTTGTCGGGATGCGAGCGACAGCCATATGCTGCACGTCTACGTCCATGTCCCATGTACAAGGCCACGCACACGAAAGGAACAGGCGGCCCAACATGTACATTCGCAAGTCGCTGTGGCGCTTCTGTGTGTGGATGCAAGATTCGTGACAGAAGCTGGCACACACATCCGAAAGCATTATCCCCCTTTCTTGGCCTGCGAGCAAAAGGATGCTGAGCCCGTGCATCGACAACTTCACACACCCATATGTATACGGCGAAAGGCCAGCAACAGTCGGATCCACCGCCGGAAAATGGTGCGCCACATAGCACATACATGTGCATCATGGTGCCGTGCAAGTGTTGGGAGACGTGTATGCTCGCAGCACGTTTACCTCGGTGAACGTGAGTGTTGCTATAGTGAAAGGATGCTGCGAGCGCCATCTAGCGGCACCCAATGAGGTTGAGAAAAAGGATGGTGCGATGCAACGTCGTCCTTGCGCTGCAACGGCACAGCGAAACTGCAACGTTCCACCGTTCCGCGTTGAGAAGGACAGCAAGAAGCGTGACGGCAGTGATCACTTTTTTGTAAAGTGAACTGCTCTTGTAAGTAGGAGATAATCGGGGCATTGTTGTTACTACGGTTTGTAATCGCTTACACTAGAAATTGCAAGATAGAAATTTTATACCTAAAAATGTATAACAAAACATTCATTTATCAACTACACCAGATGATAAGACAATTGCACCAGATAATAAGACAACTGTACCAGATGATAAGACAAAATGTTTGTCCATTTAAAGGTATAATAAAACGAGGGAATATTATTTGTCCAATCTTATTATTAAAAAAATGATTCTATACATAATGTACTAAACACTAAACAAACAACTAATGAAGTTGTTAGTACACATCACAATTAGCTACTGAAAAATGCATAACATGCCAGGTTCTTGCTCATGAGATAATTTTGGAGAGTGTGAAGTATGGCTCGAATTCCTTGAGGATTTCTATACCATACCGCCGAAGTCGTTCAACAATATATTAATAACTGCCCAGTAAATGTACCCAGTGACCATTAGTCGCGACTTCAACAGAACAAACTTTCAGCACATACAAAAACATGACACTGTTACCGTAACACGATAGCAAATACATTTCTTGGTAACATTTTCCGTGTTTTTTTTTTGTCTCCAAAAGCATACAAAACGAAAGATGAAAGGAAACAATTTAATAAACTCGTGCTCCACAGATCGCTTCAGAATGTATCACGGAGGACATGACAAAAGCGTAGCGTAACGGCGAAACGCTGCCATCAACTAGTGAAGATCAGGTAGAATGCCATCCATTCTGGCTGTACTAAGTGAAAAATACAGCAGCACTGCGAAACGTTCGTTACTAACTGCAGATCTTGGAGCGCGCGTGTGGTATCCCTTCCGAACTCTCCAGCGTACAATCAGGAATCCAATAGAAAGCGAACCACGTAACAACAACAACAAAAAAACCGATCCATTTCCGGTGAAAATGTACGCTTCCGGTGAGGAAGTGTACACTCGCCCCACATTAGGGTAAGCGAACGATTGCAGTGCGAATGAATGGGGGCCAGAGAGGGTACGTAAAGAAACGATTGTACAGTGCATCATCATCTCGGCGGAATTTTGCCTTCCGAAGCGATCCCTTGTTAGCTGGGGACTTTCACAAATAGCTCCAGCTATTTGCTGCATCAGTTGAAACCGAGCACCGATAGGAACATAGTACCACAACACGGAAAGCACACGCAGTGTGTGTGTGCTGCTGCCTTCAATCCAGACATGCTACAGAATACATCCCTTTTTTATGCTCCTCTTCGCATCAGTATTTCAATCGATCCGGAAGAACACCAACAAAAAAAACTCACATCCTTCACCGTGCTCCAGTGTTGGAAGAAATGCACAGCCGCAACGATACAACAATAAGCAGAACAATAACGGGAGCGACAGCGGCGTATTTGAGGCTGGTGGGCCGTAACCTCAACATGGCGCGATGGTTGTGCATGATGTGCGCATCACCGTGTTACCTATACGGTCCCCTCGCCTCGCCTGTTTCCCCAACATATCTCCCATTATCTCCTGCTTTTCGACGGAAAAAACCGTCATATGATCACACACACACAGGCACATGTCGAACAAGTCGATTCGCAAAACTGGTTGCCGACGATGCCAAACCACAGGACCGCATCAACGTTGGGACCAACACGCCACGTTTCACGGTCTCCGATAATGCGGTGCAGCAGCCACACACCACAGTTCACTGCGAGAAGGTTAACTAACGAAGTTGTCCACATTTTGGGGGGGGATCATTGCACGTCTCCCGGACAACGCTGCACACCAAGGCAAACGAGGAAGGATATAAGCCGTGTGCATAGTTACCAAGAGCGCAGAGTCACCATGCATGAGGATGCTAAGCACCACATTGAAAAACCAACCGTCACCGGTCAGTTTAATGATGCCATGGTTTTGCTCAAGGTTTTGCGTGCTACTGCAAGGGTAGTGCAGTTGTTAAAAGAGATTACGGTTACGATAACAAATCGAAGGATAAATATATTATTTACAAAAAAATATATGTAAGAAACAAACTTAATGAAAAGAAAAGTATAAGAGCTTAACTACAATTAAACTCATCTTTAAAGAAACAAAACCACACACAAGACCATTAAAATGACATGAAAAGTAACAACAGTCTGTAATCAAAAGACAACAAGAAATGCATTCACACTTGACGAAGTCTGGCAACACTGTAACCCGTTGAACGTCATCACCCAACAAACCGGTGCGCAGTTCAAGCGACGCCACCGCGGTCCAACCTCACCGTAGTTTCTTGTGCCGGAGTTGCAACAGTACACCCCGGCAGTCGGGAGGTAGGGCTGCCGGGCGGGAAAGACCGACACGGCAAGGGCGACGGCAATCGACTTACAAATGTTGGCACCATGTTTCACGGCGTATTTATTCTACTTTTCACCACCGATACCAGTCGTTTACCGTGCTAAACTTGCTTTACTCTTACACCCCTCGTCACCTTCTCCGCTTCTGCCGTTCTTTGTTGCTCACTGGCACACCACCACCAAAGTGCCAAAGGTAAGAGTGTCATACGGAGTGACAAGGCAAAAGCATAGTACGTCGAGTACAGTGTGCCAACGCAGCATACCGAACGGACGGCGGCTGAGCTTACGCCCGGAACATAAAAGTGAGAAGGAAACGCTTTGCCTGGTGTGGCGTCGTTGCGCATTTGTTGCAGCAGAGTACTGTGCCGGAGAGCTTGGAAAGCTTCCGGGTTGGGGGACGTTGGGTGTACGCTAGGGGACACCGCGCGGTGAGTGTTTGTTCCTGCAACTGGGCTTTGGTGGGCTGTCGGGTTGAGGATATCGCGTTTGAAATATGTACTACCCAAACATCCAATACCCGGCCGAGTAGCAGCAAAAACGGTGATGCGTTTTGCTGCTCCGACTATTCCTGTGGAAGTCCTTTTCATATCCCCGAATCTACCCGCGGGACCCGCAGAAAATGGCCAGCTTAACGGTGTATTAGTGGGATGCTTTGTGTATATGTACCAGATGCGAGTGGAGTTCCTTATGTTGCGATGTACACCCCGGAGGGGGGAGGGTGCCACAGCGGCGAGCTATACGAAACACGAAGCAACATATTCGGGCAATCATGTCTCCCCTCGCCCTTCTTTCCCCCACTCTCTACTCACTGTACTGACTTGCTTCTGCAAACACAAATTAAACTCCAAAGCAGTGGAGCCAAGTGATTCTTCTCAATTTTCCACTCGAAAAGGGATACACGCCACCGTCACAAACTTCGCTTCACACCTGATGAGTTGTGAGTTGGGACCACTTAACAGGGGAAAAAAACAACATAGAACAAGCAAAACAAAAAAAAAAGGAACTCATCGTCGGTAGCACATCGGCGGCACAAGGGTTTACTATGTGTGCGGTGCTGCTGTATAGCGCCCGTGCAAATGTACACAGAGAAGTGGAAAATCTACTCCTTTGGCTGCCATTGACGTCTCGGTTACCAAAAGGTGTGGGGATCATGTGTGTGTATGTATTTTCTGCCCACCGGAATACCAGTGCACAGTAAAAGGCAACAAACATGACGGTGAATCGTTTTTTGCCTCGCTGTCCCTTTCCTTCCATCACCTCCTCCAACCCCCTCACACAAACATTCGACTTTCTCCAGCATTTCAATTACGTTTTTCCTTCCTTGATGTCGTGCCCCAGAGTTCGCCATTCCTCGTGCTCTTCCAGACCTTCCAACCTCGCACCCCCCACCTCCCTCCCCCCTTAACCCCCCATGTAGCCACAAGGCAGAGAGTATGATGTTCGTGCTGCGGAAATGATTTGAAAACGATCCCGCCTGCGGTTGACTTTTATGGGCCCCACAATGTGACCTACACCGTGCGCGTCCCTCCACCCGATCCATTTTCCCACCGCCTCCTCATCGCACAGTCATGCTTCGACTATTTTTCCTCCGATGTGATTCGTACACAATCGACGACAGCCGTATGGTTCGGTGTTTGCCAAACCGGTACAGGGGAAGACCACCCCCGGTGTGGAAACCGGAGAGCAGTCCTTCACAAGCGGAAAAAGGATAATATACGAACCGTGTCGTGCGTTCGTCGTCGTCGTTGAAAAAAGCAACCACCTTCGGGAGGACGCTCATAAGGTGGTGCCTTATATGTTTGTGTGTGTGTGGGTGAGTGTGTTTGTATAAGTGAGCGAGAAGAAGTTCTTTTTTATCTCGCTTTTCCATCCATCCTTTTTTTTCCCACCCTGGTATATAACGGAGGCAAAAGGAAAACTGTGACGCTGTGTGTGAGAGCAACAGCACCGAGAGGTCCTGTGGGCGATGGGGGGGGGGGGGGGGGGGGGGAAATTTTGAATGTGTGCTGTGAGTAAAAACCGAAATAAAACAAAACCCACAACGGGGGGGGGTTAAGGGGTGGTGGTGGGAGCGATGTTACGATGTTGCGGGTACGTTGATTGAGTTGAAAAGGTGTCAAGTACCTCCAGCGGAGAATTCACCGGGTACACGCGCGGGCGGCTCTCCATTCTCCACCCTCTCCTAATGCGAAACACATTTTTCTCGGGGTACTTTTCACCTTACCGGGAGTTGGGAAAAATCGAAGCAAAGAAAATCGCCCACCACTTTTCCACGCAAACGAACCGAAACGAACCGAAAACTAAACCTGTCAGAGGTTGTGCACAGCTCGGCTTTCCTTCTCGCTTCATCATTGCGGGGACGCCGTTGCATGCATACACAGCCTTACGGATTCGTCACACCGCCACACTGCCAGCACCATATGCCTTCTTCGTGATGCTTACGGGCGGAAATGGCGATTGGAAACGGAAGCGAGTCGTGAAAATGTGGCAACACAAATTCTCGGATGGAAGATTTATTTAATGGTCTTTTAAGTTAGTGACACACAAAAAGGGCACCGATACTCAACATCTCTTCCTTGGATAGACTTGCACCCAGTTGTTGCATGCACCGACGAATGCGAATATAGGAAGGGGGGGTGGGAGGCTATGTTTTACCCTTCACGCCACATTTTCCATACCGTCGCCTAACAATTCCGGCATGCTCGACGAAAAACTAATCTACCACAATGCCAACCAAGTGTGCAATAAGTGACAAAGCGACAAGTTGTTGACCGCACATCGTGTCCACACACATACGCACTCACGCGCACACAACCATACGCAAATGTCTTCCACGTTGTGGTGCAAGTTTTGCCCATCATAGTGCAAATTATGTTGCCGTTTTGCCATTTTCGCTTTTCACACTCACCGGCCACCCCAAAAACCACTAACTGGACGCTAGTTGGTGCTGGTTGGGTTACTCATTCGCCCGCTTTCCACAACACCCCACCCTACCGCCTTCCCGTCGCTGTTTGCAGCAGTGTTTCCCCCCTATTAACAGGACCTTCATTAGCAGTGTCAACGGTGAAACACGACATATCCATGTTCGAGGTGGGACCGTGGGAGGGGGTGGTGCCAAAGCAAAGTGTCGTCGTGCTGTAGCATAATTCTTTCTGCTTGCAAAACTACTACCGTACCGCTCGACGGGTGTACTGCACAATGGTAAAATAAATTGTTTGAGAAGCAATTAGTGTAGCTTTCCGGGCGGTGTATTAGAGAACACAGTGTGTCTTACAAAATATGATGATTTTCAAAATATTGTTTCAATAATGAAATTAAATATTTTTTTTTAAATAGTGCAATACAATAAATTTACCATTTCTTTTTCCGTGTTTCAATGTTTGTTAAATTAAATAACCATTGCGGAAATAAAATATTTTATCAATGTACTATATTTGGTATTAATGATAAATTATCAATTGATGAAAGTTGCTTCACATCATATGCATACTACTGTATTGTTTCAAATTAGTATTATCACCAAAGTTAACAAGCTTCACACTTTCACCTTTCGCGACATCACCACCCACCCATCCCGCGCACAGAAATGTGAGCCTCCAATGCCCTTTTTTGCGGATTATATCACTAAAGCCGCTGCTGTGTGTTTGCCATTTGAACCCTATTTATGCATCCGAAAGTTGCTTCACCACTTAACCCAATCGAGCAGCACAGTACACACACACACACACCGATGACAGCGATTTTTGCCTCTTTTACCATTTTCATGAATTCATTCAGAAGGCTGCAAATGATCCCTTCCAGCCCACCAAACCATTCCCCTTGCTCCACCTTCGCTGGCCAAGCCACGCTCAAGCGAAAAGAGATTTCGGAGCAATAATAATAATCACATTCCAGTTAAAAGTGCACAACCGGATATCGTTACCTGGTGACTCGGTGGTCGGGAGGGTGCGGGTGACAGAAACATGACTCCACCTGCCCAACACCCCCCTCCCCCCAGACAGCATAAACGCAGACTAATTGGAATATTCGACCCCCAAAATGGTACGATTATTTTATGACCACAGTGCCACTCATTACTGTACGCAACCACTCCCTGCCCCTCACCTACCCCTGTTCCCTATGTGTCTCAATCCCTCAACCCAGGATATCAAAGCAGCTCCTCGAGGCATGTTGCGAGGTGGGTGATAGTGACGAGTCGCCCAAAATTTGGTATTCGTTGGTGATGTTCGCTTTTGGTGAAATCTGTTGCTGCAGCATTGTTTACAATGGTGACCCCCCCTTTCACAATACAAGCATAACGATCGTTGTTTTTTTTTTATTTAATTTTTGGCGACCCGCCATCAGCCTGCGTTTGTCAAGATTTGCAATTAAATTGTTGATAGAGATTACGCATACATTTAGCCTACGCCTGTGCAGTGTTGTGGTTACAAACGATATCGACGTGTACGGTGGGCAAATAATCCATTTCGAACGAACGATGCATTCAATTTCGCATTCCTTCAATTATCATCATTGTGTTAGTAAATGGTGCTAACGATATATTAGTGAACAATGGTTACTTTCTGTCCTACCAAACAACAACCTATTAATTTGACATGCTTATTAATCAAATGTATGTAATAACTTATCATATTTTACGGGGTGAAAACAAGGGTGTTAAAACGCCTAAAGTTAGACAAATCGCAACACACCAGACGTGTAACACGCATAATTCGGATAAGTGTTCACAAAAGGCTACAAGGCCTAATGATACATTGCTGTTTCGCATCATTTCATTCTGCCAAACTTTAATAATGCGTGTCGAATTATGCGTTGTGTGAACAAATTGTCAACATTCGCGCATTACATTCAATAAACACAGTTCCAAATTCAATTCTCAACATTATATTTCCCGGCGCCGTCTAATGGTGAATCTAACAAATTACGGGTATTATCTTTTAATGGACCTTCATCACCGTCACTCCCGCACTCGATTTTCACCGTCCACCGTTGGAGTGAAATGTGAACCGACGGTATTAACATTGTGCCACACTCTACTCCACCAACCTTTGCGAACGACGCTCATGGGAGCAATTTTTACCGTCCTCATTCGGCGGCTGGTACTCAAGCCGAACAAGGCAAAACTTTATCCCAGAGCCTCTGGCAGAGCTTCCCGTAATGGTCACACAGCGCACTGTACACTGTAATCTCGATGTAAACAGTGTCCTGCGGGAAGAAATAGGAAACAGCAGCAACTGCAAACCTCTAACCAGTGCCCACCGATGCCCCGTCGCCTCTCGGAGTGGCACACGTACAGCGCTCTAAACAGTACGGGCAAGTAACAACTTTGCCGAACAATGTTTCAATTTAGTCAACAGCCATATTATACAGTGTCACACTTTTCCTGTCGCGATCCAGTGCTTGAGGTGGACGTGCGGACAGTTTACTTCGGGTCGTATGCTCCCGTTCACAGCGAACATCCAATGCCAATAAGTGGACGAGTGAAGTTTGTTCTTACAACTAGTGTTTTGTCGTCTGAAAATCTCTTTCCTTAACGGATAGTAAGCGTAAAAGAAACGATAAGACAACTCGTAATGTGAATAAAATGGGACAGGATGAATAATGCATAGTGATAGAACGGAAAACTGATATACAACTACTCACCAAAGGGCATAATCGCGATGAACACACAAAGCGATGATTCTTCATGAGGGAGTGTGCATCACAATATTTCCCCCGACATGCAGAATCAATCTTATTCGACGAGAGTGTTTATCTATGTGCAATTCCCTCTTTTATTCTGAACACATCTACTTCCAAAATTCAATTAACACACGAACAAACATGTTACCAATGAGATTCGAACCTACGAATTACTGGATGCCATACGAAATCGCTGACGATTAGCTACGGAAGCTCTAGAGCAGTACGAGGCTAACTATGAATCTGATTCGACAAACGATTTTTTGGGGGAGAGTTATTTTACTTGAAACTTACAACTAACACAACAAGACTTAATTGAAATAATTTATGTACCGTAAAGAAAATACTTTCACGATAAAATTCCATGATCAAAACCACCTCAATGTAGCACACATTTCATCATTAATAGATGATAGTTTTTGAAGCAACTTTTGATCATTTTGGCATTTTGCCTGTTCACCATTTGCTCGGATATGAGGTGACCTGAGCAATAGGACATCTTCACACATAAACGAGCTTGGAAATAACAGCACCTCGCTTTTCCAGCCTTAGTTTTCCACTTATCGATGTACTTTCCTTTCCCAGCGTATGGAGACATTCTTCTCTTTATTGAACTTATGGCCTAAAGGACCTGTATATCTCCTCCTTTCCTCTCCCCACTATTCTTCCTTATGTGACGTGTTACGTGCGTGTATGTCTGCTATTGCGACGCCTAATTGAATCGACGACGATTGTTTCCCTCTATATGTGTGACGTGTTCCGGTCACACATTGCTACTTAGTAATGCGTTCGAGTCGGGTCTCTCCCCCTGTTGGACTTTGGGCTTATCACCCTTAAGCTCCCCTTCACATACGCCAAGCGCAAATCACTTCCTTCTGCCAGCGTGCGTACTCGAACAGAAATGGCTCATTGGCAAGATTGAGGTTACGGTAACGTGCATCAAGCCAACATACACACACACACACACACGGGTGCCCCGGATCGACAACTACAAACACTTGCCAGAATGTCCATCGACGTTTTGCCGGTCAATGTTTGCCGAAGGATAAAGCAGCACACGAAACATGTACGATAACGACATCGTCTGTTCGTTGCGGTGTAGTATGAACGAGCACCCCGGACATCCAGCGTATCGTAACGAGGTCCTAGTGGACAGAGCATCCGACGCAGCAGCAGGACAACATCAGACCAATGCACATAAATGGATCGAACGCCGGTGATGCGAGACGGAAAAACGTACCGAGAGCGAACCCCGGTGGTGTGAGGGTATTGTCGTTGTCGATAGCATCTTTGGTCGCTGATCCTGGTCAACACTTGGCTAGGGGACACACTCTTATCGCACGTTTAGCCTTTCACTTGATTGGAACACGTCCGGTTGCTCTCTGGTCCTTTCTAGTCGCATCCCTTGTACTCCTGTACCGCACCGCAACCCGCGCACCTCAGGTGTGGTCAAATTGAGTTAAATGTTTCAGTTCATAAGCCAGTCGCATTATGTCGGATCAAATCAAGCGCAAATGACTCCCACCCACTTGGCAAACTCCGTACAATGGTCGGGTGGATGGATCAATACCGCTTTGGGTGATCATACGCTACTTACAGTGCATGGGGGTATTTTGGATGTGAAAGGGTTTTACAGGATTGGTAGAACGATTCATATCGATTTTAACGAACGATAAGCATCACCTCTATCGCTATAACACACATGTCCACAAACCACCACTACTGGGAAACTTATACTGAACAAATCTCGATTGAGATAAATTTAATGTTATTCCGTACGATAATAGTTATTTAGTCAAAATTACGTGGTTTTTTCGTGCTTAAACGAAGAATTGAAGCATGGGAATGTACTACCGTAATTTATGACGTTTTGTGATACATTTTTCATTTAATGGTTTATCAAAAAATAGATTTTACGAAACTTCAGAAACTGTTATCGAACTGTTGCATATATTGAAATACAAGAGTTGTTAACACAATTCATTCATAGACAAAGCCCAGAATTGAACTTCCAGTCAGTTTTAACTGACATACAGACTACTTGAAGCTGTGAAGAATATGAATATTTGAAAAACTAAAGGAAAAAAAAAACTGCACAATACACTCCATTCGTGTCCTATTTCCTGGGAGGCACACTTGAATGCGATCGATACGGAAACATGACAGCAGAACAAACTTTCCATTAGAGGTTTGAGAATCATTGGAACTGACGGTGAAATATTTTGCGCCATCCTCAAATCGGGAGGATTTTTTTCTAGCTTCTAAAAATCGAGAGGTCGCGTTACGTACAGAAGCACAGTATTTTTAGGTTCTGTGTTCGATGGGGTTTTTGCGTATCCAAATTTTTTAGCGCTCCAACTCTCCACACCGTTCGAACCTTTGCCTTTTATCAACAGCACATCCACCCGAAGTCACTTTGTGCTCTCTGGTTCAGGAGTAGTCCAGGTTTCGCACGCACCATGGCAACCGAATTCCACATCGACCAGAGATCGATGGTACCAGGGTTTTGGGAAAGAATGCAACGGTTCAGATGACGACTTCCGGGAAATTGATACTGGACGGGGGTAACATTGGTACAGACTTGGCAGGCGAAAGGGACATGGTTGCATCTGCACCAACATGATTGCTCGGTTTTGAGAACTGATTTGTATGAAAAACACTTTTGAAGTGTACTACACAATACGCAAGAACTGAATAATATTTCAAATATTCAAAAAGTTTTCCCTTGCTATATGCGGATTTTAGATCATAACCTAAAATTGAATGCGCCACCCTAGCGCCATGATTTTTGTGTCCGAGCAGGGATGATCCGCGGCGACGACAGGAACGAAAGCATCAACCTCGAATGTGGATGCTGTTGTTTGGGTTACTTTTTGACAGATAGCTGGTGGCAAACTCAGTGCAACGACGTTGTGCACGTAGATTCAGATGTTCGACGGTGGATTTATTACACCGCCGTCCCATTGAATTCCTGGTTTAATCTTTGTTCGACTTGGCTCTCTGCAGTTGTACATACTGATACAGAATTTCTAAATCGTGGCAAAATTACATTTATTCGTTAAATCCTTAAATAAGGGTTTATCCTTAAAATTATATTTTTTTTTTTGTTTGCTTTTTTCTATAAAAATCAACTTCATAAAACCTCGCATTGAAATCAGATTTTTTATTTTTATCCTAAAAAGTACCAACATTGAAGTTATAGTTGTTGACTTCAATTCACTGGAATGAAAAATACTGCCAATAACTTCAATTTAAAAAAAAATACAACCAAACCTTACACAAATGTCCTGGTCTCGCTGTTCAAAAGCTCGATGGTAAAATAAATAAAGCTATCGTTACAATTTGCACCATGCAACGCGTGTTGCACAACGTTTGAGGACAGCAGAAACCAGCATGGAAGCATGGATGTTGCTGTCTATACAAATTGGTAAACGAACTGAAACTACATACGACAGCTAGCTCGCTACTGTTGCTATTAATACAGAAAAATGTATCTATTGTTCATGAAACTCTAGCATCACTTTGCATTTCGCATGGACCGGTCGATAGGAGAAACCAGCCTGTTATAATCAACCGAACGTTCCCTGCTCCACATAACATAGCTAGCATAGATGTGCTACTACATCCTACACCAGAAACGTGCAGATGCAAGCAAACGAAATCTAATTAAATCGCTTGATTTGATTATCTATTGTTACGGTTATGATGATATGTGTCATGCTTCAAAACCAGAACTGCTAGTGAAGAGTGCATACATTGCGGATGTTTATGGTTTATTGGTTCTGGTTTCTTTCAGAAAGCCATCTGTCTTCCTTTACCGATGGCAAATGGCAATTGATTTGCTATCTTTCACATGCATAATTTAACATAAATTGCTATTGCAATTAAATGCACCACAGCAGACGTCATCGGCAACCTTTTATTGCTTTTTTGCGGCAATGATAGCAATTCGATTGAAATAAACTACACATTTCGATTTTGTAGCAAAAACAATAATAAGAATGTATGTTGTACTTTCATACGAAAATATTCAAAAAATTCATTTAAAAGCTTTCACACAAAAAAAAACACAATCGAAACCAATACTTGAGCAATCGCATAATTTCCACAAGTGAACAAGTTCCAACATTTTTGAAGTTTCTCAAAACATTGCCACATTCTATTGCCTCACTCTGTGGTTCAATCCACCCCTACTCCGCACGTCCATAGGCTTTCTCTATTCTCACGGGAAGGAATGTTGAGCTACTCTACACCCCTCCATTTACCCGGAAGTACAGCGGTTGGAGAAGAATTCCGGCTCGGTTTCAAAGGTTTTCACACCTTAGTCGACCTGTGTATAATATGGGGTTTTGCTTAACACAGCCGAAAGAACTCACTTTCTTGCCTGCCGAAGGTGGAAGATGGTGGTCGTTTACACATTCTTAGCGAAAATGAGATTGTTTGTCGGAGGGATTCTAACGCTTGCGCCACTTTGGTAGGTGTTTTAAAATCCTTTCTCCAGTGGGTGGGAAAGGGATTACCAAACGAATGGAAAAATGGGATTCCTTCCGTGCTTGGTGTGCTGGAGCCATATTACGGACAGAAGGGAAAGATAACCATCGGCAATTAAATATTGTTGTGTCGTGAAAGTGATTCTCAGATGAAGACACTACGATTAAGATTGCTGGAATAATGTCCTTCTGATGCACCAGTACCAGTGAGGGATGTATACAGATTCTACAGAAAGTCAGAAGTATAGAATGACATGTCAACAAACCCTTATGCATACATTGCAAACAATTTACAATAAAATTTGATTAAAACTAAACTAGTCAGGTAAAACTTTGAAGCCTTTAAATAGATTGATGGAAAAATAGATATATCACATAATAAGTTATCCAATTAGATATATAAAATAAACACGAATAATTGTACAAATTTGAAACTGTTATCCTATTCTTTAGATCATTATCTACCTGTTTCGGTGCCTAATAATCTCTCCACCGTTGATAAACCTCAAAGCCCGATAATAACCAGCCAAAACAAGATGACCTCCACGTCGTTGCCACTACACATAGACCTGCGGCAGAAATTCGATGAAAATGTTCCCATCAACGCTATTTCTGAATCGCGTGTACTAGACCGCCCAGATCAGCACTAATACCTGCGCTTGCCTCATCGTGCACTAAAGTGATTACTGCCGCGTGAACGGTAATCAAAGCCAATAAAATACACCAAAGCGCAGATAATCACTACATGGCGAGGCGAAACAGCTAACACGGTCCGTATCGTTGGGGGAAAATTGATCCAAAAAAGAGGGAAAATCACTGGCATGCACAAAGAAGCACCCAAATCATACGCCGTACTTCGCGTTCGGTGTGAAAGAACACTTGATCCGGGGCTACGGTAATGCGGTGGGTTTATCGGGAAAGACCACCCTGCTATATCCAGCCAGCAGACAGCTTTCCACACGGTTTTCAAAGGCACTCGGATGATTTTTGGACGAACACATTGGTGTGCTAGTATTTGGAGGAGTATGGAGAGTTGGAAAGACAAGGGGAGGTTTCTCAACATAACTCATCAAGTGTGTGCGTGTACGGGTTTTCGTGATGAGCTTGTATAGGCGAGCACTAATCAGGATACTCGGTTGGTTTGATTTCATTAGCTTCGTGTAGACTGGTTTGGGCAAAAATCAATGGTAATTTTATTTCGATGACGCAGGCATACATTTGCACTGCTAGTGTTAGTGCTACATACAAACGATGAATTTAATTTGACAAAGAAACTTTTAGGAAATTCCATTTACCTACAAGAAACTGTATAAAAAAGCATTGTTCCCAACATAAACATAAAAAAAAAAACTTCAGAGAATTATTAAAAGAAATAAATAATTCCTTAAAAACCTCACGCAAAACTCGACCCTGTAGCATGCCACATGTGTCCACCTTAGACTTTGCTTTCATTCATACCAACAGCATGTAATTTCCATGTACCGTGTAAATGCTACTAAATGTTCGATTACATTCCTTGTTCGCTTAAATTACAACCAGAAAAAACACTGACAAAACTTCAAACTTTCACCCTCCCAAGAACAACAGCTGCCCGCTTTCTCAGTTTGCTCGTCAGATAAAAGTTCGCTACTTAAAAGAAGAATCCCTTTCCAACCAAACGTCCTGCGGTGGGAAGTACCAACACCATACAGGCACCACCCAGGCGGTGAAACGAACGTTGCTATATGGAAGATGAAGTGAAAATAAATGCACGCCTAATAACCGCCATCGTGCGGTGCGCTTCCTACAGCAACAAAACATCCGACTTTTCACGCCCGTATTGCTCCGTTTGTCTTACTATTCTCTCTCTTCCCTTTGCCGAAAGGCAGGCCAGTCCAAAGATGGATTGGGTGGTAAGTGACTCGACGACCACGAACGAGCAGATTGAGATCGAGAAAAGATGCTGAACGTACAAGGCAGCACAACACCATCCGCCCAAATGGTCACCACAGTGTACATTCCGTCGTCGCGCTTGTCTCGGGCATCTTCTTCCCTGGAGGTAGTTCTCCCTCGGTTCGCATACGATTCATCTTCCGGTGCGAATCACCACACACAAACACATGAAACGTAACAAATTATTCACTAAACATTCCCCCTAAACATTACCTTTTTAACACATTTACCGCTGCCGCCCACATCGACCGCGCGTAGCCCAATAAGCAGCACGGTGCCAAAGTTTTCCAACAATCTCGTCCTCTTGCCCCATTCCGGAGCGTATTTCGAGAAGGACGATTTTAGTGAAATATTTATCCATACCAACTTCTTCCATGTCGCACACGGTCGTTCCGACACTGTCTCGGTAATGCTGCCAAAAGACTACGTTTTATGGCTCGCTGCTCGCATCGTTTTGCCAGAAGATTTGTGGACATGGTTCTATCCACCATAACCGCCACCCAGCACCATATATGCCCGGTACGGGAATGGCAAAGTGCGTATGCTTCACATGCATGGTAAGGTTTCCAGTGGAGTGTTTTGCTGAATTTATACGAACGATGGCAGATGCCGAAGAGAAATGTCTTTTGCTACTCAATCTACAGCGGTTGTAATATGTCTGGTATCCAAACTAATCCTTTTTGATAGCAATTGTGAAGAGTCTAGGTTAGGAAATAGCTTCCCATAATCCGATAAGATGATTGCTATGATGATTGCATAATACCCAATGGCCAATGGCGTGGCAGAGTACCGGCAGAGTCGTTGGGCATATTTTATTCGCACTTAGTTACCGAACCACTTTGAAAACTTATTTACCAATATTTTCAATGTCAATTGGAACTCAAATACATTTATTGCGGTAAACAATATTACCGCCTAAATTAACTAATAGATAAACAAAACATATATTTTAATGTTAATACGAGCGTATTTTATCTTCCGCGATATGCCGGAAATTTCAATTCCCATTTGTCGTATCAACACCCTCTCGTATTTCAATGTGAACGCTTTTGAGGTGTGGCGGCGTTCTCATGAATTATAAACTTCGCCCCTAACAAACAGCGTGCGCAATCTGCACAAATTAGTTCATGTTTTTCCTGCTAGCCAAAACCATCGGTAATCGATCTTTCTTTTCGTGGCCGAAAAGGAAACAGGGGAAGCAACAAAGAACAAAAAAAAAAATAGATGAACTCGAAACGAAACCAAACCACCCCACCCGGGTTTGGAACATCCACCTCTGCCTTAAGGATTGCCATAAGGTTGAAAATCCGAAAAGTTATACACCTTTTTTCGCAACCCAACAAAGACGTGGTTGATGTGCTTTGTCTCTTTTACTTTCCATCTCCTCGTTACGCTTCGGGAGACTATTTCATTTACTCTTGCGTTTACCCTCGGAATGCGTGTACATGTGTATGTTGTGTGTGTGTGTGCGGTTCTGACCGCGGGAAGCTATGTATTTATGCTTTGTTTGTTTAGCTCAAAGAAACCATCAAACGGATACGGATGACGATACGACTACTCGTCCCCCTCCGGCACACATCACAACACACCCCTTTTGCCTTCCTGATACCGCATCCGAGGGGCAATGTATACCAAAAGCAGCGACACCTCGCCCCTTAACCACCAGTAAAACCGGGAGAAAATGCGCTAAAGCGCCCTCGTTTATCCGATTTCGTGTTGTGGTTTTTCTTACCAATTTATGGTAATTTGTACACTCTTTTCGGAGTAATTTGCGCAGACTCTTGTCTTTTCCCCTAAACTGCCTCGCGAGATGGGGGGCAAATTGATGAGGATGATGACCCATACAAGCGCACAAAACCTAGCTCTCCGTCACCGATCGCATATACAGATGGTAGTGACACGTGTGCACACACTGGTCGATTCCGCCCTCCTTCATCGGGAGCGAAATGGGAAGACAGACACTACCCGTCAAACGTGCACCATCATCAAAGAGAGAACAAGAAACCGAGACTTTGCGAAAGGATAAACGAACACAAGCAACAGCAAGGAATGTGGAGGAGGAAAGTGTAATAAACCGTCGTGTGGACACACATGCGCATTCGAAAGGTGAGCAGCAGCAGCACCACGTTCGAGCAAAGGATACACGGGTTTGGGTTGGCAGACTACGGAAGAGCGGATATCCCATCGAGTGCAGTGCAAATGCGGTTCGAACAAAAACAAACAATGCTACCGTCCGCTCTGTGCTTGCAGGCAGACAAACGGATGCCACTAACGCGCACGCTTGCACTTCGGAGCGGTCCTTCGAAACGTACCGCGTTCCGCCAGGACACCAGCGAAACCGCAGAAAGCTCATGGATGTGTTGCTTCCAGCTATATAGTGGCGCCGTACAGCATCAAGAGGAAGATGCATTTTGTTTAACGAAACAAGCATTTCGAGCAACGAAAAACTGCAAACAACACTTCCACACTGTGCAGTTAGCTTCAGGATCATACAAGTGGCGCCCTCGTGTGAGAGCGAAGTTTGCGTTCGCCATGTTTATTATGGACACGATCCATCTCAGTGGACTAGAATGTATTGCACACAAATTAGTATACAACTGTCAAAGGAATCTCTGGCAAGGCGAAATTTAGGACCAGTCTATTTCACTTTTTTGTTGTAATTCAATGTTCAAAATTGTAGATTCTAACATTCCTACTTCGTAAACGAAAAGTCTATCACGTAAAGCGCCTAAATACCTCTACATTAAGCGCTTGCCAAAATATCTCTTCTCCTTCCAAAGGTTTACTATAACCCACTATCTCGAACTGCTGTATCCTTCTGTGCCTCAAATTCTTACACTTTTGGACTACTACTGCAGAAGACCCGCCCTGCGGAACAAATAGTATCTTGCTTTGACAGATTTAATTGTTAGTTAGGCAGAGCGAGAAAGTATGATGATTTTTCCCGCAGGACGGCATTTTAACGTTAATTTCCAGGAGCTGCATAATCAATCCTGCTTGTGCGAGGACGACCTAGCTGGGATTTGGTGCCAGTTCTGTCTTGTTATTAACAGTACCACCCGGTACTCAAATTACTTCCAACAGAATAGTATATTCTTTATGTGGGTTAAATTCGAGAATATTACATAACCACCAAAACTAGCAAGAACTTTCTAACATCTTACAAAGATTCTTACACTTAAGAAACGGATATCTTTGTAAAATCTGTGTTTGCAATATATCTTATTTTTTCCAAGGTATAAAATACTTACATGCATCCCGTTTGTCGTTTGTAACCTTCGGCGAACAATTTTTCTTGTTTGGTGCCGAACGAAGTCCTCCTTGAGACTGAAAAGGTATTTGACCATATTAGAGTTAGGATTTCCATCCAAATTAGAAATCATTTGTTTATCTCACATTCTTGATCGCCTTATCAGACCGCTCCCCGCTAGGTAGACGTGCCACCGACACTTCCGGGCTGTCCTCAGGTGGTGGTGGTTGAGCAACCCAATTGTATTCTCGTTTTTCAATTGCCACTCCAAACCGATCGTACTCGGCCGATTGTTGTCTGTGGTCAAAGAGATAAGATATTTGCATTATGAATAAAACTCTTCTCTCTTGCGCTCGTATTGTTTCATTGTTATTTCACTTACCTTAAACTTTCGTAACAGTCCAGGCATACCACTGCGTAATCACCGTTCTCCAGCAGTATGCCATCACACTTTCGGTTAGCTACGAACGGGTACTCCCGTATCGGAAGCGCCCGAACGCGTTTCCGATACGTCGTTATGCCGCAAAGATGGCAACAGTAATCGTGAAAGTTGTACTCACGCTCACTCGGTGGAGGAATATTACTTTGTGCCTCGTATCTGAAGTCAAAAAAACATATGGGATGTTAGAGAAGGGAACGACATGCAGCAGTTCCACCAAAAATACTTACTTTCGCCATTGGTTCAGTAGCGAGTGATAACAGAATGTACAGACCAGTGCCGAACTATCACCGCGCAACTGCTCGGCATTGTGCGGCGACTTGTGCTTTAACAGGAACGGAAAGTAAGGTCGAGAACCCTATACAAATACAAATACAAAAAACAAAACAATATGTTAGAAGGAATTTACGGGCGATTAGTAACGCGGATTACCTCCTTGTTGGCATACAGCAACCGGGCGAAACTCAGTTCCGAATGTAACCCACAGATGAAACAGTACACTGACGTACTCGGAACGGTGGAAGCCGGTGTGGACGGTGGCGTACCGCCGACGCTAGATTGTGGCCGTACTAGACTTCCACCGCCTGGCGATATAGAAGCCGAATTTGGCGTTGGCGAAGGGATAATGTACTTCCGGTGTTCGAGCGGTACACGCTGGGCATCCATCGTTTCCCACTGGATGGTTAGCTTATCGACACAATTTTTGCATGCCAACACACGGCTCTGATCGTTGTTCCCTTTGAGACAGGGAAAGTGCATTGCGTGCGAGTTCATGTGCTCGGCACTAGTGGACAGATATTCCATCGATGTGGTGGGGAACGTATTCTTACAAATGGTACATCTAAAAATCAGATTAAATAAACCATTACTATAAAATTTCATACATAATTACATCAAAGACATGATAATAAGACAATGAGCCGTTTTAACTGTAACACAATAAAAAATACATCAAGACATATTAACACTTTGTTAACGGACGCTTACTACACATAACTAATCGGAACTGTTCTGACCTGTCACCAGCTACGTTTCACCATACCATCTCCACGAAAAATTTTAACTGCTATGAGTAAATAACGAAGGAAACTCAACTCTTCGAGAATATAATATAAATCATGTGTAAAAGAAACAAACAATCCTGTACAAGAATTTTCATGTAAGCTACTCATGTGAGCGGTACTCGTCGATGATCGATGCATAACGGAAATGTAAATATACCCTCAACAACGTTTGGCCGAGCTATGACAGACATGTTCGTCATTCGTCAAAGTGTTAAGATATGCATAATTGAGCTAAACATAAAATAATTTTAGCATTGAATACTCTTATCATTTTAAACATTTTTTGGTTTATCTATCGGTTTCTGAATAAACCACGCTAATTTTAGAGTAGTAAATCTAAATAATGATTGTTCATGTGAATACGAATATTCATGTGAATTAATATAATTGTAATAATGAAAAGATTATTCGATTACTTAAATAAACATCATTATTCTAAGGAATTTTACTAATAAACATAAACGAAAAACCTATTAACTGAGCATCGATTGAATGACTTAATGAGTAATTGGCTTAAATTAAAACCTGTTCATGAATCCTTCTTATCTTCATGTCTAAGTATACGTTGCCTAACATATCAGCGCGTAATTGTATCTGTTGCACAATGTGATTTTTCAAACCCTCTATCAATCAAATAGCTTTCACTTATCTACTGCTCTCTGTTCTAATTCTAAAGCTATTTCCGCGCTACTATCAATGACCGTTCAGTCCACATTTGCTTATCATGACGCTTGCTGCTACTTACTGATGACCGTGGCCGTTTTCCACTGGCCCTTGAAGGTGAGGTGGTGTATTTGGTCTTGAATCTCTTCGACTGCCCTTCTGGTCCCGCAGCGGTCCCCCAGACAGAGCGGAGGCAAATTCATAAGGCTAAAAATGAACCATCGTGTGTGTTAGTAGTGCCAACCATTGGCCATATCGGCAAACAAACTCACCTTATATCGTACAACCTCATTTATCACACTAGACGTCATTTTCGTCGGAGACGGATAACGTTCGTCCACATTGCTAACAGTGCCGCCCTCCGCTCGGTGGGCGTTTTTCTTATTGCACGTGGAACATATTTGCACCATCCCTGAAACAGATGTAAACAGTACAGAAACACCTGGTTAGACAAACCGAACCATTACCGGAACCGGTAATGTGTGCTACAAAATGCTTACCCTGTGGACTTATTGGACTAGCATTGGTCGGTGCTTTCAGGGACTTGATGAACGGAAAGTACGGTTCCCGTTCCGCGTTCGGGCAGCAGTACACTAAGCGTAGTTGCGAGGACGGCGTGTCGGTACCGCAAGTGTAGCACACGAACGTGGCCGACCGTTCCTGAGTGTTTTGGCGTTTTCGGATCTGGTACTTCCGTTGAGCCTCGGGTATTGAACGAATCTGGCGATGAAAGAGAAGAAAAATAAAAATAATTAAATGACTGCAATGCCTTTTTTTGCGACAATTACGTAAAAACGTGCATGACGACGTAGAAGAGCGTTTTGGTTGGGTTCAGTATTTTCGCTTGATGACGCACCCATCCGCGTTTGAAACACTTTGGTAACACGATTTAATCAATATTGTTGCACGGCGGTATCAGCGATCGCAATATCGCAGTTACTACCGTCAAACGTGCATCTTTCCCCCAATGTGCAGAACGCGTCCTTCTGTCAACATGTTTCAAGTGCGTCATCACGCGATACAGAGCAAAGGAATCCCATTTGCCACATATGACATGTCCCACCCAGCAAGGAAAACTGTGGAATTTCCTGTTTTAAGTCGCTGGACGGTTATTGAAAGATAATGTAACTTGATTTACAACTTAATTGCAAGCAATCAGGCAAATAAATCCTCACAATATTATCGCGACTATTTGGAGAGGTCGAAAGAACAATCGAGTAAGTAACGTAAACCAAAACAAAGCGTGTGTTAGATAAATTCCATCATCATGTATCCGGTAAATTTGGCTCAGCAAGACTGATAAAGCATAAAATGGTAAACATTTATTGCTCAGCTCGTCCTACAAAAATCCATCCAAGTCCAGCGACTATAGTAGAGCTGGGTTTACCAGAGCTTTATCGGCTGAGTAATTGCAAAAGCCGAACGCATCATGGAACAATTCGCAATCGAAGCGAAACACACTTGCCTACACAGTGCGCTTGGACTGTTTCTTGTTAACTTATCGTGGAAAAAACTGTTATAAATTAATTATATCGCTTTCGTTATTCGTCACGATAACGGCCATTTCGTGTGCATCAGCGGAGGGAGTCACAAACGCCAGGCCCCGGTGTTGCGAACACACCTTTGTGCCACAAAATAGCGCGATGGATGCGGAAACTGTACAACATTTTGCACAATGTATTACAAATTCCAAAACTTCGTGTCCTATTTTTGGACTGTGCCAACAATGTTGGGAATTAAAGTTAAAGACCCGATAATGTTTTAAACACGCAGCTTTGATAGAATTACATAATTCGATATGAGGTTGTTAACATATTCAACTCAACCTTTAGGCAGACGTAATTCAACCCCACAGAAATGTTGAAATCAATCATTCACAAAAATGAACAATCTTTTCTCAAACACCATCAAAAACCTCTATCATAATTAACGAATGGCGACACGAGTACTTTCCGTATTCGCACAAAACAAACCTGATGTCACGATCAACAAAGTGCCATTCTTTTGCCACGGAAAAGCACTTCCTCCATATGAATACGCCATTCCATTTCGCGCTCCAGATAAGATTTGATGTGGTCGCTTCATATGTGTCATCATCCCGACAGTAATGCGTCTTGTCCCAGAGTGTGTGCCAAGGAAACGATACCGTTGTGGGGATACGCGCGACAGGCAAATATACAAATCTGACGGTTTCTGGGCTTCACCCAAGATAAAAAAAGACACACTAACGCAACTCGTTTTTTATCAGTTCAAACCAACCAAAGCTGATGAACCACGAAACCGGTGGCGCAAGAAATTTGTAAACTCATTGTTTAATCACCTTTTCCGCACCTCGCACCCAGCGCCGGTGGGGCATTTAGCAAATGTTCCGATTGGGAAAAATGTCTTTGCTGCTGTTGTTGGATTTTGCCAACTTAAACCGGCTCACCAGACAGAAACCCCTCGCCCGCCAGTAAGTTCGGGCAGTTTCATATAGCGGGGGAGTGAGAAGGGCAGCAAAGGGAAAAGTAACAACACGGGTTGATTAAAAGGTGGCAAGAAATATCGCACTAAGTCTTGCTGATAAGACGACACTAAAGCAAATCACGAAATCAAACCGGACGTAGCCGGACACACTGTTTTATCAGGGGTGGAGCGAAAGAGAGGGAGTGAGCTTGGTGACGGAAACGCTTAAACCCTTGGGTACAGGCGGCTGAATAAATATGGTATCAATGATAAGCGAATTATGGCCGATACAGTCGAAACACTGGGTACAACTGCTGGATGTAATGGATGAAGCATTGATCGATCAAACCATTGCGATAGATGACTGAAACATTTTGTGCGTAAACAAATTAAAGAAAAAATAGAGTCAAGCTTTCATTTGAAATTTACTTAACATTACTGATTATGACATGATAATTTTTCATATTTGTTCATAAATTAGTTAATTTCCATCAGTACAAATCACAATTAGGGATGAAAAACTTTATATTGCATACTTTTAGGTGCGTTCTGCTTAGAAAACTATTTTATTGAGCTGTCAAGGAATTAATGCATTTTATGATCATTATATTTTCCTATTATTTTTTGTATGTTTTCCATTTCTACAAAAAAATAAGCATTACTATAATGCTTATTGTTAATGTTAATGGCAATTTGTTCTGGCGAGAGCCAAGAACTTAGATATGATAACTAATTTAACAAGAAAACGCACAAATTTTATGGAAAGGGATGAACTGTTCAGGAAATTGTTTAATTAGAAATAAACTACTTGACACGTTAAAGCTCTATAGAACTGTTCAATTAGCAGGTATAAAGGTGGACTCAAGTTTATATTTTACAAACCACCCCTCCATCGATATTGACCGCTCGAGGGTTAACCAATTCCCACCAATAAGCGACATCACGCGACAAATATATCGCACAACAGAAATGGCAACAGAAATCGGTGGGCGAAGTTCGTGAGTGGAATCAGTTTGCGCCATTTGGGCGGCATTCATTCGTCGTGTGTCCAAAGCTGTGTGTTGCGGGTTTATCACTTCGCCACCATCGACACACTCGACACATTTATAGTGCGCGTCCGCGGTGCGCCTACCCCCTTCTAAACCCACACCGTCCCTGCCGCTACATGGTTTCATCATGAACCAACCACCACAATGCCACCCACCCCCGAGGGGGCGCTTCGGCGTCTTATTGTGATATGCGATCTTTTTATGACGTGCAGTTAGAACAACACAACACCCTTGGGGTCTTTGGGATTTATGCTATGTTTCGCTCATTTCCTCGTTGGACATGGGGGCACGGACTCCTGCCGTGGTAAAAACTGTTTTTTTTTTTACCAACAGCAACACCAGCAGGGCAACATTCATTCATTTAATAAGCTTGTCCATGAAAGCAATTCCACTTCTCTACTGCCGTGAAAGATGGAGGAACAAAAACGAATCCCACTCCCCCACACACACACACAAACATATCATACATGCTCCGGCCCCTTTTCCACCCGACACCGGTGGCCCACAGAATTGGACCGAACTGCCCAGAACCAGTTCCATTTCGCGCGCGCGAACACCCCCTCCTAACAAGACGTAAGAGATTCTCGCGTGCAAAGGGTGGGGCGGGTTTTGCTTTTCGACCACTTCGACTAATGGCGTTTGCTTCACCACCCTCCATCCGGGACAATCCACTGATGGGTTTGTTGCTAGATTTGGTACCCATGCCCGCGAACGGTTTAAAACCTTTGATTAATTGCTAATTGTGCTGATTGACGGGCAGGAAACGTGTGATCGCACGGACAGACACGGAAGGGTTCTCTAAATCCGCAGCCAGCTTCTTGATAGACTATCTGTAATCGCTCGCGAGCTTTAAACGGTTGATGGTTTGGACGGTACCGGTTTGTGCGGTTTTTGCACCTTAAATGGTCAAACACAAACATGATTTATTCCACACACACACACATGTATGGCGAGGTACGGGTTGTGCTATGTGTAAAAGGAACAGCTCTTACACTTACACTGTATGTGGTATACGGGTGGCTGTGGTTTTATGAATCATGCACACGAAACAAGACGTTTTATTGATAGGTAGGCGCCATTAAGAATATGGAATAACAGAAGCAGACCGCCCGCTTGGAGTTAAATTGAGACGATTTGTGATAAAAAATATGCAAATACGAAAAATTATTTTTACTATCTTTCAACAGTCCTACTATTAGAACATCACTACACTTCCACACGTTTTGTATTCATTATTGAACTTATTTTAGTTTTTTACTAAAGGCTTAGTCTTATATAAATGCCATTATTCTTTCACAGTATCATCAACTTGCAACAAAAATTAAACCCCATAACTAAATGACATCAATGAGGCATCAACATCAACAACATATCTCTGTTTATGGTGGAATCAACTAGACAATATCTACTGTGAGCCAAAGTCCAAAAAAACATATACAAGATTTTATACCCACATGTGGACAGATGAATAATTGAAAATCCCAAAGAAGTACACAGAATGAACAAAATTTCTGAAACCATTATTTTAATACAAAAATACGCCTATCAAACTTTAAAATTCCAAAAACTATGCCTCTACCAAGTTGCAGCACAACTTTAATAATTCCCTTCATTAGGCTGTTCTGAAATGGCTTCAGGTCAGCAGCTAAAACGAACGATTGCGAATTTAATATGAACATTCCAGAGCCACAAAAAGGTAAAATTTCTCCACACACCAAAACGCAGCGATTCGAATATTTTAGATTTTAAATCAACCATATTAATAATGCATCTGAACCTTTAATCAATACACAAAACGGTGGCGTGTCCACCACAGCCGTACCCGCCCATTCCATCACTATCGGACCCAACCGCGTCCTCAATCTCGGGTATTGGCTGCCAGAAGACGCACGCTTGTTTTCCAATTAAAATCGGTAGCATTTCGTCTCCGTCACCCTCTCTATCGCTGCGCCATTGGCGGTCCCCGAAACGAGAGAACGGATTAATATGCATGGTCAAACGTTGTCGACATTTTCAGCGCCTCCCACCCAG
This sequence comes from Anopheles marshallii, assembly GCF_943734725.1. Lineage (NCBI taxonomy): Eukaryota > Metazoa > Arthropoda > Insecta > Diptera > Culicidae > Anopheles > Anopheles marshallii. The sequence continues at coordinate 40,152,078 of NC_071326.1, read as the reverse complement.
CTCGGTTGGTGACCATCACCTTCTTGACCTGTGCACGCCAACGTCCCAGGAGTTTAGTTGTCTTAATCCGACCCCAATATCTCGGCGGCTTCAGTCCAGCGCCATCGAAAATCCAAACCACCTTCACCTTCGACTGCAACAACGTCCCTACCCCTCCTCTCGTACCTAACCGCTCTTTACAACCACCCCAAAAAGCTTCATCGTGCTCATAAATAATGTAAACTTTCCGACGCTTAATCAATTCCCATCGCCTCCGGGCCGGCTGTTTCCCGGGGCCTCACAAACACCTTCCCCATCCCTCCGTGTATCTTGCTGTAGCTAAATTGTTAACGCGACTGGACACAATCAGTTCGCAAGTTCGGTCGGTGCGCATTAATGTGCTCCCGGTCGCAGCATGACGGGCGGCAAGGGGCCCACACGTAGATCCACCAGGAAAGCCGGGATGCCGAGGAGAGTTGGAGCACAAAAAGTGGAAAACCAAACACAACTACCGCAAACCGGACAGTGTAACGTCTTGTCTTGCCCCTCCGACTCCGGGCAGCTTGCCACTTCACATCAAAGATGTCGCGAAAACGCGCTGCTGAACACACTCTGTACACACATCTAATAGGACGCGAGAGCAGGACGGGACAGAGTGAATGGTGGGGATGGGTGTAACGTTACCGGGGGAACTCTGCCAGCATGGCATGCCAGACGAAAAGGCGGAGACGTGCACCACACGTTACCTAAAAATAGATCCAAACCCACACACGTCACACCCCAGACCCACGCACTTCTTTTCCCCGTCCCCGTTCGGAACGGTCGCTTCTACGTCTAATGACACATCATTTGATGAACGGCGCATGTCGCGGTAGGAGCACTATTGGGCAAGGAAAGACAGTGCGAGACGGCGACCATCATCATCATCGCGCCGCTGTAAACGAAGTGGTTCAAACAAGTGAAACAAGGGTGAAATGTTAGCAATAGGGAGGAGCCGGGGAATTGTTGCTGGTTCACCTTTTCCACCCCGCGTTTTTGCTGCTGTACACAGCAGTCTCTAACCGGTAAGGATCGCACTTTAAAGCGTACAATGCAGCGCGATGGATTCTCGTTTCAATTCGCTACGAAACACCGAGGCAGCGGTAGAAAACATCAGAAACCATAATGCACCCAAACCCAAACCCTCACTCCATCTCATCGACTCCAGCAGCCAAATGGTAGTCAGTTGCACACGATCAAACACAACCGACGGGGAACGATAAAACGATGTACAGAAATGTTTATACGAAACTGTATAGTTTACCAGTACATTTAAAAAAATAGTAATGTTACGCGTAGTATCCAGACAAATGACAGCTGTCATATTTGACACATCAGTATGAACTGTCAAATGGTAAATACTTTTGTTGATAACCTAGGGATTACTTTGCTAAAGTATAATTTTACATAAAATTAAGCATTTTAATTTCTGTGGAAGCTGATACAATAACAATTTAAATAATAAACCGACGTCGGTTCCCATTTTGCTTGGTGCACCCACTACACGTCGTCAGAACATTTGCGCGTTTGGCACCGCAAATGATCTTTCCTGTGTGAGTTCGGTTGTATATATATTTTTTGCTTGCTGTGAGGAACCCGGGGAGAGTAGGGAGAGAAGTGCAACGTTGGACGATACATTCCGGATTCATTTAAATTGGTTCCACTTCAAACCGGCTCAAACAGAGACAGAGCCGTGCAAAGGCATCGTGGAGTAGCGGGTAAAGGAACCTGGGCCCGGGGGCGGAAGGGACTCTGTAAAACAACGCAGTGGAGGTACGATATGATCGGGGTGAGTGTCGGTGCCCGAGGGCATCATGATGATGCCGGCACGGTACGCAAGAAGCAGGGCGGAGGATGATATTGCCGGGCGATATTTGCGGTCGCCCATCGTTTGTGTGTGCGCACTTGCCGCGTCAGTTGTCTAACTGAAGGACGTAGAGAAAGTTTTAGATGGTATGCGGATGAGAAGTGGGGCTATTGTGTATGGGGTAAGTGAGCGTTCGGGGCGGAATGGGGGGAGAGGTTTTTACTACCACTTCCTCTCCACGCGCTCCCCCGGGCCACATTCCCAACCGACCAATTACATCATTGCCGCGTGCGAACGTAAGCAAACGGGGGTTGTAAAGCGACGGCACTGACGGTAGCATGCGGCACTGACACACTCGGGGTCTTGTTGTATAATGTAAATGAAAGGACTATACGCTATTCTGGCGTACGATACAGCACCAGCACGAAAGGAGTTGCGCCCGGCTAACGTTATCCAGGATCAAATAAACACACGGCGCATTTTCGATACACTGCCTCGTTCGTGTTTTGTCAAACCACCGGCAGGGAAAGGCGTTGGTTTTTATGCTTGGGTATATGAGTAAATTAAAAACATTTACCATTTTGAAGTAAAGTTTAATTTTTTTTTTAATTTACTATTTTTATTAATGCCAATGTTGAGTGGCAGGTGGATTCAGATACATAACACATTTTAACTTGATTTGGTATTGCAACTCAGGCAGATACGATGGCTTATTGTAGGTAGGTCTAGAGCAATCTAGAGATTCTCCAAATACTGTATCTTGCAAAAAAAGAACCCAAACAATTTTTTCATGCAACTCATAGTACATAATTTCTAGCTAGTCCCACCAAATTATATGCTTCCTATAAACTTATAAACTTTCCCGGTAGCTAAAGGATAGCTTAGCATTAGTTTTGAGTTTACAAAATGTCTGATGACATAATCCAGATAACAAGAAGTCCTTGTGAATGCTAGCGCTTCATATTCCAACGTTTATAGTGGACTCTTTCTACTCATCGTTGTCCTCGTTTATACAATACACTCGTCTTAAAACAACAGATTGATGAACTGGAAAATTGTCAGCCTTTTATTTCTTCATTATTTTGACAACCTATCACTTGTTCTAGTGTTGGAAATTATAGTATCCAACATATTTATGACAATATAATATCACATAAGTACTAATGCAAACACCTAATATGTATCATAAAACTATCTCGTGTAAGCATTTCCTGCAACGCACCGGAGATGCATTACGTACCTTTAAGAGCCCTCACTAACGGAGGTACATCATTAGCTAGGCACTCCAGAACATCAACAAAGATAACGTGAGAAGATGGCAAACGCCGTTGAGGAAAAAAAAAGACACTGACTGAGGATGTAACTGTTACACACTTCTCCTTGGTGCCACCGATTTCCTTCGCCTTTTCAACCGCAATGACATGGATGTGAACAGGAGCATTGAAGGTGCACATGAAGTGGCAGATAAGATAAAATGAGGTTATGTCGGGGATAGGTTTATTCTGCGCTTAAACAGGACGAATGATAAGACATTGTTCGAAACACTGCAAACATGCAAATCATTTATAAATAAAACTCAGTCTAAAGTCCTAAATCCTCAGTCGGATTTAAAGCAATGCCCACACCAGGTGACTACGATAAAACAGCCACCCTTCACCAAACAATGCACTTATTGTAATATCGCAATCATGAGACGGCAATGTCCCCAAATTAGATAATTCTCGGAGGATTTTCCATCACATGTTTAGCATTAATATTTAATGCTATTATTATGTCGCAACCGATAAGCGTTGCCAGTATTGACAAACCGTTTACTCACAGACATGGCTTCTTCACTTGCTTATCTTAAAATCAATACCATAATGGAAAAGAAACAACTAAAATCCACAACCGATTACAATCATTGCGAAAAATTATTCCCGCCCAGATTAACAAATCGCTATCAGTTAAACACTGACTGACGCAATATCACCACGGTCACACCGAGGGGTGCGCTGTCCTTCTGTCTGAAAATCTCTTAATAACACCTCATTCATTCGAGTGTACCCCACCGCACACGCGTATGTGTGTAACCGATGGGGACATCTAATTTTAGCCCCTAATGCGGTCATGGGGTTTATGTAGTTAGCTTCTACAATTTTGTTTTATTATTTCCGGGACAGAAATATGGTCGAACGACAAAACTAGAAACAAAGAAGTGCTTAGACCACCGAAACGTTGCCTTACTTTGCATCTGTCCCGTTTGTAGGTGCTATTAATATTTTTCCCATCGTTTAAATGCCCATAAATAACTGCACACAGCTACATACGACAACAACAACGAAAAATCAAACGAAACATGCAATGCTCTCAAACAGTGCCCAGCATACTACACGGCGAGAAGATGTCTATTGGTAAATTAGTCACCGAAGGCAAAGTTGGATGAACTTAAGCCCCCCTCCCCACACACACGCACGGCGTTGTGCGATAAATTCAGAGCAGCTTTGCCAAACTAGAAAGTCCCGAAATGATGATATAAGCGAGCAACACCGTGACCTGTCGGTCATTAGGTTGGGCCTGTCTGTTTAAATAACCGACAACAAAAAAGGCAAAGGTGCGGACGCTCTCTAACCAACCCGAAAATGAACGCGTTAAACAGCGATTTCTCGACGGACAATGACATTGACCAAACGATGGGCCCAACCAAGGAAGAAGGGTGGATGTGCGCGGGGGTCAAAAGAGGAGAAGGGGGGGGAGGGGGTTCTATTTGAGGGATGACAACGAAGAAAAAAAAAGGTGTACAATATTTATTTCCTGCCGTCAGCACACCATCGAACACATATTGCAAAGAAACCAGTCGGCCAGGTCCACCACCCATCCACCCCAGAGCTTTTTAGCGGGTGGGGGTCGAGGTTGGGTAGGTGTCAGTGTGCGCAGTAAAACAAATAGCACGCCACTGCTGCTGTGAAGCTACCACACACAATGGTACGGGGCCCGTTACGCTTGCTGCAACTCAACGCCTCCAACATGACAATGAAGTTACCAACAACAACAACAAAAAAAGGGAAACAAACAAACACAACCGTTTTAGTTCGGTTGTAGATTAAAGGCGTTTTTGCGCTGGGCTCAGAGCGCGGGGTGGACGGTCAATAATGGTCGAGATTTGACAAATTCCGTTCCGAAGGGTTGGGAAGTAAAGATTAACTCTACCTAGCTGGTGCCAACATTGCCGTGTACAACACGGATCAAAGGGTTTAAAACAAAGATTTTATTTATGTTAAGGTGGGAAATATGTCTGGAGTTGCAAACTTCAAGAAAATATTGATCATATTTTGCACTAAAGTGTATTGAATGATTATTTCTTGTGCTTTTCATGATTTTTTGTTCTTTTATGCACAAATATCTTGGATTTGTTGTTAGAAATATTACTGTACTGTAGGTTTTCAATTAACTAAATTTTGGCGTATAATATAAGTTCCGATATAACAGAAAAATATCCAAAGATTCTCCTCAATATTAACAAAACAATATTAATAACAAATAATCAACCAAGAAGTTCATACTTAAAAGATACTCTAAAAAACACATCAAAAAAAATTCAAACACGCACTGAAGGGTTAAACGATCATTTCACTAACATTAACTCGTCATCATAAACGTCTTGAAAATTTCCCACCATTCTCTCCTTCAACACGTTTACCCCTCTGCCAGTCTTGCCCGGAACGCCGCAGACGATGAACGACGGAATTTCAGTTTGCGCCAACTTCCGCCTTCCATCGGCCACAAGACGGGCCAAGTAACAACATAGCGCTGGTGTGCACACGCACGCGATCCCATCATCGGCCAGCTGAAGACGTCATTTTGCCAGATCCCGCTCACCCTCCACCCTCCGGTAGCTTCATTAATGATATTCGCGCTGCTTAAAACATGTTAGCACGGTGGCACACACGCAGTAAAGAGCTCATCATCATCATCATCATCATCCTCGCCGTCACCTTTCGGCTACCGCATCGGGCAGCTGCAGGTGCGATAACACCTCAAGATCACGGGTGCAATTGTGTGCGGGCATGGCTTTGTGTGTACACAATGCACACACAACACTTAATGCGATCCCCTTCGGCGGAGACACTACGCACCGTTACGCCATAAATGGCGCCATCGACTGTTACGACGCGTTACGATGCGTTACGCTAGCGGCGACATGGCGGCTAACCGTCATAAACTGGTTTTCTTTCCTTTCGATTGGTAAGCTATTTTTGGTAAAGGGTAAATAAAAGAAGCAGCAGAAACCGAACCGCGCGACAAGGGGATATTATTTCTGGCTCAGCATTAAATCAGAAGACAGAAGTGTCCATAAACGATGACCATTATTTGTGTCGATTGCTGCAAGCCGCACACTGCGCACGTTTTTATATGGTAATCGTTTATCGGGAAGAATGAGAATAACGAACAAAAAACAATCACACAACTTGCAAACAGGAGGAAAGCAAACGGTACAACGCACACGTCACCGGTATGATTGATTAGTTGGTTGGTTGGCAATTTAAAGCTATTTTCCAGCTCGATCGGTAAACGATTCATCGATCGCTGGTTTGGTGGGTCGATGATCTTCTGCCCAGGGTTGATAGATGAATGTGGACGATCTATAAATCTTAATAAGCTTTTAAAAATTTTCATTTTTCCATTTCTATTTTTATAGACAAAGGAATTTAAAATATCATTCAAAAGTTGTCAAAGTGTCAAGCACTTATTGAGAACTATACTGTAGGTCAGTTGTGAATCTCTTAAAAATTGATAAAAAAATTCAATTATTATCAGAATAAGTGTCATATTATTAAGATATCTGATAACTCATGTTACATAGCTCAGATCTTAAGACAGTCAAATCTATCAAACAATCAACCAAAAATCGATCAGTGAATTGAAATCAGACTGTATCATTCTAAAGGTTCGTCAGCAGCGAACAGGATGAAACTATTTCCTTTCTTTGAATATTTTTTTTTATGAATTACCATGAACATATGCAAAATTAATCTGTTCATTGAGAAATTTTTAAAGAATTTACTTTCGGGTTAACCAATTATCGATCATTGTATGTCAAAGATATCACCTAAACTGCTTTAAACAAGCAAGAAAAAAGCTTTATTTTGACCTTTATCGACCAGCTGAATTAAATTTGTATTTGGAAAATTAATCTTCAGCTTTAACTCCACGACTAAGTTAGCTTACCGTGCTGTTTGGAATGATAGCCCAGGTTAAGCCTACAAATCACAAAATACTTACAGAAAAAAACTAGTTGAAGGCCTTTATAATCTTAAAAATATAAAACTGAACTCCATTTAATATTCACGCGACAAAACGTTTACAAAAAAACGGACTTAAGTCATCATAGACCCCATTGGTTTTCATGAATTTCCCGTCGCAGACGGCGGTAGCTTTTCCCCTACAACAGCTGCTAGGAGGATATCGTCTCGCAGTAATTAATATACCGCTTAAAGCTGCCCTTTTTATCTGCTCTTTTTGGTCCTGCTTCTGTGGTTTAACGATGCACAAATTTATGCAAAAAGTGTTCCACTAATGCTAGGTTAACTTGACACAGTGCGGGCAGGTGCACGCCCGGACATCGTGCAGGTGTGACAAAACAAAGAAAAAGCATACAAAAAGAAACAATTACCGTAACACAGCGAAGAGCATGGTTTATAAAAATGAGTGGCAACGGCAAGCAGCATAACGCCATTCGGGGGGACGTTACATTCCATCAGCAGCTTTCGGGGCTTGTTGTAGATTACAATGTGTACGCCGCCCCGTGATGAATAAAGCACGGCCCATGTCCGCTTCCCAGACAACTGCACATGCGCACACCACCGTCCACGAAACTTCGCAATCCGATCCTGATAACCTTCGTGCAGGACCTCTCGTCACCTTTTGCCACCCAGATCAATGTCGCCCTTTGGAAGCAGCATGTCACGCAGGTCACTTCACGTGCCATTCGCGATCGCTGATACCGATAAGGGTAGTGATGGGGCAGATCATCAACAAACCAATCCAGCCGCCCGGGAGTTGAACGCGGAACGATCAACACAAAAATGCCCAACGAATCAGTCAATGTTTTGCCGACCCTTGTCGGGCGGGAGGTTACCGCACACTTGAACCTCGAGCGGAAACAGGACAGCCGCGCAGTAACTCGTCGTCGCCGAACAGAACACCTCATTGGATGTTGTTGACAATTAGTGTGGCACGATGAATGCGACGCCGAGTGCTGTACTTCGCTTTGGGTTGGTCAATCGGGTCGAGGAAATTCCTATGCCATCGGCAACTAAAGCGCTAAGAAGCTAAACAGAAAGTTCCGTCCGGGGCGTACTGATAAGAGAAAAACGCTAACAACAACAACAACAGAAAAAAGACACAAAAGTCCCACATTAACATATACTCTCCCGCAAAATAAACATGCCCGAGGCTAGCTGACCTCACAAGGTTACCAGGCATAACGTACGTACGGTGCATGGATGCGGAATTTCTTCTGTTTCTCACGAAATAAATGCGCAAAGATTGGAAATAATCTCCTTCGCCTTATACAAGTTTGCAGCCCTCTTTTCCGACGGCGGTGTACGATGGCTGGCAGGAGCTACGATGATTCCAAAAGGTGATCTCAATGCGAAAGGCGAAAGGCGAAAGTCCACCAAACCGGACTCAGTCTCATCGGGACTGCACACATCAACACACTCATGACGTTAAGTTAGTGGCCGCCTTGGACGGATTTTGCTAATTGCCCATGCCACTGCCGCGCCGCAAACGCATCCGTATGGCAAAGAGGAAACGCGCGGAAGTGGCGGCAAAAAATGGAAAGTTGTGAAAAGCCCTATTTGTTGTGTTGAGTCTTATCAGCCAGACGTTATTTTTTTTTTATTCAAACCTCACTTCCGGTCGTTTGCGTAAGTTACTACACACAGTCACTTTGGGTGACTCATTGATAATGTTTACAGACCGAGTCGCCGGTGACAACCATTCTTATGATAATTCTTTGAAAAATGAACAAAACCAAAAATTTACGATTTCCTAATCCATTCAATAAATATTTATTTTTATCAGCTAGCAAATGTCAGCGAACTACTACCAAATCCTATCTAGACCAATCAAGGAAAAAAACCGAATATCCGAAATCGGAAACATTCATCGTCTCAGAACTTATGGCTTTTGTCCAGTGACGTTTCAAAGATAAGGTTGATACGCAGAAGCGTTTGAATTCCTTTACGATTTATTTGGACGAAGTACTAGAAAGAATGGTTTGACAGCTAGTTTTACAGACCCTCCAAAGCAACAGGTCAAAAAAGGGGGAAACAGTGTCTCACGGCCCTTAACCATGTTGCCAAAATTGAGCAACATCGTGACTCACGAACGATTATTCTAATTTAAATTATTAAATTCTGACACAGTTGCTTCTCACTATTATACATAGTTGTTCTTCTCTACCTTCAAAATGGCTCTTCAGTGCAAGCTTTCATATCCATTTCCACATAAGTCACACGTCCCCAAAATGCTGACAGGAAAACTATTAAAGCTTAAAGGGAAAATATCGATTTTTCTCTGGCCCCAACGACCACTACGATGTCGACCTATGGAGCAGATTATCTTCAGAAGTGTTCCGAGACTGAAAGTTGCCCAATATAGACATGATTCTTGTGGGAAAACTTCAGATTAAACATATGCATTTACTTTTCGTGCAGCTCCATTAATCTTTGCGAGAAAAAAAATCCCAACAAAGCGCCTTTTTGTTAGACCGCCAGATTGTTTTGTTGACATTGTTGTATAACCTCACTAAGCATCTTCAATCCCAATTTCATAAGGCATGTGGTAAAGGAACATAAACCCCGTTTTTACTCCTTTGGCCGCGACGGTCGTTGCGTGTATCATGAAATACTCTGTAACCGATCCAATGAGGCACGTGTAAAATATGGATCGATCGATAGCGCCACCTTCACACCCTCCTCTCGTCCACCCTCTCTCTCCCTCTCTCCCACCACCCTGCTGATTCAATCACAATTCTCACGCCGCGGGGATGGGGGGTGGTGTATCGGTTTGATGGATGAAACCTCCAACCTCGCTGAAAACCCTGCACCCCACACTCCACTCCATCGTCGTCCACATCGCGATGACGGCAACGACGACAACGATGGCGAAAGCGTAGGAAAGGGTTGGCTTTGCTTCACCGTGTTTCGCACCGGTTTGACAAGAAACCGGCTCGATCCGGTCGCTGCTGGGTATGTGTGTGTGTGTGTGCTATGGGAGTTTATGCAGTGAACGTGGAAGTGGATTTCCCCACACCGCAGCACCGCAGCAAAACATCCAATCTAGGCGACAACGCTGGCCGTCTACTGGCCGCCCGCCCGTTGCCGGACTAGAAATGGTATTAGTTCACGGCCACGCGGTTTGTGTACACGGTACGACGATAACGGAGCGGAGGCTAATAGCCTACCGACCCCGCCATTTGCCACTGGCGATGGGAGCGGGTGCTCGTGAAAATTTTCGGTTGCCAGAACAACGGCCCGTTGATAAGGAGCATGGGAACCGGCAAACAGGGTGGTGCCACGCTGGGAGCACCAAACGCTCCGGGTGCCACCTGAGAAAATAGGCGGTTTGGGGTTGAAATGCCGGAATTCATTGGTGCGTTATCGTGATCCCTTGCCTTGCTCTTCCCCTGGTAGCGGTGCCCCCCGGACTTGAATATTACTTCACCTCAAGTTCGAACAACGATAAGCCAATGCAGATGAGACGGTTTTATTTAAGAAAGAAATAAAGATAGCGAGTTTGGTTGGAATACGCGCCAAAGAAACATTCACTTTTCGATCTCTTTCGTCTACATTATTTTCAACAATAAGTATCACCCTGTGATATCAAATGTAATTAATTTAAGGTTGTGTAAATAATGATTAACACTTCTTGAATTTCTATTCTTGATGCAGTTGAAAGAAAAAACGAACAGACTAATAAAATAAAACTAAAAATGACATACCAATGTCATCCTGATTCCTTGGTACCGAAGGTTGTTAATTTGAGCTGTTTTTTTTTAAATTCACTGCTTAATTAACTACTACACTAGTACTGTTTCTTTAGTGTCAAAGCTAAGGGCTCTTCACATCACTTTTCCGATCAATAACAAATTGTCCGTCACACAAACCACACTGAACATCCCTTCGCAGGTATATCCTCACTCACACGAAGCGGCATCACCCACACAAACGAAACTGTTCCAAATATCTGGATTCGACAGCAACGGCACAAGCGTAACTGACACGTAACAGCCGTAAAAAGTAGCTCCCAAATCATCCCCGACCTATTCGCGTGCTTCACCGCAACACTGTTTCGCACCCCACAGTTGGCCAGGAGATACTGAAGCGCCATCGGCTTTCGGCGATGTCCTAAGCATCCGCCATTCGATGAATAATGCTGTGTTGTGCGGCTCGTCACACGGTAACAGCGTGAAGTCGTGTGGGTGTCAGCATCATGGGCCCGGGCCCGGACCGTAGCACAACGGTTCGGCACACATTCAGGGAAACGTACGCACACACGCGCAACGTCGTCGTGGTTGCGAATAATATTGCACACCCCGCACTGGGACGGTTTGTTATCACATCTTCCACACACAGGCGCACACACTTGCGTAGAGGAATTGGAGGGGTGGTGTGCGGTGGGTGGTTTATTACAAACATGGTTATTATCACTACCGGTAAATCTTGGTGCAAACCGGACATCAAAGGAAAAGTTTCAACAGTCCTATCAGCCACGATTGAATGATTAACAGCATTAGCAGAATTAGCGAGCATTTTGCTTCGTTGGTTGAACATTATTCATAAAATATTACTTCTTAATATCAAAGTGTAATTGTATGATTCCATTTAACAATAACTAGAAAAACACATATAAAAAAGAATGAAGCAAAATACTGTCAAGTGGAGCATATCGATCCATTTTGCAAATGTTGTGCAAAATAAGGAAAGATAAACAGACCACGACAGCAACGACAAAAAAAGTCGCACACCTGCACTTGCCGCGTTAGAAAGGTCATATGTTCCGTGCCAATTGATGAGTCACGTTCAACCGCGGACCTGCTGCAGTGCAGCGCAGCTTATCGTACACCCCAAGGGGGAGGAAATGAGTGGTTGTCTTCCATTTCTTTTCTTAACTTCCACAACCTTCTAATCATGCAGCTCGCACCACAGCACCGTATCTCGCATCATTTAACGCACGGGGAACTTTTTTTTTTTGCTTATTTCACCCAAACATTGCTTGGCTTCCACCCGCTAGCGCCCCTCTGCCTCAACAAAACTCACCCTCTTCCACGTACACTAAAGAAAAAAAAAGCATACTGGATTTCGACTCGCTTCTAATCACACACTCGACCAGCTTGACTTCATCTTCCACCGCCTCAAGTCAACCAGCCTCCGTGGCGACCGCCCAAGAGCGCAGTTCGGCCGATTCCAACCCAAACCGGATCGTTTGCCTGTAAAACCGAACACAACAACTCACTGGGGATGGTATCTTCTACGCGCGAAGTGCCGCTAATTGACAGTGCAAATTGACAACAACCCCTCCCTGCCGGTGTTCGGGGGGCTAAAGCCCACGTACGGAGGTGCAATCCAGCACACAATGAACGAGACTCATCTTTCTCAGCTTCCGATTTTTTTTTTTGAAGCTGATCACGCGTAAAGTGGCAAAGCCGCTAATGAGCGCGGTCCGGCGGAATAGGCGGGTTTGAAAGATGTGAAAATTTACAACCTACCGTACCGCACCACCAGGCGAGCTAAAAGTCATGCAAATTTAAGCAAACTTTCAACTACGTCAAGCGGTAAAGCGTTCGGTAATCCGTCAGCAAGGACCTCCATCCATGGACGTTATTTTCTTCGTTTCTTCGTTCTCGCCAGATTATTAGAGTAATGTCCAAAAAATGAAAATAATCGTACTTTTATTGCTTGTTCCGAAACAACCCCCGACCCTCAGTGTCATCGAACAGTGCAGCGTCATGTGAACAGCTCACCTGTATCTCAAGGAAACAGTGAAATGGATAAAAAAAAATATTAACACAAAAAACCTTCTAATGAGTTGTAAAAATAGAACTGAAGTGTTTTTGTTTGCAAGTTTTTTTTTTTGTTGCTTGTCCACTGATTATAAACACTTCTGCGTAGCATGTGCGCACAAAAACCCACGTAAATCTATTCAAAGATATGGCAAAACGCATGTAAGCACGGGCATATTGATTTGACCCCAAAAATAAACTACTTCTGCACTGTCAGAGGACCGTAATGACTCAGTAAATTCCCGATCAATGGTTTTTGATGCAATTATTTATAGCCAAATGTTGCCCGAAAAAGCAAGAAACAAACAGACTCAATGACTAATCACTACCGATCCAAGGCTGTTTTCATGAACTGCTGTCTGCACATTGAACGACTGTGCCCGACCAATAAGGCATACTTTGCAGCTCACATCGTCTTGAATAAAAATACGAAGCAAACATAATAGCAAACATTTTTGCCATAAACTCAACAAACTGCGCGATAGGAGTGGTACGTTTGTTCAAATCTTCAGCTATTGTGCTTGACCGGCAGAGCGAAAACCCTAGCAAATGTAGCACTAATAAATAAACTCACAAAAACACGTAACGTTTGCTTACTGGTTTTTCCCAACTGCACTTCAACAACCTAACAAATTAACAAACAAACAGTTGATAATAAATTGTACACTGAGCAGACCACAGTCTGATCAAACAAGCGTTAACTGTAAAATACACCTCATTATTCAGCAATTTTTTAGTGGAAATGAAAAGATTATTCGTCCGTTGCCTAGGTTTAACACCACCAAAATCAATGTTAAATCAGAACGAGTGTTTTGAAATTCAATAGTTATCACTTTCATCAGCACATCAGAACGCGCCATAGACGTGCCAAACTCCAATAAATTAGTCACGTCATGAAAACAACACCCGACGACCCAAGCAATAGCATTTGTGTATGTGGAGTTACGATAGACTGGTCCATCTCTTTTTAAAGTTGAAGATTCTGGATCTCTATAAAGCTTGAGAAAAAAGGGAATTGATTCGTCAGACATCATGAAACATTTGAGACAAACACGTCAGTCTCTTCTTGGCTTAAGAACTACCGGGATCTTTCTTGCCTTATAACGCCTTCTTCTTCTTTAGCGGTACAAGAACCTCAAGAGGGTTAGGCTTTATCTCAAGATCTCTGGCTTTCTTTGACTTTATTTACCCGATAGTTAGTCCCGCGTACGGATGTTTCATCCGGAAAGGATTTTGAACCGGTCCTGTCGTGTGCAGACTGGCGCCGCTATCAATACACCACCGGGCCACCCCTCTTATAACGCCTTAGTATACCTATTTATATCTCGCAATAGTCGGATAGAGTATAATCTTTGTCTGCCATGAACTGCATCTTTCAGAAGAGTACAGAATACATAATTGATAAACGACATCATTCAAATTTGAGATAATTTTAATCTCTCCTGTACTTGACCTAGACTTTTTATAATCCTCAAGAAATACGTAACTATAGCCCCAAAAAGTTTATCTTCTTCAAATGCGGATTCATCAAATAGACACAGTTTTCCGATGCCTGGAAACCTATTCCCCGGATAAATCTAGTTCCAGTTGCTATACTTACGATGAACGATTGCCACTGATTAAGAAGATACTGGTGACATGCCTTGCATGCCTGCACCAGGCCTTTTGGATCTTTTGGACGCGATCGGGCCGGTCTGTGGTGGAAAAAACAACGGAAAAGCAAAATCATTACTGCTGTGTCCCACCAAGGCATGGCTCTCGTTTGTAAACTCTTACCTAGCGTGCGTTTCGTCGAATATCGGAAAATACGGCTTTTCCTGGTCCTTCACGTCCTTCGGTTTGACGGTCGCGATTTCCATCAAACTGCCCCGCCTTTGTTCATCACCGCACACATAGCACACCTCCGTCATTGAGTTCTTGTCCGGCATCGAGAGATCGAGAATGTCTGTGCCTGTGCTGCCGGTGCTACCATTGCTATTGCTGCCGCTTCCACGCAAACTGTTCTCGTCAGCCAGTCCCATTGGAAGCAAACCACCCACGGAGGACGCACTAACGCCCGCACCGCCACCAACACTGCCCGTGACCGAATTCCGCAGATCTAGCGCACCTTCTTCCTCTAGCCGAAGATGGTGCTGCTGTTGCTGTTGCTGCTGTTGCTGCAGCTGGGTCGAATGGGAGGAGGCGGACGACGACGACGGTGGACCAGCCGTACCGAGATGCTGATGGTTTCTGTGGTGTGGTTCCGATCCCGCATTATTGTAGTTGACCATTTTGAGCTTGTGATGCGCAAAGGACGACATCTTCCGGCCGTCGAGGCGCAAGTTCGAACCGGCAGGCGACGGCACTGGTGACGGATTGTCGTGCGTGCTTGGCCGCGGTGTGGTTGACTTCTCGTTCCGGCTCGAGGGACGTGAGGTCGGTGCCTGTTGCGATTGGACGGTGATGTTGGTCGCATTTGTTCCAGCTTGCTGACTGGCGAGATGATTTTCGAGGAACCGCTTCGCGGGATGATACGGTGGTGCAGTGGCAGTGTTAGTGCCACCTCCATCACCCTTCGAATGGGGTGAATCGTTCCTCTGTGGTGGTGCCCCGCGTAGGGGACTTTCGTTGCGCGGCTGCGTTGGTAGCGGGTAGGGACCTGAGAGTAGCCCTGATGGCTGTGAGGAACGTGGACTCTCCGACACCACACGACCACCGGCAGATTGCGGTGGTAAACCACCTACGTAGCCACCCGGTGGAGGGGGACCACCACCCAGATGATCCGCGCTCAGTCCCAGCACCTGCGCCGCATACTCGCCCTGGCTGTTCATCTCGGCACCGATGTAGTTTTTGTCATCTGTGCGCTTTAACCAGTACAGCCGCTGGGACAGTGGTTTGCCCTCGCGTTCGTGGTAATCCCACTGCTGGGCAAAGGTCGTGAAGCACAGGTAACATGACCTAACCCCCACCTTGGCCGGTGACCAAGCAGGTACGCCCGCGGGTGGCGTGTGCGATTCCAGCAGCGGAAAGTGTGGCTCGTTCGGGTTGTCCGGGTTCTGACGTACCCGCAGGTAGTATTTGTCCTGAGCGCCCTGCGCACCGCACACGTAACAAATGTTGGCCGGATCGTCCATCGAGACGACCGAGGGCGAACGGGAACCCACCGATGGGTGGTGTGGGTGGTAGGCGGCAGCTGACACGGGTGTGCTGTGCTGTGACACTACCGGCAACAGATGTGCCGGATGCGACGGTGCCGATTGCCCATGCTGCAGATGCTGCTGGTGCGGATGATACGGATGGGCGGATGAGGAGTTTGGAACCGGCTGGTGCTGTTGAGGCAGTTGCTGCTGATGCTGCTGGTGGTGTTGATGGTGCGGCGGTGGTGGCGGGGGCTCCGGTTGCGCTAGGGAGCCCCCACGTAATTCGTTTTTGATGTATGCCTTTGCCTTTTCCATACTAATCTGCAATTATTGGAGAAGGAAGCAGAAAAAAACTGTCTTAGTAATAATAAGGTACAAATATTATTCAATTACTACATGCTGTAGAGTCCAGACTTTTCCTACTTTATGTACTTTATATCCTTTATCTAGTGAATCCAGGACTACTTTAACTTTTAACTTGTATACAACTTCTACGAAACAATTTCAAGAGGTTCATTTAATATGACACAACAATTCGTATTTTAGACAAACGAGTCACTTAATATAGTGTTTCTGAATTCTGAATAAAATTTGAGTCATTTTTGGATTCTTTTCAAATTAAAGTTGTGTTGTGTGTTGTGGTGAGGTTGAGGTATTCTTTTCACTTTTTGGACATTGTGGAATATGTTACAATTCAGTAAAAAACTCTCTTGACTGACACAACTGTCATGTCGAATAGCTTTTCAAAGCGAGTGGCTTAAGTAAGTTTTTTACTTATTAGAACAACTCCAGAAAAGTGTGATGATTCTTCTACATTTCTACCAGTTTAAAGTGGACAAAACAGAAATGGTTTCAATTTTAACCTAAAAAATGCCTGCCACTGCTTAATTTACGTTGCTTCTCGGGCGAATACGTGATCGTCGCCGATCGCCGTACAACAGCATCAGCAAAATCGAGCAAATTAAAGACACCAATATGGAGCGCACAAGTGACATATGTGATGAAATCCATGTGTGAGCGAACAAGTTGTTCCCATAAGCCAATGGCGATGAAAAATATTTGGACCTTGGCAATCGCACCATGACATGCAGAACATCACGATTCCGGAAGATGTCCGTAGGTTTTTGTCGGATCTTCACTCTGTTCCAGTGTTTACCACCTTTCTGACTGCCGTGAAATGGAGGACACACTCCGAAAACCACGCACCATTGGGTCAAGGGTTAGTAGAAAGGTTATCAAGAGGACCGACTACTTTTGACCATGGGAGCTGATCCGTGCAGCATTCCGCTCCATATCAGCACACCAACGAGCTCAAAAGGTTTGACCCCACCATGCTAAAGCACACACATACACACGCACACGCACACCCACCCGGCCGGCAAAAATTGAAGCCGCCCGAAAAAAGGTTATCAGCGTTCGACGCGCGCCATTGGCATCGTTTTTAATCTACCGCAGGAGGGAAAAGCCAGAGCGCGCGGCTGGCTGTTGATCGTTTCGTGCCCCCAACCACCTACTCGAGTTGAGCAGACACATATAGACACATTCGTGGAGTGACCTATGATCGGATTCTTCGTCTTGCCACTCTTGGTGTATCGAAATGATTCTCGCTCATCTAGAATTGCAGGGGTTTTCCGGCAATCGGATCGGTTTTGTATTGGGCAAATTCTGTCTGACGAATTGCTCGACATCTCCAAATATATCTTTGTACGAACCAATTGAGTCGTATGTTTCTGGTTTTGTACATAAAATACCAACCAAAAAACACGTAATACAAACAGAAACAACATCAGAAAACCCTGTCGATCGCACCCGCGCTAAGGAAATGTGAGTAAATCACGCAGAAAGCGCACCACGATGATTGACGCGGCATTCGATTTAAATGTTAGATTGGAACGGACTTCTTCAAGTTTACGCTCTCGCTCGCTCACTCTCTCTTTCTGGCTATTTTGTGCTAAAAAAAACACTCTTTTCAACTATCCCAACATACTACACCCGCCTGATCCTCATCCCACCGGGATCGCGGTGAATCCGTGCGAAACGCAAAGTTTATAACGAGATTCCGCGACGCGAACCAGAGCCACGCCGCGAACTTGTGTGCTAATGAACTGTGAGGTCATTCGGAGAGTCTGCATGTGTTTGTTTGTTTGTTTGTTTGTTTTGCAACGTTTGCTTTCTGTCCCTTGCTGTGTTGCGCTGTTTGGCATCGGTTTTGGCCGTTTGTTTGTTTTTGTTGTGTCTTGTGGGATGGGAGGACCCTTTTTTTTTGCGTCGCTTTTATGCCAAATACAAACTCGTTCATGTTTCCATTATTTTTTTGTTTTGTTTTGTTTTGCGCTAAACACAGATGGTCATTATTTTGGTGCTCAAGGACTCCTCAAAACGTTACAAAACAATATGACAATCTGATGCTGGTTAACGAGTAAACAAATTTTTATCACGTACTACGTGTAAAATTTGTTATGCAATCAGAAATACACAAATCACAAACGAAGTAAATGCTTCCTTTATTGTTTCATTCATTCAAACAATACCACTTTCTGAACAGTGCAATTGGCTGTACGGAAAGTGAATGAAAAAAAGGCATGGGAAAACTCGTCTTCATGTCTCACTGGCACAAGTTTAACTTGCTAGCTGTACACAACAACATACATTACTTTGCCAACCAGGCAACGCCGAAAGATCGCACAAGGTATGCGATATTTGTGTACGCCCGGTCGAGGTGGATGAATGAAATTCAGATTGCACAGCTCACGGCAACTGCAGACAGCGGCGTACAGCGGCAAGGCAATGCTAAATGTGAAATGAGTTGTAACGCGATGGGTTGCCAGAAACGATGTAGTTCGCGACTCCGACACTAGCGCCTCTCCCTGGCTAGGGAATGTTTAAATAGACCCGGGCCAAGCATCAAACAGCGTCAGACAAGGGGAGAGGAAAGGAAATGCATTGCTCGCATTTTAAATTCCTTCCAATCGATTATACTATTTCATTTCCACCAAATGAATCGGGGTCTCATCATCACGCAACGATGACGTGCGAAGTTTTTTTCCCTTCCTCCAGATGCAGTTACGTATTATTGCAACACCATGTAACGACTTTGTAAAGTATGGCATAATTTCCTGATCTAGCTCAGGAAATGTTTTGCCTCGTGGGAGTTTGGATTAAAATATTTAACAAATCATGCAAAATCATTGCTATTTGCATCGTTACATAGGCCAAAATTAATCAATTGTACAATAAACACTATATTGGTCTGCTGTTGCTGAACGATTCAGCTTCGTAATTTATTTTAAACGACGGTTAAAGTGTGCACAGGAATATTATATAACTATTATTGCCATTAAACAATTGTCTGGAAACCCCTGTAAATTTCTTCTTCTCTATCGACAACACATCTTCAAGAGGTCTAAGGCCTGCTATGTCTGGCTTTCTTTGGCTTTATTTACCCATAGATGGATAGTCAGTCCTGCGTACGGAGGATTGGTCCGGGTGGGATTTTGATCCGATCCGTTCGTGTGAAGCCCGGCGCCACTACCATCATACCACCGGACCGCCCCATAAAAAACCCTGTAAACAACAACTAATATTCGTAGTCTTATCCGTCCGCAAACATCTCAATGTAGCATTATCAAGAAATTGTACAACAAATTTCGCTTGTTTACATGTAAAAAAATGGAAAAACAATCCTTTCCATCAACCAATCAACCTTCGGAGAAAAAAAAACTGCAAACATCTCTTTCGTCCACGTTCATCTCCCATAGAAACCAACCTTAAAACTTTGGGGTGCGGTAGTTATTATGGAGAGCAATTTGGTTTTTTCCTTCGGGCGCCGAATGGGATGTTGCTCGGCAACGATATCCTCGTGGGCCTCAATCATAGACCTTCACATTTCAAACGCACCCACACAATCCCTTTGTCGGCCCCTTTGTAGTATCGGGTTCATGCAAACAATCGTAAATAGCAAAAGTCTCTCCCCCTACTCACGCACGTTTATCCTCACATATTTCGCATTCCATCATCCAGTGTTTTTCGTATTGCGATGTCTTTCAACAATAAAGTGATCGACAGCTACGACTTGTAGGTGTCCGTTTTCAGGTCGGTCATAGCGCTTTACTAGTCTTTAATGTCCCTTTTGTGGACGGCGGCTAGGCCTATCACTTCACACATTTCATATAACAAATTTAAGATCTTTCCTTACGGGATGTAAATCTTGCCTTCCCCAAAAGGGTTGTAGTGCATGAAGTAGTACAAATTCGTAGTAAAACTTCTTCTTAAGACCATTACAACCTCAGCAGACTCCTAGCCTATCAAAAGCTACACATACAACCTGTTTCAACAGAAAAAGTTTTACAGTATCGCCTGCTTACAAACATCGACTAAATATCACCGATTTATGAACCAACTTTTGCAGGAACACATTCAGCCGTAAATGAATAATAAATTGAATGTTAAACCCCTTTAAAATTCATTCCAACCGAAGAATATTGTCTCCTTATTTCCTTTGGCCCACAAGAAATGGTTGGAACTCTCACTCGGCTCCGGCCACATGTTCTAGCCTCAGGCAAAACACGAACCAATTTAAGCTACATCCAACTACGCCATATGGGAAGGGAAGTAGGAGGCCGGCCATTTCCATTTAAATGTACACATCGTGAAATGATAAGTTCATGAAAATATCAATCACATAGCTACAAATAAAAATTTGAGTACATGAGCACTCAAATCAATTTTCCCAAATATTAAAGAAAAAATAAGCTTCAATAGGAAGTGTTTCAACACATTTTTTATTTAATGGAAATTATTCTTGTAAGTTCATGGTCCAGAAGGTAAAATAGCGCAACGTTAGTGCTTATGCTATTGAAGCACATTTGGCTTCTTACACTCGCACTGATGACTCTTTACTTCCTGTTCCTCATATCCGTTGTTTGTTTTGTTCAATTTCCTATTACAGGGTTTTTTAGATGACAGAACAACGCAAGCACATATCATAACAAGCGCAGCACATGACATTGTAACGGTCTCAGAAGACAGCACAATCCCAGCAGGCATACTTCTATGCAAGCACATGATATCACAATGCCAGCGCACCTTACCGCAAAACTCGTATGACCGTATCGTCCAAGTTCAATCCGAGCAGTATAAACGGGCTCTGAGAAGGATTTTTACAATCAAACGATGTTTGTTTTGAACCGAAAAAATATGTATTGCATTTATCGAATTAAATAAGCATTATTACATGAAAAATACAGTAAATGTTACTAACAAACATTCGTCTGGCTATAAGAATCCATCCTAGGACACGTTTATACTCCTCGAATCGTACTTCACTTGCACCATCGTACTGGAGTTGTGGTAAACTGCGCTGCGATTGTGATATCATGTGCTGCACTTGTTGTGATGGTCGCATAACGTAATAATTCCCGAAAGGAGCAGATGGGAATCCTAATATTCTGTCACAGGAGCAACAAAAAACCTATAATTAAGCGCTTTTAAACTGATGTTGAACAATTTTACCATAATTGATGCATAACGTTTACATATCTGTGCAAATTCTTAACGATATGAAATAAAAAAACAATATCAGAAATTGAATTCAATGACAGATATTGAAAAGCCCTGCCAGATATTAAATATGTAGGCTATTCCTTGAAGACTATTTCACTGAGCTTATTAATGATTTTTATTTAATAAAACGAAAATGCTATGTTTCAAGAGAAATTGCCGTGCTTTTCCAGTCCTCCCCTCCTTCTCCGTGCCACCACAATGTCTCTGCAATTGCTTGGAGTTTTACGTTCCCTTACGCTGTTGTTTTGTATTTCGCATATTTTATGATGACGCCGGCATATCTTAAGTGTGCGGGGCTCCATGTATGTCTGTGAACGCATGAAATGGTCACATCACACTTAGAGCCTTTCCCATTTCAACAACCCTTGCTGCTGCAGCGTTCACCATACGGAGGGTGAACAAAAAAAAATGCATAATTGGATGAGTAAACGAGTTACACACAATGTCGAACACAACGGAACGCGATCTCTAGGAGTCAAACGGGTCCCTGCAGAAATATCCCCATTTTTCACCAGTTTTCTCCACCATCGCTGACTGCGGCAACCTCTTTACCCCCAACCACCATCCCCCGGCAAAAGCTTTTATGTGTCACCCTGTGTTTGGTTCCCTTCCGTGCCTTTTGCTACAGAATAACAACCGACGGACACTTGGGCAATATAAATTGAGTTACGGGAAAAGTTTGCTTGTTTTACACAAGGCCATCGGCAGAGCAGTGGAAATGGCCGATGAATTGGAGCCACACAGGCATCGGAGCGGGCGGGAAGAATTGAACGCCACCAGGCCCGAACGAGGGGGGAAAAAGTACACAATTCGCTCTCACTGGCGAAGAATATCAAACAATGTAATATGGAAATGGGGGTTACGCTTTCCCAGCTGTAGTATGCTTTCCTTCTGCGCGCTTGTCGCATTCATCCGACTCGACGTCAAGCGGAAAACCCAACCGTCAGTCACACACAATGGAAAGAAGGGCTTCAATGCGCGCTGGAAATGGCTTTAAAACTGTGTTTATGCTGTTTTTAGATTTTCAATAAATTGAAATTGTTTGCCTTGCTGAATGGTGGCGGTGGCCTCGTCTGCTTCGTACGAATCGCAGTCGATTAAGGCCGCTTGATGAGCCGCTAAATCAGCTAAATCTAATCGTTTGCTAATCGAAACACTCAACCACAACTCCGATCACACATTTTTCTTGAGTTTTTTAGCAGTTCTTTCTATCTCGTTTTCTATATTAACAGTTTCCCAATGGAAAAAAGGATTGCAATTTAAGCTAGCCCAAGAATTCTGATATTAAACTCGGGTTCGCCGCCAAGAGCGTCAGTTACTTAACAAACATTTCGTGTCACGTTACTCTTGTTTCATACATTCAGCATGATCTGCTGCGAATTCGTAAACAGAGACATGAAGCCGATATAACTGTAGTATTTTTTCTTCCACATGCTATTCGCACATTTCCCCTTACTTTGCAAGTTTTAGAAAGGAACGCAAAAAAAAACAACACAAGCATAAATGTCTATTATTCATTACATTTCTCGCTGACACTAACGAAAAGGAGCCCGGTCGCTTCGAGTGCATGGGAGCGCTGCTGCTGGGTCAAAAGAGGCCGTGCCGGGCTAAGCGGTGACCGTAAAGGGGACTACCGGGAGCAACTTGGGTAGAATTTCAACAGTACTTTGCAAAAAAAAAAGGGAAAATGTCCAACCCGAGTAAGCAAGAAATTGAAGAAGCTGAAAAAAAAGTCCCCACGCAACACATCCCTTTACCCTCAATCTACCCCTAGCTACACACGCGCGCGCGTTACGAAACGCAAAACGAAGAAGCCGAAAGCGATTAGCGTAAAAGCGCAAGCACCACACGCAGCAAAACATGATAAGCGGACAAGCCATGCACATACACATCGTGGCCTGCATTCTGCCACCCCTTTTTGGGGACGGGGTGGGGGGGGCACAAGAGACGCAAGGCGAAGCAATGATGAAACCGTGCAAATATGGTGTAATGGGGCTGGGGAGTACATAAATTGGAAGCGTGGAAACGATTTTAACCCCATGACCAACCGGCCCTCCTGCCCGTCTATAGCTCTCCGGTGGGGTCCGGTATGCTATCACCCCAATTGTGAAGGGTTGCACCCCCGAAGGGACGACCGCACGATCAAACGAGGCGGCCACGAGAGTTGCGGTCGTTGCCGCAGGAATGGGACGGACAATAATAAACATGCTCATCTCTTTCGCCGACCCAACAACACGCCGTACTGCTCGTTCCCGAATGCTTATGAAGAACGATCGCGAGTTGTTCCTTGACTTGCGTACATTTTGCTTGCTACCTTTCCCTTAAATTCTCCCTCTTTTTTCCCAAGCAACAAATCGCCACAATCGTCACGGTGAGTGAGAGAGAGTAGGAGATAAAGGAAAACACAAGAGAAAAAAAACAATCAGCCTCAAGGAAAAGCTCACTGACCCCCGTGTGTGTGTGTGTGTGCTTGGGAAAAGGGTTATAACCAATAAAAGAACATAACAGAAATAAACGAGAGAAATGGGGATATGGATCCAGCCACCATCTTTAGCCAGGCCGAGATGTTGCACTACGCCAAACAGCCATTCCCGTTTTCATCACCCGGCGCTCAACGTGAGCCGGCTAGAACCGTGGTAAACACCCGGCACCGGGCGTTTGTGTGTGTGCCCACACTACGAAAGGGGTCTCCGATAGAGGAGGAAACACCTCGCGAACGGTGCGAGCTGCGTATTGTAAGGCTGATGGAGTAGCACCAGTGGTAATCGCGTTGGTTCCGCTCTGCGGTCATCCCGATTTAGCTCCACTTTATCCAAGTGCCTGCCTTTATGAGTGTGTGTGTGTGTGTGTGTGAGTGGAAATGTGAACAAAATGTTAAATTTATTCCCTTTCCCTCCCAACGTGAGAAGGCCAATGTTTTAGCGCGGTTCAATTTGCGAACCAGGATGAGCAACATCACTCATCTAGAGGTGAGCGAGCGTACGAAAACCCTCCCCAGACGGGTGGCCCCCCCATCTTGGGTGGTTCGGGGCGATTAAGGTGAGGAAATTGTTTGCAAATTTATTGGAACACATTTGCGAAATGTGAACCAAAGAGAAGGGGCCTCCCGGCCGCTGGGTGGGGGTGGTGGGGGGGGGGAGATGATGCAAAATGATTTGTTGCATACGTCGTACACCACATGTATGGTCTATTCGACCTCACCCAGCAGTCGTGGCCGTGTTTGTATCAATGTAACCAATGTTGAGGAATTGTTTCACGGACGGATTGAAACACTTTGCGTTTGGATGGGCTACACCGTCCACCGAACGATTAAACGATCATTAGTTTACGTGAGTGTGGTTTTTCCTTGGATTGATAGTCCGATTAAGTAAACTATGGGTCTTGATCGGTTTAGAAAGACGAACACGTACATGCCGCACGCCACAAAATGGTCTCCCACCGATGATCGATACATTTCCTAAAAAAACCCCGTCCGGCGGAAAGCAAACACAGCACTTCACGGCGATACACAATGCCGCCGATTCTTCTAACATATATGCTTCCCCACCCTGCTTCCCATCTCCCGTCGACACAGCCCTGGGACGCGTTCAATCATCAATATTTACCTGTCCTCAATTCGTTTATATTTGCGCAGCGGCCCGTCACGCATACAGCTTCAAGAGGTACAACACAACGGTAAAGAAAACGCCATTTACTGACGGGAGGGGACTGTATCGCAGAGGACAGCTGATACCTTCTGTGGGGGTATATCTGGTGAATGGTAACAACGGATATCGATTGGGAACCAATATTTAATAACAACACGAATAACCACTCGGAAGACATACTGGATCTAAAACGAATGTTGGTGCCGTGACCAGGATATTCCTGGCGTCCATGAACCAAGTGCTGGCAAGACAAACCAAATTAGCTGCGGAAAATAAGTTTAGAATATTTTCTTCCCTAATATTGGGGTAGATCATCCCAAAAATTAGAAAGCTTAAGCTTTAAGCCTGTATCTGCCAAATAATCCAGGTACCGGGCTGTATCATTCTGTACAGATTCGTAAAGGACATAGCATTTTGACATAAAGAATGACACAAGGGATCATTTTTGTAAACTACAATTTGAGGATAATCGATTTAAGTTTAGATAATTAATTTTAAACTCAATTCATTTGAAATAATATACAAGTCTGATTATTAAAATAATCTTTTTTTAGTTGTTTTCGTTTAAAAAAATTTGTTTACCTTTTTCGCACACGGGAAACATGGCCTAACCTGGTTCAGACCAGCTAGCAAAATTCTTTGTTTTGACATTTGTCGAGTTTGGGTTTTGGGTACTTGGGTACTTTCATTGAGAAACCAATCTAATCCTTCTTTCCTAGGCTTAACTTGGCTTGCCATTTGTATGGCGAGCTGTAAGCGGATAAGCCTGGAAACGTCAAAACGCATACAAAAAAACTGGCTTAGACCGTGATCTACAACATTGATGTCAAAGTTTCGATTAGCTGTGCAACAAGTGTCAAAAACAGCACAATTTTCGAACAGTGCTTTGTTTTTTCTGCACTTGCTAGCAATGCAAAAGAACTTTTTGTTAAAAGGATAACCACAAATTGTGTTTTTTACAAATTCATTAGAAAATAAATAGATTTTACTGCAGAATAATCTTCATAACGGGTACGAGAGACTTCACTGTGCTTGGGTTCATTACATTGTTTTCTACCTAAAGTCATCATAGACTTCGTTGTTTTATGGCGGAATAAATGTTGGTGCCGTGACTAGGATACACTACTGAAGTTTGATATCGAAAAATGAGGAGCAAAACGGCTTGGAAAATGGCCATTGGAAAATGTTTCTTACAATAAATATCAGAGTACAAGAGTGCCCTAAAGCCCTATGACACACCCTACTTAGGTTTAATCCTCGACTGGATCGTACCCCCATTTGAGTGTTATGGAGCAACATGGATGACAAATTATCGACCACATAGCATACCAATATCAATTGTAAAGCAAAAAAAGCAGAAAATAATAAAAAATATCTTAAACGTTATTTCCAAATCTGATCTGAAGTCGAGTGACGCTGAATCGATACACATCCAAAAACGAGCGATTTTTTTATGACACATCCACAAATACAGCTAAGCACGCCCCTCACAGCGCGGCACAATCCAAAAACAGTAATAAAATTCCAAATGAAAAAAAAAAAAATCTCGACCGAAACGGCCCACAAAGAAGTAACAATCATGTTCCAGCTCACTTCACGATCGGATTCGCGCTGAACGCTCTGTGATCATCAACTCTCTTCCGCGATCACGGCGGATCATACGGTGGCTGTGTATCGACATCCGTACCGACGTTTAGCTCAATGCGGGGATTTTCTCTTTTGCATCATCTTCTCGCGATTTGCCACATCGCAGGGAGCCAATCATCCCTCCGCGGAACCCTATCGCTACTTGGAATAGGGAAAGCATGATCTCTGACGTCCTAACAGCATCATCAGTGGGATGAATGCCAACCACTGGCGTCCGAGCATCCCTTTTTTGGTTCCCTATCATTCTCGCATTCATTCTCTCTCTCCTTCATCCCTTGTTTGTTCCAAACCATCGTAAAGGGTCAATTACAGGGGGGTAAAAAGCCCGGCTGCTCCTAGCGCTAGAGCTCCCTTTTCAGAAGTTTTACATTCGTTTGAAGGGACCCCGGGTGTCAGCTTTCCATACGCTCTAGGGACCCTTGCCGAGGCTTCACGAACCATCATTCTCGTGGTTGTAAAATAGATAAAAGCGGCGGAGAGTCTTAGCAATTTTATATTCTTCAATTCAACACGTATCTTTTCGGTGCTATGAAACCGCTTCTTCTCGCTACTAATGATCTTCTCGTCCATTCCACCAAGTCAGGCACCTCAGTTCAGGCCAGCGGAATGAAACGAATGAAAGGGTGGAGATCGATTTCAATCCGATCATGACTCTCCAAACCATAGCGAGTCAATTTTTTCGACGCGAAGCGAAGGAGGGGTTGATGAAGATGAATAATCGGCGCTTAGACGATACTGCCGCTTGGACTGCATTTGGTGTGCCTTAAGGAAATTTACCTCACCTCCGTTCCTCTTCTTTGTCTAGCAATCATCGCACGTTGCCGGTGCTTCACGGCAGCAGTTGCGCTGGAAAACGGTACCATAAATGATGGAAACGGGAAAAACAACAAAAAACGCCACTTGCGGAGCAGGGCAGAATCTGTTTATTAATAAGCATTAAATACTTCGCTTCGTTCCTTTTCTTCACTCTGAAAGACGATGCTCGCAAAACAATAGCTTAGAGACAGAGCGGAGAGTGTGCGATTCGGGCGGGGGATGCAGATACAGCATACCGATACACACACACACACACCAAAGCGGAAACCCCACCAGTTCCCATCATCCGTTTCCCTTCCGCCATCTTTACTGCATTATTCAACGGTGGTTCATCCCGTGCACTGGGTGTGTACGTCTGCGACAATCAGCAAATCGGAAGGTAAGACATCGCGCAACATAATGAAGCAGGTATTTTGCTCCAGCACCCCCCGCGGATAATCTCGCTCCAAACTTCAGCCACCCACTCGTACGCGATGCATCACTTACGATTGCCACTCACCCGGCCACGGGCGGTGTACCCTGGATGCCCCTCAATAAATCAACCACAGACGTCATAAAGCGCCAAAGAGTAGGAAACGGGCCCCAAAGGGCTGTATCGAACGATGGCCCCGGGATGAGGGCTTGGATGTGCGCACATGTTCTTCGCCAGCACTCCATCGAGGGGGGAGAGGGAAGTAATCGACAGGTACGACCGCGACATAGAATGAATGAAGATGCAAGGGGCTAGAAAAAACGATTCTAAGCGAAGCGAAAAACACTCTCCTGTTAGTAGAGGCCTTCCCACACATCAACAGCCGGTAGAAGTTCGCCACAGCATCTTGGCATCTTGGGAGCCGAAAGTCGCTGACGGTGGTCTTTGTTGCCTACGCTACGATTTTTCATTAAAAAGAAAGGGGCCCCGTGTGGGCTCTAAGTACACACGGGAAGGAGCAGTCGCAATTTCTGTTCAGTCTTGCAAAAGTTACTCAGTACAAATGGTTACTGGACTAAAATCGGTATCTATAATAACAAGGCAACTGAAGGCCAGTACGGCAAATATTGACGAAGAAGGTTGGTAAGGAGTTTTTAAGTGAAATACGAAAATTTTATAGATATTTCACAACATTACATAAATGGCAAGGCAACTTATTTTTTATCTACCATCAAATTTGGTCAATTACTCCTCAATGTGTGAAGAATGAGGATCTTCACAGACACTCTCATTAACCAAAGTAAAACGGGAAAGCAGACGCCATTAACAATTGGTGACTCTTTGTCAATCATTTCAAAATCCCATGCTAAGAGACGCTCCGTTAGTTTTTTATGCAACTGTTCTTTTCAAGTAGTCTAAAGGAACTTGGCCTTTTTATTGAAATAGTCTTCAATAATTTCAGCTCCTAGTTCTAGGTGATTCTATCTAGTTGTACAAGATTTCCTCCAAATCCTATCAGCAATTGAATTTCCCTTTCGAAATCTTCTCTTTCTTCTTCTTATTCTTCTTTATCGGTTCAACAATCTCTTTCTTTGACTATGTTTACCCGTACCTGGATAGTCTGCCCTGCGTACACGGAGGGTTAGTCCGGATGGGATTTTGAACCGGTCCTGTCGTGTGAAGACCGGTGCCGCCAGCAATAAACCACCGAGCCGCACCCATCTCTTTCTTACTTACTCTATTGCTTTTGAATAGCTCACTTACTTAGACCTCTTTTTATACTATTTATGAAATAGACCGAACTCGGAGGCAGAATTTAGCGTCGTAAGATATCTATATTCAGACTGTATAGTGCAAATATTCAAACTTATTTTTACCGAATAAGTACTGACAAAATTCTATTGAGATATTGGGGTGTTTTCCACACTCTAGGGACTGAGGAATGGTTCTAGTGTCTCAGAGCTATCGCAACGAATTCGACTATGGTTCTACGGACGGATAGTGAAAGAGCAATCTTAAATTCTTAAAATTAAGGACCAGGACCGTTTGCCAACGTCCATACATTGGTTGCAATTCGTTTCGAATCTCCATGGTTTATACAATAGATGTTTAGCAATATGAAGAACCGGATCCGGAAAGAACTCTCTCTCTCTCTTTCTCATTTATAACAACCTCGTTTGCAATAACACCCCTCAAGGCTCTCGTGCCTTCCAAGCACAAACTCTCCTTCATTTTTTCGCCTGAAGACGCCTGAACACCTTACCATTTCAACCAAATAGCAAACCCGTTGTTTAAAATCACCTACACCGCTTGATGCATACTTTAGAAAGCACGGCCCATAATGTGCAATAATAGCATCTTCCCCTACCAGTCACTTATCAACTAAACACCATGATTTCCATCGCGGACGTTGATGAGGTATGTGTGAGCGTGCACTTTTCGATATTGATTAGTGCTTCGATAGCGAATCAGCTCCACTTCCTACCGTTGTAGCCTCCATGTTGTAACTACAACAAAGTTGCGTTCTGCTGTCGAAAATAACTGCTAAATGCGGAACGCAACATGAAGGGAGGATGCTCCCTCACTTTAGGTGGATAGCTCTGACTCAACGTACATACAAAGTGTTGACGCATTCGCTAAACCTTTCGGGGTAAGCGTGGAAGGATGTGGCTGTTGATTTAGAATTTAAAATCGAGCAAAACTCTATGATGCAGGCAGAGAAGCTCACACCGTCACTCACTCCTTCATGGAAATGATTCTTCTCGAGCCTCTCCCAGCACCAATTTCACGTAAACCATACACGTGAGCGCAGTTAGGCCGAAAACAACATGCATTAATGTGTTGGTTTGCATAGTAAATGCCATTTCAACTATTTGAAGCGAACCATTTACATCTTCCTATTTATCGATTTGCATAAAACAGCGAACAAGACATCCGATTTGTGTGTCTGCTTCCAGGACAGCACGTGTTTAGTTTGAGCGAAAAAAAAACGCAATTCGCCACGTGGTTGTGGATTTTGCCAAGAAAAGGATCTGGCTTTTACAGTGCCCATGTCGGTACACGAGTTTCTGCATGTGTGTGAGGAAGATGTGGCTGGCCAAAACCACGTGCCCGGTCAATTATTGATAAAAATCGACATAATCACGCTAATACCACGGTATTTCCTGTCAACGATTTTAGGAAATGGCATAAAGAAGGAGTTGTTCATTGTACTGGAGGTCCCCGAGTGTAGTGGATCATGGAGCTTAGGGGAGATCTGACGGTCTAATTTGAATTCCTTTTTCCTTCGAATTTCTTAATAAATTACTACTCATAATGAAGTTTTGGATTGCGGGCGACCTTAAGAAGGACAGCATTATCCGAAATTTAAACAAATATCTTCTTTGTCTTCTTGGCGTAACGTCCTACTAGGTGGTGTTTGTCATTTTTAGCTTACTAGACTTGCTCAGTTAGGACTGGGTACTGGGGAGGCCCGATGGCATGATGGTAGTGGGACCGGTCTTTACGCGAACGGACCGGACCAAAATTCCATCCGGACCACAATCCCTTCTTTCCAGCTTCTTTTACCCATTGTTATATGTAAATAAGTAATATTTTTTAAGAAAGAAAATGACGAATATTTTTTTTTTTAATTTTGAAACTAGCAATATGCAACATAAATTTAGTAGAAAATTATTTGTTTTGCTGCTCACTTTCTGTAACACTGCTCTGCTGTGCAGCTTTTGCTTGAGCTTATGAATGTCAATCTGCCCACACTTGCAATCCCACCGTGGTGTGATTATGGCTAACGAACAAAAACAATGTGGCAAAACAATGCCTCGTCGATCCGGGGAGAGGAGATCATCAGCAGGACGGATTATGGAGCAAACCAACTCATCCCCAACCCAACCCCAAAAGCGAAAATAATTTCCCTATGCTTACTTTGTTGCTATCCTAACGCTGTAGAGTGCGGCCGTTTTCGAAAGGTGGCGTCTCCAGCAAAGCAGTACCAGCACCACCAACACCCGGGGTACCGGACGAAATGCGCGGTTCGGTTCCGGGTTTTGGGGGAGGAAATGGTTTAGCACTTCCTGCTGCCGGTGTTGATCGTTGCCTGGAGCTGCTACTGCTGCTGCCGCTGCTACTGTGTGAGTATGTTCGATGTTCCTTTCCCGTACACCCGTGTGTCTCCGTGAATCGTGCAGTTGCTGCTGCTGGTGTTGTGTGCGAAACAGCGGTTCACCTTAATCATACACACCCGCCCACGGATACACAAAGAGCCCGTTCTCCTCGGCTCCCTTCCCCAGCACGCACACACACGCGCGCACACTCAATAGTGCCACTAAGCCGTCGTCGAGACGCAGAGGGATTTGGTAAATTGGATGACTTTTGCACCGCAGCACACTACCACACACGACGCGCCGCTGATGACGGGAATGATAATGCTGCGCTGATGGTGGCGCTGACGATGACGATGCGGACGGTCGCACAACATTCTTATCAATCATCACATTCGCAAACCGCCATCATTATCGTGGCATACATACATTTTTAACGCTTACACACAAACACACATTAAACAACCCTGCGGTATTAGAGCACAGATGAGCGACGAGGTGCAAGGGATGCTGATGATGGGGCGCTACACCAAACGAAAAGAAAAAAACAAAGTTTTCCTTTCTTTTTCCCGTATTCCCGTCACTGCACAGTGGGCAGGGAGTGAATCGATCGCATACACCACCACGAGGTGACCCTTTCACTGGCGCACGCACACTTCCGCATTCGAGGGGGAACCGCGATCGTTGTCGCGTAAACAACAATACGCTTAGCACACGATCCGCATAAACACGCGAATCAGTATGGTACACTAAAAGCCCACCGGGGCACATACAACTAGCACAAAACCATACACTTCTGCGCACACACACAAACACGCACACCACCAACAATGCGCACTTACACACACGTGATATGGCGAGATACGCGAGGTGGATCGGCGCACACACTGCGGGACTTTTCTTCCTTTCCTTTACTTTTCTTTACCACCTTTCTTTGCTTCACTTTTTCTTTGGCTCTTTTTCACTGCTTTTACGCTTTTCCGCACTAAGTTGCGTGAGGGGTTGGCGGTTTAAACGGTGGACAGACGGAACTGAAACACTCCTGCCCAAGCAGCAACAGCAGTGCACACACTTGCACAAGAAATCAATTCCACCACTATCACGACACTAACAGCTTGCTGCCGCGTTGTACGTCGTTGTTGCTGGTGTTGTTGTTGCTACGGCTACGGGCGCTGCTACTACGATTATTGCACACCAGCATCACCATCACCATCATCGCCATCGTCAGCCAACACTCGCCCGCGAGACAAAGATGTGCGGCGTCACTACGGCCGGACCACGGGCACAACTGCGGCAACACTGCGACGAATATTTGGGTGCTGCTGGCTCTACTGATACGCTACCAACAGCGCGCGCTCGCTCTGTGAGCCACTCGTTTGGTTTGGCGCTACGATTGCTTTCCCATCCAATTTCGTTGGGATCGGTGGTGGCGGCGGCGACGGAAAACGATGAAATAGAACGGATCGATGGAGCCGCTGCCGACACAGAGGGGCAGCAAAAAGCACATGTAAACAAATACTACCGGGCCCCTATGTGTGCGCTCTGTACAAAGATCTCACACTAAATTACACTACACTGCACACATACACACACAAATACACACCGAGCTCATGAGCATACGCTCAACTAGAGACGCATACAGACGAGTGTTACGCCCGTGTATGCTCTTTCCAGCACACACAGTTTCCTTAGCAGGATGTGCGTTTGGCCTCCACCGTGCCGTTTGGTGTTTGGCGGCCAAGTGCGACGCAGTAACTTTTCTTCGTATCGTACTTCCTTTTCCGGTTGTGTCTTCCTTGCCCGTGAAGCAATAACAATTACAATAACAAACGAAAAAAACACGCACCTTCCAGCGTCAGGTGGTGCGCTATAACCGAAACATCAATCAAACAATGCAAACCGAGTGCACCGCGCCAAGAACACTTATCTGCAAAAGAATAAAAAGGAATTTCAATACGCACAATTACAGAATACACGCTGGCGCCACCGTTTCTCGTTGGATATTTCTACTTTAAACCAGGCTAGAAATTCACTTGCGGGTCTACACATAACAAATTGCTAACACAATGGTGTATTTTAACCCGTGTTGGCCACCAATATGCTCTAATTTCGCGTTGTTTCCCGCAAGCAAATTACCAATTTGCGTGCTAATCGATGCTAACACAGTTCTGGAAATATGTGATCAGTTTACACAAATGGAGACAGCAGATAAAGTCACATAACCCATAACCGAACAAAGCCTCTTAAAATTTAGATGATGGTCTTGCTTCTTGTGCTACGTCGTTCCTTAGCGTTGGAAATGTTCATCAACTGAAAAAAGATACAAAAAAGAACATTATTACACATCTGCTGATTAGTTTCCTTCCATCAAAACGATCGCTTGCTTTGATCGCATTATTCACCTTTCCGCAATATTCGTCTCTCCAGTCGCAAAAACAAAGATCAGCGGATGCGTGTGTTGTTTGCCGCTGACAGGCCCTGACCATACAACGCACAAAACGCTAAAGCCGACACACGAGCGAGCTGTCATATGGAATGACAGTTCTAAGCACACCCATACTACTGTCCCGTACTCCGCGGGACGAGAGCGAGATGCAAACAACACCACCAAACAAAGGATAGCAAAAAAAAACTCTTCAAAAGCAATCGGGAGCAAGGACATGACTGACGTCCGGCTTTTGCGGTAACACAACTAACCAACAACAATTCAACCACCCCCAAATCCCGGAAGGTTGGATGTTCCTCATTAGACAACCCACCCGAGTCCCGTGTCAAGAGCGGGAGGGGGTTGAACGGAAAGGGATGTTAATCCTACATCCACCCTCCACGAGATCCCATCGGTAATCCGCTTGTGGTGTTGGTGTTTCACAATTTTTACCCGCACTGCGTTTCCATGGTACCCTTCTCCTTGGTTTCCCGTTCAACCCGTGCCCATCTTGGGTGAACATGAGTTGGCCTTCGGTGGGGTGGTCCCTCCGAGTGGGGTGTATGGATTAACGTTTGACATAATGTCATTCCAAATGACCCATCTGTCCATTGGCAAAACATAAACCCCCCTTCCGCCTTCCTTCCTGTAGCAGGTACACCCTTCCCTACTTTTCCTACCCTATTCCACTCCTCTAGCTGTGCTCTATACTGGGCGAAATGTGAAGTTTCCTCTTTGCACTACTTTCCGTGTTTTTCCCGTTTCCCCTGCCCCTATCACCACCACCTACTCTACGCACCGTTGATCGGCATATGATTTTCTTCCTTCTCTATATTTCCCTCTGTTTCACACAGTGCTCCCCATTTCCCCACTACCAACTTCTTCTCTTCATGCGGGCTTCCACCAGCGCCTGCTGCGTTACACGTCGTACGAAGCTCACTCAGAGCAGCTCACGAACCGTATGATGGCGTTCAGATGGCGACACCAGTGTATGCGTGTAAACTTGGTCGACCGCGGTCGAGGTAGGCGATGCGAACCTGCCCAACCAGAAACCCCAAACTTCACTTCCGGAACTGTGGAAAAACGGTTCACCGCCGTTGTCTGTGTTGATCTTTGCCTACTGCGGATTCCGCTACTACGGTCAGATTCCGGACACAACACACTCTCTCGCCGACGGACGGATTACACCAGCTAACGCCATATCACGCACACCATCGTATATGCACTGTCCACAGGCGAAGAATCCTGCAATTCCACACAGAACGATTGTTTCGCCACCGTCTTCTTCGTCCTTAATGCTAAACCATGCTCCAAAACCCCAGCGACACACACACACGCCTTGCCGTACCTTTCCCAGCCAATAGCGCATCGAAATAGGTGGCCACCTCGCGGATCTTACGGAATCGCGAAATCCGCATTTGTGTTACGTTGCGTTACGATCGTTCGTTGTGTGCCCTCCCCAGCACCCTGCTTCCGCATCAACCCTTCTCTTTTGACACGGTCTTGTCAAACGAGGTTCAGCCAGAACCGCTCCTTTTCTCGATGGTCGATCGGGGTTTTCACGCGTCGCCACTGATTTCTCACCTTTCACCCAGCCTGCCACGAACGATGGACGGTTCCGGCGGTTCCGTGAATTGTCTATTTGTTAGGTTATTGCACGATTTTTCTTGGAAATATGTGGGAAAAAATGGGAGAACAAACCGAAACCGCGACGAAACGATTCCTTTGCTCTTTCTGCCGTGCTGACACACACACAACTGCACACTACCTCTTTACGAAACCGCATGTACACGGGTAGAGCGAGACGGCACAGCGTGGTCGCCTCGTATGGAATGCGTGCACAGAAGCGATGCGGCATGATGTAGTATGCCCAGGCGTCCGCAAGGTGGCGTTGGTGCGGTTTGTTGAAGGTCTGTTGGTGTGCGTGATTACTCTCTGATTTTCGCCATGATGGGCAAAGCGTCGGGCGAAATGGTTCGAAACTGCTAGGTGAGCTGTCATTTGTTTTCGAAATTTATTTTAAATTTATTAAGCTGGCCGTTGAGAAAGACAATACCTGCGAGCCAAGAAATAGTTTGATCAATCCGTTTTAATTGGTCACCCCAAAAAAAAAGGTGTGGTTTTGTGACATGCAAAATCCAGATGCTTTTCTTTTTTCTTCTTTATCCGCACAATAACTTCAAGAGGTCTAGGCCTGCCATTTCCGGGTTTCTTTGACTTTACCTGTAGCCGGATATTCAGTCCAGCGTAAGGGGGATTAGTCCGGATGGAATTTTGGATCCTGTCCTGTCCTGTGAAGATCGGCACCGCCTCCAACACCCGAACGAGCTGCTCCAGCCTTTCTTTAGCCAAAATAAATAAAACCAAAATCATTGATTTGCATGATAATTATACAATCAATTGTTTATTAGATTTCCATGATTTGTTTCTATGCTTTTACTTTTCTTTGATTGTTACTAAATATTTTGATAAATCATGAAAAGGAGACGTATCGTGACGAACGAACCTGAGACAATATATAACTTTTATGATTTTTATTACATACGCCTCTGTGACATGGACTTTGTCCAAAACTGACGAAACCATCCTTCCCGCGTTCGAGAGGAAGATGCAGAAGGATGTTTGTTCCCGTATGTGTGGAAGCACAATGGAGGAGAAGCTGATACCTGTAAAATGCACTCACTATAGTACTATCGTGAATTAGACTCGCCTGGCTCTGTTGCAGTGCTCATGTCATTAGAATGGCACCGGACGACCTGTAAAGTGCTTTTAGTTCGTCCACTTGGGCAGAGGAAGTGGGGTATGCCCAAATTGAGGTGTACTTATGGCGTTGGATACATGCACCGAACAAGCCAATAAGATTAGTAGACGACGACCCTGGATCGTTGGGCAGTTTGGAGCACTCCTTCAGAAGACCAAGACGCTAAAGCGGTTGTAGCACCGGGTAAGTTAGTACATATTTAATTGGATATCTTTCAAAACGTTGTAAATGTACGTCGTAGTCAACCGAGAAGGAAAAGAAGAAGTAGCAAGGGTATAACAATGCTGCTTATTAGTGTAAAATAGCAGAAGAAAGCACTTCTGGCCCATCCTTGTCATCGAGAAAGCTGAACATGAAATATTAAAACAGGAAGTAAGGCAAGGAAAGACAACACAAACGCATTTAGACGTGTTGGATAACATGTAATTCCATTGTTCTTGTTACTGTTTCTGTTTTATTGTATTTACGTAAGCTGGAGAATGCCACCATTTATGATGTAGCCTTGCACTTCTCAGAAGAGCTGGGCCATTTTACAACTACTAATATCTTACACATGGTAATCAACGTGCTTGATGCAATCGACAAGAAATATATAGATATGTTAGCACACAACGTAACCGGGATAATGGTCCGTGCTTCAAAAAGCTGCATGACTTGATTAAGTGGTAAAATGTCTACTTGTGAGGTTAGAAAGACAAATAAAAAATACTTAACATCAATACTACCAACAAATCGTTGACTCACAACCGGTCTCCACTATTGCAACCTGTTACACAATGGGCGAACTGTTTTTTCCGCTTTCCGTACCTTGTTACATGAAGAAACTATACTCTCTGACTAACTATCTGGTTCTGGATTCGTAAAAAAAACAAACAAAAACGTAAACGTATCACTGACTGTAAAACTAACCAAATGTAGCAGTAAACTTAACATCTTAAGAGCTAAAATCTAGTGCGCACATAACACCTTGTTGCTTGCGGAGCACAACTAGTGGTAATTTTAAAGATTTGCATTGATTCACTGACTATATATGTTTTCCTGATGTCGTACTTCGTACTTCTATCATTTCATTACTTCCAAACAATCATCTTCACTCGTTCGCTTGTCCTAAAACATACTTATTTCCTGTTTTTTCCTATCAAACCTTCCACTCGAAACCGTTCCACAGGGGCATTCACAACAGTACGATTAACAAATAATATCACCAATTCGCTTATCTAACAAATCCATTCGTCTCCGTGCTCCGATCACGTGCCAGCAAATGAGCACGTAATGCGTAGTTTCGGTCAGAATTATTGTACCAAGGGCGTTACAGCTGCCTTCGCAGCTCCCGTCTGAATGCTTGGAGTGATTTCCGATGATCGACGGGTTGCGGCGTTCGAACCGGCACCCTCCTTGCGCGACTGCAGCAATGGAGGCAGAAATATTTTACTGGTACTTTCGATGTTGGCCCGACACAATGGACAGCGGTCACATCTGTGGAAAAAAGGAACAAGGGCAGTCTTTTTTTAGTGAACATTCGCTTTTACCAAATCTATTCAATGTACTTACTGTATGGCGCAAGCTCTACAGGCAGTCATGTGACCGCACGGCAGGAAGGTAGTATCGATCTCACCATCCGCACAGATAGGACAGGTGATCGCTTCCCGTATCCGTTCGTCAAGCAGCTTCTCGAGCTGTCCGGATTCGTCCTGTCGCGCTCGGAGGCTTTCCTCCAACCGGCCCAGAACCGCAGCAGGTGTTTCCTTATGCTCATCAGCACTCGGTGCAATCTCGATACCGCGTGCGTGTAGTGTCCGCCGTGCAGCATCGTAAACCTCCCGACAGGTGCGCTGAATGTCGAACACGTACCGTTTGCCGAGTTCCGTGTCTTCATTGAACATGGACACGATTGTGCCTTTGAGATCGCGTATGAACTGCGTCGTTACGATCGGGCGCACCGTTTCGCACGAGTAGAAGACGTGCTTTTCCGTGATTGCCCGGTACAGTGATGCTGCCGTCCGGTGGTTCGGTAACTTTAGCTCCACGTGCGTCTCCTCGTGGTTCTCGTTCATGTACGTTAACCGGAAGGAACGCTTAACCGATTTGGCCGCCTTTACAGCGGTGAATGGAACGCTGCAATGAGAAAAAGGAAATAAAACGTTAAGTACGCGTACTGCTTTT
The DNA here is from genome assembly GCF_943734725.1 of Anopheles marshallii. Lineage (NCBI taxonomy): Eukaryota > Metazoa > Arthropoda > Insecta > Diptera > Culicidae > Anopheles > Anopheles marshallii. The sequence goes on along the minus strand of NC_071326.1, from coordinate 40,113,055 downwards.
CATCACCACAGTCGTTCACTCCTTACCTATATTTTTCATCGTCCTTAACAATCGTAAGTCCGTGCGGACTGACGCCAATTTTGCACACTACCGCCGGTTCGGCCATCGTTACACCCTCGAAAATTTCCTCGCCATATCCGACCAGGCTGCAGATCTCCTCTAACAGCCAGTACTGCGCGGACGTTGGTGTCATACGAATGCGCGACAGCTTCTCGTGCTCCTGAGCAATTTGCTGATAGAAGTTGCCCGGCTTGAGAACTACCTCCGCCGATTGATCCTCATCGGCATCTTCAAATGCAGGTCGAAGTGCACCATAACGGTGGTAGATATTCTTTGGTGCGTTGGTTGGTCCATCACCCATCGATTGGGAACCGGTGACTTGACCAGCGGCAGGAACACTCTCATCCTGCTGAATCCCCGTTGGCGTAGTGTTGCCGCTGCTCTGCGAGCTAACGCTGCCACGTTTACATTCGATTTCGGAACATTTGCGTTTCGATGGTCGCCGCAGCCCTTGCGCTGGTCGTCGATCGGGAGATGAAGTGGTCGAACCGGAACCGGCTGCGATGGGTGTTTCGGCCGCACTTGGCACCTTGGCCGGATCGTACTTGTAGCCATCTGCTTGCAGCAGCAGTGCCGCCAGGTAGGCCGCATTAGCCCAACTTGCTGGTCGCAAATGGCCATCGAACAGCTCCTGGCGCGCCTGCATAAAGAACAGGGTGCGTACGCTACACTGCAGTATCAGGTGGGCCGGTACCCAGAACTTGACACGGAGCGAAAACACGATCGGATGGGTACGATCGTTCGTGTAGAGATGGAGCGGATTGCGCAGGTTGATCCATTGCTTTGCGGTACACTCGTCCACGTCCGCCACACTGTCGCCATCACGTACCGGGATCAGCCCGAAGTAATCGGTTTCGCAGATGATACCGAGATCAGCACACACCTGCAAAACAAAATCGAAAATACATCTTATTAGTATACTGTTTTGATCGTTTTGTTTCATTCGCATCATGCACTAATTCTGTTGGTGATCCGCTCAAGATCCAATCGTACTAAAACGTTCCAAACAACAAAGCGTCACATTCTTCATAGTAACAGATACGGCAAATGAGGTTCCTCATGCAAATGATCTTCTCTTTTTATCGTTCTCTTTCTCTCTTTCTTACTTTCTCTCTCCCTTATTGCTGTCCCAATTGATCACCGTTGGTGAAGAACATGTTTATCATTCATTCACCCCGTTTGATAACAGCCACAAAACTGGCTGCTACGCAATAGCAAAATCCTTTGTTCTCGGCTTGCCAGCACTCCCGGATACGGGAACGTTATTCTAAATTCCCCACCACGAACGTAATCGTTTGCACATCTGCTATCCATACTCGCATTAATAACCTTCCATCCAGACCATCCCAAAACCATACGCGCTCTGTCGTTCCCATTCCTCAGCCACGATCGAAAATCCCCCCGGCGAGTGGTGTGTGTTTTACTAGCTCCTCGAGCTCATCTTTGCCGAAGTGTCGAAACTTGAAGCCATAGGCCTATATGCACACCCTAGCTAGACACACGCTGTCCAATTGCTTATCACACAAACGGAGAATGTGCAGGGTAATTAACACTCTGTTCGTTCCTTCTTATCAGCAGCGCAAACCAAAAACTCGCCCCTCCGGTAGGGTTGAGCTTAATAAAGTGGTAAGGGAAGAGGCGGTGGTACGCGTCTGCTATCGCTCGATAAACAACAACCACACACGATATGAAGGCGTGAGACAAACATTTACCTTACGGCGGCCATCTTGAGTTCGATTGGGAATCGATGATGCACCCGCCAGTAGGAGTGTGAAGTAAAGACAAGGATGTTTGATGTGGAGTCTCAAGTGGAAAGATGAGTGTTGGTAAGAAAGCTCTCGAGTTTACATTACATAAATACGCTAACCTTTTTATGTGTATGTTCCGTTCAATAGAGCCATCATTCCTCATGCAATTGCCTCCTGACGAAGCGTTCACTGTCAGAGCAATGAGGATGATCCTCCTGCTTGGGCTTGCAAACAATCGTGGTAGATGTTTTCATCATTACGACATTAATAATGCTTTAAATGAGTTTGGGCTTGCCCACACAACAAAAAAAAAACGACACCCACGAAAGCTTTTTGAAACTTCAGCTCAGTGGTTTTACGCAGAGTGTCGCCGGAAATTCACCTCAATTACTATGCGAATTCTCCACAAACCAATGCGAGGTGGTACTAAATCATCCACACAATTCGTTTCTTTACGTCGTAACGTCGCCCGAATACGCAAGTTCATTCAAGCAAACAAGTTAAACATCCCTCTACGCGTCTTTTAAGAAGGGAGGATCAAGATGAAATCGATGCTGGGGATCTTATACCCTGGTGGTGGTGGATGGTGGTTGTTTACGAAACATCAACCTTCCTTTTCGCTTTTCGACGGACGAACATAAAAAAAGACCAGCGGATACATACAAAAGTTGATTTGAATAAGAAAAAGGCACCAACCAGTTCCGATACGAATGTTTATTTTTGCAGGTGTCCGCACGTCCACGTACCGGTTTTCGGTAGAACCGTACGTCGGCGACACCCACCACCAGCCCATCCAACCAACTAACCCACCAACAAAAAAAAAAACAAGTTGTGTCGCGCTCGGTACCCGATTGGAATCGATGAAAATTAAGTTTCACCGTTTCCGAACCACCGGAACACGGTGGCAAAGTGTGTTGGGGTTCGAAAATAAGCTCCCAAAAGGGTCGTCAAAATGTACTGGTGCCCAAGTATATCGGGGCGCGAAGAAAGAAGCACAACCATGGCAGCGGAAAGTGTGTGGCACTACTACCGTACGTTTATGGGTCTTGTGGGTTCATGTGTCCCCCCAGCATCGCGTGGGATGACCCACATTTGTGGCTGAAAGCGCTAAGAAATCGGTGCCACCTTCTAACAGAAGCACGCTGTGTAGTGCGGGATTACCCTTGTGGATGAGATTGTGGGATAAATTATGGTTCCTCCATTAGACAACGGTTCGATTTGCAAGGATATCACGTATCAGCTCGCCCAACAACAACTGTGATACAAGATTTGCTTGAAATCTACTGTAGCGGATGTTAGGTAATGCAATAATCCAGACAATATTTAAATCTTGCAAGATGTAGAAAGTTTCCATTGTCAACTGGCGGGGTACGCAAGCCCAGCGAGATATAGAGAAATCATTAGCTCCCAACTCGTGGAGCTACTTAAAACGTCAACTTTACACTCCGCGTTACACGGCTGAGTGCCACCCCAAACCGCATAATGCCGGTTGGACTTTGGACCCTTTGTGTTTGTTTTCACAATGTAGCTTCTGGGCTTCTCCTCTTTCCCTGCGCACGGGCTTGGGCACATATTAAATGGCAATTTTATTACTTTTTTTTATTACCTGTGCGTGAGTCGCGACGACTTCGATACATTTAACAAAATGACCCACGCATACAGCACGTCATGTGCCGTTGTCACCGTGTGCTTTGTCTCGCGTCCTATCCCAGGAGAGGATGGCGTACACAGCAGCAGCAGCACTACACTGTAGGACTTGTTGTGTACCTTAATTGAACGAAACGAGCTTATCAGTCGATAACAGAATATTCAACGATTCCTTCCACCTTCCTCGTGTGAAGCTTAATTGACCACTCCACAAAGCAACAGCTGCTATAGGAGGAGAGAGCGAGCTTACAGCGGCAGATAGCGATCGTAGGTGCGTCAAGTGTTTGTTTTAATGGACGTCGAAGAAGAACAACAGGTTTCTTCAGTGTTTCTATATGCATCATCCCAACCTGGAGCTGGCTGATTTAGAATAAAGCAGCTCTTGCCGATTATATTCCCCTAAATTGCTGAAGTGTTTACGGTCTATGAAAATGTCGTAAAAAATTAAGGGCCAGCTGTAAAACAACGAACAAAGAACATCGTAATCTTCCACAGCGTGTAATGCTTCTTTAGCTCATCCACATGCTGCTCCAAATGTCTGTGTGGTGCTTTGCCGCGTCATTGACATTGAGGCTTGCATAAGCATCGACGGATGTCCTTCAACGGATGTGATACACTACCACCACACGACAACAGTAGGTCGCCCGAAATCTGTACGATTTAGAAACAATTTTCACAAACCAGCTTATCGATTATTAGTGTAAGAAACATTCCCAACATTCTCCCAACTGATATTTTCATAAAAAAATATCCCAAAAAAACCGATTTTTTGTCAAAATGTGTTACATTTCCTTGACCATGTAAGTATAATGTGGCCCACACTTCTGTCTCTGGGTCGCTTACGCACACATTTCTCACCGTTGGGCTGTCTCTTTTACCACCGGCACTGGCGTTGCTCATCGCGTTTTTATCGCTACTTTACCGGCAGTGTGTGCGCTGCACTTCTCCAAAACTATGAAAACTTTGGACTTTGCACGGTTTGTACGGACGGCGAACGGTGTTTTGGACTTTGGACCCATTCAAGCAGCGAACCGAATGGCAACGGCAGCACGGCTGTGTGTTGTGTTCCACTGTACGGGCAAACGCAACACACACACACGCGCGTGTAGTGCTACTAGTTTTCTGTGTGGCACCTGCTGCACATTGCCAATTTGCTACATTTGCGACCGTATTTGGAGATGTGTAAACCTTCTCTCTCTCGCTCGCTCTCTTTCCGTACTCCGTGAATGGCCCCGGCAAGCTAAAGGAGCTAACTGCTAAAAGCTGGCCTAAAAGGAAGGAACTAATCGCTAGCAACCAAACAAACTCAATCGTCGTACAGCGCCTTTAACGCCAGCACCACGCGGCAAGGGGAGGCTGCTGGTGGCACAATCACACAAAGAAACGTACAGAAGAGTGGAATAGTGGTGCCCCTGCGTTGGACAGTATAAGTGTAAAGCCGGCCACACATACCTGCGGGATCGCGGATCGTTCGCAGATCTTTAATACCGCGGCTCTCACGCATATACACATCTGCACATCCGAAAGCACAGTGCTTGAAAAGCTGAATCGCGGATTAACGAACAGCGGAACATGAAATGTTGGGTTGGATATGGTAGGGAAGGGTAGTCACGGTAGTCACGTTTTCAGCACAACGTCCCCTACCTACCTTTCCCGCTAACCCGTGCAGTATAGAGTTGGGGTTTCACACACACAACCATCGACGCACTTGCCGGATAAAATCGGTCTAGCGCTTGTTGCTAGGCGACCGGCTGAAGGCGAACACAGTCGAAAAAGAAAGAGAAAATCGATCAAAGTCCACCAAAGGCTGCTCGGCCAGCGGCAAGCGAACGAATCGATCAAGCACGATCGTAAGTGATCGCACCGCGCCGATGACATCACCGCATGGAATGCACTGCAACGCGTCAGTTGCTGCGAGTCACGCTGCGATCATATGGAGCAGCACGTGTTCTTGTCCGGGTCCGGGCCAATTAGTGGCGATCTTTCGCTCTCTAACGATACCGATATCACACTACCTAGTTGTGCTCCGACCGATCGCCGATGCAAAATCACCGATAAGACCAACGAGATTCCTTCACTCGATTCCACACAAAAAAAAAAACGCACACTCTCTGTGGATAAAAAGTGCCGGCTCAAAGTCCATCCGTTAAAGATGTGTGGTTTGGTGCGCACGGGCGGAGGCGTACGGTTCATCCGTGCCGTTGACATGGTCCTAATTGAAGGTTACGTACAGAATCCATCGGTGGCAGCTGTTCGGGCAAAACTCACAATGTCATCATCGAGCTCGAGTGGGATAAATTCGAAACTTCTGGCACATCATCACCATCAGTACGTTTTATTTGTCAACTCCCCGTTGCAGTTCTTCTCCGGTTGCTGGTCTCGTGTTGGCAGTGTTTGCTCAAATCACTTGACTCGTCCAAATTCGTGTGCCCTCTTTGTCCGGACACACACACACACACGTTTAACGAGGGTCGTCGAATGAGCCAAAAGATGGGGGATTGATGAAATTATCATGCACCAGGATAACAGCGGAACGATTCTTCACAATTGGACACATTCACTCGGCAAAGACTTTTTCGCGTGTAGTGCCACACTTTCGGTCATCACCCAATACGGACAGTTATTGCTATTTTACGCTGCTGGAACGTTGCCATGCAAGGGTGGTGGTGGTGGCGCATGTTTGTAGCCGTTCAACTGCCGGGGCAAGGATCTGTGCCGCGTTGGCAATAATAGAGCACAAAACTACCAACAGAGACACAGACGGGTACGGGGCAGCTAGAAAAGGACCCATTTGTTTACCGCACACGGCTCCACCAAATCGAATGGAACGAAACGCTGACGGGTCTAACGATTTAACAATTCTACCATTATAAATGCAAATCTTCTTCCTCGCACGGTACGTGACCGTGGTTTTGAATAATCGCTGCCTCTAGTCGACCGTTTGGGACAATCTCCCGGGTGGTTCAACGATAAACAAACCGTATGCCCTGAACCGGCACACAGATGTCCCGGTGCAAAGCGATGTCGAAGCAAATGTCAAACAGAGGTTAAGTGAAGCATTTGTGTAAAATTGTAAACCACACCGTGTGCCATGCACAAAGCATGACTAATTCCAATAAATTCCAACAACCTACATATACATCGACCTATCATCATCATTCTACTACTGCTGATAATAAACTCTGGACGTTTATATATTTTTTATCAATCCCCAATAAACATTGCGTGGAACACGACAATGACCTTAGCGCTGCACGTTTTCCCATCATGACAAATCGAACACACGTGTAAGGTGCGCGCGAGTCACACCGTGCATTGCTAAAAGCGTTCAAAGTCCAACCGAAGTGGAGGTGTGAAAAATTGACCACCAAATGTGCTAATAACTTTGTGACGATTAGTTAATCCCGTATGTGCAACATAAGAAGTCACTTCCCGCTGCACGAAACAGTACAAACAAACCCGGACCGGGGATTGGACATTGGAGGCAGCTCCGAAATATCCGCACTTGCCCGGTTTAGCCGGAGAAGCAGCTTAGTCCGGAACTGAACTTCTTGCTTCGCCATGGATCAATAACCACAAAACAGCAGGATTATGCAGACTTGTGGGAAACACTCGTAGTATTTCGTCCATGTCACCATCCGTTGCCGTTTTGGAGCTCACCGTACGGGAACCCACTTTGGCAGCACTAATCAACGTCCAATAATCTTATCAGCCTAGAAGGTGACTAAGTGACTTTAGTAAAAATCGGGTGAAGGTGAGAGGCACAAACAAAATACCCAGGCTGGATTAGGGCAAGTCTCGTGCAAGCTCCGCTCGGGCACCGGGTCACGGTTTTGGTCGGGGAAGTGTGCGAAAAATGACCAAATCCAGAGAGAGACTGATAAATGGCTGTTGTGTGTGGGCACGTCTAATTGAGCCGTTGTTTTAATCTAGCGAAAGGGAACTATGAAAATTCCTGCAGTGTAAACCATGAAACCAACCATGGGGCGACAGCTTTGTGAGCGGATTAGTAGACTAATTTGGCCGGATGACAGGACAACTTCACACCTAAGCGGGCACGTTTCCTTTTTCTGCGAGAGATTACCATGTTTGTGATGCTTTTGATTGCGTTACCCAATTAAAGGGGATTTCCCATGCGAACGTTTTCTAATTAACATGATAAGGAAATACTGATGTCAAAACGGCTAATTGGAAATTGAGCTTACGATTTTAATTTTAGAGGGAAAACCCTTTAAACACAATTACGCCCCATTGCGGCTCGATAATTAATATCGCAGCCTACTACAAAGCGGCACTTTAGCTACAAAAGAGAGTGTAGAATAAAAAAAAACTATCCCCAGCAGCCTTTCCGTGTCAGAGAACTCGTGCCGCTGGTCACGTAACGCATTCGATGTAACCTTGCCCAGATGCAATTACAAGCTCCCCTCTCAAATTAATCACCCAATCAGTACCGTGCGCTGGGGAATTCTGGGCAGATTCTGACGGTGGATCGTTAGGTCATCTTCGCACTCGTGTTGCGCCGACATGTGAAGCAAAAACTAACCTCACTTTCAACACAAACCGGTTCCGAATTGCAGCTCAGCAACAGTGCCGGTAACGAACAATGGCAACAAAGCTCCCTCTTTATGGGTGGCGTTTTTCCATCATTTTGCTGTGGTTTGTAGCCAAGTTTGGCACACAAGTAACACGTTGGTATATCGACCTGGTAACGAACCCATGGTGGCGTGCATAAGCAAAACGGTAAAGTGCACCAGTGTGCAGTTTTAATGATGTTTTGCTGGTGGCCATCATTTCCACGCAGGAAGCGAAGCTGGTAGCAATTTCGGCTTAACTAGTTGTGCTTAATAGTGGACCAAAAAAACAAATGGTTTCGCCACCCCAAAATTGCATTGCCAGGGCTTTTTCAAATAAAAACCATTTCAGTAGAAATTGGAAGCTGAAATTTCGTTGTTTTGTAACGAATTGATTTGGTTGTTTTGGAGGAGATTGGATACAGTAATCGAATTTTTGAATCATTCATGGATAAAGTGGAGTTCCGATTTAATATGAAGGTTTTTTTTTATATATTTTGTTAGCAGAAGCTGCTGAATTAAACTTTATCAAATTACTCGCAACAACCTGGTGGAAAGAAAAACTAAACACTAGACTAAAAACACATTAAAAAGCAATAAAACTTTACACACCAGAAGGAAATATTAAACAAACAAACCATTTGCCGCCAGGAAGAGAGTTTTAATGGATTCCAAAAGTGATCCTCTGTAATGGGATATTAGCGAAACGGGCATCTTTTGGCCCCAAAAAGAAAGATGTCGCTCTCTATCTCGCTATAAGCAAATCCCGCAACAGTTGAAGTTTGTAAGGGTTTAGTGCGTGTTTTTAGCGTGTTTTTTGCGCCTATTTCTCTACCTCGCTTTACTTCTGCTGGGGCTTTGTTTTGTTTGCCTTCATGTGTTGCGGCCATGCGCGAATATCCGCGGTCTTTATAAATGCCATGGCTCTTTTTGCACGTTTACCCGCTCAGAAAGAGAGCGCTTGACACGCTCGCCTATCTGTTTGTATCGCGAGTGTGGGGCTCAGTTGAGTGTGGGGGGACTTTTGCTGCTGTTGTTGGTATCTTGTCTCGGGGGGTTCGAGACGCGCACCATCCCCCGTCTCTGTCGGGCACACTCACCGCGTCGAGCGGAGTGTTTTCCCCCCCCCCCCCCCCCCCTTTCTTAGCGACTTTCCGGAGCACATGGTCGGCGAGTGATCTTCGCGCCGGGTCCAAAGTCCGACTAGGTTTTGTATGTAGCTTCCTCAGCCACTCGCATCCACCCACCCCAACCACATACCCCATCCCGCTTTCGCCCACCGGTGTGTACAAACATGCTGGCACACATTGGACCGGCGTTTGTACGCGCGAATGTATTTTTGCCTTCGGGTTGCATTTTTGCACACAATTGGAAATGTGAGGCACGCTTTGCCGGTCGCGTACCGCGCGCTGATCGTATGTGGAAGTGAATGAAATGTATAATCCCTATATTGGTACGATTTTGAAGCTGCATTGGATACGAATTTTCGTTTTCAAATTTTGTCTTTTGAGGAAAGCCGCAGTAAACACTAACCAATCAACACTTTTTGAAGAGTTATAATCAGTTTGAATACTTGTTGGAGTTCGTGCTACAAAATAGGTTTGAACACTGTTGGATCAACCTGGAAAGAATTGTTTAAACACAAAAAAATAACATAATTAAAATGAGGAGTAACAGTCGAAATGCCCCAAAAGGACTGATCCGGTGGAGGTTGTAGCGTTCATAGCAGGTGTTGCAACTCGTTCCTAAGCCAGCAACCATAAAATAGTGCATTTGATACACTGCAACACTAAACGATCTAAAGCACGATCGCATTTTAATTTTTCGTAAGAACACTCATCTGTCGTTCTCTGCCAAACCCTCCTTCTCTCTGGTGCCAAACACATTTTTCTTAAGGTGGCTTTCCTTTTTTTTTTGGCCACCCGTCCCGTGCAACACCACCACCACCAGCCCAGCCCACCAGCATCATGCTCACCGAGGTCGAAGAGATAAAAATAAAGTTTTATTTTTACGACATTTTACACAAACGAAACAGAACCGTGGATCAAACCAGCCTTCGAATTGGTGGCGGTCTCGTGTGTTTGTGAGTTTGCGTCTTCGTGAGGAAAAATACAATCCACCTTCCATCTGGCCACCGCTACTACCCTCGCCCTATGCGCACAGCATCCACACAACTGCATCCACTCTGAGTGCGTCGGATTTTGACTCTGGCCGAGAAGAGTTTAAGCGCCACCGAAAAGAGAACGGGAAATACATTAAGGGGCTTCTGTATTGTTAGTCGATCGCGTTTGGCCTTACCGTTAAAACCATATTTTTGGTCCGTATCGACTTATGGACTGTATGAGAAACACACAAAAACAGCAGTGAAAGTGATGATAATCTCCTCACCCCACACACCAACAAAACCGCTTGTGCAAATGCAATTTGCATTTGCATCGCTAGTTGTATGCATGTTGTCGTCGAATGTACTTCATTTTTTTGCTGTACCAGTTCAACCCAACTCTCCCCCCCCCGGGCACACAGCTACAATCACACGACAAACAATGGCGGCAACCGCGGTCAGTCAACCCGGGGAGAGGGTTGAGATCTAAAACCCTAAGTGGACGCGCGCAAACTCTATCGCCGGTTGCCATCATCGGGCGGCCCCCAGCAACAGTGGCGCAGTGGATGATGACGATGATTGTAAGGCTCGTTTCACAAATGCTCGCACTGTACAGATGCAGCCTTAGAAATCCAAACCAATAATCACATCCCATTGCATCGCGCGCTCGATGGCCGCACGATCGGAAAATCGCAACCATCTCCCGGTCATAACCAGTGCGGCGCGGGCAACAAACGGCATGTCGGAGAGTCTAAAGGGGAAGGTTGTTCGTTTTACCGTTAGCGTCAAGGGATGTTGTGGTTTGGGGCCCAGCATGGCAATGGAATTATTGAACAACACGCGGGCAGGAAGCAAATAAAAACAACCAAATACGGTGCCCCGTTCGGTCTGAACTACGCTATTGTAATTGTGTACCGGAGGATTATTATTTGCGCGAGAATCGAAGGTGACCGGCAGACACAATGTGGGAGGCACCGAGGGCTGCCTACAGTGGCATCGATGTTATTATTCTATGGCAGGCAGTGCCGAGAATACCATGAGCCCTTGAAGCGATAAGCTCATTTGCAACACGATGGGTGGACGTTTGAGAATTGTACCGAAAACTTACACAACACACAATCCAGCAGAACCGCAACGAAAAACCGACCTTTGTGGGGTGTGATTTTATTCCACCTTGAAACTTTCCACACAAGGTTATGTCGCTCGTGGGGAGGGGGTGGTGGTGTTTGTACTACGCCTAAAACGCGAGGTGCATAACTTCTGCAGAACTTTTATGTAGCGTAACTTTTATGTAAGTGAGTTACCTCTTTGAGGAGAAGAATTTGTTTGTCCGACATTTTCGTAAATATGCACAAGCGGAGCGGTACGCATGTTTGAGTGAAATAAAACAATATTTCTTGCTAACCAACACAGCTCGGTAGGCAAACCTTTGCGTAACTTGGTGTAGTAACGGTTGAGATGGAATTGGTTATCGAGAAATCTGTGCTGTTTAAAGATCAACACAATTATTGTTCAATTATCTAACACCTCTTAATCATCCTGCACAATGAGCGACTCCATTATCTGCAATTAAAAGCTCTTTTAGACGTTTTGTTTCAGTTGAGACTTGATCCCAATCCGACCGTGATGTTGGGAGCTGTACATTATTGAATGTACTATTTGACAGGACAAAATATAGCAATCACAATAAGGTATTTGAATTAAAGCTGTCGGTATAATTGTAATATTTTTAAAATATCAAAGATCCACGAAATATCAATGCATGATGATGACAAGATCAAGCCATGTCCATTAGTGGGGTAGATCACGCTCTAAGCCAGTTTTTTGTATGCGTTTTGACGTTTCCAGGTTTATCCGCTTACAGCTCGCCATACAAATGGCAAGCCGAGTTAAGCCTAGGAAAGAAGGATTAGATTGGTTTCTCAATGAAAGTACCCAAGTACCCAAAACCCAAACTCGACAAATGTCAAAACAAAAAATTTGCTAGCTGGTCTGAGCCAGCTTTGGCCATGTTTCCCGTGTGCGAAAAAGGTAAACAATTTTTGTTTAACGAAAACAACTAAAAAAAGATTATTTTAATAATCAGACTAGTATATTATTTCATTGCATTGAAATTAAAATTAAATTACTAAACTTAAATCGATTTTCCTCAAATTGTAGTTTACAAAAATGATCACTTGTGTCATTCTTTATGTCAAAATGCTATGTCCTTTACGAATCTGAACAGAATGATACAGCCCGGTACCTGGATTATTTGACAGATACAGGCTTAAAGCTTAAGCTTTCTAACTTTTGGGATGATCTACCCCAGTGTTTGATGTTTGATTATGAAACCTTTGTAAGCAGGAATGAGGAGATCTGTTATCGAATTTCTTTCAATCTTGAGAATAATGCTTTTTACCTACTAAACAGTACTTACTGTCCATGTGGAAGACCTAAATAGACGTTACGGGCAGGGTCGTCCGGTGTCATTCTTATGACGTGATCAACCCTTCCACTGTACGACAGTAAGTTCGCCGCACAGCTCATAGAGCAAGTCTTTAAAGCGGTTCCCCCATTGTCCTTCCACACATACGAGGCCAAAAATCCTTCTGAGCATCTTCCTCTCGAACGCGGCTAAAAGAAGTTTCGTCAGTTTTCGACAAAGTCCATGCCTCAGAGGCGTATGTGAGTACTGGAGCTATATAGGTTCTATATAGTCCCAGCCGGGGACTCAATTCCTGGTCTTTAATCAAAGGAAAGCTTGTGTACATAAAATAAAATTAATTTCCTGCCGTTACTAATGGTGATGGAAGACTCACGAACAATACGAGGAGTCATTCGTCTAATGAATTCGTTGATGTGTGTGCCGTACTCATTAGCCAGTAAAATGAGATTCGCTATGTTTGCCGGCGGTACTGGTAGCAACAGTAATGAAAAATACCGAGCCGTGGCAAACACTCGCCTACCTAACCACCATCCCTATCGCTCTCTCTCTATCTCTGTTAACTGCGGTTCTGTTAGATTAGCTAATCAATTCTAACCGTTGTACCGGTTAAGTGTGCTGCCGGGGTCTAGATCGCGTTTACTTCCTACTACCTGTAACCTACACCTTTGGGGCTTGCTAGACCAAAGGATGCTAGGCTTTATCGAGCCTTCTTCTGGTGCTGAGGCCTAGAGTGCCGGTGGACCGGTTTGACAGTCACGTCAAGGACGTGGGCAGGTTCCTTTGTTGCTTACAGCTCATTATTTTCTCGCTTCGTCTTTCAGTGTTTGGTGAGGGATTTGTACCAATGACTGCCGACACACGAATGCCATCCCTCCGTGCGCGGTGGTAGGCAGTGAACGACCGTGCGTTGCCTTTGAACAAAAAAAACGTTCTGGAAAGCCACCAGAAGTACTAAAAAAAAAAAACAAATACTTACTAATTACTCGAGCACACATAAGACTGGTAAATGGCCCCGACGCCGGTTTCTTCTCGCATGTAACGACCACCGCACAAAGACGCAAGGAGGAAGGTGTGTCTCGCCGGGAACACTTCCGTGGGTGGCTTAATTCTACTGCGCGCTTGTGAGTGCGTTTTATTCGATTTTGTTTTTTGCTACATTCCTTCGATGATTCGTGTGGCTAGCGCACGTGAGCCAGCAACGGCAATGGTTGACGAGTTCTGTTTTCTGTGTGATTGTGTGTCAAATTTCTTTGTTTGTTTGCGCTTCGCCGGTGACCAGCTAGTATTACTCGCCATTCGGCGTTCCCAATCGCACACCGGCAAACGGTGGCCAAGCAGAAGAATAAGGCTTAAATGCGCAGTAGCGTATAACGCGACAATCACCTTTTACACCGATAACGCACCCCTGAAGTACCGCGACCTCTTCTGCAAACCAAATGGCGAGGCGATCGTTTATCAAGCCGATGCGCCTTGAGGTTGTGCGTTCACAAGGCATGGGCGCCGATGTCTCGGTAGGGTCTGTTATAAAGAAGGAAGGTATTTGATACTGTGGTTTGAATGGTTGGTTACCCAATTAAGATTCTGTGCTTTATCTCTACTGGCACTGTAAGGCACTGCTGCGCAATACAAAAAGAAAACATCCACGCGGCATATCGGGATCTATACTCACGTTGCGTTCGTTGGTAAAATTCGCGACACCACCAAGGACAGCGCGGCACAAGCACAAGTGGGGAAGGCTGCAGACGGGATGGGGACTTTTGTGTCCTAAAACTTCGCACCAAACAAACCGCCAACAAATAAGACGTTTCACGCATTTCATGTCTAACGGTTGGGACCAATTTGGGTTGGGAAGCGACAGCAGGGCAGATAATAATATTTACCTCCCGTCCGTCCCGAACTAGGGCGATTTGATATGGTTTTGTCAATTGAGCAGAGTTAGCGCTGTGTGTTTGGCTGCGTTCGCGGGACACACATGTTTGTTTGTACAGCTCGGACCAGCGTGGATTGTACGGAAGAGGCCGGAACACGGCGTTGTGTTTCGCGGTGTACACAGTTCGCAAATTGACACAACAAATTCACTTGTCGGGGTTTTGCAACGGATCATCGTCACCAAGTTTCCCCCCCCATGATGTTTTCGATTCGTTAGATTCAATTTAGCGGCCGTAGTTTCGTTTATTAGGGCACTTTCAATATTCCACGCAAGCGAACATTAATGTTTCAGACGGAACAGACAGACATTTGGTGTGTGATTCATTGATGAGCACGCTGTTAATGCGACGGCTGGTACTATCTGAAACCGTTGTTTTGCTGTTAGACAAACGACACATAGTACTTAGCACCTTCCGGATGCGAATTGATACTCTAATTGGAATGGATTGGGTTTTCCCACCCCTCAAAAAAAAATAAAAAAACAAATCCAAAGTCCCCGGGACGCTTTTAGCCGAGGCGATCTTAATGTTGTCCAATGTTTGCCCACCCAAAGGTATCAATTTTGTTAGTTGTCTCCTCAGGTTAATTTTAGTATCAGCCCACCAACACCACCTCCTACCAACGTTCAGTTTGCGTCATCTCCAAAAAAGATCGGTCGGTGATCTTCAAATTGTTACACCCCTTTTTTCCACCCCATATGGACAGCTTCCGTTTTGGGGGGGGGGTGGGGATCTTATCATCGCCGTTTGGATGATGGGTGTGTAGCCAGCGTTTTGGAAAAAAAAGTACACCCAATGATTACAATGTCGCTTCCAACCGAGGTCACCCTAGGTTACTGATAGTAACGACCGCACGTTTGTCGGAGGGGAAAAATCGCCAAACCACTTTCGCTCGGATCGGGTGCCGCTTCTTGGCACGAGATGCTGGGCGCCGAGCAGCAGAAACATTGTTCGACGGAAGTGATTCAACTGTGCACCACATTATGCTTGCGATAACCTTTCGGTGATGTCATAAAGCTGAAGAAGGCTTATCGGGAACTGCTCACTTTGGTCGTTTGGAAAAGCGCGCCTGCAGCTGACCCATGTTGTGCTCTGATAAGCACAACGCATCCAGACATCTGTGACAATGTTGACCAGAGGCTTCGATGGTTTTTTTCTCCTCTGCAACGTCTAAGAAACGTTCTTTAGCTGACAATCTGACACAACCCTTTTGGAATGGGACCTCACACGGACGCACCTCGTTACAAAGTTCAACTTATCATCTGTATTGTCATCTACTAAGTTAATCAATCCCCGGTAAGCTGTCATGTATCACAAACATTAAGCTTGCGTACAAAAATCGCTCCAATTAACCTACATAGACATTGCGTGAGGAGGGGTGACATAGGTGCGAGTATCATAAAGTGGCGATACCAAACCGACCCACCCACCCAAAGGGTTGTTTGCGGTCAACCGATAAGCCTTCGGTCATCTACAGTGGTTAGCCATGCCTTTGAACTTTGCGTTACTGGTTCCGCGGTTCGCGTTTTATTGCAGCCCGCTAATCTATAGACCACCGCTAGAATTGAGGATAAATGGGTCCACTATTGCGAGGAAGCCCGCGGGCACACCGATCCAACGAATGCTGCACCATTTTTCGACTTGTTGCCAACTCTGGTGCGCTAGCGCGAGGCAAACCGGGATGACGATAAGGGTGACATTGAACTGGTTGCAGCGATCTAACTGCTTGTCGTTCAGAACCGTTCCAGCTCTACGAGGTGGAAGCGACCCACCAGAACACACAGAGCCACATTTAAATAATTACGCAAGCGGCATGAACGACACGCCTGCATCTCGATAAATCCCTTCAGTCTGCTTCGTGTCCTCGGGATAGTTTATAGCTGTCCGTCATTAGATTGCGCAATGTTTACAATATAACCTGAAATGGTCGTTATGGAAGCATCCTTCTACCGCTCGGATGAAAATAGAGCCCCGGATGTCCCCGCACATAAAAGATTACGAATGTCTACATTCTATCCAGTTGATTATAACCTTGAGGTGTTGCATTGCTTTGCAACAGTAAGCGAGCCACCTTATAATCCCACCTAACCGACTATATTACCGACAGCAGGTAGATACGACAGTATGACAGTTTATTGGTAGCCGAGATTAACTGAGCAAAGCGTTCATTACACCTTCACCTCTTGAATGTTTAATCAAAGGGAAGCGAAGTTGCAAATAATTATAAGCTCCACAGTACAGACGCTCTAGAATGGCATTACTTGTAGAGGGGAAGTGTTTATTATCCTTAATGCTCACTATCACACTGCTGATATGGCACAAAGAGATTGGGGCTTGTTTGTGACCCGGGTATCAGTGTCATCTGTCAAAGCAATAGGAACAACGCATCCAGACATAGACATAGAAATTTGATAACCCTGTTAATTTACAGCACATAATATCGCAAGTGTAAACAATATTGCCCTCGGAGATCCTCGGATCTTCGCTGTCTGCTATAATAGTATCTCGTAAACTACCTGTGTAAGTAATGGTGGGGAACCCTACAACAGTTGAGTGAAAGGTTCCTAACGTTCTGTCAGATAGGGTAACGAAAAGAATAGAAAAAAAGGCGAAAATAAGGGGGAAATAAGGAGAAAAAATAATGATATACCGATCAAAGGATGCACCGGCGATCTTTTGTAATGTGAGTAAATGAATTTTTATAATTCATCTAATCTAAGTAATAAAAATTCAAACCTATTGGCCGTACCTGTCGCGAGGATATTGTATTTAATTTTATTGTACGCTTCTCTCACGCAGTCACATCTTCAAGTTGCATCATGCCAAAGCTAGTGCTTCCTAGCTAATGAGGTTTCGACGGCTCGAACTTTGTACCCCCGAGATCACTTACGACCCCTTTCGGGGCACCCTCAATTCATTGTGATGATGATGGGAGAGAGTTAGAGATACAAGAACCGTCGGCAAATACCGAAACGATTAGCCCAAATTCATGCGAGGTAAGTGAGCAGGAGTGTACTAAGAAAACAAGCAATCCACCGAGCGCACCCCATCCGTCAGTGACTAATTTTAGTGACCTCTGGCGGGTGTAAGTATTTGTGTAAGTGAGCGGTGTGCCGTACAATGCACCCAACCAACGCACTCACGGATGAAAATGGCGCCCTACTGCCATCACACACTGAAAGCGAAATGATCAAGGAAAAGGTGATTAAAGTGCAGCCGCGAGAGGGACAGCGCACGGATAGAGTGATTGCGAACTTAGTGCTGCCCTTAATGTATTTTGCAGCACTATCGAAGCTCAAAACTCTATAGTTGTGCGAGCGGGCGTGTGCCCTTCGCTGCTGTGTTTTGCTTTGCACTTTTTGCAGTGCAGGAGAAGGCAATAGGAAAAAGAAAACAACAAGCAGCACTTGGTCGCGGCCTAGACTGTCAGGCGCCGCCGCCAATCAGCTGTGGTGCAGAAGATGGGGATGCATTTCACTACTTTAACATGGCCTGCTTGCTTTAACAATTTCCTGAGCGATTGAGCGAACAAGCGGTCTCTATCGGAATCGAAGCAGGCATAGAACAAATTGGACTATGCAGTTTTAGATATGAGCTTAAACACGTACCTTCTCCAGGCACTCCTGGCTGATCCTTTTCGGATCACACTGGACACCGGACGTCGTCCCGTTGGGGAGATTCACCAGGCACCACATTTTGTTTCGACGTCGATCTGCTGGTTACACCGTTGACCCTACCTTAACCCTGAGCACAAGGTCACTTCGATCTTCCGGCAGCGATAAAACGCATCAATCGATTTTCCACTCCACTTTTCCGTTTCACGTTTTCCACCACACGCACACATACGCACGCAAGCTCGATTTTTACGATTGTTTTGCTCTTTGTTTACTGTGCAAACAGCTGTCTTTGCTTTCGTTGGCAGAAGTTATCGATTTTGTTATTAACGGGAACACGCTGTTTTACATAGTTGCTATGCGCGTGAAGTGTGTTTTTATACACCAAATTAAAGAAAACGGTTCGTTTGTTTATTATGTCACCACCATTCGTACGCACAAATTGGTCATTGTCTGCAACCCATATGATTGGTGTACTTTGCAGTTGTTGATGCAGTACCGTCTGATGCATTCGCTTTCTAACACACAATATTCGTACCGCACCATATCCTAAATATGAGCAATCCAGCTATTCGTCTACCGAATTGTTTTTTTTTTTACACTTCTGATCAAAACGTTTGCTTTGCCCAACAGCGTTCACTGGTTCGGAGGCTGTGTTTATTTTCTCGCCTTACCAAGCAGAAAAACTATTTTACGCAAAGAACTACTTAACAACTCGTCAGCACTGTTCTCACACGACTTTCTTTTCTACTGCAAACTTTTTAGCTTTGGTAAATTGAAATCGAAAGAAAGGAACGCTTTGCACGCGCCGTGCAGCAGAGTTTGTAAGTGAATACGCTGAAACAAAACCGTTTTAAATAACGCGAATGAATGTTTGTTCGCTTGCGAGCTACCCAAGGAACAATTTTTACCCCGCAACGAACAGTTTCACTGGTTTTTTTTCCGCTGTGATAAACACATTCGCAGTTGTTACAGGCGGCGTCGAAGAGAAGTACGTGTGTGGATTACTAACTTACTTATACGGCGCTACAATGGCTGCGTGGTAGCTGTGGTAGCGTGGCCAGCTGCAGAAGTACTCTAAACCACTTATAGTCGAGCGCCTTCGTCTGTCAAATTAATTATCCCGGTCTTTTGGCGGACGCATCAACACCATTACTTCATCTCAATGTGGGCCTACTACGCTCTATCCATATGGGTGATACGATAGGACTTTACAGGCTGGACTCCAGGACCCTTGACGATAGAAAAAGGCCCTGAGAGATTTCCATCACCTGTGATGTGACGTTGGTCATTGTCATTCGTACAAAACGATGGGACAAGACGATCGTTTAGTATAAGGGAGAATATTTTGTAGGCGGTATTTAACACCGTAAACGCGCGACACTGTAGCTTACCTTTCTTCTTGTATAAGGGGTAGATGATACCAAGATTCCAATCACAAGGCATCAATTCACTATCTCATACCTCAGTAACAATTTAATGAATTTCGTTTTCTTGTGCTTAATTAAGACGTCCGTTTAGTAGTAACATTTACACTTTCCTTCCAGATTCTCACCTGGCACCCGCAAGGCCCCTCTCTTGTTCCTGTCACACCCCCTCAAGGTCCCGAACAATTTTGCTGTCCGGCCGATTATCTGGCCCCAAAGCTGACAATCTTTCGCTTTGTGCCGACTTCGGAACTGCTCACTGGGTGGTTCGTATTTTGGCCGAACAAACAAGTGAGAAGCAATGACGTTAGAATGAGACAACTAGCTTTCTCAATGCAAGCGCATGCACGGCTAGCAAACAAACCAGTAAAATGTGTGGAGTTAATGCATTTGCTGTCATTATTTAACATTTGAAGTGTTACGGGATTGAAATTTGATTGATTCTTAGACTGTTTCTAAATGTTATTAGAGAGGAAAGTGGTATATCGGACAAAGAAAATCTAGGGAAAAAACATCGCCAACGCAAACCGATCCGTCATCTCACGGATAATCCAGATTGACAGATTTCCGCTTTTTGATAGGTAACGCTTCCGTAACCGTAACGCATCAGCAAAATGACGGTTTCTTTGCTTGCAGTGGTTCTGCTACATTAATTAAACGAAATTAGTGTTCAGATATTTCATAAACAAGTTGAGTGGAATGAAACACTTGGCCTTTGTTTACTTACATAAAAAACACTTGTCCGCAGTTAACTCCGGATTTAGTTACGGATTACTCGGGAATTAACACCGCAATCGAACCAAGTGTTGTCTTCGGTTAGCGAGGTAGGTAGCGGCCGCGTTAGCTCTGGAGTATTCGGGACGCAAATGAGGAGTCGGTAAAGTAATCAACGCTAAAAGTTAACACCAGATCTCCTTATGTTATCAGCAGTATTCGACACGTTATCGAATTTTAGTGCAAAAATAGTTTAAAGTTGTATGTTTGTTTAAAATGTGAATACTTTTATAACATCCTCAGTGCAATTGTGAGTTAGAAATTGTAAGAAACTACAGACCTCACGGTTGTTGTTTCGTTAGAAAAAAAGAATATGTTGGAAAACCTTCTAAAACTGAAAAAGGGGATCATCAGGATCGAAGTGCCAACCTCAGGATTATTTTATGAAGCTATAAAACACAACAAAATCTTTTAGGCGATCATAAGTTTTTGCAATAAACTTTTCGAAGGTGTGCGGTTTTAATAAATTCCTGAAATAAATAATATTATTGAATTTATACTTTGTTAAAGACCAGAGGGTAAAACATACGGTCAGAAAGAGACGTACGATCATTCTCGGTGCCGTTGTAGAAGAGCGTCGATTATTTAGAAAAACATCGCTGTTATAGAGCGACTCGATTATCCGTGCCTACGAATATTTCAAAAGCTCCGTTGTACAAAGCTTCCGTTACAACAATGCGCAAAGCAATTTGTTAAAGCGAACGGCGTTCAAAACCTGTGTACTATTAGAACTTCAACAATTTCAACAATACATTCGATTACATTTCAATAATACATTCGATTTGGGTGGAGAACTAAGTCACACACGCATACAAGAAAGATACTTTATCGATGCGTACTGCGGCCTGGAAACTCGGTCAAATAGAATACGAACAACATATTAGAAAGACCATGTGAATCAAGCATAAGGTTATCTGACTGAAACTACTCGAAAGTATAATAGATAAGATCATTAGTTCAATTTATTCTGCATTGCGATATTAATAGAACAATCCATAAGGTGCTCTATAAATTAAGCTACCCATTTTTGCCGGCGGTTGTGGTAGCCAGCCTTCCCTTGAAATGTGCGCTGAGGACCACGATCTATTACTTATACTCCTCTAGCTCAGCCCAGCCCCTCTTTAGCTCAGAAAATAAGCAACTAGCAAAATTTAAAAGTTCGTTTCCAAGAGGGATGCAGAAACACAGAGAAACACTGCAAAACGAATAAAAAGTGTCTCGGCTAACTTTCGAAAACGACTTTTCGATACGCAAGTTCGAAAAATGCTTTCGATTGGGCCGATGTTTGGATGTGTGTGTGAGATAGCTTTTCCAACGGCGCGCTGTCAAAAATCATAATGTAAACAAACAAAGTTGGCGGTGTTTTGCATCGTCGTAAAAACCGTGAAAATATCCTAGAGTAGTCTATTTTCTATATTTTTCCCGCTACGTGCTGTCTTGTGAAGGTCATAAAAGGGTAAAAAAGGATGTTTATGTTGTTTTGTGTACCAAACACTCAACAATTGTTGACTGGTTTCGCTTTCGCAGGCTAAGATGGTCAATGTAATCGTGGCTGACATTATCGACGGCTGCTGTTCAGCAAACCGCACCACGGTATCGGCTTGGAGTGGCTTTAGCGGTACCGATAAGACAACCCCAAACTGCAGCATCTGCACCATCTGGCCCGTCTTCTGTTTGGCAAGCTGAACCGGCACAAAATTAGCCTGAACAATGGCTGGTGTGGCACCAACTGACGTGGTCTGAGTGTATTTGAAACGGCGCAACCGGAACTGCAACGGCAACGGCAAGAAAAATGGGGTAGTTGTTCAACTTGGTGCAACCAACGCACCCGGTCCAGGAAGTCACTCAACTGTTCGGGACACAAATTACGGCGCAAGTTCTTTTCATTATTTTTTATGTGGAATACGAGACATCAACTATCTTTTACGCGCAAAAGTTAATAGACTTGTTCTTGCCTATTACATCACCGACTTGATAAGAAAGCAGTTGAAAGACAGTCTCCAATACTGTTGGCTTATAAGGTACTGTCCGTTTAGCACGACTAATTAAATTTATGTTAATGACTTTCTTTTCTCATGTATTTTAAAGACTGATGGAGTCAGTGAGCAGTTGAATGTTGGCGCGTAGTACTTGCACCAGAAGCCAAACTTGTAGTCGAGCGCTATTGACAGGATGAGCCCATCGAGTATGATTGTCAGGATAGGGTCCTCACAGAATTCTATTGACCAACCAGATAAGAGCCTGTGTCACAGCTATAGCTACAGGGAAAGCTATACTAACTGACCCATTCGGTCAATCGAGAATAACAATGTCGGTGTCAGCGTAACTGAAACCTGCGGCAGGAAAAACTGTTGGTGCTTGTCCAACTGTCCAATTGATACTTTCGACCGCATAAGTATGAAGGTATGATCACTACGGGTCCGTCTGCTAATAATATTAAATACACTTTATTAACATGATGTTTTCTTTGTATTTGTAGGATAATTGCGTTTTTTGAATTCACCATCACATTCGTGTCGAACAATTGTTGCTGGCAGGACTAACTCGGCAGGACCAGAACAAACTGCACCAACCGACGTTTTCGGTCCAAGCTACAGCGCCGATTTGGGAGGCTCAGGTACAATTGACATGGTAACAGCAAAAATGGCTGGTGCTGTATCAATCGCGTATTCGAACCAGTAAACAGAACTATGGTGCAGGCTTTACGCATCCTGTTTATAACTACCCGAGAATGGCATGAACACATTCTAGTGATGCATCAACCAACGCATTCGGACTAGAGAGGCCCGAGTCGACTCCTGAGTCAACTCCGGATTATTCCGAAGTCAACTTCGGCTTTGCTTCCAGATTATTCCGGAGTCGACTCCCGATTTAGGTACAAAATACTCTCTAGTTAACACCAGTGTTGACTTTAATGTTGAGTATTCTGTAGTTAAATCCGGAGTCAGAACCACAATCAACGCTGTAGTCAATACCGGATCTGTGGATGTTTTCAGCAGCATTCCACGGGTTTTTAAAATAGTTTTAATATTAGTTTTTCTCAGTTTTCCATACGATTTCTAGTAAGATTTCCTAGCATTATAAAGCATTTTCTACGCAATGAATAATTTTCATTCGGATTTTTGAATACAGTATTTGGGTTTTCCACAGTATCCACAGTATATTCATTAAATAATAGAATTTTACCTAATATTTATTCGGACTAGCGAACCGAACAACGCTGCTGAGTTTGCTTGGTGCAATCAGAACGGCACATTCGATCCGGCAACCCGCATCACGGTTCCTTTTCCTGGAGGGATTATTATTATAAGCATAAAACGTACAACGTGTTGGTGCCATTTTCTTATATCTTGTTTCGTTGTTTTAAATTTTAGTAATCGCTTCTAAAATTGTCATCCATTAATTTGGGGTCTTGGAATCATTTCAATCTTAACAAGCAATAACTAGATAATCATAACCTTTAATAAAAAATGACTTTAAAAACTTACATACAACAACAAATTTATATAAATTAAACATAAATCATGGGAAAAGGTGTACTGCTTTGAGCCAATGCGAAAGTTTAACTATCGCACGCTACTCCTCACAATACAGTACACGTCCGTACATTAGTACCGTTAGCTCGCGAACTAACCAATGTGTTGCTAAGAGTAATTGTTTGATTTAATGATAAAAAGAAAGCTGGGAAAATCTATTCATTTTAACTGAAAATCCCTCACTATGTTGTGATAAAATGAATTACAGAATTAAAATAAGTTAAAAATCAATGACATAATGATTAAATGAATTTCTGTTAATTAGTATTCATGATGCTAATACGACACTGCTTTAAGTGACTAAACATAAAATATTCATGAATAAAATATTCAACAATATGTTATTGCTACAATTTCTCTCGTTAGTCACCGTGGTTTTTTGCTGTCCGTTATCTTTGTCTAATATCTATTCCATCAAACCCATCCACCTCGGAGTTTTCACCCAGAAAAGTATGCGGAAATTGCTTTTTGTTTTTGATGTCATGGTATTGTTTGGAATGTCAAGAGAAAATTTTGCCTCGTAACGTGCTACGCCTAACGCTTCGTCGGTTGGACGCTTCGTAATTAAATGATGGTCTTACGCGATCGACACTTGAAGTGTTCGGATCAACGAACGCTTATGCAACGTGTTCCGTGTGCTTTTCGCGTCACCTGTAAACGGTGTCCGGTGGACAGACACATTTCTACGGATTTTTGTTCAGGTCAGAAAGGTTATTTTTTTTAACTTTAACCGCAAGTCATAATCGAAGATGACAATCCGTGCTGCGTCTGTTATGCGTCACCACGATGTCTGTGACACTATTCTTGGGAGAAATTGAACTCTATCAAAGGAGACGCTCACTGCACTGGTAGCGATCCGGAGAATGATTCACAACACTGAACCCGTGGCCACAACCCTCAAGGCGGTGGTCGCGTTCAGGAAGTGTTGCATGCAGGTGACTATAATTACGCGCCCAGCGGCAAAGTACATTCAACCTGCATCATTTATTCTGCGGCGTTTATTCGCCATCAGTCGTCTCGATAGGCGGTAGCGTTTCCTGCGCTGTTTAGTTGCGTGCTTCCTGGGTCATACTCACAAACACAACCCGAAACATGATTGCACGGTGCACTATCTAAGCGGCGTATGATATTTTTTTTTCTGCGCCCCAGCAGTCAGACGCCCGTCCGGATGCAGTTACACGGTGCGTGGTAAGTTGATCTTAGCAAGCGCACGCGTTACATCACGACCACGGGTGTGAGGATTTGATTGTTGGGTGCAAAACGGTCACCAAGAACTGGAGCGCCATGAGTTTCTTAAGACACCCGGATCGATCAAATTTGTGCGCGTACCACCGCTTTCACTGTTGCTAAGGTGCGGTCCTGTGAGTGGGATACAATCTTTCTGTCAAGCAAAACGGAAGGAAGGATGTAAGGCTTCACAAATTTCCATCCCCCGCAAACGGCTGTGTCGCTTGCGATGTACGGCAGCACGAGCGGAACGCGACTGCGTGATTGGCAATTCAAATCCGCACACAGTATGCCACCGGCTGGCGATGGTGCAAGAAAAGGGATCCACCAACGAGTGGGCTTTTGCATAAAACTTTAAATCTGGCTTCTTAAGTCCAGAAGATAACGAGAATAAGAAAAAAAAAAAACAATGTAACAGGAATGTATGTTCCTTGGACATAACAGCGGTAAGGAAATGTAATTAGACGTACTACACTCAAGGCACAGTACACGTTTTCAAGACTTAACTAGATTTGTTTGAAATATTTAAAACACTTTGCAAAATATTTTTCGTGCAAACAAAAAAATCTGATCGTTCCCATCGCGAATCGTCCTTGTGATCGGGTAACGCACACAATCTTTACCGACGATCCCCCCCCAATAAAAAAGGCAATCTACAATTACAATACGTCGCAAGCCGGCTCAGGAATGTGTTGACCAGCGCTGCTTGCAATCCTGGTGCTGCTTTGCTAACGAGAAGCGAGAAAAGCGAGAACCCGAATGAAGGCACGAAACAGAACAAGAAGATCCTGCTGTGTTACAACGCCCACGGCTGCTGGATAGGAGAGCGATACCGAGATTTGGAGAGCTATTCCCTATTACAACCGGGATCACCGCGCACGGTATCTCGGTGGACCTTCCGCTGCGAAGTCTGGCAGCAATTTGCGAGTCAAAATCGAACGCCCCGCAAAGTCAACGGTTTTGATCCTGCTTGGAAGGTACCCCACTCGTGGCCACGGTGCTGCCGGTGTTGGAGAACCCTTTTCCTACCGTCGATGGCAATAAATGATGAAGATGATCATACAATCAGCAACAAGGGTTCAGCGGTTCGACACACGGAGAGCTGATCGCTTTACGATCGATTCCGAAGGGGCGTCCAATGAACTTTACCGCTCCCGATTGTTTGCTTTGCCAAGGTTTAACGACACGTTGGCCCAAAATATATCGCCCTTAGCAGGCAACTTGGACATGGTGGGGTGTCAAACAGGGCAGGCGGGGAGGTTTGCAACTGCAATTGGAATAATTATGACAAGCGAAGAGTACAAACCATTGAATACAGCACTCATCAGCAACAGCTTTATGCTTTTGTTTTTTATTTCATTTCAAGCAAAGACATTACCCTTTCTCGTACCGATCGATACTGGAGCGCAGCGGGGATTTTTTTTATGATGTTGTGATTAGAATGAACCACCGTGTGCAGGTTGTAATGCTTTTTGTGCACTTTCCGGTGGCGAGTGTCAAAACGGTCAGTTGGTTCGCGCCCGAATGGTAACTAAATTCCAGGGAAGTCCCGCAACCCGATCCGCAACCGCGCGCAATATTCCCAGGAGGTCCGTTGTACAGCAGGGCTGGTGCAAAAACAAACGCGGGTGTATGCTCCGGCACGATCCTCTTACTCTGCCCATTCCACCCACAGTGCCTCTTGGAGAAATAACCAACTACGGGAACGAGTGTAATGTGTGTGTGTGTGTTTTTTTTTTTTGAAATGGTGGTGAATGACTGTTTGTTGCGTTCTGCTGATGAGGACAAATGCCGAAAATACTACGAAACCCTCCCCGTACCGGGGGCAATGCATCGATCCCGGTGTGGTTAATTCATTCCTACTATAAGCGAGCGACAAAGGTGGCGAGAAAGGAGAGCAGAAGTGAATTGTCGAGCACATTAACACGCGTTCCGAGGAATAAACAATATCCGATTTTTGTTTCTTGTTTACATTTGCATAAATCTGGTCCGCGTTTGATGGTGGTACGCGGGCGACCCAATGGGCTGATGAATGGAGCCAACGCATGCAAGCAAAAGCATCGACAAAACCATATCAATTGGTGTGTTCCAAGGTTCGGCGCATGCCCAGTGTAAACACTTTCGATTGAGCGATCATATTTTATGTATTAATCTCGCTTGCGGCACATTTTAGTCATTCGTTGTTAAAACAAATATTGCAATATAAAGCTAAAATGTTTCAGATAAATGTTTTGAACAAAGCGTATAAATATGACCGATCGAATCTGATATCTTAAATGGTTTACGAATGGTGTTAGGATGCTTCTGAATGAACAGATGCGGATTTGTCCATCTCGGGGCCTCCCAAAATATAAGTCATCTAATTTCAATTTTATAGATGAGATTTTAAAAAAAGAAAAAACAGAATTGCCTTAGTCCGATTATCATGTTAAGATAAAATTCCGAAGAAAACTTTAATTATTTTATCTTTACAATCTTTACAATATAAAAAATGTGCAAAGTAATATTGAGTTATACAAAAAATAAACCTTTACGCTATACTTAAGTTCCGAAGAAAACTTTAATTATTTTATCTTTACAATCTTTACAATATAAAAAATGTGCAAAGTAATATTGAGTTATATAAAACCATATAAAAAATAAACCTTTACGTTATACTTAACGCTTTATTCTGCGCGTATGGTGCATTTTCCAATATTACTTTGATAAATTATAGTGAACCGCTATAACCCGGGAAAAAATTCGCGTAAGTCGAACCCGGGAGTAAAACCGTTTATACTTCACAGTTACATAGTAGGCTACCTTCTCTGCATTTAATTTATTCAACAAATCATGCGACTTTTTGAAAGAATGCATTAAAATCAATTAAAAACAAAGGATTTAAATCTCAAAGGAAGATATTTTCGACCAATTTTTCACCTTTTTACTTAGAGTTTGTGCTATAAACTAACTCAGCTGTCAAATTTGCACAAACCGCCCATCTCCAAATCCACGTACAAGAAGAAAAGCGTATCTCGGGGACTGATTGCAAAAGCTTCCCGTCCAAAACCATTGGAATGATTGTGGAGTGCGAAAAGAAACAGAATTCTGGTCAGGTCTGATGCACATTGAATATTGCTTAAACACAAATTAGCGGATGCGTTCTTAACTTCACTAACAAGCATCGTTAATAACTTTTCATTGTCCAAAGGTTATGAAGATGTGATCAAAACATTGTGTAAATAAACGATGTTAATTCACAAGAAATGTATTTGAAAAGATGTTGTGTTGTGTGAGGGACTGCACATTATTCTGTTCGAAAAATTGGCTGCAGGCCTTGCTCTTTCAAACCTTGGTCTTTTGCACCATCTTCAATATTTCTCACTAATATGATTGATATTTTAATGCACTGTTGGTAGATGCAGTAACAAATATATAACATAAATGTTTTGAGAAATACCGTTGAAATGTAATGCTTTTTGTAGCAAGATCTTAGCTACAACTAGGGCCCTCCTTTGGGTCGGAGATCACTCGTGTCCGCTCAGTCCACTTATAGGAACATCCGCCTCTGTTTATGAAACATAAAAATGTTTGAATCTTAAAGATTACGATGATTAATGAAACTTCTGAGATTCATTTTATCATTCTATCAAATTCACATACACCTTAAATATGCATATTGTAGACATTGCCTGCATTTGGATTGGGAAATTGTGGAATCAAAGTGCTCTTCAACCAATATCCTTAATTAATACTTGATCGGAATCATGTGGTTTGGTGCCTTCGAAGATAAACAATAGAAGCAAACTTCGTTTACATGCAGACATTGTGAGGTGAAGATCGAAATACGCACTACATTTGTAGAACTCCATAAATTCGTGCAGTTTGCAAATGTTACATGAACGAAGAGGTCTAGAAGGGGTTTATCTATTGATATTTTATAGCAAGCCAGGCAAATGAAACCCCTTTTTTGTTTTATCTGAAAATACTCATTATTTATTTATTTACTTATTTAATATAATTTTAACGGCTCTTAGCCGTATTATCAGTCCTATATTGACTGCGGAGGGTAAAAAATCCTCAAAGCATTTCCTACTTGTCTATTATCTTATCCCGGGCATGCTCGGTTAAAATACTCATTAGTAAACTTAAAATTATATCATTATAATATGACCATTGTTACTCTTCTTATTAACAAATTAATTAGCTATCATACACACATGGCATAGCCTTTTGATTTCTATGCAGAAAACACACACTCACATATTCCACACATACTACCATAAAAATTTTCCTAAAGCTACAGTGAATAAAACCTTCCAGCAATGAAGCATAACGTAGCGATGTATGAAGAGCAGTGCGTAAAAAATGCATTTGCCCATAAGAAATGCCCCGTTCGGAGTCTTTCAATCATTTGCTAAACTCTTCATTACCAAACAATGTTATTTTGTTTCCATTTGTGATACCAGAATTCGGGTTACAAAAACATATTTTCGTGCATGAGAAAAGGAACTTAAAAAAAAACTCACACAAACAATACTGACTTGCGGCATGTCGGCACGAATCCCTTCTTCTCGAAGCATTTTGGCAGTTTCCACCGGCAACAGTACGGATCAAATGTCCCATTTTCTGTCCGGTGCCCCGATAAGGTACGGGCAGGGTACGTTCCCGATTGCCGAACACTTGAGCACGAGCTAAACACACGGCCGGCAAAACATATTGTTAACCAGCATGCGCCTTTCGACCGGTGCGCCTTCTTGAGGAGGGCTAGATGTCCAACATGGATATGGACGGCCCATTTTCGGCAATTCCGGGCTCTCTCTAAGGGGATCGATGTGTGTCTGGTTGTGTTTTTCGGGATCCGGGACAAAACGAGTAAACTTGACAGTCGATCGCGTAGACCGCATCCCAGCATCTGGTTTGGACGATGGGACGAGCGTTTTGTTTGCGCTAGAGATTATCCTTGAAGCACTTGTTGGGGGAAGGAGTTGTAATGCTTAAGATTAGCAGTCGTCCAAACCAATCGAAGAGTCCAGTTGTGTGCAAAATGGATTTGTAAAATAGTGTGTTGATCTAATTTCAATGGATGCAGATGGAACAATATACGTGGAGAATTAGAGGTCACTAACTGAATTTGTTAGCTGTGGATTTAGGGAAACACCAATAACAGGATTTTTATAAACCGTGAAGTAGACGAGAAGTTCTTTATCCTTTTCTTATTAATTGAATGTTTTGCAATATATTATCTACTTCATTTGTTTATTTACAGTTCGAATTAAGACCATAGACATTTGGCGACATTCTACAAATAACGATCAAAGGTTAAGACGGTGACAGAATAACGCATATCTGGAGTTCCAACAGTGCGTCTTCAGCGTTAGACAAAGTCTTCAGGAGAATATGTGCGATAACATCCATTAAAAAAAAATAAGTCAACCAAAACCATACTTCTGCAGTTGTCCTTCGCAGCATCGGTGATCCACATCCTCCTACATCATGCTCGACCGATGCGGCATCACCTTTTGAAGGCCATATTTGTTCATCGATCGCGGCATCCATGCCGCATTGGGGTTCGGCTGAACCGGGCACACACCAATGTCGCGAACCCGAATTCTTTCCGCTTTGCTGTGGCGATTGTTGTGGCAACGATCGGGGCGCATTTTACTAAAAAAGACCGACCCAAAAGTGCACCGCACGGATCATTTTCGTACGGTCTTTGACGAGATGATGATGTTATTGTGTTTGCGGGCAATGCGTTTGGTCGCGTTTGCGAAACACGAACTGCACAATAAATCTGCGCGTTTCGGGGCGATATATACTCAGAATTTTCTTTTCGTCGCATGCACAACCTTCTTGCTACATTTGGGGAGGGGGGGGGAAAAAATGTTAACCCACCGTTTTGGGCCCTTCGAATCGATTCGGTTCGAATGGTGAACACTGGACGGGGCTTAAACGACCGAGATTTGGATCTTTCCTAATCGGTTTTTATTTAAATTGATGACTCGTGCTCATAATTGCGCATGCCACAGCGAGATCCCGGATGGGATCCGTTTGGCATTGCAGCGCTGCTGTGGAGTTTTGTCTGGGAATTTTTTCCCTAGAAATTCTCGCCCAACCCGATCGCGGGCTCAATCATCATATTCAAGATATCACAATCGCCGTACGGGGATGATGGGGGAGCGGTTGCGGAATGGCTGACGACGTGGTCACGGTATTTCATAGGAAGCCATCTTCGGGAGTCCACCTTCCGTTTTTGATGGATCGTGGGCATTTCTTTGCGCTGTATATGTCGATGCAGCTTAGAAGGCAGAAAAAAACACACACACACTCTCTCGAAATGCACACATGATAAAAAAAAACCTTCCCTCCGAAGAACCGAACCCAATGTTTCGATCGATCCACAGCGTTGCGTTTGCGGAACGGTTGCACATTTCTTATTCAAATTCCGAATCTCATCCGATGCTCCCCCGGTAAAATATACATAATTAGTCGGAAAAAATGATGGGAGCCGAGCTGACGGAGTACGGAACGAATCTCTACCCAGCCCAACCCGGGAGCAACGGGATGATAGCAACGTTTGACATTCACCATTTTGAGGGCAAAATCGTTTTCAAGAAAATCGGAAATTATCCCCACAGAATTATACAAATCAATCAATTGTCTGATTCGCGTTCTAGGCTCCTACCGTCCGGCAGCCACACTGGCAGCATAATTATGGCCGGTTTCAGCAGGGCGGAAATAGTTTTGAGACGATTAGCTGCGTTTCTTGGCGGAGTGTAGCAGCATTAAAAAAAGAAAGACAACATATTAATAAAAGGTTGGTATCGATTCGCTTTCTCACGTCTCGTTGCTTGGAGGGGGTTGTAATTTCATTATATTGCGAACGGCTACATGCATGAAACGCAAATGATTTCCACGAACCGTTGCGGTAAATTATGAACGCTTGTCAATCGATCGATTAGAGCCTTTCGGGCGGAGCGTGTAATTTGCAATTATAACGTTCAATTATAAGATTATCGAACAACGTTTCGAAAAATGGCGGCAGTGATCAGTAGAACACATGGTTGTATGCGATCTGCATATGCAACCTGCAAAAGGCAAACGAACCGGCTTTGTCCAGAAAAAAGAGGATTACTTTACGATTGGTAAGAAGAGAGCAACAGATATGTTAAGGTTATGTTTTTTGTTTGTCAAAACTAAATGAAAAAGCATTAAAATAATAGGGAACATAATCTAATAATAAACTGATGCATTGTAGGAAAATAGATAAGCAGAAATCCTCAAACGAAGATGCATGAAAAAGGGTCAATGATAGTAACAACGTACAGAGATGATCATTACATTTGACAATGGCTTTAACTACTATCAAATGTACTACTGATTTTCGATACTACAAGAATTATATAAATAATTATTAAAATCATTAGCAAACACGAGGAAAAATGAATTTCTTTGGTATGTTGATATGAGATAAAAAAAAAATATTTTGAAGCCTCCGGTCTTACAAAGATCTGGTAGAATATTCAAATCAATGCACCAACAAATTAAGAGCTCTATTAGGTAGGGCAGGGCTCCAAGAGTGAACTTATCACCATGTGAACAGACTTATCCACAATGTTCTAGTGCATGAATAATTCCTCGAGGACCTAGTTCAAAATTTCAAAGAGTTATATCCCAAGATTGACTTGAAAATTTCATCAGGTGTGTACAGTCTTTTCCAGAGTTACGCAAATAATGCGTGCCAGAGAAATTTATGTAACTCGTATGCCCTTTCGTGCAATCGTTTATATTTAGTATACAGTGCTCGTTTTCTTTGATATTTTTACGTCTATTTCGACAATTATGGTAAATTTTTTACCAAAATAATGTTTATATTGTAATATAAAATGTAATATAAACAAATGTAATGTATGTAAAAATGAAAACAAATTATTTCCACATGCCAAAGTACACGAACTATGAA
The DNA here is from genome assembly GCF_943734725.1 of Anopheles marshallii. Lineage (NCBI taxonomy): Eukaryota > Metazoa > Arthropoda > Insecta > Diptera > Culicidae > Anopheles > Anopheles marshallii. The sequence continues at coordinate 40,080,052 of NC_071326.1, read as the reverse complement.
CATTTTGAGATTCGCGTAATTCGAATTCGCGTAACTCTAGAAATTGGAATTGTATGTGTTTTTACATTTATTTATTATTATTCAATTTAAATAAAATTTTCATAAAAAAATATTGTTCCTTTTTATAAGATTCTAGCTGTATATTGCATATTATATATTTTGCCAAGAAGAACTATATTCCTAATTCTAAAGCAAAAAACAACGGTGTTTTGCAGAGGCAAACATATTCTAGTGTTTTTTTCCTCAATGTTTTGGAAATGTAAAATAAATACAAACGGGAAGTTCAAATAAATTATTTATTGAGCATTCCGGTTAAAGTGCAGCACATAGGAGACGTACCCAGACAGCAGTAACCGAGCAGACTGAAACACAGGCCGGAATAGATATACCGTCCTGACAGCATCTGATTCGAGCCCGTTGATTTACGACCCGCGGGCTGCGATCACGAGCGATCGGGCACTAACCAAACCCCGTCCGCGGTATCGTCCAGTAGGTAAAGTGCGCAGAGCCTTCCTTCCAGAGCCTTAATTAACCGTACAATCCTGCAAACGCAACTAATACATCATGCAGTCAATGCTGGTCCAACGAGCGTGTAAGTGTGTAAGCCAGGTAGCGCATTTGCCCATCGGTTAACTGCGCGAGAACACAAAGGGAGGGTAAAATTGGACGCAAGTATCTCACACTTGCACCGCAATAATCGACAATATTATTATTATTCATTAATCCGTTTATGCAGCGACACTCAAGGTGACTGGTGGCCGTCTATTGCTCGGGGGCTCATTGTTTTCAAATTAAATTAAATAACGATAATAAGCAGAGCGCAGCCGTTCGCAAAACCGATCGCACGGTCACCCCTTGCCACACGTTCGTGCATATATGTGTGTGTGCTTTGGCGAATGCTGAGTGCTCCACCCGGTTCGGATCGCACGGAATGTTCCTGCCGTAGTGCTGATTGAGTAATTGCCAACCGTCACACCGTCCGTACCATTTCCTGGAAGCTGCGTCGGCTTCGGTGTGCAGCGGATGCAACACCGTGGCGGTACTCTCGCTTTCGACGAGACGGATGTGTGCGCACCGAGATGAATCTGTGGGGTCGGTGCGGGCAGTACAGGTGCACTTTGCACATGCAAAACAGCGGTGCCACGTTGCAGCAATCGTGACTTATGACGTGTGCGTTGTCGGTTTTGCACCGGCAAACAGGTGCTCGAGTCTGGCCGGGCGGTCGGTACAATTCCGTCTCGATTTGTGTCGCATGTAGAACACCGTTCGGACATGGTTGTAAGCTATGGCACACGACCGTTAGACCGTTATCGGTGGACAAGGATCTGTCTGTTCATGATAGGGGTGATTCAGCAACGCGATACAAACTACATCCTGATAGTTGGGGTGTCAGTGTGGAAAAAAATCATTGTTGTGCTACATTTATTTTAAAATAACTTACTAGGAGGATACAGGGTTTTCGAATCCAAGTGGCAAATATTGAAGTAGTATGTGTCGACATAGGCCTGGAACTCTTCAACTTTTCTGCAAATAATACATCTTGGACTAAGGAATTCGAGTTCTAATGGCTATTTTGAACAGTTTCCAGAGTCCTGCTGAAGTTTTGCAATTTTGACACTCGCTCATGAAAACCCTGCCTTTTGTGGGGTATTGATCAAAGGATTATTTAAAAGGTTATGCCATGATCGTTAGTTCAATGGATTTTTGTTTGTTTAAACTAAGTTTATTATTGTCTCTGGGTTCGTAAAATGTTCATTAATGTACTCTCACGCTGTCGCGTATCCTCGCCGTATATCATTCGAATATAATCAACAAGGCAGAAGGTTCCATCATTTGTCTGCTACTTTCTGACATAAATCGAAAGCACATTGTTTAATGTCACTATAGAAACCATCCTCGTTCGACATGCTACAGCTATCTATTTGCTTTGTAATCAATGGTGGGCTTGCTGTCCTTAACCTTAGACATGAGAATTATGTTCCAATAACTCTGTCAAGCGGGCGATAGTTTTATGATCGCCCTTTTTGGTGAGGCACTCTGCAATAAAGTGATCACTTTCTCTCACGATTCCCAGATTGACCGTTGCGCATCACCCGCCCCAGAAAGGACACGATCATGTTGCGCGTTTGTGTCCTTGGAGGCGGTATCGGTCACAATTTCCTGGAATACCATTGCCGCTCAGCTCAATCAACGACAGAAAGTCGCAGTCATAAAATTTAACTGCATCGGTATATTGTCTCCCGTCTTTTCACTTTCGCTCGTTCCAAAATGGTACCTTTCGCCGGGATCAACCAGAAGGGCTTTCTTTTTATGGCTACTTCTTGTTGTCAAATCCGACGGATGGCGATGGCATTCTGTACCTCTCGGACCGGGCATTGTTTCGTGTAATGTTTTTACGAGCGCAAACAACGCACAAACATTGACGAATGCAAGGACCGAATGCGCCAGCCCTGGGCGACTGTGTCGATAGATGAATAAATCTTTACGTTTTATGAGCGCCACCAGTGTACGTCCTGTCAACGGCAGCTTGAACGTATCGATGAATTTATATGAGTTTTTGTTCATTCCTTGAATGATTCGATCCCACTTGTGTCACTGTATGACGCAGCTGATTGACAGCGATATTAGAAATAGGACTCTGAACCACGGTGCTATTGGAACAATAAAAAAAATGCTTTCGATTTTTTATAGATCCCACCAGGCACCAGTCACAATACAAAAAACCATACACACAAACCAGGCGGTCGACTCTAGCCCAAAGCGGGAAGTGCGTCACATTTAAACACGCTTCCGGTAGCATCTGATGCGCGTGGTTCCGGATCTCGTAGGGGATGGAAAACTGAAATGAAGAGAAAAAAATCTTATCGAGTGTCTCGTGCCACCGGCGTTTAGGATTTCACTTTTTTCCCACTTCATCACTTTCTTAAAGATGTTATGATCGCGATTTTTATTACACCGGGCACAGGCCACATACACGGGTTTTTTTTACGCTTTTTTAACCCTTCGAATATACGCACCCCTTCCGGGGCGAATAGTAGGCTGTTCCTGTTTGAGATGACAGTAAAAAAAAACATGCGCTGTATTCTGATAAACAGGAGCAAAAGAAAAAAAACGAACCCAACCCCTAAAGTTTTAGAACGCAGAAAGAAAGCTTTTGTACGATGATGTTCCATCAGCGCCAAGGAAACGGACAACTCCTTCCGTTCGTGCGCTGTTCCGGCGTGTGGCACACGACCGCTGTTGCCGTGGTACATTTCGAGATCATGTCCCGGGTGTGCGCACGTGCGACGGAAGCTAATCGTGCTGTGCTGAAGAAAAAAAATAAGGGTTGAAAGGGGGGGGAGGTGGAAAAAAAAACAGCCAGAAATATAAAACGATCCAACGCGTTCCTGCGCGCTCACGAGTTTGGTTTTATTTGTGCGCCAGTTTTTACTTTCCGTGTGCCGTAAAAAGGGGTTCGATGTCTTCGGCAGGATCGTCGATCGATAAACGTGTGGAACAAAAAACACTTTCACAACGCAACAATGAAAGTGTCAAGCGTAAGTCGGTTCGAATCGAGAAAGCATCCGGGTGCCGTTGTGTGTGTGCAATCCTTTGAAAACGTCCGCTGTGGAATGATTTCAACGTGCGCCTAGACGGCTGCTTCAGATTCCACCCCCTAGAAAGGGTCCGTTAATAAATGTTGGGCGGTTCAGTGCCTTCACCTTTTTGCGCAGCAGTAACACAAATTTTGCTTAGAATAATGTTTGGATCGACATTACGCCAAAGCGAACGTTCAACTATTGACTGCTGTCACCTGGCAGTAATTGTAGTCTAGCGGGAGGATTAAATTTCACCACGACGAAACAATGACAACGACATATTTGTGTTTAGTACTATCTGAATAAGGGTATATGAAAGTAACGTTGATGTTTAACTTTGTTGAGAACTCATTATCCTTTCAGCTGCGGAGTATTTAAGTATCTTAATCGTACAGGAAGGCAAAATAGGAAGGACATTAGGGGGCTAACAAGTACTTCTGCTTAAAGTTCATGTGTTCTTCGTATATTCTCCCTTTTGAGTTTGTGTAAATAATATTTCTGATTGACTGACGTGAACCATGATTTTTTTAGCTTGTCGGAGGAGAGAATCTTCATAGAGAACCCACTTCTTTAGTCAAGGAAGCCTGCTCGTATGCAGGAGACACAACACCCAGCCACTAACGACTCCTCAGGCCTCATAATCTATGCTGGATGGTCCGTTAAGCGTGAACCATTATTCCAGTGATTCGTCGTTTATTACTGCAAAAAATAAGTCACAAGTTCCATTGAACACTTCAAAGTTGTATTGTTGTACTGCGGAAGGTTGATTGGATCGGACAAAAATGCTTTTAGTACATTGAGTTTATTTTTTTAGTACAAACTTAAGTTGAGTATAAACCGGAAGCGAAATCCTTTCAACATTCAAAGAAACAGCTAAGGTACATAGTGTCCTAAGTTAGCGTCTGAGATGATCGCTTTACGTTGTCCAACCAGTGAGTGAATTATTGTTTTATTCAGTCCTAAACAGTTTTAGTCCGTTGTTCTAAAACGGAGTGTATATTTCACTTAGACGAACATCACAATCCTGTGCCAAGAGGACTACAACTGTTCACTAGATAACTCCGTAAAGCTTCACGTTTAAACAAAAAACCCCACACATTCCTGCTATGAATGCTGCCATCAGCACGATTGCGAACGTTTAATTGTGCGACATGATGTCCACAATCTCAGCAGCACCGCCTAGTGTTAGCCCGGATCGGGGGTGAACAGAACAAAAACATTCAAACATTTCGCAACGAAAAACGCAACACATCAACTCGTGAACAGTTTTCAAATATTTGAAAGGTTTGAAAGCTTGAGATGTTAGTGGCTGATAAAGTTGATTGAAAACAATACCCTGCCCCCCCCTGTCGGATGCCAAAGGGCGGCAAACGTGCGGAATGTCCAAAAATTCAGCGCAAGAAGTCAAACTCCCGCTCCGGTTTCGGTGCGCTTTTGACCGATGCCGGGGGGTTGGGGGATGGTTTCTAAACAATGGCACATGCACATTCCGCGCCCATGGACCGGATCAATATCAGGGTACGGCATGCGCATTGGCAAAACTCATCCCGTGCGATCCCATTTGCTGACGTGTTGACGGTGCATTTCCCGCCGAGTCGTCAAACTGGCCGTCAGCATCACCTTCACCATCGTATGTCGCACCGCTTTTCGACCGGGGTGGAACCGAATTCGCGTTCGGTGATCGATGTCGCTGTTCGCGAGCGTACGTGCAGCTAGAAAGATGCAACAAAGGGCTGATCGATGCGCGGTCCCGAACGGCGAATGGTGGCAAGGCAACCGCAAACCTGCAACGCATTCCGAATAAGGGAAACAGGGACGTTTTCGGGACAGGCCTAATCTCTGTAAATGGAATAATAAAAGTAGATTTCAGCCGCATGATTTACTGGTGTCCTTTTTGATAGGATTGCCGGAGTTTTTTTTCTCTCTCCGTCGCTGTTCGGTACCTTTTTGGCGCAGCAGACGACTGATGCACAATATTCCACTGCAACGAAGGGCAGAACCCAATGCGTCCGAATGACCTTATCGAGTGCGCCGGAGTCGGTGTGGGAAGCTGGTGCTGAGGGTTGCTTGAGGCAGGTAGATGGGCATGCAACGGAATTGGCTTAAGGGTTTCGGCAAACACCAAAACACACCAACTGTGCACTGCCACGGACGGTTCAACACTTTTCACCGCCAGTAAAATGTTTCCGAGCGGTTTGACCACGGGTAATGACTGGACGTCACTTAAGGGATTAAGCGTACGGTACCCAAAAACAAGCGCTCCACTTGTTGTGTTACCGCGAGTGTGACATTGTTAGTCAAATGCGTACCGCAACCGAACCGAATCTGCCTGCGAAAGTTTGTTTTTTTTTCCCAAAACACAATGCATGTGCAATTGTGGCAAACGGTGTAGTGACATCTTTACGACCATCCAATAAATATGGCAATTGTTTGCCCATTAAAGCGTAAGCCGGTTGACGTTCGAGTCAACCAACATGGGGCATGGTTGCAGCAGCAGCAGCACGCCCACAGCATTTGCCACTAATTTACCATTGTGTGCTAATGGTTTCTCTGGACCGCGCGATCCTTGATAAAACCCCTCCCCCTCCGGCGTTGACCCTTCGGGGTAGCAGCTTTATGGTTTGCAGGATCACCGACGGCCCATCTCCGGCATCCATCGGATCGTTGGGCGCATGTTTTATCCGACGCAGTCGCCGTGCGTCACTCAAACAGCAATCAATCGGACTATTTTATGAGCGAACGAAAGCGAGAGTTGCCATGGCAAGCGCACACGGTAGGGGTATGTGTGGTGTGTAGGTGGTCAGCTTCGGTTGGCTGTGCGGGCAACAAACGTGTCCCTTCCCTTTGATGGCGGTCGTCAGGTGAAGTACCTTGACCGTCTGCTGGCCAGGGTAAATATTTTGGACAGTGAACCAAAAAAAAAAGGTCGTGATGTCGTAGAACTAATGGGGGCACAAAAAAAAATAGAGATTTAGACCCACTCGAGGACGGAACGATGGTCGGAAACCGTACGGTAAACATTAGCTCTACAGTTCCGGTGGCAGATGGTTCGAATGTGCAAGATGCACTTTGTTGTGCCGCACAAAAGTGTTGGGAAAGCCGCAGTTTGCGAATAGTTTAGATGTGTTCCAGCTAAAACATTGAAATTTGGAAGAAAAGTTTAACTTAAGTTAAAGCTAAATTATGGAATTCTGATCAGAATTGATTTGAATATTTCCAAACTTTATAGCAATGAATTATTTATAGCACATGAAAAGGCCAATTACTTCCAACATTCAATGCATTGTATAAAGTATAATGCGCATTAATAACAACGCTTGGAAATAGTTTAATGAACCCTGTCCGCATTACCTGAACTATGCACGAAAGGGCGTAAAGCCTTTTTGTTTACGCACCGACTCACACTATTCAACTGCCGCACAATATATCCCTTTACTCTCCGTACAGTTCTTAAGAACCTTCGCTTTCAATGCTTTCGCTCAACCGGTACCCGGTATCGGGTTTCCATAAAAAATTGAACCTAGCAAAGAAAAGCGAAATCTTGATCATCCCGAAAGTCAATATGCAAGCGGAAACATTAAAAAAAAACCTCCTCCAACTGATCCTAGAACGGTAAATTGTGCTACCATTTCACCGGTGCTTTTTCCCCCCCATTAGCATTCGCTTTTGCAGTAGCACGGAGATGGAAATAAGGTTTGTCTATTTGGGCGGCTTAAACCCGTATCCGATTCATGTGCGGTTCGGGATCCATTTACTCACCGGCATTGATCTGCCCTCTTCTGAAGGAAATAGCGGCGCAGAGTAACGGAATAAAGACCACACGGAAGTTTGGTACCGACCGCCGGGACACGGTTCCTTCCGTTTGTTTGCCCATATTGCGTCATTTGGAGAGCGTTCCTGGACTTGGAGCCCATGATGCGGTTTGTACCGTTAACGATATTTCGCTTTCATCGCACAAACGTATCAGTCGAATCTAGCCACGGCCATTTGACGTCCCGGATGCGTCCTTAGCAGCGGAATTGTTGTAGTGCCTGTGGCGGACGGAGAATAGCCGTCCGCTTGCAGTCATTTATCACCAGCACCGGGCGGCCGGCATCGGCCGATTAAGTCATCGCTCCAATCGCACCTTATGGAAGACCTTCTAGGACTGATGGTGGCCCGACGGCACTTCACGCCGATGCACTTGCACATTTCCGGAGCACTCCCACGACGGTATCGTGGTGCGATGATGGTAACGTGCCTTCCCCCGCACATCCATTCCGGAGTATGAGGTGCTTTAAGCTCGAAGCCCCCTTTCGGTTGGACACGGCACTCGATCGAAAGCCTGTGAGTCTGTGTGTGTGTGTGTGTGCATCGTGCACGTCTAAGACCGCCCGCAAGCCGGACGATATTTGTTTGCCCTGCTCGGTTAGCGGCTTTGATGGAGCGAACTCTTGGTGCCACGAGACGCTCAACGCTCCACTGGCCCACCGGGTGGACCGGGGTATGCGCACCGGCTGCAACATTGTTGCCGGCACACAAAACCGGTGCTCTTTTGCGCCGTTGCACTTTTCTTCGCTGCTGCATTTTCATTATTTTATTAAGTACTAATTGCATACCAGCTATGGATTATTTATCCACCATCGGGTCTCTCCCCCCGTTTGTCGTGTCTTAGAACTGTCTGGTCAAACGATGGTACGCTGGTGGGTGCCCAGCACGCTGGACGTGTGGTTGATCTTTTGCCTGCAGTTTATCAAGGCTCGGCGAACCGTTTACATTGTCGGGCAATACTCACCACAGCCGGGTTGCAGCTATGGCAAGAGATTAATCTTGACGGTGTTGTATCTGGATGTGAAGCTCAGTGAACAGGCTTCGGTTTCTACCGACCGCGGCTACTAATCAACACATCCTAGGATAAATTGTCATGAGACTGATTGAGGACAACAGCTTGTTTTGCTGTTAGTTTTATGGTATGAGAAATTGTGGAATAATTGGATAATTCTATGAAATACAACATTGTATCTAAGTTTATTAACATGTTTTTATCTTCAAAGGCGAAATGTGTTTTTTTTTGCGAAAAAAAGGTAATAGTTTTCGGAAAACAATAAACTTATGTGTTGATTCTTGAGTATCATCGTGGGATATGTTCTCTAGAATTTATAGAACAGGAGCTTGTTTTTCAATTTAAGTGATGACTGGTGAGAATCGTCGAACATCTCAAGGAATCCCCATAGAAACTACCCGTCAAGGTGACATTATTTCTGATTGGTGTTGTTTAATTATGACCATAAATTGGAAGTTGTGCATCATCATACCAAAATATAAATACCTTACTTGGAAATCGAGATGTGCCAAAAGAATCAGATCCATGAGCTTCTTGCGATTTTTTGGAAAGAACGAACGTGAAAAAGAGTGAACTATTTTAAAAGCTTTTAAAAAAAAAACTGATATTGCTATGCAAAAATTACTGTGAAAAATTTTAACTGGTTCACTTAAAGAACCGTATATTGCTATTTTCCATATAAAAATGAAAAAGAACTGAACTAGGTCGTTCAAAGAACCGTATGTCGAATTTTTCCATACAAAACTTAGAATGAACCGTCCTAGGTCGCTCAAAGAACCGCATGTACCAGTTCAACCAGTTATTTTTTGGTCGTCACTATAATACTGAGGTAATGATCCAAATTCGACCTCTATCTTTTTTAGGACCTGTGTATAATTTTTTTCGAACTTTAGAGGTCAATTTTTCCCTCCAATGGCAAAAAATGGTAGACGTTGTGTTATAAACGATTCTTGGAAGACCAGAGAGCATATCGTATTACTAGAAATATCTTTATTGCGTTCAGTTTGTCGTAAGGAAAATATGTTATTCCACTACGACCACTATTGAAACTAGCACAACTATTTCCCTAACACGAGAAAGAACGAAAGAACCGCGATTTACGATTCGTTCTTTTTCGAAAATGAACCGTGTCGTTCTAGTTCACCAAAAAGAACCGTTTTGCCCATCTCTACTTGGAAATACAGCAGAACAGTGTTCAAAGTGCCATTGCACTACAAATTAGCTTAAGTACCAACAGTAATAATATTCAACTATTTTGCGTGAATCGAAATAATAAATCACCATTCGAAAAAATTACCTTAAATTGATTTTCATTCTTCAACAATTGACATCAGAACAGTTCTTACCCACTTTAACATGATATAGTACTTATCCATTTTACTCACATCATCACATTAAGCTTCCATAATCTCATCCGTTGTCTGGTTCGCAAGTTACCGCGCACACGATACGACTTCACACAGATGTCCATCTCTAGCCAAAACACTTCCCCCGAAGCTCGGTGACGATGCTCATTCTTCAGCGCGCTTAAACAAAACTGCGCTCATTATGTCTCATTTATAGCGAGCGTATCATAGTTCATCGGTGCCCTTTTTTTGCCCCCCGTGCCAGTCACAGCCTATTGGGCTGAAAATGCGCGCTACTACCGCACCCGCTCGCGCGGGTTCTTAGGTTCATGACCGGTTCCCGCTGCACCCGGCACCCGGCAAGATGATCGATAATTATAACCTATAAAATTTGCATTCAATTTAATCTTGTACGCCGTACATCCACAACGATGTAGCGGAGCTCGGGTGCCGCTACTGTTGTGCTGTTTGTGTGCTACGATCGCGAAACATGATCGCGATAAGGCGTCCGCGATGACACGCGGGGGTTAACGGTGCAACGTGAGAACGCGGCGGCATGTGCCATCGTCGTTTCTTTTTCGTTATACGGTGCGTGCCAGGATCACGCAAATGCTGGGCAATGTTTTGACATGGAAGGTACGGTGGCACGCGGCACGAACGAGACACGCTCGTTGTATTATGCAAACGCATCGCGATGTAGCAGCGGGATGGATCTTCGCCTGGGCAGAGAGGACCCTTGGGAGTTGGAGTATCAGCATGAATCTTGCGATCTTGATCTTGCACTCACAGTGGTGGTTCTGATGAATGCTATGGGATAAGGTTTGAGAACTATTAGAAAATACTGTCAAAGTTTGTTATAATGAAAGTAAACCACTTCTGGATTTAAATAGTGGAAATTGTGGAGATAGTATTATAACAAGTCTAAAGAAAACCCTTAATCGCTTAAGTTAAACATACCGAAGAGGTGTACGAATTCGAATCAGCAGCTGATATAAGATGATCATGCATCGATCGGCTTCCTTCAGATCATCTCCAACCTCAACAACCCCTCGTTTCCTTCTTGCTTTGGTCTTCTGTTTCACTTGCTGGTGGCTGGAGCATCGGGTGCATCGCTCGCTTCCGTAAGCACACGAACACGCCGTTTTCTCGTCCGCCTGTTTTTGCTTCCCATGCGAATGTATCGCTACGCAGCGCCTTTTAATAAACACTCAATCATTTAAAGTGATATCATTAACTGCTTCATCTACACGTCTTCCACGTCTCCAGTGCGTTGGCTAGGGAGACTCGATCCGGCGCTACGCCGGTATAAATATTATGACAAATAGACGGACGTGCCAGTACGTAACGACCACTATCAATTATGTTGTCGCAATGCCCCATTCACACGCACACAAAAAAACCATTGGCAGGACGCGAATTGAAACGGGAGTAGAATGCTAATCGTTCCCCAAACGACAGATGTCCGGTCGTGTCATGTATTGACGGTATTGGCTGCACATTCATCTCGGCACTTGGCACGTTTTTAGTTTATGTCGGGTTATGTTCTGCTGCAATACGAACCGCATGCAAACGTACCCACCCTAAAGGCCTTAAGGTCAGTGGACGACGGGGAAAAAACCTCCGTTCCGTACGGTGAACATTAATTTACGTTCTGCTGCTCGGAACAGGGCCGTGGGTGGCCGAAGAACCCGACGGCGAGGTGAGCGTCGGCATAAAAGCATACCACCTGCCGAAGGCAATCCACTAATTGTAACGGGGGGATCCGATTAGGCTTAGACATCCACGATCGGTGTTGATCTTTCCGGGTGGCAAACCGCCACCGGTCAGAACATCGATACCTCGGCGATTTCCACTGTTAGGAAAATGTCCCCCTGGCAGGAGTTGTCTTGTACCGGAAATCGGTACTGTAGCACGGTGACAAACGGTGTTTGCACTGATTAGCGAATAATTTATCGATCGATTGTTGGTAACACCAGCCACCACGCTGCTCTGCCGTGACAAGCCACCGTCACCGTGGTCGCCCACTTTATTGGCTCATTTGACATCGACAATGACATCAGTGTGTTGGATGGACTTTAGCTATTGACCATTTCCTTCTAAACTGCAACGGCCGCGGGTGCATTGGTACGGGTCAGTTCCTTGGTGTCACATCGCCATCGCGGTTTTGCATTTTATTGCTTGCTCGTAAACCCCTCAACCTCGTGCTTCGCGTTGTGGCTTAGCTTTGCCCAAGACGCAGCTTCCGGGTTTTGGAGAACGGGTGAGCTCGCCGGTACGGCTGAGGTGTCTGGGAGGTTCGGTGGCTTGTGTGCTTAAGCACTGGTTTGTGGTTCACCACCAACGGTGACACATTTGCCGTTCATTCAGTAGTTAGCAATTGGCGGATTGTTTTTTTTATTTCGCGCGTGCCTTGCAGGTGGATGCATCGTTCACTGCACTCGGTGTTCCTCAAGGCTCGTAGCAAAGTTCGCGATAAATTGCCCGCTACAAAACTTTCCCACAGGCGTTCGATGGCACACGGGCTTAAAAGGAGCATCGGGTAAATGGAAGGTGAACAAAAAAACAAAAAAACACAGCCCATCCACACTCCACAAATCATACGGAGAAGAACACCACGCACGCGGTCTACCAAAGCGCATGCCCTAAAACCGGGGGCGGTGCGAACGTTATTTGATTAGTCAGATTTATGGTTAAATTTGCGTATTTGATGCGCAACCGAAACAAAAAAATCAACGCAACCACACCGGTAGGACGGTACCGATTCTGAGCAACCGACCAACCAGTGAGCCGGGTCGGACGTATGTGCGCGAATTGCGAACGATCGCGGTACGACTGAAAGTGTCGCTGACTCCACATAAAACCGGGCAACTTTGGCAGCCTACGGTGGTGTGTCGGTGAAGCTGCCGTGGTTGAAATTGCTTTATTTTCGCCCCAATCCATCGAGCGGTTTTTTGTTCAGCCGGCGTGCACTGTATCGAATAAAATCCCGGGAAATGAGAAATTCGCTCGAACTGGTGCGGCCATTGTACTGCTGGTGCGCAGTGCGTCTTTAAAATCATGCGAATAGTTTGTTTTCGTACTACACACGTTTCACTCGGTTGACTCAAGAGGTAAAGTTATTCGGCTAGGGTTTGTGTGGAGCGATCATGCCCAGTTGTTGTTGAGGTGAATCTTTAAAATTGTTTTCGAATATTCCTCGCTTGCTCTCTTTAAATGTGGTTATTTCGAAGGAACTTTTGTACTGAAAGGCACATTTTATTTATTTTATTACATTTGTATAGGCTTTCAGGAGCTTATATATTGACTGGGGAGAGGACAAATTCCTCAAGGCATTTTCTCCTTGTCTTTTGCCTTATCCAGGACATGCTCGGTTGTGATTGTATGTTGTGCTATTGTTGGTAAAGGTGTAGATGTTGTAGATATTTTATTGTTTGCTGGGTTTCGACCTGGTCGTAGATATACACATTTATTAAAGAAGTTTTTTTGTTAAGGAAAAATTTCGAAATTGAATTTATTCATTCTTTACATCAATTCATATACATGTATATAATTGTATTAGTGCATAGGTTTCCTACTTATTCAAGTGTTTACTCTATATTTTGAATTTTTGTCAATTCTAATTTATTTAATTGTTATCTAAAAAGTTTAGGATTTTTATTTTTCTCCGAAAAAATTTACTCTTCCAAATTGAAGAAATTAATAAACATAACTTTACAGGATATTTAAGTTCGAATGGCAAAATTGGTGATGCTGGTCTGGATATTTCTGATCTAAAATCTTTTCCTAAAAACCTCGTCTGACGAATTGAAAGCTTGGCTTCAGAAATCTTCGAACAAATCGGCTTCAGTTGGTTAAAGTTCTTTAAAAACAGGACTTAGGAATGGCATGAATAGCCTGTCTCATGCAGAGAAGGCTATTACATTCATATCAATTTAGCACCAATTTAGTTCAATTTAGTTCAACGCCCATTTCAATTTGCTGGTTTGTGGCACTATAAATCAACATAATTAATTACATTCTCTTGTGTAGTCAGCACACGAAATTAGTTTCAAATATGTTTTTTTATGTATCGAGCTCATAAATAAATTTACATGAATAATATTCCAAGCATTCGCTTGATGTTTTTAGTAGCTTAAGAACATTTCTTAAAGGCAAATCATAAACATCGAGGATAAGTGAGAAAAGAAGTTCTAACAGCTTCCAGTGCAGTTCTGTGTGCACCCATGATGGAATCTCGTCATTGCACTTGGCTAATGGGTATCGGCGAGCAGTACGTTGCATTAGCAAACAATGAGCACCGGGGGGATGGCGCAAATGGCGATCCATTAATCGATCCGACCGATCCCTACCGGGTCCGTATCGAGCGGGCGGCGGATCGGATGACAGCTTCGATTTCACTTTCGCAGGCACATGCTCGGCTGACGTAACACGCCCTGGAGGCCACGCAAGGACGCCGGACCCGTTCGCCTGTGAAATGCCACACAGATTCTGCCGCCGCCCGGATGACCTTCATCGCTGCGCGTCGAGATCCGGTGCAGTGCGCTTATCGGTGCATTCGATCTGCGCCCTGGTCGATACGGTACTGCTCGGGTGCCTGCGCTTAACGGGAAGCTTACCGATACGCCTCGCCCTGGGCCGCTAATTGTCCAACGCACAACGTGGCGACCGGTAACACTGCGGCAAATTAGCGCCACCATTATTACAGCTTCATTGCGCGAAGAGACAACCAGTGCAACCCGCGCATGAAATATCATTCCAACGGCGTTGGGCGATGGCTCTGGTATGAATTCTTCCACTAGCTAGTGCGATAAAAAAAATCGAATGCGATCGCAATTAAACATTACGATTGGTCGAGTTGTTCGAATCGTTTCAAACATGGCTGGTGTGGATGGGAGATGGGAGGACATAAAATGGTACAAGCGAAAACATAGGCTCAGCTCACCGGTGGTCTCACACCTTCTGACACCTGTGACATTAGCCCATTACTGATGATTTACCGGTGATGGTTGATTTACGAGACGGACACTGCCAGTGTTGGATAGGTGTTGCGGTATGATCTATTACCCGTCCGCTCAACGTTGCTGGTATCCTTTTCACTGTTTCCTTTTGCTTGGAAATACTTTCTTCGTGAAACAACCGCGTAGGATAACAAACAATTTTCCCAAGGTTATTGCTGATGTATGACAACGAACGATTTGAAGTTTCCTTGCATATGGAACATAAATCAAAAGCATTGTGTATTTGTTTAATGTTTTGTTACAGACAATCATTCCTAGAAGGAACGTATCGGTTATAGGCGAGTTATTTCATTAGAAGGTATGCTCCTGAAACGATATTATTCTTCGATCGAGTGCTTTATTTTATTACTTACTTGTTTTGTTTCGAGAGTTACATAATTTTATTGCATAATATATTTTTAGTGTTAACCTATAATCAATGAACAAATAAACGAAGCATTACACTTAATCTGAAGCACATCGCCCGGCCGTTCTTCCGTTAATAAAAAAAAAATCTGTAATACTACCGAGAATTGCATGCCTTCCTTCCTCTCGAACGTGGCTAAGAGGATTTCATCAGTGTTGTACAATGTCCATGTCTCAGAGGCGTATGTGAGTACTGGAACTATACAGGCTCTCTACAGTCCCAGCTCCGTTCGTCGCGACAGGTGTTTTAAGTTGAGAAGTTTCCTCGGACTTTAGAACGACCGGTTGTCAGCCAGTCTCAGATCCAAGATAGGTTAAATTCTCTATGATTTCGAAAACACGATCACCTATTCGTACGTCACACAGGGGTGTTAGAATTTGTCCTAACCCGCTGGTGGTGCCACCATCAACTTGTTTATTGCTTCGTTAATCTCCAACTCCCTCCGAGATTTTCACCGCCTGCTCAAGCCTTTGGTCAATGCCAAGATCTGGTTCGACTTATAGAAGATGGTCCCCGATGTGCCCACCTCTGAATTGCAGACGCCCCGCTCTCTAGCGCTAGGTTGTGGGTTGTTGAAGCGCTAGGTCGTTTGTTTAGGGACGAGAAAACCTTGCAATAATAGCAATTAAATCACCAAACTAGATTCTGTTGCGCTGAGAGCCTGGGCCCATAACCTGTAGGCAGAGTACAATTAAAACCTCGGCCAGCAAGCTTGAAGGTTAGAACAAGGCTTTCTTCATTCTGTTTATCACCCATGTACTATAACTCTTCATCTAAGTAAGCTGAACCAGTGCAACATCTGTCATTACTGTCAACACAACGCAGTTTGGTATTCTTTCATCAGTTGGTCTAGCAACACGCTTCTCTTTACGATGTTATTTTTTTCCTTCAGAATTTTAAGCTTAATTTTCTTTGCAATGATATCAAATTCAATACAACAAAAAGCAACAATCAACAAGCAAAACAACAACAATAAATACGTATACGAAATTACGAAACCGGACATTGAACAATTGTTTATTTTTGTAATCTTGATCGTGGGACGTGTGATGAGTTAAGCAAAATCTTTGCTAGTAAAACATTTTGCTCATTCATCACGATTGGAATAAAAAAAAAACAATAACAAAACATTAAACGCGAGTTGATGCTGATTATTCGTTTACGCCACAGTAATTGGATTATTCAGTAGTATTAAAAATAACATGCCTACTACGATAAGAGTCATAGTATTTGTGAAATATTTCATCTTTACTATTGATTTTCATCCATTTCCTCCTTGTGTGTACCTGTACCGTTCATCTTATCGGTTAGCAATCTATGGCCACTAAGCTATAAATCCGCCAGATTGATGGACCAATGATCACAAAGTTCTCTCGAAAGCTGAAACATGAAGTTCTTGTTTGTAGCTCTGCTGCTGATCGCGCTGGTGTGTACTCTGGCTGCTGCACAAGGTAAGCTTAGGGTCAACATTTACTGAGACTGAAACATTGTGACTTTCGTCCTTAATTTGCTATTTTCCAATGTTCTAATCATTGTAGGAGGCATCCCAGTACCCGTAAGCAGTGAGGCCAAATTTAACATCCTAAAGAGAAGCATTCCGCTAGGTCAGTTGATAACAGAGAACCATGCTGCGTTTGTATCGATGCTGCAAAACGAAGATCCGGACTCGGAGAGCCCCAGCAGTGATTAATGGAGTCAGTCAAGAGTTCACGTGCAGATTTGGACAATCGGTTTGAGAAAGGATTTAAAGGCAATACGGAATACTACAATGATTAATAAATAACTGAGATACCTAACATAAAAATTTAGCATATTGTCTTTCTTTGAGAGAGATTTTACCGTTCAAGATTAGATTTTATATCGCTTACAAGAAAACCAAAATAACGCTTCCAATCATCATTTATGGAAAAATATGCGGTTTCCTCATCATAGCCCAAGGAGATGTCATATGCTGGAGATGTTATGATGGACACAACAATTTATGCCAAAAAAAAAAGAAAAAAGAAAAAGAAGGTATAGAAGACCGAACGTCGAACATTTCTTCTAATTATTCTTGCTGTAACGATCTACTTGGGCATGGGTACCACTTCTGGATGACTAAGCTTAAGTTTTCAACATAGTTGGAGAGTCAGTCCTACTTATGTGGAATGGACATTCAATAAAGAAGGGAGTTAACTGTTCATTAAACAAGGCGAAAACGATTGAAATTTTGAAAATATGAGCTCACTGCGTAGGATTATATTGCCAGTTAGTTTTGCGTACATACTCACGGGAAACGTACATCAGGAATGCGCAACCCATTATTGAAAAAAAGCCACCTAACTGACTGAAGAATTTGCTTTTAAAATATGCAAGGGTTATCAGCGTCATATGGCAATCAAGTCATCGGCTGTATTATCAACTTCGCTTCGATTAGAGCTGTTATGTACCGCAATTCGTACTAAGTTTTGTGTTGTGCCTGTCTGTGCCTGTGCCACAGTTGTTGCTGTTTACGATAAGAGTCATAGTATTTGTAAAATATTTCATCTGTAATATCAATTTTCATCTATTTCCTCCTTTTCCTGTATTTCCTGTGCCGCTCATCTTATCGGCTAGCAATCTATGGCCACTAAGCTATAAATCCGCTAGATTGATGGACCAATGATCACAAAGTTCTCTCGAAAGCTGAAACATGAAGTTCTTGTTTGTAGCTCTGCTGCTGATCGCGCTGGTGTGTACTCTGGCTGCTGCACAAGGTAAGCTTAGGGTCAACATTTACTGAGACTGAAACATTGTGACTTTTGTCCTTAATTTGCTATTTTCCAATGTTCTAATCATTGTAGGAGGCATCCCAGTACCCGTAAGCAGTGAGGCCAAATTTAACATCCTAAAGAGAAGCATTCCTCTAGGTCAGCTGATAACAGAGAACCATGCTGAGTTTGTATCGATGCTGCAACATGACGATTCGGACTCAGATAGCAATGAGTAATGCAGTCAGGCAAGAGTTCACGTGCAGGTGTTGTACAATCGGTTTGAGAATGAATTTAAAGGCAATACGGAATACTACAATGATTAATAAATTACTGAGATACCTAACATAAAAAATTGGCAAATTGTCTTTCTTTGAGGGAGATTATACCGTTCAAGATTAGATTTTATATCGCTGACCAATGAACCAAAATAAAGCATCCAAGCATCATTTATGGAAAAATATGCGGTTTCCTCATCATAGGCCAAGGAGTATTCTGTCAGCTTGATTTCTTGGTGATTTCTTTAAACATGGCATACAGGATTCTTTCGTAACGCATAATACAATAAATTATTAGATGCTGGAGATGTTATGATGGACACAACAATTTCTAATCTAATCTAATTGAGGGTATAGAAGACCGAACACTGAAACACGAGGTATGATAAGATCTACTTTCTGGTATCAATTCTCCGACGTCTTCATGCCTCGGGTATCTACTAACGATACTCGGGCATGGTTATTATATCTGTCAGACTAAGCTTATGTTCTCCACGTAGTTGGATATTCAGTCCTACTCATGTGGAATGGACATTAAATAAAGAAAGGAGTTCAAAGAGAAAATAGTTGATGTTTCAAAAATATATGCTTATGATCATTGCGTAAGATTCTCTTTCTTCTTGGCGTAACGAATTACTACTAGGCCATGCCTGCCATTTCTGGCTTGCTAGACTTATTTTATCACGTAGCCGGATAGTCAGTCCTTGCTACGGGGGGTTGGTCTGAATAGGATTTTGGTCCGGTTCGTTCGTGTGAAGACCGGCATCGCTACCGTCATGTCACGGGGCGCCCCTAAAGATTACATAAGATTGCATAAGTTTACATTGTCACTTATTTTTGCCCAAATACTGCTGGAAGACGTACATAAGGAATGCACAACCCATTATTGAAAATATCCTCCTATCTGACTGAAGAATTTGCTTTTAAAATATGCAAGGGTTATCAGCGTCATGTGGCAATCAAGTCATCGGCTGCATTATCATCTTCGCTTCGATTAGAGCTGTTATGTACCGCAACTCGTACTAAGTTTTGTGTTGTGCCTGACAGTTATTGCGGTGCACTATGAGAGCCATATTAGGTGCCTGGTGTTTCTGACGTTCTGCGCTAGTCATAGCGTTGAAGGATTGTTCGGTAGTGGTAAAAATAACATGACTACTACGATAAGAGTCATAGTATTTGTGAAATATTTCTTCTTTACTATTGATTTTCATCCATTTCCTCCTTATCGATTAGCAATCTATGGCCGCTAGGCTATAAATCCGCTAGATTGATGGACTAATGATCACAAAGTTCTCTCGAAAGCTGAAACATGAAGTTCTTGTTTGTAGCTCTGCTGCTGATCGCGCTGGTGTGTACTCTGGCTGCTGCACAAGGTAAGCTTAGGGTCAACATTTACTGAGACTGAAACATTGTGACTTTTGTCCTTAATTTGCTATTTTCCAATGTTCTAATCATTGTAGGAGGCATCCCAGTACCCGCAAGCAATGAGGCCAAATTTAAAATCGCAAAGAGAAGCATTCCGCTAGGTCAGTTGATAACAGAGAACCATGCTGCGTTTGTATCGATGCTGCAACATGACTATCCGGACTCGCATAGCAACAGCTCTGGTTAATGGAGCCAGTAAAGAGTTCACGTGCAGGTTTGGACAATTGGTTTGAGAAAGGATTTAAAGGCAATACGGAATACTACAATGATTAATAAATTACTGAGATACCTAACATAAAAATTTAGCATTTTGTCCTTCTTTGAGAAAGATTTTACCGTTCAAGATTAAATTTTATAACGCTGACCCTGACTGAAGAATTTGCTTTTAAAATATACTAGGGGTTATCAGCGTCATATGGCAATCAAGTCATCGGCTGCATTATCATCTTCGCTTCGATTAGAGCTGTTATGTACCGCAACTCGTTCTAAATTTTGTGTTGTGCCTGACAGTTATTGCGGTGCACTATGAGAGTCATAGTAGGTGCCTGGTGTTTCTGACGTTCCGCGCTAGTTGTAGTGATCGGTAAGTGGCACTTTAACCAGATTTGTATTCTTAACTCGAGGGAACTGGACAACTCTCGAACTTCAACCCGGGGAATAGCATCCGGCCCAAACAATGACAAACCCAGGCTTTTCCTGAATGTTTTAGGAACCTGAAATGTGCAACGAGCTGCTTAACCGCTATTACGAAAACAATAGCATGTATCATCTAACAGGCTGCTGGCCTGGTGGTTGTCTGCTCACACAGATGATGTCCCGGAAATGGTACCGAACGCCGTTAGCGAGAAACCCATTTGTGCAATGGTACCACTTCGAAAGAGCACTGGTTGACATTTCCCACCGCCTGGCAGTCGAAACAAAGGAGAACGCATATCTCCGGGGCACAGTGTTCGTACTCCCGCACCTGGCTAATGGTACCGTTCGTGGTGCACACAGCAACTATCACCCTAGTTCTACGCCCTGCCTCACTATACGGCTCTGTGCCGACCTGGAGGGTCGTGAAGGTAAATGATGACCGTGCATTAAGGATCGATGGGTGATGAGTTGGACGTCGACAGGTCCTGCGGTGCTAGCGGACCTTCGCAGCAAAACGAACCCATAGGACCCAACGCACACACGCTGAAGGATGTATGTTATTAAGCGAGTTGCAGCATTACCGGGTGCAACTAATCATTACACGGCGAACACTTACACTTGCTCTTTAGCTCATTTCAGAGCGTCCAATTGACAGTCATGCGACAGTGCGACAAAGCAAGACCTGCTCTCCGACCACCGCTGCCTGCCATCGGCAAAGCTCCATCGGCGTAATATGGGTTGATCGAGGATTCATCACCGGGCATGCAGCAACATTGTCGTAATCGTTCGATCGGTGTGATTGATTTGTTCGAATTCCACTTAACCGACCACCCGGGGTCTATCAGAGCTCTGATCCGGACTCTGTTTATCGGATCAACCTGCAACCTGTCGGTAAGCAACGCCCGTTAGCAATGCCCACTGCCCGCGGTGGGCGCGAGTATTTGCGCACGGGAAAACTAATAAACAGGCCGTAATTTAGCGGCTTTGCTGAGTAAATATTTATTAGCCACCTCTGTCAAATGTGGCCTCCGCGTGTGGACGAATGGCGGGCGTGTATGTGTGTGTGTGTGTGTGTGTGTGTGTGTGTGGCACAGGCACACAGATCCCTATCTTGGGAGGTACCGTTTCGGTGCGTGTCGCGATAAAATGCGGAAATAATTGCAAATCGTTCGCCTGGGAACGGCCGCTAGTAAATTATGCAAAGTTTTTGTTGTTTCCCCCCCCCCCCCCCCCCCCCCTACATACACAGAGGCACAGCTCACAGTTGCTGGCGGTTCAGCGTTTGCAGGTGCAGTTGGATGAGAGCGATGGTGGTACGAGGCGGCGCAAGTAAGAGCAATTGCAGCTCGAAGCGGAACCAAGCAAAACTAAAGTGTACTATTAATGGTTGTTAAGTTATTACGTTTAAAGTTGGCAGAGATCATGTTAGAAATTAGCGAATTCTCACGCAAACATGCATTGCTGGGGGCTTTGATCTTGTAGCAGGTGATCTTCGGCAGAGTCCGGTTGTATTGAGCTTGCCTTGTGCTTCTTCGCACTATATTTCTCAGACTCGTAAAGATCCTTTTGCAATGTATCAGTATGTTTCTGCCTTCTGCTCAGTATTGTTTAAAGTTTTGTGCTCAGAGCTTTTCACCTTTAGTAGATAAGTACATAAAGTGGGTTAGCTTGCTCAACAATTGTACTGGTGCAAGCGGAGTGACTACCCCTTATCTCGATCAGATCGCCACAGGGCATGATTCATGACAGTTTTATCGTTAGCAACATTCCACACCATGTTGTTGCCTTCCGAAGCCTCTTTGGTGCAAGCTGACTAAGCGTGATCGTGACACGCCAACATCCATAACTCCATCCACCCCAACCAGCAATTGCCCAGTGTGCAATGAATGTAATTTGATAATTGATCCAGAGTATAGCTTGCGGATCCTGGCCTAATCACCTCTGTGTACAAACACACATACACTCTCACACACACGCGGTCATACATGTTACGCATAATTTGCCTATTGATTTTCGTACCAGCCCAGCTGCCGTAAACGTTTCCGACTACCCCGTGGTTGGCGTAACAGGTGTTCAATCGAGCTGGAATGCAAATCATAGCCATAGCACATGGCTCTAGCTGCGAGCATACCGACGGCTGTCAACGACATTACCCGTGCCAGGGTGTCATCTCTGGCTGATGACCATTTGGACGAGATTCCAGGGAGTCACCCTGGAACGATACACAGGTTGCAGGTGTCATTGCATTTTGTTCCTCCCTTATGGCCCATGATCCCCTTATTCCCTTTTCTTACCCGCACCATCCGTTTCGCCCGGTCAGTGAGGTCCATCAACCACGCGCCTCAATATCTCCCCGTAGGGCAAACTGGAACCGGCCACGAGACCGATTCACGCCGGTGTATTAATCCGTTCGTGTTGAAGGGGCCGGACTGGTGCGTTCACCGCAACAAGTTCCTCTGCCGATCCAGCCTGGTGTGTGGGGCAGACGTTTGGCGACGAGCACGCTAAGTGCACATTTTAGTGCAGTTGCTTTTAATATGGCAAATTTGCGGACACCCTCAACGCACCGTACACCTGCCTGCCCCACCGGCGTTGCACAAGGGGTCCGATTTTCCCGATGTCACTCGAACCGGATGAGCGTGAGACACGGCGATGATAGGGTGCGTTTTTTTGCGCCCATCGCTGCCGACCGTCGGGGTCCGGTTTCGCCTATTAGCAGTGCAGTCGAACCGCACCGCAGAAGACGAACCCAAAACAAAGCGGGTGATAAATAAAGTGTTATATCACTGGGGCCACTGTGGACGGAGGGCGCACGTATCGCTTATGACAGGTATGGGAAACGGCGTGTCGGCTGGTAGTAGTTGTTGCACGGGCTCGGTGCTTCCGCACCCGGGTCTGTGATGTTACATCAATTAGATCCCGGGGAAGATTATAATTGTCGCAGCAACCGGAAAATCAGTCGCTTTTCGACGGCGCAACGAGCGCGCAAACTATCCAAAGAACGCACATTGGGGAGGGGAAAAGGAGGTGTGACTGGGTGGAACGGGGCTGCTGCAAGGTTGCAATCGGATACCGACCACTCGCTTTGGCGGTTTGTTCGCGAATTCGCGCCGACATATCGCCGGCAGCCGGTCGGGCTTTGCTCTTCTTCGTGTCACACTTATCTATCGATCGCTTTCCGGTGCGGCCTGGCCAGAACGTTCTGCACCAAAACAGAACTGGTCTGAGAGTTCAATCCTCCTGCGATGCGACGTGCGACAGACAGCTTAGCCGGATGTGGAAACGGCTGGCAATGTTGACCCGCTCATGGGCTGGGCCGGAGGTGATGGAATCGTAACGTACGTGTTGAATAATCAGGATATGGTCAGTGAAGAGTAAGGATTATATTTGCAAAACTAGAACCCCTGTGATATTGGTATGATTCGACTTACTACGTTGATCTCGCAGTTTCAACTACATTTATAGCTTATTCTATGCGTAATCCGAACACGAGCTCAACCTGTGACTGATGTACCTCAGAAATATACTACATTACTAACCACTAATAGTAAGTTCCCTAACATTAGGGTCTTCTCACACTGTTATCACTTATCTGTTTATATAAAAAAGTATAAATAAAGTTCGGAAAACTTCGAGGTTCGGTAGAGCAATCATGTGTTCCATCAATATTTGTTTCAAGTAATAACAAATTCGCAAAACCCTGATGTCAATTTGATTGCAGTCAACAAACATTACTTCAGGAAACAAACCATTTCCCAAGCGAAACGTTTAATCTTTACTGACTCACACAGTATCTCTCGTGGATCAATGCCAGGGTCTGTTCACCCTGCCCGAGTACCTTCGGGTTGGTTGCACCTATCTTGACCTCGATAATTGGTGCAGCCTTGGCAATGGCGGGTCCTTGGTCCCGTAGACGAACGTTTTGTTGGGCAAACAAACAAACCGAACCGGCAACGAAAAAATAAAAATAAAACAACTCAAACATGGTTCCCCCCGCCTGCCGGGTCCGGGTGCGATCAATGACAGCGATTTTCTGCGAGGTGCCGGTGCCTTTTTTTCCCAGGAAGACAACCTGCCCTGGCGACGGAATGGTGCAAGCAATCAGTGCATCACGCTCGTTGACAGCTCTAACTAGGTCCCCGAGCACTGCCCTGGCACGCTTAATGACGCATCAAAATTGCAAATTTTGTCCAACATTTTGTTGGGCAAGCGTTGCCACGCCGTTTCGCAGCGGTACGTGAATGCATTCTTGCGAGAGAACGTCATCTGCAAACCAGCCCGGACAGTAATACCACCCCGCTACGTGGAACGCCACCGGTACTGAAAAATGACCTTCCCCAGTAAACGGGTGGTTTGCATTGAAGGGAATGATAGCCATTTCTCTTTTGGTAGGAAAAGTTTACATTCGGTTCTTTCAACGTGAGGGGAAAGGGATGGTACCACCCACCCCTGTTCCAGATGGAGAAAGTGGAATGAAACAAATTGCGAGCGAATTTAGCAGCAGCAGGAGCAGTGTTGCCAGCACGACTGTCCGGGCATGACAGCCTCGTTTCAGGCAACCCCTATATTCTTCCCACGGGGGTACACAACACCATCATCAGCCGCAACCGGCCGTTCAATGAACCCGAAAGCCGTCCGGTCCGTCGGTCCCGAAAGAAAGGCAACAAAACGAAATGAGTATGGCGAGCGAAAAGACAGCAGAAACCTCACCCAGAACGTGCGGTAAGAGCACTTTTTGTTTTTTTTTTTTGCAAGTACACTCACTCTCACCAACACCACGGCACACGGTTGCATGCGTGCTGTAATGGCCGGGCGATCGGCGAACGGCTGATGATGATATTTGGAAACTACCCTCGAGGCACTAGAATAACGTCACATACAACCTTAACCAGCGCTGGTCTGACAACGTTACAGTTTACTTTGTTGAGGCGTTGCATCGTCAGCTTTGACCTGCGATTTGACTTCCGCATCCAGAACCTGATCGTGTACGACGCACACACACACACGCACCAGAATAAGTGCATGTCACAAATGACATAATCGTTCCTTAAATCGTTCTCCCCATCCCGTTTCGTCAATTAATGCTCCATCAGCAGTAACGTATCTTTCCCATTTCGCAACACTTTTCACCAAGCCCAAGCCAAGTCTTCGTTGAAGACCCGCTCCCGGGATGGTGGAGCGCCACTCGTCTAATTGAAATTGCTTAACGCAATCCACCAGCACTTGTCGGTCGTGCAGCAGTACCGGGTAGACAAGGAGTACGGTAGAACGCGATAAGGCGGTGCAGCCTATCAATGAAAGGAGGAAATTCCTGTTTCGACATTAACATAGATAAAGAATGCCGTAATTATCTTTGCGCCGGGGCTTGCCGTATCCCAAGCTCGGGCTGTGGTGGGCAGGTTTCAATTCATGCGTTCTGCGCTATGCGCTAGATTTTCGCTGCTTTAATTCATTGATCGGAATCGCGAGGTACGGACGGGGCAGTACGGTGCAGTAAGTACGCGCAGTGTCGTGGAATGTCTGCAAACCTGCGCGTGTCTTGGACAGCGACAGGCATGTTGGAGAACAGTGGTCCCTGGTGTCGCTAATAGTTTCGTGCGTGTACTTATCAACCGCGTCCGTGACCACTATCATGCAATTGAGTCTTGCGATCGGCTGTATTATCTTCCTGCTGGTATGCCATTAACATGATCACGGGAGACTAATTCTAGGAATTTAGCGAATACATTCTAGGTGAAGATTATTGATCGTACTATTTTATGCTTAGTACACTTCCGACCGTTGGGGTTAGGCTATACCAGCAGAAGCCTTAGACATCAACATGTTCCAAAACAATAGTGCAAGACATTTTGATGCACCGAATCTCACGTAGAGCCAAACATCGGCAATGCCAGAACATTGAACCGACAAACGGCACACGGTGGTGATTGATCGTATTGCTCCAGTGGTCGAGGTAGGGTGGAGTCGGAGGCAGCAGATTGCCGACCAGATTCATAGAAACAGATGATGTTAAATAGCGTCGATGATGGGTCGATTTGTGCGATCATATGCCGCCTACCGGCCAGTATCTTCCAGCTGTATGCGCCCGCTGCGGTATCGGGCTCGCTCATTTCTGCGCGTCTTGCCCGGGAGACTTGCCGACTCCGCCAGTGTTGGGGGGGGGGGCCCATCCGCGCCGTTTGCTTCCATCCGCCGTTTGACTCCATTATAGACACGCTGGCATCATTATCAAGCGAGTCGCGGACCGACATTACTCGGTCCGTTTGGTGCACCAAACAAGCGCCAGGGCTGTCTCAGGACGATGGTACGCATCCCGGGATACCGACCGGGAGATTGCTATTAGTGCGACCATATGATTGCGATCATTAAACACAAAAACGGCTCACGACTGACACGAAAGACGCCAAACCGTACGCGGGCAACGTTCGGTACGCGGATCGCAACGATTTGGATTTGGACCATGGGTGCATGGGTTGCACTACGCCGGCACGGTCGAAGCGTCCACTATCCGGGACACGAGTGCCTCATCTTGGGGGTAATTTCGCGTTGTTGGCGATAATGATGCAATATTAAAAGCCACAGCATCATTTCTGCCCGGTAACAATGGTTTAATGCTGTAACCGAGGTGTGCTCATCCAGTGCGCTGTTGATCCGTGTGATTATTTCCGTCCAACGCCGTGCACCGATGGGGATGCTTCCGTTCTTTGATCTTTCTTTGTGCGCTCTAACGTTAATTGTAACGCACCGGGTAGTACTATGTACGCACCGTTCTGCAGGCAGCATATGATGTACGCACCATCATATTACATACCAGTGTGTTCGTAGGTTAGCTATGGATGGACAGAGTAGTTTGATGGCAGTTGACGAAGGATGGATGTTTAGTGTTGAGATTTACTAGAAATAGAAGCACTGGACTTGATAGCTTAAACAAACAATAGAAATTTCAAGCGCAAATCAATAAAACATCATAACAAAACACACAGTCACCCAAATAAAGCCCCATAAGTGTTCTTGCACCATTCTCGTCTCGTGGAGTATCCTTTCTCGCTCGTCCGCATCTTTCGTACCGGCAATTCATCACAGCCGTTTATCGCTTCCGCGCCCGAAGAAAGCATCATACCCCTTGTGCCGCCCGTTCGTGATGCGTGGAGGCAAATGCATCGATTATGCAACAGGTTGTGAAATCGCCAATCTCTCTCTCCCTGCTGTCACATGCAGTTGCTGGCTACCTGTGTGTCTCCAGAACACGCCGTACACACACACAAAAGGTGCATCGTTCTGGGAACTCTTTCCTCCCCCCTGGCGTGTGGTTGTGTTTGTGAGTGCATCACTGACGGACGGTGGCTCGTGGTGGAGCCTTCATCCCCGTCAGGTAGCAGCGAACGGTCGTTGTTAGCGAGGACGTGTCAATTCGCACGCATCATTTCAACCCGACCGATCCCACCCATCCCAACCCCCCTTTTCACATGGGAGCCGTTTTCCACCAATTTCGTACGTCACTCGTTCAGGGTGCTGGAAGCTCGTTCTGAAAGCCAGCTGGGCCCGGCGTACGGCGGCCGAAACGAAAGGAAGCAGAAGAACGAGCCCGGTGGGGCGGTGGAAAGAACATTTAATGGGTTACACTTGTCGATATGACGTCCGACGCTTGGAATCGCGGAAAATGTGACAAAAGCGAGAAGGAGAAAATTGATGCGAAAGCGATAGCGAACATGGTAGTAGCAGCATGCCATGGCTTTGGCTCTTGCGCCCATGTGAGTGAGTGGCCGTGATGGGAA
Organism: Anopheles marshallii; assembly: GCF_943734725.1. Taxonomy (NCBI): domain Eukaryota; kingdom Metazoa; phylum Arthropoda; class Insecta; order Diptera; family Culicidae; genus Anopheles; species Anopheles marshallii. The sequence continues at coordinate 40,052,036 of NC_071326.1, read as the reverse complement.
ATGCGGGGCGCGTTGCGGGGGTTGTGTGCGTGAGCCAAAAGGAACAAAAAGAGAGACCATGGGAGATGGAGACACAGGCCGACCACCGAAGAGTTACTACCTGTAAATGACTTTGCCCACAGTATCTACGACCATCGGCCGTGTACCGGCCAACGAGAGTGATGTGCCCCGGGTCGTTGAACCTCGCATACTGTTGTGCTCTTTCTTTCTCTCGCCAGCTCCATCCATCCTGCGTGCCACAAATCTCACCCGCCATCGGGTCGGAAGGGTTGGTGGAAAAGGGGGAGGGGAGCGGGGGGGGGGGCGGCGGATTGGAGGGAGGGTGGATGAGGAAGAGACGAGGGGAGCTTATGCTTTACGTATGAATACCGTCCAGGCAACTCCTCTAGTGCCCCCCCTACCCTCCCCATCGATCTATGGCTCATGGCTTTACGCTCACTTTTCTCCATTCCCATCCCCAACGGTGGAACAGACAGGCCCCCATCTCACCCCCGTTTCCTACGCCTCTTCCCCTCTTCCCTCCGCACTATTAACCCTCATCAAACTCCACTGGTTGAGATTCACCTCTCGCGATCTTCCGCGGGCCATTCATTTATTATGCTCCAACCTTCCCACTCCGGCATATATGTAAGGGTGCAGGGTGATGGGGAGGGGGGGGGCACCCATTCGTTTGGTTCGGTTTCATTGCGATCGATGCTTTCGCTCTCGCTCTTGCGATGTTTACTTTCTTCCTTTTTCGACTTCATTTGGACGTCGCGCCTTTCCGCGCACCCTGCGAATGTTCGTTTCATATGTTACTTTCTTTCTCTTTCTCCTGATGGGGTTGGTTTTGGGGTGCAAACAGGGTGGAGTGTGTGAGATGACCGGAATGGTGGAGACTTTTCTTTCACCGATTGACTTTTTGGATGTTGATTGTGTTGTAGTTTTTTTTCTGCTTCTTTCGTTCATATCATTTTGTTTTACCACACGATTGTGATTGTGAAAAGAAAGCCTAACCCGCCCTGGTGTGCTAACAGTGGGGTGATATTTTTATCGATACCTTCTTCGTTTCTGCTTTATTTTTTTTTCAATATCCTATAAGGTCAAATAATGATTAAATTAAAAATGTTAAAGTATTTTGCCACTAAATCTTAAAAAGTTTAGATAACGAAGTGATGTGCCGATTACACGAATTTTCTTTGATATCCTCTCGATATCGCAATTTTGCTCTATTACATATCATTACGACAATATTGTATCCAACATAGTTTTCTACTCAGCACCGTGACATCAAACTGGTTCAACCAAAAATCGAAAGTTACTGTACATGTATGAGGTTTTAAAAGATTGATCCACTCTTTGAAACTCTGTTCCTTTTACTCCATTCTCCCTTTCATATGCTTCCCACAGCAAAGGGTCAACTCCACAGGACCTTGCCCCACTACCTCCCCCCCTCCCCTTACGATCGTTCCTCCCATTGCTGAAGTATTGCTAATTTTGAAGTGCGTAACACCCCTCCCGGAACCACCCCCCCCCCCCCCTTCCCCTCCCACACCAAACTGGCTCCTACCCGTGCGCATGTTCCGATTCGATCGACCACCCATCGCAGCCAGGCACCATTCCGACACCCATCAGAACTCATCAAAAGTCTTGCTCGCTGCTGAAACAAGAGCATGCTGCGCCACCCCTCGATATTATTAACAAGATATATCAACATAAGACAAAGAACGATCGGGTTGGGGTTGGACCGAAGAAAAAAGAGAAAAAACAACAACATAACAAATACGCACACTTATGCACGCGGGAGGCATGTGTGGATGTTCTCTTGCTTGCTCACTCTCTCCATCTCTGCTGCGCGCTCCTTCTGCACCTTTGCTTAGAGCCGGTGCTCCCCAATCGCTGGATATGTTTCCTGTGACGTTTTTCATGCTCTCGCGCGATGTTTACTTATTTGTGCGTTTCGCTCTTTCGCTCGGGAGTAAGCGAGTTTTCCCGCGATCTCGCCACGACATGCATTTGACGGCTCGTACGCTTTTCTATCCCGGCATGGCGAGTGATATTTGATCGGTTTAAACAAGCATTGACACGGCAGATTGTGTTTGTGGGATGGTTCCGGCGCATGTTTCCGATATATCAACGAATGCGCAATAAATTAAAGATCGGTAGTGGCTCTAATGCACAGAACAAAGGTTAGTAAATAAATGTTGCATACTCTTGTTTATGCTTGAGATGTCACAAATTCCACCTTGCACATCGGTAGCCGGTATCGTTTCTGGACAATTTCAGCATAATTACTTACATTCTTTGCCTCAAGCCAAAAATTGTACGCATGACATCGAAACCTTTCTGTCAAACCGTGCGATGTATATTAGTGTTGGTAGAATTAGAGCTCCAAACCGGAATGGCCAACAGTGTACAGACGGCCCTCCGACACAACCAAAGGGGGGCACACGATGTGCCAATGGGAGTTTCACTCGAGTTCCCAAGTCATCTCTTTCCTCCACCAGAATGTGCGAAAGTATTAGTGTGTGTGTGTGTGTGTGCAGAACGGAACCGAAATAGAAAACGGCATCACCCAAATCTTAGCTCTGTCTAGAACTCTTCTGCACTTGAAACCCACCCCCTTCGCTTCCTTCCTACCCCATGCAAAAAGGGACCAAAGCGCAACTGAAAATGGAATGAAACTGACACACAAAAAATACATATGTATTCTCGTATGCCCCAAACAAGGGGATAGTTGGCGAGAAAAAAAAACACACACACACACATATACATACAAAATTCCCCAAAAAGTCTAGTCCGCTGCCGATGCAACGTGCCGCTTGGTGTTGCTTCTTCATCTACCCCCGCAGAGCGCGTCATCTTCTATTTCGCAATGCGGCGATCGCGAATTAGCTAAACGATTGTGCCCTACGATTCGCACCGGTCACCAGCGAACGAAGCGAATTTCTAAGGCTTTTCGGATGTTCCAGTATATGTTGTGCTTTCCTTTACATTTAACAAGGGGTGCGGTTCGCGGACATCCTCACCGGTACCGGACGCAAAGGCAAACCAGTTCAAATGCTTCCTTTTTTTTTGGCTGGGTTTTTGTCTCGGCACGGTCGCACCGTGCGGATTCTTACGCGAAAGATGAAACCCGTCAGTAGCGGCGCGATGAATAAAAATAGGCGAACTGTAGCATAAAAATTGGAAGAAACTTAAACCCAAACGCGGGTCCCGACAGCCCCTTGTCTACCGTGGCCGTCCCGCGATGATGTCAGGTCATCGACCTTTTTAGCCGTAGACGCTGCGACTAGGCGCCACCTAGCCATTTTTTGCTGGTGTTGTTTTACTTCCAGGCCACCCGTTTGCTGTGTATCACGAGTGCAGAAGATGCGAACGAATTTCGGGCCGGTGGGTGCAAAAGGACTTAAGCCGCTGATGCTATGTCGAGCAAGTTGCCGTTGATCTATTGCTGCTATGCTATGGTCGATTTGTTGATTTTGACTAAATATCTACATGAAGAAGACCTGATTAAAAGTTGAAGTTATTCGGTCCTCAGGGAAATTATGTGCACTAATCTTAGAAGCGTTGTTTTAAGATAAACTGCGTCTTAACATCGCACTTTGGTATGTAATTTCGCCTGACGAGGATGGGTTTACTAAGGTTAAAATTTTGAACAAACATTTTTCAGAACTTATTGTTTAAGGAAATTAATTAAAAATTTAGCAAACGCTTCCTATGAATACATCTCATATCAAAATTTTAACCTCCCTTCGTATTGCATTCTTACTTCAAAAAAAGATGTCCCGTATTTGACATCTTCATCTTCATTCTGTCAATCGACAACCGTCAATTGGAAATGTAAAAATGTATTCGCAAGCACCGGCAACGTTTCTCGCTGCTGTGCAATACATCAAGCCTCTACCTATCTTTCCCATAATGTATGGAAATGTGATGCTTGGTAGCATGAGACGCACATCGACTCCAACAACATAACATTTCATCGCATGATAAGTCGAAGCCGAATGTGCTGATCTCCTTGGTAGAATCGCTCACGTGAGCAAAAACTGTCGGCATGTCGAGCTGGCCGGTCCGTCGGGTCGATGATCTGCACCTTCGTCAATGATCTTGGTGCGACGCATGATGTACCGCGCGCCGGCTGATCCACATAATCGTAGCATCGTGCGTAATCCATTACCGAATAGTTGCGCCTACTAACAGCCACGGTTGCTTTACACTGGTACCTGCAATGGTTTTCTTTTTTCCGGCCCTCTGTACGGGCAGTTTCGGTTTGTCAACCGCGATACGCTCTTTCCGCTCTCGATTTAGACATCGAAAATTTGCACGCGATATCGTTGCGCCCGGTATGTGTTTGACACTGAGGGTGCGAGAATTAATTGACCTCTGTCATGTTGGATGATACATTTTAATTTCCTGCCGGCCACAATTTGCAATTCCGTACCGAACGTGCATAAAGGCCGTTGAAAAGTGCCGAGGGACTCGAGGGTCAATGGAAACACGTTCATATTTTCGGGTTCAACATTTCGAGTGTTCTGGAATGGACGGTGGCTGCTGGTTCATGTGCTTTTGGCAGGCGCGGATGGATTGAGATCGGCAACGCATCCACTCAATCTTCACTTTGTATTCGTGCATGGGAAATTATTTTTTCGGGGGTGGATCAACGAATTTCTTGTGCGTTCGAGCAAGTTTACCAGAAGTTTCATTCGCGTGAATAATTTAACATAACATCTCTCCGGGGCTGAAGAAAAACTGTAGAGATGTGAAATGTATGTTTGCATGTTTGATCGGTAGCTTCGAGGTTATATACTTCTGAGTGAGAATACAATATTTTTTGTTGGGAAATTTTGTTTTAAGGAAATTGGCCAAAATATGTAAGATACCATTGGAATATCAACATATAATATTAATGTTGTTGTATATTAAATAATAAATTAATTAAGAAATTAAGAGCATTTGATGAAAAATTTTAGCTTCTTAAAACTTGATAAACTTATAAACTATTTGTATACTCCACATTTGAATGTAAACTGACAACGAGTATATATATTTGTATATCATTTAAACACATATTGATAAAAACCGATCGCCAGGTCTATTGCATCACACTCAGCTTGGGGTGGCTCTTCTGCTGGTGGAGCTGTAACGTACCATGGTATATGTGTGTGTGTGTTTCCTTTTTTCTTTCAGTTTTTATCAACCACTTCGTGCGTGTACAAGGATAAGAAGTAAACAGAAAACAAGTTGCAAAACAAAAAAAATTGCACGGCACGATCACACAACAGCGAACCAAAGGCTCCACCAGCCGGTGCAATGCACCGATAATTGTCATTTTTATTTCCGCTCCCGCTTCGCCACACCGGATCGATTGCATTTGCCTGATCCACACGCACGCACACAAGCACAACTATGTTTTTGACTTCTTTCAAGTGTAATTTCATACCGACCTAACCTTCCCTTGCCAAGCTGTCTGTTTTGTGTTGATGAGTTTCTCTCACTATGCTCCATCAGCTTCCAGCCAAGCCAAACGCTGGGCCCGGGTGACGAACCGGGAACCCGAAGGGAAGCGTTGAAAAGGCTTATTCTGCTTAACTTCTCGCTGCACATCGCTGGCATGTGTCATTTGTTTTTAAGCGATTTTTGTTTTGATCTTATTATTCACTCCTCGCACTGCTGTTTTGCGGTTACATATACGCACCCAGGCAAATGGGTGGTTGAAATTATGACGGTTGCACTTGCGTTGCACAACAGTTCGACTGAAATGCACATAAAAAAATTCGCATCTGCCTATGTTTTAAAGTTTTCGGCTAAGAGCCGGAGCACAATGCTGAATTTTTAAGTTACATTTGTTTTTGATAATGTCCATCATTTATTTTAATCTTGCTTTTGCGTAAAACATTCATTGTTTAAATGCCCAGAAATATTATAAATTCCGACATATTCTCAAAATTCCAAAAAAATCCCCACTATAAATTCCCGGAAATAAATTAAAAAATAATATAAAACATAACTTTAGTTAAATGCAATAAAGTTAATGGTAATGAATTTGATACTGATTCATAATTATGATTTGAATTGAACTGAACGAGGAATGTAAAAAAAAACATGCAAATTTGTTCAAAGTACCAAACGATTTATGAATATATATAAGAACATTTAAATACATGTTACCAAGAGGATGTTCTCCAAAGACCTACGTGCTATTCTTCTGTAGTTATACAATAAGCCATGACCATTCCTTAAAAGCTTCTGCCATATATGACGGCGTGTTTCTACAGCTCCCCAGCACCCAACACCCCTCCCTCTCCTCCATCACCTCGCTCATTGGGTCGCTTTCAGGATTGACCTAGTTCCGGTTTCTTCTGTCAATGTAACTCTTCCGCGTTTACCTTTTGCAACATCAACTTCAACCGAAACTTGATGTAACCCGGCGCAACCCGGCGCAAAATAAAAACTGTACCAAGCACCTGTCGCACACCAGTCGACGTCACACGAAGAACAATAGCAGCAGCACTGCGAACCAAAACAAATTTGGACGCCTGTGTCTAGTTTCCATTGCGGCCATTCTACCCTCACAATCATCACAACGCTCGCATTACTCGCGCATGCCTCGAGGGTTCTCCCCAACGACGCATCACGGTTCTGTTGTCGTCTGACTCACCCGCGCGCCCGAGAGGGATACAAACACACATATCGCAAACAAGCGCTCGTACTCGTTCGCCTCCACAAAACTGAACGATCATTCCTCCACACGGTCGGGTGCCATACCGTGGCCACCGTCTGTGTGTTTGTCGGTCAATGATCGACATCGAAAATAAAAATATATATATCCACCTCGCCTCGATCTTGAACTTTTGGAAGCGACTTTGCGCGGTCGCGATCGCGGCTACCAACCCCCCTGCACGCAGTTCTCTTTCCCAAACCCCCTCTCTGTGTGCTCTCTCTCTCTCTCTCTCTCTCTCTCTCTCTTTCTTTCTTTCTGTTCTATTTTACTTTAACAGCTGCATTAACCCTTCTACTTCCACTAATCCAATCTACCCCTGTTACAACCCCTCTATTCCACATGCATGCAGGGGGTGGCGATAGACGCACCATGTGTTAGTGCTTTACTGCTCCAAACGTACCGTGCGTTCGCCTCTCTGGGGTCAATCGTCGCCCTCAGACGAACGACGCGCTCACGTTCGCGAGCGCGCTCGCGTGCACACATACTGAAATGACGCTTCTGCACTGATCAACGAACCGTCGGACGGTGGTGGCGGTGTCGATGGCAGGCACCGATCAGGGCAGTTCGCACATCGCGCAAACGATCACGCGTATGACGAGCCTTGAAAGTGTCACTGCCTCTCTTCCTGGGCGCGATGACGTCTGATGTCGATATCCATGCCTTGAACACGATCGCAAAAGAGAGGGAGAGAGAGATAAAGAGGGAAGGGGTTGAAGCGCAAAACGGAGTGCAAGTTAGGGGTTTGGAGTGGTCCCCATTCCGTCGTGATTAGATTCCATCGGCAGATTTAACAAAAAGAAAAAAAAAAAACTCACACAAACACTTCCGTGTGTGCGTGTTTATCCCCAATGGTTTTGTGTCCCCAAGGCGATCCACCAGCAGCACCATCGCCGCTGCATCCCTCCCGTCCGAAACGCGCACAGGACCACTGCAAACGGAATACCAAGTGACACAAAAGCAGGAAGCGGCGGCACGGTTTTTTTTTCTTCCTCCCTCTCACGCTCCCACTTTCCCTCTCTTTCTCTATTCTTACCCCTGGGGTTCGTCGCTGCACGCCATTGCGGAAGGGATTCACGCTGCGTTGCGGCACCAAATGCAGCAGGCGAAAATGATGTAATGATGTGTGGTGGGAGTTTACCAGCCGGTAGAATAACAGCCAGTCACCAAGAATTCGCAACCGAACAACCGGAGCGGACTATAGAGCGAGGTGATATCGCTCACAGCCAAATGGGACTAATGCAAATGATGAAGGATTAACAACGAATCGAGGGCGAAGCTGAAGAGACACTGTTTCGGATGTTAGGTTCAGGCTAATGCGCTACAGTCGAAACACAAAGGTGATTAGATTTTTTTAAATAGTTGTTTTATATGGTTTTCCTCAATAATATGTTCAACAAATATTCCGTAATAATATAATAATATATAATAAAATAATAATGATAATAATCATCATATCGTTTCCTTTCCTGCGCTGCTTCGGACAGATTCGGCATTGTTAATTTCGAATGGGTTTGCTGTTATCTTCCTGTATCTTGGTTTGCTGAGTATGGTGAGCTAGTGCCGTTGAAAGTGGAAACCAAAGTTTCACTATTGCTTCTTGATGTTTGTGCTGTTCGCTAGGAAAGTTACGCTACACTTCGTTCCACAAACGCGTGAAAAACAGAGCAAATAATAATAATAATAATAATTAAAAAAAAATTAAAAATCCACTAAGCAACGAGTCCAAAATTGCCCGAAGGCTGCCCGTTGCCCGTGTCGATATTGGCAGTTTGGAGGCTGATTCATTTACGCTCTTTCTCGTTCTCCCTATCTCACTATCTATTCCTACTAAAAAAAAACACAGTAGATAGGGTGAGTAGCTGGTGAGTGTTTGGCAGGATGGTCGATAGGAGATTAAAATAATAATTAACTTATTATTTAAAAAAGAAAGAATACTTCCTCCCCTGTTGGAACGGTCTTAATCGGCAGTAAGGTGTTTCCCCTTTCTCTTGTACTAAATTGTAGTTAAATAACACTCGTTCGCTGTAAATTGAACGATATAGCTAGTTGAACTATCGAGAAAGTGGGAGGCAGTATGCGTAGTAGTGAACAAGTATATGAGAAAAACGAACTACTTAAACCGCAAAGGGCAGTGAGATTTTGGTTAAGAAGATTGCCCACCAGACAGGGGCGCTTAAGCGAGTAAGATTAACATTAAGGTAGTCAATAATAATATTATTAATAGTAGTAGCTAAAGGTAGGTAAATGAGTCAGTGGAGTAGTAAAACGCGTCTAAGGCACTAAAGACTCGAATCGGATCGAACTCTATTCGAAGTTTAAATGTGTATAAGTGAACGGAGGAACCAGCTATCGGCCCTCAATCCTTATATCCTTGCCCCTTTTCCAAAACAGTAAGTGATTGGAGAACGGAGAGTGTAAAAAAATGAAAGAAATGAAAAAAAAAAACATACACCCAAAGGACCTGCTCCTAACTCCTCCTTGTGCTTACCGAGCGAGAAAACAAAAATAATAATAATTACTAGTAGTAGGTGACGATTACCCTTCGTTTCATGCACGGGGGTGCCACCACTGGAACGATTCGCCCACCGGGTGCCGGGGAACCAGGATGCCTCCGTTTCCGCAGTCCGCTCGATGTTTCCTTGCGGCCGCGCACCCAACAAATGCAGGGCATCGTCCACCCTTGTGCCATCCGCCAGTCGGTAGCCATGCCGGTAGTGTCGAAGGGCAGATTTCCGGTGAGGGGGATACAGGTGAGAGAGGGAGTTAGGGTGGGCCAGTCGGTTCCGCTAATACGTCAGTAAAAGTATCACATTGTGCTGCTGCTAGCACGAGAGATTCACGAACAAGGGATACAGCCCCAAACACGAGCCACGAGCACAAACACACAGCCACTCAAAACACTCCTTTGGACACACAAGCGATGCGGAAGATCCTTCCCGTGTTCCTGCACGGTTGTCGGGGTGGTTGGGGCTCTATTTCCCGGGGACGTTGGGCTCTCGCGGTTCTCCTACCAGGTCTCTACACAAACAGGCAAAGGCTAGTAGAGCCCGGTCGGGTCGAGATAATGGCACTTTACTTGATGCTGCTGCTGCTGCTGATGATGGTGCGGCATTCGCTGGTGGTTTTGCAGCTGTTGATGGTGGAACGGGGTGCGCTGGAAGCTGGTGGCGCCACTGCTGGGTCGCCGGTACATTCCGGTGGGATCAAGCTTGCGATTCATCTTGGTGATGATGTTTTTTTTTTCTTTTGGATGATTTTGTTCGAGTGGTTACGAATATCTGGAGGTGCTGCTACAGTACACCTTCAACGGTGGCGTCGTAAAAGTTGGTCTGATTCTGAACAGGTCTGTTTAGGTGTGAAGCTAGAGACGCTAGAAGTCTTCTAGTAGTAACCAGTGGGGTCTAAGATTTCCATCGCCATCGTGTTGTTAAGTGCTTTAGACGAAAAACGATTATGGCTTGTCGATTCACTTGCCTTGGCGCTAGTGACGGCTTTAGTAATGGCCAGTGGGGTCCAGTTTGCGTGCCATTTTGAAGATCTTGAATACGTTAATACTCTCAAATACGGTCCTTTGCTGAGGGGATACTGATTTCTGATGGCTTTCTAACCGCTCCGTACTCGCCTTCCTTCCGTCTTCTAATAGTGACCAGTGGGATCCAGTTTCTTGGCCATTTTGACTTGAATATGTAGAGTTACTCTTACAAAATGCAACACACTGACGACACTGTCAAAGTCTTATTGGTGGTGAATAACAGTTCCAGCAGGAGTTGGTTTTCACTTCGATACGATCTTACGATAGCACACACGATCACACGCACGGGTTTGGCTTTCCTTCGAGCAGACTGTTTTACGGTTCACACGCGCGTTAGTAGTAACCGGTTGGGTCGAGAATCTCCATTTCGAACGATGTGCAGACGAACGGTGGAATCGAAAAGTAGTCGTAGAAGTCCGGAAAGGCACACGCACAAACGCGGAAGGGCAAAGAAAAAGTGGTTAGGAAAGAGCACGACTCGGCACCTGAAGTTTGCGGCCGGAGCTGATACGTCCGTTCGGCTCGAACTCACAGTAGCGAATGATCGTTCGGGGTTGCGCTCGGTCTACTCTATACGCACGGCACTATGCCACTCAGTCACTCAGACCACACGCTGCGCACGATCGTGAGTTGTTTTTTATGTTGCGATTCGCGATCTCGCGAAAAACAGCGTTGTGGTTCGGTGTATTTTGGAAGGAAGGAAAACTGAACTCGCGATGCGTAATGGGTCCGCGAGAGCGCTGAGAATGCGCGTTGCTGGAGAGCTACGACTCGGACGCCGGCAGAGAAACACCGCGGAGATTGCGCTTGCGGATGGTGTTTGCAGTTCGGCGATGGCCTCGATGTTGCTTACTCGGCTGACGCTGTTGTTCTGATACCCTTAGCCGCGCGACCGATGCTCTTAAATCGAGAGCCGCTGCGTACGCTCTCCCGATGGGTGCTCGCTTTTCCTGCTCGATTTGCCCGCACCGCCCGGAAAACGCAAAACCGCGTGCAGAGTAAGCGCTGCTCGAAACAAAAGCACACGCCGAAGAAAAAAGAACACCCAACCTTCGCTACGGCTACACGCACAGTTCCGTGGTTTGGAAGAAAAGAAAACGGGTGGAAGTGAGCCGATCGTTCGGGAATTGGCAACGGGGTAGAGCGATCGTGCGAAAGAGAAACCACGTTCCTAGCTCGAATGCCAGCTGCACGCGTTTACAGCCACTCCGGTTTCGAGCGATCGTGATCGTGCGGTTTTTTTTTGTTCACTCTGTGCTGTCTTCCCTATTGGCTTCCCGCTCTGGGTATGGTTCCGTGCCCGCTCGCACACCTCACAGGAAGCATTAGAATCTTAGATTTTCTCCCATTCTCGCAGGCGGACGTTAAAGGTCCACCATCCAATCTAATCATGGCTGTATGCCTCTCGCTCGAGCAAAGCCGAACCAAACGTCACAGGAATGCATCGCGCAGCTTCCGCAGGTAAGCTTCCTTGAGCCGTGTTTCCTTGGGCCCTTCTTATGGAGGATTCTGATTCGTCTAAATGGAACAGCACTGAGCCGGTTTCTAGGAGGAGCCGTCGGTTGGTTGATTGCTATCCCTCGTCTCTTCTTCTAAATTCTAGTTTCGAGCAGCTGCGAGTGTCCTGCGCTGTTGGCAGGATTGGATCGAATTTCCCCAGCCCGCACGGAACGGATGCTGGTGGGGGTTTTTAGAACGTTCTAAACTGTCGGAACTCTGCGCACTAAATGTGGAAGCAGATGGCTACCGTAAGATGTATCTTGAAGCTTTAAACACACGTGCTGGTGGGTTTTTTTCGTCTTTGGTTTTCCTACGCTACATTGGCATTATAGTAAAAATGTAAAGCGAATGTAAAATGTCCCAAAACAAAGCATCGGTTTTTGGGGAAGGAAGTAAATCAAGTTACCATTCTCTATATTCCTGCATGCACCGTTACAAAGAAGGAAACTATTACTATTAAAATTAGGGGATATCTTGCGGCTTCTTGAGGCGTCCGTTTTATATTACCGGGGAAATTGAAGGAGCAACTGTTGCATCACGCCATCGGGTCAGCATAATGCGCAAAAGTGTGATCCCTAGCGACGCACTAATACCAACTTCCACGCCGTGTTATTTCCAACCCCATGCATACTGCGAACCATCGATGACGCACAACCAATTGGTGTCAAATCGTTGGGACGTTGTGCGGTGCGAAGAACTGACCAAAAGTACGCGATCAACGCCAAAAACCGGGTTTGAAAGTAGGCCAAGAGACTTACTCACCGGTTACCGATTGTGCGGCTCGCACCCGGGACTCCTCCGGGTACCCGGGGGCCAGTTCTTCCCTGCGCTTAATTACATTATAAATATTTACCCTGAATTGTTCTTCGAGTCCCGGTTGCAAACCCGTTCTTTTAAACTTTCGTCCTGCCAGTGTAGTCAGCTTTGAAAAGAGCAGAAACAGTGTGTTGTTTTTGGGAGTTTTTTATTTGAAACCGAATTTGTCGCATTATCGCATCAAGAGGTACCAACACTCGGTAGAATTAGGAGGGTTTTGAATTGCTTAAGAACACTCATTAATTTTTTGAGTTACAGTGGCATCTCTCAGTGACACAAATTTGAATATAAAGACTCAAACTCAAGACTCAAGACTTTAACTCAATAAACAAATGTTGCGTTTACCACACATTTGTAGCAAAATTTTCCCTAATTTTAAGCTCACCGGCAGTGTGAACCAGAGGCGTCTACGGCAAGGTCCCTGAATGGTTCGCAAAGCGATTAAACTAGGAAGGGTGTTCTGCTGGTGGCGATGTCGCGCACCGTTCAATGTCACTCCCACGCAACTTTCCCCGGTAGCAACCGCTGCCGTTGCCACTGTACGTGCGAACAGTGCATTGCAAGCGTTGGAATTTCCCATGCTCACTACCTGATAGCGCAATACTTAAAAGTTCTACCCCGCACTCGCCTCACGCGGTGCCCGTTCCAGAGCGACCAGCGCAAAGGGTCCTGTGTCCGTGTCAATATTTTGATTCTACACGCAGGGAGAAATGTATGTGATACGTGTAGACGGCGACAAAATAAAAGCAAACCCGAGCAGTAGCGAAAGCAAAAACAAGTGCACACCATGCACCTCCACAGCGCATTGGTGTGTGCGTGGGTGTGTTTTGGCAGACCATTACCTTAAACCATGGCATGGGACAGGGTCGAGCCACTGGTGTCTCTTGCCGATGGTAAACACGGTGTCGTTCTATGGGAGTGCTTTATTGCGGGGATGGTTTGGAACCCTTTCGCCGTGATTCGATTTGTGATCGGTGTCGTTCGTGTTCGTTACAGATCCTTTACGACGTAAAGTTCCATTGCAACATTGGCCGAAATCGTTCTACTTTACAGCTGTGTATTGTTTCATGGGCAAGGTTTGTTGTTTTAGGATCCTCCCGGGTACGCAACCATCACCGAAAGGGTTAGAAGTGGTTCAATTTCCCATAACCCTTTCACTTCTTCCGGTGCGAGCCATAAAGGTGAGCATGAGCACATTCGGGGAAAACCCCCATTGCTCACAGGGAGGATCTTCCAGTGAAAGGATTGCTTGGATTGCAGCGACAAGCGTACGGAGTGTCTTTGCCTATGGCGTGAGTGAGTTACATAATCTTCGCGACAGTAGGCCAATGGAACAATGTTTCGAGAAGGAATCACTTGAAAAACAACAAACCGAAGGATACCGAAGACAATCGACAGTAAATCTCTGTCTTTGTTGATTACAAGATTGAAAAAGTAAAACCATGACACCAAATAAAAGAGAAGGGCCATAAATGCCATAAAATTCTGGAGGTTCCTTGTTACTTGTTTATTGAAGAACCCTTTGCTTTAGATTTTTTTAAAAGATGGCTTCTTTCTTGTCATTTACCGAATACGAATAAGATTTAATAGAATTTACTATTTATCATACCTATGGTATTTACATATAATAAGCTGTTGGTAGAAAAAGCTTTATCCTAACTTATGATATGATATAGAATCAACTTTATTAGAGATGGATGAATCTGATTGAATCTTTCAACTGAATAATCAAATCGAAATCGCTATTGCAAAGAACCAGGAATTTTCTCTGATTCATGAAGCATCCAATATTTATGGCAACCACTTATGAACTTAGGTATCCTCAGGACATGATCCGCGACTATTCTGAGGATTCACGAAGCTTTCAAGAGTCGATTCCTAATTTGAGCGACTCCGCACTAAAGATTCATGTGAAAGACTCTTCTCAAAAATTTCATCAAACCCAACGCTAAACTTTATTAGATCCGTTGGATTTTTCTTCCCAATAATTTCTGATTAAAACGAAATAATTCGTACAATTGCTTAAGCTTAAGCTTTTTCAAATTTGTTGTTGGAAAAGGTTTCCACATGGTACGCTAAGTGATACAAATGAATATGCTTAACATATACCGTAGATATAACCATTTCGTAAAGTCACTAACTTCCCTACACATACCGAACGCCGAGATGGCCCGCAGCTAAGGATCGAAACAATGCACATACGTGTTGACAATCTAACGTAATAACATGTGATTGAAGCACAGCGCCCTTCCTGTAGCGTTGTCCTACCCGAGACAGAATGGTTCAGCAATTGTGTAATAGGGACAGATTTTGCCGCTGGTGCCATAACTCGGTGTGCCGGATCTTTGAACTCTTATGTCAAAACCACAGGCCAGTTTCACTAATTTGCACAAAAAAAACGACGACGACGGCGTAAACAACGCCAAACAGCGTCTTCAGCCCAAAGGGGCACTAAAATACTTTCCATCGATTTTCCTTTTGATTTTGCTCATGCGATTACTGGTGCAATTGATGGGGCAAAATTTCCATACAGGCACATGTGCAGAGGGAAATTTATGCCGTTCAAACTGCATAGGAAAAGCTACGGTTAATTCTTGCGGCCTGGTCGGGCAAAGCAATCGAAACGCTGTATAATTCTAGGGTTGCATGACGAGCGCTTGAACGGGGCGGTAAACCGGCGGCCACAGGGAAGCAGAGGACGCTGCCGAGAGATGACAGCGTGGACACATGGAGTGCGGATTAGCATAGTGCGGTTGCAAGTTGCATCAGCAATTAACATGCGAAGCTCCACGTGCATCAGCCGTTCATCGCACCGGATCGTGTCACGTGTCGTGCGTCTTACGCATCCCGTACCCCTGGTCGGGGAATCTTGTGACGGATTGTAAAGCCACAGAACAGAAGAAGAAAACAAAAAGAAGGCAGAACTGCCTTAGGGGAACAGAACCACTCGCGATCGGCCCGATCCGACGCGAACCGTCTAATGAGTGTCTAGTCCGGAGTTCATTCACCGTGTCCTCATTTCGGAGTTTGCTTTTCGCGTTTGCTTTCCCCGTTTCTGGCCGCGCGTCACCCCGTTGCATCCGACACTTCCTCCCGTTTTGCTGTATCTGTTTTGGGTTCTGATGAGGTGGAGCGCTTATGGTATCCACGGTCCACGGTTCTAGGCGTACGCGCCACGGAGTGTGTGAGTTGGCGAACCTTTTGCTTCATTTTGCATGACCTAAATCTTGCAAACCGGATAGCGAGCTTGCGAGCCAAGAAAGTTCTGCGTTCTGCGAACGATTTTTCGACGGACGCACAATAAGAAGGGTTCGAAAGGAAACTTTCTTCTCATCAGTATGCGGGTAAAGTAAGGCTAGCCTACAGGAGAAGCAATCGTTTACGGTCGGAAGTCGTTGGCATTCGAAGAACCGGGATGCTTTGGTACCACCAAACCCGATTACTGTTCTTGGCGGGATTTTCCCACCAGAACACCACCACCTGATCGGTCATTACGCACACTAACGGCAGGGCAGCAAATCAGCTGGCGTCCGAGGGGGGGGGGGGGGGGGGGGGGGTTGGGGGGGGGGGGGCAATAAAATCCCGCTGCCCACACAGCCGGCAAAGCTAACGGTTCCAATTGTTCGGTAAAAATCCGCAAAAACCTAGCGGAATACGGGCTTTCGGACCGGGCATGGCGCGGGATACGGGCCTATCATAATCAGGAAAATAAAACCGCTCCGCTCAGCTTCCAGCTCGTTCGATCGTGGGGTCACATGTCGGATGGGGTTGAGGCAGCGAAGCAGCGACCGCTAACCGGCGCATCGGCGCCGTTACGCAAGTCAAACTGCGAGCGAATCGAATGCGTGAAGCACGAACTTTCGTTTAGAATAATCGCTACACCGAGAAAGGTATGTGTAGTTTGGGATGGGTTAGAAATTATTGACGTAGCAATGGATGAGTACTTACTTCGGCCAGTCATTTTATAAGCTCTAATCGACGGTTGTTGATTGGTTCGCAGTGAAGTAGAAGCAATGGTAGGAGTAAGAGGATTCCTATAAACTCTGCATTTGTTGTGGTAGAAAACAGTTTTAATACAATTCATTTTAATGCTCAACAGCCGTCAACATTATTGATTAACTAGAGAAATGAAGAATTGTGCAATAAGCATGTGCAGATGGAGGGTGATTATTTATGCAAAAGAAATCCTGTAATATGTATTAAAGCTTGGGGTATTTATGGTATTTATTGCAACTTGAGCATAACAAAACTGAAGTGGTGTTGAAGGTGTTATGTCCAATCGCCGTTGACACCCGGTTAAAACGCACCCGGATGCACTCCAGTCAGATTGTCTCTCGTGTGCTACTTCGAAATGTTAGGAAACGCCATTAAGGCTATTAATAATGCAGACCACCTTCGTGGGATCTGCTCACTGGCAAAGTAAGACAAACAAAACAAACGTGTCCTGCAGATCCCTCCCGTTCCGTGTTGTCACCGGCACATGATGACAAAATGTGACTCGTTGCACGTTTGCCGGAGGAAACGTGCTGCTCACACGACGAAACGGTGTCGAAAGCAGCGCCGCATCGTTATTAGTCATGGTCGCGAGTGTTCGGGATGGCGTAGTAGATTATTTGAATAACGGTTCACCTACTTTCTCTACGCTGTTTTGCTGTTTCTAGCACTTCTGATCCGATTGTTCTGCGTGAATGGGACCAGGACCATTTTTTTTCCATCAGGATTGTTATGTTTTTTCTTCAACAAATCGTAAATATCAAGTAAACATGATCAATATCAATTAAGTATTTAAGAGAATATTTGATAAATTGTACCAATTGGAACATTGAAATCTGCATAAAAAAACTCCACATCCTGTTACTCTCTCCAAATCTTAAATTACTCTCTCTAAATCAACGAAACTGCGTAAAACAATGAATGTGATTCATGCACACGATCGCATTCTACATACAATTTTAATAAACAGTAAGACTCCTAAAATGTAATCAGTTACAAATAGATCCCCCATCATTCGTTGTAAGCAATGTGGGGTAATTTTGAATACGTGGACCAAAACCCTATTGCCGAAGAAACTGGTATCACCAGCATAACCTTGAGCGGACCATGCTAATCAAAACAGATCGTGAAGCCCCGTGTTGGCGTAAATATTGTGGATGTAATCGAATTGACTTAGAGCGCAAAAAAAAACCCCCGATATTTCATACGCAACATTGTCAACGGGACCTTCCACACAAATTCACTTCAATCGTTTGCCTTAATGTTGAAAAGACATTTTTAAATGTTTAGTGAAACTGTTTGTTTATTTCCTTTGTAGCTAGCCTTCAGTTTACAAAAGCACAGTGAACGGTTCTTTGCATTTCCGAGAAATCGAGATTTATTGTCCACGCGCGCTGGTGGGCAAATGTGTTTCGACTAAATATTTATCTAGAACCGAACTGGTTCTACTTGTTGTATCAACACCAGTCCCTGTGCGCCTTACAACAGGCTAAACAATAACACAGATTTGTCCCGTGCCGCGTGTCGGTGGCGTGGCGTTTTTAGCTGACGAAACAAACAAATCCACGCCGAAGCCTTTTTGCGGAAAATCTCGTCTCGGAAGCATATAGCCGGACCGGCAGGAAACCCGAAGCAGTGATTAAATAATCGCCGGTGTTTATAAAGTGTGTGCGCACACTTTCATTCCGGGTCGGTTGCGGTTTGAGAACCGAAACGCCATACGCGTCCATCGTATGGTTTCTGCATTGGAGCCACCGCACCCGGTGTAGCGTATGTTTGTGTATAGTGCCCAACCCACCCCTCCCGTACTCGCCCGGGGGTGTCAGTTTATGCTACTAAAGGTAGGATCTTGAAGATGTTCCTGGTTCCTGGTGAACGGACTGTGGTGAGTTTTCATTGGCGCAACAGACCGCACCGTCCGGTCGGGTGAGACTTCCTCGGAAGTCGAGTCGAGTCGGTCTAAACGTGTGAAAGCGGTTTTGTTGGTAGATCGTAGCAGAAAACCCGAAGCGACCAGCAGTGTCAGCACAAATTAATCCGCACGTCACGAGCTTGTCTCGGGTTGAATACTCTTCCGCGAACGGAGCATCATTGCCTGTGGAGCGTTGCTAGTGTAGGAAGATAGTTTATATTAGCGTGCATGCAGTCTGAACCGGAGCCAGACGGCAAAGTGCAATTTAGCCATCATCTAGCCCTAACATAGACGGAGAGGTTTCATCAAATGCTGCGGAAATCCACACTTTGTCCTAGACAATCCGAAGTGAGGCTGTTGATCTTTCGCCTTATTTTCGTTGGACGGTCGAGTTCATTCATTAACTCCGTGCTCCAGTGTGTGTGGGGCTTTAAATTTCTACCCGCCGCTGTGGGATTTTTAAGCCATAATCCATAAGCCATAGATAAGCCATATCATGCCCAATGAATCACGATTGCGCAGGTGTAATCGATAAAAGCGGATATTGTGAAACCGGATTATGCTGCCACTGCATGCCAGGTCGATAGTAGTGGGGACCGTCCCGTCTCGGCCATGCTTGCCCAGCAAGAAGTGCAAGCGGAGAGGTTATTTTTTTCCTAGGAAGTGGTGGAAAACAGCAACAAAAAAAAAAACAAACTCCACTCCCGACGGGGCCCCGAACGGGTGGCCATTTTTGCAGCGTGTGGCGTAGGCTTTTCTCTTCCGCGAAATGCAATGCGCGCCATTCCTTCCGTCATTAGGTTTCGGACGTTTTCGTTTCCGTTTCGTGTTAAGCGGTGTTGTGTTGCTTTGTTTGGTTTTGTGTGCGCCGGCGTAGGACGGCAGTGCCCAGGGGAGATTTCTCTTTTTGTGGCGCGCATCGATCGAACCACAAATCAGCTTTGGCGCCATTTGGGGTAGAGAGGGGGTGGTGACAGAATTAGGTACTGCGTCGATTACGATTGGGCACACCACCAGGGGTAGGAAGTGCCTACGCAGCTAATGTGCTGCAGGTTGGATGGACGTTTGAAGTTGGTGCATTATTAATTGTAAGCAAATTATTTACGGTTTTGTCAACTTTTTCCATGTGATTTTTGGATAAATATTTAATAGTTTTTAATGTACAATTAGCATTAGCATTAAACAACATTACCGAATATTGATAACTTGACTAAATCTACTAAAAAAAGCAATCTTAAGTTTTTTTTAGTAGATTTAGACTAAAAAATCGTGCGTTGAGTATATTTTTTTTTAATATTCACTGTTTTATTAGATATTCATAGTAAAGGAAGGAGTGAGTTAATTTGAATCTCTATGGAGAATCTTCATGGTTTACTTTAAAAATAACTCACTCGCTGTGAATTAACACAGTTCCGAGTTGTAAAATTTATTAGTAAGTTTCGTAAGAATGAGTGAAATAGATTGGGATTCAACTCGCTAAAAGGATTATCTATTTAGTCCTAATGAGTTGAATCACTGCTATATTCATTCACGAGTTTGTGAACTAGAATGGGACTTCGCTCCGCATTAACTCATTAGTTATTACGAATTACGATTATATTTAAACTCTTTAAAAAGAGAGCTATAGAGTAACCTCATTGTTATAGTTCATTTGCTTTGATTCATTTAACTATATTGGGTTGTTACTTCGATCACTACGTTACTCAGATAATATTATTGGAATCAACGTAGTTCGCTCTCATGATACAGTGTACTTCTTCAAACTAATTTAATATCAATCAACCGTAAGTGATTTAATATCAGTAATAGAGTCAACCAACATTTGGCTCGATATCATTATGATGTGCCAATTGTTGGAAACACCTGGTATACAAAGGTTGACATCGGTACAAAGCCGTGCGACGAATACACCGTGCGGCCAATAATGGTGACAAAACAATATCACATCAATCCCACAAAGTAAGTCCCAAATCTTCAAGTGTCAATGGTCAGTGGTGAGTGCGTGTGGAAGCATAACATAACCTTACAGCCTAGGACCATAGACTGGGCGAAAGGATGAAGGCATTCATTTGACCATAATCCTTCCCCTTATTGACCGGGATTATCGATCGAGCCCAGAGCGATCCATGGCTTTTGTTCCTCATCAGCATCATCATGTGGGCCGTCTGGTCCGCAGGCGTTGGATGAACGGATAATCGCATTATTAACACCTTCTTGCATTCTTTAGCCACTGTTGCAGTGTCCAGCCGTATGCCCGGGGAAGTGGACCAAGTCCGCGTCATCTGTCGGTGTCTCGAGCAGAGGTAATGCCTGCTGGCACTCGATCTTCTCCGATCGATCGGACAGCCGTTTCGACGCATTTCGCCCAATTGGTTGCACATGAATGCCATCCATCTTCCTTCCGGTGGATGCACTGGTGGTCACATCGGTGCTAATGTTTGGTAGGTTTGCCGATCGTTTCATCACCTCTCGTTGCCGCTGCCCAAATAGATTTGGCAGCATATTAATAAGCCGAACGAAGGATGCACAGGCGCCGCCGAAGGGACAGCAATATGGTCCTTCTGTGTGTGTCTTTTTTTTTTTGGGATTCGATTATTAGGCTACCGGTACCATCGCTACCTAAGCATCCCGAATGGACCGGATGGACAGCGGACAGCGTGGATTCGGTGAAATCTGTCAATTATTAATTCGCCGTATTCATCAAAACCAAGCATCGTCCGCTTTTGTTTGCTGCGACCAGCAAACAGCTTCTGGCAGCCTCTTCGCACCTTTTGCCAACGTGCCCTATCGGGGTGCGCACCCTTGGGGTTTTAGATCAATTTAGGTGTTTTCTCATTTTCTCTTCTCGTGTTTTTTTTTTTGCATTTTTAAATTTTCCTTCTTTGTCTTTTAAAGTGGTTTGCTTCCCGAAATCGAACATGTTGCGCTATTTTGCGTAGTAAGGAGACATCCGTTTCGGGTACTTCCTTGATGTGAGTTGTGCAAGCGGTGGAAGACGGAACAAGCGAGCGAGTGGGAAAACGAAAGACGAAAGTGAATCGGCGCTCATTGTGGCCTTCTCCTGGATGCAAACTGTACCCGGCCGGTGCAACATGCGACGGATCCAGATGGTATCCAGAAGCGGAATGATGAAAGCTAATGCAAATAGAAACGCCGAATCGAACCGGAGGTACCGTTGCATCGATTCGAACGGGAGTATCTTTTTTTCGTACCTACTGCTGTTTTAATTCCAAGAAAAAGAAACGCTCCGAAAGAAAGTTGAAGAGCAGTGCGGTAAGTTGCGATCCAATATTAATCATTTGATAATTTCTCAAGAAATGATATTTTGGAATTTCCTTTTTTAATTAAAGCTAGCAACTGCTATAGCTACCCCTAGCATTCGGTATACTCAAACAGCAGCAAACAGTTAACTGATGTTAAAGACACCAAAATGAACATATTTGTTGATATAACGATGATATATAACGTATGATATATTTGTTGATAATAAAGCAAATAATAAAATTACTAAAATCTCTAGCATGGTTCAATAGGAAGACATACGCTCAAAAGCTCGAAAATATGGCGATATTAAAAATTTTTAAAATATAAAATTCACCAATTATGAACATAGCTTTGTTATTTGTTGGTAATGCTTTGAAATATTTATCAGATGATATTGACATTAAAGCCAATAAAAATGCTCTATAAAATGTAATAAAAATTTTAAGAACATTTTGATCATGCAAACTATGAATCATTCCATTAAAAAATAAAAACCAATAAAAATTGCCCAATGCCCCAAGTATCACGTGAATTTCACGACAATTTCCTAAATAGGTATAGCATGGTGGTTTAGCCAAACCGCGGATGCGACAAGCTGTCGCTTCATCTGATCATCTGTAAAACTTAGTTTTTTTATGTATCAACAACTGTTCACCCTTGGCTATGCCCATTAAATAAAACCTAGCAGAGTTCCCGAAAATAAAAAAAAAATCCTTTCTGATTGCGATAAAAAAAAACAACTTTCCTCAAGCATCCCGAATGAAACCGAAATCAAAATCGCAATAAAACTGTTAGTCATCTAGCTTCTGGTGTCGCGTCTCCGATTCCAGCGGTACACCGGAACTCCCGCTAAATCGGAAACCCTTAGAAAACGAAAGGAAATAACAAGAAATTCGAAGAGTGCATTAAAAAACAAAACGAAACCCACACGCACACAAAAGGATACGCATCGTCCCGCAGGGTGAAAAGAAGGCGCTCTTCAAGAGCCGCACGGCACAAGGGATGAAAACAACGGCAATTGTACGACACCCGCAATTTTCCAATCTTGCCCGATGGCATGTGCCATGTGGCGGGTGTTTGATTTTTTGTTGTTGTTCCGAAGGTGAAATAATCTTGATTTCAGAAGCAATCGTCAAAAAAAAACAGCCCTCCAAAGATGATCGATGCGGGGGAGAAGCAAAAATAGAAGAAGCCAAAGAAGAAGAAAAAAACCGTCAGCGCTTGTGCAGCTTTTGTTTGTGGGCTGCGTTTTGTTTTTTATTCGTTCGATTTGCTTCCTGCGGTGCACTGATGGTGGGGTTCGTCGCTTAAATATTGTTGCGTACAAAAGACTTCGTTTAGCCGTAACGGAGGTGTTAATATAGCTGAAGCGAAAACAATCGCTACGTTATCGAGTTAGGTTACTATTTTGATATTTTTATTCATTTTTATGTTTATTTATTAATTATTACGATCAGTCAAATAAAACTATTATCAATAATCGTTCCAGCAAACGAGTACAGGCCGTACAATCGTGCTAGAAGTTATAGAATTAGAATCAGCTATAGAGTTTATTAAATGTTTAAACAATTCCTACCGATAAAGGACGAAACAATGTATTATCAATCACATGCTACCACTCGTTTCGCTTCCCGTAGAAACTCACAGTCACAAATATGAACTACGAATCAGAAATCGAAAAGGTTCCGCACGGAAGCGGGAAAAAAGGAACACAGCGGTAAAAAAGCGAAAGGAAGTTACCAGTAGTCAAACATAGCCGTTCCTCATCGAATGTGCGGGAAACATTTCGGGACCAAGGGAAAAAGTGATCTAATGTATAATAGCTATGAAGAAAAAAACCATCGAAGCCTGCAAACAATACTGTTAACACGAGTGCTCTGGCGAAGCAGGAGGGCAAAGAACACAACACCACCAAACAAACCCAAAATCAAATGCAATTCTACGCACATGTTTCGGTCGTGGGTCATCCCTTAAAGTTAATCGATCGATCCGCGGTTAGCATGCGCACGGAAACACGTGTTTTTAATGGGCACGGGTGCCTTCTGCAGGCACGCATGTGCAGCAATTTCCGCAAATCACCATCTCCTGCGGTGGCACGTTTGTGTACTGTTGTCTCGTTGAGAAGCAGGCCGCAGCATACGCCCATCGGAAATCTGTTCGTTCTTTTTTTTCTAAATAAGCTTTTTTTATGTTCAGGATCATCATTATAGCTATCCTATAGCGTCATGGTTTAGGTCATTTGTTTCCAGTTCACATCCTTCGTCAGCTTTCCTGCTAGTGTAGTATTCTATTACACTAGCGAAGATTGGATAGCTGTTTTTTCTAGAACGATTTTTTTTTTATCTTTGATATTTAAGTTCTGCTTTTTTATTACACCATTGCAACTTAGGAAGTGGGAGGATGCCCGGGAATAGCACGCGAACATACGGCTCGCGCACGCGCTTCTTGTTGTTTCCGAAGAATCGGTGTGCTACCATTCGTGGTTTTAAGGTTATTTTTTGTTAAAAAATGCCTTTGCATCCGGCGGTTTATGGAAGCCTCGAAAGCACTGACCTGAATCATTTTTTTTCTAAGTAGCACGCTTCATGTTGGATTACACGCAGCCAGCTTGTGTGCCGAAATTCTTTGGTGCAGATTTTTTTGCTACTTTCACTTTTGCATTTTTTGTTGCATTGAATTCTAATGATAGAACGAAAAAAAATCTAAGTTTTACTTTCTTTTACAATGCTGACGCCATGTGTCGGACCGTGGTTAGGAAAGTGAAAATAAGGAAAATGCTCTAGGACAATTAAAACTTACATTTCATTCTCAATTACGACAGCATGAGAACTGATAAAAAAGAAGGACAATTTATTAAAAACTTCTCCAAACGATTCACGGAAGTATTACATTGGTTTTACGTAGTGATTTGTTTGTTAACTATTTTTCATGTTTAAACCATTCACAAATGCAGTAATTAGTCACGAACTAACAAAGACAACTTTGAATAGATAAACAAAGCAGATAATATGCAGAGATGTGAATAACATTACATAAAGTTAATTAAATAAGTTCGAATTTCCACAGTTCCGCACTGCAAACGAAGAAAATAATATTAAAATTTAATCTTGACAAAATTGGACAAAACACAAAATATTTACTTGAAATCAATACAGCAATAAAAAATAAATATTCGAAATTTAATTTCATTACTTCAAATGTCTGAAATCTACTTGTATTTTGAAAGAATTTGTACGAATTTATTTAATTCTCTTGAGAGTGACAGTGTGAAGTTGGAGTTAAGAAAATGGAAATGGAGTTAAGTATTACTACGCGTCACTTTTAAGTTTAAAAGTGTAAATGTAAAAATCTAGCATAAATAGATCTGCTTATTTTTTCATCGTTGATATGATATGATTTTCTTGTAAAATTTGATGTTTGTACTGTAAACCTAGAGCTTGCAGTATAAAAAAATTAAAAAAATATATAAAATAAATGATAAAAAATGAGCTTTAAAATTTGTGTAATTCATGTTCATCAACCACAATTCGCCGTATATAAAAATAAAATAAAAGATCTCTTTGCCCAACTAAATCTATTAGTCGTATATTAAAAATAATAAAGAAATTGTACAATTTTTTTTTTCTGTAAATATCAATTATTTCATTGTTTAATGTTTAAAAAAACTTCGAGTCTCGAAACATATGCACAAGCTACTGTTCCCATTCGTCATAACAACTCGCTACAACCTTATTCACTGCAGGCTCCAAACTCAAACCTTTCTCTTGGCGTTTTTCACTAAGCACGATGCATTTTGGCCCATCGCTATGATTGTTTACCGAGGTAAGGGGTGAGGGTAGGTTGGGATGGCGGGGGAAGGGAGTGGGTTGGGAGGTATAGTGGAGATCAGCGGAGAGGACCAGATTCACCTTTCCGCATAATTCCCCTGCGGCCGGTCGCGAGGCCGTTCGATGTTGTTCGCGGACGCGAGCGCGCGCGCACACCCAACCCTCGAGCGGCTCGGGCTCGACCAAGCACGCCAAGAGATAACTGGCTTCGGCCGATGGCAGCTACGGTCGTTGAACCGTTCGTTCGATCGATCTATGCGATGCGCTAGGGGGGTCTGGCTCCGGGTCCCGAGATCCGGTCATCCACGTGCACCCGAAGGCTCCCGTGGTTTCCTCCGCTCCTCGCACCATCAAAAGCCACTTACACAAACACATGTGCATGGGCGGTCGAAAAAAAAAACAGGCAGGCGACGGTTAGCGGGATGCTGCTATTGCTGCCAGAAGATCCAGAAACTAGAGGAGCCCATTATTGACGACGACAACGACAACCCCAGCCGATGCGCTCGGGAAGATGATGCATTTGCAACGGGGTTGCAGTCACTTCGGGAGCGGGTCACGTGCAGCGTGGAATGTTTGACCCCTAACGATCGGGCACGGAGGCTCGTTTGCACGTGGACGCCGTGATTGGACGGGGAATGTTGGAGGGAAGGGGGAAGGGAAGAAGGGAGGGATTGGACACCGTGATTCTATGGTCGGGAAGACTGTAACTGCTTGATCAGTTCCGGTGGTTCGGATCCAATCTCGGCTTCTAGTCAATTGCTAGAAAGGCTCTTGGAGTCAGCCATCAAGATTAAGATGCATTGCGTGCATTTACGAGCGAACGAAATGGCCATTAAAGCGCCTGATATGTGTGATTATATGAGGTAAGGCTAGCGTGAGTGCTCGGGCAGTCTTTCACACACAAGGCGCGGCTTTCATTAATAACCTTAAAGAGCATGGAGGGTTACATAAGGGTATAAAAATAATCTAGTGCTTGTGAGGCAGAAGGAATGCTATGGGAAGATGCCCTAAGAATATTACCAGCCGTGCAAAATGAAATAACAACAGTCCTTTTTAGTGAGCATGAGGTTACGATTAGTAGCTACATCGTTTACTTCCAGTTTTGTTGAACTTTGGTCAGTTGATCTTTGCCAACTGCCTAGTGTAATTGGCAGATATGGATATCTTCGAGTAGAATTTGCACTTCTATACTAAACTAAAATAAACCGAACGATTATCCAATATACTGCATGATTGCCTCTGTAAGATACAGAATCTTGCCTAACGTTCAATCATCACACATGAAATTTCACCCTAGAAAGAAACCATTATCTGCGTGATTGAAAATAAAAAGTAATATAAGAACAGTTTCTCGCCACGGCTAAAAGATGACGAGTGGCATTAGAGACGCGGAATGCAACAAGAAACGAATGAGCAAACAATGGACACTAGTCAATGGTGCGCCATGCCAGTAATAGGCCTCCCGGACCGAAAAGAACCATTAAAGCATCAACAAGTGCATTGTGTGAACAATGTTACACGAAATGGTAATTAACGCCTGCGTCCAACCCCATCCTCGGTTCAGATCTAACGCCACAAACACTTGAGCGACGGTTTCGTTACGATTTGTTTTCCTTCTTTTATTCCTTTCAGTGCAGATGGTCATATTGTAAAAAAAGGAAGATCGTACGACTGCGAAATGAAAAACTTTGTTTAACCTGCCTTAAATCGAATGGAACTGTTCGGGTTTAGTACTCATGGTTCGTTGCTTGAAACACCGCATGTTTCTTATGAATTTAAGTTAAACCCAATCATGGTGGCCTTTTATGCTTCTGTTCAGCCTGAAATTGTTATTTGATCACCATTTCTTACGATCGAGTCTTCAAAGTCAAATTTTATGTTATGCCGAAATAGCCATCGATCGTTTCACGTTTATGACTTCATAGCCATAGCCTTAACCTGCCGTGCAGGGTTTTCCGTCTCGTTTGATTATTCTCACAGGTGGGATTCTTCGTAAGTCGTAAACGTTCGTACGCAGTGCATAAAGGCTTCCACATATTATGCCATGCACATTCCATCCATCGTTCGCTACGACACAATTCCTACATACACAAACACACATGCACAGAGACACGTCACAGGTTACTAAACGATATAAGCAAATAGCAGCACCTCGTGCTAGTTTGGTGCAAACCCTCTGCGTCTCCAAACGCATCATCAAAACTGGGCAAGTGGTTGTTTGTTACCCTGCCCGATCATCACCTTACGCCCGATGAAGATGTCAGCAGCCGTGGGGAACACCTCGCAATCCACCACGGTTGAGCTGTATCTTTAGAGAAGGGAGGAATTTTTTTTAACTGCTTCATGCCGACACTGGAGCTAATTAATTACCCTATATTTCTAAACTCTCTGTGTGAAATGTGCGTGCGTACATGTGTGTGTGTGTGTGTGTGTGTAGTGTAGCCCCTCCGGGACGTACTTAAACGATCGTTGGAGTACGGCAAAGAGAAAAAAAAAACACGGAATAAAATAAGCATAAACGTGAAACAGACAGGACAGGAAGCGGTTAATATGCGGTGCAGGATGGTCGGGTGTAAGATAAACGAGATAATAAGAGGATAACAAGTGAAGGATCGGCGTGAATCGGGTGTAATTTTAACCATTGATTTTGAACGACTAATTTAACGTGAAATTAAACGTTAAGCATCGTGAGGGAACGGTGGCGAGGCGATTTTGTTTTCGTATAATTGTTCTATTATAACTAGCTTCTCGTTAATGGTTGTTACTGCTCTTATAAGGTATGGTGATCACTTTAATTGAGGTTACTTACGCAGTAATTCGATAAGTTTTCAATTAAAATGGTATACAATGATTAATTGCGGTAACGCTTACGGTAACGGTTGATCAAATTAACAGAGTCACAAACGAATCACAATGTATGTTTTGTTTACCATAAGAAGTTTTGTAATTTAGAATATCGATAAACAATGCACGGTTACCACTGTGAGCTGTTTTGTGATTAGCTTTGTGTTTCTGTTGTTCACATCAATACACTGCGCCTATCGGATTGTTTATGTCAACAAATGGATTGATTTACGACGTATTTACCAACGTACATAATTTTAGGGCAAGCTAAGCAACAAAACAGATCTGACTCTGCGAAGCAAAATTCTTTACTAAACAAAGACTCATATTGCACATCCATTCGACTCAATGTCTCTAAGTAGGCAGAATAAATTAATGTGCTGCTTTCAACAGAATCCATTAGTGATCGAATAATTGAGAGCTAGTGATACAAACTGTTACCATTGTAACGTCACGCAGTTGTATTTTTTCTCACGACTCGATTAGATATTCCTGAGCACAAATTCTTTCTTTCCAGCCTTGAAATTATAGTGCTATAATACTCTACTGAAACAGTCGCTACACTATCGCGATGGATTGTGCGAAAACACGCGTTACCGATGAAGTTCCCTGAACCTGACAAACGGAAACCGCAGCGAGACCCGGTGCATCATAGGTGCTGCGTACGGAAAATGCTGCATTACAGCAGGCCAAGCTCGCGTGGAATCAATGTTTCAGCACGTCACATTCCTCACCAGAACACACCCATAAATCTCCCATCTCTGTCACACCTGGAAGCTGTTGGGGAAGCGGGGGATGGTGGAACTGCGGTGCCTGAGAACAAAACATGTACACATATGGACACCACTGCTCTACAACATCGCAACATTAAGGGCTGATAATAAACGCGGCGCAGAAGTCAACAGACGTCTCAATGTATCGCGAGTGTATCGTGTAATCATCGTTCGCCGTGTTGTTTTACTTAGTGGGGATTTTTTTTTGTTCTTTCGCTTCCCACTGTCATCGTGTTCGTCGTCGTCTCGTCATCCGCATCATCACCATCATCGTCATCTTCGCATCTTCTCATAGTCGCGAACGCATCAAGAAAAACATATTGCATCGATGTGCTTCTACCCTTTTTCCTTGCGCTATTCACATTTTCTCGCCTCGTATTTATATTGATCGCGCCCCACCGTACGGCACTGGGACGATGCGAAGGTGTGCGGGGACATCCCCTTCCCACCACTCGTCTTGCTCCGGGACCACCACGTGCACGTGTACAGCTTCCCGGTTTGCCACACTTGCCCGGATCCAGCTGATCAGGCGTCGGATCTGCCCGGGCCGACCCCGTCTAGTTCGCCATCCTTTGCGTCTGGTGCATCACCACCCCTTCGGCACCATGCTCGGCAAGGTGTTATTGACCTTTAATCAAGATCTATTAATTAATGATAAAAGTCGTTGTGTGCTTTTTTTTCACGAACACGCGCGTTCGCGCCCAGAGAAATAAACTCACACATACAGCAATGCATGCATAAGCGCGATATGATGCTGCGGGTGATGAGATAAGACGGCACATGGATGGAGGCGAAAAGGAGAGCTATGGATACGCACTACGACATCATAGGACACGGGATGCACGCCATGCACCGTGCTCGGGAAAGATCGGCGGCTTCGACAGTCATCGGCGTTATCTCATTTTGCTCGCTCGCTGGATGAATTAAACAAAACGACGACTGAACGAGAATGCAACTCACGGCAGAAGAAAAGGCAGCGATGTGGGTTGAGTTAAATGTGGGTATCCACTCCCCCCCCCCGAAATGCCGATGGTTCTCTTTTCGGAAGCAGAACGCTCATCGTCAACGTACGGGCTGGGGATAGACGAGAGTTCCTGGGCCAGTTGTTAACAGTGGGTACGTGGAGCTTGGGACACACCCGACGATGAAATGGGATGGGAGTAAACGTATCAAGATTCTATTACCAACTTCCCTTTTGCCACGCAGAACAGACCACGCACCACACGGTTGGTCTATTGGAAGAAATGACGAAGGCGCAGTGAGTCGCTTGGGAGTGATCAAGGAATGTAGAATCTCCTACCAAACACTCAGAACGGCTCGTTCCTCAACCTGAAGCTATTGTGAAGCCATTGTTTCGTCGCTTCTATGATTTGAAAATTCATGACGGCGCTTTAATACAGTTATTACTGGTAAAGATATGCTTTTGAGATCCTAGAGATATTGTTTCTTGTCGCTAGCTTAGAATTAGTTCTGGAATTAATGGAATGCAATGGAATAACTACTTTTTTGATAGTAACTTTTACTGCATTGAATAATTTTCATATGCAACTCACGAATGAGAACGTAATGAATGAAGCTGGATCGTTTGGTGTCATTCTCCTGACGTGACCAACCCACCGGAACCTAACGAGTTTGATCCGCTGTACGACAGTGAGTACGCCGTCCTACTCATAGAGCTCATAGAGCCTCATAGAGCAAAAATCCTTCAGAGCGTTTTGGACAAAATCCACGTCTCAGAGGCGCATGTGAGTAATGGACCTATATGACTGTTTTAATGTTGTTAATCTTTCTATTGCTTTAACAAAATGTCTACTTGGGGCGGCCCGGCGGCGTGATGGTAGCGGAGCCGGTCTTCACACGAACGGACCGGACCAAAATCCCATCCGGGCCAATCCCCCGTAGCAAGGACTGACTATCCGGCTACGTGGTAAAATAAGTCGATACGGCCAGGCCGTTCTAACGAAAAAAAAATGTCTACTTAAATAATAGTTTTACGCCAGCCTTTTTGCGTCGTTTGGAAGTAGTCCTGTCATCTGAAGCACATTATTGAGACCATTTATGCATTCTATTTTAAACAAAACCTGATACAAACGAGAGATATATGGTTAATTAAGTTTTGTCAGGTTCTAGATTATGTAGAAAATGGGTATAAATCGGAGAATGTTGAACCGATTGGTGTATATCAATCAGTCGTGATGAGTTTCAAAATTTTGTAAGGAAGATTTCATGTTAGCACAACAAATCTATGTTTAAATTATCAAAGAACAGTCGCCTGTAAAAGAAAGCTTTGACATTTGTAAAAGCGAATAGAACACCTGAAACCATGTTTCACAACTATTCAAACCATTCAATTCTGACCGATTAATTTAAACCCGAAACAAAAGATGGTTGAACGGCATCATCACTCTGGCGAGTTCTGACACTTTTACGTACCAGGCCATGTAAAACCCTGAATAAAAATGCATACGAGTGCGCGATGCAAGTGAGTTATAATTTGACGTGCTCGAAACAATTGCCCCTTCAAAAAGGGGAAAAGTTCAAAGGACTTTCGCCACGGTGCAATGAACTCGACGACCACCGTCCACACCACCAACCACGATGTTGCTGCGCAAATTTTTGGGCAACAAGTTTGCGTCGAAATTTCCTTCCATTGCTTGATGTGTGCGTATTTTTTTTTTTTATTTTGCGTTGGCTGTTCTTTTTTTTCCGCTCGCACTGTAAGTCGCTAACGCGTTGTATCATTTGGATTTTTTTCCCACTTTACTACTCGGGCCGTAACCGACGCACCATAAAACCTCAGAACGGCACAGAAACGGCTCCGGTTGCTCCACCGAGGGCTTGGGGCCCTTTTTTCGTCCTGCGAACACCAATTATCGGGCGAACGGTGGAACGAGACAGGACGAAGAGGACAGAAACCGGTGAAGCCAGCGCGAGCGTTGCAACGCGTGCAAAACAAAACAAAAACGGAGCGAGATAGCTGATTTATAATTACCATTCAGCGAGATGACACCGAGAAATGAGGACGCAGATTGAATATTTCCTTTCGAGTGCGCGCTAAAGCGCAAAGCAAACAACGCCAGCCAACCTTCGAACGGGGCAAATGATGATTCCTCGCTAAGGTCAGGTTTTGCTCGAGCGTTCTGGGCAATGGCGGATGCACTGCCGGCCATCGGTAATTGCAATGTATGCAAAGGCTTTTGCTGCGGTCAGCCGAATGTTGCGATTTCTTAATTGGTACGCAACGAACTTTCCAACTTTCGGTTTGGGGCGTCCGGGTGTGTGTGTGTGTGTGCGAGAGTGATTTCTGTTTCGGTCGTTCTGTTCTTGCCCTTTCTCCGGACCAAAATTCGCTATGTTTGGGGCGCAATGTACTCGCACAACCTTTTTTTTTGTTTGCTCCTTTCCCTTGTTGTGGTTCATGTTGGGCGTCGCCATTCGCCTCTACCGCCCTACCCACGCAGGCACATCATGGCGGGGAGCTTCACTTATTCTGATTATATTTCAATTTGATTCTCCCTTCGATACGTGGCTAAAAATAACGACATTGCCGTGCAAGGGTAATGCGCATAAACGGCCAAAATGGCCATCACGTTTGCCGGTCTTGTTCCCAAAGGAATGGCAAAATGAAATTCGCTTGAAATTATGCATTGAAAGAAGAAGCAGCCAGAATGCGTCAGGGGTAGCAATGGTAGTAGTTGTTGGTTAAACAAAGTAAATGCCTTAGCGCCGAACTTTTGAGGACAGCACTTTTGTTCTCATCTTTTACAGAAAGCCAGCCACTGTACATACAACGTTTGATAAAGCTTATCAACTTAGGTACTCAATTGCACAATTTTATATGGCGTACTATTTAGGTTTGAATAGTTTAAATTTCCCAATTATTTGACAATGATCAACAGTAAATATAACTGATCATTTGATTCTTCTTCTTCTTCTTTATCAGGTCTGGGCCTGCCAGTTATGACTTCCTTTGACTTTATTTATCCGTAGCTGGATAATCATCTCCGGATGGGAATTTGGACCGGTCCTGTCGTGTGAACACCGGCGCCGCTACCAATACACCACCGGCCACCCCAAATTAGATTCTACTAATATAGTAAACCGTGATCTGCCGGTAGATTCTGCCGAATAGTAAGTTATTTCCAACAAGGCTAAGATATTTGACTGAAGAATTGGGCGTACCAGTAAACGGATTACGAAGTGATATTGTGCAATATTTCATCAACTGGAAACAGTATAATATAATCAATTTAATCTTATAGTTTTCGTGAGGACAAACAATTATACTATCAATCAACTACTTCATCTATCAACAGTCACCTGTCAAACAACTGTCATCTGTCAAAGGATAAGTCGATTGTCACAAAAATATGAAGATTCTTTTTTGCCGATTTCTTGATGACAAATATGCAATTTTATGCAAATAGAAAATACAATACTGTATCTAAATTTAAATATTAATTCAATGAGAAAGGTTTGCTACACATTTGACGTAATCGTTAAGAAACCAGATAAAATAGAATGACAGTTGAATCAAGTAGAGGCGTTTTGGTAAAACTGGGACGCAAGAATTCGATGGTAAAATAAAAAAAAACCCATTTCCTCTTTATTCGATCGCTGTTGCTAAGAGAAAAAAAAATATGGAAAGAAACAGGAGTCTGAAGGAAATAGCGAAAATCATAAAGAAATGTATCCCTTTCCATTTACATACTTTCCCCGGGAGCGAGAATTACTCCATGCTGGAACGGAAGAAAAGAATCATCATGAAAGAGTCTGGAGAGCCTGGAAGTTTTTTGGCCCGTAAAGCGTTACCTTCGCGTGAAGCGATTTTATACTCCTTTCGCCAAAAAAAGGTGAGTGTATCAAATCGAACGGGCATTCGGGCACTTCTTCTGCTTAACCACAGACCAGATGAAGATTGGCGTTTCCATATCAAGAGGATCGAAGCACCGAGATCATGTAATGGGTCTCGCATCCGTAACATTGCATCAAGTGGGGCGAATGGCGATCTAGCGAACTACTGTAAAATAAAATAAACACTGTGCTGTGACGTCCAGGTTCTTCCTGGTGTGTCTTACGCGCCAAAAAACAGATACACACAATCAAGGCATGGAGAAAAGATCTCTTCTGGCGCATCACGACGAATGCTCCTACCGACAAAAAAAAACCGTGGCAAATACACGCAGGAAAACTACAGTGGTGGGAAAATGTAGTACGTGAGGAAAGGGTTGCAGTGCAGGAGGAAAGGGAGGAAGAACATGAGGTAAGTGTTATAAAATTTATGCTCCACACGAGAGGAACCAACGGCGAGAATGAGCGAAAGAAAACGAGAGAGCATAGCACACAGTACAAGGGAAGATAGAGAAAGAGAGTGGCAAGAATCAACGACTGCTGGGTCATTGCACTGCGTGACGTCATCGGTTCAATGGCAAATTCTGACCCACATCTGGGGGCCACCCCCCCTGCCTTTTCAGCATGCACAGCGGACCCGTCTCCCCTTCCGCAGCCCGCACTCAACAGCAGGCTCCGGCTATCGAATCCAGCTTGGGCGATCGGGCGTGAGCAGCCAAAAACGCGAACACACCAGCACTCACGCATCGTCGTGAGCGAGCTTGCTGAGCGACCACGAAGCTGCGCGGCCCGAACGAAAGATTCATATCTGTTCCATGGTGGCCATGTGGCGAATGTGGCCGCTAAATCAGCTGAGCTTTGTTTTGGGGGTGGTGGGGATGAACGTTTAGGCTGATGGCCCCCGGGCGGGCACATCGTCGTCACTCAGCATCCCGGAAACGGTTTTATGATTGACCGTTCAACGACATGGCGCTGTAGCGCCAATCTATCTCTCGGTTTCGCATCCGTAAATTAGAGCCGAACCGATTACATCGTGCCCGATTATCTCTGCCCATGGAAGCTTTAATGGTATCGTAATGGAATGGTGGCAATCGTTCAAAGCAGTGAAGAAATATTTGTCTTTGCGACCGTTTGCATACTAAACCGGTAGGGTAGATTCATCGAATGGGACTTAAATTAGTGTCGATTAATCTGTTGTTAACGAACAAATATTCTAATTACATAAATGTGACATAATCTGTTTTATGATCTATGATTTTTTAGTAGATATCATTAAGTATATCCTTCCAAGTCCAAGAAAAATAATCATGATATTATTAATGATATTACCGTACTTA
This sequence comes from Anopheles marshallii, assembly GCF_943734725.1. NCBI lineage: Eukaryota > Metazoa > Arthropoda > Insecta > Diptera > Culicidae > Anopheles > Anopheles marshallii. The sequence continues at coordinate 40,016,684 of NC_071326.1, read as the reverse complement.
TTTTAGTGAAGCTGATTGTAATACAGTGAGTGACATAGCTGTAGAGTTATTCTACGAGGCTACAAGTTATGCTGTAAGTTCAATATAATACGTTTTTCCATGAAGATTGCCTATTTTTACATAAAAATCCTTCATGTGATACGTGAAATAATTTTAAAAACACTCTCAAGATGGAAAATTTGTCTAACATCTTGAAAAAATTGAATATTTTTTTTAAGTAAACTATTATTTAAGCGTATGACCATGCTATGCAATTGTCATATTTTTTATGAATTATCGGTAGAGAGGTCAGACCGTAAAAGTAGTAACACATTTATATTTAATTATAATATATATAACTATATTATCAAGCGAAGTGTAAAGAAAAATTTGATGTAAATCGCTTTAAATGCCACGTGATTTTCGAAAATCGAATACAGAACTGCTCTGTTCTACTCTGTCATGTTAAGGAGTATGAGAGAATATTTGTTTCTACTAATCTTTTGTATTATTGTTTTAATTATAAAGTGTAGATCGTTGTATTTATATACCATTTTCAACTTTTCTTAGAATTTTTAAAACAGGTTATGTTAAACACTGAAAAAAAGGCAAACATTAGTAGCTCCGAGGTGGTTTATAATATTTTTAATGCTAATTTTAATTTATCGTTTAGATTAACTAAGACGTTAGACAACGTTTAGTAAAAAGAAAAACATTTTTAAAATAACATATCACTAAAGTTGTTCATTATATAAAATAGTTTAAAATATTCTTAATATTAGTAAACCAGAGACTGAGATGGCTGCAGTCTCTACCATAGCGCTAAAATAACACACTGTATAAGTAGCTTCTCGTACATCTGCCAAGCAGTGCCTGCTATCATAAAATAACAAGGTATCATCGATCGGCAAAAAAATGAAAATGATATGAACTGCCGTGATTGATTTATGAGTAATTGCATCCGAAAGATGCAGATCGAATGCATCGACTGCCCACCTGGCAGGATCGTGATCGCTGGACAGCAAAGAGCATTGCACAATAATTGCACCATATTGAGGTAGAAATCTCCTCTTCTTTCCCGCTTATCAACGCATTGTTACCCGTTCTTCAATTATTACTCACAAATAAGACATTTCATCAGCCTGTGTACGGCATCCTGCCAGAGACCGATCCTAACGATCGTAAAACGATGGTTCGCCGGGGTGAATTTCCAACCCCATGGGAGCCAATCAACCGAAACTTGGACCCCGGGTCTGGATTGAAATGGCTACGGTCACATGAAGTGAACTGAATGGGAATATTGGTATTTGCAAAATAAAAATAAACTCACTCACATAAACCCCGCACTGAATAGATGGGTTCGACGAAGACGAATATGTGTGAGTGTGTGTGTGTTCTGTGTTTAAAATGAAAGCATTTCCCATCGGTTCTATTTCCATAAATTAATTCAAGCCCTTCCTTTGAGGCGCATGACTAGCTTCCATCGAATGCCGATTGCCATTCGATGTGAGGGACTCGACTGATCGTCCAAACACGACAACTGACAGGTGAACGCGTTTACGCATCTCAACACGGATTCTTCCGTCCCGTTCAGAAGGACTGGCCCTTTCGCTCGTGCGCTCTCGTCGGACAGGTTTTGTGGCCGCAGCTACGCACTTGCCCTTCCGTCAGCCCTTCACTCCCGGCACTGGTGATGCTATGATGCCCGAACTCTCAGCTGGTTTCCCCGGTGACTACGTCGCTTCCGTCGCTGGTTCCTGCTCCCAGCTCGTTGGCATCTCGTCAAACTTGGAACGAAAATTTTTCGGCACACCGGCGGACCTCCCTCTCTTTCACATGCACTCTCTCTCTTTTTCTCTCTTATTCTCTTCAACTATCTTTCTCCTACTTTCTTTCATAAGATCGCGAAGCTCCCCCAAAATCATCAACCCCCCCCCCCCCTGCTCTTTACCTGTGGAACACCCCCCTAGCGACTCCACCCACTTCCGCCTGCTCGGATGAGCTCCAACAACTCTCGTGCTCTTTCTTTCGCCTCGGAAAAGTGGGAATCCAGCAGTTCCAAAGGGTAATGTGGAAAGGGAATGTGGTAAAGGGGGGACGGGAGCACTCGCATGTGCTTCATCGCGGGCACTGGGACCGGTCAATGCCCTGACGAGTCGGTAAGCGTGTGCGAGCGCGGGCCGCAACCGCGCAGCAGGACGGAGGAAAAGGTAGACATCGTTTCGATACACTTTTACACCTCCACCCATTTTTCCTGTCCATGACCCGTCCCGCCGCCCTTACCGTCACGCATTTCCCACAAGCGGCTGGGAACTATGGAGCGCGTGCGCTCGATCGTACACGCACACGGTGGGACGGTGGGTGGTAGGGGGGCCGGGAGCCGCGCGTGAACCCACAATTATCGACAATCGATCGGTTGCTACCGCTCGGTTGCTGCACCGGGGCGCCAGTTGCATGCGGTTGCAACGAACATTAGATAAGAGCAGTCAGCTGGGCATCCATGAACTGCTGAACTTGTGCGTGTGATTCAAGCGATTGATCATGTAATGATCGTATACATAGTAACGGATAACCGAATCCCGTAGTAAGGTGTTGATGTGATTTAACGAAAAATTGCATTAAAAACCTTTTTGAAGTAAAGTAACGGTTTGTAAAGTGAACAACTAATAAACCTTTAATATTTAAGAACCCAATTGTTGAACATTAGTAGTGCACGATGGTAAAGATATAAAGACGTTTAGCAGAAAATTTGCAACATTTAGATTCAGAAATCAGGTAATTATATTAAAAGTGAGATGACTAATTAACAATAATCTAAATATTGATAAAATCAAATCCATTGGCTTGAGTAATAGCTTGAACATAAAAGGAAGAATTGGAACATGGACGTAAAATGCAAGATACGGTTGAAAATATGTTCAGCAACAAACGGAACGGAATTTTCGTCTGAATCCAAAAAGAATATTTGGAAAATATATTGCTTTTGTGCAAACTTATCATTTCAATGTCTAATGTAGTATGTTTCATGAAGGGAGATCTAGCACGAACCCTGTAGATAACAAGTTCAAATAGTAAAGATTGAGTCATATCTGAATTCTTACCAAATTGAACTGAACTGTTAATTGAACTGTTAATTGTAATCGAACTGTTGAGGTAGTCTAGAATTCTGGCATTTGTTGAGTAGGAATTATTTCCTCATTCCTAACCATAATAAAATAGATTCTATGTAAAGCTCTCAGAATAGGTTTAACCTTGCTGGAAAGATGATGGATCGGGAATGATTTTAATTCACGCAATTGCAAAGCTCTCATTGTGACAGTCGAGAAAGTGTTGAACAGAATTGATTTCAGCTTGCAAAATTTTTACAAAGAACCCGTAATGATTCCAGATTCCAGTTCAACTTGAGTAGATTTCTAGATTTTGGATCTGTTCCTGCAAATGGATACAATTTTATTACTGTAATTCAACAAATTTTTATTACCATCGAAGAAGGTATTATTAAATAATGTAGCAATATTGGATATATGTAGAGAGATCATAGGGATATGGTATAACAACATCAAATTCACAAAAACAAACTAAAATATTAGACAATAGTGAACAAATGTATGCGACACGTTTACTGTAGTGAAGAAATGTATGTTTTTCATTTACTTGCGACGCCCCCTGATCGTTCATTAAATTGCGTCTGCACCATTGTAACAGCAACTGAATACAGCTTTGTAGTAATAAAACAACGTCATGTAAAGTTAAATTATGCAAAATGATAATTTGGTTAATTGTTTACCTACATGTTCTGTACATTTATGTTCTTCAAATTATTGTGCCACGAAACGAATGTTAAATATTTAAATTATTTTTGCCCTTTTCGGTTAAATGCAACGCCCTTAACGGATTATTTTTATGTGATGCAAACTGGCTTCCCTGTGAGCAAAACGGAACGATCGTCATACAGTGCTTACCGTGCTGTAACTTTCATCCCTCTGACAGTCGACACATCCACATCCGCTCAGGTCACGGGCTTTGGGGGCGGTGGGGGGTGATTGCGATCGTAAATCATCGCCCCGAACCAGGAAGCTGGCAGAAAGACGAGAAATTTTCCCCAACCGCACATTTTCCTCAACAAGCGGCACGATCTGCATGTACGTTCGACTGCCGTTTCCGTCTTCCTCAATTGCTCTCGTTCATCTGCGAACGCGTATGATTGTTTGCCTTGGGCACGGGTCACCAGAGCCGGTAACGAAGGTATACTCGCTGCGGTACATGAAGAAAGCAGATAAACTGCTTTTAAAACCAAAAAAAAGATCCAAAGGGCACGCGAAACAAACCCACACTGATGGCCCATAATAAGCTCCGTTGTGAAAAAAAAAATGCGGAACGAGTTAGAAACAAAAAAAAAAACAAAACTAAAAAAGACCCCACTGACGTGGGTGGCATGCGGAAGGGCAGCACTGAAAACAAATCGTAAAACGGCGACCTCCACACGCCCGGTGCATCCTGAACCGGGTGTGGTAGAATGGAACGAAATCCTGAATGAACCTGCCGGCAAGGTTAGGGTGGTGTTGGTGCGCTTCAACCTTCGCGCCTACCGCATCGCAGCGACCTGTTTTTGTGTATGGATCTTTCTATCTCCCTCGCTCTCGCGCGCTTCTACTCCCTTGCATCAGCGGCATCCATGGCTGCGGAAGAAGCTGCACGCGGTCGATGCATCACCGGTTACATAATAACCAACCAACATGCGGTGACTTTGGAATGGGGAAGAAAGACAACCAGACGAAGCCGATACCGCTGCCCACGGTAGGCGCTCGTCGATCTTTAAAGGATTCGTAGATCGCGCCACTCAGCGATCGATGGGCACCCCGGAACTCACGCGTTGGTTTAAATCGCGATCGCGAGTTTTGCTTTTGTTTACTTTCTTTCTTTTCTTCTCTCTCTCTCTCTCTTTGTCTCTTCATCTTTCGCTCAACTCACTTCTCCATTTTCCCATCCCAGCACCAGTGCAATCAAGAGAGCGAGAGAGAAAGCGGGAGGGTGAGAAAATCTCGCGCAGCGTTTTCCACGATGAGAGCAATCTGAACGATCTTCCTCTAGCTCCCCCTCCCGCCTTCACGCTTCCCTTTTCTCCCTCAAACCCCTCCCCCCTCTCCCCTCACCGTTCCCAATCCACAACACGTCACACGCGTTCGTTGCTCGCGAGCCATCCGGAAAGGTTCTGGCCGTGGCCGAGGTGAATGCACTCCTGAAGTGTGGAGCCGATGTTAGTAGGTCACTGCTAGTGCCGGTCGTTGGCCCCATCGCCGGCCCGGCAACATTTGCGAGCAGCAGTTTTTCTCGCTAGACGGAGATTTTTTTTCTTTTCGTTCTCTCGATCGGATAGAATGTGTGCTCCATGCGTGTACGGTGTGGCGTTCTATAAAGACGGAATGATCTTCCTAGCTCGATAACTCTTTTCGGTTTTTTTGTATCCAACTCTTTTCGTTTCCATACCCTTCCACCACGTCCGTACGGCAATCGAACGTTAGTTTTGGGATTTGCTTCCCTCTGTGCCATTTCATTCCTACCCATTACCTAGGCGATCGATGCCAAAATGACGACGACACCGCATGAAAATCGCATGACTGTCGGTTTTGTTCGGTTTCGCAATCTCGATCACAATCTGTAATAGTGTTTTTTTTTTTGCATCCTGAATGATTCGTCGTATGGTGCGCCACACTGCCATCATCCCTCTCCTCCGTTGCCTCAGTTCCTCCCCATCAACCCACCCCGGTCAAGTTTTGGTGCTTGCCGACGAGAAAAGGAAATTAAAGAAGATCTTCGAGGAGGCTGAAGGTTTGCTTCTCTAGGCGGATGATCGCTGCCGGGATGTCCGTCCGGGGTCAAATTTCCTGAGGATGGTTGCAACATTTCTCCGGTGCTGCTGCTTGCAAGATGACATCCCATAACCGATCTTAGAAGCCGTGGTCCCACCGGTCTGCTGTGGGGTTTTGGATTATTTCTGTCTGCAGTAGTCGACGCTCAGTCAGAAAAAAGGGGCAATATCTCCGGCTAATAAAATGTACGACATGGACAATATTTACGGTCTCTCAATGATTCTTCTCAATTTCATGCATTTTAAGCTGCTTGATCATGATCAATATCCAATATCATTCGTAAAAAAAACTTCCATCTCATCTAAGCTTCCATCTTACGTTGACAAAATAGAAGACTAATAACGTCTTAGCTTCCGCATGGACATTGAGCATAGACACATTGCAACCGATTGAGGAAGCATGCAGAAACGAGGCCTTAAAGAAACGTTAGAGAAACCCGACAAGAGTATCGAACTAGACTACAAAACGGTATTCTTAATCTCGCAATATGCACGATTTGTTGAAGATCAAGACAGATGCGATCATTACGTGCTGGGATCGAAGAATTTGTCACAATAGTAAACGATCAAGGTATATTGGGGCTACGCTAAGGGTAGCGGCGCCGGTCTTCACACGATACAACCAGTCCAAAACCCCATCCGGATCAATTCTCCATACTGCAGGACTGACTATCCGGCTACGGGTTAAACGAAAAAGTCTAATAAAACCAGAAATGGCAGGCTCGCTGACATTGACACTGACACCTCTTGCGGTTGTTGCGACGGTAAAGAAGTAAGTAAGCGGTTAAACTAGCTTGACTAAATTTATGTGACGTAGAGTAGGGATATTAATGCTTCATAACTCTTCCGAGATGTATGAATTTTGAAGAATTTATGAACAGCCTAAGAGAATAGAGGAATCACCAAAGATAATTATTATTGTTATCCGATTTTCAACTATTTTTTTTATTACCAGAAAATCTCAAGCGATCTTAGATGGCGGAAACTTTAGTAAATATGTGCAAAACTAGCGCAAGGAACTTTAATATTCTGAGTTTCATAAATCATTGGAGATGCGTGATTCTAAACAGATTAATAAATTTTAAATATTCGTGAGAAAACTATGAACCGTTACAGATGAATAGGAGATCACAACAGCTTAATAATATTTCGAAATTCGTTAACCAGTTGAGTGATTCGAATGACTTAACTGATTCACATGAATTACTCCTCTCAAAAGCATCGAAAGGTACAACACCAACATGGGGAGATTTCCGTATGCAGGACGCATCTTTGCACAGAAGTACGAGAGCATATTCTAATGCTCCCAACCGGTCATAGATAGCTCCGAAGGAAGCATTAACCTCTCGCACGCATCGCGATGGCTAGCCTAAAGCCTGGATGAATACCCCGCGCAAGCGTGCCCAGCCACATCGCCAATCAACTATGCGTTGCCACCAGGATTGCAGCAGCTCCCCCCATCGCTACCAAACACACCATAAAGCAACAATGTCTATAATCATCTCGTTTTGCCATAAATTTATTGATATTAAAACAACCGTGCATCCTTCCCAGTTGCTTCTATTTCCCGTTTGAACATCAGCCAAGAGTTCTGTGACCGTTGTCGACCTAACTCCCGTTGCCGTGGTCCATCCCGTTCCAGCACAGGCACGGCAGCTTCCGTGTACAATATTTCAAACCACACCGGCCGAGGCTGCACGGGGGATGGGCCCCAACATTGCGCCTCTCCCGCGGCCGGCGTTGAACACACAACGGTTCGCTTTTTTTTGCCGAGACCGGACCGACAATGCGGATGTGCAGAGAAGGTGGCAGAAGGGTGAACGCAGTCCCCGGCACCCAGCACGAGACGGCCCACGGTTAAGGCGAGGTTGGGACAAAGTTGGCGTGCTCGCACCGAGGACGGCTTTCTTTTGCTTCCCTACACGTTCGCCACCGGACGGTTCGGGGTGCTTTTGTTTCTTTTTTTCCCACCCGTCCTGTTTGGTCTTTAATTAAAATTATACCCATCTACGGCACACACGTATGATCAGCGCAGAGACGTCCCCACCAGCGGACGATCGTGGCGATCGTGGATCACGACGGCCAAACGCTAGACGCTAGGCAGCGCAGAAGAACCAATTTCTTGTCCACCAAGCCAAAGGGCACCGGGTCTTGGCAAACGGGAAGATGTTTGCATCTTTACCTTCCATTTCCCAGCGGGCAGCGGTGCGACGATCCGTTAGATCGCGCGCAATCGACATCGAACCTTTTATGGGAGTTAGGCCCTGCCCAGGTCTGGGATTCACGCTGCATGCACGCTGAAACGAGATGTCCATCTCGGTGGGCTGGCGATCGTTTGTCGGTCGGGCGGGTGTCGGTTTGCGGGAATGTTACATAATTCTAAGCGCTCTTATACATTTCCCATCCCTGCCAGCACACCGAACAGTCCGTTTGCCGGAAAGAAGTTCTTTGTTTTGGGCCCCGAGTTCGTCGCACCTTTTGCGAACGATCGCGGCCAGCAATACAGGGATAGAAGCGATTGGAATAAATCATTAGGTGCAAACTTTGCGCAACCGATTTTCTAGCTTTCTTCCATCTTCCAGCCGGGCACGGAAACGCACACACTGGGGACCGAACTTGTGCGGCTTTTTCCGTTCTCTCTATGACGCTTCTCTCGCGAAGCGTCGCAAAATTGCTGCATCCAGAGCGTGTCGCTGTGCAAAAACGGGAAGCTTAAAGTTTGTTGTTCGTATCGCCACCAGAAGGGCATCGGCTGGCCTACTTTGGATCGCTGCACACCGAACGATCTCGTAGTCTCCCACGGGCCCACGAACCAGTTCTACGCCGAACCGAATCCGGGCATGGAGCAAGATCGGAAGGAAAGCCCGGGCAAAAGGGTACAAAAGTAACGTTATTTCCACCCGCTGTTTCTTTCCTGTTGTCCTGTACTAAATCGGAAGATTTATGTCCCTTCCCGAGAGTGCCCTTCTTAGGGTCTCGAGCCCCAACGACGGTTTGGTCTGGAGATCAACAACCCCAATCCGGTGGGGCCAAGCCCACACAAACAATGCGGAAATGCACGCGAAAGCATGGCAGGCAGGCGGGTTTTCTCTTCCACCGTTACGCCACTCGCGCGGGAAGGTTCGTAGCCGGTTGAGCGTTCAGCTCTTTCGTATCGCCGTAACGTACGGCCCAAGAGGTCACAGCAGAGGTTTCGATGATGACAACAAGGCGAGGCCACAGCAACACGGCGGCAAGGGCAGCGGGTGACCGCGTCGCGCATTAGAAAGCGCTTCGTTACGGACGTTTCCGCCCACACGGTAACTAGCGGAACCTGGAAAATGTCAATGCACTCGCCGCGGTGCTCCACGCGAGATGGTGCCGGGTGGAAGATGTAGTAAACGACGCCAGCGCACAATAGCCCCGAGGGCATACCGTTTGGGTGAATGTATTTATTCATCACATCAGGACAGCGAATGCAAACCCGTTAAACCCACCGGGGGATTATCTCCGAACACTGCAAACCGAGCTTCTCGAGCTAACCTTTGACCCGAGCGTGAAAGGTGGGCGAAATGTGCCCGAACGAGCGATGTTCCGGTTCGTGCCATTGAAATTCTCGCGGCAATATAAATAAAAACATAAAACGGTAAGAGAAACATAACAGCAGCAAACCGAATGAAATGAACCACTCGCACAACCACAGCGAATGCGCTTCGGACATTGCGAAAGGCACTTAAGGCAACGCACATTAAGCACAGTTTTATTTACCACACACCCGGTACGCCACACCAACCGCACCCCGGTATTGCGTATTGGTGGGTTTCCATTCGCGGGATCACACCGTTTCCGCGTTCAATGAACCTTCCCGCACTGGGTGTTGCAGCACTTTCACCAGCGAGCCAACGATCGGCCTGCAGCAGCCAGGGGCGAAAGGTAACCGCGAGCGAGAGCGAACAGATTGTTTCGCGGCGTTGAGATTTCGGTTTCCCTAACGGACCACCTATTACCAACTGGTGGGACCGCAACTTACACGCCGTAACTGTTCAATGGTTAAGCGTTTTGCGGACAGCCCCGTGTCCACAATGTCAGGTTTGTGATCGTTTGCACTTGGTGTAATGCCACTCCCGCACGAGGTGCTTTTGGGATGCAGTGCCAGCTGCTCCCCGGTTTGAGTTTGGAAATGAGAACGCGGTTGCGGATAGCGGAAATTGTAATGTAGCATCATATGGGAGACAAGAGAAAACAGCAATCGCTAATTTGCAGACATAAGGTGGTAATCGAAAGCAAAATCTCACATAACTCGACTGTAGTTGATGTTGTAAAGTAAACCATCACCATTACCAAATGCGTAGCTTTATTTCATGTATGTGAATGAAATTCGATCCAGATCAATAATTGCCGCGGCTTCACTGGGTACACTAAACTATGTTCAGGTGAGCCTGCGCTAGGGCCAGAATGGGTGATCCGGTCGGTGTATCAGGAACGTCTCCGGCACTGCCTGCGATGTCGAGATGGGAATACTTGATCGGATGAGAAGATCCCAGTCCGCATTTGTCCAACCCGGTGGCAAGCATCAAAAATGCCGCTGGTCCCTGTTACCGAACAAAAAACACCAGAATAAGCATATAACACATACGTAACTTTTAAAGCCCAATGTACCTGGTGTCCTCGGGGAGTTCTGCTGGATGGGAGATTGTTTGCCTGCAGTACGTCCTCACCGTAACATTTGCCTTTGTGAAAATCAAAGTCCTCGCGGCGCAGAACGGATATCTCGAACGGATCACCAACCGCTTCTCCGGCACGCTGCAGCTGCAACCCATGATCGACGGCCCGTGCCGGACCATTGTCCATGACGATGGCGCTATTACCGACGGCCAGCACGGCGTGCCCGGTAAGTGTGGCGATCGTGTATAGGTGCGGATCGGGCAGACCTTCGGCCAACACGCGTTCCTTCATCTGACAAAGTGCATCCGCCATGGCCATGCGACCCTCGGCATCGGTGTTGCCGACGCGGACCCGCACCCCAGCGCGGGAGGTCAACATTTCGTCCGACACGTAGCACTCTTCGCCGACCGAATTGCGCACCATGCAGAGGACGCCAATGGCATGCACGTCGGCTGGTTGGCGCTGCTCGACCACCTTCATAAAGCCGGCCACAGCCGCTGCACCGCACTTGTCACGGCTCATACCCGCCATGATGCCGCCCGCCTTGATATCGGCACCGCCGGTGTCATACGTCACACCCTTACCGACCAGCACAACCGTTTTGCGTGCCGGGTTCGGGGGCTTGTACTCGAGGAAGATGATTCGGCCACGGTGCCGTTCGACCGTCCCTGCCGCACGGTTCACAGCCTGGTACAGTGGATAGTCGCGCTCGAACACGCGCGGATCATCGACGACGGTAACCTTGACCGGGCCCGATTTGAACGCGTGCAGCACATAGTCGGCAACACGTGGCGGTGCCATACGCTCCGGATCGCCACCACCGATATCGCGAGCTACAAACCGACCAGCTTCCACCGTTTGCACCATACGTAACAGATCGGGTAGTTTATGTGCGTGCGATTCAAAGTACACACCAATTTTCCTAAAACGATGACTTCTAGCCGGCACATCTTCGCGCAGCTGCAGTGGAACGTATAGCTCGTGCAGAGCACCCAGCAGGGCCACGATAGACGCATTCGGGAAGCGTTCGTTAGGAATGGGCAGCAAAAGCACCGGATACTTTGAACCGGCTTTCAATGCTCTGCGCAAAGCGCCAGCCGCCGCTTCCGCGTACCGACGCACATCGTCGAAATCTGTCAACTCCCCAACGCAGTTGTACACCACACGAACCGTATCTTTATCGAGCTGAAGGCGGAAGCAGCTCACTTCCGAAGTAATACCCGCATCGAACTTTTTCTGCTCATCGATTTGACGCACCAATTCCTTCGGTAGTGCGGTTCCATCGATTACGCACAGCGTATCGTAACGATCGGTTTGGTTAAGCGACGCAGTTAAATTCTCCACCGGAACAACATCACAGGGAAGATAGCTGCAAACGATTCGAATGGAAAACAAACGTTGGTTGAAATTACTGTACCGTCATTCGAAGGTATGATTATTGCACAAGAATCAATTTATTTTATAATTACAGTTGAATGAGATATATGATATAATGAGTTTTATTACAAGGAGTAATTTGTGAATTTAAGAAAAAGCATGTATGCTTGAAAATATGAAAAAAAAAAAAATTATTCTTAATATCTTGTTCAAGCATTTTTTTTTTTGCTCTTTTTCCTGAAGAATCCTGTGTGAGTATTTAAAGCTTCATGAATTCTTTGGTGATTTAAGAATTCTTGAGTTTTTTTAATTAATTCTTGCCATTCAATTTATTATTCGGGAAATATGAATGCTTGCAGATTATCGCATCCATTATGATTAATTTATCTTTGAAGATAAGGTTAAAAGGTTAAGAAAGGGTAAGTTACTTCTAAATGTAATGCTTTACATCGCAATGAATGTTAATTCTCCTTGATCTTCTTTGCTTTGTTTTCTATCTGTTTCTATTGAGCACGCCAGCTAGTAGAGAAAAAAAAGCTCATCATTTGTTACACGTAATCAGCAAGACAGCGTTTCGCATCTCGTACCACGTACTCTTTGGCATCGCTTTGGTTTAGCAAGAGGATGGCTTAATATGCATTTTGCTGCGTCAATTTCTGCTGATCACGGTCCAATGGTATAACTGTCTGGTACCCACCTACCCAAACAATCCTTACGACCCACTTCTTGAACGCTCTGTTTCCCTCGCCACCCTCCCCTCCCCTCTCTTTCTCCCTCTCCACTCAATCCACAATGAAGACAAGAGTTTCAGAATCTAGGTCGGCGGCAACGCTGAAGTTCAAGGAGTCCAGCGAAAGAAAAGCAATAACAACAACGGTAACAAAAAAAAAACAGAGCATCACGCGAGAAACGCGTTAAAAGCCACCAAAAGGGAAGACACAACTGTGGGGGGAAGGTACATGCAGCAAAACACACAAGAACAAATCGAGCCAACCCGATCTCGCTCACCCGCGCACGCGCGATCACGTACCCTCGCGTTCGATCTTGGAACTTGTGCATTACGAAGCACCTGAACCGTGGTGTGCCGGGTCGCAAACACACAGATTAACGGAGGATCATGAAGAACGCGAAGCCCGAACGAGAAGAGCCAGAGTGTGTGTTGGGGACCGTAGCAATAACGGCAGCGAACACAACACACACAAAAAAAAAAGAAATCCCCCATCCCGGGGTTCGCGTCGTTTGCTCGTCTTCTTCCAAAAACCACCGGGCGCGCACCAACGATTCGCTTCCGCATCTTATTCTGTTCCCGCGACCGACCTACCATTCACCTAGCTCACCCTGCCCCTTCTCGCATCCAGCGGGCGGTTGGCTATAAAAAAAAAAACAAACTATACACTGTGTGCGTCCCTTCTTTTCAACTACACCTTTGCAGTACGCCATGGCAAAAGCTTAACCCGTTTGCTTTTTGTCCGTCCAGAACCCACCGCACCGGCCGATCCCCCTTGCCACACCACCCGTACCGAAACCGAGCGAATACGGGAGAAACGGAAAACTAGGTTAGGAATATCTGCTGCTGCCCATCCACACCGTCGGATACACTCCGCAAGCTGGGAGGCTTTTTGTTTTTCTTTTTTACGTTGCGTTGCGGCCCCTACAGCAACACTAATAAAAATAATAATAAAACGCATACACCATCATCCCGGGTACCGGGTGACCCCCACCGGACTGGACACCGTGCGCAAGACACAGATGCACATTTACGCGCCTGCAGGATGGAAACATTCCTACTCAGAACGGTCTACCTCATCGGCTGGGTAATGGGGCGACGGCTTTGCGAGGAGGGGAGGAGCCAGGAAAGCTTAACGGTAAATTTGACGATTTCATTTTACTGTTCCACTGTTCCACGATCGCGATCGGTTATGTTGAGTGTCGTACAAACTGCCAGCAGTCGCGTGGATCATTTCGTTCCGAAGGATGCTTGAACAGTGATCCGATTACAGACGGTATGCTGAACTTCCACAACACAAAACCTAACGACACGAATCTGGGGCTCTTTCTGGTTCTATTTTGGTAACATTGACATTGAGCTGAACTTTCTTCAGCAAGAACTAGCAAATGTCGTGGCACGAAATGATGACCAACAACCCAATTAACCCCATATTTTCAATTAAGCTCCTCTGCGTTTAATTTGTTGTTATTTTTTTGGGAAAGTTCTGGTCCACCTTTAAGTGCAACGCTTTGGAAATTGGGTCAACGTCGAACAGCTTGTTTTTGCTTTACCACCATTCGGGAGTTCGTCGCCTTCGGTCGTCACGCAACAATAACGACGCAGTCACAGTAAGCTCGAGCGAACAAAGTACGGGTGATCCTCCAAGGAGACGGTTGGCAAAGTACCGAGTAAATTAAAACGTGACAAGAATGTTGCTATCATGTTACTGAAAGCTGCGCTTTAAAAGCATGAATCAAACACAACACAAAGAGACTGATTCATGATAAGGTTGATACGATGTTGCGCTGGTGAAAGTAAGCGATATAGTGAGAACAAAGAGAGACGGCAGTGCAAAAAGAACGCAACATGTTTGCACTCATTAAGGGAATTGTTAAAAATGTTTAAAATGCAGAAGATAACGATGTTACAACAAAAATTACATCGTTTGCAACAACATCACGAAACATTATGTTCATTATGCAAAGACAATTTGATACAGCTTGCGAACATCACATGATTTATGTGATTAATTGCCAGAACATATCATTCATTCGGATGACCCGTAACAATACGTTATTCTCCCTACTATCTAACGATCAATCATGCTGCATGGTAATCGCAATCAATCATCGCTCTTACAGCAGAACCAAGAATCCGACGGCCAGATACGGTCCAAAAAAAAATCCGTTCATTTCGGGGGCCAAAAACGACGTTACAGGTCGTTGACCATCGCCAGCCAGCTGTACACGGCCGAAACTGTAACGGGTAGCAGGCCCACAGTCTAGCGGATCTTGCGGAACTAGTGGTAGAGAAAATTGCGCACCACCAGCTTACCAACAGCTAGGATCTTTTCATCTAGTGTCTGTGTAATAGGCCCATATAACCACCGTCGATTTGCCGCAAATGTACGCATCTCACGTACGAGACGAGAAGCGTCTGAGTTTGTCTGATGTACGTCTAAAAACCCGTTAATGACTACATTTCGACTAACGGCAATTCTTTCACCAAAATTGCAGAGCTGGACGCTGGAGCTGGGTTGCTTTCGCTGGAGAACACACCAATCGGTTCTGGGTGGGGCGTGTAGGAAGATTAAGAACGTGGTTGAATGTAAGCGAAGCAGTAATCATGTCATTCACTTGTTTCCTACGGTGTAATACGCATAGCAACAGATGAATGCTTGGTTTAGTCCTGCTCTTGGATTCGCACTACTATCTTTACTTAGCCTATCTTACCTTTCGACGCTCATCGTTTAGCCGTTGCTGGATCGGAGGCGCGTATCGTCCAGAAACTGCTTCTCTTCTACACTGAGCGTTGCTCCACTGTACACACGCTCGGAATCCGATGCCCACTAGAATCTGCAGTCCAGATGTGGATCGTTTCGAGCCACTTGAAACCGTAATCTGTGAATGGAAGGGAGTGTTCCCGGAGATAATGCACACTCTGTATGAAACGGTCGGGTGATTGATAACACAGCACTGAACTGTTGTGATTGCGTTGGTATCGCTAAGTAAACGATTGTTCTCCGAGCATACATGCTCTTATACTGCAGGGTGTCTCCGTTTGGATGTAGAGCAATCAAACGTTTCTGAAGAAAAATTTATTCTATTTCCTTGAGCCTTTCCAGTTCACCTGCAGGTAGCATGTGTAGCGAAACGGCACGTCCACAACTAGCGTTCTTCTACCACGGCATAGCATCGATCATGGCATGCACTAAATTTGACGCACGAACAGATGATTCAATCAACCATTGCGGCGCACTAGAATGAATCAATTTACTTTTATTCTACCGATTGATAATGCTTTTATGCGGCACGATCAGTAAGTGCTAGCTGCGTACTAACTGTGCCTGAGTCATTCGACCGTTCGTAGAGCGAGGGTCATTTGCACCGCACTTTTTTGTGTTGGAAAATCTACGTATAATAAGTACGATAGGCCCACAAATGGAAAACAATAAATAAATCCAAAGTAAATATGAACAAATATGCAAAAACTAGTTAGTGCGATCATGGATCGGTTGGTTGATTTCATTTTGTTAGGCAAAGGCTACATGAACGTCACTGAAGGGTTAACGAATATCGCGTAGTCCAGCGTCACGATATATTTGAGGTTAAGATGCACTGTGGAAGTATACCTTGCATTCTGAAATGTAACAAAATTACCATTACTTTCGATGTATCTACACACCTTTTTCGTTTATAAAGTGCCGGCAATTGTTTATGCGGAAACTTTTCGGCTTTTCTTGTCCGATATCACTTGATTCACGGTAAAAAAGGTACGGGAACAACTTTGTGCTGAGTTGCGTTTTGTTCAAGTGTCAAATAACCAAAACAAACCGCTTGTGGATGAATCATCAACGGGCGAGGAATGGGAGATGGTGCGGTGCGGCAAGTGACAGAAAAACGCTTCGTTTTACGGAATCGCCGGTACGATACCATCGTACCCGTAAGCGAGGAACTTTAGTTTATTTCATTTCATGTAGCACAAAAATACAACTATATTAGACACACGCACGTAATGTGGAAAATAATATGAAGCAATCTGAACTACTTGCTGGTGACTGATGATACCAGGTTCTTGATGGACGATATAATGGTCGGCAATTTGCTCGCCTCGATCAGAAGCACCTTACGGAATGGTTGCAGCTCGGCGTCCTTTTTCTGCCACTGGCCGGCGAGGGCTGTGGTTGTTTCCTTCTGCACGGAATAGTCGAAGCTTGCGCACGAATCCTTGATAAAATATTCTTCCTCATCGTTGCTGTACAGTACCTCGGCGGGTTTATCTCCATCGGCCGCTTGTTGGTAGTACTTCACGAACATTAGATAGTAGTCGAACGTGAATGGCATTCCCTTCGTGCGTGCGCGTTCCATTTCTGAGAGTAGGTTTTCGCACATCGGCACACAAACCGCAGCCGGAATGTTGATGAAACGTTCGTTCAGCAACAGTCCCGTCGTTTTCGAACCACTTTCAAGTGCTTCACGGAACTGCTGTATGACTAGCTCGGTCGCATATTTTTCCGCCTTTTCGAAGATCAACTTCTTTAGCTGACGGACGGCTGCAAGCTCCTGCTTGTTGGCCAGATTGATAACCGTTGTCACGCCGAACACCACCTGACAGGGATCACCCATGTCTGTGTCCTCGTCTTCCTCGTCATCGTCGGCATCATTGTACGCTTGCTTCAGCACACTGCCGACATAGTTTTGAGCTACAAACCAAAAACAATGCATGTTGATTATAAGTGCAAAACAATACACCTTGCTGCATATCTACCAACCCACAACAACTCCCGCTAGCTCGGTCAGATCGATGTGCGCTTTTACAAACAGCTGTCCCAAAAGCTGCTTAATGCCATCCAAATCAGGATCGATTGGATTGCGTCCTTCGAAGTCAACGGTAATGCCCTGGTTAAAGTAAATGGAAACAAATCATAGGATCAGTTCCGGCGCGGAATCCCCACGCGTTTGCTGCCCGACTCACTTCATCACCCTCGTATGCTTCTTCATTTTCCTCGTCGCTCGAATCGTCGCTGCCACTTTTCGCCTCCATACGATGCTCCTCGTCATTGTCGGTTTCAACTTTTAACTTTTTGCTGGTCATTTTCGCAAGTTTTCGATGCACAACGTTGGTAAATGCACTTTATTTACAATTGTTGCACAAAACGCGTGCGAGCGCTGATTTGCCGGAGAAAAAATGTTACTGGTAAACAAGCGCGAGTTGAATACTCGAGAGATTCTGTTTGCATTGGGTGTAGTGTGTACCAATTTGTCTTGAATTGATCCCTTTGTGTTCCATTTAATATTCAGACGGATTATATTATTTATTTGCGTCTATAAATTGAAAAGTGGTGCATTTCTATGCATTTTTTTCAAAAAATACTGGTTTTGTTTGCTCCAATAAAATATCTAGCTTTCCTACCCCTTATGACATTTCCGTTTGACAGTCCGATTATTTATAAAGAAGCGAAGAAGCGAAGAAAACACCTGGTTTAGCTTCGAAACACCGACTGGGCCTGTGCAGTGTCGCTGAATTTCTACTTGGTTCAATTGTAAAGAAAAGTTATACAGTTGGGAAATGGCCTCCATTAGTCTGCTAAATCCTAAGGCTGAGTTTGCTCGTGCTGCTCAAGCGTTGGCGATTAACATTACGGCGGCGAAAGGCATTCAGGATGTAATGAAGACAAATCTCGGCCCGAAGGGAACAATGAAAATGTGAGTAGGATGTGAACAACTGTTCGTGAAAAATCGCTTAAAATTTAAAATAAAGCTCTAAAAATGTATAGCTCGACTGCATTTGGTCGCTATTTGGTGAAAAAAGAAACATTTTGAGTTCGGTCAAGCTCTACAATTCAGATGGTGGTTCTTTTTTATGTGACTCACCTGACCATTTCTAACCTCACTTTTCCATTAGGTTGGTTTCGGGTGCCGGTGACATCAAAATAACCAAGGATGGTAATGTGCTGCTGCACGAAATGCAGATTAAGCATCCGACCGCTTCGCTCATTGCCCGTGCCAGTACGGCCCAGGACGATGTAACCGGTGATGGAACTACCTCGATCGTGTTGATCATCGGCGAGTTGCTGAAACAGGCGGATCTGTACATCGGGGATGGACTTCATCCACGCATCGTTGCGGAAGGTTTCGACCAGGCCCGGCTGCAGGCATTGGAAATTCTGGACCAGATTGCACACCCGATCGAGATTAATCGCGAAAATCTGCTCAACATTGCCCGCACATCGCTCCGTACCAAGGTGCACCCGGATCTGGCCGACTTGTTGACAGACGTGTGCGTTGATGCGATCCTAGCTATTCGCAGCGATGGCAAACCGGTCGATTTGCACATGGTGGAGTTGATGGAGATGCAGCACAAATCGGCCACCGATACACAGCTGGTCAAGGGCATCGTTATGGATCATGGTGCGCGTCATCCGGACATGCCCAAGCGCGTCAACAATGCGTACATTCTTACGTGCAACGTATCGATGGAGTACGAGAAGTCGGAGGTGAATTCGGGATTCTTCTACAAAACGGCTGAGGAGCGCGAAAAGTTCGTGTTGGCCGAGCGCGAGTTCATCCAGGAGCGCGTCAAGAAGGTGATTGAGCTGAAGCGTAAGGTGTGCGAAGGTACGGACAAAACGTTCGTCGTCATCAACCAGAAGGGCATCGATCCGATGTCGCTGGATATGCTGGCGAAGGAAGGAATTGTGGCGTTGCGTCGCGCGAAGCGCCGTAACATGGAGCGCCTGGCGTTGGCTTGCGGCGGTATGGCGATGAATTCGTTCGACAACATGGACGAATCGTGTCTCGGTTTTGCGGGACAAGTGTACGAGCACGTGCTAGGCGAGAACAAGTACACGTTCGTCGAGGACTGCAAGAACCCGCTGTCGGTAACGATTCTGATGAAGGGCCCCAACAAGCACACGCTGTTACAGATCAAGGATGCGATTCGCGATGGCCTGCGCTCGATCAACAACGCGATCGAGGACAAGAAGCTGATACCGGGGGCGGGTGCTTTCGAGGTGCGTGTGCACAACAAATTGCGCGAGTACGCCAAAACCGTGAAGGGAAAGACGCGGCTTGCGATTCACGCGTACGCTGATGCTATGCTCGTGGTGCCGAAGATTCTGGCCGTCAACAGTGGGTACGATGCGCAGGACACGATCGTTCGGCTGCAGGAGGAAGGGCTGCTGAACGAGGACCCGATCGGGCTGGATCTTTCTACCGGTGAACCGATGAAACCGGTCGATCTGGGCGTGTTCGATAACTATATCGTGAAGAAGCAAATTCTCAACTCCTCTACCATTATCGCCGTTAACATTTTGCTGGTGGACGAAATCATGCGTGCCGGTATGAGTAGCCTTAAAGGTTAAGAATTTCATTGCTTGGCTGTGGAGTCGCTTACGAAGTGGGTCTGCAGAGTTCTATCGTATCGCGTTTACCGATCGTATTGCTTCGTTTAAGCCTTCAAGCTATGTGTCTTTAACGGTTCACCTATTATTTCATCCTTAACTCATTTTGCACGTGGACGTAGATAGAAGTTATCTGGATCTCTCGTATCGGAACGAGCAGTCCACGTCCTAACACACGCATCAACGATGCTTTGTACTCACAGAACATAACAATAATAAATGCACCAGCTTAATTGTTTCTACTACTATTTGCCAATGATTTTATCGATTTTTTCTTTCTTGATACTGGGTAACAATAACTATCGATTTAATACCGAGAAAGGCTATTTATTGGTAGACACAAGGGAGGGTTTTTAAGTCACATTGATGAAATGGGTTTGAAACTACTCTAAACAATTTGACGTGATTACCCTTGATATATGAAGGTAGTTTTGTTCACGGCAATTGCTATTTTTTCCGGACGATAGTACATACTACTATTAAAGCAAACAGGATGACCTATGCGTATGTCCTCCTAGAGAGGGGGAGGTGTATGTGCTGGGGATAATTGCGATTAGTTATACTTCTTTGAAGCTACAATGTTGTACCACACCGAGGGGAGAGTGTAGATATATCTTTCTGATTAGCAAAATATCGATTGTTCGGGTTGAATTTCTGTTCTGTGGATGCATCAGTGGAATGTGCATGACTATGTTTCCGTTTCCATACCCTTTCTTAGCTCGCCAACATCGATCGGCTCTCACACCTTATTCTCGTTCACCGTGCGCGATACAGCAGTTCAGGTCCAGAAAAGTTTTATCCCTTGTTTTACGTTTCGTCAGCGAAAGGGGATATAAATTTCAGCTACATTAGTTAACAACACTTAAATACACAATTTTTTTTTCATCTAAACACATTAATAGATTGTTTCCATCTGTTGTCGTCCTTTGGCATAAATCGATTTTGTCGGATAGCTTCGGAAGCTCCCGGTCTCGGTCGTCTGAATGTCAGCCGCGGAATTAGAGACCGGACAAACCGTCAGAGAGCCTTCCCTCTCATCCATCTTCAGAACATCTCATTTTTGAACAGGAAAATCCCTTGGCGGGGAAAACGAGGGGAAACAAACATTTCCATATGTTGGCCGCATACGGGACGGTCAGTTTCCGCGATTTATTGCGGTTTTTTGTTTGCTTCACGTTGCCGCTGTGCGGCACGCTCCGCCACGTCTATTACGCCGATGTTGCAGCTGGCCACGAAGCCGTGGATTACCGAAATGCCAGTTTTGACGATGGCGACCGGGAATGACACAATCGCAAGCAGTTTAAACGTGGAGAAGCCCAGCAGAAGCGGACCCGGTGTAAAGTGGAGCAGATAGAGTGCGGCATAGAACAACTCGTTGAACAGACACATGAAGCCAAGCACGGTACGGTTCGTGTAGTAGACACGCATAATCGGATTACCGGACATGTCGATAAACTTGTGCGACGTCTTGCCCTGGAGGACCGTGCTGTGGAAGGTAGATCGTTATGATTAGTTACACCGTTTTGGAGCCATCCCATCTTTGCGTAGTCGCCCGTTTGCTTACGTGTGCAGATAGAACCAGTGGCATGCTACATCGATTGCCATTGAAAGCTGGAACCAGAACATGTACTTCGGGTAGAAGTAGCTGAGCGTCACCAGCAGGCCACACGTACCGCACCGGTCGGTAAGCTGGTCCAGCATGGCACCGAATTTGGTGGCTAAAAACATAGATAAAGGGCGGTACATTACTATCTTCGTTATCGAACCGCACCACAGAACCAAATATTCCCAAGATAATTCGAGCGTTCGATTAGCTCGTTATGCAACATCAAGTTAATCTATACACACACACACACACACTGGTGGAACACGGAAATGGATGGTGCGGAAAAAGGCAAAATGTTGCGTCGAT
This sequence comes from Anopheles marshallii, assembly GCF_943734725.1. Lineage (NCBI taxonomy): Eukaryota > Metazoa > Arthropoda > Insecta > Diptera > Culicidae > Anopheles > Anopheles marshallii. The sequence goes on along the minus strand of NC_071326.1, from coordinate 39,994,792 downwards.
TTTCTTTGCTGTGATTGCGTTGCGCGGGGTCTGAATACTTACACTGGTTGAAATGCCGTGCCGCATGGCCATCGAGTGCATCGAGCAGTACGCTGATGATGTAGCACCAGCTGGCAATCACATAGTCGGTGGGCATGTAGTAGAAGGAAACAATTGCCAACACGATTCGTGCGTAACCTGGTGCCAAAGAAAATAAACAAATCACATTACGATGACGCATACAAAGCTGATTGTAACAATAGATGGCATCATGCTGTCTTACCAATGATGTTGGGTACGAAGAGATAAATATTTTCCTGCTCTTGCTTTACCTCCATCGTGGGTGGTATTGGGTCTATTGTTTCGTGCTTATTTCCAAAGGAAAATCCGCAAACCTAACGTTTTCTCTACGAGAGCAATCGGATGTGTTTGCAACGAAAAACTGCGCGATAGAATTTTAACCCCGCTTGCGTACAGTTGCTACCAAAAGTGATTCGATTTTTGCACTGTTTATGTTTAGACTTACCATTGACAGCTGCGAATGATGGTTGTCATTTTGCTTAATTTGTGGTCGTAAGTTTATGAGAAATCCCATAGTTCGTTATGACTTTTCGTTATTTGCCATAGTCAAAAAGTGGGTTCAAAAGTAACCAAAATTGTATAAATAATAATTATATTAAATGTTAGTTAATGATTAAATGATATTTTTATCAAAGTTTCCGGAAAAGAGGTATGATCCAACATTTCTTCACTAATTCTCAGTAAAAATACATTTTGAAATATGTAGAAAAAACAATCCTCATCATCACACATTGTAGGGATGCTTGCACCTGTAGGCTAGACAATGCGCAGAACATAATAGGAAACTAATTACAGGTACTCCTCGATATACGCGGTTGGAAAACTTGCAACATGGAAAACAGAGATACACAGCGTTTCCCGCATTATGCTGGTCCTCAATAAATGCTTATCTCGGGTATTGCCTGTTCCTTTATAATTTTAATTTATGTTTTGTTAAAACATTTGAAAGAGCTCAGCATGTATGTGTTCACGTTCAATTACCACAATTTGTACGCCTATATCTATGCAACCAAAAACGTAGATTTTGCAGCGATTTGACATAAGCATAGCAAGGGCCCTGCAATCGCCTGGATAGTATGCAATCACTTACATGGTTACGTGGTTGGAGCTTTCTTATGATTTTTTTTAAAGATTTTTTTTTTATTCTTATTCCGAATCATTACCCTTTTTGCATAACATCTCGTTTAGCTTTTGTTGCGAGATTTCTATGAACACTTCATATATTTACTTACTTAACGGGCTTTTTGAAACGTATCGAGATATTTACCTGCTAAAGTAATTCTTCCACTTAAAGTCGCCACTATCTTCGGAAAAACGCAAATACGGGTCATTCTGGAGAACATTATTTATGTATCTCAACCACGAATTCAATCAAACCTGCTCTATTCATGCAGTTGATCAAAATAGATTTTACGAGCTGAGTTGTCCGGTGTCATGCTCATGACGCAACCTACCTACCTCAAACCTAGACTCGACTTGACAATTTTAGTTGCACTCTAGTGAGACCATAGTACAACGTATTATTGTAGCAGCTATTCCATTCCAGGTCCTATTACATCTGCGGTTGAAACTGTTAACTGAGCATATAAATTTTGAATAAAGTTCGTGTCTCTGATGGGTATGCGAAAACTTTAAATCGCCTGGCTGTAGAGTGGCCGGTTGAGAGAGTCCCATCCTGGGCCTCTCGCTCGTAAGGAGGACCGGACTATTCAATAGCTATGTAAATATACTTCCTAGAAGTGGCCAAAAGTGGCAGCACTACACGTCCTGAAGTTGTGATGTCCCAAAGGTATGAACATTTTTGTAATTGTCGTGAGCATACAAATCGTTTGATAAACAACTTACCGGATGTTTTGAACGAACAATCATAAATTTGTATCTTGTCTATTGAAAGCAATATTCATTAAAAATTAAAGAATTGCCTTCTGAATCCGCACTCAAACATATTCATCTTTCATCACGAAACATAGTCCAATAATCTTCCGAGAATACGTCTGAACTTTAATGCGATGGTTCCTTTTTTCCCTTCTCCCTTTGCCGGTTGGTTGAACCATTAAACTTTCAATTAGTGTATTAAACCCAACACGCGTCGAGGATACGGTTGGCCAACCATCGCGAACAGCAAAGGCGTGTGTAGCCATTCGTAACCGACGAACGGGAGCAGCAGCAGCAGCAGCAGCAGCAGAATTGATTAATGGTCCGGGAAACGGGAACGGTTGATCGAGACCGGTTGAAGGCTGCGATTGCAAACTGAAAGCGACGTGCCGGAATGGTTGTGCAGTTTTTGCTTGTGTAAACCAATATCGCCCCCTCTCCTACGAGGGGGGTCTCTCTTCTCCTTTCGGGGCTCGATTGTGGGAGGGCGGATCCGCACATCGGAATTGGAGTCATGTAGAATCAATTAACAAAATCAATGCCAAGCATCGGTGCTCGATTCGTGGCTCGATGGATTCATGAACGCTTGTTTACATTTCATTAAACCGCAACCGGGAACTCCGTCTCTTTCTTGGGGGGTTTTTTTTTACGGATTCCCTCATTCGGGAAAGTTGTCAGAGTTTCAATATGGAGGAACTTCAATATGGAGAGAAAAAAAATCCACCAATATAAACGTTCCCTCGAGATTGGATTCAGAGAGATCCTGCGATAGAGCCGATAAAGCTGCAACACTCCATCGGTCGGCGCAGCGTTGTGAAAGCCTCCAGAGCTACTCGTTTCTATTAGCATTGGAGGGAAGGGAATACGAAATAATCCTATATTATTTATCACTTTACCATATCCCCGTGTATTCTTTTTTCGTGCGTACGGATAAACTTTAGCGTTTTGCGGCTCCCACCTTAGGTCGGCACACATTTGATTTCTATTTTCATAACTTTCCCTACGCCATGTCTGACGGTGACCCGTCCTAGACGTGGGGATGGGTTTGCCAAGGAAATCACCAAATCTTCCAGCGGCATGTGTGAACGATTGGTTGAAATAGATAGGCATAACAACGGTACGATTTATCGATGTGAAACACTCACGGGTAGTCGTGGGTAGACGGGTGCTGGAATCGATCAGCCCGGTATCAGAAATGCGTGGGACATCGAAGATTGTTTGGTAGGCGGGCACATATGTGGCAAATAAAAATATCACAACTTACCCCCCGGGGAGGGGGGTGGATCGAAGCGAGGGGAGTATCATCATCCATCGAGTGCCGCACGCACGGTGTTTTTTTGTTTTGTTTTGCATAACTCGTTGGAATGAACGAACCGAACCGCACACAAACATAAGAAACAGGCATTGAATGTAACCTCCGAACGTTGGAAAATAACGTCAGATAGAGGGAACGCAAACATTTCGCCGGGAAATGCAAGGAAACGCGTGTGCCGGGTACGTGTTCGGAGGGGTGGCGTTCGTTGAGTTTTTCCTGACCTGGCGCAACGATTTCCGGTTGCCTGAGCGCCACTGCAAGGGTGGCACTTGAAGCTAAACGCAGCACGAGTACGTATTGGGGCTGCCTGCTAAAAGGACATCGTGCCAATCAGGGGAAAACCGTACACAGGCAGGCCGTGAGTGACCGGTCCGAGTGCGGCGACGCCATTGCTTCACCGTTTCGTGAGTGAACCGAACTAGAACCCTGGGGAAGTTTGATCGTTTTCGTCGATTCTTCTGCATGCGGCGCGCGTTGGGACGCGTGCACGGACTCGGACGATTTGTGCCGCAGCGGTAGGTCCAGCGTTTGATACGGCACGGCACTATTCGTGCTGGGGTTGGATGATGAATTCATATAAACCTCGCCCGATTTTTTGCTGTTGTTGCTGTATGTCTCGAACAGGGACAGATTAGCACGACAAACACGTTGCACCTGAATGGCATGCCGAGCAGGGTGGCACACACTATCAGTGCCCCGGCGTTCAAGGTTCCCGGGGAGGCATGAAAGGTGCGGCAGTGAAGGGATGAAGGCGGAGTGCTGGATGTGTGCATATTTTCCCCGGTGGTTTTGGCCTCAGCACCGGGATGATTGTCACCGTGCGGACTTGGGACGGATTTTGTCAGCTTTGCGTGACCTGACGCTGGTACAGTCCAATTGTTGGCAATACAATAACTAAAAAGCAACAAAATCTAGTCACGAAACAGGTTGTAGTGCCCTATCCCCGTTACGTACTGCTCATTCCCTGGTATATTACATCGATAAACTGGCTTGCGGTGTGACGAACGGCGAAAACAGCCGGTTCCCGGTTAGCGTTGGTAGAGAATTTTAAAATCCGCAATGCAGCAACAATGGTGGTTTTGTGTCCCGGGTTTTAACCCAACCAGCCCCGTCGGTGTCTTGTGTACTGGGGCGGAGGTGAGAGTGCGACAGGGTACGGGTACGGATGCTCCGGGCAAGGCCGCAAGATGTCAGGTCAGGCGAGAAATCTAGCCCTCATTTACATCGAACCCGATGATCAATCTAGCGAGCAGAGCACCGAAAGAGCACACTCGCTGTGGCAGCCACAAGACGCGGTTCGGTGGGGTAAGGCAACGGCCTTTCCCGGCCGGTTCGGTCATCCGGTTCGGTCATCGGGCTCGATGGGGCTCTCGGGAGAAAACGAAACGGGGGACCCACATATTCCGGTGCCTTCCCCGCAACCCCTTAAAAGACAGAGCGTGCCGATGTTGCTCCGATTGCCGATTGGGTGGGGTCCCAACCCAACGGGGTGGGTTGATTTTCATAAATTTGAAAATGCAATTTTCATATACATGGTGCAACGGGAAAAAAGTGGGTTTCGGCTTCTGGGGTTTTCATGGATGGATGGGTTGATGTTCGGTTGCATGTTATTTTAAAAGCTGGTTCGGCTGGTTCAGCTTGATGTCCAATCTATTTAAGTTATAGCGGGGAGTGTATTAAGATGAACGGATGAAGAATTTGGAAACTTAAATATTTAAACCGTAAAGCAGTTTGTGAATAGTTTAATGTATCAATGTATCATTATACTTCCCCGCTGTGTATCATTCCATGTTCCGAAAAGGATTGGTGAGCAATTCACCTCACTTGTACGGCATTTCGAACGTACGAATAAAGCTCTATCTGTAGGGAATTTGTTTGTACTATATTTTTATATATTTATTTCAGAAACTAGACATCTTTACACTTTAATGGAGTCTTTGCTGGAGGTAAATGCTTTCAACCAAATTGACCTTACTGTACAGACTTTTATAAAACATTCACTTAATTAGCAATAGGTCCACAAATGTGCAATGTGCATGGCACAACGCTAAACAATATTTAGTATTTTTAAACAATATCCATATCCTTATGTATTGTAGCATTTTTCTTAATTGGGGTAAAAGAGGATTGAATTACACTTTATTTTATTGTTTAAATTTGTTAGCTGGCGTTGACGAGTCCGCCAGGAGGGCTAGTATAATGGATAATGGAGCGGTTTAGAGGACTCCTGCAGCATGCCAAGATCGCGAAGCGGTTGTAGCGCCTGATAAGTAAGTAGGCAATATTTTTGGATTACAAAATGTCAGATACAGTTCATATTGCCTGAATTAGATCAATTCGCCAAGAGGGGATTTTCCTTTCCTAGCGAGAGTCGCAGACTTGGATGATATTGACGTTTAGGTCCGATTGGTACAAGCGACGCCATTTGAGTCGACTTCGAGAAATTGTTCGGTAAAAGTCAATTTACTTGAATTTCGCAAACAAGTTTTGTGTAGAGATTCTGAATCTGCAGTGGCTGATTGCCCATGAGATATGTCCCATAAGAATCTTATGTGGGTTGGAGAGTCAAAGGGGAACGAACAAGCATACAAACAACCTAATCATTCTAATAAGACTCATGAAATCACCCTGAGCTGGGCTACGTCCGAACCCCTGAAAGTGTTCCAAGAAGGACCAACAAGGACTCTCTTGCTACTCTTAAATACCTGTGGAGCTCGACAGAATCTTGCAAACATTGAGATTCTGTCCTGTTTTCCGGAAACGTACGTTTCAAGCGAAATTATTAGTGCACGGTATGATATATCATGCAAATTAATGAATGTGCTCTAGAGATGCTCAGACAACAAGATCGATTAGAGAGTCAATACATTTCCTCAGGTCCACGAGGCCCTGGCACCTGGCGACATCCCGTGCAATGTGGAAGGAAGAATAGGATGAAAAAGAGTCTTAAAGAGATTTAATAATTGAACGGCACTGAAAGAGTAAATAAAATTAAAATAACCTTCCGGAGCAGAAGAATGGGGCAAATAGAGGGAAATTATCAAATTAATTAGTGTACTTCTATTTTTCTACCCCCCTACCCTATCCTCTTTTGAGCTACTCCAATGGTTGCTAGAACAGATCGATTTCCCATCACTGATAGTGACGTTCGTTGCCGAACAAGATCGCATTCGCTACCGGGACACTGCAACAATTCCCAACGAGCCGCAGTGCCATTTTGACCGAGCCGTGCATCAAAACGGTCACGGTCGCGTACGCACAACACGGTAACAACAGCGCCGTGTTTTGGGTGCGCCTCGTCCCATGCTACGGTTGCAAAGTTGTGCGAATTAAACTTTTCCCCAGTTTCGCTCCGGTCCCGGGCATTAATTATGTATACGTGGCTTTGCATACGTGCAAAGATTATCCACCGAGCGAACCGAATCCATCCTTTCAACGGGGGTGACATTCTTCGTCACCGTGGCCCGAAGGGTTTTTGACTTTCTCGGTGCAACGTAGCACACCGAGCGCGCTGCAGTCTTAGAAACCCACGGGAGGTGGCGCATTCAAGGACAGTGTGCATATCGTCAATGTGCATGCATGGTAAACATTTGCACAGTGCAGCACGGGCATAGCAATGCAGTTACCAATTTTAATTTCTTCCGTTGGTGCATTGAGATGGAAATTTGCCGGCAAGCTAACCGTAACGATTTCCGTGAAATCCGGTGCCCGGGTGTTGGATTCTGTCATCTGGTGCGGCACCGTGAATCGCTTGTTTGTTTGCTACGTAATGGTAGCAGCTTTCAGCGCATTCACCAGTTTTCATTAGCGCAATGAAAGCTTTCGCGGAAACGGTTTCACTGTTTTGAATGATGTTTTGTGAGTTTATTGGAACTTTAGTAGTAGCTGTAACAGTTATATTGTCCATTTAAAAAAATCAGTAAAGATGCATCAAAAGGCACAGCCTTAGCAGGTTTTAATTTGTTATTTCACAACTTCAGCTGGACGGAAGTTCCTGTAGTTTCGGACTGTTATCTTCTGTATTTTCAACATATTAACCCGACACAAACAGAGCGAGGTTGAAATTCAACGCCAAACCTCTGTAATAATCTTGCATTTCTTCCCTTTTCTAGAGCTTCGTTAAGATTTGCTCGCAAAGCAGTATTTATTTTATGCCTTCCTCAGGTCTTTTTCTCATTCCATCGTGTCCCGAGGGACTGTTCCAACCATTAGCGGCACTTGAGATGACCTTCAAAGAAAAATGGCAGAGTGCACCGTGCAGTGTCGCGTTCGTCCGTTCCTGTTCTGACAGTCAGCTTAAAGGATTGTCCCCTCCCACCCGTGGAGGCGGGACCCTTTGGGGTGGAAATGGTTGGCAAAAGAAACCCAAACCCAATGCAATGTCGATGGAAGAATTATTATCCAGCGTGCTCAGCGAAAGAACCTTCATTGCCACCGTTAATGGCACTTTATGGTTTTAGACCCATAACTAACCATAAAACCGGGCGCTTTCCTTCCACATTTCCTTTGATACACACATGCACTAAGTGCAAGAGTTTGCACTATGTGTGTGTTTGTGTGTTTACTATCCTTACACAAAATGATGGAACCGATAGGGCCGGCACGGAAACCATCAACCAATGCTCCAATGTAATGGTTTCAGGTTTTATAGCCCGTATGATTATAACTCGATTAAGATGGCATTATGGTAGGTACCGATGGTCCAGTTTTTAGTGTCCTTTTAAGTATGCGTGTTGTTTTTCTCTTCTTCGCTTCGCCGTTCCACTTTACAGGCGCCATTGAAACGCAACGGCCCAGCTGGGCGGACGGCAAGCAGGCGGACATTGGGCGATCGTTTGCAATTTGATTACGAAACGGATTGCGAGCTTAATCCATTTTCAAGCACAGCATTTATGGATAATTTAATGAGCGTTGCTCGGTTGGTGGAGCGGTAGAGCTTTGGCCATATTTAATGGGAATCGTTCGGAAGAAATGCTCCAAACGAATGCAACCCGTTGGAGTTAAGCTCCCGTAGGATGGAGATGAAAGCGAGCAACGTTAGTCTGTAAGCATTGAGGAAAAACAACCAAAGGATCTCGAGCTACTGACAAACAACTTGGGTTTGGGTGAAACTTTTCCATCAAAACAAGTGCATTAAATTGTTGTTTTCCATCGCTGGCAGGATTAAAACGGGCAACAATACCTCCCCACTGGAAAAGGATCTTCTCAACGGTCCGTTGCATGCGGTGAGTGTGTGCACCGTTTTGTGGTGTGGCATTTTCCGGCCACTGCTCTGCTTGTTTTCCCTCCCAAAACTACTACCCCTTAAACGGTGGCCGGCGTCGCTCAAAACCGAAATAAATTCATTCCACGATAAGCCACCGGAATCAAGCGGTTTCGATTACAAATCCTAAGCACATCCCGCACGCGTTGAGGTTTTGCGTTCCCGTCGCATCTCTTACGACGCTCGCTACAAATTGAAAAGTAATTTTACCGAAAGAAATTGTACCGTAATTCCCGCCTGATTGGATTACCGTCATGTTGGTTGATTCTGCGACATCGTAAAGCTAGCACGGCCATGCAACTGCTAGGATGCAGTGCGGTTGCCGACGGCCGGCATTCACCGTCACCGGTACGTGTGCTTTCGATGCTTTTACATGCATCGGACACATATAGTTCTTGCGTTGCGAGCGTAAGTGCACGAAGACGTCGGCGGTTTACAGTTCCGCACATAATAGTAGTGCAGGATATCGCAGGAATCGGTTTTTAAGCATTGAGGTGAATATATTACATAGAAATATCAATTTTTCCAATCACAGTTTCCATTTTCTTAAGAAACCAAAAGAAAATTTGTTAGTTGCAAACTTATTTACTTCTCCATACAGGGTTTTCAAGTTGAACTGGAAGAGTGTGACCCGTTACTGGATTCTGTCAAAGTTGAAGTAGAATTTCCTCTTGTAGATCGGGGAAATCATTCGCACTTTCTGGATGTTGTTCAAATGTAAACAAACTCTGTTGACATTTTTCTCGCCTGTAAGCTAAGAACTGAATCACGAAGTATTAAGCAAAGTCTGTGCTTTTTCTGGATTCAGTTAAAATAATACTAGACTTTACTTACTGTACTGATGTACGTTCGCTTACTAGACCCTTTCTAAAAAGAAGCATAGTCAGCTGTAAACTCTAAAATACAATTTACATAATGTACAAAGCTTCAAATCCGTTAGATCAATCTCGACTCAGTCTAGAACTATTTGAACCAAAGCAAGAAAAAGCTGAGAATTTCGCGGATAAAATCGAAACCTCGGCATTTGGTAAAAAACCAACTCATTACACCGACAAATGACGGAATTGCTTCAGACACTTCAATGTTCGAATTTTTTTTTCTCCAACCAACGTTTTGCCGGTGGGAATCCAACATTCAATACCATTTACTGGGACAGAACGAGAGCTTCACTGCAACATTAGTTTTGTTTTATAGGAAAATTCAGGTGAAAAATGAAACCCTCTTTTAAAACCGGGAATAATCCTTTTGTATGAATAATACAAAATACATCATCGTGCACTCGACTGTAATATCAGCTTGAAATTTATTTTTCATTTCACTCGAATGCTTTTAAAGGATTGAATCGAAAATCCCCGGAAAAAGCTTTTTAAATTTAAATTCACCCTGTTCTTAACTAATGTCTTTCCTCACTACATTTTCTCACTCTTGAAACATATGCCATTTAATGAAAATTAAGTATTTGAGGATGTTTTCGTCTATATAATTTCACGAGCATTCAATTTTCTCGAGGTTTTGAATGCTTGAATGTGCGATTTATGTATGATTTACGTATTTAAATTTATGTAATTTCGCTTTCGAAGAAAATTTACCATAAAATGTTAAAATTATACCAAGCTTTCTTAACAACTTAAATTAACTTTCCCATAACATTGTTCAAAATAAAACTAAATAACGCTTTTCAGTTCATCCCGCACAACAGCACTGTAACCAATGGCAACCGTGTATCGGTTGCAAAATGTAGCATTAGTCAACGCTTATTCTTCGCAGTGTCGCCCTTAGAGACCTGCAGCAGTGACGCACCTTTAAGGAACGGTTTCCATCCAGCAGGAACCGATGCAACCAGAGACTCCAATCGGCAGCGACGGGAAGCAGCACGACGGATGGTTTACCGAAAGCGATTGAAACATTTTGTATTCTAAGCCATGATTCAAGCTTAGCTAAGTCGCTTCGGTCGGATGGTTTGAGTTTTGGTGACTGGAGGTTTGTTGTAGCGTTTTCTCTTCCTCGCGCCAGGAACCGTAGTGGATAGACGAAGAGCGATCGTTAAGGGCGTTAAGGGATGCTATGTCAGGGAAGAATACAACGGTGAGTGAGCGTTCGTGTTGCTGTAGGTTATTTTTGGCTCGGCTGAAACTGATGCAGTCACCATAGGTCCGTGGCTTCTGGTGAAGGATGTGCATGGATCCAGGAGAAAAAATCGATAACCTCATAGCGGGACCGACTCATCCATCTGCAGCATCCGAGGTTCTGTGGTGAAACTAAGCATCGAAAACTTCGCATCACGAGCATGGCAACGGAAGGTGCTGTCGGTACGAATCGATAGGGAAGCGTAATTTGTGCGCTGCCCCTATGAAACCGATCGGTAGGAAAGGTGAGCTAATGTGGAACCGTGCAGACGGGCGAGAAAGTTTGTTGTTGTGAAAATGAATCTTCACTCAAGCGATAGAAAAAGCGGCGTGTTTGATGCTTTTGTGCAGTTTCGTTCTTTGGGCAATTATATGTATCTAAAGCCGATGCCGGGCCGAGATCCGACACAGTTCGCTTACTTTATCCCGGGCCCGGGCCAGGGGTTCATTTAACCGGTGTTGTCGTGCTTTGTGGTTGCAAAATTATTGGCCAGTTGTGCATGAAGGACCACAAAATGGCACCACGAGGGTGAAGTTTCATTATCCCGCAGGAAGGGAGAAACTTTGCCGTAGGATGGGAAGGTTCGAATGAGCAGTTGTTTCTGTCTCTTTGTTTTGGTTCAATGTTCATACCACTGCACAGACTACCAGAGTGGTTATATCTGTTAGAGGTTTTGTCTGTTCTTATTTGTGACCAAAGTAAGTTAGCATCGAGTCAGTAGTGCCTGTCACCAAATGCAGGGCTTTTTTTCCTTGAAACTCGTGTAAATCGACTTGTTGGGCGAGCTGTGAATAGCGGAAAGTCAACCTCCCATCTCGCTGTGGTGTAATATGGTCTGGAGTAAGCGTCAAACATAAGCAACACGGGAATGAAGGTGTCTTTTCATTTCGGTGTCGTTTGTCGACACCATACCGAGATAATTGTGAGTCTTTTCATTTTCTGGACTAAATAAGCTTTCAATTTGATGCGAGTAGCATTGTGAATCGAGTTTAAAGTAATGAAGAATATACGTAGGTGCATGGATGTTTCGCTTACACATTTTGCTGAGTTTTTAATGGATTTGGTGTTGGTGTTACTTTGCTCTTCATCATATTCACTTACGTGTTTCTTAAAGTGCATTCACCTCGCTCATTCATTCCCAGCCGTATGAAAGAATTCCATTTACAGCCCGTAATGGCTTAATATCGTTGAGTGGCATCATTGCGAAAGTGAACCGAATGGCAATGAGTCAGCTTCACCGGTCCTCAGCTGAATGGCCTTTAACGAACCGTTCACGGCCACGCAGGGCTAGGGGTTGTTTGGATGTTTGGGGAGAGCCAAAGAAGAAGAAAAAAAAATTAGATGCAAATTGACGGATGTATCATTTTGTGCCGATAGTATTATGTAATTTAATTCCACAACCGTATCGATGGCGTTCGATGAACGGATGATCGAAGATGAGATGAAAGAAATGGATATCCGGAGCGCAACACACTGCCGGGTGTGCCGGAGTCAGCAGCGGCCAGAGACCGAGTCTTTGAATTGAATTGAAATTTAGAAACGACCGGTCCTCGTTGAATACTAATGGAAGAGTGCCGCACGGCATAGGGCTGCCAGCGGCTACACATGCGTTTGTAACGGGTGGTGAGCTTGTAAAGATGTTATTGAATCATTTGTGAAACGGGTAGGGAAGTAGCATTTGTCATCGAGACAGCTTTATAAACTACAGTACTTGTATCACGCTAAAGTTTAAGCATTAAAAAGAGCTGAAAGCTATCGTTAAAGTAATATTTCTTTTAAATTATTTGGATGTTGGTAGAGGATGTGGGGTTAAAATGTAATACGCAAGCAGCTTTCTAATATTGCACGAAGCGTAATATTAGAAGGTAGCATCGCACACTGTGTCTTTAGTTTTTTTTCCTTTACACGTTATAGCATTAATTTTTCAACTCTTTAATTTTTTATCCCAACTGCTGTCCCATCCGTTTGGTACAACAAGTATAAACAACGTTGGTGTCTCCTAGTTTGTGGCTTGTTGTTGATTTTTCTTTTCACTGCGGTAGTCTTACAGCTGGCCAGCAAATCTTCGTGTTTGACGAAAGTTTGCATAAAATCACAAACGAAAAGAAAAGCAAACCGTACGAAAACAATGGTTTCAGAACGCCGGCGGCATGGTGTGACGATGTCCGAAGTATGTTACGCTTTCTTCCGGATAGTGAAGCTGTTGAAAAGGTGAACTTTTGCAAGAACTTTTACACCAATTGGGGAAAGCGGTCTAGGGTCCGGTGTCAGTGGTGTGGTGTTTCGTCGCATAAAATTGTATAGCTATCACACTATCGCTGGAGAATGGTCCATTTTATCTTTGTTTTTCTTTTACCTTCCCAATGTTGCAATGCCCGTACGCTTCACTCTTGAGAAACTGGATCGAGCTATGGACAGAAATGTACCAAAAATGTATTGTCACACTGGGTTGCTTGCGTTCCTGTTACCTGCCTCTGCTCGTACGTTCCTCGTGTTCCAGCAAGGACGATGCCACTAACGTTCATTTACATATGGAAAGTTATCAGTATTCCAGGGATGCAGTGAAACAGTTTAGCATTGCGTTCGGATGGGAGCGAGCAGCATTCACGAAGAAAGGAAACACAGCAGAAACCGGGAACTACGAGTGATTGTAATAAATCTCTGAGAGCATCCTCGACGTTAGTCGATGGGGTCGACAAACGTGGAATCCGTGGCCGGATGGTACGTTTGCCGGGCTACATAGCTCAGACGCTATACATTTCTTCCAGGAGGCAAGAACGGCAGAAGGGAGTTGAACCACTGCTGAAGGCCACACTTGAGCGAGGAACGGTAAGGATCATCAACATTAAAAAGCATGAGCATCCGCACCATACTTGTGACGCGTGTGGCTCCTTCGTCGCGTTCCGCACGGTGCCCCGTTCTCGACTCGCGCGATGGTGGTAAGGCACGTTCACTTATGCTTTTTAAGGACCATCACCGACATTTGCCGGGTCCATTTTTTTTCTCCCCACCTCAGCTTCTCGTGTTCTGCTTCGTCTCGTTCGTGTTGAGCTGGCGGCAATGTGTGAGCGGTCGGAAAATGGTTTAAATATTTAATGATTATATTTAACTCTCGAGTCGTTGCGCTTATGTCGCAGCTGTACGGAAGAGGGCGCTGCTAGCGGTGGTCAATCGGGGCGGTGCAAAAGGATAGCAGGCAGATCGGGACCGGGAAAGCTGCGCTTCAGGCGTTCTGGCTGGGCCGGCGCTGAGTGCAATGGAGTCTTTTGTTGGCAGTGCTTCGCCGCTCGCCCGCTAGCTAAACGGTGTCCTAGATAATCCCGTAACGTTAGCAACCGGCACATGGTGCGACAGTAGTCAATCAAGACGGAACATGACGTGTGTGTGTGTGTGTGTGTACTGTGAAGAGTCTGTGTGTACGTGGATAGACTTTTTTCTGACAATGCAATTTTCTTGAGCACGGGAAACATTCCGTGGGGCAATAACTTTGTGATGATTTGAGAACAAACAACTGTAGCCGGTAAGTGAATGACCCTGGTGTAAATGATCTTCACCAGTATGGGGGCGATATGAGACGCCATTTAGTTGAAGTGCGAAAGTAGAAACCATTTCTTAGCACGTAGAGATAAATGTGGAAATTTGCCAACTTTCTAGTTTCTGTGTATTGATATTGATTACAGCGTTTTAAAGTTCAAGTGTTAAAGTTTCAGCCAATCCTGGATCCTTTACTAGTTAAATTGCACATTTTTCAAGGTTTTTTGCATCCTTCTACGCTAGTGTTGATTGAATCTGATTCAGATTTAAGAAACTGAATGGTTTTTGACTCGAATGAATGAATCGGAAACACTTTTCTGTAGATTCATGAATCCTTGAAGATTCATGAGTCCTCAACGATGCAACAATTTTCAAAGATTCATGAGTCTTCAAAGATTTTAGTATTCTCAAAGATTCATGAATCCTCGCAGAATCATTACATTTTTTGAGAATCGACTAATAATTTGAATGACTCCTCACTGGAGCTGCAAATGAATGACTTTTCTCAAAAGAGTCATTGAATACGACACTGGTGGTATGCAGTGGGAGACTTCTTTTGATCTTAATCGAGTTTTACAGGTTAAATCGATTCTGTACAATGCGGTTTTACTTCACACACGAGTGTCGAGTTGTTCCATATTTACCTTTGCATATTCATCTTCAAAATAATCCAAAAATGGTAGCAACATTTTTCTCATAACTTATGAAAGCGTCAGGTTCCTATAAACTTGGTTGCTATAATGATTTAGAATTTTAGAACACAGGTCGGGTTTAAGGGATTTCTAATACTTAAAGTTGGTTGTATTTACATACTGTCTTTAGTATGTAACGATAAAAACGAGGACGGACGTTTAGGGTGGAAAACTTTAGTGACCGATTCTTTAAAGGTAGGCGAATTAAATCCAGGCATCATGCGGGGTAAAAATATATCCAACGCTAAACCTCGTCCAAAGCATCGTGTCAAAACAAAGCAAAAGAGCGGATTTTTAGCAATTAACTTCACTACAAGAAACCTTGAGCGGCAGCATCCCAAGCAGGGGTTAGGATATAAAATATCTCCCACGTGTGGAGTGGCAGATCAAACAACGTTCTGGTATCGATTTCACAGCCTCCACCGTGCGCCACGTACGCCTACAACATAAACAACTTTTTCACCCGTCTGCATCGTTAATCTGGGCAAACCCGAAAAACCCCGGGTTCCTGGGTAAATCCCACGCGCGACTTAGTTGGAAGTTTAAAAATGGCTTAAACACATTCGCACATCATACGGCTGCTTCCGATGTGCTTCCGATAATAAAGCAAGCTAGCTATTAGATATCTCCCGCGGGGGCATTTATTCACTAATGGTTTGCATCAGATAGCGGAGCGTTTCATTTAAACTCCTACGGAAGTTGCGCAGTTTCCTCGCACGCTCGCATCTTTCCGGCCACAAACAGAGCCTGCTCGCAGTTGGGCAACGCTGGCAGCGCTAAAAAAGTGTGCCGTAATTGAAACGAAATAAAATTACGTCGAAATTATTGATAAACAACAGAGCTGGTGTTGGAGAAGGAAGGAAACGCTTCAAACAAAATAAAAAGGCACGAGATTTTGGGAGTTTAGTAAGGTGCCGTCTACACTCCATCCGCCAGCTGATGCTTTGCACACACTGGTCTGGTGAAGGATTGCATTGACGGAGGACAGAAGCAGCGAGAAAAACAGCAGTAGAATGTGTGTTTTCTTCCCCGGCAGTTCTTTCGCGTGGGAAAAGATAATGTTTTTCTTATGGTACCGCCTGCCAAACTACGGTACGGCTCACATTCACAGTCCCGTTTTGTTGCGGGTGGGTTAGATTACGTTTCGTGATTGTTTCCCGGATAATTATCCAGCCTTGTTATTATTCTACCGGCATCAAAAGACGATGCGATCTTCGCGGACGCGGGGTTTTGCGAAGCACATTTCGCCCCACGATAAGGTGCCATGGTTTTGCTGTGTGTTTTGTTACGGTTAGCATCGGATCTCGTACCCAAATACTAGGGGTGAGCTAAGTTTGTTGCCTCGCTGTGGTTTTCTTTTTTTGCTCAACCAACCAATCCCACTGCATGGTGGAATTGAAGCATTTCCTCGCTAGAAAGTTGTGCTAAAGCGTAGCGCTGTACGGAAAGTTTAGCTCTCGATTTCGATGCGGGTGATGGCGTGCTCGGAGTAGATTACCTTCTAAAGTGGCGGAAAAATAGTGGAGAACGCGAACGTGCGATCACGTCGCCGTTTTCGTACCACTTCACACTGTCGGTGGAAACTGGCTACAGTGAGTGGACGGACACCAGGCATTCCAAGGCCCCGTGGAAACTCTTGCGAGACATTCCCAACCACCCGCGATACGGAATCGGCCACTAACAATGCTCCGATAATGTTATTATTTGAAGGCATTTCGAACTGGACTCGGCCACGGCCTCGGTTGTACGTGTCTTCCCGTGTGCGCTATCCCGGAAGGTGCAATTTGCCCGATTGCTTATGGGGCTAGTGGAAACGATTTAACCGAACGGTTGTTTGCAATAATCCAATACAATAATATCCAATCAGTCCCGACCCGGGGATAGCAAATGGTAACGAATCGACGCAAATGCAGCTTCACATGAAATCATATTTAATGGCCCGAGGAGTGTGAGCGCCTGTGTTTGTGTGTGTTTTTTTTTGTTTTCGCCTCCCCTTTTCGTGCCGTACCACAATAACCTGAGGTTCTCCACCTCCCCCTCATCCTCTCTGTCTGCAATGCGGCTTGTACATTGTTTAAGGACGTTGCTTTGCGTGTCAGATTCATGGACATGTGGATGTGACATCTTTTTCCGGGGCACCAGCCAAACACGGTAAACAAAACGCAAAAAGACGATCGTTAATGGATTGTGACAAAAGGGGGCTGAGGGTGCGGTGGGCAAAAGGTGGAAGAGCGGAGGGCGGAGAGGCAACCATATTTCGGTGAATCCATTGCACAATCAATCCCACGCCCAGTAGGTTTCGCATGGGCTAGTGAAAAAGCGTAGGTAATCCGTTGTGCATGGGTCGCTTAGGTGGGTCGCTATCACGTTCTGCTGAGAGAGAGAGAGAGAGAGAGAAAAAAAGGAGGAAGGAAGAGAGAGAGAGGGAGTGAAATGTTTTTCCCCATCGAGCACCGTTCCGCTTGAAGTAGTTTGGTTAATCTGTTTGCGTTCGGTTATTAAATCATCCTTCAAGCGGTGGCAAACCGGGCAGCAAGCGAACATACACACAGAAATTGAAGCAAAAAAAAAAACGATACACACCGGACTGAAACAAACAACTGACAGGCGTACGATGTTGTAGATAGAGGAAGCGAACAAGAGTGGATTGCGGATAGCCAGATTTGTGGAGAACCAGGATAAGGGATCGAAAGGGGGTACAAGGGTTGGAGGAAACGTGGGTACGGGTGTGGTACCTCTTTTGCGCTTCAGTGGCCAAACGCGGCAAACGCTTGCCAAACGGTGGTAAATCATGCACACGGGAATGGAACGGATTTTTCCCAAAAATTTCCCCAGCACCCGTGATTGATGAGCGGTGATTTTGGTGCCGTGTCGACGACGGACGGCCCGCTGCTTCGGCTCGTATTTATTTAGTTCCACCCATTGCACACCTGACACCCCACCTTAACTCCCCGGGTGGGAGTGCCGTTCGATCCCGAGCACCTGTCACTGACGTGCCGTTTTGGGTGATTTTTAGCCAATGCGAGAGCGAAGGAGCTTTCGAGAGGCGGCATGTGAAGCGACCATTCACCATTATGGCACGTTTTCACTTGGTGCAGTTTGTTTGTTGAGAATGGAAGGGAGCGGGCGAGAAGGAAGCGGGGGTCCCGATGATAGACATCAGGCGATCGATCCTGGGGTCTAAAATCGGGGCGGATTAGGCGGAGTGTTAAACCACGATTTGCTTTTACATTGTCGGTTTGGAACGAATCGAAACAAATCAATTGACGGTTTGTTCTGGTGGGTTGTTTATGTGTGTGTGTGTATAGTTTCTCTGGGGCTGACGATGAATTGAAGCTTCATTTGAAAAGACCGAAGCATAAGTGAGTGCAGTTTAATTGCGGGTACACACAGAGGTACAGGGATTATGGGAAAAGCGCCATAATTGGCAAGGAGATTTAAAAATCCATTTGGGATGCAGTACGACCATTATGTGGTGGTGATGGGTGTTGATTGCAAACAATTACAGTTGACTAACAAATCATTGTTTTATTGAATGGTTCCCTAATACTGTTCGAGAAAAAGAAATGTGTTTCATATGTGGTTTTATTTTTATTCTGAGCTATATTTTATTTATTATGTTTTACTCATGAAGATCAGCCAAATCAATTTGTTTGTATATTAAAATGTTCATATGTTCAATTCCTGGCATATTCTCTTCTATCGTATCTTCATAGATTGCTTGCCGTTATAGCCTAAAATTTACTATGAGTTCATAGCAAAATTTGATTATTGACTAGATGTTTTGCGAACTCGGCGCTAAAAATAAAGCTCTAAAAATGCGTCATAACGCTGGTTCCATGTTGTGTTTTTGATGAGACGAAAATAAATTAGGAAATCGTTCGACCATGTTAAACTCGTAACAGTTTCATCGTTGAACGGAAAATATTGGAAACCAAAAACACAGCTCCGTCCCCCACCAGTTTCATGGTACATTCGGCTCCATCCAGGTCAGATCGCTGCAAATATTATTGCACTTCAAACTTCCTCCTAAAGTTCACCCCTTCATCTGCTTCTTGCTGTACGGGTACGAAATTGAGCTAAAATTGGAATAAATTCCCACCGTCACAAAATTTCACATTCGATGGAGACGCCTGGTGGTTGAGTGGCGTTACGTACACGTGAATGGAGGCGCATGGTAGTTTACTAAATTGGCATAGGTCAGTAATATTGGGATTGTATCGCAAGGCGTGAGACGTGTGCGGTGTTGTTTTCCTAGAAAACAGTCGATGGTGAGGTCGAAATTGTTTACCTGACAAATCAAGTATCACAGATATTGATTTTGTACGAAAAATATAAAAAAAATGATACCAGATAGTAGAAAAATAACGTTTGATATTACAAGTCAAAGAAGCTTGCTTAAAAAAATTTATTGCGTGCAAAAAGTATATATTTTTACAAATCAAAATCTTCATGTAGATGATTAAGATATTTCTACTATTTTTTGTAAAGTTTACAGGAACTAAAATAAATTAAAGCATATGTTATTTGTAGTCCATACACTTTCCCTAGAAAATATGCATATATTAATTTTGCATACTTCTGTTGGTTAAATAATGTGTAGAATGTGTAGACCATCGACTAGTAGTAATTCCAGATATACCATTTGATAATGCTTCAGGTATGTTTTGCAATTTCTCACACACCCGAACATGTGAGCATTTTATCACCCCACTCAACCTTTCACCTCATATTCAAATGATGAAAACATCGATTTCAAGCATGCTCCTATAGGTCGAACTTCGTGCAATTCTGGAACGTGTCACACGTAAGACGAGTGACTAGCCCTAGAACGAACCTAGACTGCTGGTCTTTTCCAATCTTTCAAGTAGCAATCAAGGCCACCCGTCCATCACATTCGATGAACTTGGATTGCCCGTAGCAACTTTTTCAATTTAACTTCCAAACGATTTCGTCATCTTCCTGTGTCACATGCTCACCGTGCGCTCGCAACCGTTACGCTGAGCCGTCTGTCGCCCGGCCAAAGTTTTGTGGAGCAAAATCGAAGAATTCAATAATCATCTCGAAAAGTCATGCATGACGGACAAGAACGAACGAACGGTGCCTCGGAATATCGGCTTCTGGCCAACATTGCCCCGGGATGTGATCGAACATTGCAAGCGGTGTGCGTCGTTGAAAAATAAAAGTTTTCCATCACGTTCCTGCCGGAGAGTGAAAGCTGCTTATTAGAAGGGTGAATCGGATTCTGTGCGAGTGGAGAACCGTCGAAAAATAAGCTTTTATCTAATTTCCTCTAATAAATTCTCCATTGCCGGCGGATGTGGATTCGATGGAAGCAAAAATGCTGGTGCCGTAGCTAAGCAACTTGTGCTAAGCAACGTTCTGACCGGAACGAGTGTACGAACGCACCAGCGCAGTAGCAAAGATTACTTACTCACATTCTGCCAATAACGACTTTCGCACGAAATTTATATCCAATCAATCAAAATCAATCAGTCAGCAGGAAAATCATAACTAACAGCATTACGCGTCATCCATTGCGGGGAACGGTGGAGTCGGTTCCCTAGCTGGAAATGTTATGCATGTAGCCGTTGTTACGAGGGTTTGACTAGGGTATCATTAGGTAACATTAAAAGCATAAACTTGGGTTACGTCAAGCAAAATGTGCGTGAAGTTTAATTGTCGATGTTTGCGAGATTTGCGAGAATAGATGGTTATTGATTTCTTCCTGATGTTTAGACGAAAATTACAGGTGGTCCAATTAGCTACGCAGTGTCTCACCATCAAAACCACGAACTTTAATACCTAAATTGCAATGCAAATCGTAAAGTAAGTTCACTGGGTTTAAAAATAAGTGAATTATATGCATAGCCTTACCATATTACAAGAGCAACTCCAAGATAAAAGGCTCGAATGTGCTTCATCGTCAAGCTGATGGTAATGAGCGAAAGTTAATACAAGTGCATCTCAAATACTTACTTACCATAAACCTTATTCTGCTGCTCCGTGCCCATAATCTTCTCCCCTACCGGTGTGGACTTTGTAATCAAATAAGAAGTAGTTTAAGAATGCACCACTGCGGATTCGCTGGCTTCCCCGACATGCTCAAAACGGAGCAAAAAAGCAGAAGATAATGCTTCAGATTGCAGAATACGTCGTATGCATAATCAAGACACAAGCTGAAAGCGGTGATTAAGCAGCGGTTTTGCTTTCGGGTTTCAGATGAAAACAAACCCACTCGAGAGCGCAAGAACTCTTATTAGGACATTCCTTTTCGACCCCATTCTTGTCGACCCAACGATGGGTTTGCCTTAAATGCTCAAAACTGTAATATTTTGATTATCATCGCAACCTGGTTTTGTTTGCGACCAAGGCGGATTTTTTTTTGTTGGTCTGTTATTATACTGTATCGCTTCTACACTGCAGTGGCTGTGCAGATGAAGCAGTATTCGGTGGTGCTAGGAGTAGGGAGTGCATTGTGCAACTCGATTCCCTTGCTGGAATGCAGCCGAATAAACTGAAAGCATAAGCGGAGCATGATAATAAATACAATCAGAACCATGCATAGTGTGTACAGTAACCTAATCGAATTGCAATGAAGTTTTCTGGAGCGGTTCAGGGTCAGGCAGAGAATCGTTTTGTTGGGGAAAAAAATGAAAACCATTTTTTTTTCTGATTTTCAAATAAGAAGCTTTATGTATCTCACAAAATAAACACCATTTTAAATCAAATTGAGATGATTAGTATAAGAGAAGGACAATAAGAATTTGGTGTAAGGCGGATTTGAAAAGAACGGTCTATTCTCTGGAGTTTGTATAATTAATGGTTTTAGTACGTTGATTTTTTTTTCTGTATCGCTTCAGTTTACTCATAACACAGTTCTAAACACTTGGGTTTATTTGTGTTTGAACTGTACAACCTACACTTGTTTTGGAGATGAATGAAAAATGGAGATAAAATAGATAAAAGATAGATAGAAGAGAGATAAAATGAAGTGTCGTAGTGATATAGCATTATAAACGAGGCAATAGTGGAAGAAAATTACAGGGTAGCAGCATCGGATCATTGGAAAAGCATCTTTAATATTCCTACAGATCCCTTATTATGAATGATTTTACAAAGTTCTAGAGCCAACTCCGAGGTGTTATAATCAACTTCGTACTATGTTTATTGTATTTCTGAATACCAATAATGAATATCTGATAATGAACAGCTCAGCAAAATTGATAGAACTTCTTCTTTATCGGCACAACAACTTCATGAGGTCTAGGTCTGTCTTCCCTTGCTTTCTTGGACTTTATTTATCCGTAGCTGGGTAGTCAATTTTGCAAAGATAGACCAGTCCTGCCTTGAAAGACTGGTGATACTACCAATACTCCAACGGCCCGATTGAATTGATAGAACAAAGGCTAGGGAAAAGAAATCTATTAGAATTATGATCTTTCAATTTCCGTGATCGAATGCATAGTACCAACTGCCCTTTATACCGTACGAGTTGTTTATTATTCGAATTATGAATGCAGCAGTAGAGAAGGAGAATGGTTCAGTGTCTATTCTTTTTAAAGTTAATGGTTCGTTTAACTGACATCTTGTCCGTTCTGTCTTCAGTTTTCTTCTGAAAGTATAATGCACTGCTCCTGAAAGAATATCGAAATAAAGGATTGACTTGAAATCAGCTTTAAGATCTACAGCATTCTGCAGCGTTGTGGGGTGCTACTGCTAAGCTGCAAAGTAAACACAACAGTCACAACAGCACCAATGACCCAATCATATACATGATCAATTCATTCCACTCATTAAGCAAACAATCAATCATCAAACATTAAAGTTCATTAACAAAGAACCAGCTTAAAAGTTTTTTCAATCCATTTCAGGTAGAAATTCTTTGGCAAAAATGTCTGAAATTTACTCCTCGCTTTTGGATGAAATAAATAAAATAATGTTTTTCAGATTGTAAGTTGAATTAAACGAGAATTAAATTTTAACTTCCACTCCTTGATTGTGTCTTATTAAGCATCAGGGAAGTTTTTGTATTCGTTCGAGTACCTTGCCGAAGATTCTCGAACAAAAGCCAGAAAATCCCTACTATGCAACTTACCAACAATCGCACTCATGACATGCGTTCGGTCAAGAATGTACATTCGCCAAACGGCGAGTACGTGTGCAGGAGTAATTCCGTGTCCGTCCAATACCTTGAACTCGTAATCCTTATCACCGGGTCTGCTACGCAATGGCGTACGTAAAGCGCTGTACGATGTGCATAACTTTTACCACTTTACGAGAATTGTCGTTTTCGGGAAGCTTTTGAGGGCTTCTTTTACGCGCGACGTTCTAAGCCAGCGTTCGCTTCTTTACGATCGAGGCAATGTAAGAGCTGCTCGTAAAGGTGCCACACGCAATGCTGCTCCGCACATACACCAGCGCGAAGGGTTTCCATTTCACGAGGAATCTGTCGATATGTGTGCATATACTCACAAAACTTGGGAAGTATTCCGAATGAGTGCGAAACGCGCTTGAGTTCAAATCTTCCACCATCCATTTGATCCCCTCCGTCTGAATTCGACCAAAGAGTCAAAATGTCAAGGACCAGGCATGCACGCATGTGAAGCAAGCAGCGATGATCGTTCTGCAGGGTGGGGCATGGGAAATATTGGTTAGGGAGCGAGTCCACCGAACGGAGTCAACGGTTTGGTTCCAGCCAGTTCATTTTTCACGTACACTTTCCGGACTGCGGTCTTCGGTCGGTTCAAGTCAATATCGGTTGTGAAGGAGATTTTTTTCCCCATCCCCAGGCCCGAACCTCCCATTCGTGTTGGTTTGGGTCGGTAAAGTTCTGGCCCTGCACAACCGCCCTGGCTCAGGGTCGGTCTGAGTGGATCGGTTCGGATGGTCTTTGGAAAAGCTTCCGTATGAATAAAAAACTAGGCACTGTAAATTGCCCTCATCTAAAATTCATGCAGTTCACGGTCCCGTCGCACGGTCAGGGAACATACGGAGCATATTTGTCTGTGTGGCTTTCGGTTGCTAGAATTCCACAACGTGTGGGTGAGAGAGAGAGGCAGAGAGTGAGCTGCAATGGAGGAGAACTTTCGGACTGGAGGATTTTAAAAAAGGGCTCGTGCGAACGCGTTGCCCTTTCGGCTTCACTAACTGGAAATCCTCCCGCAAAACCCAGCAGAATTGTCAGCCACAGCAAATGGCCCACCAGGTAGCGTCGGGAGACACGAGGACGATACAATTTAGAAATCAAATTGTATCTGCACACCGAAACCGTTCGCCCAGGTGTGTTTCGGTGTGTATTAGGTTGCAAGACGTAAGGTATGGGCCGTTTGGTTGTTAGTTTTCTGGGTGTGTGTTTCTGCTTGTGTACCGGTGCTGGAGCTACAGTGTGTTGACATCTTAGAAAAACTTTTCACGGATATGGAGTTTTGAGTGAAATGTAGAAGGTGCTAAGGCGTCACGCCACTTATGTAAACAATAGTCAAATGCATTAAATAAGTAACTTGTTATTCTAATAAACACTTCCTTTCAAAGAAACACTTCAAAGTCGACTGATGCTTATTGAGTCTATTGTTTCAATTTCTCTTTTTGAAGTACAACCCATGTCAAAAACATTCAACGTTGCATTCCTACTGGGCAGACATTTTCATTGGGACAGGTGTGATTTATGTCATCTGTAAAGCTTGACTTTGCATTGTCTTCACCTTCGCTTGTGCTGCTTAAATGTGCCATTTCAAAATGGTTTGAGAAATGTCAACACTGACTTTATATGATTTTGAAGAAATGCCAATTCGTTGCGTTTATTTCTTTGTTAGTGGCGTTCGTTTTATGTGAAGTGTAAAACATTACAATCGAATTGCCATAAAGTTAAACATGATAAAGTGTTCAGAATTAAAAAAAAAGTGCTAAATTTCAGTATCAAGACTCAAATTCATTTCAAACAATTCACTAAACACGTAATATGATATTGGATTTAAATAGAAAATACATTATTAGTGTCTAGTAAATGAAGAAATGATTTATCTGAACTGTTTCAGATATCAAGCAATGCTTACTTAAACGAATTTAAATGTAGAAGTAACAGTTTTATGGCTAACTCACTGCACGAAACATTAAAACACATATAGTTTAAACAGAAAATGATGCACGAACATTTTCGGAACTTCTGTCCGAAATGCTTTTACTGGCCATTTTATGTAACACGCAATAACACGCCACCCGTGTGCTACAATGCATTCTGATTGCGTTGATTCCAAAAAAAAAGCACTCAGGTGTTGGCTCAGGTTGATGGTGGGACGATAAAAAAGAACGATCGGTGCTACCATCATCTTCGTTACTGGTTCCCAATTTTCCCCATCCCGTTTCCGTACAGCCGAAGGTACCGAACAAGATCGCACCTTTCCCCCGTTGGTGTAAGATGGTGTCAGCGATGGTCAATGGCGGAGGCCACGCTGGGAACCGGTCCATTGAACTGGGTGATTTTGGCCGGACCTTGTAATAAAGTGAAATTTATGACTTGTGGGCAGCCAGGCCGTGCCCAGCGGGAGCCGAATGAACCTCGGCCCTGCTGGCGAGTGATTTATCGATACCGGAATGCGATGTGAGAAGGGCCGAACAGCTGAAAGCGGACAGCAGAACAGTGGCAGATTGTTCACCGTGTCCGTGGACCATTGGTCCGGTAAGCGGTTAGCTCTTGTGAGGAAAGTTTTCATAAATATCTTACGCAATTGAGGACCGTTGCTTATCTGCCGAGCGAAAACGCAACGAACGGGCATCCATCGACCAAATCTCTCTTACTGTCGTTGTTGTCGCTTTGCAAATCATGTTCGAAGGTGAGTGTAAGAATCGATTTAGAAAACAACGATGCCCGGTACGATAGATACACCTTTTTTGTGGATGTAAAACGACCAGCAAAGCGACCTAACCGGGCGGGTTTATGAGTCAGCATGTTTGAATGAAGATGGGAATCATTTGATTACGGCCGATGTCAATAAAAGACTATCAGTACCGTTTAAGATATGTTTGATCCGAGTGTCTCTGGCAGAAATGGTTTTGAGCATTCAACTGATACACCATTGCGTAATTATACCGATGCACAGGAGCACACGTCCGTAAATAGTAGGGATAATGTATCGTCAGCACACAACTTTCACAAGTGCTGATTTTGCAGCATATCGACAATGTTCGCTTCATCACATGATTGCAATTAAGATGCTACGCTGCTGGAGTGGAAACTGTTTTTGATTTGGTTAGCTCTTTATCAATGTTCTTTCAAGCAGCTAAACATCGATCCCTGATATCCCGTGAATCTATGTACACCGGTTGACTCTGAGCCACAATAGGTCTATGTGCAAACAGTCGCCTTGACTGTCTGTAATCAACGATGCCTTTCCCTCTACATGCAACATTCCTTATGCACGGTTGTTGGTGTAGCACTACCTTTGGAATCCGGTTCGGTCGGTAGATATATCATCGTTCGATAGAGTTTATGTCGTAGCTTTCAGCAAGCTCAATTGTGCTTCAATTCATTGGCATAGGTTTATTCCCGTTTCTAGTATGCAATAAAGGGAAGGATTATTCAAACGAAATACTCCGTGTTCGGCTGCTCCCTTGACAATCAAGTGAACTATTGTACAAATAAAAAGGACTTAAAGGACAACAACAAAGGAAGAAAATAGCTGGAAGCTAATCATGTCTCCTTATGTGTGGAATGTTTTGATTGGATGCAGCAGGATACCTTTTGGGAATGGTATTGACTGACATGAGAAATGCGACGCTTTATGAGCATTAACTGGAAATTGGGTCGAAGTTTGTACACTAACGAGTTACCAAGTTACAAGTAATAGTTATGATATAGAATATACAGCAAAAAGAAGGCAATAAACAACATAAGTTGGATTGTTGCAACATATAAAGATAAAATCCTTTTAGTACCATTCAACACTTGACCAATAATCAAAATTCAATAAAAAAACTGAAATAAGTCAACAGATAAAAACCAGTATTATTTGTGCATTCACAAAAAATCCTTGATGTTTACCGTAACTGTGGCTTACATCGGTACTATTTCAACCACTAAGCTCATCAGTATGAACAATCAGATGGTAGAAACGGCTATGAATGGGAAATGACTTAGTAAAGGATAGAGGCTAATTAACAATTCAAACTCAAACACTTGCATTATCTTTCGAAAGTTGAAATCTGATGTTGCGTTTGGCAGTCATAAAGATAACATCATTTTTGACTATCATATATCTGAGAGATTAGTTGTGTGGCCCGACCGGTCTTCCTCTTAAAACAAAAAAGATATTTATTTTATTTATCCATGACGACGACATTCCTAAAAAGATATTGTGTAGAAAAATATTGCTTATTATTACCGCAGATATATAATAATAAGTCGTGGGGGTCCCTTTTATTAAACCAGCTCGTTATTCCTTTAAGATCAGATTAGGAGTGTGTGTTTTAGAGCCTTGCGCGGCTCATCCAACTGACATTGCCTTAACTGTCAGTTGGGCAAGGTTGTGTGGTTCGGGTATGACATTACATTATCTTACATATAATGTAATTATACCACCTATACCTATATATTTCGCAAATAAAATAACGATATCGAAGAAATACTTAAATATACCCCAATTTATACAAAAAATTGGGATCTTACATCAAAATATAAGAATATATTAATAAAATAGATAAGGAGATGGATGAACACGTCGTGATGACATGTCGCCGGGTCGTCAATCCGCTTCCAGGAAACTTGGTCCAGCGCTGCATTCATCCATCGCCACGGTTGCAGCCAATCTCCGACAGTTTCAACTGCACCTGATCTAACCAACGAACTCACTGTGCTCCGTGCCGAACGGGTCGTTGAAGAGCATGAGTCCGGCATCCTCATTACGTGCCCCAACCTTCGTATCCTTCCGGCTTTGACTACCGTCAGGATATAAAACTTCACCCAACAGGTCAGCGGGCTCGTATTTCATTCTCTTTCTCCACACGCCTAGCTCGCACATACCGCCAAAGATAGTCCTTAGCACCCGCCGTTCGAAAATAGCGAGTGCATCTGGCGTCCTCCATCAGCATAGTCCAGGACTCGTATCCGAAGAGTATCAGTGTGTATATCGTGCATTTCGTGTGTTCTTGGAGTCTTCTGGATCGCGTGGAGTTTGTGGAGCCCGTAGTAGGCAGGATTTCGCTGAAGTGATTAGTATTCACTATAAATATTGAGCCCAATCTTTGAAATAAGGAACTAATGGTAAGGATTTTAAAATAAGGGTTGCAATAATGATGGCTGTTAGAGTTCTGTTAGGTTTAAAATAAATTAATTGTGTACTCATTTCAAAATAATTGTTATGACTGGTTGTGGCCCAACAGACTGTTTTGTAGCATAAGAATTAATTATTTAAGTTTCCACCGAAAATATTTTTTTTGCTGCTCTTCTACTCAACAACGTGTCCCCGGCTATCGTCTTCGTCGAAGCCCTCCTCTCGCTCGATATAGGTGCAGGTAATCTACCTGTAATCTATAGGTGCACTGCTTCGTACGGTTCGTTCCTTCAATTCCTCCTCAAACCTTGTTTGATTTCTCTCTTTCGCTAGCTTTCTTCCGCACTTGTTTCCGCTCATCCTCCTATATTCCTACTACTCCTCTTTTACCTTTCCCCAATAGTGATAAGGATTATTTCAACTGTGTAGCCAAAAGCAGACGTAAATGAAAAAAACAATATTATAAGCTATAAATAATAATGAGAATATAAATACAAAATTAAAAGTAAAACAGTAGATGTATAATGCTTGAGCTGGAAACTCATGTATAAATATATGTAAGTCAATTTATCAAATAATTTAAAAAGTATTTTTTTTATGAAATGCAAGTTGTGTACCAGTTAATAAAAAAGATAATACCCTCTCGGCATTGAGTACAGGTGTTAATGCCGCATTGAACCATTGTTTGGTGTACTGTTATCCATCAATAAAGTCCCCAATTACTTATAATCTTGTCGACATGGTCAATATTCTATAATTTAATCGATTTAAGTGTTTTATGGTCTTGCTTAACAAACTATCGCTTGTAAGCAAAGAGTTGTTGGTACAAAACAGTACGCTTGTTTGTGTTCGTAAATCATTTGTAACTACAAAGTGTGCGAGCTGTTTGTAACGTTTCCACGGAACGTTTTGCATATTATTGCTTGTTCTCCGCGTGAGTTGTACACCCGGAACGAGTTTTCCATACTGTGGGGCATACATTTATCAGCTGCTGTGCAGTGAGCGTTCACACCACCGCCTGTGGGTGGTATTACTGTTTTCTTTATTAGCGTGGTACCGGCAGAGACGCGAGATGTATAATGTACGAGAATCAAGCTTTGGAAACAAAAAAAAAATATTTTGTTTCCTTTGTCCCTTTTTCCGTCAACTTTATGTCATGTTTTAATAAGCTGGAAGGTACTCGGCAACGTACGCTCTGACAGAATTCAATTAAACGCTCATTTACCGTGATAATAATTGGGTGTTTGGATTATCGATCTTAATGTTTTTGACAGTGAATTACCTTCATAACAAGCCGTTATCATCATAGTACATGAAATTTGTGTGGCATGAATGCATCAGAGTTGCACAGAATGCACCCAATTGAAGTGTTCCGAACAGGGCAGCTTTGTTTGTGAACGTTGCTGAACAGGGAGCATTATTATGGCGATGCAGCTCCAAACGGTGTACGAGATTGGATTTTATCTCATTCTTGCACTCGTTTCGCAGCATTGCAGCATGAGTGCATAACGGGATGTATTTTTATCTGACCTGCTTTTTGAGCTACCTTTAGAAGCTATTTGTGATCTATTATTTGTCGTTTTCAGTTGTATTTTTTTACGTCCCTTTTTCCGACGAATCTCGTTGGAGTGATGGAGCAAACAATAATTGCAACTCTCGGGACAAGCACGCTGAATAATTGAGTGACCTGGGCAAGGCTTGGAGAAGGCTTTGTGGTTTTGTGAGTGGGGCCATTTTCCTTTTTATTTTATTTCACTTTCTCATCGTTCCCAGCTCCGTGGCCAAATAGTAAGCCCAATCAAGTTAATAGCTCTACGGCGAGTGTTTCGGGTCATCGTGTTCTTGGGCCCGCTTCTTGGGACCGGTGGGTCTTACTATATCGGTACCATCGGTTATGCATAGTTAATAAAGCAAGTTCCATCGGCCAAATTGAGTGGACAATTTGTTTCAAATTTTTACTCACGAAGAGGACATTTTGGGTGCGCGTATGTGCCACGGGGTTTAGTCTATTATTGAGCGATTGAAATAATTTAACGGTGCTGTTGGACAGTGTGCGCAGTGGTTTTGTTGTGTCGAAATGGAAAGTTTTGTAGTTTATTTTTTTAGGATGGAATTAAAGTTGAATAAACACAAATGGGGCAAAACAACAACCACCGAAATCCTGGCCGATAAAGTTATTTCAGCCTTCACCGGGCTTCAAGTTTCTACCACGAGTGCTATCTGTCGCTACACGGCAGGGAAGTTGGGTTGGCAAGGCTTGGAAATATGTTCTTGTACGAGCATAAAATGAAACTTCCTGTACCGGGGAAACTTTTGAAAGTGAAGAGAATGACAAAGTTTTCCTTTGCCTTCCGAGCTTTGCTTTGTTTGTTTTTCTCCGGTCGGATTTGTTCGTTGTTCCATTGTAAGGGAATCGGAAGCATCGGAATCAATGAATACACTCGGAAGTGCTTTGCTTACTTGTTGTACTTTACTGATTCTTGTGCTTTGCTGGTATTGATTTTCTTCCTAACTAGTGTGTTACCATGTAAATGCAGTACTGTTTTATGCTCGTTTGTTGCCGAAGTGGTCTTTGCTGAGCATAGTCTGCACCGGAGATAAATTATAAATTTATTAAGATTTTTGGTTTAATATAGTTAGATTTTTACCAGCTGCACGATACAGAAATGTCAGAATCACCACATGATGGATTGCGGTTTTAAACATAAAATTCCATAAAATTTATTGTAAAACTGAATCTTGAAACCTGCAATGTTTTCAACTCTATTTTAATCTTTCCTAAAAAGGTCGTCAAACGAGTAGGCTGGCAATTTCCATTATTAACGGCGCAAGAATTATTCAAATACGGACACCGGAGCGATGTGTACGCGATGGGCCTCCGTTCAAATTGAGCCGAACACAATAACGTGGACAAGTGATTGAATTTGATCAGGGGATTATTCAATTTAAGGTTTCCAGTAAACTTATGAAAAGGGCTCACTGAAAACCTGCCCGTTTGGGGGTCGAATGCGTACCAGATTTTGAGGCATCTACTGGATGGGATATATCCTGCGGAATGTCTGCAATTTCGATCGAATTATGTAAGTTCATTTCATGGGACGGTGTGAGTTCCCGTCCATGCGAAGAAATCTTTATCAAACTAAAGTTCAGGCACATGTAGGACTAAAATTGTTCATCCAAGCATTCCATCGAACGGTTGACGTCTTGAACAATTCGCCTGGTTAGCCTCAGGACACAGCAGTATGTTAGGAACAGGGATAGAAAATCGTTGATTTTTATCATTTTAAGTTTATTGTACTTCATCTCACAAGGGTTTTGAATGTTGAAAAAAAGTTTCATGAAAAAAAAGTTGTCATACTGCATCAATAAAATGTGTTTCAAGCTTCCACCACTGTTCACAACTCATAAATGAACTTCACTGCGAGTGGTAACTTCAAATCGTTCGCAAACATGCGAATTGACGCATTTTAAATGCTGCCATCGGAATAAATCACCAATAAACGTGTTTCGTTTCGTTCCCGCTGCACTCGGCCGCGGATAGCTGCGGTTTCGGAATGCAAATATTTTATTCATCATCCCCGTTTCCTTGGTCAGCAGCGCAGCGTATTGTTGCCCATAATGGCTCGCCAAAATGTATGTTAAGAGCTGGTCACGTTTGGTTCGCGGTGTTTGTGCGCTCCAGTGCGCTTATCTGCATTGCAGACGGGAATCGTGCAGCTTTCTTGAGTCGGCCCGGCGTTGGACGGGTTTTTGCAGATACTTTTGATATATAAATGACGAATAAAATATCGTTTCCGTCGTGAATATCGATGTTGTTCTATGCTGTATGTAGCGCTCTAGACGTTCGGTAGTTTCGTTATCATGTTATACATTTTTTTCTGTAATGTCGACGGCACGTTTCGTTGGCCAAACGGTGGCAAGAAATGAACCAAATGAAAAGTAATTAAGCAATTAATAAATTATGATAATTACACGTCGATCCCCAGCCGCAACTCTCTTCTCTTATTTTTATTCTCGTTGTCTTGTCGTCTTTTTCGCTTCTCATAACGAAATCACCACCAAGATCATGTCTCGTTAGCAAGAGAGCTGGTGTAATGGGATAGTACGGTGGAAAACTTTTACCCCGTACAACAGTGGGACGGTTTTGAGGATTCGGTTTGGGGCTTGGCCGCCCGTGAGGTGAGGATTACTCGGCTATAATTATAGCAATCGATCTTTGAGCTTACGTTTCGGTTTCCGATTACATTCAGGATAGCTCAATGGTGTTTCCCGTTCGTATCAAAAGAGAGCTTTTAATTAATACTTATAATGAAAATGCATTACACAGACATCGGATAGGGAAAGGTCATTTTTAATCATGTGCGACAAAGTCGAGTATTTTCCAGTTACTTCCATCTAGATTGAAATGTAATGATATTGAGTGAGGTTTTTGAGTGTTTCCTAAATATCAGTTACAATATGTACATAATTCTTCTTAAAATATAATTTTTGAAGTTATTTTCTTACTTATTTGGCACTACAACAGCTTCGCGGTCTTAGCCTGCTGCAGGAGTCCTCTAAGCCGCTCACGGTCGAGCGCCTCCGTCTGCCAATCCATTATCCCGACTTTTTTGGCTGACGCATCAACACCATCACTCCATCTCAATTTGGAATTAACAAGCCCCCTTAGTTCATGTGGACGACCTGAAGGGACTCTAAGGGCAGGGTCGTTCGGTGTCATTATCATCAAGTGACCAACCCACCGGAACGAGTCTAATCCGCTGTAGTTGTTTGAAAATCGAGCAGTTCTGTAAGTATTTCGAAAATCTCGGGATAATTAGGGAAGTTATGATATTTGTAAGTACTTAGCTAGTGATTCTAGGCATTTTCTGTAAAAGTAGTCGAAAAAAACTGCTTCAACAGAAATGAATGCAAAACAAATTAACACAAAATGTTCCCTAAAGTATTACACACCCCAATAAATAATGTTTTCGGTTTAGGGTTTTAGGTTAGGGAGAGAAGTAAATGTAATTAAACGGCAACAAAGCTGTTTTATATACACAGCACGGTTTCAACATTGTTGTAAAAAAATGGGAAGCAATCTGGATTTTGCATTTAAAACAAACAAAATATTTAAAACAATCGAGAAATCTTGTTTTATCGTGTCTGGTTTGCGCTCTGTTTAGACTAAATATGTATACGCAGCTCGTCCGCATTCGATACAATGCAATTGACATACCAAAAACATGTTTTGTTTCAGAGCGTCGAACGAAATTCTCAAACAACAATGTTCGATACAAGACACACGGCATTGGCGTTTACATCAACTGCTTCTCGCTTGCTTCATGTAGCCAATTACGGGACCGACTGCGTACATTTGCTGCCCGTATTTGTCCCTTTGCGATCTGGCCCCATTCGAACCAGACCAGAGTTGGCTGAGAGGACACTTTTGGTAGAGGACATGAAGTTGACAACTTCATTATTCATGTGTCATTCACACGGTGAGCGATCACGGGACAACATACATGCGTACCGTGTTCTACCAGCGCCACGACAATGCTCGATGCTGCCTGGCGTGCCTTCAAACGCGTGGCTATGGTGGGATGGTGCTGGAAGTTGGCGGTGCGGATGACTGTCGACCGCACGTTTTGAGTAAAAGTACGCAATGGACGTCGTTGAGGTTTTTGGTGATGTGCGCCTTGTACCGGTAACCCATCGAAGGCCAGCCTGATGGACGAGCGGTACGGGCGAAGGGCATGGTCACCTGTACCGAAGACACACGTGATATACAGTGTTGTGTATAAAATACGTACCGAAAAGAACAAAACAAAACCAAAAAAAAAAATACCAAAACACATGCAAAATAGCACCCTTAGGTGTGCGGCTTGGAAGTTGGTGGCAGCTCGTCACAAAGCGACACGACATGACCACCGGGACACGGGAAATAAAAAGATGCCAGCAAAATAACATGCGATATGCGCGATACAAAAAGCTACTACCGGTCGAGACGCATGCCGGCAACTCCTGTGATGTTGGGCATGGCAAAATGTTGTCTGCAATGCAGTAATTGCTTACGCGAGGTGTGCGACGGACGGATGGGTTTCGGTTAAAGCCACGGGAACACAACCATACGGTGGGACATAACGGAACAGCACGGAAAGCATCAAATTTTCCCTTTTTCCGGGAATTTTTTTTTTGTACTGAGGCATGTTCCCGGTTCTGCTTTGGTTGTGTCTAGTTTTTGTTCCATTTCTGTGCTTCCTTATCGCATGCTTGCCGGGAAAATAAGGAGTTTGAGACAGTGGTCCGAAAGTGGTAGAAAAACAAAATCATCATCCTTTCCCGTAGCACCGGAAGGCATAAGTAAACGAAACGAAACGCTGGTGGTTGGTCACTTCTGGCGCTTTGCTGATCCCGGAAAAGCGGAACTCGGACCTAGGCTTTTGGCTGGCTTTTGGTACAGAACGACGAGAAGATGAAGAAAATGCTTGGGGGTGAAATAGGTAAACAGTCGTTAGAGACAGATTCACGCAAGCCTCAATCAACGAGCATCGGGGTCAGGTTGTTGGTGAGTCCGTTGCCGTGTCCGGGCGAGCACCAGGTTTTGCTGCCCCCTTTGTTGCCCAAAGGTAACTGGCAAAAAAGGGATAACGAATTCAGTACAACCTGCATGACTGTAAGTGCTTGCAGCGGGGAAATAGTGGCAAAAAACGGAAACGTCGATCGTCTCACCCAATTGTTGCTAAGCCGTTGGTTGGATGGGTACGTACGAGTGTAAGACATTGAAGAAGAGTTGAAGGATGCTAACTAATAGAATGTTTGAGATTCGTTTACTTAAAATAGATAGGATGCAAAGTCAACTTTATTTCCCCCCTGGAACTGTTTTTGTTAAATGACGAAATTAAATAGTTAGCATTCTGCAAGATGTTCTACAGTGTGTAACATAATTATACGGTATGTGGCTGTTATGAGAATTAAATATTATTTCGAAGAAATCGATAAGCGTGATATGGCATTAAAAAAATTGAGCTTACTTTTGCACATCAAAAGAGCTTAAATTTACTTTCCTGTTCCCTTTTCTTTGTGACTAGTTGTTAAATGTTATTATTTCCAATTATAGACATTTCACAAATAGTGGGGTAGATCACGGGATAAGCCAGTTTTTTGTATGCGTTTTGACGTTTCCAGGCTTATAAGCTTACAGCTCCCCATACAAACTGCCAAGCCAGATAAGCCTGGGAATCGATGGTTAGATTGTTTTGCTTATGAAAGTGCTCGACAGCTGCTCGACAAATATCAAAACAAAGCATTTTTCTAGCAGGTTTAAACTAGGTTAGGCCATATTTTCCATTGGCTTAGGATGTTAAAAAAGGAAAAAAAAAAAATACATAAATACGCATAATTAATAAGTTTTTTTTTTAATTTCTGGTGTTCTGGTGTTTAACAATAATTATTTTTATAAAAAAATCAGTTAAAAAAAATTATCAAAAAAGGTAAATTATTATTTTAATTTTTCTTTTCTTAGCTTGTAAATTTTCTGAAAAAAATAAAAAATGGAAATTTCTTAGCTTGTATTTACGTATTCCCATAAGTTAGAGTATAAAAAACGGTTTGAACATGCTTGAACCAATCTTTTGAAAGACATGTAAATACCTAGTAGGATTAATAAGCTCATAAAGGTTTTTGAACCGGCTTTTCTTGTTGAGATGGCTCAATTGACTGAGATATAAATAAGGTTAATTATTATAAGTATCTATGTATATAAAAAATGTAGATACAATTTTAAACTAAAATAAAAAATGAATATCCTGAAAATCTCGGTACAGAATACCTAATGTCATTCTTTATGTCAAAAATCTATGTCCATATGTGATTGATGCAACCCGTTACCGATTCGCCGCTCGAAATCTGCTCGATTATTTGACACATACCGGCTTAAGCTTAAGCTTTCTAACTTTTGGGATGATCTACCTCAGTATTAGTATATTAGAAACTTTATTTACATTGGTTAGCATTTATGTGCTGTTTGAGCGTACGTCACTATTTAGTCAACGTTTTGTCAGTATTGTCACCTGCTTTCGGATGTGCATTTTTCAGGGTTTGAAACTGTATCTTACTCTGAAAAACAAAAGCTTCGATTTTGCACAATTATTTGTTATCTTTTTGTCAGCGTCCGTAGTCCAGCTCCTTATCATTTTAAACTTGACTTTTTTTCTCAAAAAACTTGTAAACCTTGCAATGTTGATACGCATTGTAGAAATATAAGTGAAGTACGTTGTGCAGGACATCAAAATTACAGTAACAGAATTGTAGATAAGAGAAACACAAATTTTTGAAACTGTAGCTTAAAACAGTGCAAGTAAGCTAAACGCGTGCTTAATCCTGCACAAATTATTATAAGGCAATAATATTTCATAACATCGCTTCGCAATCATGGATGATCCGTTATGTACTTGCAATCGCTTGAAAGTCAACGCCCAAGGGAACACCCCACGGGAATAATGTTTATTACTTCAAAAAAGGCACTAAAACATAATGCCCAAAAATGGCCAATCCGACATTCGTCCGTTCCGGGGGTCTTTCTTTGTTTCGCTCCCCAAGGGAACAAAAGTGCAGCATAATTTTCCTTACCTCAATGCAGACACACATGCAGGACACAGTAACGGCACGGAACGCTCCCGGGTTTACCGTTTCCTAACACCAGCTGACACACCCGGAACTCGCCTTTCCTTCGTTGGAAGCCTTAGACCGCGAAAAAAGCTACGGTAGAAAGCATCATAGTTGCTACTGGCTACCCTCCAGAGGGTACTATATTTCGTTCCATTCGGTGTTGGTTGTTTTTCTCACTTTACTGCGATTGTTGCAGCTATTCCTTCCTTTTGTGACGTATCTTCGAATCGGGAGTGCAAGAAAAACACACACACACACACATGCAGAAGAAACCGGGTTTGCTGTGGTTCCGCTTCCCAACAGACACGGCATAAATCGGCAAGGGATTTACGTTGCATTCTCGTGTTGGAAGTTTCGTGCCAAGAGCTAGACCGCAATGTTTTTCAAGTTCTGCGTGTTTTTTTTCCATAGAGTTTCCAACCATAGCTGAGCCTGGGGTCGGTGAATGGTATGAATATTTTCTCCACGATTTGACCCGGTGTTCCAGAGCTCGAAAAAAGGAAGACATTCGAAGGGAAGCTGGCGAGTAATGGACACTTAGTAATGCAGCGGGAATAGACCGGGGTACGGTGCGGGTTTGAGTGAAATGTCTGACAGCTTCATCTGGCCAACGGGTTTTCCGGGATTTACTGAAGCACTGGTACCCGGGGCCGGTAAATCTTCTCATCCGCACCGGATGCATCTTGCCCAACTGCCCGTCTGCACATGCGATGCACGTACAATGCGATCGTGGGTAAGTGTTTTTACACGATGTGCGAAGCGTTAAATGGTTTCTCCATGACACATTCATTGTGAGTGCTGGTGTTTAAAAAAAGGAACAAAGAATAGAAGAGAAAGAGAGAGAGAATGAGAAAGAAAGTTGCGACACAAGAAGGATAAACCGAGAAGGAATATAAGCAAGAAATAGTGTAATAGATTCGCTTTCCCTAAGATTACCGTACCCTAGCGAACCGGCAGATGGGTCGAACTCGAAAGCTAAATTAGCCGTAAAAAGCGTCTTGAACAGCTCATATTTCAGACCATCATGGGGGCAAGTATGCTTTTCACAAGTTTGGTCTACCCGGGTGCGAAGCAATGTACGGCAGACCGTAAGAGCTTGAAACGTAAAGTCATTTGCAGTTATTAAGCTTATCTTGTTTTTGGCGGGTTAAAAACCGTCGGCGAAAGGAACATTGCTGGGTGACATTTTGGGTTCCATGCTGCGGTAGTTTGCCAGCGGCCTAGCAGGATAGGGATGCTTCCCTAGATCGGACACGGTTTTACTAGGATCATGTCGGTAGTGTGCTTGCACAGCAAATGTTAGCTTTCAAGAATCGACTCCAAACACACACACAACATATAAACAGATATACACCCACACCACTCCACCAACAACAACAACAAGGAGAAGAAAAAAACATGCAAATAATTCAGATTATTAGTGATGAATATTCATGGGAATGTTTTATCCTTTCGCGAACAGCTCCGTACAGCGGTGTATGTGTGATGGTGAAAGTGAGTGACTATGGATTCAAACGATGCACGGATCGTGATGGGAAGTTGGGTTGCGATTTGACGGTAGGAATGGATCGGAAGGTAAAAAAAAACTGAAACGAAATTCCATTCCAACGCCAGCGCCAGCTTTTGCGAGTCTTTTTCTGTGCTTCTGGTATGGTAAAACGAGCCTGTTTTTGCGCTGCGAAGAGGTTGTGCAGGTGGTGCAGGTTGAAAATTGCAAGCTCGAAAGTAAACACTTTATCCGTCATGGCTTCACGGTTTTGTTTGATGTGGATGTGAGGATGGCTTTCGTTCGGGGGGGAGGTTCGGTGCGGAAGGAAGGGCTAGCCTTTTGATCCAGGTGCTCCGTCCATATCACCCATAGCTCCACTCGATCGGGCACCGTCGAATGGAATGGTAACATCTTATAAATAAATCTTATTTCGGTTCAATTTGCATAAATTTGCTTGATGCTTCTACGAGCACTCACAGCCACAGCGACACACACCGTGCAAGCGATGTTGATGGGTAGTTTGTTGGTGGCGAGGTCGTCGGTTGTTTAGCAAAACTCGGGATTCCATCGGGGTTCCATCTTTCCGCGGTATGACACGAAACCTCCCGAGCTGCTAATGATTCCCGGGTTCTATTTTTGCAGCCTGTCTATTTCACTCTTCATTTGTAGCAGCGCTGTTTCTTAGCGACTTGCACGGTTAAAGCGGTGTGTAAACATAGCTTTTCTTGTACCAGGAAGCACAAGCCGGAATCTTGCGCAGGTTCTGGCGAGAATCAGCTCGAGAGCCGTACGAGTAGCAGCCAATAGTGGCGATAGGCGAGAGATGAGAGTGGTTTCCATTACCGCAGAAAATACCCAGGAATTTGCAGAGACGCAGCAATGATATGGCCGTAGCATGGTACACTTAAGATAAACATGATGACACGACGATGATTGCATAAAAACCGTCCGGGGAAAATTCCTGCCAGATGAGATGGTGGGATGAGTGCGCGTGTGACAAGCGAAACAGGAAAGAACACAAGTGGCAACTACGCGGACGTCGATTGTAGGACGTGCATAATATGTTAAACAGTTTTTAACTTTTTCAATTTAAGTTAACCTCCACGTCCGCGGACCGCGTTCGGTTGTGGTTGTGGCGGTGGAAAACAACAACCATTCGGACGACGCGACACCGGTGGAAACCGGTGGATAATGAAGCTACAATGTAACGATGGGTAAAAATTGAAACATGGATCAAAAGGTGTGAAACCGTGCTAAGCCGTCCGACAACGCTGCTCCGGAGCATGTTTTCCAACCGTGGAAGCTGGGATTATGACGCAGCATGGTTCTTGAAGCGTAAGTACAACGGTACACCCGAGCGCTGTGTAGATTCTCGCGGGCCAAATAAGCATGGTTGACGATACGTGTCGCTGGTAGAAGTTATAAACCGTTGCTTAGCAATTCATTGCAACCAAGGCAAAACAGGATAAGGTTACATGAAATAAAAGCAATAGGAAAAAAAATGCAAACATGTCATGCTAATCGTTTTTAATACGTTGTTTGCATTTCATTCGTAGAAATAATGGATTTTCTGTTGGTCAAATGTTGTTTGTAACAAGGGAAACATGCTTTAGAACGATCCTCAAATAGTCTGTTTGAATATTGGGTTGCAGTAGAGTAGAGTTACTAATATTTAGGCTTATATTTTCCGAAATGTATAGCGTGTCACATGACTTTAACAATGTTAGCTACGGCAATCCGGATCCAGGCGCTGGAAACAGGAGGATTTATTCCCACCCACTTTTTTGAGGTATTTCTACGAAACAGACCATTTATTAGCTCTCCTTTGCCGATAGGTTTGCGTAGAATAATGCGTTGCATTCATATTGGACTGTCTTTTTTAAACAAGCTATGCGCGATATGGTGCATATGCGGAGAAGAATCCTACGAACCGTTTCCTGTTTCGGTGAATACCGTAAATCAAAAAATTGAAAACGATGCAGCAACATACAATACCTAGAACATTGCATATTATCTTGCATGTGTATTTGAAATCCTGTTTTTGCTCTGTGGTTTTTAGCCGCAGGCTAAAGACTGATAACAAAGGCACATTGCGCATCGAATAGCCATCGAAATAAAAAATAGTGGAACAAGATTTTATTGCACATTGACGAGCACAATGCCGTTGGAATTGCATTGATAAAATCATACTACCTGGTATATCATATATACAAAGGTATATCATTTAACGTGAATGCAGGGCAAGTTCCCAAAGAAGTTGAATATTTTTGGAATAGTTTTCAAAACATTTCGAAAAAGTAGTATTCATCAGCTTCATGAATAAAGTTCTTATAGCTTCGAAGCAAAAGTATACAGTTTTTGGACGATAGCTGGTTAAATAATATAAAATGCGGTGCCGGTTTTTACATTTCACTCACTTTAATGACTGAATAATGTCAATAAAAGCCAGATGAGGCAGGCGTAAACTTCTTGAGGTTGTTGTGTCAGTAAAGATGAAGAATAATATGTCAACGGTAGTTTAGTCACCTTGCCTTACTGCAAGTGCTCTTCCAACTGATCTCTTTAGTAGTTTGGGAACCCTGGTCTGTCCAAGTATATTGGCCTTGCAGGTCAACATCATCTTGAACATCGTCTTTGGTCTGGTATCCACCGGGGAAATGGACTTAGTCTAATCCTTGTTATCCTTTATTATCAGTCAACGCTCAATATTCTACCTACTTCTAAGATCTACATTTTCAATTCGTTGATAACAATAACATGTGTATCCATGTGTTCTCGTGTGCTCTTCGATTTTTTTGAAAATGCCTGGTGTTCTTTCGTATTTTTTTTGGAAAATCTTATTCTAGCGACATATAAATAAGTGCAGATTTCAGATGTGGGTTCTGCTACGTATGAGCCTGTGCAGGGAGGGTTCCATGAAAAGTGGTACTGCGTTTTCGATTCTTGGGTTCAATTAATATTAACTTGAGTCATTCGCTTGCATAGTTGTACTACATTTTCCACTGAACACGACGTTCGTTCTGTTCTTCCTTCCGTAGTCTTACATGTTTCTTCTCGTCAAGTTTTGTGAAGCATCTCTTAACATTTTCCTTTCCATGTTGTTGGTTAAGAGCGTGTACTTTGTTTAATCGCGATCACGATTTGTCTGACTTATACTTTACAATTTCTCACTTTCGGGCCCGCGTTTTTTCTTACGACATTAAGCCCGCGACGACCTTGTATACACTTCCCGTAAATATTAAGTCAAGTTGTTATTCCAATGGATGTGAACAATTTAACACATAAGCGGAAATACTTATAATCCCATTTAGCTATTTTGTTCATTTGAACGGCTTAAAAAAGGCTTTAAGAGTATGTTATGTTTCAGCAAAATATTAAATAAATATTTCATCGACAGCATTGGTGTACGGTACATGTTACTAGTTTTAAAGCTGCCTAGGAAATCTTTTCGTTAACTTTTGGGATGCGTCGCGGATAGCATCTTTACGCAACCATTATAGCACATAATGCATTTCCCACATACTTAAAATTGTGTTTTTTCTATCTTTTATTCGCTCTCACCATCATTCCCTCTTCCTGTACGATAATGTGTATTGCAATAACAAGACTCTTCTCGGTGACTACACCGCCATTGCGCCGTAAGGTGTATGATGTTACATGCTCGGCACCGTTCAAAGTTTTCATACTGCAAAAAAGCAAGAAAGTTTTATGATCTGTTTGCTCGTACGAAACGCACAATTTACGAGATAATCTTTGAAAAATTACCGACATATTTATGCATTATCTAGCGGTTGCTTTTAGAGCGGCAACACAATCCCCGAACGACGAGTGGTAGTGAGAGAAAAATATGGTTGATTCATGTTAATTTATGTGCGTTGTAGAGCTTACCGAAGTGGTTCGCAAAGAAGTAGCTCTCAACCATACTCTAAAGCGAAAAAGAGCTTTTACGTTTGCTCTTGAACACACTGGTACAGTGACTGTGTGGGCAGGTACATTGTAATAATAAAAATAAATTGAAAATACTGCTTATGTTGGGTGATTTGGCAGTTTTTTTTATTCTTTTTTGTTGTCGTTGTGTTTGTTGCTTACGCGTAGTTTCATGCGGTTTCCATCGATCGATGATAATCGGCCCGAGAAGCCACACATCACCATACCACCTATGCTGCGGCAAAATGCGGAGGATTTATGATAAACGTGCCCAGCAGGGCCAGCTTTATATGCATGTTGATTGCGGCAGATCGTTTTTCAATTGGTCGTTGATTTTCAATCTGCTGGATGCTGGACCGACTGGTGCGATTTTGGAGTCGGCTTATCCGATCAATAGATTGTCAGCTGGATTTGCCCCGAAAACCCCGGTCGTGGGAGGTTTGCCGAGGGACGGCGAAGGATACCGATGTGTTATTTCTGAATAAACTGCCGACGGCCAGCCAGATACAGCAGAAAATGTGCCACTGTCTGTTGGATTTATAATTTAACCAGAGCTATGGATGCATATTTTAACACATTTCAAACGGTGCGTCCGTAAGTGTACTGGGTACCGTGGCTCGAAGTTGAATACACCAGGAGAAAATCGTATTTTTTTGGCATCGTCTCAAAGGGTTTTTTGAGAACCGGGGTAGGAAATCTGGGTCCGGTCAGTTTGAGTTCCCTATCACCGGAACAATTGAGTAATGGATAAATGTTTTATGGTGACACAAATCGA
This sequence comes from Anopheles marshallii, assembly GCF_943734725.1. NCBI lineage: Eukaryota > Metazoa > Arthropoda > Insecta > Diptera > Culicidae > Anopheles > Anopheles marshallii. The sequence goes on along the minus strand of NC_071326.1, from coordinate 39,951,818 downwards.
TTCGAGCGGGGTTTTTGGACAGTTTTATCTTTTAGAGTTTTTCGGATATGGTTATCGATTGTATCGTGGGATTCCCGTCCCGGGTGAACAAAAGTTAAATCGAACAGAGGTTATTGATTTGCAGTGATGTATTCCAGCCTTTTCCTGTGCTTTTTTAACTCTCTCTTTGTTGCTTTACAGATAGATGGTTGGTCTAGTCTGTATTCAACGACAAAAAAGGAAAAATCTTTTATTTGGTCGTACAAAGCATGTTTGTCGAATTGGGCATAATGTAAAACTTTCCCCCAATGTATGTGTCAATCTTGAAACGATGTTTCCCCACGCCGGGAACTCCGAATGCTCCCCGGTATTTTTCTTTTTGATCGCTGGTACCTTCTGTGAGGAATGCAAATGCGAAGCAAATATATCCACCCCGTCAAGTAAATTGGTGTTCCACGGAGAGGTAGGCATCATTTTCGATTCGCAAATTGAAAGCGGAGATGGAACGGTAAATAAATCATTGACAGTTGCACCAGTAGCCGTGAGTACGGGCGTAACGTACGTAGAGTTTCTGGTGCAAAAACTACTTTCATTTCCGTGTGGTGAAGCGAACGCTTAAGTTACGGCACCGGCGGCCGGCCTTTCTAGGTCGCTGTGCTATTTCGGTAGGCAAGAGCAGGGATGTATCAAACCGGCAGCGTAATGTTACTGGTGGCTGCCAGAAAAAAAAGCTCCTGAAGCCTCATGGACCAAGGTCCGGGGAGGTTTTCGTGAGTGACGGCCCTTTTAAAGGTATGCCGGTTGGCGTTTGCGAAGCTATTGTGTGCTGGAATCACTCAGCCGTCACATCATTCGCTGAGCGTTAGAAGTAAATCAAATTTGCCGGAAATTGCTACACTTGGAAGCACTTAGGGATAGACGACCTTTTATGCCTTACGTTGAAAATCGAACTATACGGCGTGAGTGTACCGAAAACGGCGCAAGGTTGCATTAGTTTCGGCTGTCCACGAACAGGCTTTCACCGCGATATACAGTAATATTTGTTACAAATTCTTAAAGGATTTTTCCGCTTGATGAATCAGCTGTACAGCATAAGCTTGAATTTCAAGCAAAGAAAATGAATCGATCAACCTGTGGGCATGGAAAGAAATCTAAAAGCATGTTGTTTATTTAAATATTACAAATAGTACTGACAAAAGCACTGTGTAGAATGTATTTCCTAATAAACAAACAGTATTACAATCGCATCTTTTAATGACATGGTACAACGGAAGCGCAAAAAAAAGTAAAACAATTCTAAAGGGCAAACAAACGATGTAAACGGCTTGCATTCATTACTAATTGATGTGTTCGATGGTTTGCAGCTGCACATTTCACGACGTGCTCACGAAGGATACCGTGTACAAAGGTCATTTGTTCGTTCCTGATCTCCTCCAGTACCGGTGTCGGCATCTGGTGCACTGAATAAAAATAATTTCAAAGGCTATCCTAATGCACTGCAGGCACGTAGAGAAAATAATTACCACCGGAGTACCGTTCTGTCCGTGCCACAAGAAATGTCACATTAATGAGAAATAAGTTATTACACACGTCGCTGAATAATTACGGTTACTGGCGCGGGCTAACGGGAGGTCGAAAAAAGGTGCAACGGACCCATCAGCGAAATTGCATGTTTGCACTTCACCGTGTAGTGTGTACTAGACCAGGGTTAATGAGGCATCCGGACCCGGCGATTATGCTTTCCAAAGGCAGAAGGGCCCGCTGGCTGACGACGCGGTTGTTTTCCCACGCGTGTTGGACACGTGGTGTGTAAAAAGGGCTCAATTAGCGTTTAGCAGGAATTTTTATCACCTTTCACTTCCGTTGATACTGTATGGGTGTGGTATGGCAAGAGGAAATTCGTGACATTTGCTTATTGTTGAATCCATGAATGAAAAAAAAATCTCTTAAAGATTTAAATTATCCAAATGTAAGGAAATGGGCTTTATTAAGTTATTCGCAAAGTTTATTTTGTATTGTATTACAATACAGCAAAATGATTTGCATGATCAAAAAAACATTATGGTTTAATCAGTAGACTTGTCTTAATCAATTCCACCTTAATAGATTGAACTTTATTTTACAAATTTAAATAGGTAAAAATGAAAAAAACAAGAATTAGTAAAACAGCACTTATATTTCATGTTTCTTATCTTTCTTCCGAACATCGATTTAAGAAAAAATTATAAAAAAATGTTTTATTTTATTTGTACAAATATTTCACACAATTAAGTAAATTATTTAACATGCTCACAAGAACTCTATAAGAATATTTGTAGGTTGTAATGGCCCCTACATACACTTACTGCTAGCAAGTCGAAGAATCTCATTAGGATTGATAGACTACGCAATAAAAATGGTATCTTTGTTGTGCTGCTATAGTAGTAGTAGTAGCTGTATAGTATTAGCAGTACAGTAGGTCAGTTGTAATAAATTTTGAGGACCAGATAAGATCTTAATAAAGCCTAATATTATCAAATTTTTGATTTGTTTCATCCATTGGCCAATATTCGGACATCATGCAACGAACTCAACCTTCGAGATCCTTGTATGATCTTGTTATTATACTACCTAGATGATCCATGATACTTATATCTTAATAACGTTAGATTGTTAGGTTCTGTAAAAATGAAGTGTGTAAGATGTGTTATACTAAAACTCATGATGCGGTTTGTTCTAGTATTTAGCGAGCTGCATGATGACAATATCAATGAATGCCACTATGGTGAACGTTTGACTATAAATATTTCAGAGAAAATTTGAAGTGTTAAGGATACCTGAAAACAAAATAAAAAAAACATCATCTTCTAAAAAAAAACAATGTGATTGAACTTACTCTGAATTGATCAAATTTGTGACTAGACTAGATTAAACTAGGTAACAACCAGATTTAAAAGAATTTTTTTGAACAAAGTTTAGAAAAAATATGGAAAAGTAAAAATGTTGAAAGGAAAAATTTATTTTTGTTTTTTTTTTTACCCTCAGATATCTCGAGTTCTGAAGATAAGCGATAAAATAACGTCCTAGTCCCCCTTTTTGGGTAATTTTTAGAAGGACTAAAAAGTCCCATTTCTTTTGAAATAACATGCATGCCAAGTGCCAAGATGCCAAGTTTCATGCTATTTGACTTAAGATTTCGTATCCAAGAGACATAATGGATTAAGAATGGGTGGGAATGGAGTGAAATTGTTTTCTGTTTATTATTTTTATTTTTTTAAAAAATTGGCTTGAAACTGAAATGAAATCTTCGTTAGTTTTACTCATCGCTCTTTCACAACCATGAATAAACTATGATCGAATGAACGTTTAACTATCGGGTGGCAACGCCCTTTGCAGTGCGCTCGTTGTTTTAATTAATTTTGCAAAACTAGCTTATCGATCAACTTTCACAATCCCCACTGTGGCTTTCGGAGCGCTGCCAACCCAGTCAAAGTGGTCCGTTCGACCCGGATGAAGTTTTCGGGGGTACTTTACACTAACATCGCCGTCGTGCTTGATGATTTCTTAGCCTATCAGTTAGTTACCTTCGCAACCAGTTGACTCTGGCACTGGATGCATCTGAGCTGTGGTAAGCTTGCCGAGGACGAGTAGATGGCGGTAGCGGGAACTGGTTGGTTTGCCGTAGGTATACGAGCCAAAACGAACACCAGACAACCGGAAGTGCTTTTTCTTGTTAAACTTCTAACAACTTTCCCAGCCGCCACAGAGCACGTCGAGAAGGGGAGCAATCCATTTTACTACTTTCGGATCCGGTTGTAGGGTACATGTGGGTGGCAACAAGAGCGTGTCAAACACGGGTGTGTGCGCCAGTGGAATTGGTTACCAAAACGAACGAAAGTGGGAGAATTACAAGATCATAATTATTCATTAGATGTCCTTCGGCACTTTGTGGCACGAGAAATGAGTTTGCCTGCTGAGAGCCAGGCAACGTGCATTGAAATTTTCTTCACGCCGAAGCACCGTTGCATCTGTCAAGAGGGGGGCTGTAGGTGAACCGATTGGTCGAAGGATTTGCGGATGCTTTCGATTTCTGATCGTTATCGTTAATGCTTAGCCATTGCCAGCTTGAGAAACCAGTGGATGTACATAAACGGGCTCTTACACACAGGTGCCACCCTGTCGTAAACCAGAGGGAACTCAATTAACATCTGTTGAATTATTAATTCTAATGATATTGCCGCATTAGAGCACCGTCCATCACCTTCACCTTTCGCTTACGATGGGGCGCGCATTTGATAAAAGATCGGCAAACAGTACTCCCGCCCCGAGACCATTTCTAGAACGAGAAGATATTTTCCCAATAACTTCTTCTTTCGCCGGGACATCTCGAAATGGCACGAAACACGCTTCGGGACTCAGCTGGTTTGTCGCCTTTGCTCAGATGGCTAGATGTTAGACAAATTTTTATTGCTCTTTTGAAATTGTTTGTTTTGGTGCGGTGGTGGGCACGCGGGGTGGATGGACGGGACGCAGTTGACCGAGCACAAATGTAATCTCTTCCCAGGCGAGCTAATTTGGGCTAGTTAGGAGCCTCCCTGCCAAAGCAATCAGGACCTTTACAGCTAGGGTGGATGGTCGGGTGTGGCTGAAACTGGAGAAGGTAATAAAATTATCATAATCAAGTAACGTTAATTATCCCATTTCGAACCACCGAAGAAAAGGCGTATAAAGGTCGGTGTTTCTGTGAAGGGAAAAACATCCTTCAAGGACATAAACTTGCAATCTTGGTAAAGTTGAAGAAGGGCGAGACGATCTGACCAGATCATGGTGTTGCTTAGTTAAAGCTGATTGCAAACGGTGCGATAGGTAAAAGCGATCTTAAACTGTTAACGCTCAAAACATCAACAATTTTTACTGTTTTATTGAATCAGGTGGATTTAAAAAAATGGGTTTTAAAGTTATCTTTTGCTGTTGATCCATTTTTTTTAATAATGGTGTGTTAAATGGTTTGGACCAATTTTTTTTTGTCATAACGATAAAAATATACATTAACGAATTTAATGGCATGGTCCCAGAGCATAATTAGCGCTATAAAACCTTAGCAAATGTTCCATTTTGTTACGTCAAATGATGAGCAAAGTCATTGAAAGTGGTTTACTTTTCACGTCCAAAGAGCCAATGCCAATCATTATCACGGCAAGCAACCGCTCAGGCGTAATCTTGAGGAAAGGACCTTACTAAAAAATCGTAGGCTTAAAGCAATTATGGCTGTTAGTATTACTTTTTTAAACATTCATGTAGATCGTTTTGTGATGTTGTGTCATTTGATAACCATCGGTTCTAAAGTGGAATCGTTCATTTGTGTAGCTGCTGAAGAAATATTGCAGAACATGTCTTTGCATCCGTCCTGCGCACGCTGGATCAAATAGTCCATCGAACAAGCACACATCAAGACGAAAAGATAGTTCCTATCTGGAAGTAGCAGTACTGTGAAAGCGTATCATCAACGTAGCCTTGATTGTATCGCCATTGAGCGGTACGAGTGAAGGGAATTTTGGAGTGAACAGCATCGACAGTTGCAGAACACTTCAAAGAGAGTGTTGATGTTAAAAGCTTGCCGACTCCGGCCGTACAACAGCGGCAAAGGATACGTGCCCGGTGTATGACAGACTCAACGTCATTAATATCAGAAATCGTTGTTTATCCATCATTAACTAAGCTTGTCATTTGTACGTGTGGAAAGTGTAGCTCGGTAGTCTCCAACGGTTTTGAACCAGCAGCAGAAAGCGGTCGATGTTCCCGTTGACAACCGCAAAATGATTGAAGAGCTTCTGAAATGGTAACTTGGTTAAAGCTCGGTTGCTCATGTTAGCAACGGTTGGTATGGTTCCAGAGTTTGATATATTCATCGTTTAAATTTAAGTAACGTTGAACGAGTTTTGAAGTGTGTAATATTTTGCTACATTATTCAAGCCGTTTATGGTGCTAAGTTATTGTATGATAATCGTAAAATCTTTTGTTCAAGTATTTTTTTAAACTATGCCATCGTATATGAAATGATTTCACATTACTACTATTACTTCGCTATGATTACTATTTATTATTCTACTATATATTTATCACTATTTATTTCACCGGCTAACTGACTGATGGATTTGACTCCAATTACTCAAATTAAATTTATTATTGTAAAATATAGAGAAATATTTGTGGTATTTATACGTGAAGTTTTTTTTTCACCGACTGTGCAGAATCTGTCATTGCATCTAAAATTCCGTACCAACAGCATTGAATACTAAATTTTCATGAGAAACGACCTCATGACACTGAGATCAAATGAAATACTTGAAGCTACTGTAGTGTTGGGTGGACGTTGCACATAATTGAGATTATAAATTATTAATACGCTATAAATATTAACAAGATCGTACAAAAAACACGTACCAAAGAAAAATGCAGCATCCAAAAAGTTTACGTGATGGCAGCTGCTCAATTAAGAAAACGAAACCGTCTATCTTTAAAGGATGCATACATTTCAGCTCAAAACAAAACCAAACAATTACAAGCTACAATTGGTGAGGCCATACTGAACAGTTAAAACAGGTTGCCCCACAAATACTGAATGTGTAGCTGAGGGAGGCAAGAAAAAAGTTGAAGCGTAAAGTAAACTTTAATCCGATTATGTTAAAACTTTGGGCGTAGCATCGCAGCACCCACCGTACTAACGGCTATCTAATCCAACTCCTAGTCCTAGGTGTGCACCGTTTTCCGGGCTGCTGAATGGGTTCGCTACCCTGTACCGGAAACCTGGTTGCGGTAGGCTTTACATCAGCGTCTGACCAGCGTTTCCCTATCGCTTTGCTTTGTGCCCATAGCTGGAGGCTCCCGGTCAGGTTATAGCGAGGCAACGCTTGCGAACAAAGTCGTTGAAAAGTTTTATCCTTTCACCTCACCGTCGGTTCGGGGTTTACTTGGTTGCCACCAATAACGGAAGCTGCAATCGAATCCTTCTCTGTCCCACCTGTTTTTAGTCCCGTGTGAACGGTAGCAAGTTGAAGTGAAAATAATAGTAACAATAAAGCAGAAACACTTACCAGTGGTGTGTCGACCGATGGAAAGGAAGGGGAAGGGAAGGGGGTGGGGAGATGGAAAGAGAAGCAACAAGGAAGGGAAGTAAACACTGAGACCAAAGTTACCATCGTCGATCGTGCAGCATAATAAGCGTTTAATTGGAAATAGCTTGAGCTTAAACCAACGTTGCTTGACTAATCCCTGGCATGGTATGAAGTATGTTGAAAGACAACAGAAGCAGTTGGGCATTATTCTTTTTGACCCTCTTATGATACAAAGTGCATTTGTGCCGATGCGTAATAAGTACCTAGTTCTTGGGAAATAAATGGCATTCAATTTTAACGACTGCTTCGTGACTTTCCAAACCAAACGAGCACTGATCGTAGTGAGAATGGTGGATAAGGACAGCAGCACCATGCATCTTCTGGCAGATAGGGTTTTAGATCGTAGGCTGCAATCCCTGAAGGGTAAGTTCCTTTTTGTTATTTTTGGTTCTGCTCGGGAAACCTTCCTAAGCATATTCCCCACAAAAGATTCGTTTCCCAGCGGTTTATGGAGCGTAATAAAGTTCTGTTGACTGGCAGGCAGGGATTACCAAGTAGCTTGCATGGTGCTTCCTGGTTCGAAGCAAAATCTTGCTACGCCGGTTCGACATGGCGTGCAATGGAGCAACTTTCGATCGCTAGCGCTAACCAAAGACAGCCAGCTGCAGCGAATTAAAATTTGATGAATACATTAAACGAAGCAAAGCAAACCGTCTTTGCGAGCGAGCAACGAACACTGCGCTTCGATTTTCGGCACTGAGCTTGCCCCACAGACCGGCCCAAGGAACGTCGTGCTCGGATCCCGCGGAAACGTGCGGGCTAGCGTCGAAAAAGTTGCTGGGAATCCCAGCAATTGCATAAAAATTTCAAATCATCCGCTCACGAACGCACCGCAACGCTGTGTGTCTGTGTGTGTGTGTGTCAGTTTGTGTTGCATCGATGCAACATTGCGCTCGATACGAAAGTGCATGCCGGTTGGCGCGTGGTGAGAGATTCACTGAATTATGCAACCGAGGTGGCTGCGGCAAGTGTTTCAGTCCGAAACGGGAAGTGAAAAGTTTTTGACGGTTTGACATTTTGTTCCGGTGGCTGTTGATGAAAGTTGTGGCTTGTGCAGACAGCTGTCGGTGGGCTTGTGCCCGCTGTTCCGTTTACATTGCTGTTTCGACCTTCCGGACGATTGTTTTTATTGAACTTTCTGGCACGGCAGCGGCTCACTGGCGTAAATGTTGTAAGCGACCAATGCGATGCCAGTGCTGCTCTCGGATGCTGTGTTGTAATGCTAAAGTTTGACAAATGTAATTGGATTTGTTTCAATGCGTAGTTTGATGCTGCAGCCAAAGGCTTTCCTGGAACTGCACTATTGTGTAAATAGCTTCAAATGGATGTTAAACTTTTCTGTGGAAATATAAATATATGGTTGAATTTGTCCAATAGTGGCAGCGATATGTCTATTAGGCATGCAATTAATTGATAGAGTACTGGTTCTTTGAAATGATATTCCGAAGTTAAATTCGAGCAATTGAAAATTCTATGAAAATGCTGCAAATGCTTAAAAAATTTCAATAACGTGAAAGAAGATCGCATAGTTAGCTCGCTCAGAAAATTAAATTCAATTCAAGGTGTTCCATTAACAGAGGGACAATTTTAATCGTAGTTTATTTAACATATATTTCTCATGTTAACGGATATATTAACCATTTTGCTCCGTTATAATCTATTCGTTATCTTTTGGCTCTCAACAAGGATGTTTTTCTTTCTCGACAGTAATTCAATAACCGTTGACCTTGCGAGCGAACGAAATGGCGCTCGTTTCAGCGGAGAGCCAACCGCTTAGATGGGCAATGGCACGTTACTCACGTTGAAGCAGCAGGATGCAATTAAAACTTCACCGGGACACCTGCATTGCAGGCAACGAGGCAACACATACGGCTGTGCACATGCGGGACCGCATCTGGGCGAGACGACACCAACAAAACCGTGGCCCATGCTCGGATGCTCGTAAGGCCAACGGAAGGCTCGCATTCATCCGAGCGCTTTTCGTCCACCTCGTTCGTGCGAGAGTCCTTGGTGCCACTGCTAACCATCCTCACGATCATCAGGTAAGTAACATTTTGACAGTATGTTTTTCCTTTCGTTCGGTTTATGCATCACGCTCCACACCGCCCAGCCTGCCACACCACCCTTCGATGGTGTTAAATGCGCCACGTGTTGACACGCTTGGTGTGATTCATTTTCGAGCAACATTGCCCCGGCGGCTGCACTCCTGGCTCCAGCTGGACCCGATGCTACACGGCAAGGTGCAAACCGGTTTGGTTGAGTGACCGCCTCCAGTCGGTGCGTTCCGTTTGCCAGCAAAAGGGGCACGTGAGTGCCCCAGGATGCACCGGTACCTGCGCAATGGCGTTTCGTCGAGCGTTCCATGCCGTGGTGTGCGATCGTTCGTCGATTCCCGTTACCCACCGAGTCCTGGAACGGCGTATCGCCGAGCTTCGGTACAGCTGCGGCAGTTTGTCGTGAGATTCCGTCGGTCGCGCACGGGAATTCGCCGTGGGTTTTGCGGTGCTGCACGTTCCGAAACGCTTCGTACGCCGTTCGACCGTTTGCTGCCAGAAATTCGCGAGACAATTCGAACAAAGCTCGGAATTTCGGAGTGCGGCACGTTTACCGAGTCCGCCGCCAGGATGAACCGACATCGTTGGTGACGGGTGTTTGGCGGGAAATTGGTCAAAAGGCGCCAAATTGTGCCATTTGCAACCGGAAACGTAATCAAAAAGTCAATTTCAACAAGCTTCCCTTTCGGTTTGCGAGAGGATCGGAAGATGATGGAGGTGGAGCAGCTTCAGCTGCAGTTCCGTTGTTTTGATGCAGTTTTTACTACAGCAAAATTCATCAACACTAAAAGTAACTCCATCAAGCGCACCGCATGTCTGGCCAAACCACAAAGTGGATAAAAGTGAAACTTTTTCGTCATATTCGTAGCAGGCATTTTCCCCCATTGGAAGAATCTTACAACGCATCGCCAGTTCAGCTAAGTGAAGTTGTACTCGCTTAAAAGGTGTTTGTGTGCTGTGAAGAATTTATTGTGCTCCTAATATCCATCAATTCAAACCAAGCACTTGCATAATATAATATAAAACTTAAAGCGCTAAGAGAATCCGTTTCAGTGGTTGTTTGTCCAAAACAAGTCGCTAAGCCTGCAACGGCTGGAAGTTTGGTGCAATTGAAGCAGGTACTCCACTCAGTTGCTTCAAGAATATGATATAAATTTCACCCAACGGTGCAGTAAATATTGCAGTTCGTTTTATACGCGTGTCCGGGTGCGTGCCGTCGTGCGGGTCGTTCAATTTCGGGATCGGTCGGTGAGTTAGCGTTTGCGAATTCAAAGTGCCACAATCCAGCCTGGGCCTGGGTCAGGGGGCATTCGAATCATGCGTGAGTGCGTGCAAATGTGCGTGAGTGTTGAAAAATAGCGACAAATCGCTAGATAGCGTGGTCGTGCGCGGTTTGTTTTCGTTCGGTTTCGCGTTATTTTACGGAAATTAGCAGTGCGGTTAGGGCAAAAGAGTTTTGTGGTCTAAAATAACAACCCAACATACGTGCGCTTGAAGAGCCGCGTAAAGATACAGCACCCGAGGTTGTGCTTTTAAAACGACTACGCAACGAACGGGCGGATGAGTCGCGTTTCATCACCGGTGGGAATTTATTTAAAATTCATGCTTCCAGCGAGTGCGTCAGCGGCCCTTCAGCTGTGGTCGTGGTGTCGTTGAGGTGTTAATGAGCTTCGCAGCACTGCGCTATACGGGCACATAGAAACATACACACATCAAACACATTAAAGCATACCTTAGCTCCTCGTAGAATGTAGAACGCCAGCATCGATGTAATCAATTCAACAACACAAAAGTCTGAGCAAATGCTAGTGACGTAACCGAAACATATCAATCTCTGTGAAGCAACACATATCATCGTAGCATATCCGTCTGTCGTGCAGTGTGTAGAGTGTCGGTGTGTAGATGTAACCCGGATAAAGTTCAATTCTTCTTTCGTAAAAGCATTGCACCAGTCGCACACGTGGCAAAGGGTGCCGCAGAGTTCCTGTTTTTGTACCAACGTCCCATACATTGCAATTTGGATGAAAAGTGTTTCGCACATAAGCTAAGTATAACAGTTTACAACAGAGCCGGAAACAAGGGCAGGCTAAAACAAAAGTTCCCCGTTCGGGAGTGTACCGGTGTGAAGGAGCGAACCCATCGGCCCAATCGGCCGCCTCCAAGGTGTACCATACGTGAAGGTTGTTTGATCCCACCATTGAAGGATCAAGTCCACTGCTGAGGGCCTTGCGCATATGAATGACGGGTGAAGTACGCACTTGTCGGCCTGCGGTGAGTGTGCTATACTTCCTGCCCACATTGTGATTGTTCTGTGTACCAGAGGCGGGAAAGGATGGTGCGGTGTAAGTGATGGGCTGGTGTAGAGTGCGGTAATATTGAAGAATAGTGCCAAGAGCCTTGCCAAGCCGAATGCGCTTTGAAGGTGAAGTTGCTAGCTGTCGAGTGTGATACCTTGTTTGATTTGGTGCTCAATCGATCGTGCTTTTGAATTCGGCTTCTTGCCGGGGGTTTGTTTGTTGGTGATGTGAGCTGTGAGTGTAAGAAACGTATTATTCAACGACGCGAAAGCACTAGCAGCAGTGGGAAATGGTGAGTATTAGAAATATAAAATAAAACAGAAAAAATCATTCCTGGTTTCATTTTAATGCCTTAATTTTAACTCTCGTCTAAACCATTTCTAACGCGGTTAAAAATTTTACGAACTGAATTAACAGCACCCGGGAGGAGGCAATATTTTCCGAAACAAAAACGACCCTTTTCAAAAAGAAATAAAAGAAACACATTCTGTTCATCCCACTACCTAGCACAGAACACTGGAATGTAAAGTTTGTACAAAGTTTATAAGCTCTTCGCGTAACAATGGAAAGTTTTTCCTATTTTTGTTCGCTTAGTGCTCCATCCCTTTGAACGGTGAATGTCTTGCGAACAAAATTAGCAGCGAAACAACAAATAACTCACCAGACAAGCGTGGCGTTGGGAAGCTATTTGATTGTTATTATCTGCCCTTTTGTTGGTACAACACCGGCAACATCAACCGAAGCACGGCACCTCAAACAAATAATGACTCATCTTTAATAAAGCTCCAGTGGAAGCCTTGGTCATCGCCGTAAGCCGTGGATCGTAACTTGGCGCTATTGTTCGTGCGAGCAAAAGCTAGCAAAGCTTAGCCCTTTGCAAAACACACATTGTTGGTAATTTCTGTATTCTAACCTTTTGCACTGCATTAGAGGAGAAGGTAGTAGTTAAGTATCTTGCTTTGGCCCTAATGTTTTACACATCCAACGGAAGTATGATGGTAAACATCCAGAATGGACCTTCACGCGTGGTACGTGATATTGCACCGAAACGAGTGTCAATTTCGATTTCATCGCTTCTTCGAGCATGTCAAACAAAGCCTCTCGGCCGAGATTCCAGATCGTGGTGGATGAGCGGAACGTTGGTACGTACCCAGGCCCTGTGGGTTGTGTTTGTAGCTGTCAGGATCAATTGGATTGTCACTGGTCCGGATGGTTTCATGTAATGTTCTCCACAACCACTTCACGTTGACAACGACACGGACGCGCCGAATTTCTGATCGGTCTCTATTGCCTCCGGAGGATTCAGTTACGCGTCAAGTTGTCGGTTGCGTTTGCCGAGAGGCAGCCGGAAGGATGAAATGTGTGACAAAAAAAAAAGTCAACCAAACATCCGAAAGTGATTTTCATTCAATTTGAACGCAAATCAGGACCATATTCTCGATGGTCTCTCGACAGTGTGAGATAAAGAGAGCGAACCATCCGTTTCTGCCTTCTGCACCTTCACTTGTTTCGAGCGAGCTCGTCAACGCTATCAGATGGTTGATACTGCAGATTGAGAATTTTACAGATTTCCATTCATCCTTCACTTCAGCACGCACCACGCACCTTGGGGGAAAAGGTAGAGGAATTATTTATTGAAACGTCTGCCACTGGCACGTTGCTTCCGCGTCACGATCAGTTGGACAGCTTCGGGTTCTGGATTCTGGTGGAAGATTTGCGACGGATGGTTCTAGCCGGGGTGTGTCTGTGTGTGTGTACGAGCACAGGCTGATGTACTGGAACCAAATTTTACGAGACGAGCCGAGATTGGAGCGTGCGTAAACAAGTTTTCCTGAAGGAATGGGTGACGCTGCTAACTTCTCTGCAGTGCGGTTGGATGACGGTGAGCTGCAAACTTGAAAACATAAAAAAGAAACACACACAGAAACTTGACGTTTTCGAGCATCCGTTAGCGGAGAGCTTAAGAACACGAAAATGCGTGTTTAGAAGAAAAAAATAAATAAAAACACGATTTTAAACGTAAAGCAAACATAGCACCACTTTTCGCACTAAGTTCGAAAGTTGGAGGTGTTTTCCCGGCAGAGCGTGGTGTTGATGACTGTTTTCTTTTCTCTCCCGTTATTGTTTGCTTTTGTATTTGTGTTTTTTTCCGTGGTATCCTCCCAGAGGGTGACAGGAAAGATTCAATCCTGAGAGATACCTGGAAAACTTTGGTAAAGTACGCTTTAAAGAAACGACGATATTTAATGAGATAAAATTGCATACTTGTGGTTTAAAGCGTAACTGAATGACGGAAAAAAGTTTTTTTTTCGATGGTTTTCTTTTTTTTACAGGTTTTTTATAATCTTTAATTTGTTGTTTTACTCGGCAAATGTTTGTTTAAACTTCTGCAGATTGTCGTCCTTCCCGTATCCTGTACGTAGTGAGTTTATGGCGTAATCGCATCGTGGTGAAAGTTTTTGCAGTACGGTTTTTATTTAGTTCTGCAAACGTTACATTGAACAATCGGAAGAACTGATTCGAAGATAAAGCTACAGAAAATTGGAGTGCGAGTTAATTTATTGGATTTCGCAACTCAGAGGTGGGATATATCTTTTTTAAACTAAATGACAATTTAGGATCAAGTGCCGTGCTCTGTCAAACCATTATCCCGGCCTTTCTGGCGGACGTATCATCACCAGCACTGTATCTGAATTTTGGTCTACGATACGATCTTTGGTCTGTGTGGGGAACATAAAGTGATTATACAGGCCTGTTTGTCACGTTTCATTCTAATGACTCGCAAGCCCAATGGTGAGTCTTATTTTCAGTACAATAATGAGTTCTTCGTACTACTGAATATACATGTTATATTTTGAAGATTTTAAAGCAATTCGATTATATATGACAGAAGATGGTTTATTTAAACGTGTGGGTGAGCTACTATAATTACCCATAAGTACCCATAGGCATATAGATATAAACAAAAGAAGCTTTAGTATTGCCATCTGCCAAAAGCTCCACCGTATTCTGGATGAAGTGTTGATACTAAAACTGACCAACAAGTGTTGGGAGTTAACATTGTTTCGTGTTAACGCCCAAGACTTGTTGGTGATAAATAGAAGAACTTGAAACAATGCAGGTCAGTTATTGAAGTGTTATTGAGCAACCGTGTCCTTATCCTAATGTTATCAGCGCACTGATTATAATCGTTTGGTAATGAACACAAAAATCTAGGTTTTTACGCAGTATGCTACCTAACTCGCTGAAATATAAACGATAAGGTTGTCTTGATATAATACCTTGTGGGGAATAAACTAGAACAGAATTATTTTGCGGTATAAGGGACAGGTAGCATCGAATTATTTACCTAGTGGCAAGTCAATCGAAGGGTTTTTTGGTCTGGGAGGGGTTTTGTCTCGGTCCAGTCGTTAGAAGACCGGCGCCGCTACCAATACACCACTGGGCTGCGCCGTAGAACAGGATTTATTAATATAAAAAAAACCCAAAGGTTCATTTGTTCACACATCATACACAATATTGAGAAGCTCCTGTTTAGTTTTCTTGAACTCATTCACTGCACTTATATTTTCTATTATTAAATCTGTTTTATCAAAGCTATTATCCCATTTGTTGAACGAAATAGTAATCAAAAACTTGTTCCGTCTTTTAGCGCCAGGTTTATCACGGTCCGTAATTTAAGCGAGCTGATATCAATCACCCACTGACAAAATAACTGGAATTCGCCAGCCTGGCGAATTCTTTGGAATGTAAAAATGAGTTTTATTCCTCAAACATCCCGTGATTCTTCTTTAAGAGATCGCACCTAAATCACGCGAATCATGCTGTCGGGTATACCGACACATAAAAGACAATCTTGAGTTGCGTGTTTTTGTGTCTGTCTGCGAACGTGTACGTACATTTTGGCAAACAAGCACTAGAATGGCAAGCAAATGGCAAAAAAGATACGCAAACCTAACGGATTTGGAAGTACAGGGCCCGTGGCCAGCACCGGTTTGTTAAAACAATTTATGGCCCTGGTACCGTGGTAGTGGGGAGAAAAATGGGAATGAATGGCGTTTCTTTGCGTTTGTTTCCTTCGCCGGAGCGGGTTCGTCCATCGCGATCACCTTCGCGTTTCCGTTCGCGTTCGTTAGTTTGCTCAAGCCAAGCGAATCCTGGGTGCTGGGCATTTGGGTGGCTCGTAATAATCTTTTTATTAAGATAGATGTCGAATTTCGGATTCTTGGCCTGTTGGTGTTTTTTTTTGTTATTGTTTGCTGTCGTTTTGATTCTCCTGTGGCTAGGAGAATCTTTTACGATATGTTCTTTGGCTTGGGTTCTAACCTACAAGCTTCCTGGCAGGTTCGGAAATTCAGGTAAAGCATGGAAATGGTTTGTCGATTTATGGGTGCAACTCTGACTCTATTTAACTCGCTTGGAGTGGTTGGTGTAGTCGTTCCGTCGCGGACCGTGATTTTATGTCGTTCACATCCAACCAGTGCCATTGTGTATGGAATAATATTCAATAATTCCCCACGCTAGGGAGGGAGAGGAATCTCTTAATTAAAGCATAACGATTCACTCCACCGGTCTACCCACCATGAGAGTGAGAGACCCACGAGGCAGTGGTCGGAAATGGGTCGTTTTTCCAGCCTATTCAATCCGTGTCGCTGCCGTCGACCGTAGACTTTACCCCGATTGGCCTATCGGTGGAAGCATCGTTCGTAGTGGTTGGGTGCTAAATGTGGGCTATTATCGAATAATTATAGGTTTATATATCAATCGAGAAGCGTGCTTATTGCCGCATGCTTTGACAATGACCGTTTAGATGTGCGCTAAATCTACCGGTGGTACCGGGTCGATGTGAGTCGTGCACACATTATCCCCGTTTTCCGTCCGCTAAGCTCGCCTTGGCATCATGGCTGCACCGAGGTGTTCGGTGTGAAAGATCTATGAAATATGAGTTTGTGGGTTGGAGGTACAGTGTCGGTGGTGTCGGTGTGGTTGTGGTCGATTTACTATTGTTTATTAACAACAACCACCAAACAATGGACCGTGTCAAGGCAATGGTTGCATGATAGTTGGAGTAACCGGTGGGTTTAATGCCATTTGACGGGCGCTTACGTTAGTTTTATTGCATCCTGGAAACTACGAAGCATTGGGATGGAGACCGGGAAAATGCTTTTGTGTAGCTAAACAAAACCATCCTACAGTGGGTCGGTAATCGATTTGTGCGTTAAGTGGTTCGGTTAATCTATTGGAAAAGCGCGTTCTGTGCTTGGAATTTCTGTGCTTCTGTTGAAAAATTCTGTGCTTGGAATCCATTTTATTGCAATGAATTTAATAGATCGAGGGGCGGTTCGGTGGCATGATGGTATCGGCGTCGGTCTTCACACGAACGGACCGAACCAAAATCCCATCCGGACCAATCTCCCGTATCAAGGACTGACTTTCCGGCTACGTGGTAAACATAAGTCGATACGGCCAGGCCGTTGTAACGAATACAAAAAAAATGTGTTATTATGTTAGGGTTAACCAGAATCAAATCAATTTAGTGTACAAGAATACATAGATGAGTCATTTTGATTATATATTCCAAATAAAAAGAACTTTCCAGAGTTTCGTTCACCATTTTAATGATGTTTTATTCATAACAAACGTTCATGTTATATAGCTAAATAGCATTAAGCATTTGCAACATTAAATATTAACCCATAGGACAATTCAACATTAGTTTGCAGACATTTCCTTCTCCAAACAGTGAAAGGGCACCTTCCCCCACGGGTGAACGCGTACGTCATTGCAATAAATATAATAACAAGAAAAGTTCATCAAAGAGCACTAAAATAACAACAATAAAAACTACAACCGAATGAAGAATAAAAGGATGAAAGCAATTAACAATTTTATGTAACACTGATTGATTATTTAAGTTAGCATTAAATACGCAAATGAATAAATCTTAATTAAAATAAAACACAAGATGATAATTTATATGTTACGACTTTTTTCTATAAACAGATCTTGTAGAATTCCAGAAGATAAATGAAATGGGATAATGAAAATTGCATGAATAAATAGTAGTACATAAAAGAAAGCTCATTTCAAGTAGGTAGTAACCAGCTGCACAAAAAAAAGTAAGAGTTTTCAATTGAATTATTTATCGTAGCTTGCATCTGAAAGTCATGCGAAATGGTCGAAGAACCCTTCTAACCACATGCCAAATGAGAACTGAAACCACACACTTGCAATGCGTTCAACTGAAGCATTACAAGATTTCCGGTCGGTGAGGGCCATACAATCGTACACTAATTCATTCTCATTTAGCCATTCGTACCCAACCCTCAAGGTTGGTCGCCACCCGGGACCGTAGGTATTTTTATTATTAGCTAGACGATCGTATCTTCTGCACCAGCACACTGACAGCAGCTTGTACGTATAGCTTTCGCCTTCTGCTGCGAGGTAGAAGCTTCCGGTTGACGTTTGAGCGTTGCCGATTCACTTTCTCGTGTGGTTCGATTCTAGTCGAGAGCTAAATTTAACCGGTGGGAAATGGGCAAAGCAGTCGTTACTAAGCTTTCCAGTAATAGGTTATGGTTGTGGTGAGGGGGTTTCCACTAATGATGAAGTATGATCTAGGGCAACTCGTAACATCCGGTACAGAGAATAGTCAACCGCTTTCCAAAGGAAAGCGAAGAAGACACTCGTAATACACGTGCCGGCACTTCGGTCCATGCCATAAAACGACCCATATGTACGTACCCGGCTTACGCAGGGAAAATTACAGTTCGTTTACAAAAAGTTGGTGAAGGTTGTCGAGGTGAAAGTGCAATGGGATATTATCGAGGAGTGAACGGCACACAAAACAACTCGCGTTTGAGCTATTTTCACCCCGCCTCGAGGACATTCGATTAGTTCCATCTTTACCCGGCATTGCGCCCGATGAAGGAGAAAGTCGTCCGACCGCTAAATAACGTTTTATAACATTTTATCACGCCATCAAAATTGTTTTCCCCCGCATGGGGAGACCTTTACGGTGGCAGACCAGACCTGCCGAGGGGCGAAGGATGAGACAGCTGTTTTTCTAGCCCGCGTGTGCGTGTGCATTAGTTTCTGTTTATTATTTAAATGTTTTTCTTCTCCAATCCGTCGGTGTTGTTTTTGGGGCGCATATTAATGCTGGGGACTTCAAGCATCAACGGTGTGCCCACGTGCTTGCAGGTTGCGTTTGCGACATTCGGGGAATCCCTGAAGCTCCTATGATTAATTAGCAACTTCTACATTTGCAAAGCCACAGAAAGGTGGAGGTTTTCGTGTTATTGCTGTTTTGTGTTTGTGTTTCACCGAACCGAGGTAAGCATTATCTAGTCAAAATGTTACCAAAACCTTGCTCACTCACTTGCTCAATCTCCGCTCTTGCTCGTTTCCTCCCCGTACTCGCAGGTGATGGTCGATAATGTTTGTCGGTCGTCACATTTTCCCTTCGCGTGGCGTGGTGCACGGTTACCTTTTCTTTTCCTCCGTTTTGCCGCGAAAGTTTCGTTTCGTTCGTGTGCCCGGGGTAATGTTTTGTTGCGGTTCGATTTCGCCGGAAACTGATGACGGATGGAGGCAGTCTTTCGGCGTTAAAGTTCTCTAGCCGAGAGGGAGATTAACAGTACAGGAATGTAATAATTTATTCGTGATTAGTATCGTACAGGAAGTCAGTGTTTTTCCTTAGTTCGTGGCGACAGGAAATGTAGTTAAAGTCAAAATGTACCGATACTCATCGGAAAGTGAAATTTTGTGTAGCGAAGTGTCATGCTGCAGGAATTAGATTGTGGTCAGAAGGGTTAAAAGAAGTTTTCAGGTTGAAGAGAAAGTTTTGAACAAATGTTGTGCGTGTGCAGTCCCAACATTTGGGGTTGGTTGAAATTTAGACGTGAAAATCCCGTGTCTAACATCTGCTTTTATTCATAAAACTTTACCAAACAAATGAACTAGGTTTCAAATCACTTAACATTACGTTAGTGAAACGTAAAAACGTCGCGTAAAAAACACCAAAATAATGTCGCTAATTTCAGGCCAATACCGCGTTGCGTTGCCTTGGCGCCATCGGCTCACAGCTTATGATTTGAACGTGAACATCATCAACAAATCTAATACCGTGTCAGTACCTGATAGTACGTGCCCTCCGTCAAAAACGCATAAGCCGATTATGGTAGGCTGATTCGTTCGCAAGGTCGGATTTACTAGATAGCTTGTACTAGTTTTCCTAGAACAGATCATAAAACTGCATGTCTAACGCAACATCCTTCCGCACTCTTGTATGCCTTCTGCTCCCTGTTTACCTCGTTCTTCACACTCTGATTCTCTCTATCTCCCACTTGTGTACATGTTCCGGTACATTCAGTATGCGATATGCGGATCCCTCAATTTGGGTCACTGTCGGGCAACAAGTCAAACGCAACGCGCCAAGACCTCGAGGAAAGAAAACACAAAAAAAGAGACGCGCAAGTGCTATGCGAGTGTCCCGGAAATACGCCAGGTTATCTAGGAATCCAGACAGACCGAAGTATGACTGGTTCGTTAGCTGGCGCCCGGTTCGGTTCCGGAACCAGCAGGCCTTTATGCGACAGCGTCGCGGACCGATGAAAAATTCAAGCAAAGCTGCGAAACCACTGCAGTGTCGAAATATGTACGTCCGGGATATGGATTCCGTACAATTTCCCCGTACAGCAGCGATAGAAGCAGCTTGTTAGCTAGTGGCAATTGCTACTGAAGGGGGGGTCCTTCACTGCTTGGGTTTTGTCCCTTTTTTCCATACTGCGGTCATCACACGTTGACGTGTTGCGTTGTGATGCCATTTTCATATGTGTTTTTTTGTGGCTCTTACAGATTTTCCTCATGTGCTGAGTGGTTGCGAGTTTGTTCGCTGGAGAAGCTTACTTTATTTAAGAGCAATGCAGTAATGTACGACAAGATAGCAAGCGAGGTTGAACTTTGAATAACTGAACCCTTTCATACGTAAGGCGAACGTAACCCATCGACTGTATACAATGGCGTAGCTCATGTGAAAAAATCGTATAAAAATGTTAAAAATGCTAGGACAACATAGCGCAATATGTGAGAGAAGAATTTCCAACCTGTGCATGATGAAAACGTAGAACTTCTTGCTTACAAATAGATAATTATGAAAAAAAGATTGGAATAGTGGGAAGCAATAAAACAGAACAAAACTATCAAACCATTAAGGAAAATATTTCAAATGTTAGAAATCTAAATATTTAAAAAGTAAAACTATGAAGTATCACAGTGGCAACAACCGGCATTAAATAAAACTGTTTTGATTTGTTCGTAATATTTTTCTATACATCTAGATGTCACCTACAGGATTCTGTCTCAAATCCTTGATTTCAAACTTGTTCCATTTGCTATATATTTTTTCCAGTACTATTAAGCTGAGATTTGTTGTGCAAAATTCACCATCGATCAAATAATCACTTTGGGGTAGAACTTCTAGGAATACAACCTGGCCTGACACCTGACCTGATATAAACCTTTACGTTTTATATTCTTCAAAGCAATAGGCACTAATAGGCACAGCTAAGGCACTTTGGAAAGGATGGAGTGGATTCCTATTCTGGAATGGACTTCTGTCGGTTGTTTACGATATATCTGGACCAGGCCATGTAAACTGAAGGCCTCGACAACTGCGCCAAGTCGCCGCTTGCCGAAGGCTGGTATCGTGGTAAAACCTGCCTGGTAAACAAAATATCAGATTTTTTTTTTTTTTTTTGTTTTCGTTAGAACGGCCTGGCCGTATCGACTTATTTTACCACGTAGCCGGATAGTCAGTCCTTGCTACGGGGGATTGGCCCGGATGGGATTTTGGTCCGGTCCGTTCGTGTGAAGACCGGCGCCGCTACCATCATGTCACCGGGCCGCCCCAAAATATCAGTTGATAAGATCGTAATTTTGGATATCATTCACTGTAGCAAAATAACATTGTTTTATTTAAGTTTGTTTAACTTAAGAATATAACATTGTTTAACCACTAAGCAAAATAAGTTTTAAAGAATATGCTGGGTGGGGTAAGAATTCCTAACTTAGGGTTTCTAAACAGGTTTGCACTGGTTTGGCATTAAAAGGCCGTGTTGTTATGAATCAAAATCATGCCCATGCTTGTATTGCAACTGTTTTTCGTTAATCTCTCTGTTCATTCTAACCAACCGCGTTTAACACTGGAATCCAATGAAGATTACGCTCGATTCTATCGATTTATAATTATAGTGATCTGTACCTACCAGACACATTAATATTTGAATGAGCTCATCATTTGTCTCAATCGGTGAAAAATCTTAACTTTTATTTTCGTTGAAAAGCTTGTGAATACTGAAAAAATTAACGCACAACATGGCTTAGGAATCGATAATTTTTAAATTAATCGAGTTAAAGTAAGAAGTAGAAACGTGAACACAAATTCTGGTGCAACTGAATTACTCGACAGATGTAATATTCATAATTTAAAAAAAAGTATAATTTCCTCTTTGAGTTCCACAACCGGTCTGCATAATTGAGTTGGTTCGCAAGGCCTTCGCCGAAATGTTAAATTGTTCAATTATGCACCGTGAGTCTCCTGCAAAATCAACATCAATTACTCGGTTACATTGGTTGTTTTTATTTTTCGGAGACGGCCAATTTCACCAAGTGAACAAATCAAACTCGAATTGCTAATGAAAACTGACGATGAACTGTTGCCAAGCTGTTTGTCCATCCATTTGCCTAGGTGCAGCCCATGAGAATTGAAATAAAATAACAAACAAACCCGACAGCCGAAAACATCAAAAACTCGAAAAGGACTGTTTGCTTGCCGTTCGCCTAGGTCCGGATGAAAATTTGGCCGTGCAAAAGTTCGTAGAAAAACCGTGATCCACCTAGAATGAAGTGCAAACATCGAGCGTGGACAGTTTGCGGAGAGTTCTTCCTGTTGAAAGTGTGCGTACTGTGTGGCACTTGGCCGATTTCTCTTTGCTACAGTCCTGTCTCGCACCGATACGAGTGGTACAACATTTTCGCATTTCAAAAACAGCTCACAATTAATTACACACAGGAAATGGAGAGTAGGCCCAATTAAATGGCCGTGGCCGTAGGAACGAAGAGACCGGATTCGTTTGAAAATTTGCGATAACAGCGTCGCCTGTCGAGCATTCATTAATTGTTTATTAATGTCAAAGTTATAAAGATGGCAAACACAAACCGGCAGCGTCTGAAACTGAGCAAAAGTTGCAGATCATCTTTGCGTTGGCTTGGGGAAACCATTATATTGCGCAAGGAATAGGCACCGGAAGTACAGGGGATTCGGTTTGTGAAGAGCATATTCCGGTGGAACCTTCGTGGCTGAATGGAAATGACAAATATTATTAGCAATTTTGCAACGGCAGATGATTTGAGGGGGCAACCATTTCAAGCTCGAATAGCGCACTGGCGAAGAATCATTTGGTCGATGTTGATGTTGTTTACTTTCCAGCGCAGTGGAAGCGCGTGGTAAATAAGAATTGCCACTGATGGGAGCGAACACCCGCACGAACGCATTTGTTTCGCCTTCTCTGCCTGTCAGGCTTCTATTTTGTAACGAGTATCGTAAAATTAATAGTAATCGCTTGTCGTTATAAATGAGTTTCCACACGAGACACGGAGGCTCCTGTTGGCATGCGAAACTTTGTTTGCTTGCCAGCAGCAAAGAAACAGGATTCGACACTGCTGGCCCGAATGCCAGTATCACTTGACATCGGAACGTCAAAAATCAAACGGATGTTGTTTGCGAGTGCTGCCGATCCACTCTGACACATTACAGGCTCTCACGTAGCCCGGTCCGGCTGAATATAATCAATCATTGTCCGGCAGCTGATGGTGACGATGGTGTGGATGCTGTTGAGAGTGTACGATTGTGTTACGAGCTTACACACCTAATGCTGAATGTGTTCGGATTGATGATGACACTCTAGAAAATAACAGCATTTTCCAAGAAGCTGTTACAATTCATGATGCTACCGTGTTGAGGTGGCCACTCGGAATGATTGTTTGCGTGAACGTGGCACAACCCGTAAGACCATCATGATGGCATGTGCAAGTAATATGATACTGATAAACGATTTTCGGACATGCTGAATGTTGTGTAAGTTTCACAAGTTCCCAAGCTTTCACATTGTTACAAATTGATTTCTTGTTACAATTGAAACTATGCAATCGTCAACAGCAACAGAAAAAGAAAATTTTCTAAAAGAGCTGTCAGTTTAGATCTCCAAGAATTAGAGCTTATGGGTTATTTTCATTAATCTCGAGCATAAAAAAACTCTGATTAATACTAAAACATTCGACAGAAGTAGATGCGCTCCGTGCAAGGCGGATGGCATTCATTAACAACGCCCGTTGTGACAGGTGCAGGTAAAAAACGTCAACAATTCCTGTGACAAATGTGAAGGAAAGAAAATGTGTGTCACATTTATTTAATTAACATAATTTATGGAAAAAGCATTCGATTTGCCGCTGGAAGGGAGCTAGGGCTGAAAATCCGTTGGGCGGTTGCTGCTGACTCATATGTCCATTAGCCCGCGGGACCCATGTAGTGGTTTACGTCTGGAACGCTTTTGTTCGCTTCATGGTCTGCGAGTTCGTTAATTCATAGCTTTACCGTGACAGGTGAAAAACGTCGACCTTCACACGTGTGTTGGTGCGGTGGTGCGAGCATTGCCTCAGGAAGGGACAATCGTTCTGCAGCGTGAAGAAAATTGAGTGCAGAGCGGTTAGGCTAATGGTCGTGCCGGTGAGCATAGCCACCCGCATAGTGCTTCGCGCTGCAAACAGATGAATATTTTAGCACGGATCAATTATTCCCGGTTCGTCGATCAGAGAGCGGTTTTGTGCAAACTGCTGGGAACGTGTTGGTATCGGCCGAATCGGCACCGACAGTGACCGGGTTGGCCCCATAACTGTTTCAGCCATGTTTTTGTCGTCCGACACGGTAATATCGTGATTAAAAATTAAGGATAATTACGACATTATTTTGCTCACGCTGCACCAACCAACCACGTAGCGGGTGGCCTGTCAATTCAGCGGTGGCCGTGGATGGGAATTAAGGACAGGCACGTGTGGGTTCCGCCAAGTGTGCTGTGCGTGAGGGAGGTAAATGAAGAAGGAACGAAGGGCGGTTCAGCTTCATTCCGGTTTCGGGAAAAGTTATACATTAGGAGGATGTTAAGATGTGCTTTAGACCACCTTAAGCAACAAACTGTAAGAAGTTTTTCAAGAAATTGATTGCATTTGTTCAAAGTTGTGTCAGATTCTGATACCGCAACACCGATATCAAATCCCATTTAGACCTCCCGAAAACTGAAAGTCCTGCTGTACAGGAGTAATAAACATGAAAACAGGAAATGTATGTATGCCAATTTAAAGAGATTTTGAACAGGAATTGAACAGAACGAGACGTCCTTGGTAAAAATTGTCTAAATAAGATGATGAGATGATGAGATAATGAAAAGTTCTTATGCTGTTGACATGTTGATTTTAAATTTCCTTTCGTTAATGAAAATAGAGCAGGGATATAAATACCATTATACATAAATATAAATAAATGCAATTCAAGAAATAATAATGCTATTTTGGTTATATACTATTCATGAATTCAAAGACAATTCATTAGTCGCAAACAAAGATTGATAATACAAAATTGTGTCATTATATCTTAACTTATATCTTTTTTTATAAAAATTGTAATATCATTATCTGTAATAATTAGCAAGGGTGTCTAAAAACTGTAAAGTTGTTACTGGGACACAATTGATGGCCAGATGTTAAAAAAGTTCTAAAGGCAAGATTATCTGTTGCCTACTGTGTTATCTACTCTTTGAAGGTCTGATACATTATAGCTCACGTTAATTACTGCTTTAACCAAATTAAGCTGCTCGGTACTTCAATAAAGTGGATATGGTACTAGTTTGATGGGCACCCTTTGAACGATAGGTGGATTAACATCTACGCTTTCGCCGGCAAAACTAGTGGGCGAGATGTGAAAGCTTTATCGAAAGCTGGACCGGTACCGGATACAGGAAATCGGTGCCACTGTACCTATTAGATCGACCGGTGGGAGAGTGTAAATTCGATTCCAATCGTGAAATGAGACGCTTGAATTGGGCCAACCTATTTGAGAGTTTATTTGGGATCGATTAATAATCGATCGATCTCGGGGATTGCTTTGAGCCGAATCCTGCATGCCCATGCCCACGCACGGCTAAACCCCGTTTCCCGTCTGTTCTAGTGGAAACTCATCCGTTCCATTGTTTTTCCTTGCCTTGTGCCGGAATCTAACCGTATCAGAACGAGCGGGACACAAAACCCGGCCGGAGCGTAAGTAATGTGCTTTCATCTCTAACGAACCTTTCACTATCGAATTTCCGCCCACCACCGGTTGGGTTCGCCTTCTGTTCACTCGGTAAAACCTTCTCAGCGTTACCAGCCAATCGATGGAGCCAATTGATGGCTGTCAAATAGTTGTTCACCGTTTTAAACATTAATGAAGCGGATGGTGCCCGAAAAACTGAGAGTTGAAGGCTTCGCTTCCATGACCCGACCAAAGTCGATCGATCGAACGTGATGATTACATTTCCGGTTGCTAGGCGTGGGCAACAAAAAAAAGGGGGCAGTGGAAACGTGCTGATCACTCGCATGTGTGTGAGAAACATTGGAAAATGTGCTACATGTTCCCTCGAGCTCGAGGTCAGACGACCGACGCATACCATTCTCCCGGACGGATTGATGTAAGCGTAACGGGTTTGCCGATGGGTTCGAGCACGCTTGAAAAATTGGCACGATGGCATATGGGTTACGAGCGCTAGCCTGAAGCCATAGCCGGATTGCTATAGATTCAGTCCATAGCTAAAACCACAGAGCGGCACTGCAGAATATGCTCCGGTACTTCACAATGATCGAGTTCTCTAGGGAGGCTTTACAAACTGTATGGTAAGGAAGAAGCTTCAATGTATTTTTTTTCTCGCCCAATAGTGTCACGGTTTTTAAACATGATATTTCTGAATTTTTAAGCCAAAAGGAAGGACAAAGCTCGGCATGAAACCATTTTTCTGCCTCTCGGGACATCTTGTGCGATTGGAATGCACTAAATCTATTAGCAGATGGAAAAATCTTGGCAAAAGTTATCTTTTTCTTCCGATGCCTTTCCACGGACGGAAATAAAATGGCTAATGTGCGCTCCTAGGTCCCAACAACAACCGCCCCAAGAGGTGTCTAATACCGGCATCGGATTAGCTGATGATGTGCTTCGGCTCTAAATATGGGAGTTTTATTGGACCATTGCCCTGTCAGATTTGCGCATCCAATTGCGTGAACTAATTAAACGGCTCAAATAGCACGACTTTTCGCCCCATCTCACAAAACAATGGAACACCGGTTGCCAGTTAGCCGGTCGGTAAAATCTGATACAGCGACTGATACGGTGGCAATTAAACGAGATATTCCATTTCTTGGGAACCTAATCAATTTTATCAAACCGTCCCTGAGTAGACCGAACCGGAGCAGCTGGTCAGATGATGTTAGCGCTGCCGCTCCATGCTTCCATTCTGTTGTGTCTTGCTAATTAAAAGCATTCGAATCTCAAACATCTTTCCCACGGCGCGACAGCAGACGTCGACCGCAGGAAAAATCTGGTAAAAAGCAGAACTCATAAACGGACTAGCGTATTGGCATGCAAAAACCAGGGGCTGACGATTCGTCGGGAGCACTGGTATCTCTTGAATGAACTCGGCACCAAGCCACAGGAAAATCGCAAGGCCTGAACCCTGGGCTGGGCAAATAAAACCTAGCAGCTAATTTCCCATTTCCTGATTAAATTCATCGTTCTTCCGGATGCTTGTACGGGATATTTGAAGGGGTGTTGGCATGGATACGCATGGAAGTTGGAAGATAAAAGATCTGATGCTCGATCTCCACGGAGTTGAGGCTCGGGGGTGGGTTCGCTCCGCTGGAGCGTTACTTAATGCGATTCACTTTTGATCTTAGAAATTTGTTAAGTGAATCCAGTCGGTTGTCGTTTTTTTTAAGTGACCTTGCCCTGCGGTAAAGGTGGGACCATCGTCGCGAATTCACGCGAAAAGGGCACAACCGGTCATCAATCACTGTGTGTGGGCAGAATTAATCAGATTTACAAATAGACAAGTGTAGCTTCAAAAGGTCATGACATTGAAAGTATGTGCCATTCTCAGTGAATGACTTTAGCCGAAATTTATGTCTATTCCTTATCTGACGTTAAACGATAAAACTATATTGAGTTAGATTTAGTATGCAAAATCATGTGTTCGAGTGACTTTTATCAATGGTATTTTTTCAGATCCCATACAACATAGTGATGTTTTGTACTGAATAATAATAAAACATATTTCGTGGACACGGTAAGTGAGTTAATAAAATGACGCTTCCTCTAAAGGGCAGGTTGTTTAGCAGTACCGTACGTGCTTTTTTTGAGCTAGCCGCAAAATTGAAGTTATAAATTGACTTAAATTTCTTCACTTCCTGAGCATAATTTGGTAGGGCCGGCCACGGTTGGCAATGGTACGAAACCGACCAAGGAACGAAAAATCTAATAAAACCCACACTATGGTCCGAAAATTGGAGACCATGACCGAGGTTTGTAAATAAGCGAAATGGCGCTTGAGCCTGGGTGAAAATAGAAGCCACACTTTCGGTGGAGCCAAACTACCTTAATCTCATTACCGGTGACTTTTCGGGAGTATTGCGGAGGGTTCCGGCTTTCTTTCAGAATTGCTTCGTTTTTTTTGCATCGTTGTTACCATCGGCGATATCAAAGAATTCTTCGAACGAAAATAAAAACAAAAAAAAAAAACAGGTGAACAAAAACTGTCCATGACAAGACTTTTTTGTTTGCTGTTTTTTTGTTTTGCTTTAAGCGTTTTTGCCTGCAGGGCAATGAACGAGAGAAGTAAAAATCCAAAACGAAAGACCAGCTAATCCAAAAGTCACCTTAAAAGTGTCTCCAACGAAACACCCGTAAAAGCCAAAGTATGCCCAAAGAAATGGAAGGTTTTGCCTGACTTTCGATACGTTCCCATGTTCTTGTCCCCAGTCACGTCCTCCACAGGGCCCGGTACAAGTTAATGTGTTTGAAAATGAAGACTGACAGAACGAAACAGCAGCAACAAAAAATCCGGTAATGGCGCCAGAGACCCGTGACGAAACGCGTCCACAGTATGGTTGTAGAACTTTCCAAAACAAAATATATCGTTTTAGTTTGTTTGGAGAAAATCTTAATTTTACACTCACCATAAAGCATAAAAATCGTTGACTAGCGCTACATTAGAAAACAGGATTGCACTCACTGCCGCTGTCTGGTGGTAAACCAATCAATCAAACTTTTATGTTAGCATCATTTTTGTTTTATTTTGTGAGTTTTTTTTTCTGCTTTTATGGTGGAACCATTCGTGGTCAAATTTCATCCCGACAAGGATGAATCCTTATCCCATTTTCCATCAAAATTCTATACCAACCGACTACTGCAACCGAATGTTATGGTTTCAAGGGAAGAGTACTGACGTGATTGTATTTGATGGTTTGTGGAGTGAAATAGTCATGTTACTTGATATTCATTGCTAGGAAACCTGTGGATGAGGTTTGGGAAAATTAAAACCAGCTTTTAGTGGAGTAGCGCGAGAAAATACAATTTCTTTATAAATTTTGTTTTGCTAAACACGTTGAATTTTGTGTATTGCTTTAATACGTTTGCATGAAGTACTCGTTACTCACTTTATTCACTAGTAAGCGAAAAGGATCTAAAAAAATTGTATTTTATTGTAACAGCATTAGAGGCTAATACTTTCTTTTGGATATTTGCAATGTGATCTTTCTACAGCTGCTCATGCCAAAATACTTGCAATAGGTAAAAAGAGTTTGCAAAGCTAACTAAAAGTGTTCTTTAAAGTAAATTGCACTAGTTTTAGGTAAAAAAATATTAAATTGTTATCAATGCACATGAGTATAAATCAATTCGAAATAATGTATAATCATTCGTAAAGAAACTGTTTCTCATTTTTGACATCAATGCGCAGTTTTTAAATGTTGTAACGTAAAATGTTTTCAATAGAATATTGTTTCTAATAAGTTATGTAAATAGTTCCTTGTTATTAGATTTTGAAAAGAAAGAACTATTATTTGTTTTGAAAGAAGTTTCTAGTGATAACAATATGTTGCGATGTCTTGATTTCGGATGATTTTATTGGCAATTCGTGCGATCGCGGAAGTACATAAACATGTACATATTAAATGTAAAACAAAACTGTTGTACAACTTTAATTGCAGTCCTTAAGAACTACATAACTCAATTGATAGTCAAATGTTGAAGAAAAATATTACTTCAATGAGATATTGCAAGCATTCACTGAAGTTTCAGCAACGAAATAATAATCCATCCGGAGATTAGTGGAAATGTAGGTTGGTCTAGCTTTAATATGGATGTTTAATCAGTGAAAAAACAGTTTTTATTTTGCTTGTTTATTTTATTTGCTATTGGCAATACACAACTACTCTACACCATGAAAAAGTCTGTAATTTATATAAAAAATACAAATTGTAGTAAAATGAATAAAAGTCTTGAAGGATGGAAAGATTTTAAACTGAATATTACGAAACATACAATTTTTCTGTAAACAGTTTCCTATAAAGAAAATAACCAGATAGGACACGGCAATCTGAATTTAACATTTCAGGTGACTCTGTATAAATCTGTAAAAAAATATATAAAAAGAACGTCTTTCACAACCCGAATCGTCCACTCACCTCATTCCTTGCTGCTGATTACATTAAACGAGGCGAGGCATGGTGCGCTTAAAGCCGGTCGCACTTCCGGCAACAAAACGCGGCTACGAAACGTTACAGCAAGGTGGGAAGAAAATTTATTATTTGATTGATCATCGTCGCCACCCGTTGATTTAGTGCCCGCGAGTGTAAGCGTCCGTCTCCGTCAGCAAGAAAGCAAAAGCAAACGACCTTCTGCCTTCGCAGCACGCTGTAGCATAGCCAGTGTGCTGCCTGGCCCGGTCCGGCTCCTTCGAGACGAATTAAAATTTTTATATTCAATTTGACGACTCTATTCGTCATTGGTTGTTTGCTTTGGTCGATGCCGCCACGAGCAGCGCACCTGACAAGGACACCACCTGATGAGGAGTCCTGAGTGAGGTAATATTGGTCGATTGACCCGTGCAGAGCAGCCCGTCCTTTCCTGGTGGCAGCATTAACAAGCAATCGACGGTGTCCCGATGTGGCTCACTTATTGAGTGGCTTATTTACGTTTCATTAAAATTGTTACGATTCACCTTTCATTTGCTTGTGCGCTGGAACACCGGAAGGAACGAGTTATGGTCGCCGTGTCTTACGGTGCCTGGTAAAATAAAACTGCAGGATCATTTTCAGAACATTTTCATTCGGAAATTCGCATCTTGCAGTAGGAGCCGCGGACGGGCAGGCCAGGCAGTGAAACGTAACAATATTTATCGATTACTTCTATATTTGTTTGCTTTTGCTGATTGGAGTCGACATTCTCGCGGGACCTATGGGTAAAGTAAACGCTTCGCGCAAACAATCGGACCGGAGGGTTGCATTGCGTCATTGGAGACCGATTTTATCGAGATCGCGAGTCGTTCGAGCGTGCGGTTTTTCTGCTTCCCAACGGTGAAGATGGTAAAGAATGATGCAGGAAACTTCGTTCAAACTAATCATTCGAGGCCATATGCAACGGTAGATCATGGAAGGTTCCGTGCGTACAACAACAACATCAACAAAATCAGAATAGGCCGTTCACCGGAAATGGTCCGTTTCGGAACGTTTAAGTAGATGTAATGAAGTAGAGCCAACGAGTCCGAAAAGGTCGTAAAAACTTAACGACCGACGGGCAGTTAAAAAAGTTTGTCAAACAACCAGCAAATGGAGCACGCTTAATGAGGCGTATCGTTTTCAAATTCAACCGTACACATGCAACGATTTTTCTGCGCTGATGTATGGCTGTTGATTGGTACAATGATTTAGGGCTATTGTTCGGACGTTCGAAACAATTAAGAGCTCTTTTGTAGTATTGTTTACACATTAGCTAACCAGTGCTTAGTAGATGTTGGTGGTTAACAATACTTTAAGACAGCTTTTAAATTATGGACAAATTAAGGGTGAAGTTATTCTCAAAATATTAAAATGCAAGTTTATATATAATAAGCGCCTTTTAACAAAATTTAGATTAAACGTGCTGTATTATGTGCAATATACTGGTTTTATGTCAGGGTGCTCCGAAGTTATTGTTAACAATAGCCATTCAAAAATAAGTTGTGAAAAATATTTAATTAAATTAATTATTGAAATGAAAGTATTCATGACAGTATGCTGCTAATGTTGATTCAATTCGTTTCTTTACTTACTTATGATCACATTGAATTACTTATATTTAGCAATTGAATAAAGGAAAATGAAAGAGATGGTCTTTTCATAACTCAATGCAATCTTTGTGGAATCTTTTTGCAAAATCAAATGCGATTCTCTCTCTCTCTCTCTCTCTCTCTCTCTCTCTCTCTTTCTCCTTCTCTATTTCTCTTTCGCTTCTTGGCGTAACGACCTACTAGGTCATGCTTGCCATTTCTGTCATACTAGACTTAATTGTAACGAGTAGCCGGATAATCAGTCCTTGCCACGGAGATTGGTCTGGATGTGATTTTGGACCGGTTCTGCCAAGTCCAAAACCTCCATGCCCAAGCGCCCCTGACAATTCAACTCCGGCCGCCCTATCAAATTCAATTATTTCGCTAATTAACGAAAGATTACTAAAACCATGTAAATTTTGCTTCGATTTAATTTCGCAAAATCACTTAAAACATTTTTTTTTTCAACTCAAATGGTCATTTTAATTGGTTGAGGGGCAGTGTACAATTTTATGACTTCAAAACAATGTTACCTCGTTTGATCACTGGTTGCAACATTTTTGTTTTCGCCAATTAAAATACATCAATAACAATAGGTTCATGGCATAAAAATGGAACCAACGCTCATTGTTCCAACTCGCTGTTGCGTGTAAAGCATCAACCGTGTGTACCTGACACACTAGGCTTGCTCATGAGCATTGCATAGCACGCAGCGGTGCACCACTTCAAACCCGTGGAATGTGTAACGTTAGGCCCATGGCCGAGAATGGGTACCGGTTACCTTTTCCGATCATGTTCGCCTGACCCTGTCATCATGGGGTTTTATTTTTTGTTTGCTTTCAAATACCATCCACGGTTCCATCCGAAGAGGGTAAAACAAGAAAGAAGTAGAAAGAAAACCGCTCTTTTGCGTGATCTCGTTTGGTGTGCATAAACCCGGCGGTTGCTCATTTCGTTGTTTCTTTGCGGTCAGCATTCCCGAACAATGGACTGCTCGGGGTTTTTTGTATCGTTAAATGGAAGCGCCAAAAAAAGGGACTCGCATTCACTGTTCAGCGTAAAAAAAGTAAAATAAAATTACAATCACAAAAACAGGACATGAGCGAAAATAGTGAACCCGAACCGGAACGGACCGGAACTGGTCGCCAACATCATCCATTCGGGGTCCGTCCGGTGCGTTACAGTGACAATGAGCGCGACGGGGCCTTTTGTGGGCAATGAGTGTCAACAGCAGAGTAGAAACCGCGCGCTAGACGATTCGGTTGCTGACGGTGCCACTTTTTATCATTTTCCGGGCCCGGAATTCTACCAAGCCAGAGCGGCAGAATCCGAAAGGTGGAAAGGTGTGCCAACCGAACCAGTAGGCACGTTCTAGCGAGCGCAGAGAGCGTGCTGAAGAGAGCATCAATTATTTAGATTTATGAGCACCGTGGTTATAAAAAAGGGGGGATTTATTTGTTATAAAACTGTTTTGAATATTTCAGCAGGATTTACACCACGCCAAGACGCCCCGTGAAGACGTCAACGCGTCCGTACAGGTACAGGATGATTTGTTCGTGGAAGGTATTTTTCTTGTTTGGTTTTAATCCACGGACGGTTGCATTGTCCAGCTGACCGGCAAATCTGGGAAGGTTACGCAGAGCTTGGTGAGAGCTTCATCCAATCTTGCCTCACGTGTACAACACAATGGTTCATAACCTTCACATTAGTAGGAACGAATCCACATTACCCATATCGATGTCGATCGTTGGTTTTCATTCCCGGAGCAACCCGTGTACGTGCGGTAAAGGTGCTTTATTTGCTGGGGCTATGAATACAAAAATTAATTACATGATTAAATATGTATCGTCATAACTTGCACACCTCAACCGCAATGGCCGACCGAGATGATAAAGGACAGGGCTCGTAAACGTGAACCACCCTTGCTGGCACGAGCAAGGCTCAAAACTGTTGTCACACGCACTTGCAGCCGACGCTTGCGGCCCGACATGGAACCGCGTGACACTTGTGCTCCACTTCCGGTTGGTCCGAAGCGGGAGGGTGCGGCAGAGACCTGTGCGGTTAAGCTGTTTTTTGGGGGAAATAAAATTTTATACCTCTTAAGCAGATTAACTACCGTTTACGGGTGAGCTCGTGCCGTTACGTCTGCTGTAGGAGACGTAGTATATATATCGACGATGTCGTACGTGCTCGAACATCTCGGACAAGGCAAAGGCTGTCTGCTATCGATTATGGATGGTACGTTTGCACCATGTTGTTTAATAATGAGACTGTTTAACAATGTTTGCTATTAAAATGATCTGTAATATTTGAAAATTGCATTACAACTCACCGAATTCTAAATGTGCTCGACGAAAGATGCTAAGGCTTATTTTTTTTAAAGGAAAAACGAGTGAAAAATGTCTGCCAGGTTTGTTAAAAATTAAAGAAGCGACAATTTAACTGAACAGCATAATATCAAGCAAAAGCTGAAGCACACACATCAAGTTACGCAAAAAATATCGGTAATACACAAAGTTGTCAACAAAACAAAACAAACAAAGATTTCGATCATTGCCAGAATAGGCCAGAGTTTTGAGTACAAAGCATTTGTTTTAAAACAGTTCCTAAACTAGTCGTTCAATAAACACCCGGTGAAAATTCAAATCTCCGCACTCTTTGTTTGAAATTGTTTGAAATAGTACTTAAATGCACCAGTCTGATTCATTTTTCATTTGTATTTGAGTCATTTAACAATTTAATATCCATTTTTACTTGTCAGCGATTTAATGTCAATTGTGCAGATAACTGCTCATAATCGCAGTCAATTAACTGAAACTGCATGCGTGGAATGTGTATGATGGATTGGTATGTTAATAGTTTCGTTTTTTTATTGCAATAAAAACAGATAAACTATCATACTGTTCCACCATACATATTCCAACAAAAATGTTTATTGAAATCAAAACCAAAACATTCTTGAACCAACCACACTGCGACCGCACACTGTGCTGGTTTGTAATTAATAGCCAACACCAACCTCGGACTACCCCGCCTACTGCATCGTGGTTCACTGAGGGAAGAAATATGAAGTAACAAGCGTACGAAGACGAAAACCACATACCGATGGCATTTTGATAAATAATTGATGAGCAGGGCTACCTGCAACGGATGCCATCGCACCTGCCAGCCACATGTACCGGGACCGGGACCAATCTTAATGAGCCGTGCCGGGGCTTTGTTGAAAAGGGTTTGTTTATGTGTCAACTCGAACACACCCTTTGCCGATTGTTGTTCCTTCCGGAGCGATGGTCGTCAGGGCGCTGGAAGGAGAGGGTGCAGTTGACTGGGGAATGGCTGATTGCGAATTTTTGATCAACTGTCATCCTTCATGAAGTCTGCCACACAGGCTTGTGTTTATTTTTGAACAAGTGTAAAAAAACAAACAGGAGCTGACATGGAAGGCGACATGAGGGTGGCGTTTAAATTGTATTGTAATGTTTAATTAAAAAAAGGTAGGATTCAGTGATGGGCAAATGTGACGTTATTACGTTTGTTCAGAAGCATGTGTTCATTTGTAATTTCATTTTAGGCATTTAAAATTCAGGAACTGCACACAATCTCAGATCCAATGCAGAACGAATGAATGAATCGTAGAAACAATATTAAATATAACAATATAACCGTACATATGCAATAAATTCCTGGAGAATGTCCTCCACGTAAAGTTTCCGATACTTTTGAAGCACGATTAACACATGTTTCAAGTTAACTCATTAGACACCGTGTGCCGAGGTGGGTACGTTCGATCCGCTTCAGATGATTAGCCGATTTCCGTACGGAGCAAAAGCACGTTCCGGAAATAGGTAGCGTTCGTGCTTGAGCATGATTTGCAAACTCGGACCAATCATGCCGTAGGACAGGGGAAATCAACGAACCCTTTGCCGAAAGAGTTCTGTAAACCAGTAGCATGGAAACGGATGAATATTTGGTGTGCGCTACCAAAACTCCACGAATGCAATCCATTGTATCATCTTTAACCTGTACACGTATTGAGCTTTTTTCTCTCGCCATGGTTAGGATTCGCCGCTTGGATTATTATCGATTAGTCGGCGTTCATTTTTTTGTGATCGGAATAGAGTTACGGTTCATTTAGATATGTTAGAGCAAATCGTACGAATTGGAGGAAAAGATAAAAATGCCATTTTGTAGAATAATAAATACGTAAAGAAGAATATGAAAAGCAAACTTTACTGTTCAATTGCATATATTATCGTTTTTATCTGATATTACCTATTGGCATGATTCTGATCTATGCGTTATTTTCAAGATAATAAAAATGGATCACAAATTAAGGAGGAAAATATTATGAATTTCCGATATAGGTAATCCGATATAGGTACGTAAAAAATATATTTAAATAGCCATAAATTCATGAATTAGTTTGTCATTGTTGCCATTTGTACTCTTTCCGATTTATGAATCTCAATGAATGTTCTTAAATGTTTGATAATCTTAGTTGAATCTGAATCTCGAGAGTACTTGGAGTTAAATATATTTTGTTGGCTTTCTTTTGCTGCAGAAA
The DNA here is from genome assembly GCF_943734725.1 of Anopheles marshallii. NCBI lineage: Eukaryota > Metazoa > Arthropoda > Insecta > Diptera > Culicidae > Anopheles > Anopheles marshallii. The sequence continues at coordinate 39,915,326 of NC_071326.1, read as the reverse complement.
CTTTAAAGACTGATTATAATTGAAGGTTCTTTGAATTTTTCAATTTTCAAGATTGAAAAGACAATTTTACAGAAATTCGTGAACCTTTCGTGAGTTAACGTACGATTGCCTCTTTGCAGAATAATAATATGCTAGAATTATTCTTCTTGAAAGATTAATTAAATATTGTATATTAATGCAGATACGTGCCATAATCAAATCTCACTAATATGTAAATAATGCGTAATGAAAGAATTTCTTCCCGTTTTTTACATTCAGCAACTCTTTAGTTAACCTGTTGCTGGTGTTTGATGCATTAATTATTCAACGTTAGCTGTTGTTGGTGTTACGATCACCAAGTGTACTATTTCGCACGGAAACTTTTACTAATTAATATGCCTCCATTAGCTGTGGCATCGTTAGCGTAACGATAATTTCATGATGTAGATCCCGGTACCACTTCTAAACCGGTGTGCGACGGTAACATACTATGAAGGGTCATGGCGGCTTGGTATTACTCCACGCTTTTGCCCATTATAATCGTAGTGCACTGAGGTACCGCGGGAGAAGGATTGCATTGTGTTTCTATTCGTCTCGACGGTTCATATCGGACGGCACTCTACGGCAACCGTGGAGACATTCCAAGCGACCTGCTCCCAGGTCGATCATAAATGTGTCTCGGGCGTGAAAAGAACTTCCCGTGCCGGGGTGATGCTGTTCGCTAACAAAAGAGATTCACATGGTAGGTGCTTGGGGTGACATTTCGAGTGTATCGCATTCGTTTTACTTCGGCTGCCATTCTCGTCCAGACCAGTTCCACTTAACAGCCCTTGAGAGGGAGGATCTCTTTTAATCTACCACCAGCCCTAAACCTAATGATGAGCCGGACCATAACAGTTCGTGCGGCAGTACGGTCGCACGCGTTTACGAGTGCAATATACTTACCGTGCTAAATGATGATATATTTTAACAGCGTTTTTATTTATTTGCCCCTCCGGTTGGCTCTCTTCATTTTCATTTCAGATGCCAGACGTGGCGACGAGTGACGCCTGTTAAAAACCGAGAGCTGGAGAAATTAATTTCACACTCACCAGGCCTGCTCATTCTCACATCTACCCCGAACGACAGTCAGACAATTTCCGCCGGCAAACAGCGGTATCGGTAAAGCTGGGCAGAGCAAAAAAAAAAGGGCAAAACGGAAGAGAACTGTGCACTACTGATCGAAAGACTAAAGAAAAAGCAAAAACAAACAAACGCAATCTCCAAGGATAACGCCTTTCACGACGTCGGCGACAAGCACGACGCACAAACAGTAACGAAAACATATCATCATGTTAGTGACATTGCTGAGAATTTTCCTCATCGTTTCCATTCTCGGTAAGTAAACAAGCTAAGCTTTTTTTCCCCCCACAGGATCGTTCTCTGCAAGGGAAGCGTAACATTTTGCACTCGTTAGAGGGTGGGATAAGGGAATAAAAGCGTAAGTCATTCGCCTTGTCGGATGATTTGAAGGATATGTGGCCATCAAACCTTCAGCGGTTCCGAACGTTAAAGATGGACACGGACGGTGTGAAACGGAAGGAAACCATTTGTGGATACGGAGGATAGATGCAATCGCTTCCATGACCTTGAGCGGACATGTAACGGTTGCTATATGCTGCTTTCGTACGACTTCAAACTGGTTTATGGTGAAAGTTTTGCTATAAAGCTAAAGGCTTGATATGCGCAAGCATGGATTTCCTATACAATATAAAGCTTGATTGTACAAGCTTGTATGAGAGCGAGATTTTTGCCAAATTGCGTGCAATGCAATGGTACGAACAAAATGGGCATTCGCCGCGGTAAAAGCTCTGTGAAATGCGCATGCGAAAAACTTGTTCGAACAATGTAAGCTGCTTCGTTGTCTGAAGCTTTTTCGGAAAGGTTTTCTGGAGGAAAACTTTTTGCTTAGAAAATGCTCGATGCTTCACAAACAAGTTAGGTTATATATTTTTGTGCCTTTCGTGAAGCTTTGATTGTGAAAGCAAAGTAGTTGGTTGTGTATAAAATGCATGCTAGATTTCAAACTGACAAAACTTATTGATTAGTTGTGTACTTTGCTTACTCAATGGGTATGTTAAAATTATGTTACTGATTAATTATTCTACTGTTAAGTATTAATTATGAAATCATCCTTTATTAAACATAGTTTAAAAAAAATATTGATACTGTACATTACTATTTTTTCTATTTAAGAAGGATTATTTCGGGTCAGACTATATTGCTTAAACATTTTCTATGAATTGAAATAACTCAATGGTTTTTTCATTTTTTTTTTGTTGGATCGGTTTGGCTGTATTGACTTATTTTACCACGTGGCCGTTTAGTCAGTTCTTGCTTTTGGGGATTGGTCCGAATGAGATTTTGTTTCGGTCCCTTCATGTGAAGACCGGCGCCGCTACCATCATAGCCCCAGCCCGGCCCAATGGTTTTCTTATTTACTTGATAAATTGATGATTTCATTGATATTCTTTGAGTTTAGAGTATTATTTGTTAACCACATTTTCGTTCATACCGAAAAGGAGACGCCTGGTCGTTTTCAACATTTTTTTGTATAATGGAGACGCGTGGTCTTCAATAACGATCATTTCCACATTTAAAACAAAAAGAAATCGATAAAACGATATAAGAATTGTTGCGAAAATATATGAAATGGTTATCTAGATCTTTATGAATCAACCACAGGGTGGACAAGCCCAAGTGCACAAGAAGCCAGTCCTAATTCACCAACAAGTGTTGCATAAGAGGCAAAATTAAAACTTTGTGTTTTTGTCATAATTTCAATTCTAATTTAATAAAAAAAATATATGAATGTATTGCACACATCTGCAGATTCATATTGCTTAATGCCTCAAGAATGTGAGAGTTTTTTTTATTCAAGAGGAACAGCCAAGCCGTATTGCTGATATAAGCGTTTGCTTGAAAAAAACAAATAAACGATTTTTACCGAACAAGATGGCACAACCTTTAACATAGTTAAATAAAGTTTGGTCACATTTTTTATCTTCGAGCTTACCCGAAACCCAGAAATGAAAAAGAAATCAGCATAACAATACATTACACTCAATTTAACAACAGGCCCAACTGTATCACTTTTGTGCTACAGAATGTGTCGCTTGGCTCCGTGTGGTGAGTGTGCGGGAATGGAATGGCATGCAAACTCCGATGAGCTACGACAACACACCTTTCCGATGTTTATTTCGTCTACCGGTCTCTGCACCGACCGTACCGAGCAAGGTAGTGTAGCAGCAATGAATAATTGTTCACGTTTTAAAACATCGCGTTCACCGCCAGTCACCGGGCGGCTGTGTACGCCGTGACGCCATTACAGGTTGTTTCCGGTGTACCGCCACAAACGGTCTTACATCCGATGAAACGAACAATCCTTACGACGTTCCGTTCCAACCGCTGTCCAGCAGTAAGGCGGCCAGTGGCAGTTAGATGCCAAGAGCGGCAAAACTTCCACTGACTACAGTGGTTTTGCAAATGTAAATGTGTGTGATTAAATTATAATTAGCCTTTTGTGCAGCGGTGGCTACACACGGTGCCTCCTCCTCCCTGGCCGTGACGGTTCGTATATGGTAGGTGACCTCCCCCGGAACGGGCAATGATTTACTTACCCCTGATCAACGATTTTTAATGGAGCTCCATATTTGCATGCTGCGACGTTCGCCACGCTCGAACAGGAACACCCCAAGCGAATATGGTTCTCATATTTCTGTGTCCCTTTTTTCGGTTGTTCAACATGCTACGGAAAACATGACAACTCACTCCGTTTGGCTGCAGTTAAAACGTGTGTTTGAATGGGTGAAACGACATTTGCGTGAAAAGTTTCTTTAGTTCTCGTTGGTTATGTGATTGCCGATTCTATGCCTTACTGTTTTGCAGTTTCTGTTGTTTTTTTGGGGTGGAAGTTACAAGACGAGAGTTGTAAAGTAAATATTCAAAACCATTTTTCTACACAGCTAAACCATATGCCTTTCCTTTTGTTGGTCCATTTTCTTTCATACACTTCATTCACATTAATTCTGGGATAACTCCATCCGAATGCGTTCACTCCAGCTATGTTTAGGTGGCTGATGGATATTTCTAGAACCATTCATCCCTCTTCTTCTCTCTCTTTTCTTTCGTTTTCTCTGACCACTATTTCGAACCATTTACGATCATCAATGTGGAACGATTTCATTATTTTCGTCTCAATTGATTGATAATCAGCATATTATGTATGGCAACTGTCCTCCGGATTTGTGCAACCGATTCCATTCTATTCTTTCCATTCGGGGGTTTCCGCTCACTGCATGCCAACCGATTGTGTACGATTCTCTCCCTTTTCCCGGGCGCACAGGGGTCTCCTGGTGCAATTCAAAATTAAGATTTTTTTTTGCTTCGCTCTCTCTCTCTCCTCTGCATCGATCGACCTTTATGATGCTTTTACAAAACCTTTGCTGGAAGGATAAAATGGCATCGGGCTAGATTAGTTCGAATTAGTGCAGCGAAATGAGCATCGATTGCTTCAGGCTAGCATCAGTATCGGTTTCCGTCGCCGATGGTTCGGTGTCCTTGTGGGTAGCCATAGCGTGCTTGCTTGGAACGTTCATTCGTCCTGTTCCATTCCGTATGTGCCAACTAATCGATAGATGATCCATTATTTAAAGACGGCTCCTGGAATAGCTCACCTGATTGTTTTACCGGAAGTTCGGTCGATGTGGTTGAGAAGTGACCGAGGGCGCTTTTTGTTTGAAGTCTGCTAAACGGTAAGAGCATACTTAAAATATACGGTTGTGAGTTTAGTTCAGTCGGAATTGAATTAATGTACTTCATGTGAATGGGAATTTATTGCTAGGACACTATCACATTTAAAATATTAGTTTGTATTATCACGTCCTTTGTGCCAATATTTGAGAAACGGTCAATCCGAGTTTTGATTGAATAAAGTATTAAACATTTTTCAACGAAGAAGAAAAAGGCGTTTAAATTTCTTGAAGCAACATTGCTGCAATCGTAATCCACCACTCCGGTTGGTTGGTAGCTATCAAACTCCCACAGACAACCGTACTGACATTGACACTCACACTGTGCTGCAGAGAGCCCCACGAAGCGCGACACTACACTACGATCGTTGCAGCTTAGTGAGGATAAAGTCAACTTTACGATTGCCTCACGGGATTTGTAGCAAACGAACTGAAAATTCTCCGAAGCCGACCTGTCACTCCCGGGTCCAAGCAACGGATTACGAGCATTTCATCAGTCCACGATTCAAGCGGTCAAGCAGCAAGTTTTTGTTTTATTGTTTACGTAGGCTTAAACAGGTAGCACGTTAATTGGCCACAGTTGTAAACCCGGTACGCTCCGGGTGAGACAACGACAAGACACTTCATTTTTGCCAACATGAACCATCCATTACTTGCCGCCATTCCTTTTTATCAGCGAAAGCTAGCGCTAAGCTGGGAATTATCATTATCCCTGTGTCAGTATTTTCGACGATACTGGTCATTTTAGTTAGCCGAAGGAATTCTTTATCTCACCTCCGACAGCTACCGGCCGGTACGTTAAAGTGAAAGATTTAACTGCAATCGCTAGATGGTTACAAACGAACGACGTAAGCTATTTTTCTGGATTCAGATAGCATGGGCAGATGACGAATTCATTATTTTAAGTTTGCTCATAATCTCGGCTTACAGACAGGATGGCGTTTATCAGATAAAAAGTTGTCATAATGTCAAAGTTGTCATTTAGTATGGTTATACAACAAGTTTCGTTTTGAATTTATAAATTTGTATACTTTATATTTAATGAGTTTAACAATAAAAGCTAATACAATTACAAACGATTGGCCGGTCGAAGGAGAGGAGAGGGTCCTAAGGGAACCTTCAATTGGACAGCAATCGATAGACACTTGCAATCTTTGATAATAAAAATCGGTTCCTGTTTTTTCCTTCCTAGTTAGCAATATATATTTCTTATTTGTAGCTGCATAATGAGATACGGTAGTGACTTCTTTGAAATTGTAGGAATTCGGTTGCTAGGGGCTAATTAGAGGTACAGCTTGACCAATTACTTTGTGATGTAATGTCACATGACTTTGTATTTGTTACTATTTACAACTGTTTATTACAAAGGCGGTAATTGTCAATTGAATATAATAAAGTTGTTATCTTGTTCACGTGTTCCAATTCCTATTAAGTTATCATGTTGCCAAGAATATTGTTTAAAAATACAACGCGCAAAGGAAATCATTCCCTTTATAAATTGAACAATCTTTTGAAAATGGAAATATAATATAGAATCGTTGCTTCACACATTATTCTTCCGATTCATCCTCCTATTACAGCTAATGGTTCTGTTTTACATAAAATCATTCGTTGATCATAAATTTCCTCACATCGGTCCCAATGGATTCTATTACTTATCTAAACTTGATCGCGATTATAGTAAAGGAGAGTTGCTCAAATGAGTCTTCTTGTATCCCAGTGCAAACTTCATCATGATGGCCAACGAATGTCCCTTCGTAGTGGTACATCAGGTGAGGTAGGCACAGATTCCCACCAGTTCTACTTTCACAAATGTTAAACGATGATTTTTGTGTGCGTGTTGTCAATGAAATAAGAAAGATGACACTTTCCCAATCATTTCTGTTTATCTTCTGCACTACCACCAAGGAAAAAAAAACTTTCCACATACATTGAGCCCGGATCTTCACACACCAATGTTTAAAGTGCTGATTCTTTCTTCAACAACAAGCTAACGGATTACATGCATAAAAATCCCATCAAAATAGATTTTAAATTCTTCCGAACTTTCAAACTTTTCCTCCGCAACGAGCTTGCGGATGGATGTAGGTTGGTGCCGGGAAACGGGTCAAACTGTTGAAACTCGAACGACATGGCAACGAATTCTTCATGTCGCGCGATAAGAGCAATGCTGTATTTCCACAAACAACTTTCGAGCATCTTACCCAGCGAACTCTCCAGAACGAGTTAAGATTTATGGTAAGTTTCAGTGTCACCCTACTTTTGGGTCCTGGTGCACTAGCTCTGCTACACGAGCAGTGCATGTGTTTATGTATTGCCATCGTACACCGTACACCGATGTCGCATGTCCCTGGAATAGCTTATTTTCCTTCCCGTGCACTCCCTACAAAAGCACGCGACATTTAACAACTTGTCTCGCCTTCAAATAATCCACGCGTTCGATGTATTGGTGTGTGTATGTGAGGGTTGGAAAAGAAATTCTAAGACTAGTTTTACTTACCATCGGGAGCCAAACATAGCTAGCGTTGAGCTGGGAGTGTGAGAAAAAGTTACATCACTCCTAAGTGACCGTGGTTTGGGGCAGGTTATGAAGCAAAGGCCCCCCGTGTACGATGAGACAAAGAAAGAAAAAGTTTGTACTGAATGAAACGAGGAATGTAAGAGAAAAAGAAGCATGACAAGGGGCATGAACCATTTGGACACCGTCAACCATCCGTCAGGCACAACGTACCCCCTCCAGGTGCCCGTCGACCTTCGTCCCATTCGTGTCCTTGTAAAAAGCGGGACCAACGGTACTACAGGCGTCTTTTCTTAAGCTAATATCATTCTTTTTGTTTTCGTGGGCAAAAGCCGGGTGTAACGCAAATGCATAAATTTTCGCTCCGCACGCAACCTGCAACACTGTGTGCAGTCTCTGCAAGTGTGTGACGATTTTCGTTGTAATACCGACGGTGGTAAGCGTCTCGAGGACCTTTGCCACCGGCCACAGGGTAGCTAATGGAGAGCGATATGAATTGTTAGTCGCGGAGCTGGTGAGATATTTTTCGAGACGCCTTGGGACGCTTATGAGGGGTGGTGGTATGGCGCCCGATTGAGGTGTGGAACTGGGAACGAAACCGTGCCCAAGAGCATTCGCTTCGTCCAAAATGATCTAGAAAACTTGACTAATGAAGTTTTATGATTGGGATGGGATGGGGGATGGGATGGGAGTGTTGTTATATTTTCATAGCTGAAATGTGTGGTATGTATTTGTATTTCGTAATTTTATGTTAAAATTTGCTGTTGCTGTGGTTGAATTAGTTATGTTCATCAAATTATTTTATCAATTTCACTACTATTTTATGTATTTGGGAGTAATGCTGTCAAGAATATTGAATTTATTCTGGCTGGATCGAATCATTGTCAAAGTGACCTTTGAATTTTATTAACATTTCAAATCATGCAGTTTCAGCAAATTTTCAATCAAATCCATCCAAGAATTTCAAATCAATGCATAAATGCATAAAAACCTTTGACGAGGTTACAACAAAAGGATTAAACTCATCCCCGTGCAGAGACGCATATGTTTAATGTTGAGATACGTGTTCCTTAAAACAACTTTATGCAAACCGTTGCCTAACATTATTCCAAGACTGTTTGCTTGGATTTTGAAAATCACACTTAAATGTTAACAGGTTGCGTGATTCAGGGATTTGTTATGTTATGTTTTTTTTTAATTCGATGTTTTGTTTATAACTTTTTGTTTAAGACCTGTTATTTTAACAATCGAGCATGCCCGGGATAAGACAAATTGCAGAGAGTAAATGCCTTGTACCATACACTCTAATACACTCAACATTGTAATACACTCAATGCTCAATACAAGCGGTGCTGATAATACGGTAAAAGACGTGATATTAGAAATTAAAAAAATACTATCATTTCAATAATTGTGTTCATTATTGATAGTTGATTTAAAAAATGTGGAAAATTTAATATTTTGTTGGATTCTGTCTTATTGTCTTATCGCTTTGTTGTCTACGTCACTTACGTTAAGTGTTTTACAATTTGCATAAGGCATGTTTTTTTTTGTGTAATTTGCCTTATTTCGACAAATAACTTAAGAATTACATCTAAAAATTCTACGAACACGCACAATTATATCGAGTTTTATTTAAAATTAAAAAATGTTTTTTTTGGATCGTCGCGCCGATGCCAATATTACCAGTTAATAAAAGCTCTTAAACTATCATTCTTCATCTCAATTAGCTAGAATATGTTTACGAACTCTACCTAGACAGTCAACCTTTCAGGTAATGATCGATGGGGTCAAGTTTTGTTTTATCGCACATTTTTACTTTTCGCCCCATTTCGTATGCCTTTTACCACCCGAATCTTTATCGAATTTTTCTTTCATCCACCGTCAACTCGCCGCCTCCCGACCTACCTGGCTAAAAGGTAATAAATCCCATTCAAGAATATTTAGCAGTGTAATTGTCGTGACCGTTTTAGTACAGCACCGAAACCCGGCACGCTCGGGAGTAATGGGCCGCAGTGTTAGCCTTTTGAAGAAAAACATCCGGTTGTCTCGCTCTTCGCACGCAAAAGCTTCCATTCCCCAGCCGTGACTGTGGGGAAAAACTTGAAACCGAACGAAGCGTTCGGTATTCGATTCGGTAAAAGCTCCAGAAAAAAGCTCCAACACTTCGTGCCACGGTCGGTCGACGTTCGGGAAATTGTTTTGATTTCCCGTTGTGGCGTTCTACCTTCCGTGCGCGCTGCCTGCCGGGAACCGAACCGTCGTACAAACGCCCGGCCCAAAGCCCTCCAAGGCAAACACAACCGATACCCGAACGTTTGTTTTGGTGCGATCGAGAACCGACGGGACGCGGAACCCGGACTGTCAGTGTGTGCGTGCGTGTACAGCAATAGAAGGTAGCAATGCCTCCCGAAGGAACGAGCCCGGTACCACGTAATCCAACGGCCGTCGGTTTGGAGTCAGTTGCGAAAGGACCGTTCTAAGTGACGTGAGCCAGAAAAAAGTGCCAGTCCGTTCTGCCGTTCTGTAGCGTGTGCGTGGTAAAGGTTTTTTGCAAATTGCTTCGGCCACCATTTTATCCCACTCGGTACCTCGCCACAGCTCTTCAGCCCACTGAAATCTACCTCAGCACCTGGAATCAACATTCGCCGAGGGTGCATTTCACAATGGCGATGCATCACACCACGGAGGGGATGGGAAAGTGCAAGTGCAGTGTGTTCGTGCATTGGGGCCAGGTTTTCGCTTGGCTGAAATGGAATCCGTTGCCAAGTGGATCGTACGTGCAGTTTGCGATATAATTACTATACAAGCCGAACCGCAGTGAAGCAAATGGTGATGGAAGATGGGGGTTCTGAGCGATTCTTACCGTACGAGCGATACACAAGCAAATAATGTGTACGATATTTGCTTTGCATAATACGATAATAATGTGTACGATATTTGCTTTGCAACGAATGATTTTCCGCGGTGTGAATTATTGCAATGGATAGTGTCGTGAAACTAGAGGGGGGGAAATATATATTAACGTAATGAAATTAACCACATAGAATTAAGTAGTAGCGAAAGGGGAAAAAAGGAAAGTTACTAAGGAACTAATGATGCCATTTGTTACCAATTAAACCTCCAATTATCAATAGACGACGTGATATTCTGACAAAGTATCAGAGGCAAAAAAAGGCCCAGCTACAACTTTACTACCAAAACGTTCTTTTGCCGAATTCTTTCGTTGTTGCTCTTATACTACGAGGGCAACATACAAAACGAAAAGTAGAACGTCACGAAGGTCTAAAGCCAAGCCGACCCTCTCCCTCTCGTGTACATTAAACCCATAAAAAATGAAACTCCCGATGACTCACATACATACGAATACACCGCTCAGTTTGGTGTGGTTCGAGTACGGTTTTGCGTGCCGATGTAGACCTGCGTGGGCACTACGAAGTCGTCGTGATATGCCTTTCCGCACGCAAAACTCCTTCTCCACAACATCCCAAACAGCAGCGGGATAGAAGGCAATGAGCTCGAAATACGAAATGGCAATCCCTCGAGCGCAAACTATCCTCAAAATGCCACCTCGTGGAGTGACACCTTCGACGAATGTTTGATGTACCTTCAGCAGTCCTGGAAATGCATTTGCTCTCTCCTTAGGGACGCAATAATGATTGAGTTGTCCTTCTGTTCGCAGTAATGCAATTTCATACCACTGCATGCAGGCGAGTGTGTGTGTGTGTCTGTCTTAGCCAGAACACGGCCAGAGTGTGAAGAATAAATAACTCAACGCACTTTCCCCACCAACTTCGTGATGGGAGGAATTTTAATTGCATTCTTGAGGGATTGCATCGGCACGGGATTAGATCGATACCGAGCGTGATGTGATCGTGTGACGCTCGCATCAGCCTGATGCCATGAAACCAGTGCGCGAATGTATCTCGCACCACAGCAGCAAGGTTGGGACAGGAATTCGCGTTTGCGTTCGTTTGTAACGCCACCCTGGTACCGGGGCGTTAGCGTTTTTGGGGGCCGCCTCGTCCAAGGACGTACGCTTACAGGTATGTACGCAAAGCGTGCAGCCTTTGCCCTGCGGCACCAGAGGCGGGTGTTTCGTGCTCGTCGAAGATAATTAGTTTATTATTCTAATTTGAACTTTTCGGGCTGTTCGCCAAACAGGCGACGCGGAACTGTGCTGCCAGCAGAAGTAAATAAGGCAACACAGAAAATGAAGGCCATGCCGTGTCGTGTTTTGGGGAAAGATTATTTAAAGACTGGCTAGTTTATTTTTTCGTTTCTATTTTCGCGCTTCGCACAACATCGCATCAGCAAGCGCATCAGAAATCATGGAAATTAAGTTAAAAAGAGCGCACTTTTAAGGAGAAGTGCGAAAAACTTTCCTGTCGCCTTGTCGACCGGCACGTGAAGCAGCGCACAACGCCGAAAACAAGGAAATGATTTTCTGTTTTTCGAAAAATTTCCCTCATTAAATCACCGTCATCTAGTTTGTGATGTACTGGGTCTGTGCTGCCATTTCGTGTGTTTTCTTTCTTTCTTCCTGGTCACTGGTTCCGTCGCCCGGAAACTAATTGAGTGTCAACGAGAGAGCCGTGTGTTGCACAGTGTCGAGTCAACGATCAAACGACATTCGCGTTTCATGCTTTTCTGTTGCCTGTTCTCAAAAAAGTTCCACACTAGCCCTGCGATACGATGCGAGCGCGACCGGTTCGATGGTTAACTCATTTTTGATTTACGTCCCGTCGTTGGTGCGATCGGGAGGGTCCTCAGTGCGTGGGTTGTTCGGAGATCAATCGAGTCAATCGTCGAATTAGTGCACTGCTTCTTGTCTACAGCAACCGAATCGAAATGCATGAAGCTTCGATAGTTGTCCGGACGATCGGTACGAAGCAATTTCCCAGAGGCGCTATTCTCGCTGCATGACGTGAAAATTACATTCGTTTGTCCGTCAGTCTGGCTGAGTACTGCTGATGAAGGAATCGATTAAACCATGCGTTCGGTCGTGAAAGTTTTCCACAGCAGCAGCGTGCTGAATTTGCATGAAAGTGTTATAGAATAGCGCATGGACAAAAAATATATAGTGTCATCGCAGAGCTTTTTTACTGTTGTGCTACGTGCAAGAGCGCAACGGTCCATAACTATCGTTTTAATCGAGCTGTACGGATGTGATCGGGGTGGATTGTATTGGTGTAGCGTGGTGCAACACTCCACTGTCGGTCGGGGACGTTTGGAAATTCGCAATCTGTTCCCTGGAGAGCAGTTTAGACGAGTGACTCAAAGGCTCAGTTCGCCATTGATCAAACGTTTTTCCGGTTCTGTGCTTTTCGTCCAACGAGAGATAAAGTTTTTGGGATCTTTGATGTAGCGTGATGCAAATGGAGTGGTAACAAGTGTACAGTGAGGAGATCCCTTTTGTATGGGACTTCCAGCAGTGGGAAATTTAATAAACAGTTGCAATGCACACGAAGAACACAAGGGACACAGGTTGCATCTTCGAACAGGCTTTAAAGTGTTGAAAGATTTAAAGATAGTGGGCAAACGCTTCTTTTTTTACATTGTAACTTGACAAGTTTTTAGTTTTTATTAAAAAAAAGTACTAGCCTGACGTTGAACTCTGTTCGTAAACGTACAGTAAGCAAATAGTTGGCAAACGGAATTGAGTTTTTGCGATTCTTGCGAAAACAAAATAGTTAAAAGCTCTCCCAGATATGCCAATTTAGGACGAACAAAAATAAATAAAGTGACGAAAGTGCTGGCTAAAATTCCATTAGGCTTGTTTTATAATTTGCCCTTGTGTGTGTGTGTGTGCGCGTGTGTGTGTGTTTCTCACTATTCTGGAAAGGTTTTTCGCCAAGCTTATCGATGGAAAAGTGTGGCCATATTTCATCCCCATTTGCTGTCCACGGGGGCGAGTGTGCAAGAAAATTTCACATACTTTTTTACCACTGCTTGGTGCATTGGGTACAAAAACACACTCAACGTGTGTGTGCATGTGTGCGTGTATGTGTGCGAGGAACCGTCGGTAAACTACATATCAAGCACAGTGTTGTGCTACCATTACCTATCGAGGGCTTCACATCAGCCCATAAAAACAAACTACCCACAAAATTGCGAACCGCCTCACACTAGCCCACACACACACACACACACCACCGTGAGAAAATGGTGGGTTTTGGGGTTGATTTTGATATTTCCCAGCGGTAAGCTCCCACAGAATGTGGCCAATTTGCAGTGTGGCCCGGTCAAACAAGGGGGAAGTGTGTGGCTATGTGGTGGCATCGCGGGACCCGTCCCTATTGCGGGTATCCTTTTGCGAATGCAGGTCAAACCGGAACGGATAGAGTACGGCGTACGGAGGTGCAGGCATCAAAACATATTGCAATGCTCCACCGCTGGACGCTCTCTGTGTGCGTGTGTGAATGTGTGTGAAAGTATCCTCCGGTTCTGGTGTCTGCGGTATTGTCAGCCGATGTGTACGCGTGTCCAATTCGGGATTTTTTGTCCTTAGTTTTTCTGCAATGTGTGATAGGCACAGTTTGTTTCGCCGTTGTTGTTTTTTTTTTGTTTTTGGGCCGGGATGGAAGATTTTCCGCGCTTCATTAAAGTTTCACTCCATTAAATGCGTTTATCACTCACCAGAAGGCGGAAAGCTGACGGTGGTTGGCCCACAAGTGACAAATAAAAACAAACCCCCAGCGGAGAATGGCCGGTGTGTCGGCAGTGTTTGTGTGGGCACGCACAGTGGAAATTAGTGGTTGTGCCTTTTTCGCTCCCCCCCCCGCCTCCTCCCCCATCCATCTGGCCGACTGACCCGAAGCTGTCAGCACACTAAACTTCTAAAGAGCTGTTTTTCATTTTCATAAACCAATTTAGCCGACGGGTTTTTGGTTGCACCGGACGGACAGGCGGCATGACGTTTATGAACTGACGCAAGAGCTTGAATGTCTTTTATTTGCGTTAGCAAACCATCCCCATTACAGAAACACGGTGGTCTGATTTTTGGCAGATTCTGGCCCCATTCTGTCAGATCACGGAGGAGTTCTGGTTTCGCAAACTACTGTAGTTGTTGCGGTGCTGGGATTTCAAAAGCAACACGGTAACATGGCTGCAAGTAAAAACTAAAACAAAAAAAAAAACGGCATCAATATTACCGGGCGCCGACCTTCCGAGCTCTCCACAGTGGTTGCGCGCGGTCTTTCATGTACCGCTGTCGGCAACGACCATCGTCCATTTGCAATCAACGTAAAAGTTATGTGTGGGTCCTTCCGTTTGCGTGCCATTAGTATAACCGCTCACATTTCATGGGCCGCTGCTGGATGGTTGCTGGCCGGACCATCACTAGCGCCGATCTCGGTGCTCAGCATAATGAGCGAGTTGCGAGAGTTGCGTACTTAATCTCCCCAAAACACAGGGCCTTAAAATGATGAAACAAAACAGGCACGAAGAACGGTTACAAATCACACGGAAGTGATGCCGAGGGCGTATTGGTGAGGGAGCAGTATCACAACGGGAGCTGCAGGGTGGAATATTATTTTTAATGCGTCCACTCGGGTGGACCATTCGGGTCTGTACTGTGGGACAGGGGTAGCCTTGAAATGGTTCGTCCAGGCAACCTCCTAAACAACCATGCTCTAAACGTTCTGGAGAAAGGTTATTGCTTCCCCTGCTGGGTTTTGCTGCCGAACAGGGCGAAGGGACATCGGTGCTAAGAATGGCGGACACACGCGTTCTCTACCAGCTCGTTCTATTAATTAACTTTCACCGTAATGGTAATGGTCTTTCGTGTAGGACGTGGTTTATTTTTAATACTATCGACCACAAGCGTTAGCCTCGTGCCACCCGTGCCGCCCAGGTGGGCTTACCTCGTGGTGAAACTTTTCGCCAGAAATTGGAGGTCCAAAAAAGGGAAAAAGATTGTTCGTAATCCGTTCGTCATCGTTTGTCTACATTTTACACCTTCCGCTAACAGGGGAATGTAAAGAGTTAATGAGTAGCGTGCGTATACGTATGTGTGTGTGTATAGCAGTGTGGGTGTGATCATATAATCCCTAGAGCCGTAACCAAGCGCTGCGCCAAAGTGTTGTTGTGTCCTGTGGAAAACGAGTTCCAGGTTTGCCATAGAATGTGCACGCATCGAGTGAAAAAGCTTGGCGGAAAATGAGATCCAAATGTAACGTCCACCGGCAGCAGCGGCTAGCGGCATCGGAGGCTAAGGACCAGGGTGGGCGGGATGCAGTCGGTGAGGAGATTGGACGCACAGGAAGGCGTCCCGCAAGGACAAGAGTGGCCGGTCCGCCACGTATGTCGCTCGGTGCGGCAATGCTGCTGGCCATGCTGTTAGGTCCGGCCCTAGAATTGCGCCATGGTCCGAGTACGTGCGTTAGGGGGAGCGAATTTCCCGAGCGGGAATGCTGCGATCCCGTTTATCCACCGATGCCCGACCCGGAACCGGTCCCGGGTCCGGCCTACCCGACGACGACGATTTCCACCTCCTCCTCGTTCCAGACCGGCCAGAGCGGGATGGCGGGGGGCGGGTTGGTGGGCGGTGGAATCGGAGGGGCAGGATCGACGGCGGTAGGGAACGAGCTGGGTGGTGGCCTGATCGGAACGGGTTCCGGTAGTCAACTGTCATCCTCGCGTCCGATGCATATCGGCTACTCCGGTAAGTTGGTTCAAGTAGAAAAACTAAGCAAAGATAGAATATTTCAAATTATTCACTAAGTTTCATTGAAAAATGGTATTCTCGTAAGCAATGGGCGATTTCGGAATTTAATAATAATTTTGTGGCACGTTCTAGAACTCCCTCTGGACATGTAGGCACGATATAGTTAACATTATTTACAATTACTAGCTTGAAAACTACCCGTACCTGCAAACCTGCCGTACCTTCTATTTTAAGTTGATCAATACAATTGTCTTGAACTATGGTGACGAAGGTTTATCAAACAATGGTTATTCAGATGTATTAACTAAAAATCCGTACTTAGTGTAGGTCGACTGTGCCGATAAGTTGTCTCAATGACAATAGAGTTGCTGTATGTGCCTGCATTATAGACAATGGTATCTTTTTACGATATCTGACTATGATAAGAATTATACAATAAGATATGGGATAAGTTAACCTCCTGTGAACCAGTATTTCTAGAAGTATTCTTGTTCATTCGATATATTTTATCAATAATCTGTAATGCTATTGACACTGATGATTTGGTCTGTTAATATCAAATTAATTAATCAGTTGCATACAACCAGTTTTGTGTATGGCATTATGCATGGAAAAAGTCGCAATTTATTCTAGTGCGCATTATGTTGATGTGATTGATAGAAAACATTATACAAATTATTCAATTGTGTATATTTTCTACCGAACACAGTGGCTCAAGATGGCATTACAGTTCAACGGAAATGCTTTAAGTTAAATTCTACAATTTCTCTTTGTTTCGTCCAGTATCCTGGCATTAAAAATTATTTTTCCCCCAAATCAAATAATAAAGTAATTTGGGACTTCCCCATTGAACAATATTTCCACTAGTATCACTGACCAGAGTCCTTTCTCACCACGCACATCATTTGTTATTCTGCGCAAGCGAAAAAAAGAGGATCGACCCCGTATCATATTTCATCTATTTTTAATACGTGCATCCTCGCCTGCCTCACATGCAACAAAGCGTGCCGGGGGTTGGACAAAGAATTCGAGCTGGGAACGATTATTTTTATGAATTATACCGTTCGAATGTTTATGGGTCATTCGTTTCGGTTATTTGCTCACTTTTCACCCCACTGTTTTGCTCATAGTTTACATGTTAGATGATGCGCTCGGTATCGGTGAGGGTTAGGCACTGGGCCTTGTTTTTACAACCATTTGTTCTTTTTTTTATATATTTCATCTGTTGTTGGTGGCAAAGTTCCTGCGTTCCCTGCAGCTCGACAGCACGACCGGTCAGGTAGCGGAACACCGTATTACACTCCCGCAGAACGTACCGGTAACGCCCGGTATCCATTTCCAGGTGCTAAAAGGCCGGTCTCGGAAAACCCCACATTTTTAGTCGGCTTTATCGAGTGTGAATATGTGCAAAGTCGGTTTGGGGTGGTGTAAAGGTCTTGGCCTACGATGCTGTGCGCTATAAAAAAGGTCGGGTTGTGCTCCGGGAAAAGGTTGCGTTCGAATGGGTAACCTTTTCCGGTTTTTTTTTTCTTTTTGGCGTGTTCTTTTCTTATAACACCTGCTTCTCGTCTACTCGCTTGATCTTAGCGAACCAAAACCCAGGCTGGACATGTTTCAAGAAACAATGGGAAAAGGAGACGAGTTCAAAGTTTTCCTCTGAACCATGGAACCACGGCCGATGTTGCACACCGTTCACCTTTTCTACTCGTTCTAGTTGGAAGAAAAAAAAACAGCGAAAGGTTAGTTTTGGACATTCTGTCTAGCCAAGCAGGTCAGTTAATGCCCATTATGCCAATGCGAAAGATGACCAACCAGTCGTTTGAAAACCACTGAAGGTTCGACTCGAATCATGTATTGTAATATGTTGAGCAATATGTTTCGATAAGGTGTATTAAATTTAATAAAGCTTGTTTAAACGTCACGTCCCCCGGCGTATTTATTGATTTTATTGATAGTTATAGCTATGCGCTCAATGTTCTGTACGACAAAAAAGGAGCAAAAAGTTCGCTCTAAAGTGTTGCATAATAATGATTTAGCCAATGCACTTTGATTATGCCGCATAACCTTTTCACGATTGGTTAAGCCATTTTTATTCTGCTTTGAATGATTTATTTTTCACGCCGGGTACATTTATCGGTCTGCTGCACATTTGATACAATCGCACGACGCGCAGATGCTATTAACTGAGGTGTGAAATTGCTTCATACGTTACACAAAACAAGCGAAGCTTTCAAAACGGGACACATTTGTCTTGATAGATTGATGTTTGTTGATGACGAGAGACAGAATGCTAAATTGCATGCATTAAATGCTGTAAATGAGTGAATCGTACTATTTTTAAGAGAAAATGAAAGTTCACTTTGAAACATCGTTTGAATGTTACTATCAAGAATAGTATTTACTCGTTGATGAGCTATTTTAAGGGTTCAATTAAAAGCTTTTCTATCTTTTTCTACAAACCGTTCCATCTTTTATGCGCCACAGTTAAAGTCATTGTTGATGTTCCATGCATTGTGTTCATGTGCCACAGTTAGACTGTTTGAATACGTTCAATGTTTTTTAAAAATTTCCGGAACTTTTGCAATCAAGGATAGATTCTGGAGGCTAAGCCCATGCGAATTGCGAAATCTTTGAACAATTGGATTCCAACTTGCTACAGTAAGAAAATGCATAAAATGCCACAGCTTTACATATTCCACGTCAACTTGAAATGAATCCAGAAACGGCTTCAACTCTACCACTGGCGACCCGAAAAAGTTAGTAACTTAATTTAGTGACTACCCATTTGTTTTCCATTAACCAGCTGTCATCTACCACCTACCACACAAAAGAAGCTTAAGCTAAGATTGCTTCTATGAAACAAGCTAGTCCCATTTTGTACTCTCTTCAACCGGATATCTTCCAAACCTGTTTCACAAAACAGAAAAGCAACAGCAAAAAAAACCGGAAACAATGCGCTTCAAAAGAATCTTGCTGCTCAAATGTCCTCCACGTCCAACCCACGTAAAACGAGCTACAATTGATTTTCTTATGCCTGATCAGGGAAAAAAAACTGTGACAGGAAAATAGGAGGGAAGATGCAACTTTCACTTTTCCATTTCGAGTGAAACAAAAAAAAAACAGAGAAAAGAAAACACCAAACTCTTCGTACCGTACCAGCTCAAACATGAGGGCGGAAAATGTCAAATATTTACGACAATTCGCTCACTTTGGTTTCCCACCGTCCGTTAGCGTTGGTGCTGGGTGGGTTGGGTGAAAGCAAGTGCTGCTAACCACCCGAAAAAGAAAAATAAACGAAACAAGAAGCTCCTTATGTTTTGTTCCTAGAAGCGGAAGAAAAATTCGACCACCGAGTTTCAATCGTATCGTAACGATCGCTTTCCAGGGAACGAACTTATCAGTGTTTGCGGTAAAGTGCCAGGACAAACTTCGAATAGTTCACCACGCACAAAGAACAGTGCAAACCTCCCGAGGGAAAAGCACATTTCGGGATGGACCACAAACATAAGTGGGCAAAAAAAAAACACGGGAAACAAAAAGACTTCCTGACCATTGAAATGGGGGAGGGGGACAGGAAAATCGAACTTTTCGGGACGAGGAAATATCGAAACAAAAGGAAAACCCCCCCGTAATGTCATTAGGGCAATCAGTGACTCCCCCGGGGTGGGCAAAGCGTGTAATCAAAATCATCATTGTCATGAACAGCATCATCATCATGATCATCGGTATTTCAGCGATTCATGGCATTAGTGCGAGAGGCTTCCAGCATGGGTAAATGCTCGGTGCTCCGACCGTTTGCCGAAAGTACTTATCCGTCGATTCGGAAACTGTGGCGGTGGAATGTGCGTCCTGGGAGTGGATACTGTTTTCGCATTCCACCACAACTTCATCCCTGTACGCGTGTCTGGCATTTGCGGATGGTATGCTGCCCGTGCTGCCAGCTGCCAGGTGAGGTGGACCAAACATTGGAGTGTGGAACGGCGGCAATGGTCGGTAAAAGCATTTGGAAAATCCTGCAAGAATTTATGATAATTTTAATGGCAGATTGAGGCATCAATGGGACGGAAAAAATACGCGCCCACTTCGGTGGGGTTGGGTAGGGCCGGGATCCGGAAAATATTGGTCCGAAATTGCTGGAAACACTTTGAACGCACTTTGATTTTGGTACGTCTGGTGGATGCTTCTCGCCCCCAAACTCCATAACGCCCCCGGTTTCAATGCGTTTCCACTTTTCGAGGGGTGATAAAAATGAGAAAAATGAGGAAATTAGCTTCCATTACTCGGAGACCCCTTTTTAAAACGGCCGATTCGACTTTTCGTGTTTTTTTTCTACCCACCGCCAATGCCGTATTCTGGCGGAAATGGACTAATTATGTATATTGACCATCCAATCGCAACGCAAGGACCTTTCGCTTTTCGCTTCCGGGCACTGGTTGGAAACAGACTACAATCGACCGCGGAATTATAGCGGGGTAGTGTTGTTTTTTTTTCTCTTCTGAGATTGTTTGTCTCCACAGTTGAAAGATTCGCGTCGACGCTTGGTGCGGACATCCCGATCGGAACCTAATTCTCTCGGAAGCAAAGTTTTGTACTGGAGTGGAAGTTGCAATTAAAAACAAAAACTCCTTCACACACAGTCTCACTGCGCAAAGTATGTTCAACGCAGATTTGTGTATGTTTGTATGTGTGTATCGCGCAAACGGTAGTGCGACAATGAAAAAGTTGATCGTTTTCACTTAAAAATGGTTCATCGAGTTCATTTGAATAAGGGTAAAATGAGAAGGCAAAAAAATAGGAAACAGTTCAAGTTCCGGTGACGATCGTGCACGTCATCGGACCCTTGGAAGGGATTTTCTGTTTTCAATTATCAACTTTGCAGATTAAAGAATCAATTAAAGCACTACGGTGGGTGATCGCATTTGAGAGGCTTTTCACTATTTTTCCACGGGATTGCCTGCAACGGCAGGCTGGAAGAAAATGTTTAATCAACTAAAGAGCAGGATAAAGTAGAAACTTGCTCGCTCGGTAGAGGAGATAGCTGGTGTTCGAACGCTTTCCCGAAACTTTTATAGTTGTGTGTACAGATGGGGAAATAATCTGGCATAGTTTAAAAAACTTTCCTAACAGTAGATGTTTTGTAGTATTTTAGTGTCAAAAACTGTATGGAAAACATTAAAATTGTTTTGGTTTTCACTTGCTGTTGCAACAAACATTGTACAATGCTTGTTAAGTAGGTTTTCAAAACTTTAATTAATTAGCTAAAAATTGAGTTTCTGTTGTGAATTTTTACATTAAAGTTTAAAACGTTACTATGATATTTGAGGATTTGGGAATAGTTATAAGCCTTGATGCAACCACTAATTGACTAGTTTTATAAACCAAGTATCACAGCTTAAGTATTTTAAAGACCATTCAAACACTAGTGCAATTCTTTGAACTCATATTTTCTTGGCTCATGTGTTCACTCACTGGTTTTGGATATACATTCATAGTTAATATTATAAAAATCATGAACATGGGTTATGTTTATCTTATTTGCCTAACTTGTATAGTTTATATTTTATTATTATATTCTATTGTACATTTTCAAGCACGCAATACCAATAAGGGAAAGCTTATTAATTACCTAAACATAACCAACAAAATCACTGCAATAGTATTGTTCGAAACTCGAGGAACTCTAAGCAAGCAAACCACGGCAAACTACGGCTTGCACATCACTGGTGACACTCAATCTAACAAGGTTAAAAAATTGACACAAATGTCTGACACTGATTCGAGTGTATCCCATTGAGATTCAACCCTTCCCGATCATCTCCCCGGTTTGGTTTGGGTCCCGCTTTGCAAACCGGGCTCCAAATCTGTCTAAATGAACAACTTCATAATGATTCTGACGGTCTGTGCGACCGGGTCGGGCAACGCTTGCACAGTAATACACAATGGCACATTTTCCCACTGACCAAGCAATTATACAGCTTCATGCTCGACAAATGAACATCTCGGTTACCTTACACCTACCGCACACCATTGGTGATCCTTGCTCTTGTTTGGGACGGCCGAACGAGCCGTTTGAATTGGTCGGAGTGCCATTGTGCCAACGGAACGGCGGGTCCAATTCGTCAGTTTCAATCATCCCAAAGCATGAGCACTGCGTTGTCAACCCCCTGTTCGTCGTCCGTGTGACATTCCTTTGAGCGTTGACCGAAATGACCCGCGGTCGAGACTTAATTGAATACACATAATTCTTCCGCCCGCTCGTACCATTCGTCCCACGTGGCACACTTGCAGTAGATCAAGTTGACCAAGTGATTCTATTTCGCATTTGGTCTCCATGGTACGGTCATGGGGCTTTGAAATATTTGCCTGTGAGCTTGAGGTAACTGCGGATGGCCGGGACGTACGAAAGCGTGTGCTTTGGTAGGACGGTGTGTGCTTCGTAAAATCTGCCCCGTCGCTCATGTCACGCCCACTGGCGGGGATGACGAGCATGGGGCTGATGATGATGATCGTTGAGCATTTGCTTGGTTTGTACTGACTTCACGATGTGCAACCGTCGTCCATCAACAGGCTGTTTGAAAACTGTATTAAAACACTCGTTATATTTTCATTACGTCTCGCAGGGTCTGTATGCATTAACCGTACTAGTGACAAAGGACATAGATTTGGTTTTAGCCAGTGTAAGCGATGAATAGGTATTGCAGTGCATAGCACAATAATTAGAGCATTCCATTTACATTCCAAAAAATCATATTTCGAAGCACATTTTTGGTGTTTGGATGGCAAAATGTAGGTTATGTATCACAATGGTTGGAATGAAATGGTTCTCACATAATCTACCATACAATGTAGATAAGACCATTCAATTTCTTTCGCGTCTTTCACTAGCATTACAGGATTAAACAACCGAAGTATTAGGATTAAACTAGGATTAACAAACTCACGCATAAGAAAACTGCAAATCCTAAACAAAACATTTGGCCACTTTGCAGTTTGAGCAACAAAAACAGGACGTCAGAAGACGTTGTCAAACAGGAGAGATGTCTAACAAGGGTCTGTTGAAATAATTTTAGTTTATAATATTTACTTTTATCCAAAATACATAATATCTCAGTACCGAACGAAAGTAATCAAGTCACATTATGAGTTAATCTATTTATTGTACCAAGAGCATGCACTAAATGCTACCACGATTAAGACGATTGCCATTAAGAAAGACGTGTGAAGGTGTGCTGTTTTTTTTCTATTTCATTAGAAACCGTCCAAGCCGTATTGCTATAGTTTGCTGTTCTATGGTAAATGTATGCATAACGAATACCTAATTTACTTTAATCAATCGAAACCACCAGCCAAACTGCTTCTCTACTTCCACGGAAACTTCTACGTAGATTCTGGACATTTCCTCCACAACCGGTGGCCTAAATTAGTTAATAAGCTCAAGGTAAGCTAAACCCACAAGACAGCCGAAAGGGTCTCCATCGAAACTAGGCCAACGGTGGGACGTTCATTTGCGATTGGTTCGGTTCCCCGCAGCAATTGGAACGATGACGACGGCGACGACGAGCCGTCTTGACTTCAGAGTATTCTGGTTGGATTTCCCGACGATGCAAGCCAGAGTGCGCTGTGTGGGGTTTCACCTAACCGGTCGGCTGATGGAAAAGGTTTTTCATTTCCGTCGGTCCGTGAATGATTTTGCCCCGGCTTCTGGTTTGCCTTCCCGGTCGTCGATTGTCGGAATCGGACGTGGGATTATGCGGCAGGTCCCAGCAGGTGGATTCCTGTTCCGCTCGACATGCTCTATGAATTATTCGATTCGGAACTCTTCCCGGTAAATGGGTGACTTGTTTTTCAGGGTGCGCAACTGTGCAAAGAGAGAGAGAGAGAAAGAGAAAAAAAAGCCAGGAGAGGTTGGGGAAACGAAAAAAAAAATGCGAAAAATTGTGGGTGAAGCAAACTTGATAGGAATGTTATAGCAAAAACGATATAGACGAGTAAAACTAGTGAACGAAGCGAGATTGCTTCAACTGCTTATGAATTTTAGATATTTATTACTTGGGAGATTTTCCTTACCGACATTTGAAATGAAAACTTTGTTCTTGGTTTAACGATTTTAGAAACGAATTACGTTTGCATAACACATTGATATGGATTATATAATGGACTTTCAAACATTCCCTTGTGTCAACCATGACCAGTAGCGATGTGATGATGCTTCATGGTTTTGTCAACAATGGAAAGAAACAACATAAAAAGGCTACACGCTTACAGCACTTCAGCACATCCAACTCATCGCCTTCTACACCGTCCAGCATGGAATCCCAACGACAAATGTGAACCCACAAGCGTATCTTAATGCATGCCGCCATTAACCATAAGCCATCGGGATCGATCTTGGTGTTTCTATCACTTTCTTCATCCTCACTAAACTTCAACCCTGCACAACCCACATCCGGGCGAAGAACACTTACCAGAAAAAAAGGGGTGGAAAATCAATACCGGAATATCACTTAACATCCGCTCCCGCAGGAGCTCTTGAGCTTGAGCAGGGGAAAAAAAACAGCACTAGTACCTGGAAAAGCGGATAAACACGTCGATTGGAATAAGCCTACTTGGTGCCCTGCGCTTCGTACCATGTATATCGTCCGATGCCATCCAAATGGAACGCTGCCTAGCGGGCGAAGCAGGATGAGTATTGTGCGACCAGTTTTATCGTGGCAAATAAAACACGAGCAAAAGGGGTTGATATCCTTGCAGCCTTTTCGGTGAACCTGGTTACCGTTACGCCGTCGTTTACATTTACCGGTATGGGGTTATTTCTCTGCGTTTGCCTTTTGTGGAGGATTCAAGTAAAAGAAATGAAGAAAGTACAGGGTTTTCGGGCTTAGATGGCGAAGTGGATACAGCCATTTATGAAATCTGTTCATATTCAAGATTTGGTGTCTGTAGCAAAATGAAATCTGTTCACGTCAACTTAATTATCCGCAATGATTTTAATTTTAATATTTCAATTAAAAATGTATTTCCATTTCGATGAAGCGGAAGGTGGGAAGGCCATAACATCAAATTTCAATGTACTCTGATCTGTTTAAAGCTTTCCAGACTGATTCACAGGAAGCTTTGCAGATGTTTGATTTGAGCAAGTTTCTGAATCTGAAAGAATCTAGAAATGTCTCTAATTTTACTACTTGATCGTTATTCCCTTACAACTCGTAAAACCCTGTAAAAACCTTCGGTTGAAATATTCTTGATCGGTGGAATCGATGCGCATGGTAGGGTGCGAAGTTGATAAGCGGGGGTAAGTCTTCGAAGAGGAAGATATGCAAAAAGTTCCTCTCGAGCATTCAGGTGGTCCCTGGTGCTGTACTGCCAAGACGCACAAATGTCGTAGACAAACATACGTCACGGTGAAAAGTGGATACGTTCAGACGGCGAAAAATCGACATACGCCAACCTTTGCACCATCGGCCCTCCGTGCACACACACACATATACACGCATGTGTGTGTAAAACCAACACAAAGAAAAACGCACACTCACAAGATACCGAACAAATCCTCCTCCCCCCTCCCCCATAGCTCCCCAGCCCCCCGCCGAAACGGAGCCGGTAGCTGGCAGCAGTTTGCTTTTACTCCATTTTCCCAAAGCTAAACCACCCATCGCCACCGGGAATGACGATTGCGAAAGGTCGTATCGTTTCCGGTCCGGTGGCACGTAGCGGAAACCCAAAATGGTGGATGGTGGTGGTAGTGCTACGATTTATGTTTTCCTGTTCGCCATTTGTCTCCGCGTGATGCAGATAGCGAAGCCGGAATATAACCAAAAATAAAAAAAAAATGGGTTCCCTACCATCAGGCCGCGTTGGGACAGGGCATGGCTGTAGGAAAAATATCAACCGGAAGCACCCGGGTATTGGCGTTTTGACTCTTTTTTGCCTTTCACTGTTTTTTTCTTTGCATTATTTGTTCGGGTTATCCTCTCTCCGGCCACCTTCCTGCGTAGCTCACCGCTTTGTCCCTGTTGTGGCCCCGGATGGGACTGATTAGATGAAAAGTTTTGCGTGAACGATGGCGAATGGTGCAGATTGCAAGTTTTGTGTGTTGTCACGCTGCTTAGAACGCTTTCAGTGCGATTATTTCCGCCCGACCAGTTTTCGTACAATGCTGAGTGGTGTAAAGTGTTGGAAGATTGATTGTGTAGTTTATATTTAGGTGATGACGATTTCGAACTGCAAGTTGTTTGTCACGCCTTGAAGCCGCTCAGCAGGCTAACTATCAATGTGACAGCTTTTTCGGGTTGTATTTAATGGGTAAAGTATATATCTGTGTTTGAAATTATAATATCCATTAAAAAAACACACAACAAAGAAACATAAACACTGCGATGTACAGTTGAGTAAAGTCCAATTTACTGAGAGCTTATTTTATAAGGTTTTAACTGGTTTAAACAGACAGGTTAATAGTGGTTGGCTAAGTCCCTGAAGAATGTAGTGTCACCAAAGAGGAAGACGAAGAAGTAGAAGGATAAAAATGGAAGTAGAGGATGAGGAATGACAACAAGAAGAAGCAATAAATAACAAGGTGAAAAAGAAAAGATAGTTTTAACAACAAATAGTGTTAATGCAGGTTTAATTTAGTTTTTGTATGTGTTTATACATATATAATTTGGTAGTTTGTACAAGATTACTCAAATCATTTTTACTGAAGGATGGCTAGGTAAGTTTAGGTCATGCCCTATTTATTTATTACTCAAGAACGGCGAGGCTGCATTGCTTCGTATCTTATGGTAACTTATGTTAAACATTTCGCTATAACATTTAGATACTTATATGTCCCTAAGTTTTCGTCAAAAACACCTTCAATACTCTTTCGTTTAATCAAGTTTGTTTTTGAGATAATCGCCCCAAAATTGAATAAACCGCACTTTGGTACAACGCTGCATGTACCCCAGTAAATCAAGTTGTAATCTAGTCCCATTAATATCTTGTCGAGCGACACTTTCGAAGTAGAAAACAGGAAATAAAACACCAAGGCAAAAAAAAAAACATGCATGTCGTGCTGCACAAGCTCCAACACGAACTGCAACACACGAATCCAATTGCCATCGGTGCGACGCTAATGTGCTCGTAATTACCATCATCCTTCCCGGTGGGGGGTTCCGGTACGGTAGGATGTCTGTTATCGAACTTACCGACTCGATGCTTGAGGCCACTTGACGAAACAATAATTTTCAGCGCTTTGTTAAACATGAAGTAGAAACGTGTAATAATGAACCTACATACATCCACATACTTACGAGAGGAAGTACTATCCTTGAAAGAATGTACAATAGTTTGATTGTGTGCAGGTGGCATAGTACCGGCTGACATGTGATGGTGACCACTAGCAGTAAGTTCGAACGGTTGGTTAGAGCATTTATGCTTTTTGGGGGAGGTGGATGAAGCTAACGGCATCCCCTGCAACAATCACCTCGAAAAGTAACACTGGCGCTGCTGTGGATGTCCCGTGGAGCAATCCTCGTCATTCGATTGTTCGAAGGGCGAACGGAAGGACTGTCGGTTCGATTGCGTGCCGAAGGTAATTTCTTTCGTCCTCTATCGAATGCACTGTCTGACACTCGCTTGTTTTTTCTCTCTTTCTTTTGCTTGCTTTGAGCTGTAAGCATTGCCTTCACACGCCGTTTCACACCATCGGCGAGGGAAACCGGATCGTTAGACATAAATGCGTGTCGACATCTACGCACCTGCTACCAAGTTGGGGTT
Organism: Anopheles marshallii; assembly: GCF_943734725.1. Classification (NCBI taxonomy): domain Eukaryota; kingdom Metazoa; phylum Arthropoda; class Insecta; order Diptera; family Culicidae; genus Anopheles; species Anopheles marshallii. The sequence continues at coordinate 39,887,617 of NC_071326.1, read as the reverse complement.
TTTTTATTCGCTCCGAAGCAAAGTTAGGGATTTGATGCGAGCGAAAGGTGTTGCCTGCGTGTAAACGACCTTCACCACATGAGACAATTTAATTATGGGGACTTGGGGTAGAATTATGCAATAATTAAGTGCTAATGGAGGGGACACAACTTTCGATTGCGGTGAGGCGTCTGCTTTGGCCATAATCAATAGACGGGCTAAATAGTACCGCGTTCGTTAAGAAGTTGAGTGCACAAAACAGCCATTATTTATTAATCCATTCGGATGGAAAATTGGGTCATGGATTTAGTGCCTTATAAACTATAATCTATATGGCGCTTAATTATGTATAAAATTTTGAATCGTTAGTAGGGTTCTTGATTCGAAGCAAAAGTTACAGTGTATAACCAACTTCATCTTCATTTTCCTTTACTGCCTTCAATCCATCCTTGTTGCCCCGCATTGAGTCCGATCTTTCGCTCTTAATTTTGTAAAAGAAATTAAATATTAAACATATTAATTGCTAGTGAACATATATTCAAGAATATGCAACCAGTCTAATTAAGGCATCCCGACAATTATCCCGATGTGTTTGATCAAATATGGAGACTGGTAAATGTTGACAAAAAGATCGAAGAAGGTTATTATCAATTAGGTGAGTGTTCAAGGCCATACGAAAGCAGTCTAATCATCCACAAAAACTTATCACAGGTAATATAAGCTGTTCCACGTACAGTACTACACAAAGTTCTGACTCAGGATTAAGAATGCTTCACACTTAAATTTAAGCAAAGTATTCGAATAAACGATTTTAAGGGTACATCGCCCACGGTATAAGTAAAACTACTTATATTTTCTGGAATCGTATTTAGAAAGGTATTTGAAGATGCTAGTCATCATCAGAAATGCTTGACGAACCCTGGCTTTTTATAGGTGAAAAAATTAATCACAAAGTTTGTCCTAATGAATTTTCGGAGTAATGTATCCCGATAGAGAAACTACTGAACACTAAATCATCCTGTTTTTGTTAATTAGTACTCTTTTATTTTCGAATTAGATTTAAATTAAAATTTATAATCTTTTTAATTCACGCATCGTTTCCTGTGCTTTGGTATGGGTAGCAAACAGGTAGATTGCAGATTTCAATGAAAAGTGTTTATTAAAAACACACATTGCCAGAGATGCAAATAAAACCTATCTGCATGAGGCTTTTATTTTGCAATGCTGTGTAGTGTAGTACAACAATTGGTGTCGGAAGATTCTTGAAGTTCGTCGTAAATTCCTTCCTCTTGCATAACTTACCGACCGACACCATGTTGCATTGGTTCCCAGAGCCTTTGGCTAACATTTGAGTTTATTTTCACCAAACCAGTGAACCTCCGCGTAGGATCGGATCGCCCACAACCAAACCCAATGGGCGTTTCGATGTGTCTATGGGCGGTGGTGAATGTGTGTTTGCGTATGGGGCGGTATGTATGAGAGCTACGTTCGTTAGCATGCACGCAAACGCACGGGGCCAATTTCACGCAGCGAAAGTACCGAGAAGCCGAACTTTTCCGTTTCTTTGCCAACGTCCGGTGTGTCTTGGTGTACCCACCGTAGGTTTCGTGTTGTCGCTGTCGGTTTCGTTGGTGTAGTAGTAACCGCGGGTAAATAACTTCATACACACACTCTCCCTGTCGCTGTTCTACCGTAAACATGATTTGCCTTTAGGAAATCCCATTTCCCAACCCCCAAGCCCGGTTTGACAGTGCTGTCAGCATTATCTTTCAGCACACCTTGACGGGGGCGGTGCGCTGCGGCACCCGAAACGCGCGCGTTATCCTCCACCGGTGTGTGTTGTGCGCCAAACCAAACCACGGAAGGATCTTCACCGATTGGAGAGAAATTTTGCGAAAATATGTTTGGTATTTCTTGCACCAACAAAAAGAAGCAAAAAAACACAAAGCGCCTATGTGGGCGCCTCTAGAACGTTGTCTTGATACAAGTGCTTGGTAAGCGTTCTTGCGTAAAGCGTCCGAAAGGAAGCGAAGACACGGAAAAATCTCCAACGATGAGAAACTGTGATGGAAAACTTTCTCTTTCATCTTTGCCACCACAGCCGTGGTAGGGCAAATCGTGTGCCTCCCATCCCCATCGTCCCTCTCCACCCGCTCGGTCCATACCCCTTATTGCGGAAGTCCGCTACCGTTACGGGCATACGTTGCTGACTGAAGGTGGATGAAAACATTGTTTCGGCTCCGGGTTCCGGACGAACTTTGAAGCGTGTTTCACTCCGCTGACGGACCACTCATCTCGGATGGAGTGGGGAGGTGCCTACTAGCTTTCCACCTCGTGCCACCATAATGGAGTGCGAATGGAAGGAATGTGTTTTCGGTGCGTTCGGTGCTGGAACGCACCTAATTACCGTCGTTGGCGAGGCCGTGTGGCATGTTTGCGCCATACCGGAACCCTTTCGCAGGGCGACCGGGATCCTTTTCCTTCATTAGTGGTCAGCTGCGGATGGAAACAGGATGACCATCATGTTGCAAGCGTTTTGTCAAAATTACGACGCTGGGCAGTGGCCGGTGGCATGGATTGCGCTGGCGGTTTAGGGAAGTGATTAGCTGCACAAGTTTCTCGCTTAATTGCCTAATGAGGCAGCAGTTTAAGAACTCTCGGGTCAATGAGCGTCACACTGCCCGTGCCCGGGTGTGAAAGAATTGATTTAATTGTCTTACCGAACAAACAAAGCAACACACGGAGAACAACGACTTCTTGGTAGTTCTTTCGCGTTGTGTTTAAATTTGTGCAACTGGAGTTAATACAGAAAATTAAAGCTAGTTTGAGTTGAGAAACAATGTTTTCCGTAACCTTATCAACAAACATCGAGATGAGTGAGCTTCTTCAGTCTATATTTGTTGTGTTTCTGTAGAGTAAACTTTTTTTCTTCATCGGAGTTGAAGAATTTAATGATATTTAATGAATGATGTTTTGATTCTGCCAAAACAAAGGCAAACAAACATTTATAGTGAATGGAAGAAGAGCTAACAAACGTTAAGAACCATTGGAAATGTTGATCAAACCCCGCTCTTACCCATTCACTTTTGTAAAATCAACAATGGCATTCGATCGAAACTTATTACACAACATGTTCGAATAAATATTTTCTTTAACAACCGGCAACAGGTACGGGCCGTAGATCTTTAATCAAATTTGCTCATAACGTTCGGTGTGTGTGTTCGTGTGTGTGTGTGTGTGCTGTTCTTGTGGCGCAGTTTGGGGCCGGGTCCGGTACACCCAACGTACCGGGCCCTTTCGACCAAACAAACATGGGCCCTATAAACCCTAGCCCCAATGTCCAGGTCCTGTGGCGATTTCTTCTCATCGCCAAAAAGCTCTAGGCTCACGGCAGGGCCGCCCCGGCGAAGGTTGAAGGAAGTTTATTTGAAAGTATCTTTCCTAACCTTTCCCTAAGAGCCTAACCTAATAAAAATAAACACACTGGTGCTCCGAATGAACAAGGTCATGCGACTGTGGGAAAGGTGCCCGACAAACAGACGTTCGGTGCAATAAAACGAGCGCCATACTACGCCAACGGGCCGGAACGGCGCAGGACGCCATCCTGCCATCGTGCTCACGCAGTGGTTTGCCGAGACCGTTTCCCGCAAACGAGGACACATCAGCCAGCACCACGTCCAGCGTGGTTCTGTGCTCCCTATCGTGCACTGTTTCGGATTCTCTTCTCCTGCTGCACGGTTTTGGAAACGTTCCGTATTCAATTATTCATAATGCCGTGCTATACACATTCAATCCCCGGAGTTCCCGGAAGGAGTAAGCCGCACTGAGGCTAGAAGGGTGACGTGAAAAGGGCGGTAAGAAGAGAGAAAAAAAAAAATCATTACCGAACCCCGAACAACAACCATCTTATCTGCCGTGTTCTCTGTTTCTAACCACTTCCCAAACCGGGTGCTCCGTGCTCCCTCCGAGTATTGTCATCCGTTTGGCCCTGAGCGGACGGGCAAAAGGAAGAAAATCAATTTCCGAGAATTACGGCGTACCGGGCAACCCGGTCGACCCATGGCAGTTTTTCGGGCCGAGGTTTGCCGGGTCCGGGGCCAACTCTTCCTTCATTACGCTTTAATGAGCGAAACGGTGCTTGAGATGAATGGGCACGGAAGGAGAGAATTCTACGTCTACGACCATCCGGCATTGGGTACGGGGAGCGTGCAAGTGAACCGGGCAACCGGTGGCAGGTCAGCAGTGGTGTAAGTTATGGCGGGAAATAGCAGTACGCGTTGACCACTTTCGCCCCGCACGCAAACGCCGTGCCAGTTCGGTTCTGTGCGGAGGAGAAAGTTCGCAGAAATTGCAATCCGCTCTGCGTTGGATTGGCACATGTCAGGCCGCTGTTGGGGCGGTTCGGTGAAAACCCGTGCCGAACGAAGATTCGTTACGATTCGTGCCGCGTGTGCCAATTTGTTTTTCTTTGGGCCTTCAATCGCGCAACAGCACAATTTTGGCCCTGGGAACAATGCAACATGTTCCGATGCGGCCGTGTTTCGCGTGGCGGTCGTGGGGGCTCGATGGGCGTTATTCGGTTTGAGTGTTTGAATTAGAATCACAAAAGCCTTCGGCGTTAACATAATTAACATCCAGTTTGTTCATGAATAAGAAATATTCTGTGCGGCAGGGAAGTGTCACCTGGTAATGAATTGATCAAAGGACGCCCGAGAAAATGCTGACATCTAAAAAGATTTTTTTTTTTATGAAATACAGATTCATTCCGGTTCATCATCAAGGTTCTAAGGGAAATCGGACCTCCAGATCCGAAAGAGAAACAAATATTAGCTTGAATGGTGTAAAATTATGACAAGAAAATGGTACAGATATGATTTGTAAAACAAAAAGACTGCAAAAACAAGAATGATACTTTCCTTCAAGGCACTCAGAATCTCAAGAAAAGATATTTGAATTAAATTATTTTAAATTATTTGAACAGTCCTAAAAATTTTCACGGACTGTCGGCCGTATTGTTTAATATGTGGGAAATATATTTGCCAATTCCATTGTTTTGCTTTAACTTGGCGGATGCAACAATGCCATCACTCCATCTGATATTGGGGCTCTGTCCATGTGGACGTTCGAAAAGGATTTTTACGAAAAGGAAAAGGAAGGATGGTTGGATCGGCCTTTGTCATTATCATCCCTCTCTAGCTCAGGTTGCTCTGGACGGAGTCTGGCTAGTTTAGTTCCCTGTACGATAGTGTGTTTATTGTATGGCTCGTGGAACTAGTCATTGTAGCGACTCCATTGTCCTTCCACACACACGGAGTCCACAAGCCTTCTGAGCATCTTCCTCTCGAGCGGTTGAGAGGGTACCGTCAGTTTAGATCAGTCAGTCCATGTCTTATTGTCGTTTGTGAGAACTGGAACTATATTAGTTCTATAACGTCCCAGCTTCAGTCATCCCAAGAAGTTTTTTTTATAGTACATAAGTTTCCTCAGACTGGCAAAAAGGACCGGTTGGCAGCAAGCACCTTAGCGCGTGTGGTGCAACATCTAAGGTGCCGATTTGTAACGCAAGATTGATATTTTACTCGTCCTGATCCTGGCTCTATGATTCATGATCTCATTTTCCACAACTATTGCTGTTGAATATATTCAACGGTCGATTCAAATGCGACAGCTGGCTTCGACCGTTTGACCGTAGAGGACGCAATAGCGTTTCGGTGAACCGATCGAACCGATGATATCCGAGCTACTATTATCAACGACCGGGAGAAAGCGGACTCGAAAAAGCTAACTCGCCGAACGAGAAAGTTAGTTTTTAGCTTCGCAAATCTGAGGCAACCAATTTGGCGGATAAAGATTGCTAAAAGAAATGAGTTTTGTGAGATTTTTTTTTGGGTTCGTGAAGTTAGTGTTTTATGTATGCGGAAAGAACGCGGTTGCAACAATTGCCTCATTTGCGCATATCATATCGATTGACAACCGTATTGCCAAACCAGATTCTCCTGATAACGCTAGCTAGTGTGCAGTCTGCTAACCTAAACCGCTATATTCAGCAAGATTAGGTGACAACTCTGCCGTTTTCTGACAAGATTATGTCACTTATTTGATTGAATTTATCTTCCGCGTGGTACGTAAATCGTGCCAATAATTATTTTACTGCAAATAATTGTAAACAACTGTTGCATGACGGTAGTCTTAGACAATAATTTTCTGAAGCATACAATTATTTGATTGTAGAAAAACGCTGGCTGTACACATTCATGTGTGGAAGCTCCAAAAAAGGGAGAAAACTGAGAAATTTAAAAATAAAATTGGTAACCGCTTCTTCGTAAAAGCTGGCTCATTCGATACTTATTATGCATTGATATTAGTGAAAATTCATACAGATTTACACAATTGTTCGCAAAACAGTAAATGGAACACCATCCGTTGGACCTCATATTTCAAATATTGGCCAAAAGAAGCCATTCACATTACGAAACCATAGACAAGGTTTGCAACTTGAGTGAACGATGAAATGAAAATAAATAAAAGTGATTTAATTATTCCGGAACAAATGATGGATAGGGTACTATCAACATATAGATCATTTAATAAAAGTCCATCTAAAGTCCCCTAAATGTACGGTCCCTCTCATCGTAAAGGTTTATCCTTCTTAGCGACGGTGATTAAAAGCTTCCGATCAGCACGTGTTGCACGAGTCGGTCAAGCGAGGCGACTAAAAAGCACCAACGCACCATGGTTTCCCATGCCTAGGTCTACAAACGTTGGACAGATCAATCATCCTCTTGTGGGGATCCTCCATGGAACGGTGGTGTGGTGGGAAGTAACCGGAACGGAAGGTCGCGTTGATGGTTTCCGCGAATTCCAAGACACTGGTTTGTTTCCCCCGGACGAATTGGCCCGAAACCACTGGATGCGTTTGCAGATGAAATGGATCCATCACGCGAACATCCCGGGCCGTGGCTGGTCGCCGTCATGAATACCTAATCAGCAGAACGATCTCACTGTAAGTAATCGGTTGGCTGTGTGAAGAGAAACCGAAGGCTAGAGGTGGAGTAGTTGTCAGACAGAACGAAAAAAAAAAATCGAAAGAAGAAATCGAACACCAAAAACCGCACGCCAAATGTCAAAAGAAAGCAATAGATCGCTCGTCGCAGGAGTGGAAAACTCAATTTCCACTCGTTTACACCGAAAAGATAACATCTCTTTCCCCAGGTTTGTCCTTGGCATGTTGTGGCATGAAGACATTGGTCTGGGGCCAACATCTTTAGAATTCTATTCATGGTTGCGATTCGTTAATTTGCTTTGGTGGGATTCTTTCTCTTGTTTCTCACCCCCAGCATGGCCATGTCTTGGCCATGTTCTTTGGGAGCTTCAGCCTCCTCCGCCTCGGTAACTTTCCGATCAGATTAGAAATCGTTCGCGTTTCACTGAAAAGCGCTTATTTTCTTTACAATCGACCGTTCCGACAATATGCTTCCTGTTGCCAGCTGCTTTTTCCGACCGGAGCATTTGATGTGGAGGTTTCCCGTGTAGGCCCAGCACTCTGCTCACTTTGTTTACCTTTTGGGTAGCATTTCCACGCCGAAGCTGTTAAGCTGTAAAAGCTATCGAATCGACAGCCGAACGGCATCGGAAGGCATGATCTGGGGAGCTTACTGGGAGAAGTTTCAGGAAATCCTCACGCTTTGCCGGAGTAATGCAAAAGAACACAAAAGGCCCCGGAAGAGGCTTTGAATTTCGAGACACCTTTTCTTGAGGCGCCATCGTACGCCAGCCAATCGGTCGTCAAACGGTCGTCGAGGAAAGGATGCGTTCGCTGGAATCAAGTTTGACACAAATTTGTTAACTCACTTCCGACGGCACACCTTCAGCAAAATCGGCACGGGAAGCACGACCTGACGAGCTTCACAGACTACGCGGGCTGTCATTGTTTCCGGCCCATCGCACCCTTCCCATGGTGGGGAAAGCGTTCCTGCCTCAGATCCACCCTTACGGACATACAAACCGGCTTCTTGAAAGGAAAGTTCTTCGGAGTGCAAATTCAAACGACGTGATGCTGCCAAACAGCGTGCCAATCGTCCCAAACATAGACGCTCCAGTTCACTGTGGGCTGCTTTACAAGCGATGAAGATACAAGCTCGTCTTTGCAGACACATGCCTACCCAACAGCGGAACATTCCCGGAATGGATTGAACAGCCCACATCAGCTAGAATCGCTCTCATTCCAACGGATCGGAAGCTATCCACTTCACGCCGATTGCCGAACGTGAGGATTTTTATTCACCACCTGCTTCCTTTTATGTCGAGCCACTTTTCTTTCCATTTTTCCTTGGCGGATGCTGCTAAAGATCAATCCATTGCCAAACAGGTGAATCTATCTACGGACGAGCTTTCTTAGACACTAGGGCGAATCCTAGGGTGTGGCTTAAAACATGCCACCGTGCTGGCGTAAAATTTATTACCCCTATTGTGGGCCGTGCATCGGATGGGATGGTTTTGGTGGTTGAAGCGAATTGATGGGGTGTTTGCTCGGGATTTTAAGGCATTAGGCAACCGGTACGCGTGCAACGGTGCGCGTGAGTGGCTGCAAAATGGCGCGGATGTTTTCCGTTTCAATCATCGGCTATTATTTATTAACAGCACCGGGATGAAGGCTGGTATATTAAGGTGCTACAAATATGACGCTTCGATCGGAGGGCGCACACACGGTAAAACCCCAGCAATTGTTTGGGGGTTTCGGGTGGTCGAGGAACATTTTCGTCAATAATGTAAAACTGGGTTCCTTATGTTTTCTCCTTACCCCCGGTGAGGGATTCGATTGTAAGCCACAAACAAAACCGCATGCTTATTTCATTGAAACGCATTGGCATGGAATAAATTCTAGGGCCCTCACAGACAACGGCGCAAACGGATTGGCCGCAGGTGGCTGATTGGGAAATCAAATCACCGGCCGTAAAATCGTAAAATTCAGATGATGTCTGGTGTAACAGTGTTTGCCGAACGAATCATTGCTCAGTAGCTTTCGACTGTGGTACGTGATGCCATCAATCAGTCCATCAATCAATCAATTGATCGATCGCTAGATGGAAAAGCATCCCGCCAGATGCCGGAGTAAAGCAGCAAGAGAGAGAGAAAGTGGTCGAATGCCCACTAGCCGAGATGGATTCATGGGGTCGACCAGTACGAATCGGAGCTCATAATCGGCTGATTATATCGCTCTCGTTATTCGATTACGGTTTTGAAATCCTGCTTGCGGGAAGGACTTATCGTGGTCATACGTTATGTACCGGGGATACGGCAACCACCGGGCGGTGTCAATAGGGCAATAAAAATGTTTCACATACAACCATTCAGCAGGCTCCGAACAGGCCATGGACGGTAAACCTGTTAAATGGTATGCTGAGTGAAAAACGCTCGCGGCTACATACCGTCGGCCGACATACCGCTTAGAAAGCAAACATAATCCGTGGCCAGCATAGCAGTGGTGATACCGTATCGATACAGTATTAATTGAATCAATTGATAACTGTAACTCTATCAACATAAATTCCGTGCCACCAACACGGCACGGCAAACCATGCGTTTCTACCTCGCATTGCTTTTGCCGAGTGCATAAATTGTACACACGCTACCGGTGATTAATGTGCTCCGTACACAGGGCTCGTGGTTTGTTCGATTGCCAACCGGCTACCGAAGGGTTCGATGACATGGAAATGCACGAGAGGAAATAGAGCTTCTGCTGATGCACGGGCGTATTCAGTGATTATTTGCATGCCGCATTCAAACTGGCAGAGTAGCAGTTGGCAGTGTGGTGTCGGGCGGTAGATCCATATTTTCATACTCTTTCCACTCTTTCCGCCTGATTTTTTTCTGGGCAAGGTGTTAATGTTGAAGTGAACAGTCAGTAGGCGCTTCATTCAATTAAAGCGTGCTTACACGGAATTGTGGATCAGTAATAACTCTTAAAAACTCATATACAGTGAACTTTGAGATAAGGATGCTTAACAACATATACAAATTTAATTTGAAAAGAGAGCCCTTCTACATGCTGTTTCAATAAAAGAATCACCTTCATGTTGCAATGAAATATTACTAATATTCTTTCCTATTTTCTACTTTTAGGTAAGTGAACGACACCATTTTCTTGGATTAACAATATAGATATTGTTTTATTCCGGAATTTTTAAAAAAAGGTATTAAACTTAGAAAGTAGGTGAGTACCAAAAAGCTTCATCTCGTTCGCAGGAGATTGTCAACGTTAAAACAGATGTGGCTGATAATTACTTACTAAAAATACTGCAGTTTGCAAAAATTCTGCAAGATAAACTGTCTATACAGCCCGATGGGTTGAATTATGCTCTCAATGTTCAAAATTAATAAACGAACTTTACAGTTTAAACGACGCAAGTTGTACTCCGATTGTAGAACGAAATGTAACTCAGGCTGAATGTAATGTAACGTAAGTGGTGCAAAGAAGCACTTAAGGTTGAACTAACTATATGTAAAAGAAAAGTAAAGTAGGACATACATAACTGTACCGTTCGTTCAGTTCTTCGCAACGAACAAACTAGTTCAATTAAGTTATAAAAACGTTCATAATTTTCCCAATGGTTTCATGTGATACGATACACTAATCCATGTTTTGATCTAGCTCACCAATCCCTTGTTGAATAAACATAGCGCAGTTGTCATACTCGTGACTTCTTCAAACGTTTTATGAAAAAACTGTGAAAATCAGGTATCATACTGCGCACGTGTTGGTTGTCTTCAGTTATCGTCATGTCTCGAGTATATTAAAAAAATAATTTGATGGTTTACACGAATTGGGCAAATGTCTACATAAGAGGCAAATTCAATAAGAGAACAAACAATTGCTGTATGAACGTTGATAAAACAAAAGTGATATTGTGTTCATCGAAACCACGAATAATTCTCTTTTCGATTTTTTAAACCTTTTGCCATGGCAAAACGAGATACAAATACAAAATCAACCAATCGCCTTCGATTGTTTGCCGATATGAATTCCAAGTCGATAAATGATGTTCCGATATTGATTTCACCAAACCTGCAATCGATCAGAATCGATACAAACGCCACACCAACTGTGTGGTTTAGCCTTTTTGGTTTGATTTGTTCCATTTGGCGAAAACAATCTTTCATCTACCAGGAAATGGCTTTTGTCTGGTGAAAGTTGGGGACTCTATTGGGTAAACTTGTTATTTGTATCCGATCCGCAATCGCCATCGCAATCAAACCCAAAGTGCATGCGTTTCATTTTGTGCAGCTGTTTCGACAATCGTTCCAAGACAATGTTTGCCCTACTCGAAGCAAAAAGAGAACGGGCGGTGTTTGTGTGTGTGGCTTCCTTTTTACTGAGCACAGCTGAGTGCTTACTGCATGTTAGCAGTGTAGAAGACGTGTCTCCCACGTTGGATTCGAACAAAAAAGCAACGCACCCGTCCGATCAAGACCATTTCCGTCGGTCAAGCTTCTTTGTGACATTAATGTGATGGTCACAAAAGAGGATAAGGATGTTTTCGTTTCCCTTTAGCTACTTTTCACTCGCCATCTTAGCGCCTTTGCACCGTTGTTTGCTTACCAGCATCATCAGCAACAGCAACCAGCCGGAGCATGATTTGTGCCCAAGCGGAGCAGAAAACACACACACCAGAGAAATATACTGCAAGATCCACGTCTATTCTCGGGAGGTCTGCTCTGTGTTCTGAATGTTGAATTTCTGCAGTGCTTCCGTTCCCTTCCAGGCGCAAACCTTCGGTGCATCTTTTTTAAAAGTTTTCTCCACACAGCGATGGAGGTGAAAGGAAAATTTTACTCCGTTTTACTTTCTTCCTGTGCATCGTACGCTGAAACGGCGCGAAGCGCCCGAGCACTGGTTCGTTCGGTTGCGCTTCTTGAAGAAATTGAATGGGAGGATAATAATGGCAACAATCTATCCCCACTTGAGCTTTCGGTTTTTCGTTTTTTTTCGTTTTTCCCCTGTCCGCCAATGCCGATGTGTTGGGGCGAACTGACCGACGTGAAGTAGACCGTAAAGGCCCTTAAGGGAATTTCGTGTCACACGGCAAATGTAGAACGATTGGGCCGAGTCGTTCACGGTTTGCCCGTTACCCGGCTGTCGATTTATGGAAACCATTGCAACGAAAAACCACTGTTTGGAAAAAAAAGTTGCTTGTTGTTTTCCTTCCACTGGTGACTTATGACCCGTTCCATACCCGACTGCTCCAACTGGCTGTAAAGTGGGAAAGTTCCGATCGCCCGAAACGCCATCGGGGAAAAGTGGGAAACAGAATGGTAGAATGGCTTTCTGAATCAGAAGAAATAACATCCACTAAGGAGAAGCACATTCTCGGTGAAGACCGACACACAAAACGAGAGATAAACTTTAAAATGGAATTTATTATTGTTCGCAAAAGGGCTTTTGTGTGGAATCGCAGGTCAAACGGCCAGCAGCCAACCCGGAACTCATTACTACTATCGGCTGCAGCTGCATTCGTTCTCTTTTAGTTGTGTTTTTTTTTCTCTATAACAATTGCATCTCGCGATGAACAGTGCAACACCATTGCCCTATTGCACCGTGCTCCATTAATATTACGAGTATGAGTGCACAGCGCAGAACAGCTAATCGGATCAAGTAAGAGGTTTGGTTGAAATTTGCTAACCATCTTTAGAAATGCATGCCACACAACACGCATTGGAATGGCACGAAATTTATAAACACTCGCTTCTATGTTTGCGTTTTACTTTGTTAGCCATAAAAAGGCTTTTGTGATGTTTTACCATGCGTCCAACGTATGCGGAATGTTCTTTCATGCTTATGATAGGACGAATGTTAAAGTAGTGTACCTTTTTCATCTGTTTTAACACATCATAATCAAAAAGTTGAAATAGTCGGTTGTATGCATTTTTCGTATACATTTACCAACAGCAGGAGGAGATTAAAAAGTTATTTCAGTGGCTTACAACTCAACACAGCACAGCAGTTCCTCGTGCACTACACCCAATATACATCATTACCCTCATTTTATCACTGTAGCGTGTAGAACCTTGTAGGGTATATACACATTATGGTTTGTTTTACACTCACTAAGGCCATGTAATGTCTACATGTATAGATTAATCATTACTCAACCCCTCGAACCTTACGTACATTACGAAATGATTTTGGTTTGAAAAGTACTTTCGAAACACATTAAAAGCTTGCAATTTCAATTCCAACACTCAAATGCTGCTGGAGTTAAATAAAAACTAGTTGCGGGAATTCACTGATGTTATGGCAGAACGTTAGCGGGGTGTAGTTTCTTCTTAATACAAAATATTTATTTATTCAGTCTTTACAAATTCACTTAACAAAATATCTGGCCGTTTTGTGATATTTGGTTTAAATCATTGATGAACATATTGTGGTGAGCGTCATAAATATTTATTTTATTTCTTTCTTGTTTTCTTTTTGTATAAGTGCTCATGTACATTACTATAGATAAAAAAGGAAAAGTCTCGCCAAGTACGACATATGAGAAAAAACGAAAAACCGCACAAAGACTGTTAGAAATAAAATTAAAATATATTCTGAATCTGCTATCAAATGCTGAATGTGATATCAAACGAGAGAAGCCACTGTATTGTTAGAAGCCACATAATGTGAGTGAATTATTCTTTTGCATCTAAGCCCATCCAATAGTCTTTTTGTGGTGTGAAATTGCGAGGCTGGTTAGTACTCTGAAGAGTCTAATGACTCAAGAGTCTCTAAAGAGTCGAAATATCTAGACATATTTTAATGTATATGACATATTTTTACGCATTTAACCTTTCTTAACTTTTTTGATACAGTTTTTCGTAGAAGGACACAAAAAACGGTCCACGAAGGCTTCTTTCATAATTTAACATATACCGAATTTGACATAACCGGAAGCATTGGTTATGGTTATGTTATCATTGGTTTTACTAATAAAATCTTCTAAATGATAATTAAACCATTTTAATATTTCATAAATGGCCACTTTTTTCTATGTAAATTAAAAACTTAAAAAGAACTCGGTGTTCTCGTATTCATTTTGTTCTTCCGTAAAGCTGATACGATGAAAGGTCTTCCCTTTTATGTTGAACCGTATTTTCAGAAGGTCAACATTTTGAAAGCCTTCCATACAGTGCAGCTTCAAAGTTGTGCAAAACCTACACGGAGCAATCGATCGAAAGGCCACTTGTTACAGAATTTCACGGTAAATTTAACATGAGCGAATGCTGATTACCTGCAACCATCTCACCTTGACAACGGGTGCGAGGATCTCGGGAAACGAAGCAGGCAGGCACGTTCGTGATGAATCACATCCTTGAACCGAGAGTTTCGTCTGGTATGTGGGTTTAGCACAAAGTTTCTCAATACAATCCCCGATGGTAAAGTGGGCCGGGGTTGGTAATGACTTGGCTGGAATGGGTTTCGTTAATTTACTCATAACTCAATTAACGTATTTAATGTGTCGGCTACACTATGGTATTCGACATCTGAAGAGTGATCAGTGTTACACTATGGCATTATGAATGAATGAGTCGGCAAAAGGTTGTAGCCGGTGTTGAGGGCGTGATTGCGAAACGTTCTTTAAGCTGGTGATGCGAAGTAAATGTATTTCTTGTTCAGAACCTAATAAGACACAACATATCGTACTAGAGTTAATGCTAAAACTTTGTTGATAGAATTTTGAATGAGACAAATTAAATTATTAATAGCTAATCGCTCAGCAGTAGCTCAAAATGTGTGTAGCATCTATTTTAAGCTTGATTGTTTGTTAGCTTGTTTGTATTGCAAATCACCGCAAACCTTTCAATTCTTCATTCTACTAGCTCTGCTCACTCGTAAAACAAATAATCCCAATGTTCAGCGATAATCGCTCCAAAGTGTCAGAATTACGGTCAGAGCACTCTCGACAGAGCGCTCCTGTAGGGAATTCAGATCAGGGTTTCTGGTGAAATTAAAAAAAAAACAGATCCAATCCAATACGCTTCGCTGGGCAGCCTTTGGAGGAGGTCTCTTTGGAGATAAGAAGCACAAAACCAACTCTTCCCAGCACACACAAAAAATCCCAGCATTTGGTTCAGAAGAGCAGAAACAGATCAAAGCGAAAAGATTACACAAGAAACACTCGTAAGCTTACCACTTCTGAGTGATCGGTTGGGTTTGGATTGATTCCCGATGTTTTGTTTTGAAAATGGGTGTTCCACCGTGCGCCGTCAGGTCGAACTGATTTTTATCCATTCTCCAGGTGCATTCAGCTGCGTCTCGAGTGCCGGCGGATAGCGTAAGAGCATGGATGGAGTTTTCCCAGCAAAAGAGCTTACCGAGCCGGCTTACACAGATCATTGCTTCGGCTTTGAGGCAAACAGTGTTCCGAGATTTGATTCTGCCCAGAGATTTCTTTCGCACACCTCAGTACGCTCGAAAACCCTAAAGCCCTCCGGCAGCGAAAGGGTTCTTCGTAGGCTGTAATATCCAGTGGCTGGTACTCTGCCAAACCCTATTTTCGATTTCAATGTCCGTGATATCGTGATAAGAACGCTGCAAACACGAGTCATGCCACCGGTGGTTGGCTGTTTTTCCGTTTTGCAGTAAGAATGGGAGCGATTGGTTCGGTGCTTCTGTTCACTAGAATTGCCTCGAGCTGGCCAGTCAATTGAGTCGTGTCGGACGGAACATTTTGTAGCATTAGTTGGATTTCTCAGGATGCGAACAGACCTCGTGCAGGTGGTTAAAACAAGACTTGTATAATGAAGATCGCATTTGTAAAATTAAAACAACAAAAGGCAATAAAGAACACGTATTTGAGCACTCTCGAGTATGCTTCTCGGTCCGTATGGATACGGCCACCGTTAAAGAGCAACCCTGCTGATAGTGCTTTTCTTTGCATTGCCTGCCCTCGGCAGGATGAAAATTTATATCTCTTCCGAGTGTTGTTTATCTTACCATTACGAGCTTCTTTACGGGCCTTTTGACCAGCGCTGAATTGGCCCATTGCTAACGGTGCTCGCGTTCACGGGCACGATCTGTAGTACCGGACGCCGTGGCACTTTTGTTTCGAGGGTAGCGTTGTTTGTTAGAAAGTGCTGCAGCAAATTCATTTTGGCTGTCTTCTTCCACCATACCGGGGACCCGGGTGTTAGCGATACTATTATAAATAATTAAACTGCAACCTACCACACCCCAGATCCAGACACGGCGTGAGTGTTTTACACTGGTGCTGTTCCCATAACTATGGTTTATGTTGCCAATCAAATGTCGAATGTCAAGGCTGGAGGAAAATCGTCCGAATCAAAAGACCCTGTTATTTTGATTGCACGCAACGCGGTGGCATAGTTGTTTTGCAGATAAAAGCCAAATTTTAATGGTCAGGTTCAAACGTTCAAAAATTAAACACACCACATCCATTCCAAAATGTTCGATAGCGCATGTACAACAGAATACCCTTTTCGGAAAACTTTGGCGCAATTTTAAATTGAACCTTGATTTATTTTCACAATTACTAAATTTATGAGGTCCAATAAATAAACGCTTTTACCCCCGCTGTTGGGTATGAATTCATCGGTATCATTTTTCTCCATTATCACCAACGGTACCAGCCTGACGATCAACTGCTTGATTGACGTACAGCGAATATGTCTTGCAACCGATGGCTCGAATTGATTTCCAATGCCGTTCGGGCCGACACGGTGGTCGCCGGCTTCCAGGTTTCTGTTTCATGTCTATAATGTTGCTGCCGGCTTACGGATTGATCGGAGGGATATAGCATAACTCTGGCGACACGAGAACTATTCCATTGCCACTGGAAGTACGTAAGCTGATTAAAAATTGAGCAACTGACAGACAGAATGTCTGGCTGCAATAAATGTTTTATACGGGCACGGGGAAATAAAACTTCTGCTGGCCGATAAGAGCTCGGTCGCTTCGATCCATTAATGGCAGTGCATTTTCCCAGGGGTTTGAGGTTGAGTTTCAAGACAAGCGTAGAAGTTATAATTCAAAGAGAGGAACAAAGGAAATATCTGATGTTTTCGTTTTTAAGAATGACTGTAGTGGGGATTACGGATTTTTGAGCCAAGCAATGAGTATCAATCGATCAATTACAATTATCATTTTTTTGGAATAAAAATACAACGTTTAGGAATGAAAAATAATAATTTTATCTAGTAAATGGAGGCGCCTGGTCATTAGTGGTAGTTTTACACCTGTTTTATGGTACACTTAGCAAATAGCCTGTTTAAACGTACAACTTGCAAAACAAAAACAAGAAACACAAATCGTTGGGTTCGGAATGAAAAACAATAAATATTTCCAATAAATGGAGACGCCTGGTCAATTACGGTATTAATACATCTATTTTAAGGCACATCGATACACTTGCTGGTAGAACATATCGTATATGAACAAGAGCAATATACCCACTAAAAGACTGGCGCAAAATACTTACAGCACTTTAAATCATGTAAAATCATAAACAACAATACTGTTTTCTGTTTTGATACGATGCTTCTGGGGCAAACAAGGTTTAAATTGTGTGATAATTTATGTGATACGGTTAAAATTTAACAAAGGTTGTGGCATAGTAAATTTAGAGTAAGTTATTTAAAAACACACACTAGTTTTAGGATCGAAATTTTTAAAATAATTTCAATGATCTCGAATGAATGGAGACGCCTGGTCATTTATAGTAATAATATAACTATTTCGTGGGAAATCAATGGACTAGTCAGTTAAAACATATCACATTACGTACACAAACTTTTAAGAACAGCGTGAAACACAGCACACATGAAATAAAGTACATAAATAGTAGCATCATGGTAATGAGTGTGATGCCTTACCCTGCCACAATAATGTATGTCGTACATCGGTACGACATTAAAGCGTAATTTATTTCATTCTGTTTGGGTACACTTCCATAAAAAAAGATGCCACGCCAGCACCTCGCTCTCGGTGCCGTTCCAGTTACTAGCGTTCCATGTTGCGCACTGCCGCGATTGTGCGTGAATCCCGCCGATGAGGAAATTTGTGCACATTTTTAAGCTGTTATTCGTTAGAGTCCCAATTCAGGGTGGCTTGTAGAACGAAACAGAACACAACGATGGGATTCACTGGTGGTGTACAAATGAGTGAGTGAATTGTTTAAGCTTACCAGATAAACTGTACTGTAAAAAAACTAAAGAGAGAGAGAGAGAGAGAGAGAGAGAGAGAGAGAGAGTGTGCGTGTGTGTTTGTGTGAGAGAGAGAAGGAGTGAAAAAAGGGAAAGGAACTACCAACTCGGAACGAAAATGAGTGTAACGTAATTTATCGTAATTGATTCAACGGGCGGAATGAGGAAGGAGCACCAGAGGAGGTAGGGTGTGTCGTATGTGCGATAAAAGTTAATCCAAAGCAAGTGTTCCCGGGAAACGAAACACTGCTACATGCGGAGCCGAGTAAAATGGCCCTCTAATAGCACGAACGAGAGGAAAAGAGAGTTGAAAGGACACCCTTAGCAACGTAACTGAACGGTTCGGTTCATGCATGCAGTAAGACGACGCCGAATCCTTTTGAAGACACCTCGGGTGTCAACTTCCTGGTAGAGGACGATTTCCACCACACAAGACACCGGGGACGGAAGGCTCAGCTGATGCAAACCCATTTCCGTTTGGTGAGAAGCAACCGTATGAATCAACCCGACCAGAGTGAGCATAATCCACGCCACGGATGTGAGGGGGGGGGGGGAGATGTGGGATAGGTGCAATGTGCTGGGAACAGTGTGTAGTGAAATGCCGCACGAAAGTTATGTGTGTGTATTTTTCCTTGTCCCGTTTGGCAGAGCTACATGAGGACATAAATTTCAAAATTAATTAATTTGATTCAATTTTCCCATTTCTCCCGAGTTCCCGGTTCATGCGTTTCTCGCGTACTGCTACTTTCTGGGGGTGGGAAAAACATGGTAGAGTGTGTGTAAGCAAGAATTTACTGCACATACACACACACTCATTACACATAGCAAACAGTATTGCCCCGGTGCCTGATGCAACCTTTAATACCGAGGTCATAATCGGAATCTCTTTCCGTACACCTTCCAGAATGCAGTAAAGAACGAAACATCATGATAACACTTCGTTCTCTTGATTACTCATTTTATGGGGCAAAAAATAGATGTAGGAGATAATTAGGCACCCCCTCACAGACAGTACTCAGAAATTTTGCGCTGAATATGAATCACCTGAAAGTGCGAGCTTTTATAAAAAAAAAAACATTCTTCAACTAGCAGCAAATGCGGATATATCCGTAATCATCCAAACGGGGGCACTTTTTGTTGATATTTTCTACGAACGAAAGATCCCCAGCCGTACACATCGATTGAGACCGATTGCACTGCGGTACACGATATGGCTTGGTAATGGCTTTTGTGGTACAATAATTCCCTGAATTATTGTCACCGGAAGGCACGCTGCCAAAAACTTTACCAAACCGATAGCGTAAGCAGCTTCTTCCGGTTCGTTTGCTTCTTAGGGCGCCGAAGTATGCGATGTCGTAGTTGTTTCTTGTTTTATGATTTTTATTGCTTTGTGCGTTACCTTTTTCGAGTGGATTGAACTTTCACGATTGTAGTATTTATTGTATTGCAGTGTTTCGATCGATACACTTAATGTACGGTTGGACAGTTATGTTGCACGAGTGTGAGGGAAATATCTGTTTATATGAGGTATTAAGGATGATATAGTCGTTTCGCTATTCAAGCAACGTTTGAGGGGAGCCATGCAAACGGGATGTTTAAAAACGAAACGATATATTTGATTGCATTTTCTCGAAACTTAATGTTTCAGAAATTTCACCTTAAAGACCTCATTCCCACGCAAAAACGTGTAAGGTTCAAAGTTATAGCGATCTTTTCTAGATTAAACGTGTACGTTACTTGTCCAAAGTAAAAAAGAACTCAAACTTATTTTGACATTTTTCTAACATATGACTTGCGAAACGTCTAACGTTGCTTCTCCAAACAGTGACTTTTACCCAGGTGTAGTCTATTTGACGCGTGCTTAAATATTTGAAACAGTATCCCAAAGCAAAGTGTCCCGAATGAAATAATCAAAATGCTTTTATACATCTTCCATATGGTTAATAATTATGTGTATCCAAAAGTGTATTGATGATTCAGTCAACTAACAAACTGATTCTTGAGATACGCAATCACCGCTACATACATTGAGCCATTAAATCGATTTGCACTCAATATGAGAAAAAAATATATTCAATTATGATGAAGAGATACGAAAAATGGGCCTTAAGCTTTGGAATAATAATTTTATAAGTTTAATAGGTCATTGAGTCATTGGTCATTGGTCATAGGATTGAAAATAAAAATATTCATAGAGACACATTTACACATTTGCACAATTGAAAAAAACAGTCATCCAAACGAAATTTCTTTGCGAAGATGTCAAAGATTACTATAATAAAGTTCTTGTATACAATTTAAATCCCCTTTATATTACACGCAACATTTAATGAACCCTTGGCACCATTCTCATGCACAAAGTTCCTTCATTGCGAACGACGCATGGAATAACATTCGCGGTCTGCAAGTTCACTAGTTTGTGCAAAGCAAACATTACGCTACACCTAGGGAACATCCCGCCGATGGCCTTTGGCAAACACGAACTATAATAGTTGCGCAAACATCGCATCCAGTGTTCCGCACATTTTCCATTCCCAAACCACCCACGCGACCACAGGTTTATTCGGATGACTCACACAAATCAGTCAGAGCGCGACGATCAGCTATTAACCGGCCCCCCCTCTATTTGGCAACGGTGCATGGGAGACATATGCAACGGGAAAAAGCTAATATTGACCATCTTTGTGGTGTGGTTGCTGTGTTGCACGAGGTCGGACGAGACGAGTCGGCACTAATCGTCTTGACGACTCACTAGCATCGCGCTTTTTGCCCCACGGCATCGAAGACGGTTGAGCTCCATGAGATTACCGATCGATGGCAACCATCGGTCGTCGGACCGGAACGTGGGAAAAAAAAGTTCGATAACGATAAGCAGCATGATCGCTATATCATCCCTTCGAGCCAACCCACTTTTGCCCCGCATGTCTTCGATTTCAAAGACTGCGGCGCTTGTGGTCGGTTTAGTGGATTTAAGGTAGCAAGAAATAATGGCCGTGGTACCGAAGGTCCGCAACAACAGAAAAACCCACCACCGAAGTTGAACTTTACCGTGCCAACCGGGCTACAGACCAACTAATGGCGGTCAATGCCAGATGGAAGATGGGAAAATGGCAATAAATTTTAACACCTCCCCCGGTATGTCCAGCCCGGAACGCGGGACGGCGTATCGGAAAAAAACGTCAGAATGCCCAAGAAGCGGACGGAGGTGTGATTCCCGTGATGCCGAGATACGGTTGAGATTTTATTGGCGCCCCGGTAAGGCGCCACATTTTCTTGCCGTATTGTTGCGCCGTGGGATGAAGCCAAACCTGTCCCATGATAATGAAGCACCGTTTTGCAGATGAGTGAACTAACGAGGTCAGCGCCGACGTCCCGATTGCAAAAGTGCGTTCGTAGCCGAAATTAATGAACTCCCGGCTCGGGTTGGAATGGAAACGCGGGTGGGAAAAATGTCATAAAAGTGGTTACGTGATAAATCGAGAAATTACCGAACGTGATTGGTATCGGTAGTGTTCCAATTTATGTTTTCGATCGGTAGCTTCTGTCATGGCGTCGAAGGTTAATGGGTGTGAGTAGATGTGGTGCTTTGTGAACTGTGCGAACAAAGAGTGTGGCCTGAGATCGACAAAGAATTCGATAAATTTTCTTGTTAAATCGTTTATACATTTGTCACAGTGAACAACCGTTGGGGTCTTTTGCGTGCTGTTGGGGGTTGATGGAACGTTGAAGCAATTTGCGTTTGCCGCTAAATGGGCCCACGCGATGTTTAAACGGATTTGTAACATTTAAAACAAAACCACACAAAAAACACATCTCGAATTCTCCTTATTGAAAAGTTAAGTGATTGTAAACGATCAACTTAAACAACAAAATGCAATAACACTTAAGTGGCGTACAATAATCGCACTTGAACCGTACCTCGCACAACCTTTCAGACAATAGCCGAATACTTTTGCCCCATTACGAAGGTGGAGGTTGGGGTTGGAAAAAATGAGAACAAAACAAATTTCCACCCAGCCCCCTAAAACGTCTGCCCCCATCGTTTCAGCCGACGAGCTTGCGAATAACTTTTCCAACAATGTTTACGACCCAATCAAATAGAACAGTTTTTCATCGAATTTTAATGAATCATAAAGCGGACGAACAAATGGAAGCGAAAATCGACCGACAGCTATTTCGGTGGTTTGTTGCTCTGCTGCTCGATCGATGTTTCCACTTCATGCTAGGTTTTTGATTGTTTTTGGTTTCTGCTTTTTCGACCATTTGCCGTCATACCGTGCATACTTACACTGTTTCAATCGTTCAGCCGCGCGAATCGACTTTGGATGTTTCAGGTTCAGAAAATTCGTAACGCGGCACCAATTGCTGTGAGACAAACTTTGCGGCCGACGGTCGAGTTTGTCGAACGGTCGAACAATTCGGCGATGTACCAAACCTTACTTGAGTGTTTCGACTGTTTCATTCTTCTTCGTCCCTGTTATGATATTAATAAACTTGCTAATAAACAATAATAATAATAATTAATAAACATTATCAGCAAGATAAAAACGTCGATTCACAAACGAAAACCTTTTTTCTTCTTGCCTTGACAGCTTGATTTTTGAACGATATCCCACAGATGCCTTCATATTTATTTTGTAGCAACACAAATGAGATGAGATTAGGTTAGTTTCTCTTATTTCATTTATTTTCTTTTCTTACATATTAACTTTTACATTTTAAAAATGATTCGCATCGTAGTGTAAGGTTCAATTTATATTTGGTCTGCGGTGGAAAGTACGTCCCATTCTGCACATTTTACCATCATCTTTTGCCCTCGCTGGCTCATCTCAGCCTCGTTAGCGTTAGCGATCGATAATCGCTCTGTTGCGTCTTTGCTCGGCTGACCTCAATCAATCGGCTGGTACTGGTTTACCCTTTCCCCCACCAACCTACACACGGTTGACGTTATGTGTGCTGCCCGGTCGGTGCCATTCTAGTTGTGTTGTGCATTTCACTGCTCCACTGCACGGTGATGCACAAAATGCTAAACGAGATCGCAACGTGACGAGAGCGAAGCACCAAAACGCTGGTAAAAAAAATAAACTTAATTTCTTCAACCACATTGCAACGGTGCGACGTGTACGACCGGTGCATGTTTGATGAAGCCGTTAGTGACCTAGTTTTTGACGATTTCACGACCAAAATCCGTCTCCGGAGTTTAAATTCGATAACGGTAGCCAAATGGATTGCGGCGGTGCTCGTTGGGCAAAAGGAGAAATGAAGTATACTCAAGCGAATGAAAGCCTAAACGAAAAGAAGGAGAATTTGAGATGAAAATTTTCAGTGCAGAAAAGAAAATTGTTCATGACGTAAGTAAGTTCTTTTCTCATCCACAATGTTACGAGAAGTACAGTGCGTTACATAACTATAACGTTATTAGTTTTAGCAAAATTAATTAGCAAAATAATTAAAAAGGTCAAGAGATCAAACTCATTGTTATTCTGCAAATAAATTTTAAACTGGTAAAAGATATATTTAAAGTTGTTTATGGATAAGTTTATGGAAATATATATATTTTTAATTATCTTGTAACTTGTGTTAACTTAATGGCTGGTATAATAAATATAACTTTTTTTGAATAACTTTTTGAAAGTTATTTAAAGTTGTTGTTTTAAGTGTTAAGTTTAGTTAAGTAGCTGTGGTCTTAAAATACTCTATTTTTCAATGGATTATTAAAATTTTGAGTTAGTGACATTAACACTTTTCTTTAGAGGTAAGTTACGCAAAATTGTTTACAACATAGTAAAGAGAAAAAAACAACGTAGCAGTCCGTTTTATTCTTTAAAACCTAACCGTCTCATAGTTACGTTACGCACTGTATCATCTTTTGCGAGCAGAACGTTTTCGGCGATATCGTTTTACTATGGAACGTAATTTATTGGCGGTAAGATGTATGGGTATGTATGTATGTGTGTGTTGCAAATGCATCTTATAACGAGTCGGTCACGGTAGGCAAGAAGAAAGCACAAAGTTTCACCAGATAAGACCCACCAAACATAAACCTCAAACTTTGGGCATGAAAGTGATCAATCAGCTTACATGCACCGTGCCAAAGCACACAGTAACGAAATGGTTGGGTGAAAAGGTGTTTGTGTACTTGAACTTCAGTGCCCTTTGCGATTGCTTGAAGCTGTTGCACTGAAACTGAACTTGATGTGAGATGGTGAAAGGTTAAAGGTAGAAAATGAAAATATGCTGATATGTTTGTCAGCAATAGTGGTTCACCTGCAACAAATCGTAACCAATGAAGAGTATACATCAAATGGGATGAATTTAATCCATCCTGAAGGTTGTGGGATATTGAAATCGAACTAACAAAATTTATTTGAAATTTACAATCACATTTAAATTGATGCAGAGATTACCAAAGAGAAGTGTCAATTCGAGCGAGTTGTGGATATGTGTTTCAAAAACACGTATCGTTTTACTTTATTTCATAACATACACACTCTTCATTATGCTCTATGTGCAGTATCAGCTTTGATGGATGCAGTCTGCAAATAAACAACAACAATGCTGCCCTCTTATCAGCACATTTGCAGACTATTCCAACCAAAGGGAAGAAACAATATCCAAAAGCGATGAGGCAACATTTGCGTCGCATTTGCATATCAATAGCAATGTAAAACCACCAGCAGTCGTTGAGTGATAAAACGCTTTCGTACCTTGTCACCGTGGTGACCACTTCCGAACACGAATGCACCCGTTGCACCGAAAACCGATCCGACCGACGGAACGTACGTGTCACAGATAGGAGCGAAACACAAACAGCACTTTGGCGTGGTCACAAGATGCACCCAGATTCCTTGAATAGTAAAGCGACTCGCTGTCCGTTGGCGAGCACCTGTGCACGATGCAACCATGGTGGGAAATAAGCGAACGAAACAAAAAAAAAGAGGAAGCCTGTTTCAATGGCGATCAAAATCCATCGGAAGAAGTGAAACTAAGCCGCATATTTTCGTGGTTTTAGAAAAAGCCTACATACGCCTCCGTTCCAGGTACCTGGGCGTGCTTTGCGGGGTGTACCGGACCGATCGAAACCCTGCCCTAATGCTGGGGCCTCGGTGGGATGTGGTTTTCCCGGTCCCATCCACCCTATTGTGGCATTCGTTGTGCAATTGTTCCTCAGTTCCGAGGGGGGGAGTTGTAAAATCGCTAGGCCCACAAACGACGAGGGCCTGTGCGTTGCGTGGTAAGATAAATGGATATGCTTCGGAATTGAC
This sequence comes from Anopheles marshallii, assembly GCF_943734725.1. Classification (NCBI taxonomy): domain Eukaryota; kingdom Metazoa; phylum Arthropoda; class Insecta; order Diptera; family Culicidae; genus Anopheles; species Anopheles marshallii. Next base: position 39,862,175 of record NC_071326.1, on the reverse strand, counting down.
GAGTCCGGCGCTGTTGCGATGCGAACGACTTTGGTGCACATTTAATCCGACACAGGTGGATTGTTTTGTGATCGAGAGAGGGCGAACACCGGGGTTTTGTCCGATGGTCGGTGCTTTCGGTACCAACCTCCATGATGATGATGGTGTCGATAAAAATCGTGTGACTACCCGGACTTGGGCTGGGTGCTTCAGATACAGCACACGGGAGCAGAAGGGAGAATGGACGAGACGCTATCATGTGCGTGGTTAGCGTGGTGACAGATTGCAGGAGATTGCATGCAGCAGTGCGTTGATCATGGCAGGTGCCTTTTTAGGGCGTTTTTAGGAAGCCCTAGTCAATATCAGAGCCCGATATTGGAGGCTGGATGCAATAGTTGTTTGACCAGATGCAAACGTGACTTTGTGCTGCCTATCCTTCTGGCACAAGGAAGCGGGTTTCGGTAATGGCTGGTAGTGAAAGTAATAATGGATCCCGGTATGGCAACTCCATGGCAACTCTAGCGTCGAAATGTTGACCCCGTAGCGAATCTCAGTCGTCTATAGTGGAACCGTATAGAAACGTAGTAGAATGTGTTAGAACAGCCGCATGTGGCTACCGGCATAACACATACGTACGCAATGAGTGCAAAACCACGCGGCACTGGTTCACATTCTGCACGAAATCGTTCACCCCATGGGCGAACCAGAAAATAGGAAACCCTTTTGTATGTACCGGTCACAATGACGGTCGCACTGACGGTACCTTGATCATCAGATTCATCGCTTCTGCTGCATTGTATGGTCAAGATTCTAGGAAAATACACTGCTGGCACCGGGTTGATGGTACTTTGCAGCAAATTATACACCCACACTAAATTGCGTACCTGCAATCAGCAATTTCATCTGTGAATTGCAATCAAAATGCATTGACCGTGGCGGTTAGTGCTTTGATCGAACGACGTTATCACGAACCGTTCCGGGAAGGTGAATCCGACACAGATGATAAAATTGGTGATGCAACAGTTCGGTAGCGAATGTTTCAATTCCACTCTAAGTGGATTTAGCTTATTCATGTCGTTCAGATTTTTGTTGGTGCCTAAGTACATAACCAGATACATTTCCAACGCTTTTTTTAAGCACTTTTACTTATTTTCTAAACAGTTGAGCTTGTGTAATTGATCATGCAAATTGCAAAAGTGTCAAATCATTTGTGTTTTGACAATTCAAACATGAAAAACACATTTCGAAAGTATGGAAATAACATCGGCATTAAATAATTTTGACAAATTTGGAATAACCTAGAAAATAAAACTATTAACGATAATTGCGTGCAATAAAGTTTGCTTGAATCCTATGTTTAATAAGTTTTCAGGAAACATGCTGAGTAGCTCCGTTGGGTGGCCGGCACAGACCAACTAGCCAGAATCACTAACTAACGTCACATAAAACAAAAAATTTAATTTTTTGCAGCATTTTCGTTGTCTTGGCTGTCAACTGTCACATCATGTTGGCTTTGGAGTGATTTAATTTGATTCGCTGGTGATTTACCAAAAAAAAAACCATAGATTTCAGGTGCTATTAGAGCTTGTGGCCTTCCTTGAAATTGTTATAAGTAACTATTTTACGAAGTAACTTTTACCAGTCGCACTTTCAGGGTGCAATTGCAAGTCGGCCAGAAGCGACTGGTCTTAACAAACACTTTTCAAAAGTCCGTCTTGTTCAAGTACTTCTTTACCGTTTGGCCGATTGCTTCAAACTTGCTAGGAGAACGCAGGCATCATCACTTTGCATTTCATCTTCATCTCTAGGTTCTGCTGCGCTTCACGGTGATATTTGCAACCGAGGCGATCTGAGCCGTGGCGGTCTTCCACTAGATACTCTGGTCTATCTTAAAATAAGAGAAGCGAAAAACTGAAGACAGTTTGACCTTATCGGGCGAATACGAAGAGTTTTACCATATAAAACTTCTTTGGTGTGATTTGACACTTGAGGCGTGACGCTTTAAGTGAAATTAAATATTAAATAAATCAGTTTTTAAATTTTAGTCGAATTGTCCCTCGGCATCCAAATATTTCTTGCAATTCGAATTTTAGCGATGTATCACAAAAACGTGTTGGCACTTTTTGTACATAAAACATGTACTTTTGTGAATTCGTAATATAATAGTTTCATTCATCTCGTCAAATTTATGATTTTATTCTCAAACTACTACTCCTAGCCTCCAAGTTACATCGCAGGCTATATTTATATGAATCTGCGAACTGTAAATAAGAATTTTATGATAAATTCTTCAACACAGCCAAATCCTTTGTATCGTCAGTAAAAGAATTAGTGCCAAATCTTTATCTTCTTGAATTTATGCGTACTGGAAGGAAAGGTTTACGTTTTGCGCAATCAAACGCTTCAGATTCTCGTGTAGGGTAATGTGTTTTTTGTAATTTTTCTGCATTTCAGTCGTACTTTGTTTTCGACAATAGCCATACTATCAAGACGTTCCCTTTCCATCCTATTATTGTTACGCCACATTACACAAACTTGACGGAATTATTTCCGGATACGAATACCCGGAAGTGGTTGCAATCATTAAATCATTAATTAGAGACCTTGCTATAGCACACCGACACTCGCTAGCTGGAAATGCTTTATTATTGGATTACATCTACCTTTTTTTCCTCTTAATTTGAGAAACCAACTCCAGGTACAGCGCCGAAACGGAAATGCGAAACCATCGGCACAAATCATCCACCGACAGCCAATCAATGGTGAAATTTCAGACGAATATAATCCGGCTTCCACCGGCAACGGGTACTTGATAGTACAGCGGATTTGTTTGTTAATTTGCCAGCGTTGTTTAAGCTCCCAAAGATGGACTATTAATGGTCATTTGCAAAATGCTAGCCGTGACCCCGAGACCTCTGGCAGAAAATGAGAAATTTTAACTACGGCGAAAATGAGTGTTCCCGTTTGCATTAAAGCACGAAACAAAAAAGGGTTTTTGCAAGCCATCATTGTGACATAATTGGTTTTATGATGCTGTGCTTCGTTAGACACTATTACACGGGCCCTCTCGCTGTGGTCACATTTTACACCACATCACCGTCAGGTCGGTTGGGTCGGGTATTTTCGGTACCCTGCTCCACCCGGAATGCACATGGGGCACGTAGCAAAAATCATGACACCCACAACCAGTGTTTTCCAACACACTTTTGCTTCCGGCTTGCCTCCATCCACCGTTACTTTCCATTGTGACGTGGGGTCGGAAGTGCGACTGTGGGAGAAAGACTTTTCCCCAACAGATAACTTCCGGCTGGCAGCGAAAACACATCAGCAATTATCATTTAGTGCTTACAATAACAAAAAGCCACAGCCAAACTTCCTGCTTCTCATACTCACACACACACAAACACACTATGTCAGTGTTTGGCACCTAGCAGAGTGCGGCCCCGAGTCCCTTAGGGTTGCCTGCGCTGTAGTACTCCGCACCGGCACACCCGTGCTCCCTTTGCTACGTTTAGAGACAACATTTGAAAACTTTTCTATTATCCAAGATGAGCTTCCTGGGGCAACGTGCCTCATCGCCAGGCGAAATTCGTTCACGCAAAACCAACCATGGTCTTGTTCTTGGCATCGGAAATGGAAGCTGTTGATGGCCCCGCAGCAAGGGAGCCGAAGGGAATCGAAACGGGCTGATTTTCCTGGCAGGGGTTTTTAGTAGAAAGTCTAACGAAATCGTTCCCAATCCTCAGTGTGAAGAAGTTTGGACGCTTTCAAAAACCGAAAGTACTTCCTTGGGGTTGCTCCGTGGGGTCACGGGCAAAAGAGTACATCGGTTGGATGGGAAAGGACAGCCATCGCCATCATCATCATCATCATCGTCATCCTTCTCGTCCTCGGTCAACCACCGTGTGGCATTGTGGCAAATGGATGCGTTGGGTACCGGGTACGGGATACGCGCGTAGGGAATCTTTTCCCAAAACTCATCTCATGCTCACACCCAAGCTGTCCCCCGAGCGGGCCACTCAACCGAAGCCATGCCCCGTGATGGGGTTTTCCCGATACAATCGAATGGGGTGGAATGAGGTGGGGCGCAAACTGATGGGGTGGGGGTGCAAAAACAAAAGTTAATAATTGCTCATATCTTTGGGGAACAACGAAGCGAAAGGCGACGATGCCGGGCCGGGCGAGTTGTTGGTTCCCTTTTTTGCTGCCAGATGCCACAGTCTAGTCCGTCCGCTGGCTCGTGGGCTTGCGTTTTTCTCTGCTCAATTTCACTTCGAACCCTTCGGATTCCTGGAACGGTTGTCACGATACCGGGGAGACACAGTGCAAGGCGGCAAGGGCAGGGCAGGGGCAGAAAACTTCTCATTCACTTTTCGATCTTTACCGGTTATAAATGTTGGGCCCAATTTACCCTCTGGTTCCCTGCTGAGTATTGCGTTTCGAGTACGTTTCTATGTGAGTGTGATCGCATTGAAAGGAAAAGCTTCGCTGGTGCAAAAGAAAGGGAAAACTTGCGTCGAACTCGGTCGTAGCTTCTTCTGAGTGGTGGAGTGACTTCAATACCGTACACGGTGTGACCGTTTGCATTGGCCTGCACCATCGATTTTGCCAGTGCTGGAGTGGTTTCAGCTTGTTTGGGTAGATGATTAGTTTTCTTACACTCGATCGAACACAACCATGTCCTTTCTGTCAGCATGTGAGTGTTGTTCGAAGCAAATGAAAGGACCACGGTTTAATTTAGGTGTACAATTAGAGACATTGCTTTAAAGGCAGATGATTGGCTGTTTTCTGCCAGAGCCCCCTGACACGGATAATTTAAAGTTTGAAAGTAATAAGCTCGTAGTGATTGTGTTTTTCCCCTGGAGGCATCCATATGATGAAATAGGTTGACTTATGTTGTAGTACGTCATTATTATTTATTTATCATTTAATGATGACATTTAATGTTATCACGTCATTTAATTTAATGAAGAATTTACTTAAAAATATGAAATATAAAAAGTAATATAATTATTTTTTTTACAAAATACTTTGAATACTTTGGAACGAGAAACCGGCTTAAAATATCCCCAACGTAGTTCAAAATTATTTCTGAACGTAATAATGCTGGGTAAGATAGCAGTGAAATAAAATGTAATTGGTACAATACCAAACAAACGTTAGAAAACGCTTTCACTGATATTAAATTAATTGTGTTGTAATCCCTTCATAAGGGTGTAATGGCTAAATGCCGCAATCAATACGACCACTCAAATACACAACAGCCAGCTCATGCTATCACACAAGGTCAATGCGAAATAAAACAGAAACCCAACGCATTTAATTTGCAATTCCTTCTAAAGGCTTCACTCTGACGAGCATGAGTCTATCATTTTATTTAATATTTTATTACACTCGAATGGACAAATCGTGTTCATCATCACCACAGCAACAATCGCACTAAGCTTTCCGTTCGCTTTCCAGTCGGTACATTGCGTTTCAATTAAATTTCTCCCCCGGCAACCGGTCGACAGACACACGAATGTGCAAAGAGTGTGCCGTAAAATCAATTCTTCAGCATGGTCACTAGCTGGCCAAACGATGCCCGGGTTGGAGTTGTTAATTTTCGTAACAGCTGAAATCGATGCAAAATCAACCTTCTCGTCCTACTCGAACCCCCAGCGAACTGCGTTGCAACACGTAATCAACTTCGGTACACAACTCTTTTGGAGTACTTTTCGGGGGGAGGCATTATTTTGTTGGTGAAATGTTCAGCATCCTTTTACCCTGCCCTGGAAAAGGATCAGGTTTTTTAACGGCACATCAAGCCAGAAACTCCTCCACTTACAGAGCAGTTGCGGGGCTACCTTTCCCGCTTGTTTCTTTACTTCTTTTTTCAGTTGATTTTTCGTAAAGTTCTTGCGCGTTGCCTCCATTCCTGCCTGCCCGACGGCAAATGAACTCTTTCGCCTTCCATACTGCCACGGTGTGCTCGGTACCGAGCTCGTCGTGTAGCCATTTTCCTGGGTTACATTTTTCTCGCGTTGCTCATGCACTCAGTTTGGCTGAACGCGCCGACGGGTTTCCACTGGTTCCCCAAAGCGGTGGAAACAATGGAACGCGTGTGCTGGCATTTAAAATTCACAAGACCATCAAACGGTCCAACTTCGGGGAAAGTCGACCTCAATTTCTTTGATTAACTGAAAGCCACCGCGTCACCGCACGTACTCCGGTTGTCCGGACGGGATTTCAGAACGCTTGGTGACCTTGATGCCGGTGAGTGGAAGATCGACCGTACAAGATCGTCCTGGCAACCATTGTCGTCATGTGGTCGTCGTCTTCATCAACTCGATTCGTTGTTTGACGTATTTTTTTTGGCAAGCCACGCGTCTCTAACAACAAATTTGTTTACATGTTTCTCTGCTCATGTGTACGTGCGCACGCTTGAGTGTGTGTGAGGTACGATGTTTTTGTCGTATTTATTTGGTTTTGTTTCCACTTTCTTTAGAATTCCGCAGAGAGCCCCATTCTTTTACCCATCCGCCTGCGTTCCCGTTTTAAGAAAGCGTTCCACTTAAGAAAATACCATCCCATCAAATTAAACCAACATAAACTGAGCGATGAAACGCTCGGGAAAGCAGCGGTGGTGGAGGAACCCTCGGTGCTTCGTAAATTTGCCCTTCCAGCGAGCGCCATGGATGCTGCGGAGAAATGTATGGCAATGGCGAAATAAAAGCGAAAACACACAAAACACCCAACTGCTCATTCGGCAAGCGAGCGCAAACAAAGCGAAACGAGCATGAACCTGGAAGACGGTTGCCGTTTGGGGCAAGTTTTATTTAAATTCTTACTTAACGACCGTCACCGAGTGACCCTACCCCTGCGTTAACCCTTCTGCGATACGCGGACACGGGTGACGGCCTCAAGCCCGTCGGTTCATCAGCCAATTGTGTCGAAACCTTTTTGCGCATTTCCAGAAAATCCAAAAAAAGGGTCTCCCCCTGTATACTATGTGTTCTTGAAGATGAAATCGAAAGGAAACCTGGGACTTGTTTGTGGTTCAGTGTCCATTCGGTGTAGCTCGTTTGTTTAATTTGCCCCTTTTTGCCGCAGATGGTTCGGTGGTCTGTTTTGGGAAAGGAAAGCAACGCCAGAATCTCCCCACGGAGTAATAGGGGGCTTCCAGAGTTTCTCGAAAAGATTGCTTTCACTTAATTGACTTTTGTGGTCAATGCTTTGCAGTCACTGTACCTGATAGCACCGGATGGAAGCACCGAATACGAGAGAAAGGTATACGGACAAGGTGCAAAGGCTGTTTAAGTAACTCAAAAAGCAATTATCGATTAGAGATGATTGGGTAGATGTGCTGATTCACGAATTGGACCATTAGGTTGCATTCGATTCGTTCAAAGTAAACATTAAACAAATAAACCCTGCTAGTGTTAGGTGCTTTTGGATTAGATTAACGTACGAGAAAATCCTTAAACCTGTATGAACAATTTTGAAACACCCTTATTAAGATTCAAGAATGAAACTCTCATGAAACTCTTAGGTTTCTTACACACATTAATGTACTTCTGAAGCAAAAGAAGCTGCTCTGTTTTTAGCAGAAGCTTAAAATAATAACAAACATCCCAACGAGTCTTCAGATATTCATGATTGTTTTGAGAGTCCTGGTGTACATACATTTGAATGGATCTTCACACGAGATTCATAGGAATAAATGTTCTTAATATATGGGTTTAGTATAACACTGTACCCTGCTTTACGCCCTGAATATAGCAGCGCTTCAATGTTTATGCTTATTTGCTGAATAATTTACGGGATATTTTTCATTGTTATTAAAGGATAATTAAGGAGAAGAAAAAAAACAGCATTTTCATTTCTGTTAAAAAAAAATGCTTCCGAGCTTTCCGCTTTTCATAAACTAACATACACTAACCAAAAGAGTCGCTACTAAGTCGCAACGGCGTACAACAGTTCAAAGATGATACTGGAAACGTTGCTGAAATTAGCCGACATTCATATAAACGCACCCCTGAATGTTGGCATTCCCGGCATAGAACTTGAAACGGTGGTTAAAAACGAGGCACAGACAACTAGCATGCGAGCACGACAACTGGCGTCGACGGGAAATACGTGGCAATTGCATAGAGCCACCATAGGGAAGCACATTTTACTTACCTAGAAACAATGGTCTCTTTATATACCGAGCGAGGCCGGGCTTTCAAATCCTTGCCAAACGAACAGGGAAAGAAGCAGAAGGAAGTGCACCGACTTCAAGGCTACTGGTTTGTGCGAGAAGCGTCCTGCAGCATACTTTGCCCATTGCCGCAAGTTCTATCCGAACGAGGGGCGTGAGAAGGCTGTGCGGTGAAGGAAGAAAACACACTTAACCTTTTCACTTTATGATGTTTTTAGCTATTCGGTGACAAAGTTTTTTAACACCACGCTTGGAAGCACCCCCGCTTAGTGGTGCTGGTTTCAAGCTTCTTATTAGGGATGGATAGCGAGCTTTGAGATGTTACGATGGTTTGAGGCTTTGTAGCTTAAGTTTTGCAGCACTTGCACACCGTTCAGGAGGATCGTTTTTGTAGCAATGGTTGTTTTTGTAACGTTTGGTGAGACAAAAGTGTAATGAAGTGCGAAATTTAAGCAAAAGAAGGACAAAGGGGAGGAACATGTGTCATTTTAAAATGGTGATGCACACGGTTCGTTGTCGGCATGAAAGACCCAGACTGTATGAAACTGTAGGCTTTTTGCAGAGTATTGAGGGTTTTACGGAATGGTTATAAGAAAACCAGCCGCCTAGCAAAAAAAACTAGGAAAAAATAGGACACATTAAATAATACAAGAATCAAACATCCATCGTAAAACAGATTCAGATAAAATAAGGTTATCATTTACTTAGCAAGAAAATACGTAATTACTAAGCATTAAAAAACCTTCTGAAAAATGCACAAATTTTAACGTTAAAAAACTCTTGAACATAACTACTATATATGTCTTTATAAGGGGCAAGTTCTTGGAATAAATTAAGCATTAAAGTGAAACTTATCTCAGCTTCAAAGGGTTTGTGTTTCTCGAACGCATTGTGATATTTAAAAATATCTTAATTGCTTACACGTGTTCGAGAAAAAGACGCTCATAATGATATTTTTGTGGAAGGACAATGAAGGAGCTGTTACCTTTATGTACTCTATGAGCTGTACGATGAACTCAACATTGTACAATGTTTTAAATTCGGCAGGCTTCGTGGGCTGCTAATGACGCCGGACGATCCAATCTGCTAAGGCCTTTTAGGTCGTTTATACGGACAGAGAATACGTGATAGGCTCAAACTGAGATGGAGTGATGGCCCTGAATAGTCGAGATATTGGAATTTCTGACAAAGGTACTACACCGTGAGCGGTTTAGAGGACTCCTCCCGCTGACCAATACCGCTAATTGAAGCGGTTGTAGCGCTTAATAAGTAACTAATTGAAAATCGCAAATGTTTTGTTAATTAATAAATGAGTTTACGAATAACTCTGTACATAGCAGCTGGCAAAGAAATGATAATATCGGTTAGTCAAGCAATGTTAAATGAAATATTCCGGACCTTTAAAGTCGATAAATAGGTTTCGAAAAAAGTTGGATGTCGAATGAGTCAGAAATTCTTACCATGTGAATTGATGCAAGTCGATGAATTGTTGCAAACAGTAAACTTCTCTTTGGTATACTGTTGTGACATTTTACTAAACACTCCTACTGCTACCTTAAACTCCAAGAGCTTTTGTTGCTTTAGAACATGCTCTCAATTATGGCGCAGAATTTGTATTTTATTAGTGAGCTGGTTACAATCCAGTTTGCCATATGAGCTGCTGGAAGAATTTCCACTGAAAATAAACAGGTAGTAAGAAAGCGTGCATTATGGCACACATACCACCCAAACTAACAGTAAATACCATAATCGTAAAGATCAGCCACACACATGATCCGCTTACGGTATTGCTGGAGGGAAAGCTATTTTGCCCTTGTACGCGAAAGGAGAGGCTTTCTCGCACTCTACCCTCTCCAGAAATGATATGTTGACTGCGTCTCTGTTTTTCCGACACAGGGTATCTCCGTGGTAGCATTGGGAGCAGCTGATCTGTACTCGCTTCCGCCCCGGCAAATGCTTCTTTGTTGCCGGTATGCGGTAAGAAAGCCAAAAACCCAGACGGTGCTATTGTTACAGCAAACGGATTGTTTCACTTCCTGTGTGTTGGCCGCAGCTGGCATTGGACTGGCGTATTTCGGATGCAGTAAGCCACCGTGCAGTACATCCGGCAGTCCGTCCTTCGTGAGTGTTACAGATACGATAGTTGAAAAATAAGATGCAGAATATTCTAGTCCTGGCACATAGGCTATCCAGCACGGTGGGGAATCAAGGATGAAAGCAAGCGGCTAGAGTAGTAGTAAACATATTTTTCGCCAAAGCACCTACGAATGGTCACTATCCATCCGGGCGTTGGAATAGTACAACGAACGAATTGTTAGGATGGAAGAGACGAAATAGTGGAAACTTTTCGGTGCTGTGTGGAGCACAAAACCATAACACACCAATTTCTAATGAGGTGATAAAATGTTTATTACACGCTTGAATAAGCATACCCTGGCCCACACACATACACACCATCCATTGCCGTGCCGCCGTACCATTTGAAAGGATGTGAATTTTATGCTTCCGTACTGTAAACCTCGGTTCGGAATTGGAGGAAAATGCCAACGAAACGGTTTGGGAAAGGGGTCTTCACTTTTGCCCGTGGAGCAACCATCGGCACAGGCTTCGGTTTTGTACAGGTTGGCATGGGAAAGGAAAAGTTTTTTCCCCTCCTCGGTAGAGCTCTTCTGGGAAAACATGACGCTCCTGGTAGCGAGGATGCTCTGTAAGCTCATGGACTGTGTTGTCAGAAATGCTGACATACTTAGATACACACACACCCACCCAAACATACAGATATATTTACGCACACACCGGAAGCAGGCTAAGGTTACTGGTTCGATCGCGGTCGTGCCGAGTCTGTCTGGGTCTGGGGTGTAATGAAGTAGTTCAAATGGGATAACAATGTAGCCACACAGCGCAAGTAAGCCTTTGGGACGAGACTGACTACCGATGTAAACTACGACACTGGTTGGAGAGAGTTTTCAGTGCTTCAGCTTGTTGTTTGGTTGTAATTCGGTGCGGGTCGATAATCCTGTCGCTCCTCAAGGGAAGTCATTTAGCATGCTCTTACTTGGCTACAGAGCGCTGCTAAATGGTGTTGGGAAATGTAGAATGTTTGCTTACGGTCGGAAGTCCCGAATCAATTAGTCACTCACAGCAGCCAACCACTCAGACGCTGCCACTGGCACTACCGGAACGCATGTAAAATGCGTAAAGGAAGTCATTAAAGCGATGCGAGAAAAAAATATGCTTGCATAATCGAAGGTGATGAGGTGAGAAGCGGCAACAACGCACGCACACAAACTACATGACAACACGACAAAACGTCCAACTGAAAAATAGTAGCAACCTCTTACTCTCTCCCTCCCTCTCTTTCTCACACGCATACTGTGGTTTGTGCCAATTTACGCAACAAAGAATGGTAGCGACCAAATAAAAAAAGGGTGTACCAATTGGTTTCTACCGCCGGTTTGATTACGTCTTATCGTGGTGATTTCATCTTTACCTTCACGAGCGAACCCGCAAGAACTCGCGGAGTACCCTTTTGGAATCGCTCCGTTGGAGGTTCGGTACTGACACGCCGCATACTACACGTTTACTACCTGCCGTTTCGTCATATTGTCGGTACGTTTCACCTCAGCATTGGTACGTTGTGGTGGAACGCAATCGATCCGTCGCTTTCGTAACAGTCGTAAAATGTAACCATTTTTTTGTTGTTGTTTTTCCTTCGGTCTTCTTTGCTGCTGAGCCGCTGAGCTGAGTCGTAAAGTGGCATTGTTATGATCGTTAAATTTATTATTGACTTGATGAGGCGAACCAAACTGGCCGGCTTGCTCTGCTGTGCGGTGGTGTTGTTAACTTCGGTGACTTCAAAATGAATGTACTTTTAAAGGGGCATTTGCTCGTGCAGTGCTTCGGCGCAAAACAATAAACAACATACATATTTTGAGCTTGAATCGTATTTAAAACATATAATCATCGGGGTGGAAGGTGACAGAATAACAGTTACAGGGTTAATTGCATTAAAGTTGGGTTGAAAGTTGGGAAATAAAATATTCAGCGAACTTTTAATGCTAAGCGAAGGAGCTATCACATTGTACAGGAAGTTTATGTATGATTATCTGTAAGGTGATTATTCTACTGTAATCTGTAATTTTATTATTCTACTAAACTAAAGAGTTAAACATAGGGCGAAAATGATTCATACCTTTATTTATGAAATTAAATCAGTAGAGTTTATCAATAAATTATTAACATTTGGAAATGACAGCTTGAATTATTTTTGTTTTTTACTATAATTTAACCCGTCGTTCATTAATACATATTTTGACTAATATTAAAACATAACTCCACACACTCCGTTTTGTGTAGTGGTTTGTAAGGCTGGAATATTATTAAATCTACCCAAATGTGCGATACTCAGCAGTGCCATGTAAATGGTAGCACACACGTGTAACGCTGTACAGGTAAAAGAATCACCTTCCGTTCGACCTTCCGAAGCCCGATAACGCCAAAGATCACGCTACAAATAACAACACTGAAAATCGTACAGGCACTGCCCCGTGGCCATTTCAGCGCGAAGCAAACAGTTACCGGCCCCTGCGCCAGTGTCACCGTCGGTATTAATTTTAGCACCGCCAATCAACAGCCAACCACCGGTCTTTCCGGTGGTGACCGCGTTTGCACGAAGGCGTGAATTGATTACTGCTAAAGCCGAACCTTGCCACTACTCAACTACGCCCGGTTGTAGTTCCTCATCAGTCACGACAACTGCTAGCTGCCAGCTAATGTGCTCCGTCCACGCACTTCCAACTGTTCTGCTCTATCGCATCGCACGTACTACATATATCGCACGCAATAACGCTTAGCCTCTGGGGCTTGAGTGAGTGTGTGTGAGTGGAGCCGATGGAAGGCTTCTCTCGCACCCCAGTGGCGGGACGAAGTAAAAAGTAGTTGGGATTTTAGGCAGTAAGTAAGAATAAGGAGAACGAAATCACGTCAAAAGCTGCACCACGCTAGATGCAAATCCGGACCGGTTACGGTGTTTTCCAAACTTCACGGACCGCTAACAACGAAACCACCGTCCAGTGCAGCCTACTGCCAACAGCTAGTAGCGCTCATGAATGAGTTCTTCTACAGGCTTCAGGATTAAAGGATATTTGTTCTCCTTTGGTGTGTGTGTTTGTAATTAACGCTCATAGAGCTATTAATTTGTTTAACAACCGTCTAGTGTGCCGTCGGACGAGGGCCATAAGTGTTACAAAATTCATTTTTAACTACATAACTTTTTCACTAATTTTTCCCTACTTTGTATGCTCTCGGTTTCGTTGCAGGATCGAATATTAAGACTGCAATAGCTATTTTAAATTGTATATTAGCACGACAGCTGTGCTTCGAGGACCCGTCATGTTCAGCCATCCTGGAGATTATACCGCGCGTCTGTGGGCCAGTGCCGGGTAAGTAAAGTGTTTCAAAAAACTGCAAACCACTTGTTTAATCGATGGCCAATGATTGTTTCCTCATGTGGTCTGATGTTTTAGAAAAATGTATCATAGTTTTACAATCCAAGGGTTTATATTTCATCAGCATGTTGGGGAGGAACTTGTTTTTGTATTGCATTTCCTGAAAGTTGTTAAATATCAATCAAAATATTTATTGAAAATGTCAAAATCGGAATCGTCAAATACTAAAGTTAAAAGTAACGTCCTTTAAAATGTTCAACACTAGATTTAATTATTCCTTTAGTAAACGCGCGATTTCATTCATTTCTTTTGGTCAGCTTTCTTGATCGAATCTAAAAACTGACAGTTCTGGCTACGAAAAATCATTAACTATGCCAACACTCTGCCACATTCAGCATGCAACATGTCTATGCGCCGAATGAAACGCTGCTACGATTGTCCTCTGTGGAGTTTCACGCCATTGCCATTGTCTATTTGTCGTTCGTAATGATAGGGCGCAAGATGTGTGTTTTTTGTTCTCTGCAGCCTATGTCAAATGGTGAAAAAGGCAGACTAAATAGAACAACACACCCATACGCCAGCTAAACATTCGCCTGCACGTACCAAATGCTTTTTCAAAGAACTCGAACGGTGCAGCTAACAAGACGTGCGCTGCGCTTATTTTCCAACCACTTGAATGTACGTTCCTTCACCAGGTCCTTATCGCGGTTGGGCCCTAGATTCACTCCTTCCCGGTTGGATGGGTGTATTTGTGCGAGTTCGGTTGCACAGCTGCATGCTGCCGGTTGCGCAAAAAAAAAGGGAAACAACCGCTTTGCCTTGTGTACAACCTAGGAGCAACCCCATAGCCACGGGGAGTTTAATTAAAGGAGACGCCACAAAGTCTGCATGGTTGTACGCGTGTGAGAAGGTTCTGCACTGGAGTCGAGTTCTGCGTGTATTTCCGTACGTTCGCTTACATGCACCTTGAGAAACTCAGCTGCACTCATACGGACAGGGTAAAAGGGTTGGACGTTTACGTTTCTACAGGTTACGCGGTACGTTAACGATGTAAATTCGAGCAAAACCTAAGCTACATGGTGTGGCGAAGGTCGTCTTACTGGGTGATTTGTGGAACCAGGTGAATAAGGCAAACAAAGAATGAACGAAACACGGCCCGGAAGCGACATAAAACTTTATTCCAAATTGCGTAACTTTAAAGTTCCATCACAAAAAGGTAAATGTCACCATTGTCTCAATCGATGTCCGTAAAATAGTGTTATCACAATGCGCGTAAAGATTATTTAAGATTAATGTACGCAATAGTGGTAAGGAACTTTAGACACAAACTTTTACTGCCCCTCAACATGCACGCTTTGTTAAATCATCCTCAACAATGCCCGATTGGAAATAAAGATTCGAAAAGGGGTTGGCTTTTTAAGCTAGTCGCCCCTAATCGTCTATCGCCTTGAAGAGCGCTCCTGCACCGGATGTTGCAACTGCACGGCTGCAGCTAAAGTTTAAACGATCGCTCAAGTGGCACTACTGCCGGTTTCGTCTAATGTCTGCCCGTTTAGCAACAGCAGTGGTGGCCGGTGTGCCCGTACCGTCAGACCGGTTGCGTTCTTAAAAGTCATTAATATTCTTTCCCCATCAAAAGAAGCCCTTAACCCCATCGTGGAGTACGGAAAACACGGCCTGCTGCTCACACGTGGGCGCAGCTGTGTGTGTGTGTGTGTGTGCGAGTTTTCGGCGGTACAATCTCGCACGGTGGTTAAATCCGTTACCAAAGCCTTAAGAACCTCGTTCGGCTAGCCCGGAACAAAGCACCGGGTGTGTATCTGGAACGGAACAGGGACAAAGATAAGGCATTCCCCACGACACTGTCATTGGCTGGAAGTGGTATCGCTTTACCCGTGATGTGGCTACTTGCCACACCCCCCACCACTGTCGGTGTCACACAACAAAGCAGTGCAGGTATTAGGAGGCAAACTGTATCAAGTTCAAGTACTTGCCCACTCCAAAAGGGCCGAGAGCCTGCTGTCGCTTCCTGCTTGTTGACGGCAAGATTCTGATCAACTCCATCCATCGCAGCGGCTGAAAGGTTGGTGCTGGACGAGTTCCATTCCTATTGGCCGGAGAAATTCTCCCCAAACGCTGGTACTCGCATGGTGCCATACGGTAAATGTATGCAAATTTATGCAACGCTTCCACAACGCCCGTTTTTCAGTGGACACATTTTTTGTCGTTGCCCGCCTCTGGGTAGATTTCTAAACCGACCATGTCTAAAGTTGCTGGACAGAATGGTAGATGTTTTCTTCTTCCTTTTTTTTACTACTCTAAGGACGGGACAACTTTTCCGATAAAGGCTAACCAGCCACGGCCAGGATGATACCAACAGAATTCCCTCCGTTAACGAACAAGCACAGTGGACCTGTGGTCAGTGGGAAAATCTGGACCCTAGTGAATGCACACGGGTTTCTACTCAACATTTAAATGGTACGGAAAAATAGACCCGAATCCCGGTGGGAAAGTGCAAAAGATGGAAATGCGTTCCGGAATGGGAATGTGGGTAGTCGAACCCAGCGTTAAATAGAGTCATGAATGAAGATGACGAGTTACAGTAAGTAAGTCACGGACAAACCAGAACAAAAAAGTCATACTTGGTTGTGTCACTTTTAGCGCTGAATAGTGCTGCTCGTGTCGTTTGCGACATTTTAATGAGGCACCAGTGCGAGAACATTGCTCATAGAGAGTGAGATGGCCCAATCTGTTCGCTGTTTGCTTCTGAGGTGTAGGATTTCCAAAGGATGTGTGCAAATATCGATGTATTGCATCATTTCCCTTTTCTTCCTTACTCGTGACATTCACCGACCGTGGTTCGGGTATAATATGCAAATGAATAGTCATCATTATCATCGTCATCATCATTGAGAGCATTGTGAGCCACAGACGCAAAAAAGGACGAAAGAGAAGAGTGAAATGTCTAGTGAGGAAAAAAATACTACCATCAAAATACAGGCCACAAAACGAGTCTTTCATTCCATGTGAGTGAATGGGAAATAGCTGATGGAACAGATTTTGGATGTAATCTGAGGATGATGAAATTTCGACATTTTCCCGTGCACGACCATTTTGTGGCAAAAAGGAAGACAAAGCCGGCTGTTTAGAATGCAACAAAATGCCCCGTAAGCTGGTCCCCTCTGTGAAGGGGATGTCCATTTTCGAAAACGCTAAACCTACGCACAAAAGACACTTACCATGGTGGACATGGCATACGTTTTACAGTGCAACCTGTTGAAAGTTGGGATAACTAGTTTTTGTGTGTGTGTTTGCGAAAAGCTCACTGTACGCTTAAGCTCCAGTGATGTTACACCTGTGTAGTATTCGTTCATATTAGTGTTCCCTTATTGCAGTAAAGCTCTAGATTATTCAACGAATTTTGGATTGTTTGCCTTTTTTCGATGCATATATAGTATCTTGGGTGTAATTTGCCGATTCAGCTCTATTGTTCATTATCCTTTTATTTTTATATTTCCTTTACTATAGATGTTTTGTAACTGTTTTAAGAATTTTATTTTGGTATTTTATAACAGCAGTGAATAAAGGAGTGCTGAGTCGTAATTTTAGTTTTTTTATTTTTTGTTCCAGAAAATGGGAAGGATTCTACAAATACCTCAACAAATTCTAGTCCAACTTCAAATGAAACTTGAACCACAAAATTGCTGTAATTTTGAAACTATTTCACTAGCTAAACTCGGTTGTGAGCAGACGCATGAAAAATATTTCCCAACTTCTAGCTTTAATTACTAATATATTATACATTCTGCACAAAGCGTTCACAAATGACACACCTACCATGATGGAAAGCCTGGCCAATGCGGTAGTTGAGAAAACTTCTCCAAGCATTGATTTCATTTTGTGAGTAAATGTTGCCGATATTGGAAAATAGTTCAGCTTTTCGTAACGGTGGCAAGTTTGTAACTTAAACGATGCATCCCCTTTAGTATTTTAACTCGAGAAACCCTGCATTTGAATCAATAAATTTCAAACTGAATTACTTATCACAACAACTTGCTTTTAGCATTTTCCATTGGTAAAAAAATGGTTCCATTTTGGGCACAGTTCGTAAATCAGAGTTTGCAATGCTTTTTAGGTACTTGGTTCGCTCAGGTCGTTACATCTGCATATTAAACTGTCTTCAATTATTTAGGAAGCACTTCTTTTTGATCGATTTTTCTCACACAACCGTACTGCACACAGCTAACAGTCCTGTTTGCAGTAGCAGTAGCAGTGCAACGAAAGACAACTGCAGCTTGCAGTGGGAATACCAGGGCAGTGGTATTGATTTTACCTCACCTCTATCGATCGCAATAAAGTATGTACTCTATTTGCTTCTCGTGAGCCCACCTTCTTGAGACATTACTCGCCAGAGAATTCCTGGAATACACTCGACCTGGGCCGTGTTGTTCACTTTGGTAGCCAAGTCGAACCCAAGTGCCGCACGTACCCGGTCGACCACCCGGTACGGATGGTAGTGATGGAGATTTCCGTTTTCTGCTGCCGCTTACGTAAGCATTGTCCGTAATCGGACTGCAGTATTAAGTCAGTTCGTTTTTTTATTCTCTCTCCCTGTCCGTCGGCCACATCCCATGTAACTGCCTGTTTGCGATAGTTGTCTTTCTTGACTCCCGGGGGCATGGTATGGGATAGCAAATGCGAACCGTGTGTTTGATTGGTCGGACGTCCCGAAATGACATCCTACATAACACCAACCAGCCGGCAGTGTATCAATGTATTTCGCCACCGAAAACTGCATCGCTAGCATGTTTTCGCTCGGAGGTTTATTTCTCCACGCTGGCCGATTCCGCTTTTCAGTGCCTGGTTCGCCCGTTCCGAAGCCCGTACCGTGCGCTTTTTGACTGTTTCGATTTGATTTCGAAGTAAAATATAACCGAATGCAAACGAACCGGTCGAACAAGCACGCTAGATACACGGCTAGTTCATCTTGCGACCCGGCCCTACGGTGGACATTTATTTGCTACAATCGCAAAACTTTTACGAGCATAAATTTGCATATCAACCGACACAAAATGAATGCGCCGGACGTTGAGCGTCCTGTGTGTCCTGTGGGGAAGTGTAGTGTGGGGTGTGGAATCTTCCACGAAATGGCACAGTGGCAAACATCGGTCAGAATCAATTGCTGCCAAATGAATCGGTCTGATCAGCATGTCTTCACGGAAGATGATTGGTTTGAATTTCCATGGAACGTACGAGACATTTTTGTATTTCATAGATAATCACAGTTCCTGGGAAACATGTTTCTGTTGATCTGTTACATGTTATTAAAAAAAGTAATTTTAACTTTGTTTTTAATGCTAGCAATGAAAATGATGATTATACCCGCACTATTTGAAGGATTAATGCAACTTCCTGTAATTGTCTATAAGAAGTGACTTTTTGACGAAATTTGGACGAAAACACAGAGATGCATCCTGTACGTTGGTGTTTCTACTTTTCGGGATGTAAAATTACTGATGCTACAGCTGACGACGCTGCTGGTGGGGATAGTCTTTTCAGTCCTGTTGAAATTGATGCATCTGTTATTTTGAAAATTTCTGATCTCTCGAAAGAGATCGAAGCCCTCTTCGACGGATTCAACGGTTGTGTAATGGAAAAATATAACACTGCCTTGTTTTGTAGCTTTGCATTTCGGTTAATCTGTGTATCAACAGCTGGGTAGAGAGCAAATCATTGCATAGCGTCACTATTGGTTAGGCAATTGGATATTTCCAAACACCAACAATCAAGTATTTTTACGCACGACCATTTTTAGTATTTTACGATTTGACCTACTTTTTGTTCGGTTTTTAACCTAAATTGTCAGTAAAAACACTTGCGTGTGTATTGATACATGAATCATTAGACCTTTCCATGTCTCTCCTGTTTGGTTAATCATATGTAAGATGAAGCAAATGGAACTAATTGACGATACATCGGTCCGTTTCGTGGAACTGTTTGGCAAAAAACACTCTATTCATTTCTCCTAAATCCATCACCCGACACCCGATGTTCCGTAATCAAACTTACCTAAACAGCCAAACAAACAGTCCCGAACCGGCCGAGATGAAATTGATTGCGACAGACGTGACAGTGACAATTTTATTAATACACGTCCAGCCCACGTTCCGCTCGAGCCCGGCGGCGGGTACGCGATGGCCGTTGACAATTCCCTTTTGTGTGTGTGTGTGTTTGTGTGCCTTCGTTCAGTGTGAAACTGTCAATAAATGTTGGAACCTGCTACTTTCATCCCCTTTTCAACGTCACTGTTCCTTGTAAGAAAAAGAAATGATGGAATATAAGCCGCTCCACAAAGGTAGCATGTTATGGTCCGGACCGAACCGTACGGAAGCCATTCTCGTAGATGCTAGGCCTTTTGATGCAGTCAATCCAAGCGTAAGCCTGGTACGTGTAAAGAAATGTTCCTGCGACATAAATGCACAAGGCGTTTTACATACAATGAAGGAATATGGGACGAATTGAAACCGGACATCAAGCACCCTGTCTGGAACCGCATGTCATCACTTGATGAAGACTGGAAGAGATGAAATTCACTTTGACAGCTGGGAAATGTGATCGTTGCTACCGTCTTATTGTAGTGCTTTCAACGGGTCTCATCAAAGCGACATCTGATCTGTTCAGATGTAACACAAAGTGTCTTTGATCTGTGAAGCACACTGCTGGACTTTTCAGAAAATCTGATGAGAAATTTGTCATGGTAATGGAAACCTTATTGCTCATCTTTCTCTACGTTTCAAACAGATCGATAAATACGGTAATTGTCTGAGGCACACTTGATCGACTGGTGTAAAAGATATACTCTAAGCTCAAACTCCAAACCAGCCTCGCGTGATGATCACCATATCTGTAAGTGCTGGAATTGGGTCTCTTCCCTTCATCAGCCGCTACGTCGAAAAGCTCATAATCTCTGCGTCTTCCGGTTTTGTTTTTGTACCACACGCTAATAGTGCTGCATGTCCGTATCGAAACATCGATAACAGTATGACTGCATTATGGTTTCCTTTATTTTTTGCTCACCCCCGTTATAACCTATCAGAAAAAGGTCGATAAATCAGTTTGTGTTTAGCTTTCTCGCGTCTCTGCTAGGTCGCGCGTAATCGCCCTTTGCATTTGCTGTGACGCTCAGCTTCCGAAATGGTTTCTCTGCCTTGCGCTTAAGTGGTCGCTTCGTTTAGTCGATCATTAGAAGCGAATGCTTTTGCTCATTAGTGGTGTTTTGGGTGATGCCTGTTTTTTTTACCGTTGCTTCTTTTCTTTTGATCGCTCGCTTCATTTTCACATCGTAACATTATGTGGAGCGCACTGATGGTGGCTCTTCTCTCCCGGGGAACTTTGTTGGGTTTTCACGATTTTTTTCTGTCGGTTGCTTCATGTTTGTTTCATTGCTCACCCATTTATGTCCCGTTTGGACAGAGGAAATGAGCTCCCATTGGAGCTGATAAACCTGACACTTGACACTTTCGGTGTCCTGTCATGTCACGAGCTGGATTGAGCTGGGCTAAACGTACGCTTCCAAGAATTCCGGCCATTTCGGTGTACGAAGTGATTGATGATACGGCCAAACGTGCCTGCCTCATTGCGGGAAACTCATCCCCAGTCATTGGGGATGGAAGGGTGGCGCTTTTGCTCTGCCGTCCTTTCCCGGCGTCGTATTGTGACGGTAATTCAATGAACAAATATTTAACCCACTGCTGGTTTTTCCGACGACAATGTGAGTTAATTTAAAATCACAAAACAGTGCTGTAAAGTTTACCAAGCAAACAGGAAGCGCTGTTCACGCATTTGCAGCGCACGAGCACGTGGATATATTAACAATGTTGTAGGGTTGGGTTCGGATCGCTCTTGCGAGATATGTATCACAAAAGGAACTGTTTGTTTTGAACAAAATTGAAACAGGTTTCGGAGGCTCTTTTCTAAATGCATACCAAACATTCAATCGCACAGCGATGTGCTCTTCAATGAATGGAAAATTAAACCAATAATTTTTAAATTTTCTTTCTGCGACGATGAAATTCGTTCTCCGATTGGCTCACCACGCGGTTTCCAAAACCAAGAGAATGTTGCGGTCTATTTACAACCTTCATTCATTCTAAGGTAAGCACAGTGGCCCACTCCCAACCATTCGGGCAATGGTTGCCAAATTGACTTTCTCAATTAGGTAAATTAAGACCTTCGCCTGGCGCGCCGTACGAACAACACCAAAGGACAGTGAGGTTTTCGCTTTTCTACCGCTTCATTTATCTCTTCGATGGCGCTTCAATTTGATGAAGCTGCTGATGGGTTTTGGTGTTCGCTTTCTTTCCGGACCATTTTCATTGCGGTTTTCGGTTCTTCGGTTTGCGCTTGCCGCACCATACCGCGACCGTGGGCAAAAACCGTGGGACGATTACATTTTAAGTGCCATGGTTTCGAGGCAATGAATTACACGTCATTAGACTTTCAGCCGGACGCAACGGACGGAACGCCGGGAAGAAGTGTCTTTCGAGACCATCAAATCACGCCGTTCGGCCATCCGTGCATCAGCTCCTCCGCTGCTGATACCGCATGCGGGAAACGATCGCATTTGAGTTGGTAGCCGCGTCGGAGTAATTCTTTGTCCGCGGTATATTTTTTTTCGTCTCTTTATTTCTTCATCCTTAAAACACTCCATTATTTTATTTTAGTTTTTGCTTCTCCGAGTAGCAAAGCTGCTTTTCATCACATTCCCAGTATGCTGGGACGCGTTTTCGGACCAAAATTGGCCCGACATAAAACAAAAGACAAGTTGGGGGCGACACACAGAAAAAAAAAACACCAGCTCGACGCGCAATAAGTGGTGTTAAAAACCGAAACACATCAGCGGAGCGAGAAAATTAAGTGGAAGGAACTCATTTAGCTGTGGACGAAATTGAGCAAAAATAAATTCATTATTGTTTCCTAGCTGGCAACCGTCGCCGTTATTCCCGTAATTCATTATCGTCCATCTGGTGCGGCCTGCTTCGTTTCGGCGACCGGCAATGTCCGATTTACCGCCCTTGTGCAACCACCAGGCACACCGGCTAATGCGTGAGCAAAACGCGCGAGCAAGCACATAATCGTCTGCGTGTCCTGTTTCCTTCCGAGAACGGTGTCCCATTATAGCAGCATCCCGGGAATTGGATGTACCAGGAGCGGTACCAGCAAGAAAACCCCAGGAAAAAGGCAGTAAATAGCAATTTGTCATTGGCACAGTTTCTTCTGCAGCGTGGAGTTTTCCCGGTTTTTGTTTCGCACTGTTTGTCATCGCTTTTTTCTGCCCTGCCCTAGGAAAGTCATTGTTCTTAAAGTGCGCCGGCATTGATTGGGGCAAAGCTGGAGCAAAGTAGATAGTAAGAAGGATAATGTCTCACAAAACGGATGGACGGCAGGGAAGAAAGACACAGCGAGACACTCGTACTTGACGTGATCGCTAGTGAAACGAGGCAAATGGATGGCAACGAGCGCTACGCACCTGTTTTTTGATGTCTCAGCAGCAGCTGTCCGAACTGTCTCGGTGATATCTTTCTCCGAGGGTTTTCCTCCCTTCAGAAAGGATGCACGTTTTTAAACACCTTCATTTGCATTATTTCTCACGTTGATGGATGGGATTGAAAATGAAGAAAATGGTACATAAAATTATGCTCGAAGTGGGTTATTAAAAACTTAATCATCAGCGGGTTAACAGACATCATATTACATAATAAAAATTGTGTTGATTAGATATATGTATAGATATCATTTTTACGCAGCTTAAATCGTAAATGGAAAATAAACATGAACAAAATATGGATGATTATGGTTACAGGGCTATTTGGAATAGTTGGTTAACTATTATAGTGTCAGTTAGACATTTGAGTCATTGAATATCGTGTCTTTCTCATTCTTGATTTGCTCTCCGTAAAATTACCGAAACTGATCAAAAGACAGAATAATAGGTGTAATTTATAGACATTATAATAAGGTTTCAAAATAATTCGGAAAGTATTTATTAACTTTCCGGTGCTTCTGCCCTCTTGATATCCGTTTGTACCATTAAATTTATCGTGATTATACCCACATGTTGGAGAGTTTTACGAAAATTATAAGATAATTCCTACAAACAGTAATGGTAAAGAGGTGGATAACAGTGACTGGGGGTTAAGATTTTCACATAGACACACAAATTAGCTTTAGCCGTGATTTACATATTCTTTTTTATTTTTATTCTTCTCGAATATTTTAACCTTGTGTCTGATGGCATTTGAACTATCCTTTGGACAACAAACAAATCTCAAATGTACATTTTTTTATGACAAAATCCTTGACTCATGACGTCGAACTTCTTGACTTGACTTGAACTTGACTTCATCGAAACTTCCAAGACAAAACTTTTTTTGTCTAATAAAAGAAATATTCAAATTACTCATTTTCTATGGAGACGCCTAGTACTTAATGTATCCGATTCAAAACATCGCTAAAAAAAATTATTTTAATACAGTTTATTATAATACTCGAAACATCTCAACTTGTTTTATTTTAAAAAGACATCTAGTGATTTATAACATGTTCGTAGGCTTTTTCTAACGTTGATTATTATAACGGCAACTTCCCAACTCGTGTCTGAACCTTTTCATGAGCGACCATTGGGTAGCTTCGTCAGAAATCCTACACTAAAATGCTCCCATTTTCTCGGTCCGGTCTGTCACCATCCGTATTCATTAACCGTTGTATCCCCGTACCTTACCCCTTCATTTACGCAAAATCCCACAAACAAACTAGAAAGGTCAAGCAACGGGAGGCAAAAACAACACTCCCAGGGGTGGGTTTATGGGCCTGTTTTGGTGGGGTAATTTTTCGGTGGAAGTACTTAATGTGAGTCAATAACGGCAATCGGATTACTCCTGCTTGTTACCGTTTGCTTGAACTTCTTACCTTTTATCCTACCGGTAGAGGTTTGATTTGAAAAGGGGTTAATTCATGAAGCGAGTTTCAGATTAATGTCATCTATTAGGTAGGTCAGCGATCTTTCGAGATAAATGTTGTACGCTTTTCTTAATGCTGGAGGTTGTGGCACCAAGTATGAAACATACCGGGTATTTTGTGAGAAGCATGCACTTTTCATGACATTAACGTAGTCAATTTCGCTCTTGTTAGATTTCTTCAAAAGAAAACAACACTTTGATCTTCAAATCTTGTTTAAATCGGAAACGATAAATATCATTTTAAAAGAACATATTTTTTCACAATATTGAAACAATACACTGTTCATGCGTTAAGTGAATGCGGTGAATGAAAATTTAACAACCCCTAGTAACCTGGCTGCTGATTTGTTTTGCTTGTACCAGCCGCTGAGCTAATCAATATCACCGCCACCGTGTTGGGGTAGAACCATTTGCCATTGCTACGCCAGTTTTTGCTTGTTGGTGTTGGTAAACCGGTGATCCATCCAAAATCCATGCAAATTACCCCCCGGCTATCGTTATGGTTGATCGTTCGGACTCAGTTGCCTTCCCTACCGTAGCACTACAACCGCACAACACACAAAAAAATCATCATTTCTTATGGATAAAATGGATACAAATGGTACACTCCGTGAGCGAAAGAAGCATACCAAAAAAATACACACAGGCTAAATCAAAAGAAAATCAATGGTCCGGCTGCGTAGAGTTTTTGCAATGAGGTTGGTGGTGGTAGTACCGAACATTGCTTTGCTACCAAAAAAAAAAAAAGAAACTGGCACGGATACGCGCTAGCATCAGCAGGGCGCTAGCTAGTTGTAAAGGTTCCAGTTGTAGATTTCGCAATCCGATAGTCTACAGCTCAAGCGGGCGCTTGCCACGAAGACGTTTGTACGGTGGCAAGGAACATTCAGGCCGGTCGATTCTTACCTTGAAACGTCACGAAAGGAAAGAAAATCGACGAAATCGTGAAAGTATAATTACACCTTCCCTCGGTACTCCCGGGCCGTCCCACCCGAAAGGGTAGGCAGATCAAAAGTTAATGGTCTTTTATGAATCCACCGACACTGTTAAAGCATTCAAGGGCTTTTGGTGCGTAGTAGTAGTAGTTTACACGAACCTAAAACCCAATTTTGCTTTCGTCCATGTAGAAATATAAATTGTGAAATCTTTTCGTACATTCTTCTTCGTCCTGTTAAGTGTAGGTGGTTGCCCGTAAGAGTCTTAAGTAAAACGTTGAAATCAGATATGCTACACCTTATCGTTCGCTGTTGAAAGTTGAAGCAGGTTTTAAAGAATGCTAACGTAACGGATAGAATACAATGCGTCAAAAAGCGAAATCAGTGTTAATAATAGTTTATACTTTTATTTATTTTCTTTATTCAAAGTTTAACAAAGAACTTAAGACTGAAGATACTTTAGGTACAGCTAGTTGTATTTATTAAATAACTCGTGGTAGGATTTGAACATAATTCATGTTTCTCAAACTTAAGCTGCCAACTGGAACCATTTCTGGAATCTTGTAGAACTTGAATGTGTCGAAGAAATTGATTCTTGAATTCTGGAAAAAAATATCGCAGGGTAATCTAAAAAGAATTGTTCTCAATTAGCAAATGTGGAAACTTGTGGAAAAGATTATCATCCGTCACAGCACATTCCTATTCGACCAGCAAAGAATCCATTAATGGCAACTCTTTGAGCACTTTACCTCGAAACCCTTGTGTTCCCTTGTAATTATCAAATCAGTTTTATGCAAAAAATGCATTAAATCATTGCAATACAATCAGTCACTGGCGGACACCATAATATAAAAGTACTTTACTGTAGTTTACACTTTTTGTTATTAAAGACAAATTTATGTTTGTATGTAAGTTTCATCATTTGCCTCACACTAAACCATTATTTCTAAACACTCAATGACGAAGCAATGGGAGAAACAAAAATGAACCAAACTCACCTACACACATGAGCAACTAAACAGTATTTCTTAACCTCAATCTAGAACCGCACCAGCATGAGACCCACCCGCCGTCCTCACAGCTCATAAATATGGCTTGTAAATAATTTATTATCGGCCGATAATTGCCTTCCCGCCTGTGGTGGGAAAATCAAGACATGGCCACCGAACCCCGAAACATGTGGCGCGTATATGTGTGTGGAGTGAAAAATGATTAAATCATATGTCCTTTTGGGTCCTATTTTTTCGGACCGGTCTAAACCAAACCCTGTTCGGGCACATCACAACGGCCAGGAGGCAACCGAGCGTCGATTTAGCACCAGTTGAAGGTCAATTCGTTATTTTATTTTATTTCATCTTTATTTCGTTATGCAGATAGCTTCCCCATTCCAAGGGGTCAAAGGTATGGTACCGTTCAGAAAACGGGCCTACCGAGAAGCAACGGGTAGCGCTAGAACCGGTTGAACTGGCCCATTGAGCAGCGATACCCGATTGCTCTCTCGTGGTGTAGCGTTCTAGTCGGTCACCGGTGATTGTGATCCTTAATTTTGCACGCTCGTAACTTAACGTTGATGGGGCACACGGAAAAGGAAAACCAAATAGATTGGGAAGCGTTATGAATTTTTGGGAGCAAAAAAGGATATAAATATCATTTTTCATTCCTGCCACCGTGGCTGGAGAGGAGCGGGTTTGATTAAGTGACTCGGTGTTTTATTTTTTCATTCCATCGCCGACTGAGTGTGTGCGGGGGGGATTTAGAACCAGTGCCGAGAATGAAAGCATACGTATATTTATAAACTTTAGCAATTTTTTTTTGCACTGGTATGTATCTTTATGAATTTCAAATGACACGCCTGTTGAATTGAAACGAAACTATGCTCCATGACTTGGGATATTTGAATAAAGCTTTCGGAATTGTTCATCAAGGTATGGCTGTGAAAACATTTCAATACAATGCATTGATTGAACAGCTTTTCACCATTGTGTTTGAATTCCATTTCGTTTATCAGGTTAACGAACACTATTTTATTATTGCCCTGTATTGTTATTAGTGGTATGTTATAGTTTTTTTTTTTTGATTGACGAAATAACGGTCCTTCCCCCATCCTTGGGATGGACTTTATCCCGGGTTAGCTCGGTAATGAGTGTATATTTCATACGGTTTACATATACACAGGTTCTGTATGCATACCATGACGATGTATTCGTGAAAGTCCTTTAAAGCTCTTCACATGTACAGAGGAATCATTATTACAAATATGCTTTACTACTCTTTTAAACTAGGGGTTCAAAATTAGTAACTCTTTTAAAAGAGTTTAATCTCGAATCAATTCTATCCATTTTTGGTTGTCCATTGTATCGACAGACTTTCTCATCGCGTAAAAATTACTAACCAAACAATCCAACTTTGCAAATCACGAAAGCAGTTTGAATTTGACCATCGATTTTTTTTAAGTGTACAATTATTCCATTCTTCTCTTTCGGAATTTACTCTAGAATTGTTCCTCTCTATTCTTTATCTTTTCTTTGCGGGAATTGCACAACTCCTTTGCAATTCTTTGCGGAATTTAAACTTACTACTACTTTGCAATACTTTACAGAATTAAAGCGTAACACTCTTTTGCATTTTATATTTGCAATTTGAATATTTGCATTTTATTGAGGAGTAAATTATTCAACGTTCTTACAATCAGTAGGGCACTTTATTTTGGGAAAATCCTTTCCACAACCAGTTTTTTTTTGTATTTCACAAAATCAAAAGAGTAGCTTTAAGAAGAAATAAAGAGTTCATTCGCTCATGGAAATCTGGTCTCCTTTGGTATCTGGCAATAATAGGATTGTTCCCATATGTGGTAAATATTGTCCTACTGCTCTCTATCATGGAGATGTATCTGCCAAATTATCGTAGTGTCACCAATAATACGCAACAGCAGTGCTATTTCCCTGTACATAAACAACGGGACGGGAACAGGCCCGGGCTATCAAGGTATACGAGAGAATTCCGGAGATGAGATCTGAAGAAGAAAGAAAAGATTTCGGATAAGTGGGGAGAAGACTCCAAACTTTTCGTCTCATCTTGCTCTAACTACCTGGTACGACGGAAGCTCAACGCCTAGCTGTGATAAGTAGTAGTAGCTAGGATATGGTAGAGCAAAGTGAAGAGAAGGATGGAGAAAAAGTGTGAAATTTGGCTCGTCTTTCCAGGGATTCCGTTCACCGGAGTAGACACCTTACTCCAGAGCGATTTTTGAAAACGAACCGTAAGAGGTCAAAAACCTCTGAAATTCGTTGCATAAAACAAAAACTTTAAATCCTTCGATTGCTTGAAATTTTAAAAATAAACCTAAGGCGCTACTAGCTTTGATGAAATTATGAGCTTTATGCTGCTTGAGCAAAACTTTGAAAAATAAAAATATGTTTAAAAAAATCCCCCCAAAACTCATTCCCTGATATACCTATCCTTTCCACTAGTCCCACCACGATCAGTATTCGTACACGACACTTTTCGCAACCCATTTCGTGCACCCATCACTACCACGAAATGGAATGTACAAATGTTAGTGGTAGTAAAAATGGTTACCTCTACACCTCTGTTCTTGCAGTGTGATTGAATACAAAACTTATGCGGATTTCCCCATGGTCACCGAAAGCGTTGCAAAAGGATACGGAGCCATCCGCGTCCTGAACCATGCCCAATTTTATGCTTGAGCTCGTAGCAAAGCGACATAAATTGAGGGCAAGCTGTGGGGCAGAAAAAAGGCACCATGACGGATGGATGAGTCGGGATGCTGAGTGAGTCTTCTCCGGAAGACCGCGATGGTAGCATTGCCAAATGCTAAGGTTTATAAATTATTCAAAATATTCTCTTGAACCACCGGCGGTTGAGCGATTTGAAAGCTTTCGTACATATTACCGTGTTACTGCGCTGTGTACACTGCATACGGATATTGATTGGTGCATCCATTGGTTGGCTTGTTAGTGTGCGAAAGTAAGTGCATTCGGATCTATAGCGCAACATTTGTTAAAAATGGTTGAAGCAACAATTCTTTAGGCAGACAAAATTGATTAATATTGAGAGGTTCCCTAAAATAGGTACCAGCGTTCTAGGGTATAAGTGGATAAAACAGTCCAAGCTGTTTCGTTTTCCTCCGACTACTACCTTCCGCTAAACTTTCCTCAATGCATGACGGCTTGTGAACGAGAAGTGCTTTTAATA
Organism: Anopheles marshallii; assembly: GCF_943734725.1. Lineage (NCBI taxonomy): Eukaryota > Metazoa > Arthropoda > Insecta > Diptera > Culicidae > Anopheles > Anopheles marshallii. The sequence goes on along the minus strand of NC_071326.1, from coordinate 39,832,399 downwards.
GGAATTAAATTTTCATTTTCCACCACCTGTGCCAAGGTTCCGGTAAACCACAAAAATCCCGATCCGAAAAAACCGACGACACCCCCGTATCCATGACCGTCCTCGATTTTGGGTAAAGGTTCTCATAAAAATTCATTGACACTTTTGGGTTTTCTAACAAAAAAATAGAAAAAAAACAACAAGAATAATATCGAGAGTAGAGAAACCCCTCAGAAAAAAACACTAGCCACGGGTCAATAAAAAGACACCAGGCTTGGGTTTAGAAAATGCTGCTAGATAACGAATAAACTGCAAACGAAGGGGATGATTTTCGTACGAAAGAAGGACAAAAAGATCCACTCACAGCTCACATAAGGTTACATTAAATCCATCCATCCTTCCAAAAATGTGTTCCTTTACAAAACTGAACCTTTCTCCTTCGCAGGAACGATACATATTTTCCAGCTTTGTTTTCTTTGACAATTTTGAGAAAAACATTACAGAATAATGATGTAAAAAATCAGTAACATCAATTTAATAACTGCTTAAGACGTGAGAAAACCATTCAACACGAAACCTGGCTTGTTTTTGTCCCGTGGATGGGCGACTATAAGTATCTTTTTTTGCTGCATTCAATTTCGCTCATTCCCGTTCTCTTCCGTGTCTATTCCTTCTTTACAGTTGCCTGCAGCACGGTTACCGTAACGAAATGTCAGGCCGCCCTCCGGACGCTCCAGGCGTTTCCATTTTTCCGGCCCACCTGTCTGTGCAAGGAGCCGGGTATCGATCCGGACTGTAATTATTTTCGGGACTTCCTGTTCGATCATCCCTGCGGTTTCGTCTCAAAGAAAGGTAAGCTAAACTGTGCGCCGGCCAGATGGTACTGGGAAAGTTCCCTTATTTCAGCACCGAGATAATAGTTGTTCATCGAAAAGGTAACATAATGTTGTTTTCAATATACCACTTGAATGATGTATTAGTAAGTGGTAGGATGTACGTATAAATTTATGTTTTACATTGGATAATATAAGTAGCCTTGCGCCACGAGCGAAAGAACCACCGGGATCGCTTTACCTGCCATAGCGAGCGCCCACTCGCACACTCAGCCAGAATACGACGATGCTCTATGAAGATCAAAATTAGCTCTGTAAGAGCAATTGAGCGATGCGATACCAGCTCTTTTTGATACGTTAAGTGAATAGACTATTCAAAAATACAAAAAGTAAGCTTACATAAGCTTTCATTGGTAAATGTGTAACTGCTGCTAAACGATGTTAATAAATCAGTTTCCAAAAAACAAATAAAAAAAAATAGTTTAACGCTATCTCAGATGTCTAAAAGTTATATTCACTTTTGCATATTATCACTCACAGTGTGTTGCAAATGTTGCTATTGATAATAAGTGCTCAGTGCTCCATTAACGACACGGAATTTGCTGTCGAGTACGCACTAACTCTGAACAATGCCGTTCCATTTTTCTGTTCTGTCAAAAGAGCTATTTTACTCAGCATTAAGCGTAAGCAAGTGTTAATTACCAATCAAAAACCATTCTGGCAGTTAGTTTTCAATGAGTTTTCAACGTGTTGGGCTACCATTCTTTATTGCCCATGTCATGATGGATTCAAATTTGTTAATTTTATAGATATGAGGAGGATCCCGTACACAACTTTATGAGCAGCTCAAGGTGTTTTTAAATAAAAACTTTAAAGCTGTAAAACTTGTACGATAAATGATCCGAAGGAATACTCAAATATTCTCCTTCGATGCATAGCTTAGGAAGTTAGAGCATCTCTCATGAATTGACTAAATTTTTATGTCCTGAAATTTTGACCAAAATTATAATTTTCGCACTCCGTTACCGAATATTTTAAATTTTACATAGTGTGGTATGATACTCTTTATTAAACTCAAATTTAGAGAAACGCTTCATAAATCTATCATAGTTTTAAATCAAAAATCGTCTTAAGAACAAAACATTGTATTATAATATTATGATGTATAACAGTGTGAAGCGTATTATGCTGAAATTTGTATTCTGTTTAAATTTGTACCAGAACAATTCAAATTCATTCATATGACACAAACAGTGAGGTTTTATCTCATTACCTCAAGCAATTCAGCATACTTATGGAATGTGCTATTTGTGAAGAATGTATCAGCAATACGGAAACACGAATCTATCCATCGTCATTTCGTTGCTGATGAAATGCTTTCCTTTCCTGCAATATGCTTTCCTGCAATATGCTCTTGAGGTCTGGTTTCTGTTTAATCGATTAGCATCTGATCTGACGGTCTCAACGCTATTGATTATAAAGTAGGAAATACACGATTCATTGCATATATACGATACTCAAATTTTCTTTATCTTTCCCAATACTGCAATCAACTACTACCATTCAACCATTCCGATGTAACTGTTCTTCAAAAGTTCTTCTCAAGAACTTACATCCAACCACTTGCCTCAGTACGACAAACTGTTAATTTCCATTGTGCAGCTTTCGACTCAATGGCACTCAACAGAAGAAATGTTGGTAGCCCGTTTCGATTACCTCATTAAGCGAATGAAACAGTTTCACAGCACAAAATACGGCACCCGATGCGCGTGGTTGCGTTTGCTGGTTTATGCTTTTGCTGGAAAATGTTTCTAGGAGCCTCTCTCCTGGAACCACGATCATGGCACCAGAGCATGAACATCAAAGAGTTCCTCGCAGAGTGTGGCGCACAGCGGGTTACTTCACTATCATAGTTTAGCGACAGTTGTCGGTTACTTGCACAGCCCTAATTAGCTTCTTGATACATACTGCTGCGTTCGACGAAACTTTCCACTTCGTACCATAGTGGGGTGCACCTGGTAACTACTTACTATTTGCTTGAGTTTGCACGTAAGAGGGAATAATAAAAAATGGTATACTTTATTTTTAAAACAAATTAAGACTGATTCTTCGTGTAGAATGTTTCAAACAAAAAAAAACTTTTAACCCCTCGTCTTTAGTAATCTATGTTCATTCTGTTTCATGTGAAAACGGTCCGCCGAACATTTAACGCACGGTGAATTTCTAGAGCTGATAAATGTTTTAATTACTCGCAATATTTTGTTCACAAATAATTGCACAGTTAGGCTGGAACGAAATCACTTCACAAAAAAACCATGTAATTATGGCAAACCAGTCCGGTGGCAAGCGGATTCGAGAGGCGAATATCGGAAAGCAAGCTTTAAAAATATTTATCCGAGCCAAAATAAAATTAAGCAACAAAAAATAATCCTTCCTACGGTACCGGTGCGGTAAGCTTTTGCAATGCGCTTGCCCTTCCCGAAATCCCAATCCCGTGCGCCGGATGTACCAGGTAACATATAATTTCCTCTCCCGCTTCTGTCTTCACCGTCCTTCACCGGCAAGCACAAGCACGAAAAATGGATTCCCAGCAGCAAAAATTTATTTATGAGCACACAAAAGTTCACCGTTTGGTGCCCGCACCTCCCCGAACCGTTTCCCCGGGTCTCGGTGAGAAAACTCTTTCGTGCGCTTTTCGGTTCGTCTCAAAAGCTGACTGACGAGCTGACTGAACATGACAGCGTATTATGGCTTTGACGATGGTCTTCAACGTAACAGCAGCAAAGAACGGCTTGGTATTGAAAGGGAGTTTTGGTGCAACAAAAAAAAAGGGAGCAAATAGCAGCCGAATGAGAGGTACCGACACGGGGAGTCCCGAAGAACAGTCTTACAGCCAACTCTTTCCCAACCCGTAAACCCTTTTTTCTCTTCAAACCCATTCTCTGTTTCAACATTTCCATCAGCTCTCAGGATGAATTGAACTACGTATTCGACCGGTCTGGTACAGCGTATCTTGCGATGCGATCGCTAAACAAAATTACACAGCTTTACAAGGATCTTTCCGGATCAACAGCATGGCACGAGAAATTGGACAGAAAAAAGAAACACGCATCACACGCGGACAGGTTCACCGGGATAGGAAAAAGTCTTGCGATAAAGGAAGATAAGAAACGAAAATTTCATAACTATATGTCCCTTCGTTCTGGGCTTCCAATTCTGGGGTGGGGTAAAGTTGCATCCCGATATGACAACTTCATTCGGGGAAAAATACCTCCAACACGAACGGGTTCTTGATGCTGTGTGTGTGTGTGTTTTTTTTTCCACAGCTTTTACGGCAAGCTGGGTGGGTAAAGTTTTAGAACATCTCTACACATTGCTGTACTCTACACAATTAAGTTTCGGCAGAAAAACAGAGCAAAAGCAGGTGTTTTTTTCGTTCTTTTATGTAGTGGCGTCACTTTCTGATGTGCAACCGCAACAAGAGCGGGTATGAAACACACAGAAAGTTTTAATCAAGCAAAGTAATTTCAATCGGTGATTTGTTTTTCTGTAGAATTCTATCAGCTCACAGATAACTTTTACGCAGAAAGCAATATAAATAATCCTTCCAAGCCTCTTTAAAGCATTCCAAAATGAGAATTTAAAACAGTTTGATGGAAAAATGGTTCAGTCCATTGTAGCTCTTGTCTGTATGTGACGCTGAAATCGCTACTTCGGTGATTGCGATAGAGCGATTCACATAATTTGTGTACTTACAATGTGTTCTATTGGAAAGCTTTAGTGAGCCAACAAAATGAAAGCTTCCTCTTGAAGCTCATGCGCCTTATACGGTCACAGCAACCATTGCATTATGTTTTGCCTTCAATTTATTACACTCCCGTGCACAGCTCACATGACTTGAGCAAATAAAATCGCTCACGACAAGTGGAAAAATTCAAATCACGTCCCATTTCAGCCGAACTGATAGCAAAGTGCAGAAGCAGGCTTTCCAGTGAGGGCTTCCCACACAAAGAGTTCAATGTGTAGGCATGATATTTTTTTAAAAAAATTTTGCACAAAAGCAAGCAAAATAGATATACCATAAAAAGTGAATAAATCCTCCCAGACTTTTCTTCCCGGAAGTAGCAAATATGTCTCCGTTCAAATGTGTGGGTTTAAAACAATTAGCGAAACATGTCGGTTCGATACGCAGGAAGGAAAAATGTGACCATTTGATGCTCTTTAAATAAAATCCACTGCTCGGGAAACATTTCTCGCCACAATGTGTCAATGAGCTGCTGTTTATTGCACCGCGGACGGGCACTCACATGTGCTCACGGGCTACATTAGTGTCACCCGGTACGTGTCGAGATTCGATACACTTCCGGCATTCGTTCGTCGACGGGTCACGCGTTCCATTCCAAAAAAAACCGCCCAACTCCAAGGCGAACGGAACGCATCCGATGGCGCGAGATGACACGGTTTCGGCCCCAGCACGTACGGAGCGTTTGTTAAGAATGGCGCAAAAGCTTTTATTGCTTGCGCTTCAATCGTGCTGCCCGTGTTCCGGTACGATGGCCATCCGCATTTAACTTTGCACTAAGAAAGTGCAGTTTTATGGTGGATCATTACAGTGCTGCTGCTGCACTGAGCGGGTATGTTAGGTGAAGCGAGTTTTGTTTCACAGCCAAACTTATTTTTTTATGGAACAGTTTCGTTCCACTTGGATAGAATATATAATTAGCCAAAGTTGATAGAGGTATGTTCACTCTCCTAGTAATTGTGTTCAAATTAATGTAAGCATATTGCATCAAGCGAAGGGGAACTGCAACATGAAAAATATAAGCTTTATACAGGATTGATTTCCACTGGTGCTGGAAAAAAATCATACGACTAATTTAATGTAAAGCAAAATGTTTGAGCTCTTTGTTTGATAAGCCTTCCAGGAAAAATCTTTGACTGCCAACCAGGCGTTGTTACAAAAGTTGTCCACAAATTTAGCAATTACAATGATAAATTCGTTGCGTACAATGACCTCTACTATAACAAAGTTTATTCTGTCTGAATATTCCTGTACCATGTGGTATTGGCTCGCTTAACTAAGGCTTCTGTTCGATGGTACGCTAGTCTATCTCCAAAAGGGTAGGGGTATTAATGGCCCTATACAGTCAACATTAATTGCCTCACGATCTAACACTTCTACACCTCTATTCGTTGGTTATTACAAGTTAATCGATAATATTATCCGTATCTTGTTTAAACACATTAGGATAGCCTCAGCAATGTCATATAAAAGTTCGCAAAAATCTTACCATTTTTATTTTTTTTTTTTTCGTAAATTGTTTCGCCCAATTTCCCGCGTCAACTACTTTAGTGTCCAAGCCAACTACTCTGATCACGATTTCATCTAAAAGTCATATCGTTCCATCATCATTCCACTCGTACGGAACGGAACGAAGGACATAACGTCATCCGAAAGACGATCCGTAACGATACCCCACTAGCTTTTGTTTCATATCGGTGCATGCGGAAACGGTTTCCGTTCCCCATCCTGTACACATGAGATTCTTCGCGTGATACGGCACTTATTGTTATTTTACTGCCTTTCTGCGCCATCTGTCTGCAAAACGCAAAACACTCTCGCTGCAGTGCTGCATGCCCGGACGCTCGTGTTTAATCGAGCTTAAGAAGATTTTGCTTTCGTTATGTGATTACTTTTATGTTTCTATTATCGTCCCCCCTCCCCCGTGCCCTTCTTCTGCCTCTCTTCCACCATCTTGAAGCCATCAACGTCCACGTCATCGTGAAGTGTCTCGAAGCGATTGCTATTATCAAGCGAAATCTGAAGCCTCTTTAGCGGTGGCTTTGTTCTGGACAGGCTTTTTTTTATTCTTCATGCTGGCCTGACGATTTCCGCTTCTTTTCAATAGCAGGCCAATGATGACCGTTTGTGTTGGGTGTGTTCGGGGAGGCTTTATTCCACACTCCTCCGTCGCTTCCTGTGACCGGAGACTTCGTTCCGACCGCATGTAGTGATCGTAAAGCAAGGAAGCAAAACAAACAAAACACTAGCGAAGAGATTTTTCTAAGAATACCCTATTCCACACCGACATAAAAAAGGATAACCGATCCCTTTCCCTTTGTAAGAATAAAAAGAGTGAAAGGACCGGTAAACATCACAACCGGTACACGGATGACGGCGACTAGTGAACAGATTGCATAGTAAATTACTTCAAGCAGAAATTTATTGCAAATAACAGCTGCCCGGGCTGCAGTGCTCGTAGCGAATAATAAAACTGTGCAGCGGAATGCGAAGACAAAAAACATCCTACTTTTTTTCCCCCGGGTTCCCGGATGTTTGCATTTGCACAGGTAAGCAGCCCGATGCGATGCAGCGCTGCGTCAGAAAGCGAGCCTGATTCTTTTGTGCTTGTGACCCACCGGCACCGGTCGTGTAGAATGTAGGAAAATTTCGTACCAGAAGAGCCGGAAGTGCAGTTTTCGATTCCTTCCTGTAACTTCTGCCGCTTTTCTGCCATTTCGATAGTGAAAAGGGGGAGAAAAAGCTCCTCACAACAATGCCAAAACCACACACACACACATATATACACCTTCGTCCCATTGACGGGTTGGTAACGGAGTATACGGGGGGTTTAAGATTTTATTGTTTGAAAATAATCGAGCATAAAGCGCCGTGGACGAGCGAGCGAAAAATACGCCATCCGGTTGTCGGGGTTTTGATCATGTTTGCAATTGCTGTATGTTTTCTTTGCTCGGGAAAGGAAGGCATAGAATATTGTGAAACGGTTGGACGTTCGGTACAAAAAAGCCTAAAGACTTAAACTGTGTTACGTGCATCGGAACGACTATTTCCATTTTTTTCCAATATTTAATACAATATCTCTGATCACCTTCTACGGCTGTAGTTATGCTTTTCTATTTTTTTGCATAATCATGCATATTTTTTGAAACTTTATTTAAGATTATTAATAAGTAAGGGAAAATAAAGTATTATTGATTTTGCTAATCGTAGTATCTATTTTCTATATTCACATTCTGCTTAATCAACCTTCTTTGTTCAAATATTACAAACAAATTATTTTCATTTCTCTGCTAAAAGTGTAGTCAATACACCAGGGGAACCGTTTCCGAACTAATCAAAACATATTGTCGTGTCTTTTGTCGATGTGGAGTTGCCGCGCTACTGCTCGATTCCGGCATGCTGTGAATTATTGAATGTTATCGTGCATAAATCTATCCACGATGTACGATGGAAATACATAAGTAAAAAAGAATATTAAATCCAATATTGAATATAGTTTTCCTGTGGCGCAAAATCTCATTAAAGAAACTCCCGCAATTTTCCCCCTATGAGATCAACCAGAAGATTATCAGTAAAAATGGCTTAGTTAGAATAGGTACGCAAGATTTACACCATACTAGTAAAAATTAAAAAAGAGGATGATTTCGCACACTGATTCATTTGTGGGCATTTCTCTTCTATTGCATCTTAGTTCAGTACTTTAAACTCAATGTACTCGTTACAAGTATTTCATTAAATTACATTAAATTTTTGAACTTTTGGTATTTTGATAAACAACTTCATTGATAGATGATACTTCATAGACGTACGGTATTCACCACAACATTCAAGCGCATTAGATTTAAAAACATTATTAAATATAAGAATTGCTACTGTTTCAAAAGGTAGTACTTCTTCCCAATACATTTATTTTTCCCTAAGCATGCTTCTAGTTCAAAATCCATCCCCTAAGGGCTCATTGTTGCAGAAACTGGGGTCATATTTATTTAACCCTTATCTGACCACACTTGGCAAGGGATGAAAAATATACACCACACACACACACACACACACATACTACACTGTTTGGTGCATCAAGTGGCGTCGATTCATCGGAACCGTGTCATGCATCTGGAACATCGGACAAGCACACGGTGTACACACAGCAAACGCGTCGATACCAAATAAATCCAGCGGAACTGCTGTGTTGCACCGACACGGATGCACTCGAGCCACTCGCCATGGTTTTCAAGCACCGTTTGCCAAAAGAGATTGGCACTTGTGCCTTTGAACCGGCAGCCTCACTACCGACTGCTAAACATCTTTAATATCAATAGAACTTTCTCAAACGATCGAGCAACGTCTTAGACTATCGTTTCTATTCTGGCCGTGTCAGGCAAGACAATTTTACTGCAAACCATTCACTCCCCGAAGGCACTGCACTCGCCGTCAGATCGATTGTTTGGGAGCGTAAAATTGAACCTCATTCCATGCTTGTTCGATGCTTGCTGGCTGTTTGGCGAACCGAAAACATGTGTTCGTCGTACGGTTTCCAGCGCATCCGGACGACCCCCGATGGCAAACATTATGCAAATCAGAACTCAATGCCCCCTCGTGCCCGTGGGAGCTCTTTGTGAGGGTTCTTTTCTTCTCAACGCTGTTGAGCGAACTGTTCCAAGTAGCAAACAAACCAGACACCTTGACGATCAAGAAAGAGGAAGACTCCCGTTCAGATTTCGTCATGATCACATGTATGTTTGAGAGGTTCTAGAGCATATGCAAACTTCTTCAAACCTGATAGATGGTTCTGATAAAACTAACGGCATTAGAAAGAATAACATCATATGCAAACGAACATATCTTTAAGTACAACCAATACTTTAACTAACTGATTGCAACATTCTAAAAGGATGTTATACATAAATTTGAATTCATTGCGACACAGTAAACACCACTAAACAAAAATACTAATAAATTTTATTTTCTCCTCATCTATTTTTCTCTCTCTCTCTCCTTTCTTCTCTTTCTCAACAATGGTTTCTTTGCAGAAAAAGACCCCTACCCGGTGGATGCGTTGCCGACGTGCAATCATGCACTATCCGTGTGCCAGCAGGAGCGCAAGTGTATAAAATTATTTGAAGATTTTAAGCTACACTGTAAAGTGCGGGAAAATAAATGCCGCATGGAAGATAGGTATGGTAAACGTGTGCTTCAAACGAATGTCGGATCCGCTCCATTTGCTACACGGAATTGTTCGATTGTGAACGTGGTACAGGGGAAACATTTGCGGTGTATTTGAGATATATGATTTCGGAACATCTGTGGGGTAGCTCATTCTAATTAACTGTTATTAAATATGTATCAACTGTTAAAAACAACAATAACAAACTCGAAATAAGCGAGAATAACAATGGTTGTTAGTAGTGTTGGATGATTCTCATTCAGAATCGTGAACTTCAAAAGTATGTATCCTCAAAGACTCATGCATCCGTAAAGACTTCAAGGAATCCCTTTAGATACATGATTCTCTCCAGAAACACAATATTAGCCATATACTTATTCTTTTGTGTCTGAAAAAAACCTTTTTCTCAACAACGTGTCTTTACCGCATCTTTGGTACCCTGACTTATTGCGTATCGCTTTTTTAAAAATGGTTTAACGGTCAGGTAATTTATCTTATAATTACAAACCATTTTTTATGACAGAGACACTGTGGGCTAGATTATGGTCTTAACCGTTTGGAGTTCTGAGTGCGACTAACCCTTGTTTTGTACAATTCCTATACATTCATACGCTTACATTTATTCTTGCAGTTTACTATATTTTGTATTAGTTTATGCCTTTGAATTCAATCCTTAACATGCTTTCCCCCCCTGGAAAGGTTACTTTCTACTCCTTTTTGCTCGAGATACGCAATCGTAACTATTTTTCTTCTTGAATCGGTAGAATACAGAATCGCATTTATAAATCTTGAGATAGGACTCCTGATTTGAAAAACGCATTATTAAAGACTCATATAAGTAACTCTTCTCAAGAAAATTATTTTACACACAATACTAGTTGTTTTTGGGCTCATAGCAGAGTAAGTCATATCATGCGTTGACTCTCAACAGATACACAATAAACAATAATGAACGACCCGATCGTGCATATTTTTAGTTACATTTACCTTACAGCTCATTTCTTCTTATCTTAATTGCTATTTAATATTTCGCTGCTGTTGCTAACATGCAGAAAGTTATTGCGGAACTTGCCTAAACAATCGATGGCTATACAGAGCTGTATCGCATCATGTCTATAAAATGTTTGCATTGTAGATGCCTAACTATAAAATTGTGTATTGGTACGAGTGTTCGACTATTCTTGACCTTTCAAGATCGATGATGAACTTTTTAACTAACTTCCAAAGTTTTGGAAAGTATCAGAAAGTGAAATTCAAAGTATCGTTGATTACGTAGCATCAACACTACTCGTAACTTGTTGAATAAAAAAATGCTCAAATGCTTTTTATGAACATTTAAGCCTATTTTCAGGTTTCAGAAATATATTGATTGAAGTAGAAACTACTTAAAACTAGTCGTAAAATCATATCAATTAGCTAATAATATGTGTGATGGGATACTTCATCAACATTTAAAGATACTGGAACACATCTTCAACCCAACAATTTCATTTAACTTAAACAGTAGTTTGCTTCGAAAGCAAACCAAATCGTTGAATACAACACCGCACTGTTTCTCTTGTACCATGCTGCAAATCTAATATTCCTTGAAGTTGTATGGCGCTGTGAACCGAAAGACTAACCCGAGATCTTGCAGAAGATATCGTGCGTGCAACAAAAAACCCCTATTATACACACACATACACACCCAACCATAAAGGAACAACGAACAAACCGTGCCGAGGGCACAAAACCGCTGACGGATAACATAACGCAACCGGCTAGCGTTCACTCAACCGTGTTTCTTAATTATGCCCCGTGTGTGTTATATTCAACAGGGATTTGTGCTACGAAGCGTGGACTAATCTGCGATTATCGCCGATGTTCGGCTGCATCTGCCCGAATAATCACATGAAGCGCAGATGTGATAAAATATTTAGCGTTGTTAACCATAATCCTTGCGTCGGTAAGTTGCCACATGCCCCTAACAGCCAGCACCTACCTGCCTGCAACCATTTCGATCGGTTCGGACTCGCGACAATTCGAGGGTGGATCAGTTTTCTAAGGTGCACAAGGAAGAAAAACGGAACGGGGTGTGTACCACACATTCTCACATACCTCACCCAACTCCCGAAATAATGCGCAAGAAATTGCATTTGTTCTTAACAATCGGTTTTGGTTCGGTTTTTCTTAATCCAACCCGACAGCAGCCAAGGTGAAGTTTTCCTTCCTGCGCGCCAAAACGAACACCACCAGTCCGGTTCGCTGGTAAACTTTGCTCTTTCGAACTTTGCGACTTCGAACTGCTCGAGATGATTTGTCTCTTTGTTTTACAGTTTACTATTGGTTTTGTGTTCCACTTTTTATTGCTCTTCGGCTTTTCCGGCTTGTTCACTTCACTGTTGTTTTTGTTTCCGGCTATTTTTTCTTGCTCCCTTTTTGTTTTCAACACCACTTTTAAACACATCTTTCCACCGAAACGTGTGAAAACCATCCGTCGGAGGAAATTCTTCACCGGGTAGAACAAACTTGCCGTTTTTTTTTTCATCCGAACCGTTGCGCCGTTTCGCGCACTTTCGCTGATCCGACTCTCGTGCTCCATTCGAACAGCAGGAGACTGTGCGGTAGTACATGCACCGTTTGTTTTATTACACACTGTGTGCGTTTCTTTTTTCGTCTTTATTTCATTCTTTCCGCTTTTACCCATTCCATTCACACGGTATGCCAACTTTTCGTACCAATATTTACGGGATTTCTTTAACACTTCTTAGCAAAACATCGATCCTTTCGCTTATACGCGAAAACTCTTCCTCTATTGTTTGTTCATGTTTGTTTTTCCGCTTTAGCTGCTTCCTTTCCCTTGCTGCTACATTTTCAAAGATGAAAAATAGCCTAACTACGCACTAAGATCCTGTTGAGCAGGGTTTGAAATTCGCCAAGCCTTTCTACCGTCTATCGTTTACGGTTCCCGTACCACGAAAGGGGTTTCCACCGTATACCCATTGATATATTATTTCCTTGGTTTGGTTGCATACCTATTTATTTTCCATTGTTTTTCTCGCATTTTCTACAACAAAAGCGTATTTTCTTTAAAACTTCAATACCTTATCATTAACGCAAGAAGCACATTCGCTTCTCAACAATCATCATTCATAATTTTCTCAAATATTTCATTTTTCGGAATTATCTAAATGATTAATTCAGCCACACATAACGCATGAGAACATCTTCATCCATCGTGATTTCAACCAACGGGAAAAACTAAAAAAGAATAGCTGATTCAAATTGTTTGTTACGTCAAATGATGATGAGCTCTTGTCAAGTGTTCTGTTTTGTCATTTTAGTATTACTTGATTTGTATTTTACTAAAATATTAATGAATTATTGTTTATATTATTAACACAAGTTCAATACGTTTTTTTAGATAGACAAAAGTTATGAAAAATAATTATTCTTTTAGCTTGAATTATCCGAATTTGAGTAATCTTGATGCATGTTAACCTTGCAAAACTGCCCTTGAAAAGAATCTTTAGTAAAACGGAAGCTCATATCAAATTATTTCAACAGTTCAACACCGCTGTCCATAAACAGTAGTGTAAAAAGTGGTTGAGCAGTTTCCATCGGCCAAACCAGTTTTGAAAAATGGCTGAAAAAATTTATCGACTGTTGATTGTGTGACATTGGCAGCATGGATCGAAACAAATGGTAGAATAAAGTTCCACAAACACCCCAACAACCATAAGTCAAACACCCCCGGGAGGGCAACACCATTGGACGCCATCTGCGTCGGCCTACCGGCTGCAGTTGGAAATAAAACAGGAAATTCTAAAACAAACCTAAAAAAACGAAGCAGGAGTTTGTTGAGGTTTTACTTTCTGCTTAGTGTTAGGTGCCCCTGTAACCGTTCGTGCGTTTAACAAGCGTGCTTTTCAGCATCACCATCGGTAAAGATAGGAAGCATAAAAGTGTGCAGTAAACAAAAAACTATTCAACGAAAAATGGAAAGGGTAGTGCCGGTGTGCAGAACGCTCTTAGCACCAACTATAGAGCAGTCCGGGCGTCAGCAGTAGTGAGCGGTTTTACCATTCATTGCAACCCATTTCTGTGCTGCATGGCGTGCTGCAACTGCTGGATCGTTGCGCTTGGAGACGTACTAAGTATGGGCACTTGTCCACGCGATCTAATTAAAAATCTTCCAAGCACCGGTATCCATTTTCAGAGACAAGTGAGAAGTGAACTCAACCTGTTCTTGTCTGATGCCTCCGGCAATTAGTGCTATTCAATTGGATACAGCAAACTCTTGCTGGCTTGGTGTCGTGAGCAGAATCTTCTTTATGCATCAGATTAAGCTTCTTCGCTCAGATGTAGATTGTGCAGCTGTAAGAGTCTTTTCATGCATAGGCCGCGCATTTTATAGAAACCAATCATTAATAAATGAAACTTCTAAACCAAGAAAGAATTGTGTAGCTCATCATTTGCACATCTTTATTGAAACGAACTAGCACAAAAAAATGGTTAAATCGTATATATCCTGCAGAGAATACATAACCAACCGTACGTTACCTTCCTTTCTTAAGGAAGAACTTCCACGAAATTCATCCTTTAGATACCATCATGTCATTACAAACCTGTAAAAGATTGGATGGAATCCGATCCAACCCTCACGCTGACAAGCCTAAATCCCTGTTCAATCCGTTAGCAACGCGTTATTGCTAGGTTCGTGTTCTGCTGAGCAATGACCAATCGCTCGTGCCTTGCGGTCGTCACGCCCGTCGCTAAGCGACACCTCTATCATGTCGTGGAGAGAATTATAGACTTCTCCGGTTCTGTGCCACCAACGCATGTCGGCTGGTACTGCTTTCGCACATCGCGTATCCTTTACGCCCGGGCCTGCGAATATCTCCCGCGAGGCCTCTATCTTGCGGAACGGCTTGAATTTCGCACCACGGTACCCTTAAAATGTGTTCCAACACGCTGGCTGTTATTGTCCGCTGCTCGTACCGGTGAGGGTTTATTTATCTACCATTTTTTTTTTCTCTCCCGCCTATCTGCGAAAAAGTATTGTAGCCCCACTAGCACACCGCTCTGCCAGGCCCGAATCAATTACAATGGAATGCCCCGGGACGTGCATGGCGTACGCGGGTACACATCGCCCGGCAGGCAACGCAGCATAAAGCAAAAATATGCCAGCAAATAAACGAACGCACCTTTTGTCCTTTCGCACGAGAAAACAACACAAAGGGTGGAACCTTTCAGAGGGTATAAACCACTTCCTTCCATTTACGCTTCCGGCGTTTTGCACCGTGCAAAAACCCGCGTGGGAAGGATAATTGAGTTCCTGGTAGTGGGTACATAAAAACAAGATTTAACGGGTCACGGGAGGCCCACCCATACGCAAGGGTTTGCGAGCTCTAAAACCTCGGCCCCGAATGCCTCGAGTCCAGTGCCGCGCTAGTGGTGGTCGTGGTGGCCCGGCACGCGAGTACGAAGGGCTTGAAGTAATGAAAATTTTAAACATCCATCCCCGGCGAAGAAAACCCACCCGCCACTGCACGTGCCAGCTGTGATGTGTGATTTTCGTGCCGCTGCCATTCGTGTGTTCGCAAAACTCCACTCGACCGTAACCCGGCCCGGTAATAAGTCACGCATGGTTGGTACGGTGCACGGGGCAGCTTACAAATGGCTGGCAGGAGAATTGTGCACGTCAAATCCTCTTAAAACACTGCCAAAGTGGACGAACACGCACGAGACATTCGAGGGGAATGCTTTCGGTGTTGCCTTCCGTGCCCACTGGCCACGAATGCCCGGAACGTGCCATCGCTCTCGAGCAGGTACGTCCAAACTTTGTCTCTGTCCTTGGATATGCGCTGCGGGTGCAATGGAGCATGGAGACGTGTCATGGGTCATCAGACTAACGAAGAGAACGCCGTTTGGAAGGCAACAATAATGGCTACAAAGGCGCAAAGTAAACAAGATACGATCGCGTCAAGTGCTGCCACCCGAAGCCGTAGACCTTATTAGACAAGAGACAAAGTGGTGTACTTCTTTGTGGTCTTGACGAGTCGTGACGTCGTTGCAGCGCACTGGCGCACTGACTGCACTCGCTCGACACTCACCGAGACGGATGAAGGTACAGTCCCCACTCCGCATGGCTGTGGCACACGATTGGTCATGGAAGATTGTGAGCGTGTGGCGTGTGTGCGATGGAAACCTTCACGGTGCGGAAAACCATACCAGAACATGACTAATCGCTATACGGTACGGTGTGAACGACTGCTCCACAGCTTCACAGGAATGGATAAACGGGCGGGCGTAGTTGAAGCTGGAGGTGGATTGGAATGATCTGACACAATCTCACTAGTGTCAGTTAAGTATGGACAACTCAATGAATGTTCAATGGGAAGCTGTTGAACAGTGTCAACGATGTTGTCGAGAAGGAGGGAGGTTCGGAATTATGGCACACAAAACAAACTCTACAACTGGCCGTTGCATTCCGGCACCAACTAATGACTACATAATTGATTGAAGATAAGCGCACCGGCAGATGTTTCGTTCACATTGTTCAACTTAACTTTTTAAAGCGGCAAAAGTATTCGAGCCAGTCGAATTTAACCAAACATACTCCTTTCATGACAAAAGCGTTACTTACAAAAAAATCCTTACCAGAACTCAAGACATGATGGTCGCAGGCTTACAACTAGTTCGAAGTTAAATGCACTCGAATGAACACAGTTTAACAGGAGAGGCAAAATGTCAAGGCACACAAGGATCAAAAGAAAGCATCAAACGAAACCGAAGCCACACAAAAGCCTGCTGCTTGAAAGAAGTACAACAAACATTGCTATTAAAGGGGACAAACGTTGTCGTTTTAATACAATGTCGAGACTCTTGCTTTTATATTTTATACTTATTTTATACCTATCAAACAAAACCACAGGTTTCTCCGATTAGACTCACGTTATTATAACTTTTATTAGTCAAATAGTTCAACAACTATTTGATCTTTAAATCCTTCTAGTTTAGGTCTTGATTATGACAGGTTCTATCTAATATTCAGTTATTCTTAAGGGATATAGCTTAGTCTTTCAGTGACCTTCAATTTCCCTGGTGTTGAGTTGTGCTCGAATTTCTCATCGTACACTGGAGTCTTGTTCTTCAGATCCGGTGATGCAACCATTCCGTGTTAGTTTCAAAAAAGATTTGCTTTTACAGTAGTTCATAACGGTCATCGCTCAACCATTCCATCAAATGCACCAAGATAATTTAATTCGGTTCAAATTAAAGCTTTTTCCCAACTACTCCCACAAACCAGAAATGACACGTGCATCGAGCAGCAAATAAACTTCTGCCGCTTACATACCAATTAAAACCAATCTCGCTCCAGAATGAGTTGTAACCAGCAACAACTTTTTTGATACCAATGATGGGTGAGAAACTCCTGCGAACATGCTGCCACTACCACATTTTGATGTACGTAAAGCTCGCTTTTCGCTTCACAGCCCACCGTGGAACCGTAACCGTAACATCTACAGCAGTGAGGAAAGTGCAAGAAAAACTCAAACGAAACCTGCTTCGAAACTTTTTGCCTTTTTCCCCCAACTACACCCTCCCGTCGCCCGCCTAGCACCTCCTTCAGCATACCGGAAAGAATCGGTGTTCGGGGATTTGATAAGAAATCGTTTGCACAGCCGGCGGCTACGGTGGGAAGCGGAAGATCAGACAGCACCAACATAGAATGCTCGGTTTTCGTAATCCTTTCCTACTGTTTTGCTACCATTCACCCATCCGTGAATGAAGAGCAATGAATTTTATGAAGACTTTCTCATGCCAGCGCAGAAAGCTCACGACCGGAAATGAACAAATAAAGAAACATCTCGCACCGGGTCGAGTTCGGGGCTTGTGTAAAAGAAATTTACAACAACTTTTCAACGTTAAGCAAACGCAGAGGTGGGCAGAACGGGATGGAAAAAGCATACAAACAAAAAACGCAATCGGAAATAGACGCGTCAGCTAAAGTAAACCGAGCGCAGGAGCATACTTAATGGGAAGATGCCTGGTTTCTTTTGCTATCGGTGCCGTTACCCTATCAAGACCAGACACATGAAAATGACGTGATCTATTAAAGCAATTTGTAGTTTTCATAGTTTAGGTCGGCATTTACACGAATATGAGACGATGGTTACGTTCGCTTGGGCAACTGTTGGTAGCTTCTACCCACGTTGGTCGGTATCGTATTTCCTTCCGGAAACGAGCTGAAGCATCACTCTACATGTAAAGTGCAAGGGAGGTTTTTTTTCGGTATTTCTTCTAAGCACAAATTACACGAAAACCCACAACATCCGGCACGGGCTAGTGGTTCGAAGGAAAGGCTACACGAGTGTAACGATCAGCAGGCCAAAGTTTTCACGCTTCAAAAGCTTAACCTTGCACAGAACCTGGATGGAAGCATCTCAAAACGACAGGTGCAATGTAGTCAGGGAAAAGGGATATTAGTGTTGTAGCCAGAATACAAATGCGCCCAGTGGTTTACACGGGGTAGAATTAGTAGCTCAACAGGATTTCAAATATTCTACGCATATTTTACAAATCTACAGTACTCCCGGCGTGATTTGACTTATGGTTGAAATGAACTTTCATGAAAATTTCAAAATTCATGTCTGTCCAGGTTCTAGTTCTGATTTACCAATACTTTGAATCTCGCGATTCAGTCCCACATGTTTTCAACACTCTCCTCACCAACAACGAAAATGAAATCTTCCTTCAATGATCAGCGATTGCCTCAGCAAAACGAAACCATAAATCAACCGATATTTTGTATACTGTATTCTTTTTCCGCACCATTCCGGTTTTCTTGCAGATGTGCTTCCCTCCGCACTAGATACATCTTCTGGCACCGCAACTAATTCCATCTATCCGAACTTCTTTCCCTCCGACATCATTGAAGATCCTCCGCCCACCAGCACCTATCCATACTTTCTGTTTCCCTCCAAGAAGTACCCACCGTCGGCATTCGGGTCTGCCATTTACCACGCTACCGTGGACTATATCAATCTACCCGATGGGCCCGGGTTGGGTCCATCGTCCAACGGCTCCACCCCGGAAACAGATCAATCCTCTTCCTTCTCCTCCTCTTCCTCCTCCAATGCCCGTCAGCATCCGGGAACAGAGCACAACTATCGCACTAGATACGAGCACAATTTTGACACCAGCATGCACCACACCAAGCACCAAAGTCCCACTCATAGTAGCAGTAATAATGCACCCATCGCACCGCCGTGGCCTGATCAGCACCAGCACCAGCAGCATCAGTACCGACACGGCGAGAACGGTACTGCCGATCCTACCGGTCACGTTGGTATGGGACGATGGGATAGCATGTCGGTCCCATCCGACCTCCAGCAGCAACCGGAGACTGGTGAGAAACGTGTTACCATTGCCTCTCTTTTGTCGCATATTTAGCTCACTGTTCCATTCCTTCTTCTACAGAGCTTTAAAAGGACCGATAAGCCACGGAGAGCGGTCCTTTGAAAAGTGTTTGCACAAGCATTTGATTGGCATGAAAGGTTGGGAGATGTTGATGCACTCAAAAGCAAGTTTTGGAAATGTAGAACGTTCAATAGCCGTTAGTTTTACCCTATTGATTGTTGATACAAACACTAACAGCTCTTAAGTGTTCAAGGAGCTGGAAGGGAAAAAAAAAACATTCTTTCCCTCAGTCCATTACTTCCATGCTTTTGAGCACCCACCATCTCTCCGGTCAACTCTGTGTTTAATGTGTAAATATATCATAATGCCAATGCTTTACAAACAAATCTATCTAACCAAACAACAAGAGCCCTTGTAATCACCTGCACCGTAATCACTCTATATGACGCACCTTCCTAACTGTTCACCAAACGCAACCGACTGTAACTGATTTACAAGCACTTTGTTGACGCACAAACCCACCAAACTGAACACAATTTTCAACTTTAACGCACTATGCACTACGGCGAATGTACGCACGCAAGCACACAATGCGCACAGTGCTTGTCAATGGGTAGCACCGTCACAATGTCATTCTGCCACGCATTCAATACTTTCATCGAAATATAACTCATTAATGCATCATTTTTCCGCAGGTATATTCAATATTAAATAAAATAAAAGCGAGTGTAATTTTAAAACCAGAAAAAAACAGTTTCCACTGAACTTTTTTTTTCAAATATATTAAAATTATCAAATCGAAAGCAAACCATAAAAAATAACTCAGATTCATCGTGACGTACTGGGCGTCTCCATTAAATTTCTGTTTTATCAATGTAAACAGCTGGACGGCTGGTTAGTTAACAATAGCAGAGAAAATTTTGTATCACAGCAGCTTGCATCTAATTTGGCTGTTTCCTATCAACTGGCAATGCATTGCATATGGCAAATCAGCCACTCTACACATACGTGCTAGGCGCCTCCATGAGTATCCACAAAGTACTGGGCGGCTCCATCATCATTATTTGAAAACTTGATTAATCAGGAAGTTTTAATGATTTCTTAATAATTATGTTAATTTAATTGTTACATAACCTCCAATAATTAATTCTACATTTAGTGATGGTATTATTGCCATGTATATGCTTCTTGAATTATATGCTAAAGTTATTGTAATCTCCTTGATGCAACCACAATTCAATTACACTCAAGTTCGACTAGGGTGTTTCAGAAATTCGTTCATGATTTATGAACCAATAACTCGTAGCGTTATCGCTCACTGTCAACAATATTGAAATTAAGCTATCATCACTTAATGAAAGCATTACACAGGTATTCTACGATCGTTACAAGCGTCGGGCTGAACTATTGTTGTAATCTTACTTAGATAGGAATCTAATGTTTGATATATTGCTGTAGCAGCAAACGTTTACACGAATGGGATGAGACTCTAAGCTGGTGTTCAGTTCAATACAGTTCAATGTGTGTGCTTTAATTCAACCCAGCAGTTCACAATTAATTGATTCGATTGGATAAGTTAAAGCAAAACCCTGTATAAAACAATTCAATTACGTCACGATTAGATAAACATTTATTGACGCTTTAATAACAATACGAATCGAAGAATAGAACATCAAAAACAAAACCATTATATTGTTCATGATTCCAACAAGATTTTTTTTTCAAACCCCGTTTCATAAAACGCAATTGGAAACCGTACAGCAATTAAATGCAATATCGTTACAAAATAAATTGCTTCGAACGCGTTTGCAGAGTCAATGCAGTGGGTCAGCAATGGGAAAGTCAACTTTTGGTTCGTAAATCAAACCACTCTAGAGAAGGGCGTCGGGCTTTTTGTTTTAATAACGGGCGAACAGCAATGAGCAACACACAATCACAAACCCCAAAAACCACACAGCTGACGTAGGTTTTATGGTGTGTCGCTGTTCTGACGCTTCTGACATGCGGAGTGCACGGTTTCTCTTTCGATCACACGATATGTACGAATGTGTGGTAAACTGAGTAAAAAAAAAAAACAATGCAAATAGCACAACTCAACAGAACGTTGTTTTTCCCCATCGTATGTAGCGAGCATGGGATTTTTTGTTTCAGATTTTTCACCTCGTGGGTTAAAGTTCGCTGCAACTCAACCCCCAACCCAACGAACACATGGAAACAGAACAGCATCCGGTGGCCGATCATATCATACCGAAACAGACACGCACACTGCAACAAAAAAAAAGTTCACGCCCCACGTACGCGGGAGGTTCGACAACCGGCAGAGTTTGTTGATTTTCGACCACCAGCAGACGGTTACTTAAACCAAGCTCATGATTTAAGCGTAATGCCAACCGAATGTCTGGTTGCGCGTCACATCCCTCTTCCAAGTCTATGTCCCCCAGCGCCACCTTGCCTCGGCCATACCGTCAACCGACATCCAACCGCTCGTATTATTTAGCCACAATAGACACACACACACACCCTCATTTGTAAACAAATACACGCAACAAATTAACCTGCCACGGAAGATACAGCCTCACACGCGCCTGTTTGTGTGTCCTACACATCACACATCACTCTATATATATATCTCTCTTTCTATCTATCTATCTCTCTTTCTCTCTCTCTCTCTTTCTCTATCTTTCTCTTTCACTGCTACATCGAATATTCCTCCACCCATGCTCCATGTTCTCCGTCGTTGCAGTGCGGGCAATGGGTGTGGACGATAATTATCACCGTCTGCTGGACCAGAATATGGCCCTGATCGAGACGCCGCTGGTTGCGCCACCGCATGCCTACTATCCGCAGCACTACAAGACGGCACTGTATCCGTACAACGTCAGCGGCTACCATCATCTGCATCAGCACGGTGCCGGTGGCCACTTTGGCAGCCACCAGCACCAGCACCAGCATTCGTACGGTGGGTTCGAGTACGAATACGCAACCGGCGGTGGTGCTGGTGGTGGCATCGGGGGCCCCGGTACCGGTGGCTACCTGGCCGCATCGGCCGGGTCCGCTCCGGTCGACAATATTCTGATCAGTGTGAACGGTGGCAATGGAGATGCGGCCATCGAGCTCGACGGTTCGAGCTACGAGCATACAGTGGACAAACAATGTAGGTACCCTTCGATGGGCCAGCCGGCCAAGGCAGCTGGAACAGGATGTCCGGCTGGCGTCTCTGTCCTGGTTCCTTCCTTTCTTGCACCTTTGTACCATCAACCGGTGATCCTGCATCTGGAAGACTTGCCCTTCTTGTGGGGCGGTTCCGGCGTTTGTGTTTGCGGATGACTTCTTCATTGACTGCGTGTGTGGCGTACGAGCTTTTGCTGATCCCCTTCTCCCTTATGTTATGCGTTTGTCTGGTGTCGAGACGATTGTGATGAGTGTATTCCTTCAGGTTTCCTTCGTTGTTTTTATTTACTGGCAAATGTTTTCAGATATTGCATCCAAATGTGTTAAAAAATTGTGCCTACACTATTGATTCTTCAAATTTCAAACGAGCCACTTTAGGGGCTAGTCTCGGCCTGATAAGATGGGAATTGTGCGAAAAATTAAGTACATTCCATCCTGGCACAACATCAATGCCTTGCTAACAACTAGGTATTATTGTTATTTTATCGTTCGATAATTGAATCAATGAAATCCATTATTCAACACGCAGCCCTTCCCTTTTGCTGCTAAAATATGCAACAATTATCACGAATGCTTCGCTCTGTATGCATTGGGATTCAATTCCCACTGGTTGTCTTTTTTGCTAAAGGATTCATTCGCCAAACATCCATTGCTTTTACAGGCCTCGCTGAAATAACGGATGTGCATTGATACTGTTATTTAATCCACCACTTCCACGCCTTTGTTGTTGGTGGCCTCTGTTAGCCTTTCGATGTTTCACGGTTTGATTTATACTCGTTGCCATTTGCGTTTTCGTGTGTTTATTCTTTTTTGTGAAACGCTCTTGCTCCACTCTGCTCTGCTTCTATGATAGGCGTGTAAATGTATATCACAGGTGTCGAGAAGCGTTGAATGGATTAAGTGTTTGTGTGTATGTGGGTGATTGTCAGTTTCCCTTGAAAACTCCACATAGAAAGTGTTACCCCTATTATCGCCACCAATAATCCGTCGATGATCTGTTGATTTACCCATTCGAGTGCCTGTTACTGGTGTGACACCATAACCGCAGGATGATGATGATGAAGATAGTTCTACAGCATGTGCTCTCCACGTTCCACTACACTTACATAAACTCACCGACGCAGATCAAAGGGTGAAGATGACCGATCGATCGATTCACGTACCAAACCCGGCGTTTGCGATGCATACTTGGCCACACTTCAACCATCATCACTCGGACCCGTGCGCACACGCAACTATTTGCGCCCGCACAGTCCATTTTTCATTACAACACACTCGATTTGTCTGATTTCTGTGCTGGGAAGGTAAGTTTTGGACGGGTAAATTATAGTTTGCATTTTCCTTTCCCCCGTTTCTTATCGGTTCTTTTTATTCACAATTATCTGTTATACACTAACACAAATACACTCACACATTTAAACACTTCCTGTCACTTGTTGCATCCCGCAAAAGAAAATGTCTAACACCGTGTAAATGCAGTATGTGCTTTTTGGGTTGTTTTTTTTTTTGTAACTCATATCTGTGGTTTTGTTGTAAATGTATTTATTTTATTAAGCACATCGTTTTTTTTTGTAATAGTTACTCTGTCGATATTAATTATAAGTTTAACTGAAGGATAATAGATTTTCCGTATTTTTTTCTATAATGATTGTCATACAATGGCTAGGATATTTGTTAAAGGTTTTTTTTCCACATTAAAAGCGATATGCGTATTATTTTGCGTAATGTTAGAAGCTATACATAGAAGCCCTCAGCCTGTGCACCTGCAAATGATGAAACGCGAGTATATGATCTATCGAAAGAGCTATTACGCTTGGCGCTAGTAGATATTGAATTTGTATCGATTGGTGAATTGAACATAAAGAGATAAGCTAGTGTGCCGTCACAATGATGATTTCATTACAGGACTTGAGAGTCATATTGGTTTTACAAACCATTCACCAAGAAGTATTACAACACGTTAAAAATACATTTTCATAAGCAGATAGTGTTGTCGATTACCAAACAGCTGTAAAGTTCTTAACGTAACTACAACGGTAGCCAAACAATTTATATTTACCACTTTTATTAAGATATTTTTGTCACTTTACTTAGAGGTTTATGAAACACCAAATTCAAGTTTTATTTCGATTGAAATTTTCTTGAAAATTAAGTGAGTTTGATGATTTATTTGGCTAGATTGATTACAAGAAGAAGACGTTTTAAACTTTGGAGGAAAAATAACCAAAAATATTCATGAGCACCTTTTTGAGAAAGAAAGCGTATTTGAAAACATGTAAAAGTAGTATACACGAAAAACAATACATACTTAAGCCACATACTTACTAGTGGTTTGGTTATTAAACGAGAAGATAACAAATTGTTGTAATTAAACCAGAGTGAAAGTCTATTCAATGAAATGAAGCAAAAACTAATTACCAAAATTGAAAGTTATCCTTTGATAAAGTTATTAATGAAAATTTTCGGAACCTTGGTATCACAAAACACATAAGTTAAGACTTGATTCCGATTAACGATAGACTCATTCACACTGAAGTAGATCTTACGTTTCAGATATGAGCATTAAACTCTATTAACCGTATCTAAATATCGTAAGAAAAGTTATAGGTCACATGTAAAACGTATATCAATAACCAGCCAATCTCGACGATAAGATTCCTAGACATAATGATGAAGGCTAGAATTCGCCGGAACTTCACACACAATGGCCATGAATGGAAGCAACAGCAACTATCGATAAGTTTATCCCATTCTAATCCAAACCAATTCCTTAAGGAGAGAACATGTTTCTTAAGGGAAGAATAACACGTCAACATGAGCGCTTTTTGGTGAGATTTATAAAATACACCGCGGCCATGGATGACCTCCCCCGTAAGTCCCGTCATCCTTCATGACCCTGACATCAAACGGTGTCGAAAAGAAAACTTTCTTGAGTAACTTCAGCTGATAGTACAACTGGATGATTGAGGAACAGCCAAAGTTGTAATTAAATGACATGGAACTGTTCCATTTTTAATGCATTCATTTGTCAAGTAGTAATAAATTGGACACGGAACACCTGCTGAAGTCAGTTGATTGGCTGTTTTTTGGCTGTTTGTTGGTCTATGGCTTAGCGGGTGCTTATCGAAAAAAGAATCCAAACAAAATATAAAAGCAGGTTTCTAGTTTGTGAAGGGTTGAACAAAAATGCTGAAAATATTCGTGCTATTCAAACAATTTTACTCTATTCAATGCTGAAGAACTCTTCACAAAATGTATATACCACTTTTCTACACATTCAATTAACCGTACAATTGTGTCCATGTGCTTATTTCGAACATATTACGCCGTGTAGCTTACATAACACATGGTTTTGAGTGCACTCATACAAAAACCAAGTACATTCCATCTTACTAAACACAGAAGACATCATTCTTAAAATATGCTCACAAAAACAAAACCCGTTTAGTTTGTTCAAATAACTGTTTGCAACAAAAAAAAACCTGAACAACAAAAACTGACTTTGCCTTCGCCAAACCATAGTTTGGTTTTAGTTTCCGGTGAATGTTTTTCCTCAACCACATACCGCTAGGCTACGAGGAGCGGCCACTACAAGCTAGGCTCTTCCTAGCTAGCGCAATAATATTGTTGCGTCGCAGCTAACAAAGGCTACAACATCGTATGCTGTAAATCTAGCTCCAGGATGTGGTATACTTTTCCCCCGTTTTCGGTGCGGGTTCTGAGAAAATTTGCCTTCCGGTAATGTTTTTATTACAATCGCGCTACATTGCAACCAACTTCGCCCGACCGTTTGGAGCTCAGCCCATGATTTACGATAATTTTATTTCGTTCGTTTTTTATTGATTTTCAACCCCAGGAAAGGAAAGCGGGACGGGTTCCGGTGAGAGAGGAACATACAGGAGGAAAGCATGCTTTTTGTGACCAAGGGGTTTGTTTCTCACTAATATCAGGTTTTATGGATTCGGACTCAACAAAAGAACGTTAGTGTTGTAAAATTCAAAACAGTTGTCCCAAATCAAGCTACAGAGTTTTTGCCCTACTATTTAATATTGACGGCTCTAGAATGACTGACTTATTTCATAACATGTTTAGCATGAAGCAATCACTTTAAAGGCGGTACAGTTTTTTTTTCCATGCCGCTAAGTCAAAGACCCAAAACCTCACAAGAAAATCCATACCTTCGGTCCAATTAATAGCAAGTGTTTATATCCCCACGCAGCGGGCACTACCACGGTGCGAGTGGTGTCCCCATTCACCTGCACCGGCACTGGTGAATGGGTCGCATATATTTGCAACCCAAATTTAAATCTATTCAGTGGTGAAAACTCCCAACCCACCGCTACCCACCACAGAATCACTTTGAGCGACTTATAACTGGTTGTTTTTTGCCGTTTTAATTTAATTACCTACGCAAAGGCATAAGAAGCGACAAGCGTAGAATAAAAAAAACACCCCGATTCCTGTCATACACCAAAAACCCCCCCAAAAAAAAACCTTGTTAAACCACCATCACAGTCCTATGCATTTCAAGTACTTCCCATCTTCAACAGCTGCTACTTGCCGAATGTTGCCGAACAGGATGGGAACGGATGCGGAATTAAATGCAAATTTATTTATTGAGTTTTTAATTTTCTCCTCATTAAAATTGTCGTCCAACGTGCTTTTTTTCCTTGTGCGTTCGTTTGGCCTTCGCCTGACCGCTGATAACGGTCCTTCACTTTGCTTTTATTTTCTTTCCTGCTTTTACTCTTGATGGTCTGATTCTAATCTGTCGTCGAAGCGCGATCGTACGCTCAAGAGCTGGTCGTGATTTTCTTATGATTGCCGGATTCGTGGTGGTCTTGGCTTTGCTTACTTTCTGTGGCTATTCAATCTTCTGCCGGCACATGCAACAACACACCACACTCCTGACACCCAATGCCTTCCACTTTCCGTGTTCACCACCAAAATAGGAAGGAAGTCACCCGCTCACACACACACGCATACACACACACATACACGTTAAGCGATTTGGCAGACTCTTCAGTAATAATGCTTCAAAACACACCCAACTTGACGATGGTGGACGGCAAACCGTGGCGTGTGGTTGGTGGGGATTGGGAAGAGGTAGGGTTTTGGGCAGACGAAGGTGACGAGATCCCGGGGGGGAAACCATTTCCAACGAGCAGCACAGAGTGACTGCAAAATTATCGTCATCCGTCGGTTCACGGAAACGTCAGCTGCGTCCACACGCTGTTCCGGTATTTCGTTCGCCGTACTCATCTGAAACCAGCTCGCTTCCAGCAGAGCGCCATTATCACTACACTGTTGTTGCCTTACCGACCGGGCGGTTTGCCAGTTACCGCTGCCTTCACGTCCCCCGGCAGCAGCGTGCATTAATAGCCGCGATCCAGCTGCGCCTTCAAGCGCGGCCGGGCGCCTTTCGTCAAACCATTCGCTGCTAAGTTTCAAAATTTATGTTTTATTTATTAATATTTTTCCACTCTAACACCGATCCATCCACAGATGTGGGTGGGGAATGAAGGAGTATGACGAGCGGAATTTGGAAAAAAGGGGGAACAGATTGTGATGCTTTTAACGTGGCTTTGAAGCGGTACGAAACGGGCGAGATTCTTCACCGTACAGTGTAAAACGTTTCTTTGATCAGTTTGTTAAAGATTCAACGAACATTTGTAATTAAAGTGAATCGTGCTATGAGCAAGGGGTTACAATAATGGGTAAATGATATAACGATGTATTGAATCTGATTCAATTGCATGAAGCTGAATCATTCTTTCAACAGAATGCATAACTTTGAGCCGTCATTATGCTAATTCATGATCCTTTAACAATTGATCAACCTTTAAAGCTATTTTGAGGATCACTAACGTGTCATGCATCCCCAAAAACGTAAATATTAAAAGACTGTTGAATGTCTGAGGCTTTATGAATTTCAAAAGAACTCGGGAAAGAATCTTCAACAATTCGAGTTTCATAAAAGATTCATAAACCATTAACAATGAATCTAAAACCGGTTCATTAATCTATTGAGAATCTACGCGTAACTCTTGTCTCGAAATTTGAAAATCACGATCATCAGAAAAGCTTCATTTAAACATAACACCGACGAGAATTTTACTTACATCTAAGCTAGCAAAGCAAGCTACATTTAGAATTATAAGAAATCATCGATAAAGATCCAAATTATAATAACTTATTCCACAATGTGAGAGTGAAAACCACGTTCTCACTCACGTGTACATTCTTAATAACGAGCAAATCACAGTAAACCACTTCGTAAAGATTAAATCAAGTATATATTTAAAACAATATGTAATAAATCGTAACATCACCATTCCAAGATCATTCATGCGCTTCATCATTTCTGCAATTTTTCTGCACTTTATCAATTGCTTCTACGCTAGAATAGTTTGTCAGCATATTTTTGCCTTGCTACTTTCCGTTGTTTTACTATTGCTTTACCCTTTTTGTTCACTCCCGTATAGTTCCGTACACCGTATGTGTTCCGTTACGATTAGATTGCGCTAGATATGTTTAACCACAAATGCTTAACTTCCAGCAACAGTCTTATTTTCCAGTTCAATCCACGTTCCAATTGTTTTGTCGCCATCCCAACGAGCGCCTGTTACGTTTGTTTTGTGACGAACGTATGGGCGCGAAAGAATGTTCCACGTTGATTTATGGTGCGTTTACGATGGTTCATCCACAGCATTCACTTGCTCAGCTCGGTTGTTTTCATTCGCATTCGATATTCATTACAAATGCATTTCCGTTTCGAATACACTCATCCCAATCGTCTAACGGCAACCGGCAAAAGGTTTCGAATCTTCTTCATTCTTGTTCAGTTTCTTTTATGTTTTGTTTTCTTGTTACCTCTTTTTAATCATACTCTGTGGCTATAACCTCTCTCTCTCTCTCTTTCTCTTCTCTAGTTATGGATTAATTCTGCCTTTGCAATTTTAATATATTTCTTACAATCGAACAATTGTCAATTCCGGCATTGGTTACACGTTTTACTTAAAACTCTCTTTCTTACTGTATTCCAATATTTGAACTTGTGTGTTACTTTATCATTCCAACAACGAAACATGCGTACGACACTGAGCAGTACTGTGCACGAACATGTGCTGCGTACAGTCGCTGATATTCACTCATACACGGACAAACATATTCTATCGACTCTAACGCCAGGACGAAGGACAGTAATGTCCGAGCATTTTTCCACTCGGATAAAGACCATTCCCACCGCAATACTTCCGGTGCAGATGATTACGTTCTACGCGACGGCACTTCTCTTACGCTTTCGACTGCAATTGCTCACTAACAATACTCACGTTCTTTGTTGCCTGTTTCGCCCCCCACCTCAAAAAATGACAGTCGGATCGGACGACATCGAAGAGAAGGAGGCGGAAATGAGTTTTATTCACTTCCAAAGTACCTGCCACCTGGCGCTGGACTCCTGTCGCGACGATCAGGTATGCTCGTCAGCGCTGAAGACGGTCCTGATGCACTGCGATCAGCACCGGTGCAATCGCAACGCGTGCATGGAGTCGCTGCAGAGCTTCTACAAGAGCATCCACGACGATCTCAGTCTGGACATTGCATTTTGTCTGTGCAGGTAGGTGCCCTGCTCTGGCGCGATATACACACACACACCGCCCAATGCTCACCGAGTGTTCCGATCGTTCGCAGAAAAACACCGAACCGGCACGACAGCTGTATGATCGCGCAGGAGAAGCTGCATCCCGTGTGTGCCCAGCGGCCACCGGAAAGCCTCAGCCAGCAGTCTTCATCGGCCGGTAACGGCATCACGTACAATGCGCCGCCAGCGTGCCACGCGGTAGCGGAACTGTGCCGTGAGGATGAAGACTGCCGCGCCCGGCTGGAGGTGTTCGAGCAGTCCTGTGCGGTGGACAGTGTGACCAAGAAGTGTGCCGGAAAGACGAGCGCTTGCAGGCAGGCTATGCTTGGCATTCTGGGCACACCGCTCAGGACAACCTGCGCCTGCCAGGGCTCGGACATGCAGCAGCTGTACGACTGTCTAGGCTGGCAGCGACTGCTCTGGCTCAATCCATGCGTCGGTAAGTTCGAAGTGGGGCACGCTCGCAAAGTACCGTACCTTACCGCCTGTGACGTTTGTCCATACATTTGCAGTGGAGTCGCAAAAAGACTTTCACCTTAAACGGCTGGCAGAACTGGGACTACTGACGACTACGACTACTATGGCAACAACCACCACAACCATCGCCACAACAACCACCATGAGAACCACACGTGTCACACAGCCACCAACACTTCCTCCGACAAAACCGAAACCCGTAGTAAGTGGTCAAACGGTCAAAAGGCGTCACGTATTCGACGTATCTCTCTTTCATCATACTCTTCATCGCCTTGCTTACAGTATCGACCAAAACCAACCGAAATGCATACGATTGAAACGAACTACGTCGAGACACCCGACACACGGCCGGAAACGCTAGTGCACAATCAGAATGGTGTGATCGAACGTTCCGATATCGATCGGGGCCGTCAACATCCACAGCCTGATGAGTACGATCGGTCAACCGGCACCCGGCACCAGTCGGTCAACACGGACAGCGAGGATGATATAGTGGGGCAGTATGAGAAGGAAATCTACCAAAGACCCGACGAGCAGGTCCTGCACGTGGCCAGCACCGAGGTACAGGAGGTGGAGACACTTCCACCGACAACCATTACTACGACCACTACTGAACCGACGACAACACCCATTCCAATTCGTACGTACACAGCACCTCGTTGGGGGCATCGAGCGTATCAATAATAAAAATCCCTCCTCCTATTGTTACAGGATACTGCGTCGTGCAGAGATCTGAACAGCCTGATCAGCTGATTGCAGAAGGGAAGAGTCGTCGGGTAAGTTCAGGTGGATGGTTCCCAGCGGACAGAGCACACAATCTTATGTGAGGTTTGTTTGTTTTCGCACAGCTCTACATCTTGGACGATGCAGAATGCAGCGAGCTGTGTACGTGTGGTGGTGGAGACTCACTCGCGCTCACCTGTCATGCACTGTGCGTTCCACTGTTTCCCTGCCGGACTGCCCTTGCGTACTACAGCCATGCCGCCCCGGCATACCAAGCGTTCCGTGGACGATGCCTCTGCTACTCGGGACGGTTCATTTGCATGAGGCCACCACCGGGAGAGTATCAGCTGCCGGGTAAATCATCAACTCCACAAAGCAACTTGGGCAGCTTAATTTTTTCCTTATCCGAATCCGATTACCTTCCGTTTCAGGTGGTATCTTTCTTTTACTAGGATATAGTTCTACCGACGAAGCACTGTTAAGACCGCACACTAACTTAGGAGTACAGGACGCCGTACGTGCCCTACAGCAATACGTCCTGCAGCATATCGATAACTCGGTAATATTGGCAATGGCTGGATGTGCAAGTGGAGACATTAATTTACTATTACTTTCTACCGTCCGCAGACCCTCTGTACATTGACACTGTTTAACATCACGGAAGAAAATATCATTCTTTCGATCAGGCTACCGCTCGATCCGAAGCTCACACCGATGCAGTTGTTAAAGCTGGAAAAGGTAAATCCACGAAAGCTGACGGCTGAATTTCCCGCAAAGCAACTAACGCGTCAATTTTGTTGATTTGCTTCGGTACTTCTTACCAGGACCAGTGCACCAGAATACTGGAAGCAATCAGCCATCAGATCAACACGCAGTACGTAGAACTGTCCGCTCACCGATTGCTCAGCATCTTCAAGATGGCCGAGGTGCAGATCGTATGGCCCGAGGTCAGCAATGCCCGGCGACACACGACCCCATCGCTGGCGGTCAGCCTGTTCACGGGTGTGGCGACGGTGCTGCTAACGCTCTGCGGCACACTGGTGCCACCCTTTGTCCGGTGGACCCAACACCATCAACGATGGCCGGCAGCATCGCGGTTGGTCACGTGACGATCGACAATACCGACGTAAGGTGGGATGAACGGTTAGAGACACGCACAACCACCTCATCCGTCACCGTCATCAATGTAGGGCAGGCCAGCACAATAGCAAGGGTGTTTGAATGCCGGACACTATCACTATTCGGAAAGTCATGAGGAGAAACTAGTATGACTGTTAAGTGTAATATAGTAGAATACTCTCATTTAGTCCTGCTGCAAGCGATTGCAGCGCGTTAGGGTTCGTTTTCAGTTCCATCGCTCACAAGTGATCGGTTGCGGTGCCGCAGTAACACACAACCGGAGAGGCATTATGGAAATTGCACATCATTATACTCACGCTCCCCCCGAAAACCCCTATACGGTTCAAACATGCTCCCGATGGTGCTACTACTCGCCCATGCTTTTACTATGGCTTTCATTACTAACTACTATTACTAATACCACTTATAACTATTACTACTACCGTTAACAAGTACACTTAACCATACCATACAGCTACTATCATTACCAAAAGCAAAAAAAAAAACAGACATCCTGTTGTTATCGTTTCTCTGTTCTCGTTAAATCCTCTCCAAAACAAAAAAAAAGTTTTTCAACCTTATCTAACTACTTCATCCAACCACGACCACTGTAACAACCTGGACTGATTGACGATCATGTTATTGATGCTCTTTGCTCAGAATCTGCTGACCAGGCGGACGAAACCTATCCGGGCTACGTTGTGAGCTTGTCATACAAACTCGGGCCAGTGTGTGGGGCAGAGCTCTGGTGGTGCTGGTGGTACGAGAGTGTACGAGTGCAATGATAGGTGGTTGGTGCGTGTGCCCGTGTACATAAGCGGAACGAATGGCTGTATGGATGAGCTTGTAAAGTGCTTTCGATTTCGCTGCCCAGTTTTGGTTGCCGGTTCAACAGTATCAAACGAAGGATTAGGGACAGGACGCACGCGTTGGTATGTCGATCGTCGTCTGCTTTAGCATCTTGATTGTGTGCGTGTGTATTTGTGCTTGATTGTATGGATATGTTCCGTGTCCGAGAGAGATGGAGTGCATTGAAGTGTGAAGAAACTGAAAGAAAGCGTTGGAAAATGCAGCATTCATTGCAAGGATCGGCATAGAAATCAACGGCAGCAGCAAAAAAGCTTCAAAAACCCCGTTTGGTATGTTGATGTTTCGATAGTTGCAAAATGGTTTTTGTTTTGACAGTTACAAAAATTGAGAGTTGTACAACGTAAGATAGAAACATTTGTTTCCAAAAATAATTTGACTCATTGATTTTTTCTATCATAATTTGCCGTAAAATATTTTTAAATTGTTCGTTTATTTTATGATAAATATGATGTGTTTTACGTGTTGTATTTCATTTAAAAATACTTAAAGACTGACCTTTGAGACTCTTTCTGGCATCTTCTTTTCTAAATCTTCGAACTTTTTCGCAATTAAATTTTCAGTTGGGAAAATGCTTTAGTGCATTAGTTTGATTTCAAACATTTGTTGAATTTCCTTTGCGTAATCCTTGTACAATAACTGTTGCCGAACTCTCTTAAACTATAATACTTTTACTCTACTTTGGATTGTGTTTGCACAAAAATGCATAAATGAATAGTTAGAAATTTCTAAAACCTTCACATTCCGCAACCCCAAAGCAACGCCTTTCCAAATTTAGATACATAGAAATGCCCTGCTGCAAGACATGGTGAAACCAGCAGCATAGTGCATGCAGCAAATCGCTTTGCATTCATCGAATCATTTCCCCGTTGAGCTTAAAACTCATTCCAACCGGAATGAGCGATAGTGAAGCCGTGTTCCCTACACCCCTCCCCAAACCCCCTTTTTGCCCCTGGGCGTGAATAAGCGTGTCAGGTCTGGTGGGACTCATCAGTTTGCACTATGCCATTTATTGTCATCCCACGGTACGGTACGTCCATTCCCGGATCGGTGAGCTACGGGGTGCTGTTTTTTGTCTCTGTTGAAACCCATTTTTTGAACGGAAATTCGTGTGCAGGTTGCATTTTGTTTCAAAAGCCCTGTTTGACCGCGCACTGGAGAATGAATGGGTTCCATATCATCAACACGCTTCTCTGATTCCAACAAACGCTCTAATGCAAAGATGAAACGAAGTCACGACTAAAACAAACGGCTCACCCCCACAGCCCAAACTATCAGCGCCAGCGTGTGCACGGAACTGCTGTGGTTGAACGAACATACGAATGGTCCAGTACATGTGAACAGCACGGGAGATAAAAAAAAAATGTTTTGTGCTACCCGTCCTATCAAGTTCTAACCTTCTGCCGAACGGCTCGGTAAACAGTGGCCGGAACGAATGAGAGGGAGACATAAATCACCCAAACTTGCCAGAAAGAATCGATAATTTGAGAATTGGACATCCGTTGATAATGGCCATTATTCATACGCCCGGTGCCGGAGCAGTTTCCCAACACGTACTGTTACAACATGGATTGCAAGCGCGCAACATGTTCGAGATAGGATTTCGGGTTGTACGTACATGCATTAAACACACACCCTTACGTGTGTTTGTTGCCTTTTTTACATTCCACTCCGAGTCACTAGCCCCCTTTTTCCGTGATCCCTGTAGCGCCTGGAAGCTCAAAACATTTTAACTACAAAAAATGAACCCTTCCAATGCTGCGTCCAGTTCCCTGCCATTGGTATTGGAAGGCTCTCCTATTTTCAACCAACCGATGAATATGGAGCCCGAGCCATGGTTCGGTTTACACTTCTACACCGCGTTTAGTCCAGCGCTCATAGCACCATCACTTCCAATGCCCGCCCAAAACGTTACCCATCGTTTGGCCACCCACGATATGTGGAAGGATGTGGAAAAGATGTGCTTCACACAACCGGATTTTATAGCCCCCATGGTTCGACACACTGCCGGGGCTGGGCCGAAGCTATCGGGTTATTGGATTTTTGTGTTACCTCTCATTCGAACTCGATGTGTGATTGGATTCAAGAGGCTATCGATGTCACACAATTCGAAAGGTGTACGCCGATCGCCCGGGGAAAACCGCTTGAGCAAAGTACCGCGACTGAAGGGTCACGGTGTCAGTAACCGAATGCCCTGTCATTCACGTCGTCGAACTTTGTTGCTGTCTTTGGCGATTGGCCAAGCGTCTTTAAGGATGTGTAACAAGATCGACTGTCCGTGGATGACCTTTCGTTCGTAAGTTTCGTATCGAATGGGCGAATTGAATTGTAACGCGCACCACCCAATGCGACATTGGTATCATTGTTTTGCAACCATGAATTTTGTAACGATGCTTCCAGGGGTCGTTAATAATGCAGCGTAAGAGAATTTCGAACGTTTTTCCCACTGTTTGCAAATTGAGCGACTTTACAAACTTTCGTTAAGCATACCTACACAAAAGGGCATGAAACATCATCCTTATTTTAACGTTTTTCAACCATTTTGTTGTTCATTTTTCTACTCTATCTCTAAATTTTCACTTTGCTCGTTAAATTGTATTTTTTACTCGCTTACAACTACTCGTGCAACTACTCAAATATTTTAAGCAAGGCAACAAAAACGCGGTTGATTTCAATAGTTTATCTTTATTTCCACCAAATAGTGACAAAAAATTGAACCAAATGCAATGTTTACACATATCGTTAGCGAAGCCAGGGGATTGATAGAATCCATGATAGGATGTAGAGCATAAAGTGTATCGTTAGATCCGTTTTTTAGAAGTAGAGACAGTATAGTGTCCAACCAGTGTGTTGTAGGTAGTTGGTAAGGTAGCGAAAGCTGTATGTGGCAATTTCTTTTCTTTCCCCCTCCCCGCAAGCTTGCTTCTAAGTTTGTTTTCCTCTTGAAACAATTGAGTGACCGTTTGGTTTGGCTTACTTCAATCGCGACACGTGGCAAAACGCTTAATGGTGCTCATGCATGTGCTTTGCCTGTGAGTGCGTGTGTATGAGTAAGAATGTGAATGCAGTATGTTCGTGAACGGAGAAATAATGGGAAATGGGCAGTAGAAATAATGAATGCTCGGGAAAGTACTGCAAACTAGCAGGAACACAAACGGCATAAAGAAAATCAGCATTGCAAAAACACAAAGCTATAAAAAATTGCAAGTAAGTGGTAGGGCAGTGCGGAATAAAAATGAAAAACGTTGCGTACGTTTTTTAAAAAATATGTCTTCCTAAACAAAACAAGAAATCGATACACATCCACACGTTTGACACGTTGCATACATCCACCCGTTTTGAGGGAAACCGGTGCACACACACACGCGCGCACACACACACACGAACATGAACGAAACGGAAAATCTAGACATAAGTGCACTCGACACACTCACAATATTCACCCTACACACACACACACACATCCAAAACAAGCGCAAACCACGAACACAAACAAACACGAACACTAGAAGAAATGAATTGACTCATTAGTAAGCTGTAAGAAGAAAAGAATGATCGCCGCTTTATTGTAAAACTGCAGTTTGTAAAACTATGTGACGTTACACTATAGATTTTAAACGTTATGGTATGTGTACGGGTGTTGGACGGAATGGCGATCACTAGCACGATCGGCTGGAGCAGAGAGGGGTGATGCTAATGCTGGTGTCAGTAAAAAGAAAAACGATACTCGATGCGCTCAGCTCTATCTGTTTAGTACGAGAATCCCGAATTAGCAAAATTAAACCAACTCATAAGCAAACTAGTACATAAACGTTCGTAACAGTGGAAAACGTCAAAACAAACAATAAGTTCGGAACATTTGTCACACATCCTAGTTGATAATGGTAGCAATAAATGAGACGGCTCCCCAAAATGAGCGCCGAGCGATGGTGAGAAAACCATGTCCCGGTAGTACCCATGTCTGATCGGACAACAAACCCATATCGGAAGGCAAAGCAGTGACGTTTTATCGCACCATTACAGTGGTGCGTATAATTTTGTGTGTGTACATACTATACATAATATACATGAAGATATACATATTGAACATTATAAATATAAAGTATATACATACACCACATAACCAACGTACGATGATGGGGGGTACGTTCCAGGTGAACGTTAGGTTCGCTTGGGCAGACTTGACGGAAATGGTAAAGAAAAACCAAAATACCAAAAAAACACACAAAAAGAAACGAAGATAAATGCGTGTATGTTCTTTTGACATTTTAGACACTTTGGAGGCTTACGTTTTTTGGGGGGGTGAACAATTTAGGTTAAGCCGTTGGTTTTCCAAATTCCACAACCATACCCCCCAGGTGGGGAGGGTTCCGGAACGATAAAGGTTTTGGTAAAAGTTTGAGTGAAACTGAAGCGAGAAGTAATTTGTTCAAAAACATAACAAAACGAAAGAGAACACTCAAACACATACACATATCATATAACTCATCAAAAATCAAACAGAAAACGATTTACACTACCAACCACATTACTAGCGAAACCAACAGTGATGTTTAAAGATCACCACAACCACAACGGATCACACACAAACACACAAGCAAACACCTAGAAACGAAGCACCGTGATCGGATTATAATACACCCTGTTCACACACATATTTTACCACATCATACACCAAACTCACAAATTCGCATCCTTGACGGCCTCGACAAACGATTGCACGATCAACCGAAACGCCAATGTTAAGGGCAGCAGGGTTTTGTTTTATTTCAACCGTCTTTCGTCACGCGCATTGCATTACTTTACCCGAATTTGTTGGTAACCCATTGTTGGAGGTGAGAACCGTTGTTACTGTTTTTCGGTGCGTGTTTACATATCCGAACCAATCCTATCCGGCTGTTTCTTCCCCACCACACGATGGTAAATGCTTTATGGAGCTTGTTTTGGTTGAACTTTAGCAAATTTTAACTAGACAAAATGGGGATATTGTTGTTTGGGGGAGATAATCGGTCCATAATAGTATAAAAGGAAAAACGGAAGCACAAGACACAGATAGAGTTAAAAATCATCAATCAGGCCAAAATGTGATTAAAAATTGATTTCCCTGAGCTTACAGAGCTCTCCCAGAAAATTACAAAAATAAAAAAAAACCCC
Organism: Anopheles marshallii; assembly: GCF_943734725.1. Lineage (NCBI taxonomy): Eukaryota > Metazoa > Arthropoda > Insecta > Diptera > Culicidae > Anopheles > Anopheles marshallii. The sequence goes on along the minus strand of NC_071326.1, from coordinate 39,794,066 downwards.
GCCACAGTAAACGATCCAACTCAACCTTCAAAACCAACACTTCACGTGAAGGATGTTTCGGACAAAAGTACAGTGTAAAGCAGGAACACTGGGAATGGAAGGCACTGATGACAATGGTTAAAAGGTTTCCTACAAGACAGAATATTACCAACAACGTCGCTTCGTTTGTTTGTAGAATGCAACAGCACAATGTGTCGTACTGAGTTCAGGCAAAGAAACGTTCACCGTTCACAAATTGTCACTCCATCCGTGCATCAAAGTACGCTGCTAGGTTCATCAAAAACCATACTCAATCATGAATTAAGGAAAACATCCCCAAAGAAGATTACACACTATACCGCATCCAGAAACGAAAAACCAAAAACAAATAGAAATATGTTAGCATAACAAGTGTAAAGCAGAATATAATACAAGCAGAAGCGAAAAAAAACAACAACATAAACCAAACGATACAAAAAACATCAGCTCATTGTACGAGTGGTATGGAGAACGAGGCATCGAAATTTAGTGCGGGCAAGGGCAAATACCACAACACTACAGAAACCCAAATCCCATGTAAGCTCGAGTGTGTGTTGTGTGTGGACAGGTACGAATGAAGCGCAGAAAATAAAACAATCTGAAGACGAAACTATACCGAATCGGGGTTTGGATCGACATTTTCCCTTCGCACTCGCCCGGTGGCCGTGCGTGCCATTCGATGAAAGAACACCATTTCTCGCAGCGGATGAAAAGATAATGTCTTTATAATCTCACTTCAAACCGCCGTACGAAAGGTAAGCTCGTTACGGATATCATCCCGCCGTATCATTCGATGGTAAGTTTCAGGTATTATAGTTGTTCGTCGGTTTTGCAGGTTGATTTTCCCTGGAGATGGCACCCCTATTACATTTGGATCCTTGCGGCTTACGGTAGTGAAACAACACTGTTGGAAAAGTTGTGTTGTTTTTGTAGCGTTATAACGAAAAAAAAACAATGCGAATGTGTGCTTTTACATTAGGGTGGCAACGTTCGGTCCAATAAGATATTTTTCGATATTATTTCTTTTAAGTTTATCCGAAAACGAGATGAAATGTTCTAAATTCAAAAAGATTTTTTTTCTTGAATAAAATGAATATCATTGGTGCTTTTTTTTAGATGTACATCATACATGTAACAGGCGAGAGTAATATATTTCAACTAAATAAACCGTTTAATGAAAGAATTTAGTGCATAAACTTTCTTTAGATAGCTCACCTTTAATTTTTTGTTGGGCAATCCAATGTTTATTTCTTACGTACTGAAATGCACAGTTCCAAAATTAGATTCATGCGTCTAATTGTTTAATGGAGCTTTGAAACTCAATAAATACATTAAATTAAATAAATAAGATAATCAAAACTTTTAAAATAAAATCAATACGTCGATACGACGTGGCCGCTTTAACTATAAAAAGAACAATAAAATCAATACATCAATATTATTGCAATATCATAGCTCAATGCACACAACTTGAGCAAGCAAGCAACATGTGAGTGTAATCTTACTCCACGGGCATCGAGTGTCCTCCTACCCAAGGTAAGGTATCGATAACTTCCAATTCTGGATTACTGGATTTTTTATACTCTTCTCCTATTACATCATTTCTACTTACGGTTCTACATCTGAAAGTCACTATCACTACACCATCAGGCGTCTCCATATCTATCGTTATTCAGCATTTTATTTTCATGAATGAGTGTTAAAATCTTGTAGTTTGGAGAGTCAACTACATTTTATCCTGCATGTATCTCACACTTCATATCTGCTTCCAAAGCAGAACTAAATTCAAAAATTTCCACCTCATTCAAGCTTTCGCAAGGTTAAATAGATTCGTTGCGAAGTTTATTCAATTCACGTATAAAAAATTTTACAAAACTTTCCCACTGCATCGATGTTTCCACCGAGAAAACTATGTAGATAAACAAATTTTATTTAGTATATATTTCAGAAAAGGAAAAGATTTCAACATCTTTCTCAGCACAAAACATTCAACTTGAAAGAAAAATCCAACTATAGCTTATTTTTTTTTAATTCTATCCGAAGCTCTGTTAAAAGCATGATTCAAAAACGCTCTTCTTATAAACGTCTAGCAACCTGAAGCAATAGATGTTATCCTGCTTATCAATATAGATCAAAGTAGTGCAATATATCACACGAACAGGGAACTGAAGAATTTACTTTCGAAAGCATCTAAAACATATCGTTGACTGTTGAAATAGTTGACGAAAAACGATGATCACCGTACATCAGCTCTTCCTAAGTCAAAATCTGCAAGAAGAACCGTTGATGGTGGTGTTATTAATTGGATCTATGCCTCTTAACCTCTGAGCAGAGTTTTCATTACGATCGAAATGGGGAATGGTCTGTAAATGTATCGGCATTCTTTCCCAACACGAAACTGCATTTAAAGTGCTAAAAAGTTCGATGCTATGCAACCGAAGCTAAAGAGATAAGGCGATACCGAACCGCCAGAAGAGAAATGGATTCATTTTTCTTCAATCGAACAATAGCTAAATCAATCTCTTCAATCGTTCACACCACTGCAGTGCCGTGTTAAAAAGAGGAGCTGCAAAAAAAAAGCCGTTCCATAGAAATCATCATCAATTCCGAGCATTCCCCACCACCCGGCATGGCGATGGTAGCCGTGAAAGGGTTTCTGGTAGATATTTTTTGATTAATGAAAAGCTCATAAATCAAATAATTTGCATAAAAATACAAACGAACCACATCGTCTGCACCGTGGAACTGTGGAAATGGCAGTGACTGACACTGGTCTTTGAACATTCAAACTCACTATCAACGTTGGACAGTGACGAAAGCTGTACGATGGATTCTGCTATTTCCCCATTCATACGACAGACAAAAAAAACTCGGATGAAGAATATTTAACGGTGGAAAAAAAAAGTCTGAACTATCCCCATTGACTGAGCCACTGTTCTGATGATGATTGTTTGCGTTAGCGTTTGATCTTCGCTTCAGCTTTCCTTGAAAGTAATGTTAAATCCCTACTGCCGCACTGCTTCCTGTTCCAAGAACCCAACCCATGGATGCAACAATAGTGAAAAGTCAAACGCTTCGAAATCGACTGACAAGCGACCAGGTTCCCTTTCTTTCGCCAACAATCGGAAGCCGTGAATCTAAGAAGTAATTTTTCAGGACTGTCAAACGAAGGAATACTAATGAGCTTTACTGCCCGTTTTTTTTCCTTCGTCCCCTTGTGCTCTATTGACGTCCGGGCACTGCATCACGGCGCAGAGACGCAACGTTCATTCCATGTTACGGCGTACCGCACATCAGTATTGTTTTTGTAGTCACCCGAAGTCCCGAACAAACAGACCCCAGATGCAGTGGGTGGTTGTGGTGGTTATTTTTTCGGCTACCAGCAGTCACTTTGCTATCGAACTTTTCCATCGAGTCAATCTTACACCGCTTTTTGGGGGGAAAGGGAAGATTCATCCCGACCAGGCAACACCACATCTTGCCACATCCATAGCATTCGCCGATGGTGAATGATCTGATCGGATCACTGCCGTTTCCTTCGGGTACCGCTGATAATCTTGGTGGTAAACTTTTACTACTGACACCCGGCCGCCCAACTTGCAATGGCAAGCTTCGGTTCGGTTTTGTTTGGGCAAAGCGGTCCGTAAAATGGTGCAAATTAATCATGTTTCCATTTCCGGGCAGCTTGGTACCCAAAGGTACCCGGATTGCGAAATCGTTCGCCCCCGGATTTGCCAACGGTTGTTTGTTTGAAGGCTCGCACTCCCGCCTGCACTTCGCTCCCACACGCGTACTGGGTGTGTGTCCGAACAGATTTATTCGCTTATCAATGATTAATTGAGGCAGAGTGGGAAACCAACGGCACGAACTTTTCCGATACTCAACTTTGCGTTCGGTGGACGAGATCTTGACGGCTGAAAGTGATGGTACACTACCAGCTTGTAGCAATGTTGTTGCTGTGTGCGACCCTAACCTACGACTGCTAAGAAGTGGCCTTGTTATTGATTTGAAGTTAAGCACATTGCCATTATGAGATATTCGGTGCAATTAATCATGTAAATGAAGCCGAAGTAAAGCTGACACATGTCATAAAGTACAGCAAAACTAATACGACCGGCACAATTACATTGTTGTTTGAATGCTTTATAAATGTAAAGTTTCTATTACTTTTGAATTCAACGTGTGCAATAAATGTACATACACTGTAAAGAAAATTCTTTCAACCAAACATCAAACCGATACGAGAATTTTTTATTTCAAACGATCTTTCATCAGCCCGAAACATCTTTAAACGCACCCGCAAGTGACACGACCACTGTAGTGGATAAACAGTACTAGCCAATTAATAATATCCCACCACATCTTTCCCAGGTGCGGCGTGTGTTTGCGACCGTACCAAGCATTACCCGTCTAATTGCCTTGTAATTAAAAACATTAATCTAACGCTTCGTTTGGCGCTCTAAGTTTATTAGCGAGTGCTAACGAAATTGAGTGAGCTGTTGGTGCTTCTGAGCGTCAAGCAAGAACGAACGACACGATTATGTGCATCTTATGTTACCGTCGATTTGAAAGATGTTGTTTTATCGCTTGCAAGTGCTCCATCGATCCCGCCGGTACATGCCCGGTACGTGGTGTGGGCCCGGACCTAGCGTTCGGATTGCGATGGTGATGATGACGATATGAGCTTCAAAATCTAATTAAACCTTATCCGCAAAGTCCGGCTACAGCAGGGCCCAGGGTTCAAGGGAACAACAACCCAAAGAATAACAACCGACCAGCTTGCTCCGGCCCTCGGTCCACCGGTTGGAGAAGAGAACGTACCGGAGATTCTTAATTGTGTCTGCCACTTTGCCCCGCAGACCGTGCGGACGCATCGCCGGGTGTGACCCGGGGTTGGCTGATGGTACCTATCAAGGTACATGATTAAGATGCCCTGAGATTGTTGGGCGAAGAAAGCAGAAACTCGAAAGGCACATCGGTAGCACCGGAGCGTCTTACTGGCTTGATACCTCAAAAATACGTGATATGATGTAATTAATTTTCACATCAAAGTTTGCCCCTTTTCCATTCGACCCAATGCCGCTTCCAGCACGCTTCGGCAAAAGGTGCAAAGTTGCTTCGTTATCATCCTGTTCCGAGCTGTCTTCGGAGACGGGAGCTACGGTGCAGTATCAGTACACCGGCAGGATAACTGCTTGCTCAGCGTTAACGTTGTCACCGGTAATGGAATTCACGTTTCCAAAGGGAGTTACGTACGAGTGCATGGGAAATGGAACACGGCGCAAGTGACCAACCACAACACTGGACTTTTTTTACTCTCTCTCTCTTTCTCTTTCTATTCTACCACCAGTACAGCTCTTTTATAGAACCAAATGAGCCTCCATTTAGGAACACATCGTTGTAAACACACAAATCACAGAGGATCCACATCCACTGTTAGCAGATGTACACTGTACACGTGCATGAAACATGGTTAACCACTCCGATGGACATGATCGACCAGTGTTGTATTGAAAAACCCACAATAATACCAATTCATAAAGTACCAGAGGCGAATTTACGCTTTTCGGGGCCCCAAGAAGTGATACCTAATGGGGCCTCTTACCATCTCCTATAATATATGCAATCTAATATCCGTAATACTTTAAAATAAAATAAATAATTTCACTTTTATTTTTTATTAATGCACTATTTTTTCAATAACATTTAATTATATCTGCAAATGAGGATCTTGAAACGAATATTTAGTCTAATTTTGTTTAATGTCTTAATTTTTTTCTGAATTCTTTTAATTGGAAACAATGACCGTGTTTCTGCCACAGTAAACATGGAAAATCTACAACAATTCCCCCGATTGGTATTATCAAATATATTGGAACCAACATTATAGTCAGGTTTTTATACTAAGAATAGTTTGTAATAGTTCCCATGCTATTTTATATGCATCTTTGTTTATTTTAACGCCTCTAACAAATTCGACTTACGCTTTGAAGTATTAAAGGGACTATTTATGTGTTTACACAAGTTTTTGATTAAAAATCCTTAAAAAATCATCACCAACTAAAACTTATCCCTACTGCTAGTTGTAGTATCTATTGCTTAGATTTAGACGACTTAACAATTGTGTTGTATTAACCAGCACCAACCATTTTTTTGCGAAAAGGTCAAATACAAAATAATTCCGAAACTGCTGGGGGTATGAGTTAGTAGACGATTCAATTCGGTTATATAGCAATGTAATATTTGTGTTTCCAACAATCATGAAGGTTATTAGGAAAAACATTAATAAAAAGTAGGTGAAATAAAATTGTATTACAACCTTAGTTATAAGTTATCCATTCTGTATCTGGGTGGCTGGTGCATGACTTAATATGCCTTGATAAAATTAGGAATTCGCATATTAATTCAAAAGAAATACATTTGAAAAGATCTTGTGTTTTTGTAAGACCCGCTATATTTCTCGGCCCAAACACAACGGGTAAGCTGGGCTTGGCTATGTCGACTCTTGGTCACTCGTTTTCATATTTCCCGCCAATATGTCGATATTTTTGCGCACTGTTAATATGTGATCTCCATCCTAAACTTTTAAAATCGCAAAAAAGCTTTTGAATGAGCATTGAAGTGAAGTGTTTTTATGGAGTGGCATATTATATCATCTGTTTTTTTCTTTTTTTTTACATTTTCATGCTCAATTGCTCCGACTACCGAACCGCACCGGATGTCATCCCGCAATCAACAGTTTCCAGCAAACAAATGACAATCAAACGAACAAACCGACCAAACAACGTCCAAAACGACGCATCCCCCTCCACTCTGGCCGGTCTGGGAGCGGTGTATCGGTTGTAATGAATTATTTTAATCTATGACACTATTAAATTAAACACCAATCCACCGATCCACCTTGTTTGTTGTATTTCACCTACGGCACTACGTTTCGCTGTATATTTGCACGGTGATGGTTGTGTCGGTCGTTTGTCTCCGCCCCTCCCCGCTGGTTGCCTAATTTCATTTTAAAGCATGTTTTCCCGGTGAACTGGCTGCAATCAAGAACATCACTGAAATTGTACTAACTTTGATAACAGGCAGTACCGTGCCGTTAGCTTTCCGCGTCCGTGCGCCGTAAATCAATAAAACTTAATTAGAAACTTCATTACAATCATCGATATAATAAAATGTCACACACATGCCCCATCAAAATCGGATGTCAAACCTCAGGATATGGGCCCGACCAGCCATCAACGTGGGGGTGTGAAAGAAAGCAAGGAAGCAAAGGGTAGGGCGAAAGGGTATGGGAGCACAATTAAATGAAATATTACGCCAGCAAAGGATGGCGCTAGCGCCCTAACGAAAGCACCATACAAAACTCTTCACAATAGACACTTTGCGCAAGTTGCAAACAGTTCGAAGGTTTCGTGCACAAAACCCCCATTCGGCTGCTGCAGAATGCGCACAGGGGGGTTGAGTGCCTTTTGTAAACAGTTTTGAATAATTTAATTAAATTTACGCTAAATCACACCGTCGAATAGGAATCGAGCTTTCCGCAGGGACTTGCGAGCAGCAGGTTGTTTGGGAAACCCACCCACCCGCCCGGGTACGCCTGTTTGCGATATTCTGCTTCCTAATAGAGCGCACACAAACCACCCAAAAGTGCACAGTCGCCGTGCCGATAAAACCGCAATGAACTTGTGCGCGGGACATGGACGAGTTGATAAAAGTACATCGGCCGAGCGTACTTGCGGCTCGTAAACATGACGCACATAGCGGAGATTGATGGGGACACATAGCGGCCACGGGTTTGGGAGCAGGGGACCGAGAACTGGAGATGAGGAGCTATATCAAAGTTCCGGGCTGGTTTGTGCTGTACTGATTACGATCAATTAAATTATTCCAAAACCGTAACCATGCCGTAGTTCGTAGCAAACCTGTCAGTCACTGTGGTTTGCAGGAATTGGAAATACTTGCGATTGGTAGACATTTCTGCTTGGATTGCACGCCATAGCGTCGTATGATTGATGAACGTTTATGCATCATTAGCAGACGACTGTGCCGTGGTTCAAAGAGCACTATGTGAAATAAAACATGCCGTTTATGCTTACAAAAAAACCCATAATTAAACAAATGTAAATAAAATGGCAATGTGAAAGAAATTGAGATGAAGTATTGAGCGTCCGTCAGAAAGACTCAACCGTAGAAACATGTCATTTCAGTATTTTCAACGATTGCGTTTGGTTAAACTAAACATAAGTGATTCTGACCCGTGGATGCAGTTAGCTTGGATCGGAATTGAACATAAATTCAGTAGGCTCGACTCGCATCTGATGCACTTATGGGACGAAGTTGCATACACTTTGTCGTATGTCTGACGAACCAGGTCCGTCAAGTGACTCGCTTCCGGTTCCTGATTGATCCTTGTAAGTAAGTGAACACTTCAACGCAAGTGATTATGTATAATTTTGAACATTTGGAAATATAATTGGAAATTTTTTGGAATGGAAGTTTTTGTTTATCCAATATATCAATAAAAAGTTGTGCATATCGTACGCTATAATCGCTTAGCGGTTTCAATGAGTTGCAAGAGTCCTGAGAATTGTTCATGATCAAGCAGCGCCTCTATGTATCACGACCTACCAAGCCTTCTCTCTTCGTGTGAACAACCTACCAAGACATTACGAGCTGGGTTGACAGTTTACTTCTAATGTCGTGACTATCTGGCAGAAGCCCTTGCGCCCTTACCCCTTAATTCATTTCTTGATAGTTAATTCATTAATTAAATTAATTAATGCTGCAATTCAACGGCGCATAAATACAAGTACAACACAATTCTTCAACAAATTACTCTCCAACGTAGCAAAAAGGGTTTTGTCAGCTCTGGTCCACGTATGAATGATTTATTTGCCTCGCGGGATACTAATAATATTATTATTATATTTATTTATTCTTCAGTTGTTTGCCATTTGGGATAGCATTACAAAAAGTACAATAAACTGCAGGAGCTAGTGAGTACAAAAAGCAAGGACAATAGACAAAAAAGAAATAAAAGGATTTGGAACAAAACAGAAAACAGAACAGAACAGAAAATTAGAGACAGAACAAAGTTACAAATGAAAAACAGAGAATGACAAACAAGAGCGGAAGGTAGACAGAAGGAAGCCATAGTTAAAATGATCAGAACAAACAAGAAACAAACAACCATTGAAATACCACAACCAAACAATAAAAGGAACGTTCAAACCAAAGCAGGTACGGCGCGTTGGGACATATGGAGGAGGACGTGGACGGAGGGACCGTCTGGGATATTATAAGATTTAAAGAATACCAATAATTTCGACAAGTTGTAATAGGAAACATTTCCTCAGGCTGATGATTCTCCAGCCAGCATCAACCTAATGCGTACCTCAATTGTAAATATCTAAAATGTGTGAAATGTTTACCGACTTTACAGATGCGATTTTCAATCGATACACCCTGCAGAAAAAAAAACCTTAAATCAACATAAAAAAACGCCTTTACTCATACTACATATGAATTATGTTCAAAAATGTCTGGAGTCGAGTGTATGGAAGACCGAAGTGTGCTTTGGAATTTTCCATGGAAATTTACCGTGATCTAATGATGGTTGAAACAATTCCTTCGCGAGATGCATTAATTTATGAGAGTAGCCTCCCCATCCGGCCAGGAACCAACACCCTCCCTAAACCATTCTACACCACAATCAGTTTCAACAAATCGATCCCTCCGCGCGGAACTGTTTCATTTCCGACAGACCGTGTGCGTTTGCACTACCGTTTTGTGTGTGCCAGTGTTTGGAACGCCACATGTTGGCATTGTTTGCCTTCCCAATGTATCGCAAAAACTGAATCAGCTGAATCACTCTTTCGGCCGGTTCGGTGCGTAACGAAAGCAAAATGGAGCAATCGCATCAAAATACACACTGCCGGCCGGAAGCGGTATCAAAATTGCTAACACACAGTGAACCATTTTACGAACGGTGAAGGAGCATCCATTCCGAAGCATTGTGTTTCCGCTTCCATTTTCTGGAAAATTCTGGTTGCAAAATGATAGCAATCGTTATTGAGTGCTCGATTTGCGTCATGCGAAGCGAAGGGATCGAGTGGCACGACGTACGCGGAGTTGAGAAGGTGGACAAAAGTTTAATTTAATGAACAGCATAAATTATCTATTTTAACTACACCGTGGGTAAATATTTAGTGGATTCGAGGGCAACAGCTGCGCTCCAGCGCTACCATACGCTGCATCAAATCATGTGCGACCAGCGATGCATCTAATTATTGAGTGCGATCGATGAATAGAGTACGCTAATAAGTGGATACATTTACATACGTAAAACTGCGCCAACTGTTCGGCAAAACAACAGACCGGCTGGAACCAGTTCAAGCGAACCATTTCAACACAATCGATGCGTACCGATCGCAAAGTGTATGCTCATGTTGTTTTATCGACTGCACACTCACATACGATCCCGAGCGCAATATGAACCCCGCGGGCTATTTGCAAATCGGACTGTTGCGAAAACAAACACAAATCGATGCTAATGAAGACATCTGGCCACGCGTTCCTAGCCGCCGTCCATTTCTCATTTCGATACAACCACGCTAATTGCTTCCCACAGCACGCACAATGTAAAGAACGCCGCGATGGACGAGTGCTACTCATATTAATTGGCAGCCAGTCAACCAACGCAAATCAACACTCGCCCGAAGTGCAGGTAAAGAGGAGCGACGAGCAAGTTTTTAAAACTGTTTGACAACACTAAGTACCCAGTTTTTGGTTGCTAGTCTTACTAGCTTCTCACGGGGGTTGAGAGTTCCTCGCGCGACCGAACGGCATTCGGTTCGCTAATGGAGAAGCCACTCGAAAGTATGACACGGTGTGGCACGTTATAGTGACTTGCCTGCCAGTGTCCTTACACCTCATCGTCAGTCTCGCACGATCAACTTTTGCCGATGCAGTGAAGATGGTGACTGGAGGACGCTTCAGGTGCAGCTGTATTTATCTTAATTACTTTTCACAAGTAATTAAAGCACATCAGGCTCGTACGCGCTTCGGTCCATGGTTCTGTTTTCACTGTTCTGTTATAAGTTTTTCGCAAGTGTCAAACCGAGCGAATGGTGAGAAAGGATGAATAACTTTCACTACAGCTCCCCATTTGCTAGCAGTGTGTTTGGACTGTCGAGTCGTTTGTGTTTGAAAATCGTGGTGGTCGAAAACATCTTCAAGTGGGATGGAGTGCATCAGTCAATAATTGTTGTGGTCAGATTGAAAACCATCTGTTGCTTCATTTTTTGCGGCATTCCTATCGAGAAGATGCGATTCAGTAGCAATACACGCCTTTTAGCACATTAAACTTTTATTTGGACATTCAAATTAAGCATGCTTAACTCTGTGCAGAAAACTGTTTTTACTTTTCTAGAAATGTAATATAAAATTGCGCTTACAGCAAGACTTGTGTGCGCTTCTTGGAATTTAATTTCAATTTTTCAACTTTTCAATTACATATCTCATATTCCGCAATACAACTGATCAGTTTTTTAAATTTACATTTATTTGAGATTTATAATACAGATAAAACTACGAAAACTCTCGAAACAATATCGATAAGAGCCTGCTGAAAGACAGGAAAAATAAAATATTTGGAGCCCAAAAAGGCCCGATAAGGGATATTATCGGGTAGCCCAATAAGGATGTTAACGGACAGCCCGATGAGGGATGTTAACGGGCGATAAGGATGCTAGCGGGCAGCCCGATAAGGGATGTTATCAGGCAGCCCGAGAAGGGATGTTATCGAGCAGCCCGAGAAGGGATGTTATCGAGCAGCCCGAGAAGGGATGTTGTCGAGCAGCCCGATAAGGGATGTTATCGGGGATCGGGAAGTCCCGACTGTCGGGAATTCCGATAAGTGTTATTTTCTTACTGCTTTCAATTTGCTATAACATCGCTATACACTTTTCGGGCTATTATCGGCTATCGCGTAGTCATAGGGCTGCTGTTGGGATACTTTCTCCTTGAAACGTGCTTCAATAATACAGCTTGGATGCTCTTGCCTTATTGTAATATTACCACAGTTTTCATTTTTTCACTTTGTTCGTTTTTTTTTATCAAGCAAAGACTTAGTATAGAGTTTCATACATTTTATTTGATCCATATTATATTCACTTTATAAATCATAATTATGCGAGCATTTGAAGATAATCTAAATACATGTTTTGAGAAGCCCATTAAATTTGTTGATTAACACCTAAATAGCTGATGCTTTGGAACATCGGTGTCGTAATAATATTCATCAACAAACAGTTAATAGCTTTACTAATTATATACTGCAAACCAGGTCAAAATTTGTTCTGTACTTCATTCATTCGCTTATTTAATTTCTTAGCAAGCGTATGCCACATTAATTATGCTTCAAATTTCCAGAAAAATCCGCATTTTTATTATTTATTCAACCTTTCGCAGAAAATTGACTTGAAATCCCGCTTGCAGCCGAGCCGTGGTTAAATCTCAGTATTCTAGATGGCATCAAAAATAGTTGGAATATATCCGAACGTTTGGATGCCGGTTGGATGCGGTCGAAAGACGAACGGTTCGGAAAACATCAAACGGATTGGCAGTGGTTCGATTGTTGGTGTCGAAATAAATCTTCCCGATTTTCGATTAAATTGAAATTCACACATTGCACATCTACAGAATTCGTAACGAGCAGTTAGCACACAATAGAGAGCAAAAAATAAAGGAATATGCGACTAGTCTAGTTTAGCAACATTTCACGCGCAAAGTCTAGCATTTCCCGGTGCGAATGTTGCAACACTTGGCAAGAGCGCAAAAGAACGGGCAGAGGAAAAAAACACATTATCTTCTGACCGTAAATCAGCCCTAAGCGATGCCTGCTGGGTTTGGTGGTGTGTGAAGTGATCGTTAGCCGAAATTCACCACCAGTGCCAAGCGGAAGACAACCCGCCAAAATGGATGGAGATTACGCTAAGATCCTGCTCATTCGTTCCGATTCGTAGCGATTTCCTTTCGGTCGAAATCGAACCCAGAACCAGAACCAGAAACGTCTGTGCTATTCATCCATCAAACGCCCGAATGTCAATAATACTCGTAAAAGCCAGTAATAATGCATCGGTTAGTGGTGCATCCCTTTCGGATCCCCCTGACCGTGGACGGGATCCCATAGCAACGAGTTCGATTTCTTCAGAACCAATATCCTTCTCCATTTGCCGGCATCCGAATGCTAATGTGTGTCTTTGCCGATCACACCACTAGTATGCCCCGTGCACAAGTGGAAAAATGGGAAAAGTTTCCTACCCAGAGTTTCCGTGCAACTTGAGCCACTCGCCAGTGTCGTAAATCAGGCGAAAAATTTAAATTTAAATCCCAACCCATCGTATCCCCGACCCGAACCGAAGTAGCCACTCGACTTTCACCCATCCACCCATCGCTGCTGTGTCGTCGGGATGTGTCCCATCCCGGTACAACGATTCTACGGCGTACGGAGCGTACGTGTGCGGGATTTGATCCTTCAGCACCATTTCACCCGAAGTGGATTTAAAGTCGGTAAGGTGAAAAATTACGCTGGTTGCTTCTTTCCATCCAAGGTGGAATACATCCGGCCACAGCTACGGGTCCAAAACGGGCGGCGTATATCAAAGGTGCGTAATATCTTCTAAACGTTTCTCCTGTACCGGAACGCAGGATGAATACCTGAGGCGGTATTGCTCCATTTCGATCCAGCCAGCTATTTGACCGACCGACGAGACGACGCACGTCCTTGCCTTGCAGATCCTTACACCATCAAAAGTCTTCAACTAATCTCGTGCTATTTACATAAATTATGCTCAGTTTGAACTTAACTCTCCCGTTTCCCAACCCAACCCACCCCACTCTTCCCCCCTCATCCTCTTCCCCCCACCACCCTTCCGCCCCCTTCTTCCCTCCTTCCTACCTCGTGGCGTGGAGTGGGCGTTTTCAATGCATTTGAATTTTGTTCTGCTTACAGCACATCCCTCACACATCGAGACCGTTGAGTGGTTCGGGGTCACTCCGTGCCCGAATCTTGCAAACACCCCCATTTCAACCACACGCTCACTCGCTCCAGCACACGAAAGGTAACTCGCGCGGGCAGGGCTGTTTCAGGGCACCGTTCGAGCTTAATGACATGGAGATTCAGTTACGTGGTGTTGCTTCACGCTTGCCACTCAACCGGCGGAACAGTCGTACGCTTGATCTTGCCGTGTTTGGTGTGGGCTTTATGTTGACGAGGATTATGCCGAAATCTCGTCGGTATGCTGATTAATACTGGGTCATGTTTGGACAGATCGAGGGCGTACCATCGGGGATTAGCTAAAGGTGAAATGACTTGTAACGCTAGTAATGCAAACAAGATTTCTATTCCACCGGAAAGCACGGCATGGATACGATATGGTTTTTTGTACCTTGTTTTATGAAACAGCACAAGCTGGATGATGTTTTGTTTAAACAAGTTGCCACACACAGATAAACTGGCAGCCAGTGGTTATTTCCTTTAATTGCATTGCAAAAGTTTTTCTTTCATTTTTATTCCTTTCTTTTCTAAGATGCCATTTCCAGTACGAAACAATTAGGTACAGCATTTAGCATCGATTCGTGGCAGCAGAATGCAAATGATTTGTGCTGTACTGTTCAAATGGCAGCCTAACAAAACAATAACAGTAACGAGGCCCGAACTACACACTTCTTCATTTGTTTCGAACGGGTTTGGAATGTTTCAACAACTTTCCGCGCCAGTTTACAGTGAGTGGTTGTTATATGCACTTCATTCCTTCCTGTGTTCGGAAACAAACCGGTGGAAAGAAACAAAGCAAAAGTACGACAGCGTACGTACAGCAACTTTCCCGTAGAGGTCCATGCGTTCAGAAATAACTTCTTCGGGGTGCGAAGAAAATTAGGTGCAAGCAGAAGGCTGCGGTCGTACGAAGCTTGGCTACAGTTTCAACCTCAATTTTTTCGAGGCTTTGGGTGACTTTCTGCAGGGCACGACTCTGCCAAACGACTTTTGGCGTTTGGAGGCTGAGTTGTAGGAAAATAGCAAAAGAAAAAACTCACCTTTCTCTCGGTCGTTCGCTCTTGCTCTCTTTCACTAGTGCCCCTCAACCTGCAGCGGTGAGTTCGCGAAGGGCCGGGAATGAAACTTTATTTCATTTTAAATTACATACTTATAATGCCATTTATTTTCCGCAGAAACGAGACCGAACTGACGACGACTCCGTCATGCCGGTCCAAGTCGCGGGGACGGGGCGCAGTACGACACCGGGAAGATGTGTGCGAAGGGTGTAAGCGAATAATGGCGGGTAATAAGGGAAAACGAATGAGCTTTGCTTTCTGAGCCATGTGAAAAACGCGTACGCGCGTGTATGTAGCGGCGACCGCGTGCTTTCTTGCGTGTGTTTCAGCCGGCGTTTTCGGTTGCTTTCAAGGTGGGCTGATCGAGGCGACCCGTACGCCGAGCGTAAAGTAGGCGATGCCTCAGATGGAAACCACATGCCCAATAATGAACTGGCGAACCGGTTTCAGCTTTTCATCACCTTTTTTCCGTGGTCCGATTTGCCACTAGCACGACTAGTACGAAGACATATGCTAGCGTAGGAGACATATTGGCCAAAACGGGAACACTCCGACAGAATGTGCCGACCGAAAGGGATGCTGCTGCTGGGGCATACGTTCCAGACCACACGTGTGCATTTCGGTGCCAGTATCATGGCTGATGCGCGTGTTCCATCTCCGAGACTGATGAGCGACTGCTGATGGTATTCTGATGCGTTAAAACATAAACGAATGAAATGATTTCTATAACATGGTCATTTGGTGTCATCTACGGCAAAGTACGTCGCAATCGGTACGACTAACTAGGGCGTTGTGATGGGCATGTAATTTACTTGTGATTTATAGCACTCGATTAACATATTTCATTTTAACAAAATGCATAATGGTTTTTCAAGATTTATGAAGCGACACGGTGAATCTGACACTATTTTTTCAAACTCTTGTCGTTGATATATTTATTATCTATTTGCAATCGTTTGCAACGTTTTAAAAATTGCATACGAAATTATCACAACCTTCTAATATTCCTCCCGGATTTTGATGGCATTTTAATATAGCAAATTTGACCGTTGGACCGTTTGCATGAACATTGAAAACCGTGCAAAATCCATTTCATCGTCAAAAGCCTCTACACAGAATGCTTGCTTGAGCGAAAATACTCTACCCGAACATATCCTTGCTCCATTAGAACTCAATCAAAATGCCATTGTTTTCATTTTTACTAAATTAAATTGATGCCAAGGAGCGTTAAAAAACTCACAATCCCCAATCACACCGCCCCCGGTTCGTTCTTCGCCTTCTTCAACAAACCTTCAGCTTTTATCGTCGCTTTGCTTCCCTTTTGCTTTTCTTCTACTCATGCCTGCTTTCATCGAAAGACATTAACATTGCAGAATGACCCAAACACAAACTCATCCACCCCGGGACCCCGGATTTTGGCTTTTCACTGGATACGAAACTCTAGCAAAAATAACACCAAATTAAAGCACTTCCAGCCGGGATCGGAATTTGCCGTAGCATTTTAGCTGATTGTATTTTTTTCGCCTTCCCGTTCGGGGCTTTGGGCCAGTTTTGTTTTATGCGTTTCTTTCCCTTATGCCCCTTTAACTTCTTTCGCATTCTTGCTCCTGCCTTGGCAATGAGCGTTCCGTTGGACTTCCCGCTTCAACTCGCCCTGCTGTTCGCCTGTGTCCGGTGTGTTGTTAACGTACTCCTCACGCAAAATCGTGTACGGGATTTGGTTTTTACCGAACCGCTCGAAGGCTTTTGGGTGAAAAACTGCGAAAACTGATCCCATCCTTAGCCTGCTTCCCGTTTCGGACAGCGAAAATTGACGCGCAACCGGAAACTCGCTCCTTCTGCACCCTGTGTAGAGGGTTGCAACTACAAGGGCCGAAAGTGTGTGTGCAAAAAAAAAAGGTTAAAACAATCGTAGCAGCTTAGATCGACCCATTCTTTTCGAGCGAACCACTTAATTGAATCCAACAAGATGATGCCCCTTTTATCCTACCCATATCCTTGTGAATTTCTTGTGTTTGATCCATTATTTTTGGCAGTATTTTTCTACCTCCTTAGGCAAAAATCTGTGTAAAATCATGCTCAAGTGTCGACTATCGTTTATCATTTTGGAATAAAATGCCAAGCAATGGCTAGTGAAGAGCTTGTCAATCTGTTATGTTTCGGCAGAACTTGTCTCAAACAGTGCCTCTTGGAAGGGACGAGTGGTGTTGCATAGCATGTGGTTAGATATTTGTTGATATAATTAAATATCGACCCTTCGTGCCACGTGCCAAGGTAACTAGAGTAAACATCTAGCCCTAGGGTTTCTATTCTAATGACCCTTACATGAAACAAGAAACAGGAAAACGGCTACCATCCATGACTTTTGATAGCTTTAGTTTGATAGTTTGTACTATGAATAGTCTCTTCTTGCTGAAAGAAAATCAAATGTTCTTTTCCGGTATCGTACATTTTAGGTTTTTTCTAACATGTTTACAATATAAAACCTGTAGTTATTACTACTTATAATAGTAATTCTAATTACTACTTACTATTAAATGTTTTAAGAGGATAGGAGGTTAATTACTTAAGTAATTCAGGAATAAAAGCAGCCACCTGCATTACAATGCGTACTTACAATGTTTCATGAAAGCTTCTTCAAGTGGAAGTTTACAGGGGTCTCAGCTCAAAAAAAAATGATCGAGAATTTAGCGAAAAACTTGAGAAATCGGTGTTTCACATAAATCTCTCTTTACCATACGATACAGAAATTGAAAAGGATTAGTCGTCCGCTTTTACTATTTTTTAACTTGCAGCAGAAACCCCTGTAATGTGTAGATAATTATTGACATTCTACCACAGCTCACGCGAAAGAAATTGCTCATTAAATGCATTACGGCAGTATGGCATGACCGTGTTGATTGATTAAAAATGATTATATTTCCATACAAAGCATGCTCATGGAATTTGTGTCTTCAGTTGGTTTTCAGAATGCAATCCAACATGTTGAGCAGTTTCCTTATTTGTATATCGATTGTTCTGTTGAACAAAGTTATCGCCGACCGACAAGAAGATGTAGTTGAGTACGTGAATCGCCTTGCGCAAGACGAGCAGAAAAAGCTTCACGTTGGTGTGTATATCTGTTGGTTGTTCCAAATTTCTGATCACCCAAAGTTTACAGCAATACAAAGTGAATTGGCTTTCAACATCAATGCAAACTACACTAGCCTGGTGCAAATGGATCATCGAGTCAGATATGTGGACACCTGGCAGGAACCCAACATGGTTGTTATCCTGCTAGGAAACAAAACATTTGCCTACAACGAATACAACATACAGCAATGGGTAGCAAACATTCCCTTCGAATGTAAGACGATCGTGCTTTTCGAGCGTAGCCCCAATGCAAAACAGCTTATGGAAATTGGACACTATCTCGCGACGAAGGTTTTGTGGAATGTGGTACTGATCGCCACCAACATTGATGCGGTATATGCCTTTCACTATGCACCATTACGAATTTTAAACTATACGGGTTATCCGGATTCTGATGTGCTGTTCTTTGATCGGTTGAAAACGTTACAAACCCGGCAACTCTATGCAGCGTACAGAAAGGACGCCTATACTGAAACAGGATGTGAAAATATACCCGGAGAAGATTTAACACTGTTCCAAACGTTTGCAGACACTCTCAACCTGGACCTGCATAGCGAAGCAGTTCGATGTACCAAAAACGAAACGCCGATCGTGTGTTTCTCAAGGTACACAGACAAGGATTTTTTAATCAATCGACTCTTTTTCGATTACTACATTAAATTCACTGTTGCCTGTATGCAGATGGAACAAATTACTATAGCAACTCCCAAAGGGCGCCTACTAACGATATGGGAGATTCTGTTGCAGCCTTTACAAAAGCCTGTCTGGTGGTTAATAATAGCAATCTGCATAGGTTTTAACCTTCTGGAGATCGTTCGGCCTGCGTGGTTCAGCAACAACCTCGTCAGTCTAGCGCTGTTTGGGTTTGAAAAACGGCAGTTACGGTTCACAGGATGCACCGAAAAAATGACAACCACTGCATTGATCGTGTTGTTTTTCCTGTTGAAATGTGCGTATGAAGCGAAGCTCATTTCATACATCACCGAAACCCCTCGAGATCCGGGAGCCTTTTCAATTGAAGCGTTACATAATCGCAACATTACCGTGTATCAAAAGCATTTCAATGCTACGCACTTTAACAAACTGGAGGGGTTGCTAGCGACTTACGATGGAAATTCGATAGCGTTTGATGGATTAACTCTTATGGACAATAGAATTGCTTTAAGCATCGGAATGATTGTAAATGAAATTGAAGGTATTCCTTATAACATACTGGAAGAAAACGTGTATGAAATGTTACCCTTTTATATTTTTCAACCAAAACTATTCGTTCGACAGTCATTTCTAAAATATCAGCACAGGGTGTTTGAGGCTGGATTGGCTCTGCATTGGCGACAACAAATGGTTAGCTGTTATCGTTCCCGTGTAAACATATTAAAATTGAAAACGCAAGCAAAACAAGCGCGAAACGTAGTACAAGGAACCAATCTAAAACCGTTGGTAATGTTTTTCTCCGTGCAATGGGTAATCGCGATAGTAGTTTTTGTAGTTGAGGTGACCGTGTGGGCATCATTTAAACACCAACATTAAATTATGTTCAATTCAGAAAACATCTTGATGTTGAAATAAGTAAGAACTGCAGCAGCAGTTGCTTGTTTTTCAATTTTCCATCGGTTTTTTACAATTTATGCAAGAAAATATGGAACCTCTGGAGCGACTCAGTGGGGTATTTGGTATCGGCGCCGGAGCGATAGGAATGAGACAAAAATCTTCCCGAAACGTTCCCCCGTACTACGGAACTAACTTTCCGATAATATGGTAAATAGATCATGAACTTGCAGTCTGGGATTTTTTTTCAAATTCAAAAAAAGGAAAAGGAATTTCAAACACTAGCAGTTTGTAAAACAAATCAATCTTCTGACAAGTATTTTGCATTTAATTTCCAGAAAATTTGCAACGAGCACTGTTACACAAAACATCTAGAGCACGTTTCGTTTCGGGAAAGGTTGATTTTCCATTTTATTGTATACATTTATTTGTCATGTTTGCCTGTTAAAATTTTTTACTCCTTTTTATTAATGCATGTATTTTTTTTTATTCATTTATTAGTTTATATGTTGATGTGTATACAATCTTTTCTACTTCATCGGCACAACAAAGGATCTAGGTCTGCCATTTCTGGCTTTCTGTGACTTTATTTACCCATAGATGGATATTCAGTGCTGCGTACGGAGGATTGGTCCAGATGGGATTTTAGTCCGGTCAGTTCGTGTGAAGACCGGCGCCGCTACCATCATGCCACCGGGCCCCGCACATAATAAAATTTATTAGAATCGATAATAACTGTAAGAAAATAATTCTTTCATAAAAAGCTTATTTGCGTTCATTAAAATTAAATGCTGAAAATATGTTGTAGCTCAAAAACATTTAAACAAAAGTTTGGAATTCATAAGGAATTAATAGTTGTGTAATAAAAGTATAAATGTTATCCATTTTTCTTGAGTATTTTACGGCCATGTATAATTTTTTTCTTTGTGGTAAGTACACTGCAAAGGTTATCGCATTAGTTTTTGTTGATACAGAAAAAAACACATAACTCAACCGATTTGGTACCATCTTACGATTCGGAACAATGTTTCCTCGATTGACAGAAATACCAAAAACCAATGCTGCCCATTACAAAACCGTCCCATTGAGTCGGTACGTTTGTTTTTCCTCTTATTTCTGTTCGATGGAAATATGCCACGGCAATCAGGGAGCAATTTGCAACAGATATGAGTCGACCTGGCAGATGCCTCCCCAATGAGTGTATCATCAACGTCATGTGGCACTGATGTTAATGAAAAGATAGTTCCCATCGCGAAGCCGTCATTCGGCACACATTTTGCCCATCAAACTACACGCAACATGAGCAAAAGACGCCGGCATACGTTACCACCCCCGGGTTCACTTCCACACCCGCACGCCGCCCGTACACTCCATTTAACATATGATGGCTCAATTTTCTTCCTTGCAGGCAAAAAATTTGCCTCCAACCGAGAGTAAACAGGGGTGTAGGAGAGGGAGATGAAAAAAGGCGCAAACACTGTGTACCGCTTTCCTTTTTTTTTTTTGGTATGATGATACGTTTCATTTTGTGTGTCCTCCGGTTTGTGTTGACGACAGACGCTCTCGCCAGTATCGCTTACGGAACGTATGCGATCGTGATATTGTCACCGGTGGAAAGAACAAAACAAAAAATCATACACACAGTCCCGCCACTGCTCGGTACGGGCACATAAGAGCCATATCAGATCGCATCCCATTACGACGAATTTGTAGTCATTTTTCATGTTTTCCCTCGGACATGCTAGTACGACCCGGCCGGGAAAGAACAAAAACACCCGAAATCATTTGCTACTTCCGACAGGCGGTCGGGAAATGGTCCCTCTTCTCACTTACGGGCTGATGTTTGGTACCTTTGTTATTCAAATTACCATACTTTGGTTCAATATTTGCTTTTTATCTGTGTTTCCTAAGCCGTGGACCGACCGATGATGCTGGGTGCAGTTCGTTGGTTTGTGCTATTGAATGAAATTGTTTCGATGTTTTGTAACCCAGCGGGAACTATTTTGCTGTGTTTTGAAGATTCAATTTACTTTTGCTATTTGATTTGGATAGCACGCCGATCGACCTGCTTATTTTCTAGTAAATACACATTTTTCGACCATCCAAACTATTTTTATCATACAGAATGGTAAGCAGTATGCGAATACCAAATAATTAATTTTATTATACCATTGTAGGGTCCAAACGGAAAAATAATCAATAAAACTGTAAAATCTAGCTTTAAAATATACTTGAAATAAAAAATCTTGTATCATTTCTTATAACAACAATTCCACCAATGTAAATACTATTCAATAGTTCGTTAATAACTTCTTTCACTAAGCACAACGCACACATCGTGCTTTATCGAATCATAAAATGCCGACAAACGGTTTCCAACCTGGGGCAAGTCAGTAACAGCAAAACCGTAAAACATTTGCACAGTGACAAGCGTGGGCAAAGTGGGCCAGAACGAATGCCAGTTGCACTTCTAGCGAAACCCAGCATGCCGATCCGAAAACAATGGAAAGGACCACTGGGACACATTGCAACGACCGGATGCACAAAGCAAAACCACATCAAAGCCCGCATTTTACCGGCTTCATCGACGTCACGTAGGTACGCCGTTGGAAATTGGGAAGATCAATTGAATCATACACGGCCGTTGAAATATACCGCTGTTAGACGAGAGCATGAAGCCGCTTCCGGGGCTTTATACGATAAGCGAGGTTGGTGGTTTATGGATAAAAAAGCGACGCGATACTTAAAGCAAACTGTATTTTGTTACTTTACAAGAAGTAGGAAAATCGGCTTTTTGTATAAAATGTAAATGTAATGTGAGAGTTGATTTTATTTCCGAAACAGCGAAAAAATAAATAAAAAAAACTGCTAAAATAGTTATTCTAAAATTGTTGCTCACTGATGGCTAATTTGTGGAAAAATGTTAAATCGATGCAAATGGAAATAGAAAAGCTTTTTTTCCGTCCGAAACTACTTTTTTTATAACTTCCTCACACGACAGAACAGGTCCAAAATCCCATCTGGATCAATTTCCCGTACTCAGGACTGACTAAGAAATGACAGGGCTTAGACTTCTTCGTTGTTATGCCGATAGAAAGAGAGAGAGAGATAGAGAGAGAGATCGCGAGAGACGGTGGTAATCAAATGAAGACATGGTTGAATTACAAGACGAGCGATCTAAAATTTCACATCCATAATACTCGAAATAGTTTTTGACAGAAGCAGCAACATTTGAACATGATTTAAAGAGGGGAGCAAAATTGCCAACTATTTTCTCGTTTTAAATTCTATCCAATTTTTCATTAGTTCTCGCTACAAACTAGTAAGTTGAGAACGATATTATTGCTCAGTGTTGCAACGGTCACATCGGAATAACTCGTAACACATGACATCTATATGATCCCACTATGTGTGGAGCATAGCTTTCGACCAGTAAATATTTGAGTTTGGTATCAATTAAGCCTGCTCAATCGCCTGGCCAGGAGAAAAAACAGGCCTTAACCGCACACTTCACAAATTAAACAACAAAAGTAACGCATTCATCACATGGCTCTTTTTTTTAAGGAAACTGGAAATTACTAATAAAAATGCTAAAATAAATCAGATCCTCAACCAATAAACATCACTCATGAGATCTGACATTCCGGCCTGCAATGTAACTTTCGCTTCAATTTTTAAAGAGGCTTAAACCAACACCTTTTTTGCGACGCTACATACTACAATAAGTACATGTACATTTGAAATCACTACAAAGTTAAAAGAAAACATAGCTGGTTAAAAAGCTCAAAGTGATAAATCCAGTTCCATGGACAGAGATCACTTACCGTGTAAGACCTTATAGAACTTATCTCGTTGATTATAGCTCCTTCAAACTGCCATCCTTACCGAATCGTAAACCTTTCCAGCACTGAAGATAAAAAAAATGTTTAGAATGAAAAATGTGTCATCAACATTTCTCAACCAAAGAGGGAGCGAAAAAAAAACACAACGCCCGTAAAATAGCATGAGAAAGATGAAACCCCACCGAACGCCAAACTAGTGTCACGTGCAGACCTTTGCAACGGGCAGAGGGATAAAGCGAGGAAGTACAACAAAAGGGAAGGATAATATATTTTATGTAAATGTTGCGCTCATTTTCTTTGCTCAATCTCGTTTTTTTCTGCTACTTTGCTTCTACGCCTCCTCGAGTATGCGTTTGCAGGCCGTGGGTGAAATTTGGTGACACTCGGTGAGTGATTTAAAATTCAGATTCACAGGGCAAAGCACCGGTACGGTTACTCCCTTCCCCTTAGTGTTCCTTTTCATACGGTGTGACGATGGGGCTATGGGGATTTTTTTTTTACCTAGTTCATACATTTCCATTCGGCAGGCTCACCCAATGAGTTTTGTTCGTGCTCTGATCTCCAACGGATCCTCCTTGTATTTGGCTTGCCTCGATGCCGTCAGTCATTCAACGTTTCAAATAATACGTTGAAGAAGCTGACACCGAGCATGACTGAATGGTCGTCCGGTAAAGTGGTTTCGAATTGTAGCCAGATGGATCAAAAGCCAAAATGGAATGGACACGATGGGCCTTTAACCATACTGTTTAAGCTTTAAACATACAAAAACACTACTTTCATGTTGTGCATTTATGTGGTTTTAAAATATATTTCACACTTTGTTAAAAATTATGGCTGTATTTTATACGTCCACCAAATCCTTTCCTATCGGGACAATTAATTTGGATCAGCACTGTTTATGCGCTCATCCAAACATCCCATCCGTGATCCACATGACAGGTTTCATCGTTTCAATATCAGACGACCACTTGAAGGCCACGTTAAGCTTGTCGGTTCGCTCCCTGTACCGCCCAGCTGCTCACTATCTAAAAGCCACAACCAACCCCTCGAAGATCATGGCAACAACGTTTCGTGTCACTCAATATGTTGACGTCCGACGTAGATTTCGGACGAACAAACGAACATAACACAATGTTTGTGCGTTGACAAGCGACGGAAAGAGGACACGGCACTAACCCTCCCCGTCCGTTATTTCCGTCATTTTCTCTTCACAAACTCCTCCGTTCGGGCATAATAAGTGTGGTGAAATAATAAATGACAAAAGAAGGATCTCATATTGGAATATACGAGTTTTTGTGTGTGTGTGCGTGCTACGTTGCTCCTTATTAACATTCCTGCTTCACAATGGCAGAGTTTCCGAGTAGCTCGTGTGCCTCCCTTAACGAAAGCAAATGTCACATAAAAATTCAGTTCACTCCTTATGCTCCATGACCAATCCATCCCACAAATCGTTCAACTAGCTACCACTACCATCCGAAATTTTCAAAACCTTCGCTTGCATTGTACATCGTACTGGTGCGAACGCCATTTCGCAATAAAATCAATTTTGGAAAAGATAAATGGATTTTTAAACGATATTTTGTACCGATTTTCAGCTTCTTCACATCTTGCTGCCGACCGTCAGTATTAGCATCACCGAAAGGGGGAAAACGAGTGCGTGTATAAAGGATTGCTCACCGCACGCATGTAACCGCTCCACTAATCCCTCTCAACGCGTAGTGCCGTACAGTTTGCGAACAGTGCCGGTGTCGGCACAAGTGAAACCTTCAAATATGTAACAGTCCACGCAAGGTATGTGTGTTTCGAAGGATAAACATCCATAATCGCACACGAAAAGGGTTTTTGAAGGCCTCGTTGCGCTTCCCACGCCGTAGGTCGCCAAAGGCTACCATTTGGCGTGATGGATGCAAGATTTATGAAGATTTTCCCATCTTCGTTCGCTTCGGTACTGCGATGCGAGGGAGAGAACAAACACAAATCGAAAAAAAAAAACTGGTAGGTGGGATAAAAAAAAGTGCAATGTCGGAGCGTTTATTTCCGATCGAAGGTTCATGCTTGATTCCAGCCCACAACCGAACCTCCATTTAGTGGTACGATAGAACGGGCAAAGCCACACAACTTAAGCATCATTAATCTCTGATGTGTTTCGTTGAATACGAAGGAAAAAAGGCGTGTAAAGGCAAACAAACCCTAGAACCATTGAATGCGTCTTCTGCATAAGTTCTTTTAACGTAATGTAAAAGAAATTACAACTCCTATCTCCATATAATACCATAACAAACTGACATTTTAACCCACAACAAGAGGATATAGGCCCAAGCTGTAAATCTTAGCAAAGGTACTGGAGATATTCCAATCGACATAGGCTTTCTCGCCAAAGCTAACAAAAATATTGCACGGCCATTCACCTCTTCCGTCAGCCGAAGGTAGAATATTGCGATTTTACTTGGATTGACCGGAAGCCGTGTGGAAAAGAATCTAACTCACAACAATGTTCGCCCAGCTTTCTACTCGGACTCCCAAGCAATCGCGACGGATTATTAAAAGGGTTTCCGTTGGAGAATTCAATCGGGGTTTCGTATTGATGGTTTTTTTTTCTTCTCAGCTATATCCATCACTTTCAAACGTCTTGGGACCACGAGAGCTTTCATAAATACTAACACATAAATCCGAAGTCCAAATGTTGCGAAATCTCGCGGGAAAGTGGTCTGCAGCGTGCCTGAGCAGTAACGTGTGCGGCTCTGCGAAACGATTGCGAAAACAATGATCGAGCTGAGCAGAAGAAAAGCCAACCTTTGAGGAAATCGAAAAGATTATCAACCTAAGAAATAAATCTCCGCCCCGATTGTATCGGGTAGGCTGTCTTTGAGGAAACTCTCCAACACGGAACAACACATCGTAGATCTCGTCGATGTTACCGAATTACGTAAGAAAGCAAACATGTAAGCAATAACATTTTTTCCGCATAGTGTACAAACCAAAGACATAAGACAATACACGGCCCACCTTTCGTTGGGGCCGTAAACACCCAACACGCAGGTTGCGATATTTGATCTCATTTCCTTTTGTCCCTAAACTTGTAAAACTCCTAAATCGCATTAAATGTGATACAATTACACGAACCGTAAGCGATACATAGCATCGGTACGATTGTACTGTTGCCGTATCAAAACATAAATATTATCGTCCAGTTCGGGGCAGCTTCGGTGTATGGTGCTTGCTTTGCTAGCGATTTATTTATTTACTTCACCAAATTCAATCTTCCGTGACACGTGGCACTTGAAGGCACTTTAAGCTGAAAGGATGCTACATGTTTATCGCTTCCTCAGCATCAATATTTCCTCCTTCACCACGACACATCATTTCCACGCCAGTCGCCGGCACCGGTACGAACGGTTGGCTGTTTCTTTGCGTGAATCGCGTGCAAAGTTAATTTGAACATCATTATGTGATTTTCTTATTTTCTCCCGGAATGGTTTTTATGAACTCTCATGCATTGATGAGATTCGTTACGTCAACGACCGACCTCATGTAGCTTTCGTTTCCGCTTTGCCTGGACGGAATAGCGTTACCCCACCCGGAGCCGGCCGCTCACCCCGAACGCATTCCGTTTTGCCCTAAATTATTCCTTTTGATGTGCGCGTCATCATTGACTTTAACGATGGTAAGAAAGTGAACCGGCAACACCACCACCACCACCACCAAGTTGGAGAACCGTTCCGCACACTTTCCATTCTTCCGGCGAAACGACGACACGATGCTGCGGGCGAACGTTCATAACCTTTGCCCGGAAACGATCCCAGGCTATCGCAATCGTTCCGTACGACCTAATGTAGGTTTTGAGCTCATTTGAGGATTGCCTGTGATCAAGTGTTCCGCTGGCTGTAGGGAAGGGGGAGTCTATCAGCAAATGCGCTTCTCTGATAATTTGCATCCTTCGCAAACGTTTCGTTCACCGTATCGGAATCACATTTAAGTGGCTTGACTCGCTTTAATCACAATCATTACGAAGATGATGGAATCTTCGCTATGGAATTGTTATTCCACCCGGATACGCTCCAACAACGTGTCGTGAGAAATATGATTAATTCCAAAAGAAAGGTTATTAAAAGCACTTTATATTCATTGATAGACACAATCGCTATCCTGTAATTTTAAACTATGCTAAAAGAAAAGAACAAGTTTATCTTAAATCAAGAAGAGTGTACTTCTGCTATAGTAAATTTAATTCAAATAACATTCAGTGCATGAAAATAACGATTCTATTCGATGAAATAAATCATAACTTCCGTTCGTACGTTGTTGCCAAAGTTTGTGGTTAAATATAATTGAAATTAGCTTTAAATTCGATGGGAAAGAATATAAACCCGATTGTGCACAACGCTGATAAACAACTGCTCGGATGCATCAAATTCGTTCCGATATCTTCAACGTACATCCGAGTGCCCTTGTTTCGATATCTATTCCTTTGGAAGCCTTTAACAATGCGGGCCCTCTTATACAGGCTTGTGCTTTGTTGCTAAAACCACGATCAGTAAATGGAACCGATGAATGCGTAACTAATTGCTGTGAAAGATTATCCCTGTCCTACAAACTGATCATCTGCTACTCATTTTCTAACCACTGCTGCTCATGTTTTATATAGAAGATTAAAGGATTCTGGGTAAAATATGTCCGGTATAATCATTTTTTGCATTTTGTTAATCAATTTAACACAGTTAATCCTCATAACTGTACTACGAAATAATCAATTCGCACAAACTGAACTCATTCGTATTTCTGCTGTCCATCATTCCGATGTAAGCCACCTTTTACAGACGAACGGAAATAGCATACGTTTACAGTTCCATTCTAATTGCTCGTATGGTTTACATTAGCTGCCACAAACAGTTACCCCGGTAACGATTGATCCTATCGATCACGATGACCATGGCGGAGTGCTACCGACGGCCAGCAGCAACTTTTCGCCCGCAAAAGCTATGAGGCGCTTGGCTGTAAGAAGATTATGTCGAAAGCCCAACACCGTGCCAGGTCCTTTCTGCAGCAGAACCGGTGTTTATCGAGCATATTCAGACAACACGCATGCCTGTTTATGCTGAAGTCATTACGACGACTTACATCTAATTCCCGCATGCTGCTCGTGCCGCATTTAAGCACCTACAAACGAGCTTTGCTGCAACTTATCGAGATTCCAATAATTGATCCATGGCGGTTTGATGCAAGGTCATAGAATTTGACTAATGTATACTAAAAGGCTGTAGGTGACTGTAATCACAAATTTACCCCTCCACTTTGCGTACACCATTGGCCAACAGTGAACTGGAGGTGAATACTACAGTTCAGTTGCATTTTAGAACGATTTGAAAAAAGGCACCGGATACACACCCCACATTACCACCACTGCTTGAAGTTTATGACGATGAAGCAAAAGAACGGTTCTTGAACGAAGTTGAAAAGTTTTCCACTTTCCATTCCGTCCGACACTCGCCATACCTTCCTGCCATCGTAGCCCGGTGTCGTACGTGCCCAGGAAAAACCGCACGAATCATCACCATCCGAAAGCAATTAAAATTAAAACTGTTATGACATTTAATGTTTTCTCTGCAAACAGGCAACCTAAGTGCAACCTCGAAAACTGGAAACATTGCTTCTCCGTCTTCACGGTGAGCTCTACGCAACTCACGGGCGAGCCCGTCGCTCGATAGCTTCACTTTATAGCACACCTTCAACATTTGCTCGCTTTGTCGCTAAGTATGCTTTCAAATTGGTAACATAAATCTGCAAAAATTAAGCTACTTGATGGCAATAATGATCACATTCCATTGTGTGTCAAAGTGTGCGAGTCGTGTCGGTTTGCTTAAGTAAAAGAGACTCTATTAGGGGTGGGTTTCCATATTCAATAACAGACTATGTGCATTACTCACATTGGTGCTTGCATAGTGTAATGGGACCGTAGTGTTAGTGGAGTTTTCGATCGAAGGTTTTGTCAAAAGGGCTCTGTTTTGGGTGTGGAAAATAAATAAATCACAAATGGGAAAAATACATTTAAAAAACAGTAAAAACAGCGAAAGCGGTTAATGAAAGAAGAAATATCTCTATCTATGCGTGAAACGTGTGGTGACAACGTGTAAACAGCATTGCCACATACCAAACGCAAGTGCGTAGTTACAACACACACTTTTAAATTATGAGATAATTAATTAGTATACTCCTAGCCTCCGAGTTATATGCGTCGCTCTAATCATTATCATTTTATATTAAAGGTATCACACCTTATTCTATGAACAAAGACCCCATAAACTTGTAAGACTAGCAGATGAATCGTTTCCCTCTTTCCATGGGAACCCACTTATAAAGCCTATTGTCCTTACGAGTTGATGGGACCCGCAAGAATCTATTTTATTTGTTCAACATGGATTTATGGACCAACTCTTGATCCTGAAATAATTAGTCAATTTTATTTCAAAGTACTAGGGAGCAAACACGGTAATCAAACCGACTGCAATATCGTCCAGTGTGCCAACCTTAGACAATTTATGAAAACCTACGCTGTTAGCAATGTTCCAAATCTGGAGGCTTCATCGTTCGTTTCATCATCGTTTCCAAAACCGTGTGTCGAATTGAAATGTGGAACAGATATTTATGTAATTAATTAATCTCGAATCAATTCGAGATGAGTTTACAGAAATTGAAAAGAAAGAGGGAAATGCGAGCGAATAAAAGAAAACGAAATCCAAATTCGCTCATCTTATT
The DNA here is from genome assembly GCF_943734725.1 of Anopheles marshallii. Classification (NCBI taxonomy): domain Eukaryota; kingdom Metazoa; phylum Arthropoda; class Insecta; order Diptera; family Culicidae; genus Anopheles; species Anopheles marshallii. The sequence goes on along the minus strand of NC_071326.1, from coordinate 39,763,656 downwards.
ATCATCTCATCACGACCTTCCGTTCGGGTCTGTAAACAAAATGCGACAAAACTTAGTGCACAAACACGCACAAACGTGGCACGCCATCGGGCACGCATCGATGCTCACCAACATCCAGACAGATGTTTGGAATGGTCCAACTAATCTCCAAACTAGTAACCAAAAACCACCAAACCAAACCAACCGGTTTTGATTTCATCGTTGCTTCTCAATAAGTTAAAAAGTTGATGGTCACGTGCGTGCTCTATTAAAGTGTTCCTCTAATTTGGAATTGTGGCTTGAGAATTCCCCACCATAGGAAATACCCGGTTGTGAGCCAATAATGTTGTGCTAACACAGACAGAAAAATATTATCAGTGCTTCAAGATGGGTCAAGTAAGGTGCTGTCCAGTGGCGTTTCTATTGTTGTGCTTTTGGTTGCTGGTGGATTTAAGCCTAACGCAAAGTTGTGGCCACCGAAAGGTGGTGGAATTCCTTATTGTGAATGGTAACGGAGCAAAAGAAGGGAATTGGCCATGGCACACTGCAATCTTTCACAACATTGGTCGTACCTTCGTTTACCAGTGTGGAGGAACAATTCTGGATCAGAACACAGTTTTGACGGGTAAGAAGGTAACAAACCTGTTTTTTGACATTATGACTCGCTACTCTTTTGTTCCAGCGGCACATTGTGTGATGACACCAAATGGAATTATTGCACGAAGACGGCTCAGAGTACAAGTTGGAAGACATCAACTCAGCGTAACTAGCAAACGTGTACAGGAACACGAAGCCTTCGAGATGATCGTACATCCGGAATACAACGTTAACGGTATCCGCCACGATATTGCTCTGATTATGCTCGCTACCGACATTACCTACACCGATTATGTACAACCGATTTGCTTGTGGAATCGAGGCGAAGATCAGAATGCGATCGTTGGCACTTGGGGTACCGTGATCGGATACGGTGTTGATGAGACCGATAATGTGTCCGACACATTGCGTGAAGCCAGCATTCCCGTCGTTAGCCATATTACCTGTATCGAAAGCAACAGAGCGTTGTTTGGCTCACAACTTACCTCAGATATGTTATGCGCTGGCAATCGTGATGGAATCAGTGCATGCAACGGCGATAGTGGAGGTGGTTTATTCTTCAGCTACAATGGAACCTGGTTTATTCGGGGCATTGTGTCTTTCACGAAACCTCGTCAATATGGGAAGATTTGCGACACGAAGGAATACACCGTGTTTACCGATGTAGCGAAGTACCTGAAATGGATCGAACAACAAATAAGTGGAACGGTTGACCAACCGATTGTGGCAGGGATTGAAAATAGTCATAAAATCAGTTTGCTACCAACGTCAACCTGTGGTCCCAATCCGTATGCTAGTCGGGATGAGTTATCCAAACCAGTACTACAAGGATATCCTTGGATAGGTTTGCTAGAATGTACTCATTTGAAGAATGTTACGTACTGTACATCGATATTAATTAGCGATCGTTACCTTATCACTGTCACGTCATGCACCATGATCGCATTTAGTTGTCCGCAGTAAGCCACACGAAAATATTCACACATGCGTTCCAGTTTTGACGATTATTTTTCATTGCAGATTATCCGTACGGTTGGGAGTACACGATAGGTACAACACGACGTACTGTGAACAGATGGATGGACAAATGGTATGTACCCCTTCAGTTCAAATATGACGAGTTGAGTCGGTGATCGAGCATCCAGACTTCGGAGGTACGTTTATCGTGAACGATATTGCACTTATTCGACTGCAAGACCGAGCTGACGTTAGTCAGACCAATGTGAAACCAATCTGTCTTCCGGTGACGAGTGAGCTGCGCAGGCAAAAGTCAAACCATTACATACTAACTTCATGGCATGCGTATGGGAAATATATTGGGTGGGTTCTTAAAAGAACACTACGTGAGCTTCTCGAACTTGAGGAATGTCGAAAGCTTGCTCCGAATATATCGCCACATCAAATATGTGTAAAACAGAGTGAGCTATCATCATGCCTGTTGCCATTTGGGTCGGCTCCACTACAGCTTGTGCAGCAAGTACAAGGAAAAAGTCGTTATGTCCTGTATGGCATATCATCAATTGGGCCGAGAAATTGCACTTCGATTCTACCGGATGTGTTTACCAATGTGGTCAGCTTCATGGATTGGATTTTGGAAAACATAAAAGAATAAAATTCGTTTGCTCAATAACCCAACCAGCAAAGGACGGCTGAAAAGAAAAAGTGTTTGAGGTTATACTGCCGATTAATGAATTCATTAGTTAGAACCGTCAACTTTACGACTGTAAACCCGTGTACGATTGTCGTTTTCAAACTTGAATACCGAATTATCTGAGCGTAATACGTCGATTGCGTAACGCTATCCGTCAAAAAAGCCCGGTGAATGCAGCTGACGTTCTATGGAAATTAGTCTGATAAAAAAAAATCAGCAGAAACAAAATAACTTTTGCAATCATCCACGACTATATCTGCCTTACCTATTTTGCTGTGGTTAGCCCACTTAAAGTATTCATACTACCAGCATCATTAACCTTCCTTTGCTATATTACAGCTAATCCGCGGCTAACCACATTCTAGCCACAATCATACAAGCCTCAAATGAACCGTATACGAACCTTATTCCTTATCCTATACATGTCGATGAGTGATTGCTTTCAGCAGCAATATGCCCAGCGTAACATCCCTGCGATGGTGATGGAAATGGTTTTGCTAGCACCGGAACCGTTTGGGAACCGATTTTACTAACTCATTGCAATTCTATCACAGCTGTCAGCTACATTTTATCGCATAGCTTGTGTGGTTTCGCATGAAACCAACCATCATAACAGAATAACATTCAGTGTCGAAAGCTTATCACCATAATCCAGTGTTCCAGCGTCGTGGCAGCCGTCAACCAATAGCAGTTATTATGGTTTACAGATACACCTGTCAACGCATGTTCTGGTTGGTTGACAATGGGCAAACCTACTGAAGCGAAACTTCTCGAAAATGAGTAGACTGGATTTGCTACAAATAAACATCTTTCACAGCTAGCAATTGCTTGTACGATTTGTTTCATTTTGTTTATTACATAATGCGTTTTATTATGTTTTCTGTGTGGAAGTTGTGCACAACCGCATCAGTCGTCTAACTTGACATCTTTGTGCAAAAAAGGCCCATCAAAGCGGAATAAAATAAGAAGTAAATTATGGAGAACCGTCAAGAATAGTGATAACAATCGACTGACATAGAAAAATACGACGATCGCACAAATCTTTTCCGCACACACCGGGCAAACACCACGAGGGGTGGGTAAATTTTCCTTGAAAAAAGAAAAAAAAAGTCTTTCCGCTTCATACCTTCCGGCAATTGAAAGACGTTATCACACGATTACCATGCAATAAAACAATTCATTAAACATTCATTAATCTTATTCCTTGCGGTTGGCATCCTACACTCCGAGTGCTTGGCTGGGACACGGTCCAGACTGTGGCCAGTCGTCGTCGTTGCCGTGCTGCGGTTTGTACCCAGGTCAACATTCTTGTTCCCGGAAGTCGGTTTTCCTTGCTGCGGGTACTGCGGGCTGTGCACAAGTGAGCATAAAATTGGCTGCTATAAGGCATACCAACAGTCAAACACATACAGTAAAGCAAAAAAAAAAAGCAGAGTAGCGAGCAATGCAAACAGAGCCGCAAAATGCTACAAAAAACCGATCACAGCCTGGTACGGTTTGCTTGGGAAGTGGGGCTTGGGAGCAGCGGAGCACGGACATTCAAGCATACCGACATTCCACCGAAAGCCAATGCTTCTTCCACGCAGCCACCTCGCGACGTTGACTCGTTGATAAACGAGGTATCATTTATCTTTCTCGATTTTATTTGAAACTGTTTCCGCTTTGCCACAGTCACCCAGTCCCGGTCGCCCGTTCTACGTCGATAAGACTAACCGAGCATTATCCTTTTTGCAATCCGAGATCCGCTTAACCCCACCACACGAACCAACTACTCGCACTGCTCGTCGCGAGTAGTGACCATCTGATACGGTGCCGGATCCCCGTCGCGTAGTACCTTTTGCAGCGGAGGCAGCAGTGCATCAATCAGAGCCTCCACCAACGCAGCAGCGCTTGCCAAACCATCAGCAATGATGCGCCCAGTACGATAAGTTAATCTATCGGATTCACCTAATGAAAGGCATCTCGCCACACGCTGAAGACTTTCATGTCGTTACCGTATCGCAAACTGCACCAGCTGGAAATAGCTTTCCATTAGAGAGGGATTCAATAGGCTAGAGCACCTAGCGCCACAATACCGTACCGCTCCTGTGGTGATAAACATTGTGGCAAACAATTATAGCCTTCAATTATCACCATGTTCCTGAGGTTTCCCGCTCGGAAAAGGTGCTTTGCCCACAGCGATACGGTGCGATTATGCTCGCGGACAAGGCATAAAAATGTTCGGTGAAACCATACTCAACACAGCAGCAACACAGCAGGAAATGACAAGAGCTACAATCGATGGCCCGGCACCGTGCATACCGCAGCCATTTTACGTACAGCATCTTTGTCAACTTCTTCCACACGAAGACATCGCCTTCCGGCAGGCCGATGGGAGCGTTTCGTTTTGCGTTGTCGTTCCCAATTTTGGAACCGATGCCGTTTCGCGATGCTTGAATCGTTAAATTAGATTTCGTTTAATTAAAGAAGATTACGGGTTCCGCCATCTTTCTTCGGGCCCCTGCTCATTCGCAGCTTCTCGTCGGGCAATAGGAAGAGGCGCGCGAGCACGCGAACGGTTCGAACACAATTTTTTGCAACAATAAAATAATGCGATTTAATTAAAAATGTGAATCGTTCCATTTAAATCCTTCCGGGCTTCAAGGATATGTTTGCGTTTTTGTTGTTTGTCTAGAGAAAACCCGCTAAGAAGGCAATTCATCTCGTACCAGTACCGTTGGGACGCTTTGCTCGATGCCTTGAAAAGTTATATTTATTTTTTCACATGTAAAGTTGTTCGGATGTTGAAGTTACAAGAAGGCCATATCAAGCGAAATTTTAAGCACAAGAATATCCCCATTGCAGCAAATAGCTTTTACAATGACAATAAAAAAAAGGATAAAGCCGGTTGTCTTTAATATTCCGAATTTGAATGTATCTCAACGGATATATGTATATACATGTCTATTTTATCTGTTCAATACACAATACACCGAACCGTATTTATCCTTAGTACAACACGTGGTAGTAGTACTATTATTTTAACTGAGAAATAAATTAATTATGTAACTAATTAATGACAAAATCCACAGCAAATTTCAAAAACACCCAAGATGAAAGTTCTTTTCCTTCAAATTCTCCATTTCGGAAATGTAAACCTTTGCCACTTTCTGATCTAACGTACCTTTACAGCCTTTACTTTTTTTTAATTAATCTAAACCATTTAGGCCAGGGGTCAGCACACTTTCGATGTGCACGATCGACCTAGAATTAATTAGTTGGGAAAAAAACGACTAAATAAATGTTGTAGACAATGGTGGACAAATATGACACATTTGATGCCAATATTTATTTTACAAATGTGTTTTGTTAAAATCGCGGTGGCGAAATCTTGTGATGTTTGCGAGGTTTTCCATATTTTCTATCGGACCAGGTAAAATTTATTGGCGGGTCGCACATGCCGACCTATGATATAAACTATCAGGGGTGTTAGGATTACCATCGAACCCGACGTGTATAATAGCTAAAACAAGGACTCGAAGTGTCTTCCGAAATACGCTTCCTTCAACAAGAATTTGGACTGGCGTGGCGTGAATACGACTGATATAACAATTTTTGAAAGAATTTCGAGACCGAGACTAAAGGGCAAGTGCAGCTTCTTCATCTGGACCAGCACACAATTGAGCACGACGTGCTCTCATGGACAGCTTACCAAACCATTTCCAGGAAATTTGATCCCGGGCTGCTCATCTCGACCAACCTCGACAGATTTTGCTCCTTTTGATACAGCCAACGTGCCCAAACGTTATCTGTTGCAGTAGCTGTAACATGTATGCATTAGCGCTGTAACAACGCAGATACACCGCTGCAATGGGCTTGCAAGGCACTAAACTATACGGACACTTTGTGTTGAAGAGTAAAATATAATATAACAAAATATGATTAGATTATGACGATGAACAATGCACATTATTTTATTCATGAAAAAACTGTTTCAATCATTTATTCATTTAAAAATACATGTAGTTTGGTTATACCTTTTATACTACGAGTCAGTTGTTTAACATGATTACTAAATATCTGTCCAATCCTGTAAGGCTGTAATCAGTTTGTTGATTTTAAATGTTTTGTTTGATTTTTGGTCATTATCATTCCACAACTTTTTTTTATTTTTTAACATTTTATAATATGTATAGACGTCAGTGACATGATACCCAACGATGTCTTCATTGTCTTCACGTATTACATCTTTCTTATGCATAATGCCTTTGCTATATTCTTTCTTTCTTCATATAGCTAAGGTCCAAGTACTGTACAAAAAAACCGTTTAAGATGCTGAACATGATTTAAATAAGAAAATAAAAGAAGATTGTAATCAGTTCAAGTGAAATCAGTATTCAAGTCCGTTTGACGAATAAATTAAGCTTCCTGCTACCTATTGTTCCTATCTACACCATCACATATTATTACACATTTAATTTTGCATACCTCTAATACCGTACGAATCTTTACGCTACTTCCACCAAATGCTTGCTAGCCAATTTTCACAAACTTTTCCATTGCATCGAAGGTGTATTCCATGCATTTCCCACAATTGCACCCTTCACCAAACGACCAACCAACCACACCGTGTGCAATCCGTACCTATCGCGTTGCATTGAAATGGAATTAATTCAATTTCATCGCCGCACACGTGTCCAACCGTGTAGCACCGGCCAGGCATTACGAGAAAAACTTTTCCAACTCATTGACATCTTCCCACCCGAATGTCTCGCTACCACCCTCAGAAGACTAGTTTTTCGTGCGTCCATTACACCTTTCACCAAACCTACGCCAGCTTCACCGTTATCTATTGCCCATTGAAATGGTCACGAGTGCATTCTGAGATTTTTCCACGAATGGAAACCAATTTTCTTCAGCACTTGCATTTGCCTTCACGTTGACGTTTTTCTTTTTGTTCCACGCTTTTGTTTCCTACACCTTGTTTTATGACCCGATCAGTATTTTTCTGCACACGAGAAAACACTTTTATCGCGAGCTCACGTTATCTTGTGGAAGTTTCTTTTTTCTTTCCACCTGTTCACGTTTGCGCCAATACCGGTTGGTTCACGAAGGACGGAAAATTTGGAAACTCTCGCACAATATTAAAGCCAAACTGCAGCGTGTTCCGGGTGTATCAGAAAATTCGACCAAAAGTAGCATTCCCCGCTGCTCGATATACCCTCAACCAATTGAAATGTCCTCGCTCAACCCAGTGCACATCACCTCCACGAAAAGGCACACGTTAGGCGGTTGGCGGAAATTGCGCCAAACACCCAAAACTCCAAACTGTTGACGCCATCGCCTGGGCTGCCAGAACTTTGCCAAAAAGTTGAACCCGATGATCTCTTCTTTCATTAGTTCCGCACGTGACCAGCCGTCGTTGGATTAATGTCTTGATGCAAGGGCGAAGTTGGGCCCAACTTCGCTTACCGGAACCTCCACGCCCTTAGTCTTGCGCACGGTGCAACTCGACAGGCACACACACATACAGCTCCGCTTAACCTATTTTTATCCGCACTTCAAAGCACCGTAAAGCTCCAACATCCCCATGCATGCGGGCGGAGATATTACTCACTGACAGAAAATATATATTTATATAAATTAAATGCTTCACCACACTGCAGACGAAGGTACAGCCGGGCAGACAGCAGCCTGCCTGTGCCGTGTATGGCCCACAGCTTGGATTCCATTTCGTTGCGAGAACGCGCGCCACGGGTAATCATGTCGTCCGGCCGGCACGGAGGCACAGAGTTTTCCGGCACACCCCAAGCATGCCACATGAGATATCTTACCGAAACATTCCGAAGCTTTTCGTGATTAAATAATAACGCTGGAGGATATTATTTTTCCACTCTTCATAACGGGACCATGCCATCGTCCGCCCACGCGCACCAACCCGGGCTCGTTTGTCTTACCCCATGTTACGAGTGTGAAATCGGTGCCTGGAAAAGTAGCAAAATGTAGCAGAAATGCTGAGCGTCGGTGAGTGGGAGGCCAGGCATGTTTTTTTTTCGGGAAAAGGGTAAATGCGCGGAAGCGTAGAGGAAGATAGAAGCGAAGCATGGATCAACCCATCCACAAGCATCAGCACTGGGAGTGTGAGATACCAAGAATGGAATTTATTCTAATCCCGGATCTGGATCCTTTTATATCTATTTTTGTTCTACTTTTTTTTTCGGTGCGTTGATAGTCGTATTGCTCCACATGATACTTCATTTCTACGACCACCTATTCCAGCATCCATCCGAAGAGATCTGTTTTATTTGTTTCTTCCCTTTTGGTTCATGCATTGTTGAGGTAGCCTGCCTGATAAGAAGACTTCCGGAAGGTGAGGATGGCCCGAGCGCGTCTCTCTAACCATCGCTGGTCATCAGCGCTTTATATGGCGTTATTTCTCTAGCAGCATTTTCCACATACCGAGTGATTTAGCGTTGTTGGGTGTGTGATGTGGTTCATCTGGGAAATTCCGTTCTAGACGAAGCAGAGAATAAAACCCATTCCTTCTTAACCACGGCACTTCAAACCCGGTACGGCCGGTATGGGCCGAATATTTGCACAAGTGGATTAAGCATAATTTAGCCCGGCTTCGGTTTGCTCTTGACACTCATAACTCACGATCACTAATCGTCCGTACGCTTCCGCGTACGTCTGCCCATTCACGCACCCGGTGCAGCCGTTCAATTATGAACCGTTCGCACGAAAACTGCCCGTGCCCAGTGCCCTTTGAAGTGACCCTGCGTACGGGCTGAATTTAATTATCTTCCATCGCTGGGAGCGAATTTGAAGTGGCTCAAGCTGACAACGGAGGCTAGCACTAGCAATACGCAGTGAGAAGATAATGATTTCTGTTTTATCCGGTTGAACGAACCGTAGCACGGCTATCCAATCAACACACATCGCTAGTAGTTGCAGAGAGCACCCTTATAGAAGAAGGGCAATTCTTTAGTGTGAAGCTGCATCACGAGTCGGTGAGTAGTATCCGTGTTTTAGGGAGCAGGATTGCCGGACCAGATTTCAACAGTGTGTCCATGCTTTTATTGTGCTCGTAAATCAATTCCATGTTTCATAAAATGTGGATTCACGTTTTATTGGTTTGGTCACTGCATAAAATCGTAATGGAAATCTGTCCATAACGCCATCATGCCAGCTGGATAACCCCCGGAACGGCACTCCAATATTTATTTTGATCAACCGGCCAAAACGGAATTCCAATTTCCGGAACATCGTTGAAAAGAGAATGAAATACTTGTACATTCTAAACCAGGTAAAAATCTTCAATTATTAGTCTTCGATTATGAATATTGTCGATCGTCATCTATATAATCGATATAAGAAAGGCTTTAAGTATTTATATCGGTTCACGCCATATCAAAAACCAGTTATTTAACCATTGGAGGAATCCTTTAGAAGTTGTTGCTTCAACGTTATTAATTTAAATCACGCAGTCAATCAATTAAGCATCACATTGAGAATGTGAATGATGTTTTTTATTTTTTGCTTTCATCTCAAACACTTAAAAACTATCTCACTACAAAAGTTACTTAAAATAATGTATAAGTTTTGTACCAATTTAAATCGTTCCCAATCAAACCGAATCGAATTCAATTTACAAACAGCCACCTTCCGAATGTCTGCATCTTGGCTCGTCGCATACAACTCGTCAAAAGTTTGCCAACTTCAGGCTATGTTATACCCCATCGACACCTTCACGTCCAAATATGTTGTGCTGCAGATTCGCTCGATTGGTGCACAAGACCAGTGTCCTTCTTTCGAACACCTTGCACCGATAGCACACCGTGACCGTGCGTTTACTGGTTGTGATTTCCGTTGGTGTATTGCAACAGACGTCAGCTCCGTATTTGTTCGATTAATTGAGTTTGAGCTTAGATGCGATTCCCGGGAAGCACGAATGACGTTGAAACTGCGAAACTTTTCTCCGTAATGTTGAAGTTAAACCGTGGCACAATGCGTAAAGGTTTTGCGGTGCCAGCAGGACTGACACAGCTGAACCATTGCGATAAGTTGTGTAACTATCGGCGTTATCTTTCGCCTTCAATTTAAACTGAAACCAGCACCAAACCTGGTTTAATGTCAACTGGGAATGCTTGGCGTGGCAGTTGTGAAAATGATTACAAATGCAACCTTCCTATAAGCCTAATACAAATGTACGTACATCGAACCCAAACAAACAGAAAAAGCATTTGCCTACAATTCCATTTCATGTCCCAGAAAGAGGCGTTCTATAAATTCCCCAGCCGTTAATTAGTCTGACCGGACTACGCCAAAGGAGCTCATTATTATCGAATGCTGCACCAACGGCAGCGTGCTCTTCTCCAGTTTCACGCATACACATCGGTTATTTTGTCATACCATTTCAAAACGCTATCAATTATTCATTTTATTACACCACAGGCACTAGCCGAACCCAGTCGGCCAAAACGCAAAACGCTACCATAAAGTCCTCCCGGGCCCATAAGCCGGCATCATGTTCGCGGTATCGTTTTCTACCGTGAACCCAACAAAATGTGCTGTATTTCAATTCTAATGCATTTTCGAAAAAGGGTCGTTCGCGTTCGCGTGTTCATTAACTGAATTGATTTTACTCTCCCTTTGCCAATTGTGTGTTTATTGCAGCAACGCCGTTTTATTACAGTAGTTGGCCGAGTGTAAATATGCATGCTGCACCGCCACGTGAAATGCACATTGCACTTTCGTGGGTGTGTGTGTGTGTGGGAATCGGTTGGAAAATTCGTATCAATTACTGCTCCCCAGCGTGTACGAGCTTAAGTATCTAGCGCGTGGTACGAACTTTGTCCCGCCGTAACGCAACAAACGCATAACGCTTGCTCGATAAAGCAAGCTACAAAGTTTGCCAATTAAATCCATTCATTATGTGTGCTGCTGCTTTAGTGAATGTGAAGACTCTGCAGAACGGAACGCTTGCTCAAGACAGTCTCGCTGCGTTCGCGCGCGATATAAAGCTCGATTCAATCTTCCTACCCAAGTGGCCCAGCTGGCATGCTGTAATCGAAATAATTCGATAACAAAATCGTGTCAAAGTGATTGCTCTTGGTTAATCGCGTTCCGCGAAGATTTAGGTCAGCAAGAAACGTTTCGCTCAGACCGGCTTTCGAGCTCAAGTGTCTGTACGAGCATCTGTAATTAAATCCTAAACGTTCACACCCACTCAACTGGCAACCGTTCTAATGGTGGTGCCTGGATGAAATCCCATCGAACCGAAGACACGGCAGATTGAACTGGAAACGTGCCGATGGTCTTACCGTATCGTTTTACAAACACTTAGTTTTTCGGATGAGCAGCGATCGGTCCATTAACCTCGCCAGTACGACCGGTCTAATGATTTCTGCCCGAAGTTCAATACTTTATGGCGAGATGATATCAGACTGGTATGATTGAAGCTGCGATTCAGGTTTTTGGGCATTTATTAAAAGCTACGTATGTTAGCTCGATAAACATGAAATTTATTTTAATAACTTTAATAATGTAACAATTTCATAATTTTTTTACATTATTTGAACAACTTGCCACCGTTTCCTCCTCTTTAGCAGCATTTTATCATTGTTTTAATCATCAATGCTTCAAATATTCGTATTTTGCCTACCATTTTGATATTTCATCCACCAGTTCACACCATTGTTCTATCGGTGAGGAAAGATCGGATGGCCGAACAAGCCTTGCGAAAAGAAAGTGCCTCATCATAAACACCGTCATCAATTTTGTGGTTGTTTTATCACAATTTTCTTCACCAACATCGCTACTCTCCTAAGCATCGGCATCGACAGAAATTGTTAAAAACGTGAGAAGAAAAACGTCTCCAACGTCTCGGAACCATTTGCACCCTCTACACCTCCGCCGAACCCAGCCACTCGTAAAGTTAAAGAAATATGAATAAATTATGAATTTTTCATACCACCGGAGCAGAGTGTCTTCAATCGTCTGTGGTAGATGCCAGGCGGTTCTAGAGATGTGCATTTTTTTTCCCGTCCAATTGGCCTTTCTAAACTTTGGGCTCTACCACGCATCCTTTAGAGTTCGCGCAGAAAAGGCTTTATGAGTTTGCCGTCGATTCGATTACAGCAAAGTTTACCGGTTACGGTACCGATCCCAGAAGCGCGCCGCTTTGATTGACCAGAGTCATCTGTTTTCATGCGAAGCATATTATGTTATTCTTTTTTTTGCAGAACGATCTTAATGGCTACGAGTTTTCCGTGAGTGAAAAGAGTAAAAGGAGATTACACGCGAACTCTTTACAGCACAGAAGTAGCTAACAACAGTGTGCCTTTCGATGAGGTGTCTGTGGATTCGTGCTGGAGATTAAGATAAAAACTAGATACGGGATATAAATTGAATTTCCTCCATGCTCTTTTTCGTTCATCTCAAATGAAAGTTCGATGGCGAAGCAGTCAGAAAAAAAAACTAAAATACCGTTATCCGTTCCATACTGTCCCGATCGGATTCGTAGAGAGTGCTAGTGACAGGTTTCTTATTTGGCACCGTTGTGTTCTTCACGACCGACATGACCATGCTCTTTCGGAGCATCGCAAAATGGATTGAAATGTCCATAAATATATCATAGATTTCTGTCGCTTACTGTGGAACGTTGCATTTGTGGAACGTTGAGTATCGTTTAACATTCCAAGCGCAATCTTCACCGTGGTTTGCAGTTTGAATACCGCAGCTTTTTTTCCCCATCTACTATTAAGTGTATTATTTTGCTGCAACTAAATAAAGTGATGACAGGTTTTGCGGACGGTTATAAATTACGCTTCGTGGCGGGTTATTCAATCGTACGGATGTACACCAGCGTCTCGTGAGGCATTTCTGTACTGTTCTCGTAAAGTATTGCGGATATTTTAGTTTTTGTTACATTTTCTTGGAGAATTGAGTGGAAATTCATAATATCACGTTCAATACGTTTTAATGTAAAATTTTAACAATGCTAACATTTTATAGGGTAACAATTTTAAATTTAATTTATGCTAAGTCATAAGAGTGAAATATGATGAGTGCAATAGTAGTGACTAAAACTTAATATTTATTAATTAAATATTTAATAGTCATTTATCGTTCATCAATAACGACTTAATGCCATCGATTCTGTGACTCTGTTTCCACTAAATAAATTTCACATTTGCCATCAACAGGCGAATTGTTTAAAATGTACACGCTCCTATGCTCAAGTAGTGTTTAATTGGCCGTAAATTGTGACACTCTTTTCCAAATAACTCCTACTCAAACGGCTAATAAGAATAGGTCAGTCAATCGGGAAATGCGATCATTTCCACGCAAGCTAACGTTACAATAATTAAACGATCACGCGCATTTATCCATCGGTACTTCCCGAACCCATCCAACCGATCGTTAATGCAACAATTCGCGGAAAAATCAAATGTCCATATGCGAAACCTTTCGTGAACGCATCAATGCAACACCATCAGTGCTTCAGGAAGCAAAAAAAATGTACCACGGATAGGAATCCACAGAACACTATTCAATTCCGACACTCATCGGTAACCATTTGTTGGAACTGACCCGTGAGAAAAATTATTATTCATAGCGGTATTAAGGGCGTTTCAACACCGCACTGGTGACAATGAGTGGATGCAATAATTGTTCTAGCATCTGCCACCTGCCCCAAACCACCATCACCATCTTCCCCCATTTTCCATCAATTTTCGGCCTATCGGCATCATAATGCCCTTTCGCCGTGATTAACACATAACAGGTGAAAATCAGTACGAATACGAGCACGGTAGGGTGCAGCCATGCCATTCGGCCTAAATGCTGCCACGAAGTTGACTCCATTTTCCGCACCGGCTGCAAATGAAATTGACCCGGAAGCGTCCCAGCAAGAACAACCCGTCGTGACAACGCGCCCGGAAGTCACACGACGAACGCATTACGGTTCAAATGGTGACGGAAGCAATTGCCAGCCTTACCAATCCGTTGCACTACGGACAGGGTAAGGAAGCACACATCCACGACGGCACCGGATCATCACTCGGCTCGAAATTCCACTCAATTTTCCACCTATAAACCCTCATAATTGTATGCCATTTTATTCGTGTAATCAAACTGACGCGCCGAGTGCCTCCGGATGATCGGGCAGGATGGGTAACACTGTACGGACATTGGCAAATTATACGACAATTAAACCATTCTCGAATTCTCCACGCCGACAGCAAGATAGTTCTGGTGGATGCCAAGACAGAGACCAATCAGACCTTCGTCTCATGTGTACCTAGGGAACGCACCGGGAATTTGACCTTTCTCCAAAAGGCCCTGCTGTGTGCCAGAAGCCAGTACAATAGAAACAAAATACTTTGGCAAACAGCTAGAATCACTGAACCGTACGACTCCATCCCGATTAACACATCCCAGATCGTCCAACAATTGTCCTTTTTGTACTGATTCTTCCAACCGGTCCTACCACACTGTAACATGCTACTGTTACGGCTGATGATTATGATGTTGCGTCAAACCATCAACAGGATTTGAGCTCTTTATACTCCCACCGAAGCATTACCTGCATTTGCAAGCAGACAACCGTGTTATGTCGCTGATGTACGAATGAAGGCAATGTTCTTCACTGGCCACCACCTCTTCTGGTACAATCTCCCCTAGAAGTCATTACTTCTAGAGTTTGCAAATAGTATGACGCAGACGTACACAAGAGCGAAGTCCGGAGATCACTACCGAGCGTCAATTAAGGCGATGCCGTTAAACGGGCGTTGGCATCAATTGGTCCTTGTTTACTGATTTCGTCTAATTGCTGATGGAACATCTAGGAGCATCCTAAATACTTGAAGCTCTGTTTAGCGAGGAATAGCGATGGTTTGCCTTTAAACGAATTCGGCCACAAACGAATTAGCCTATCAGCAATAAACAACGAACGTTTTTATGGTTAATTTTCCAAATCCTTTCGCAACATTAAATACATTAAAACCCAAAACGTTGTGCGAATGTGTAGCAAGAACAATATTATAGTAAAAAGCCACTTCATCGAGCATCGCAAACATTTGTCGAATTTGTCGAAGAAACATCTCTCAAATTTGTAAAACCACAAAAATATCTCTAATTCCATAAATAAAATTACATCTAACCGGTTTCTTCCATTTTCCCGTCAGCAAACGGTGGCACCACATGACATGAGAGCAAAATATGCCTGTAAATATGCTACATGATCGTACACTGACAGGGAAAATCGAGTAAAGATGAATTGAAAGTATTTTGATTAATGGCATAGGCTGATAGCGTGGACATTGATCGATTCTGCCCCGGGAAAAGGGACCCACATCCACATCCCACGGGTTGTGCATGTTTCGTTGTATATTACCACCTCGCACCACCACACTTTGCGTACGAAAAAATGTATCGCACAAGCCAGCAAAGTTTGAATCATCTTCAAATCCACGAAAGTCACAGTTGTGTAATGTTTGCGGGTTGTAATGTTTGCATAACTCTTAAAAATAATTTAATTTGCATTATTTTTGCCTTTGTCAGTTTGTTTGATGTCAGACTGTTTGCCTATATCGCCTTTGCATTATAATTTTATCAGTACGTGTTGTAAAAAATACTATTTAGAGGGAAATTACATTCAATCTAAGTGTTAGTTTTTATTATATTTTATATTACAAGTCACGTGTTTGTACAAACTGCAACAAAATAAGGGTGAGGTAAGGTAGAGTTAAACTATTGCTTACAGAGAGGCAATTACATGTAAAACTAAAATAATTTGTCAATTTTTAACAACATTATACATTCACTGAAATCTGAAATCAAGAGTTATATATATCCTTGTTCAAGCATGAGAGCGCCATCAATACGCCTCAAAACATTCGTTTTGAATCGATAATATAAGGTTTGGTTTAAGTCGAGAGTAAAACACGATTTTCGAAGGGATTATCTACTCTATGCGATTCTATTGTTCAGCACGAGTTCCAGTTAGCAACGGTGAGTGGCCAAGTATGCACAGCAACGGATTAAAATTACACCAAAACCAACGTGAACCATTTGTACATGCTCATGCACGGCGCTGGCAAAGATTGGTACCAGCATGGCCGGTATGCGATACCGTGAACAAATGACTACTTCTAAAAGACAGCAAAACAACAATAAAAAATAACAATATGCCGAACGCGTTGCACAAACGCTCGACGATGATAAATGGTCACTTCAGTCTGGACGAAAGCCGAAAATTGGCCCCGGCCTGGTGCACCATCGACGGAAACGGTTAACGCTATCGGAAAAGCTAGCCATCATCGCCATCATCATCAACGCGGACCCACTTTTCATTATTTTTTGCCGTTCGCAGGGTCGCATCCCATTCTCCGCGGCAGAGAAATTTGCTTTTACTTAAAAACAAACAATTTCCCCCCGCTGTTCACGATGGAAAACCACCGGATTGAATCGGGTGTGGCGCAATCGCACGCAATTCTGTGCCGATGCGGTAACACGATGGCCTTCCGGGACTTCCGGGACTGGGCTGGAATGCCACGCAACGAACCATCCGATCGATCACGGCGAGGGAAATTTCCATAATCCAATTAATTTTTTACCACTATCGACTAAATAACAGCGTTATGAATAATATTGAGCGCCGGTCGCACACGGTGGCTGGTGAAGATGGTTCGGTGGTGTTCCTAGCACGCTTCAAACCGTCATTGATGCTTGCCAGCGTTCGGATGGGAGAATATTGTAATTCGATTGGTTCTGGAATAGGATAAGTGGCTCAATCGAGCACTTACTAATTTGCAAGCGATCGCAGTACGGACAAGAGCATTATGTCCGAGCAGTGTTCGTTTGATAAGGTGAATCATGAAAGTCTGCTTCATTGACAAAAATTTTCAAAATGGAAGTTATGTAGGAAATTGATAACAATCTATTGTTAAGCTTATGAAATTGATAAGCTTCAAAATATATAACAGTGTTACTCGAAATATTAAAACAAACCAACAAAAGGTAGCTACAGATAAACCAATGAAGACTACCAAAGATTTAAGGAGCGTAATATGGAAAAAAATAGTGAAGCTATGATAATATCGTAATGACTTTAAAACCACACTTTACTTGTCACTAGTATCCCATAAGCCTTTTTTATACAATATAAGCCTTATTTAAAACTAATTTTAAAATTAAAAAGTCCCTGAATGTTACACAAAGTAATAACATAAGAAGGATTATATTCCCCTCTAACATTAACAAAACATAATTTCAAATTTATTGATGAATCATCTTCATATAATTGAACTAGTCGATAGACATCATATAGACATGGCCTTGGGTCAAAATTTATGTTAAACGCCCTTCTCTTGCAAGTTCAATAATCTTTGGTTTCAAAACATTACCCGTCTTTGCATAGTATAAAACCTGCTGGGAAATTACATCAGTTTGTTATTTTAGTTTTATTTTAAGATGAACACATAAATAAATTTCATGTAGAAGTAAAAAAAAACTTTAACGATAAAATGCGGGATTTTTATTCCCTTCCGTTCCGCGAACGCAACTAGGCCAGGTACCAACTCGGGACTAATTTCTCCTACCAAAACCATGATATGTGTTTCTTTTAACCCTGCACCAGTTTCATGCTACCGAAGCACACCGCCTGGAAAACTTAAATGGAGTCACATGTTCCACCGGGAGTGTGGAAGCACAACGGTGCCCGATACCGGATCTTTACAGCGCTATAAAGTGTAAGCCTCGCATTCCACCAGCTTCTACCGTGGAATGCTGTTTTTTCGGTAGCACAGGATCGTATTTCCGCCAGCGCCGGTGTTACAGTGCGCGAACAGCGTTGCATCGCTTACCGGTGCAATATTCGCCTTGCCGGGAAAGCACCGTATCCATGCCATCTAGAGATTTGTTCCAGCACGCCATCCATGCACATCTCAAGCTGAATTCCCACCAAATACATGCCTCCACTGAAATATCTCTCCCTTTTATCCCTTTTTCCACGAGCCTTGCCAATTGACCTGAACCGGAGCATAAAATAACTGGCGTACAAATAAAATGAAATCTGTGTAAAAATGTAGCTCAAACATAAATACACTCAACCTGCCAGCGGACGGTATAAAAAAAAAGTGAAAAGACCAGAGCGGACCGATTCAACCACTGGCAACGGGACGAATGGAGTGAGCAGCGGCACCATCAAACGATAGTGACTTCCGGTTTCCTGATTTGGCACACCATCTATCGGGCCGATAGACGATAGACAGCAGTGTTTTCTCACAAAACACTACCTGCGATTCATGTAAGAAACTGAACTTTGTGTGTCTGTGTGTGTGAACGTTTCCACATACATGTTTTTTATACCCTTAAAACGGCAACCAAATCGAGAATAGAACGAGCTCGATAGAAAATGAAGTAAACGCAACAAATCGGTTGCTATTTGATTTCGAAACTCAACCCACCGGATTCAACGCACGCACATTAAGGGCGTTTCAACACCGCACTGGTGACAATGAGTGGATGCAATAATTGTTCTAGCATCTGCCACCTGCCCCAAACCACCATCACCATCTTCCCCCATTTTCCATCAATTTTCGGCCTATCGGCATCATAATGCCCTTTCGCCGTGATTAACACATAACAGGTGAAAATCAGTACGAATACGAGCACGGTAGGGTGCAGCCATGCCATTCGGCCTAAATGCTGCCACGAAGTTGACTCCATTTTCCGCACCGGCTGCAAATGAAATTGACCCGGAAGCGTCCCAGCAAGAACAACCCGTCGTGACAACGCGCCCGGAAGTCACACGACGAACGCATTACGGTTCAAATGGTGACGGAAGCAATTGCCAGCCTTACCAATCCGTTGCACTACGGACAGGGTAAGGAAGCACACATCCACGACGGCACCGGATCATCACTCGGCTCGAAATTCCACTCAATTTTCCACCTATAAACCCTCATAATTGTATGCCATTTTATTCGTGTAATCAAACTGACGCGCCGAGTGCCTCCGGATGATCGGGCAGGATGGGTAACACTGTACGGACATTGGCAAATTATACGACAATTAAACCATTCTCGAATTCTCCACGCCGACAGCAAGATAGTTCTGGTGGATGCCAAGACAGAGACCAATCAGACCTTCGTCTCATGTGTACCTAGGGAACGCACCGGGAATTTGACCTTTCTCCAAAAGGCCCTGCTGTGTGCCAGAAGCCAGTACAATAGAAACAAAATACTTTGGCAAACAGCTAGAATCACTGAACCGTACGACTCCATCCCGATTAACACATCCCAGATCGTCCAACAATTGTCCTTTTTGTACTGATTCTTCCAACCGGTCCTACCACACTGTAACATGCTACTGTTACGGCTGATGATTATGATGTTGCGTCAAACCATCAACAGGATTTGAGCTCTTTATACTCCCACCGAAGCATTACCTGCATTTGCAAGCAGACAACCGTGTTATGTCGCTGATGTACGAATGAAGGCAATGTTCTTCACTGGCCACCACCTCTTCTGGTACAATCTCCCCTAGAAGTCATTACTTCTAGAGTTTGCAAATAGTATGACGCAGACGTACACAAGAGCGAAGTCCGGAGATCACTACCGAGCGTCAATTAAGGCGATGCCGTTAAACGGGCGTTGGCATCAATTGGTCCTTGTTTACTGATTTCGTCTAATTGCTGATGGAACATCTAGGAGCATCCTAAATACTTGAAGCTCTGTTTAGCGAGGAATAGCGATGGTTTGCCTTTAAACGAATTCGGCCACAAACGAATTAGCCTATCAGCAATAAACAACGAACGTTTTTATGGTTAATTTTCCAAATCCTTTCGCAACATTAAATACATTAAAACCCAAAACGTTGTGCGAATGTGTAGCAAGAACAATATTATAGTAAAAAGCCACTTCATCGAGCATCGCAAACATTTGTCGAATTTGTCGAAGAAACATCTCTCAAATTTGTAAAACCACAAAAATATCTCTAATTCCATAAATAAAATTACATCTAACCGGTTTCTTCCATTTTCCCGTCAGCAAACGGTGGCACCACATGACATGAGAGCAAAATATGCCTGTAAATATGCTACATGATCGTACACTGACAGGGAAAATCGAGTAAAGATGAATTGAAAGTATTTTGATTAATGGCATAGGCTGATAGCGTGGACATTGATCGATTCTGCCCCGGGAAAAGGGACCCACATCCACATCCCACGGGTTGTGCATGTTTCGTTGTATATTACCACCTCGCACCACCACACTTTGCGTACGAAAAAATGTATCGCACAAGCCAGCAAAGTTTGAATCATCTTCAAATCCACGAAAGTCACAGTTGTGTAATGTTTGCGGGTTGTAATGTTTGCATAACTCTTAAAAATAATTTAATTTGCATTATTTTTGCCTTTGTCAGTTTGTTTGATGTCAGACTGTTTGCCTATATCGCCTTTGCATTATAATTTTATCAGTACGTGTTGTAAAAAATACTATTTAGAGGGAAATTACATTCAATCTAAGTGTTAGTTTTTATTATATTTTATATTACAAGTCACGTGTTTGTACAAACTGCAACAAAATAAGGGTGAGGTAAGGTAGAGTTAAACTATTGCTTACAGAGAGGCAATTACATGTAAAACTAAAATAATTTGTCAATTTTTAACAACATTATACATTCACTGAAATCTGAAATCAAGAGTTATATATATCCTTGTTCAAGCATGAGAGCGCCATCAATACGCCTCAAAACATTCGTTTTGAATCGATAATATAAGGTTTGGTTTAAGTCGAGAGTAAAACACGATTTTCGAAGGGATTATCTACTCTATGCGATTCTATTGTTCAGCACGAGTTCCAGTTAGCAACGGTGAGTGGCCAAGTATGCACAGCAACGGATTAAAATTACACCAAAACCAACGTGAACCATTTGTACATGCTCATGCACGGCGCTGGCAAAGATTGGTACCAGCATGGCCGGTATGCGATACCGTGAACAAATGACTACTTCTAAAAGACAGCAAAACAACAATAAAAAATAACAATATGCCGAACGCGTTGCACAAACGCTCGACGATGATAAATGGTCACTTCAGTCTGGACGAAAGCCGAAAATTGGCCCCGGCCTGGTGCACCATCGACGGAAACGGTTAACGCTATCGGAAAAGCTAGCCATCATCGCCATCATCATCAACGCGGACCCACTTTTCATTATTTTTTGCCGTTCGCAGGGTCGCATCCCATTCTCCGCGGCAGAGAAATTTGCTTTTACTTAAAAACAAACAATTTCCCCCCGCTGTTCACGATGGAAAACCACCGGATTGAATCGGGTGTGGCGCAATCGCACGCAATTCTGTGCCGATGCGGTAACACGATGGCCTTCCGGGACTTCCGGGACTGGGCTGGAATGCCACGCAACGAACCATCCGATCGATCACGGCGAGGGAAATTTCCATAATCCAATTAATTTTTTACCACTATCGACTAAATAACAGCGTTATGAATAATATTGAGCGCCGGTCGCACACGGTGGCTGGTGAAGATGGTTCGGTGGTGTTCCTAGCACGCTTCAAACCGTCATTGATGCTTGCCAGCGTTCGGATGGGAGAATATTGTAATTCGATTGGTTCTGGAATAGGATAAGTGGCTCAATCGAGCACTTACTAATTTGCAAGCGATCGCAGTACGGACAAGAGCATTATGTCCGAGCAGTGTTCGTTTGATAAGGTGAATCATGAAAGTCTGCTTCATTGACAAAAATTTTCAAAATGGAAGTTATGTAGGAAATTGATAACAATCTATTGTTAAGCTTATGAAATTGATAAGCTTCAAAATATATAACAGTGTTACTCGAAATATTAAAACAAACCAACAAAAGGTAGCTACAGATAAACCAATGAAGACTACCAAAGATTTAAGGAGCGTAATATGGAAAAAAATAGTGAAGCTATGATAATATCGTAATGACTTTAAAACCACACTTTACTTGTCACTAGTATCCCATAAGCCTTTTTTATACAATATAAGCCTTATTTAAAACTAATTTTAAAATTAAAAAGTCCCTGAATGTTACACAAAGTAATAACATAAGAAGGATTATATTCCCCTCTAACATTAACAAAACATAATTTCAAATTTATTGATGAATCATCTTCATATAATTGAACTAGTCGATAGACATCATATAGACATGGCCTTGGGTCAAAATTTATGTTAAACGCCCTTCTCTTGCAAGTTCAATAATCTTTGGTTTCAAAACATTACCCGTCTTTGCATAGTATAAAACCTGCTGGGAAATTACATCAGTTTGTTATTTTAGTTTTATTTTAAGATGAACACATAAATAAATTTCATGTAGAAGTAAAAAAAAACTTTAACGATAAAATGCGGGATTTTTATTCCCTTCCGTTCCGCGAACGCAACTAGGCCAGGTACCAACTCGGGACTAATTTCTCCTACCAAAACCATGATATGTGTTTCTTTTAACCCTGCACCAGTTTCATGCTACCGAAGCACACCGCCTGGAAAACTTAAATGGAGTCACATGTTCCACCGGGAGTGTGGAAGCACAACGGTGCCCGATACCGGATCTTTACAGCGCTATAAAGTGTAAGCCTCGCATTCCACCAGCTTCTACCGTGGAATGCTGTTTTTTCGGTAGCACAGGATCGTATTTCCGCCAGCGCCGGTGTTACAGTGCGCGAACAGCGTTGCATCGCTTACCGGTGCAATATTCGCCTTGCCGGGAAAGCACCGTATCCATGCCATCTAGAGATTTGTTCCAGCACGCCATCCATGCACATCTCAAGCTGAATTCCCACCAAATACATGCCTCCACTGAAATATCTCTCCCTTTTATCCCTTTTTCCACGAGCCTTGCCAATTGACCTGAACCGGAGCATAAAATAACTGGCGTACAAATAAAATGAAATCTGTGTAAAAATGTAGCTCAAACATAAATACACTCAACCTGCCAGCGGACGGTATAAAAAAAAAGTGAAAAGACCAGAGCGGACCGATTCAACCACTGGCAACGGGACGAATGGAGTGAGCAGCGGCACCATCAAACGATAGTGACTTCCGGTTTCCTGATTTGGCACACCATCTATCGGGCCGATAGACGATAGACAGCAGTGTTTTCTCACAAAACACTACCTGCGATTCATGTAAGAAACTGAACTTTGTGTGTCTGTGTGTGTGAACGTTTCCACATACATGTTTTTTATACCCTTAAAACGGCAACCAAATCGAGAATAGAACGAGCTCGATAGAAAATGAAGTAAACGCAACAAATCGGTTGCTATTTGATTTCGAAACTCAACCCACCGGATTCAACGCACCCGGAGACGGAACGTTTTTGGGGATGCCGTAGAGTGTGGGAAGCATTCTACAGCCTCCTACCTCCCTCTGAACACCCCCTCATCCATCCTTCCTCCCCCCGCTAAACTCACAACCATTTTACCAACATTCCAGCGACGCTATGCCGTGCTGTGTCAAGCGCAGCGTTAACATTTTCCGATCATTTCCTTTTTCCGCTGCGCCTTTGTATCTTGCCATTTGGTTGGAACGATTTTTCCCGAAATACAATCAATATGTTTTTGTTTTTTTTTATTGAAAATTTATATTTATTTGTGCCTTCCCGTTTTGGCACACGCTCCGGATATCCACCGGCTAAAGCTTGTTGAATTGCAATGGCTTACATATGGTCGAGATTCATGAACTTTTAAGATCCGACTGCATGGAGTGGGTCGGTACGGTTGACTGTTTGTTGAAGAGTGTGGGAGAGAAAGGGGGTGGCTAGGGGGAGGGTGATATGGTCGGAAATGGTTGGGGTACACCGGGGGCGGGGTGGTCCTATAAACGTTTTGAATTTGAGTAATGTTAAACAGCTCATGCATATTTCATACTGCTTTCCACTTGTGAGACGGATCGATTCGATGCATTCGCCATAACTGATACAAGCAATTTAGAATCTTTCACGTGCTTTCGCTGCTAAAGACTACGATCAAAAGGTGTTTTATGATACATACCAAATAGATCATTATTGTTCATTGTTATAGAAACACTATTCATCCGTATTAATGACAACTTTTTACCAACAAATTATAAATGTATCCCAAGAAACGTGTGTCTTCGAATGTACGGTTCAACATTTTCTTTCAAACATTTCGAATGCTACAACCCTCACGTCTCTTTCGAAATTTCGTTTCCGGAATGACAATTTATTATTCACCATTGCAAACCCTGCCACATACCAAGCAGAACATTCTTTCTCAATCTAATTAAAATACTTCAAACAAAACATAACCATCGGTTGACAACTTTGCATATTCCATTTTGCCATTTCATCGCTATTGATTTCTCCTGGGTGGAATAAAATATGCATTCATAACGATCGAATTGACGACAGATTTATGTTAAAGCAGGCTATGAATGGATTCAATTGTATGGCTTCGAAGCTTACATTGCAATACTCAGAAAATTATCTATCTTGCCATTCGCACGATTGTTTGTCTTTAAAACAATGCCATTACTTAAGCTCTCACTTGAATAAAAATTTGTTTTTTTTAATGTTTTATTTCAATTAACTGAGTATAAACATGTGGAAGCTCAAAACAAGTGCTTTTTGTCATTCTGAGCTACTTCATGTGGCATAGAGTTGCAAAAGTATGCCAATAAGTTATATAAAAACAGGAAAAAACTGACATACTTGTAGAACTTTCCTTGGAGTGCTATATAACAACGCATGTTTGAGATATTTTCCACAGGATTATAACAACTCCAAATAATCGGAAAAGAAGATGTAAACTTCATAAATAGAGCAATACCTTCCATTAAATTATATAACAAAATATATCGGAATACAGTATATTTACACATAATAGTTTTAATAATTTGCGCACAATGCGTAATTTTGCCTGAAATAGAAACAGGAAGGGCTGTTAGAGGTGCTAATGGCGAAAGTCTCTCACAGATCCGATATCAAATGCGATATGGACGCTTCGAAGTCCATATATCCAAGCAAAAAGAACTGACCAATCGGATACGTGGAACAATTAAGTCTAATAAGCCCGTTTTGGTGGAGCTGATTCCTAAACTGTACGCGAATTTAAGCCAATTTGTGGGGGCCACCTCACAGACCTGAAACTCAACAGAGATTCCGAGTACCCTGAGTGGCTTGATGTAAGAGAAACACCGAACGAGGTTCTCAACAGTAAACTGTACCGACTCTTGTATTCCATTACAGTACCACTGCCGGCAATAACAACATAGCTGAAGTCTCATAAGCTCAAACTACGAATGGTTTGCACTTAAACTACCACGCCAACCATTCTCACCAGCTTATCACAGCGCTGCACCTAGACTTGTCTTATAGGCTCTTAATGGCTGCGAACGAAATAGTATTTGAAGCACTCTTAGACGTACAACACAAAACATGGCAGCCATTGCCTTGTAGCTTGGTATACCAAAAAGAAAAAAAGTAGTGTAATGTTCTTCTCCACTAAATTTAAATAAATACAAATACACAAAAAAATAGTAAGATAGGTATCCTGTTAGTCTGAATGTAAAAAAATCACGCTTAATTCAAGATTCTTTAATTTAACACAAAAACATTAACATTAACATTCAACAGAAAATTGTATTATCCAGCGTAATAATAATATTGCTCTTACCTTAACGCCTTCAATTCAAAGAATGTTTTATTTCAGTTTAAAATTATCCAGGGATAATTTCTGACAGGTCCCGGTAACACGGTAACACCTGACGATGGAAGCAATTGTCAGCTGAACGAGCGTTTGCCACCAAACGGTTGGTAAACAAATCATGTTAATTCATTCCACTTGTAATGCCATCTGTCGGTTCATAAAAGTTAACTGACCGATATCTGTGGGGATTTTTTTTGCTTTAACGCCTGAAGTGAGTTTACACTGGGCAACATTTTCAACATTTACATAAGCGGCTACATTATTTCCAACTAAAAACGTTCACCCGTTCGACCAACGCCTATACCAAGTACCCAATCCATCCACAAATCCTGCACAAAAGCATATCTGCACTTATCGTCTCATTTGCGGCGCATTTTTATTTAAGTGCAATATTTGACTGTTATGGATCGTAACCGAGTAATACCACCGTAGTTTCACAAGGATTTTTCACTTTATGCAAGCCATCCTTTACTCGCCACTCCGTGCTGCTTGGGACGTTTGGCAACCGCGTTAAGCAAACAGACAACAGAACAATCGTTGGAATGCGTTTAATGTCGTCCTCAAAAGACAAAAAAAAACTTCTTCCACCTTCCTTACATTGTCTCCGGCTGTAAGTGGCTTCCACCGAATGGATATTTGATGGTGTATTGCTTCGGAAGATGGATAGATATTTATTTTACCGCGGGCTCACGGGCGGGTGAACGCCGGCTTCCATTCGAAACGATTCCGCTACGATGTTACGAAGTTTTAGAATGATTTTGAAATTTTCATTTCCATCCACAGCACCGAAAACGATTACTACTTTGTCGTGCGACAGGATTGGCGGTAATATCGGGACGCTTCAAAGCACGCTGTCGTCTGCAACATAAAATGGACAATACGCTTCCTTCAGCGTCGGCGAGCTGCACATGCACGGCCGCACCCGTGCACCGCAAAAACACGGACCGGGTTGCGCCTTTTGGCCCTGAGGGTCGCAGCGAATCCGTACGAAATGCAAAAAACCCGCCACTCCGGGCACTGTTATTGCCGTTATTTTATTATCATTTTTATGATTTTTGCTATGTTTTCTGATGTTGCTACTGCAAAGCACTAGCAGCCGTGTCTTCGCGCGGACCGGATCATTTCGTCGTCTATCGGAATGGACGAATGGTTGGGGCGGTTTTAAAAACTGTCGCCACCCACAAACTCGACGATGGTTCCAAGTTTTGGCCAAGTTTTGTGACCGAACACGATGCTGCGCGGTACGCTTTTGTACAAAGAAGAATCGAAGTGATAAAATTTAAAGAGCTTTTCGTTTTCGAACGATTTGCGTTTTACGCGCTATGTTTCGCGTTAGCAATCAAGATACAGTTTCCTTTTCTTGCTTTTTTTGCTTTGCTGTTCACATACACAACCGCCAGCATGGTATTAGTGATCTAGTAACGTGCCACGAGTTGAAACAAATCAGCAGAGTTTTTGCTTTAATAGAAACGTTTTGTAGTGATTGTTCTTGGCATGGAATGTATGCGTTTGTAACGATTAATTTCACAATAATATTCGTCATACAAATTACAAATTATTAAGTGCGTTAAGCGTTTATCCCATACATTCATTAATCTATAAATTAGTAAGAATTTCTAAATAAGATTTTACGACTGATTATCCGAAAATAATTAAAACTATTAAGCTTATACAGTTAACTTCCTACTAAGAAGTACAACTTCAAAGCTGCTTGATAAGACAAAATGAACAAATTGAAGTGCTGTGAATTACCTTATTAATGCTTATTTAGAAAGCGTTTGTTATGGGTTTGTCCATAAGATGCTCATATCCATATCTTCAGAAATTCAATTATTTACTAACTGTTGGCGTTGATCAATAGTTCTTATACTTTTCTTCCCGTACATACACGTTTGTCCCATCGACAAAAAATAAATTATCGATAACGCATTGGTTGCTACTTTCATATTTGCATGGCTTAGGCTAATTTTAGCTAACATTATCAATTCTATATTTCACTAACGTATGCATTGCAGGGTTTTTGCACATTGCTTCATTAACACATTTACAAAGCTTTCATTGTGTCAGTCAAAAAAGCTCTGAATTGGTGCGTCTTTGCCACAGGGTTCAGAAGAAAGCGAAAGTGTACAGACTCTAAAAAAAAAATCCGATGTTTCTAGATGAATGTTTGTTGTTTGTTGAGAAAATTGTATGAACGAAGAAACCTTCCTTTCCGCAAGATTAACGGTGAAAACATTGAAACTGATTACACGTCACGTCACGTGCCACAAAGGGGTACACCAATTTGTACTGGTTTGATATTGTACAATTGAATTTAAAGCATAATTTTTAGACCACGCTGGCTTGCCCGTGTAATATTAAAAAAAAAACATTATTTTTTACCTTAGAACGATCAAAAACGAGGAAATATTGTCTATACGATCATGTTCATCCTAATTAGCTGTATTGCACGACAGTTTTTTTTTTTATGACCATCCATTTATTACTTCGTCAGCTACTACGAAATAGACGATTTCATCTCAGGTAAGGCGCTAAGCGACACGGAAGTGGAAAAAACAAGCTCAAGAGCAATGGCATTTAATTAAAAACTCATTTTACCAGATGTTTCCGTCCTTTCCCGTCTGGCGAAATGGTGTGGGAGAGTGATGCGGTGTAAATGAGTTTCACTTCTATCCGTACCTCTCGTACGTAGAATCCCTGTTTCGGTGTCACATGGTACAGGTTCCTTAGCAGCGTTCCGGATGTTCTTAAGTCCACCCGAAATTTCTACCAAAACATTAGATAACGATCAGTTGCTACCGCAAACGTCTGGATGTGCTGGACAAAACTTCATACTTTCATCACGCCTTTCCGAGTGCCCCCCCCCAATACCTTCGCCCTACCTTCACCATCACACCACGCACGGTGCTCGCGGTTACGGAAATGTTGTTTTCAAACCCCTTTACCGTCAACAATTCTACCCAGCAATACAGTCATCAAGGCGCTATCGCGTCAACGGTATCGCGATCAGTGGGCAGGAAATTTCTGGCACGATTTGCACGAAAACCAAAAGTGTAAATCAGATGCCAGATTAAGTGTGCTCCGTACCCGGCCGTAACCTAACCGAAAGAAAAGCCACACAGCAGTGGAAAGTTCGGTAGCGTCCCGTGGGTGAAATGCGGTTGGGTGAAACTGGTAATTAATAAATTCATTTCATAACTCGCAACTAAACAAATTTCCAAACCATTTTCCATCCAACCGTACGCCCGTCGGCCCAGCTGTTCCGCACTTGTCAATGCTTTCTTCCGCATCCGCGCCACCCACCCAGTACACCACCCTGCACCACCGGGAAATGGAACCGGGGCGCAAACGGACAAACTTTCCAACGCTCGGCCGAAAAGTTGTCCGCTTTCGGTGCGTTTTCCGGTGCGCGCGATGCAAGTTTATTTCGCTCGCTCGCTAAACCATTTTCACCAACGCGACCAGCTGCTGGCAGCTGACAGTTGAGCATTTTCCGAGCCGATTGCAAAGTGTAGTGCAAAAGCGGACCATACCACTTCCACCCCGTCCGACAGCACGTCCCGAACTAAAACGCATTTGCCGACCGGGCCAAGTACGGTACGCGTAAATAAGCGCTACGATCGTCTCCGTTCCGGCCCGGTCTGAGTTAGATTAAAGTGTTGAAGAAATATTAATTGCTTCCAGCTCCTGCATTCCATTCACTTTGCGCGATGCGAACTTCAGCCGCTCACCATAGGCTAGCATCATTTGGCAGAAGAGAGAAATAAGCAGAAACGGCATCATAAAAACGAAACATTACCATTCAGCACCATCCACCACAACACAGACACCGATAGCCTCGGGTGGACGAGAAACAAATGAAGTGACACTGAGACGGTACATTTTTTACTGATGTCCAACTTGGTCAAGTTTATCATTTGACTCGCGCGGGTAAGCTATTTAGCAACACAACATTTATGCACGATTTTGCTGTATTAATTGCTTCCATTCGTGGACGCTTACCGAAGTATGGCGACGGTTGTGTTATGTCGTTTTTTTAAATTAAAATAATAGCACAACATTGTAGCCTCGCACAGCCGTACTTGGTACCCGTCAGCGATTAATTCGTTCCGGTTGACAAATTTCCATGACACGCGTCTAGGTGTTGATTCTTTTTTCCTACAGTGGATAAGCAACTCACACATACCAACTGGACACAGGCTAAGTCCGTAACCTTCAAATTGTTCCCGTTCATTTCTTTATTTTAACAAAAAATAATACAAAAATCAAACACCAAGCCCACCAAGACTAGATACGATCTATGTCTACGCCTACCTTCCACTATAACTTCGATTTGGTATTCTTCACCAGGTCCCTTAGCTCCCGGCGCAATATTTTGCCGCTCGCCGTCTTTGGAATCTCTTCGATAAATCGAACCCCACCGTACAGGCGCTTCTGTTCGGACACCTTGCCGGCGACGAAGTCCTTCACCTCCTGCTCCGACAACTGTTCACCGTGCTCCTTCACCACGAACGCAAGCGGTAACTCACCGGCACGTTCGTCCGGCACACCGATCACAGCGGCATCGCCTATCTTTGGATGCTCCAGCAGTATCGCTTCCAACTCGGCCGGCGGTACCTGGAAACCCTTGTACTTTATCAACTCCTTAATGCGATCCACTATGAAGAACTCGTGATCGTCATCGTAGTAGGCGATGTCACCGGTGTGCAACCAACCATCAGCATCGATGGCCTGCTCCTTGCCCACGTACCCCTTCATTATTAGCGAACCCTTCAAGCAGAGCTCACCACGTTGGTTTGGTCCCAGGGCGCGACCCGTCTCCGCATCGATCACCTTCACCCACTGACCCATGCGCACTTTGCCTACGCTGCCGGCCTTGTTCTCGAACCCGTCCTGCATCAGTACGCCTAGCGTGGTTTCGCTCATGCCGTATCCCTGCCGTATGAATGCCACACCGAGCCGTTCCCGTACCTGATCCTCGATCTCCTTGCTCAGTGGAGCCGCACCACAGAACAGCGTCATGAGCGTCGAAAGGTTGTAGTTGTCCACCATCGGATGTTTGGCTAGAAACACCATCAGCGGAGGCACGAGTGTCATCAGGTTAACCTGATACTTCTCGATGCAGCTGAGAAACAGGTGGGGATCGAATCGGGGCATCACCACACAACGGCAGTTGTTCGTGACCATATTGAGCAAACCGACACCGGCCACCACGTGGAACAAGGGTGTCACTGCCAGCGCCACCAGCTGGTCGGGCAGCTCCACTATCTTGGCCGATTCTTTCGAGTGTGCAATCGTAGCTATGATGCTCTGGTGCGTTAACTCCACTCCCTTGGGCAGCCCGGTTGTGCCAGACGATAAGACGATCAGTGCTACATGTCCAACCTTATTCACCGGCTCTGGTCGATAGGATTTCAGATCGATTGGACCATTGTGGAGCAGGCTGGTAAAGGGTATCAGTTCGGGATATTGGCTAGCTGCTGCATGTTCACCGTACAGTACGACGCGCGGCTTTGGTCCGACCATCCCACGGAGCGTCTGCATCAGTTTTTCCAGCACATCGGGTGATACAAAAATTAGCTTCGGACTTGCCAGTTCAATCGCGTGCTTTAGCTCCCCTACGAGAAAGTGCGATTATGTTCTTATCAATCACCTGATAATATTCGATAAGCGAGTGCAACCAGCTGATTCTGCTGAACCAACTGAACTTCTGCTTACCTTCTACGTAGGCTGGATTCAATAGGGCCAATGGAGCACCGACGAAAATACTGCCAAACATCGTGATGCAGTACTCTAGGCTGTTTTGGCTAAATATTGCCACATTGTCTGTGCGCTTGATGCCGATGTTGGACAGACCCAGGGCGAGGCGTGCCGATCGTTCTAATATCTGACTGTAGGTAAGCTCTTCTAGTGTAACGGGCTCAATCTACAAACGAATCGAAATGATTTTTTATGGTTTATAGTAACACATTCAAAACGGATGAATCATTAGCATGATGTTGACAGTACCAAACCAATGTTTGACGGGCGCAGTTTCAGCTCCTCTACGATCACCTCTCCCAGCGAACCGTACTGGTCCAGGTCAGTTGGGTCGGGTCCACCGTACAGAACGTACTGGTCATCCTCCTTTGTATGCATTGTCGTTTCCGGAACACTTTAGTGCACTCCGCTGCGTACAGCCAAAGCCCGCGTGGACACGCGAAACAACACCGAAATTCTGACAACGATCGCCTATCTGCCCTTTGGACCGGCGGAGGGCAAGCAAAGGTTTCACCAGCAGGCCGGGTGCGATAGCCGTAGCAAAACAAAAAATCGCTCAAAACTGTCAGCCGAACGACCGCTCGGAAACCGGTTTCGAACGCGCGAACGTTGCGTGACGAATGGTGCGGAAAACACCTGCGTGCGCCGCATTAAAGGCGCGATAGAGAACTGACCGGCGAGTCGCGTTACTGTGGTGGTGCGAACTGAAACCGTCGCACTATGGGATTCATATGGTACAGAAAAAGGTTAAATTACTGCAACGGATGTTAAGTCACATTAGGCTCTGAAGCTAAAAAGGAACATAAAACTTAGAGAATAATTATGTATATTAACTAAATTTCAGGTAAATAACATTTATCTTCTAGCGTACACACAGTCTATGCCTTTTATCATTGATCCTTACACAGCGCAAAATTGTGTTGTCTGTTGACCATTCCAATTTAAAATAAATCATAAATAATTTGTTTTTTTTTGCCTGACAACTGCCGCAACTGTTTGCAACACGGTCAGCCCATTCTTCATTAAATCACAAAATACAGCTACAATTTCCCTAATATTCCCAGGAGCAATGTGGCAAACAATTGTTTCTGATGAAATATAAAATGCAGGACATGAAAACTCTACAAAATCAACTACTTCCCAACGTTCCATTCTGGATGATCCGCATCAATCTCAAGCGCGCTTCGCGATGAAACTACTGTGGTGTTTAAGTTTTTGTTTATACCACCTAGCTGTGGCAGCTTATAGAGAACAGGAAGTTATTCAGTACGTAACGAATGTAACTTACGCTCTCACCGCACGCCGCACAGGGACATTCATCTGTTGGTTGCTTCAGTTCAGCCGTGCTAAGTCTGTAGAACAGCTTTATAACGCTTTGATCAGAGGCCTTTCCGTAGATGAACAAGTGACGATCTTGCAAGCTGATCACACCACCGTCCACAACTCAACGTACCGTGCTCCCAACATGGTGGCCATTACGCTCGATGTACTGGACGAGGACCTCGATGTGGATAATATTGTAACCTGGCTTCAAGCGATTCCCGTCGCTTGCTTTGTGATACTATTGTACGTGCACACAATCGTCGATCTTGTAGTACCAATTGCAAACACCTTCGAAGCGCATGCCATACTCAACTTCATCATGATCGCTGTTAATGAGAATTTAATGTATACGTTTCACGGCACGCCACCGCAAGCGATTATACACACGGGATATCCGTCCCCCGAAGCCATTCTATACGATCGACTGAGTGCATTAAAAGTGGGCGATATATCTGCTGCATACATAAAAGAAATATACACTTATCCACTGGAAGATACCGTTCCCGGAGAAGATATTCAGCTTTTTAAACTATTCTTCCAGACGCTGGGTGTGCAACTAACCATGAAGGCAATGGACTGTAATCTGTGGGAATCTTATGTGCAGTGCTTGAACAATCAACACGACACGGTTATATTTGTGAATCGATTTATGCCGTTTTGGTACTCGAGTTTATTGATCGATGCTATCGAAATGTACAAGTACGGCATACTTGTTCCAAGCGGTCGTCTTCTTACCATGGTGGAAATCTTTGCATTGCCTTTCAACGCGGATGTGTGGATATTAGTTGCCGTTTTGTGCATATTTTTTTACATTGCACACCGTTTCATTCCAACAATTTTCCAGAACAATCTGATCCTGGTCGCGATATTCGGCTGGGAAAAGCGTAAATTGCGATTAAGTGGTCTGTGTGAAAAACTGTTCGCCATCGCTTTGATCGTACTGTTTTTCCAGCTGATGTGCGTCTACGAAACAATCATTATCTCGAGCATGATAAACCGACCGGTCCAACGAAGCCCAGAAAGTGTGGAGGATTTCCTTACTACCAATGTGGAAGTACTGTATGATTCGAAAAAGATAGATATTGAAAATTTCAAAATGAATATTAATGGCATGGTCTTAAGATCAGCTAGCAGTTACGCAGCGCTGGAAAACAAGGCATATTTAAGTAGCCTCCATTCATTGGAGCTTTTTTCAAAGGATGTAACGAACAATGATCATTTTACGGACCGCCCTCGACATGTCATGCTGAAGCAAACTGTTTGGGAAAGTATGGCTTTCTACTATTTTCGAGAGAAATCAATATTTGCTGACCGGTTCGCCAGATTTCGACGATTGGCATTTGAAGCAGGCTTTCAACGGCATTGGAGGCTGGAGTTATTATTGCATTTTACGCGCAAACAAAATTTAGCGTACCACAGCATGGTTAATCGTGAAAATAACATTTTAAAGTGGGATAAGATTTCACCTATATTTAAAGTGCTGTTGATCGTATGGAGTGCATCGATTCTAGTGTTTGCTATTGAAAATTGTGTTTTCATTCTTAAAATTAAATGTTGTGTTAACATGCGCTAGTCTGTCATATGTCCTTGTGCCCTGAATTTGGACCCCGCTTGCCGGACCGTAACCCGATGGACGATTGTTTATGGATCGCAGTTGAAAAGGATACTTATTTAAGTTCCACTAACACCAAAGTCAAGTTATTTGAAAAAATTAGGTAAGTTTTTGTGGCCCTTCGTAGGAAAACTGTAGTATTGGATTGTTCCAGGTTCTGAGTCAAACGTGATACAGTATTCGAAACCATTAGCGGCTATTTTGAATCAAATGTATCAAAACTTCTTTAATTCACCCTTCCTTAAACCTTTTTTTTATCCATGAAATATAATAAATACAAAAATAATTTTCTTTTTTCCATACGCAACTGTAAAATTTACCAAAATTAATACAAATTCAAATTTAAAATTTAAATCCTAAACAAAAAAAACAATGATCATTTGTTAAAAATCATTCTTTGGAGAGTAGAACTATGATTATACGGGTAATTCTGGAACGGCCGCTAGATTACCCGAATTAGATCAACGCTTTAAGCATTAATATGTATTAAATATTAGAAGTTATTGTTTCTTAACAACATGGATCATTTTCCAGGAAGATTAACTTGATAAACTGTTTGCAGTAAACTTTCAATTTCCGTTCCAGTTAACGGTTAACGGTTCAACGTTTACTATTCTACTACCCATACCTTTTTACCTTACAGATAATGCGCCCGTCGATTAATCAGGCCCCGGAAAATCGAAGTTCTACTGTTTATCAATTCGTTTTTTAATTCTTGCGTAGAATTCTTGCTCATATTCTCACTGATCCATTTGCTATTTGCTCTCAAAAACCTTCTGCTGATGCAATTTGATCACTTCACATTTTAACCGTTGATATCTCACTCCCTGCATGGTTACCATCTTTGCGGACATATGAAACCAAGACGTGAACATAACTTATTTAAATATCTGAATTGGTGCAAACTGACTCGATGCACAGCATAATTCCATTAGCATTATCTAACCACCAATACACGCTTCATTAGAAGCTCGCCATTACATGCCATGAAATAATGTAAGTGTTTTTAATTGTTTTCCTTTCAGATCGATTGCTAATCAAGAACAATTAAAAGTACATTCTGTACTATAGCACAATAGAACTGCAAAACATGACATGCGTTACCAGTACAACATGAACCTTCCGATCAGAACGTTCTTGGTTATCGTAGCTATTTTCTCGGTACAAGCTGTCAATGTTAATCGATCGATGGAAGTCGCGCAGTATGTGGCAAACGTCACTCACTTTATCAAGGATCAATACGCTGGATCGTTCGTCTGCTGGTTACTTCAATACAGCATCGCATTCTTGCCCGGCTTCCTACAGAGCACACTGGCCCGGATGCTCGTTGTTCACGGTGACCTGCTTCTGATGCAGGCGGATCTATTCACACCTTATAACGCGTCGTACCACACGCCCAACATGGTTACCATCTTTGTGGAAACATTGAGCGAGGACGTGAACATTACTCATTTAAACCTCTGGCTCGATGCAACACCAGATCACGTAGTTGTAGTCATACTGTTCGAACTAACCAATCCAACGTTGGTGCCTGTTGTTGCTGAACACTTTCTAATACACGGAATTGCTAATTTGGTGATGATTTCTATCAACCAAGATCACATCTTCACATTCAACTACGCTCCACTGAGGATCCTGACGCACGCTGGCTTTCCTCACCCGCAAACATTGTTGTACAATCGGCTAAACGAGTTGAAAGTGAACTCTACGATCATTAGCTTCGTAAAAGACGTTTATAGCAATCCTGTTGAAGGCGATACCGAAGGAGAAGACGCTAAGCTGTTCAAACTGTTCTTCGAAAGGTTCAACATAACACCGATATTTCAAGAACCCGTGTGCGACGAAAATCTATGGTTTTTGCAATGTCTAGCACATTTGAATGGTCACTTCCTGGGGAATCGCGTCGATTTTCGTACGTATACTTCTCAAATGGTTGACATAATTGAAATAGACAAGCTTGTTATTTTCGCTCCTAAGGGAGAACCTTTGACTTTCACAAAAATTCTGCTAAAACCGTTTCAAACCATCGTGTGGATATCGTTACTAATTATATGCTGCATCGTTTATTTGCTTTGCCACCTTATGCCGAAGTTTATCCAAAATGATTTACTTCTGCTTGCCCTGATGGGTATAGAAAAGAAGAATCTACGATTTACTAGCCGCTTTGAAAAGCTGTTTGCTGCTTCCCTGATTATATTGTTCTTTCTACTCAAGTGTGGCTACGAAACTAAATTTATGTCGTATATTATCAACACACCTACCGAGCCCGACCCAAGGACGATTGCAGATCTTCGTCATAGAAATTGTCAGATAGTCGTCAACACTAACTTACACAAACCAGGCCTGTTTCGTGAACAGTTGGCTGAGCTAATGCTATTGTCAAATAATCGATCATTCGAAATAAGGGACAAAGCTTTCCTAACCAATCACGGTGGTCTAAAGTTGATGTTGAAGGATGCCGTTAATATTGATCCCATCAATGGAAAATACCGTTACGTTATGCTTCAGGAAACACTAGGCGAAATAATTCCATTTTTCTACTTTCGCAATAATAGTCTATTCCAGCAGAAATTCACAAAATTCCGGCGATATGTACATGAGGCGGGACTGCAACAACACTGGAGAAGAATGATTATTACATCGCATGACAACAAACGGAATACCATCATAAGAAATATTTCCAGCATCAAACAAGAGATTGTTCAGGCTGATACACTGAAACCAATTTTCATCTGCATTGTACTGCAATGGCTGCTGGCAGTACTTATTTTCGTGTGTGAATTTGTTGTGTTTCATTTACTATCGTGGAAGTGAAGGTGTAGTGCAGCCGAATTGATAAGTTAATGTTACACATACATGCATATAATCTACATTTAAGAAACATCACAAAGTTCGTAAATAGGCTGTCAGCCTATTGCATCGCTATCACCAAAAAGCACCTGTTTGGATAAGCTAGTTCGACTATAAGTAAACGTTTGTCATCTCTCAGTAAAAAAGAAAATCACACACCGCCCAAATAATACAAAACACGCCAAAAATTGCATGGGAGTATACTACCGACAGGCAGGCATAGTATGTACCAACTCAAGCACAATAAATAATTCCAATGCTTCGTCTGGTTGTTGTTGAATACTATTTTCGCA
Source organism: Anopheles marshallii (assembly GCF_943734725.1). Classification (NCBI taxonomy): domain Eukaryota; kingdom Metazoa; phylum Arthropoda; class Insecta; order Diptera; family Culicidae; genus Anopheles; species Anopheles marshallii. The sequence goes on along the minus strand of NC_071326.1, from coordinate 39,725,893 downwards.
TCTATAACTCTATAATTTAATTTTAAAATTGACTTAAAAACATATCAACATCTGTTTCAATCAGTGTTGTTTGATCATTGCTTCGCGGTGTAGATGGACGAACTTATAAAAATGCATTCATTCTATAAACTTCGGAACTAGCAATATCCAAGATTACAAAGTTGGACCATTCGTCTTCATTTGGTGTACCAAAGCTAAGAAATTGTTTTCATATTTGTTATACAGTCTATCCATCACCCATCATTCATCCGAACGTGGATCATTTTTGCAACACTTGCAAAAAATGGCGCGAAATACAACTGTTGGACCGGGCGACTTCCGTTTCTTAAAAGCAATGTAAACAATGTACAGGCAATACCCAAGATACGTTATTATAGCGGACCACCTATAACACAGGTAAAATCCGCGTTTTTCGAATTTCCACGTAAGTCGAATCCGGGAGTAAAATCTTTTATACTTGAAAGTTACAAAGGTGAATTGCTTCTCCACATTTAATTTTTTCAGCAAATCAGGAGACTATGAAAGAATACATTAAAGTAAATCAAAACCAATTGTTTAATATGTCAAAGGACGGAATTTTCAATCAATTTTTCTATTTTTGCTTACATTTTGTGTTTTTAATTAATTCAGAATCGCTTATCTCGGGGACTGATTTATGTGAGCACGTGATTTTTTCCCGCATGATAAAGCAGGACTTGGAAGTCAGTTGATGTTTTGAAGTTGAAAAGCATTTTTTTAACGTAGCTATTATTTACTGCAAGCAACAAAAAATGTAAATCTCATTTCGTTACCCCTTTTATGGACGTGTTTCTGTGCAACCGCATACACGACGCACCGAATAGTGCGTTAAAAATACACACCACCACATCAACGCTGTTCGTTAACTTACGCACACACTCTTCAAGCGCGACGTTTTGTTATCGGCACTGCTAAACAAGTGCCCCAAGTGATGCATTCATAATAGTATTGTGTGAACCGTTGTAACGCATTGAACCAGACAGCATGAGCAACGACGAGAAGTACGTCTTCTACGGAGGATCATTGGAAGAACCGATCGACGCTGGCTGTCGATCGCTCGGTGAATTGATCATCAAACGTTTGAAGGAGAACGGAGATGGAGTAACATTCGTAAGTATCGGCGGGTGGCGAAGAAACATTCGATGCAAATGCACGTAACAGCTTCCTATCTGTGCTGCGTAGATCGATGGCGTGACAGACGAAAAGTTCACGTTCGCCGATGTACTGGAACGGTCCGTTCGGCTGGCAAACCGGTTCCACCGGCTGGGCATCAAGAAAGATACGGTGGTGGCTGTTATGTGCGAGAACCGTATCGAGATGCCGATCGTGACGTTTGCGGCGACGTATATGCGAGCGATACCGCTACTGCTCAACCCCGGGTACACCGCTACGGAGTTGGCGCATGTGCTGAAGCAGACTCAACCGCGTGCCATCTTCGCGTCGCCCCTGGCTATGGCCACCCTGCAACCGCTGCTCAGGACGGTACCGTCCATAAAATTAACCGTGCTGTTCGGCGACAAGAAACCGCACCCGAAGGTGACGCTGTTCCGGGAACTGTTCGATCGGAATCGGGCTCAGTACATTAGCTTCACACCGCAGCCAGCGCAGCTTGAGGAACAGGTGGGCTTGATGATACTATCCTCCGGCACTACCGGTCTTCCAAAGGCAGTCCAGCTAACGCAATACAACATCATGTGTGTGCTGGGGTACATGCGTGAAAACTCCAACGCCATACCGTTCGAACAGATCGGACTGGGACTGCTACCCTTTTTCCACGTGTACGGCTACATGATACTGATGCACTCGCTCATCAACCGGAGACTATTGGTATCGTTGCCCCGGTTCGAACCGACGCTTTTCCTGTCCACGATACAGAAGTACCGGGTGACGATCGCATCCCTTGCCCCACCGCTGATGGTATTCCTCGCAAAGCACCCGCTGGTCGACAAGTACGATCTGAGTTCGCTCGTGTTTCTCGGCTGCGGTGCAGCCCCGCTCAGCAAAGAGCTCGAGCTGGCCGTCATGAAGCGTTTGCCGAACCTGCTGATGATTCTGGTCGGGTATGGGCTGAGCGAAACTTCGCTCGGCGTAACAACGCGAGCCTCTGACGTGCACGGTAGTGTCGGCAAGGTAAACAAGCTGAGCTGGCTGAAAGTGGTAGACGTGAAGACGGGTCGTACGCTCGGTCCACACGAGACGGGTGAAATCTGCGTCAAGGGTCCGCTGGTGATGAAGGGATACCTGAACAATGAGCGTGAAACGCGCGCTATGATTGATCGTGACGGTTGGCTGCACACCGGCGACACCGGCTATTTCGACGAGGACGAAAACTTCTACATCGTCGATCGCATAAAGGATCTAATCAAGTACAAGGGATTCCAGGTGCCACCGGCCGAGGTGGAAGCGGTATTGCTGACGCACCCGAGCATCAAAGACTGTGCCGTGGTGGGACGACCGGATATGTCCGCCGGGCAGCTTCCAGCAGCGTTTGTGGTGCTACAGCCGGGCGCTAACCTTACCGAAACCGAGGTGGTACAGTACGTCGCCGAACGATTGTCCAAGCAGAAGCAGCTACACGGCGGCGTTCGTTTCGTGCACGAAATACCCAAAACGGCCAGTGGGAAAATTTTACGCCGCGAGCTGGTTGCACTATTCCCGAAGGCGAAGCTCTAAATCAAGCGAAAGTGATACGTCATGCTGATAAAACTGGATCATAATCGTAAGCGTAGGTCAATAAATGAGGGGGACAGGGTGCGCGAAGCAAATAAACAATTGTATCACCACAGCGATAACGACCCATCAACGTGGAGCTGTTTGTTAAATAGCGGCCCCCGGGTGATAACGAATAACTGCTGGTTCATTGGACGAATTTTTGGCCGCATTAGTGGAGAGATGCCGGCACTGATTCAGTGAAAAAGGGTACGCTAAAAAAGACTGTAGACGATATTCAATGTACGTACACACTACATATGTAATTAATTTGATCCAGATTGTGTAGATAGGCATAATTGGGGATTTATTAGGGGTTAATAAATTGAACCTGTTTCATAATACCACCTGCCCCGTTGCAAATAACGAATGTGGACAGACGCTACGCTTTTGTTATTTTGAATATAAAGCAGCCGTCTTATCTACGGGACGCTAAACGAAATATATTTTCGTACTACTTGATAACATTCGTCACAAACACAAAGACGAAGAAAATTGTCTTCTGTAAAGGTGCACTTGCAGGCCCATCACTAACACCCAAACGCCGGCTACTCCATGCGGAGCAGTTTTGCCATTCAGACACAATCGATCGAGCCGGTATGGAGCAGCAGGCAGCATCTGAGCGTTTTGTGCTGTACGGTGGCGATCTGCGTAACAGCATCGAGGCTGGTTGTAACAGTTTAGGCGAGCTGGTCGTAAAGCGGTTACTTCGCAATGGTGACGAAGTGGCACTGGTAAAGTAAACATTTTGTTTGTTTTTAAATTCCAATTTTAACTCCAAATTCTTACCATCGACCTTCTCGGTAACAGGTGGATGCTGTTTCGGGAGAAACGCTTACGTACCATCAGATTCTTGCCCGTGCACTCAAGCTGGCCAATCGCTTCCATCGGCTCGGCATAAAGCGTAACAGCGTGGTTGGAATTTGCAGTGAAAACAGCATCCACTTCCCCATCGTTACGTTCGCAACGATCATGCTCGGCGGTACTGTGCTACCGATCAACTACAGCTACAGCCCTTCCGAGTTGCAGCACGTACTGCAGCTAACCAAACCAATCGCTCTGTTTGCGTCCGAAGCACCGCTTCGCAAGATCGTCGCTATGCGGAACGCTCTGCCATCGGTTAAACTGCTCGTTTCGCTCGGCAAGGATCGTCAATCGCGTGGAGTGGCCCTGCTGAGTGATTTCTTCGATAGCAGCCCGGTCAGTAATATGCGCAGTTTCACGCCACAACCAGTTCCGCTGAAAAAACAAGTCGCCGTGATGGTGATGTCGTCCGGGACGACAGGACTCCCGAAAGCGGTTCAGCTAACGCACCACAACGTGATGACGGTGATGGCGTACCAGGCGGAAGATCCACGCTACACCGAATTGCCCGTACCGTTGCGTGTACTTGGTCTGTTACCGTTCTACCATGTGTTTGGTTTTATGCTGTCGCTTAACAGCTGCCTTAACAAAGTTCCCATGGTGGTGTTGTCCCACTTTGAGCCGAACCTTTTCCTGCGCACCATTCAAGATCATCGCATTACCATGGCAAGTCTCGTGCCACCGCTTGTGGTCTTTCTCGCCAAGAGTCCACTAGTGGAGAGTTACGACTTGCGCTCACTGTATGCAGTGCTGTGCGGTGCTGCTCCACTCAGCCGGGAGATAGAAGAGCTGGTCCGGTCCCGTCTGCCGAATGTGCACACGATCCGCACCGGTTATGGTATGAGTGAAACTTCCCTCGGGGTCATATCGCGCACAAACGATAAGATTGGTTCCGTTGGCAAGGTACATAAAACCACCTACGTGAAGGTGGTTGATCTAGAAATGGGTGGTGCGCTTGGTCCAAACCAGACCGGCGAGATCTGCATCAAGGGTCCACTGGTGATGAAAGGCTATCTCCACAATGACCGCGCAACGTCCGAAATGATCGATGCCGATGGTTGGCTGCACACCGGAGACATTGGATATTACGACCAGGAGCAAGACTTCTACATTGTCGATCGCATTAAAGATCTGATCAAGTACAAGGGATTCCAGGTGCCACCGGCTGAGCTAGAGGATGTGCTGCTCAGCCATCCAAAGGTACGGGACTGTGCAGTGGTTGGTGTTCCGGACGAAATCGCCGGAGAACTCCCGGCAGCTTTCGTTGTAACCCAACCGGGCAAAGAGGTTACCGAACAGGAAGTAATCCAATGCGTCGCATCCAAATTGTCACCCCAAAAGCACCTGCGCGGAGGTGTTTTCTTTGTGGACGAAATACCCAAAACGGGCAGTGGTAAGATATTGCGCCGTCAGCTTCGCGATGCTTTGCAACAGCGAAAGTCGAAACTGTAATCAGGCAAACTATTAGTAATCTGCATTTTGGGGCACATTAGTTTAGGATATCGGTTTCGGAATTGTTATTGTGAAGTTTAATAAAAGGCCCAATTTATAATGCTGGACTACAATTCTACTGCCAGGTTTAACTATTTCAAATCATTCCAACCAGTGAAAATTAAACTGAAAAATTCTTGGCGGATTTATTCATTATTACATTTTCTGCTCCGTCGAACGAATTCAATACCATCCATCTTTTGATCATCAACCACTTTAACGGCGTCATTTTGGTCATTCTAAATCCCTATGAACACCTCCATGGTCGATTTGAGTTTCAGTTTTCAGCTCGAACATAAACCGCACTGCGACAAGATTTGTCAGCAAACCCGCCCCCGCCCTGCAAAAAGGTCTGTTACTGCGAAACGGATAATAAAACGGGAGAAATTAATTCACCATAGAACACGCTGGGAAAGGTTTAAGTGTTGTTTTACACCAACCAATCGTCACGCTAGTGTCCTTTTTTTTTTCGTTCACCACTTGCGTGGATCCATTGAGTCCCTCCACGGTCCTCTCGTGTTTACTACCACAGCATCAATTCGAAACGGTTCATTGGGGGCTTTCGGCTATTCTGGAAAGGAATTTTAATTTTGAAGGATAATGAATTCACGGAATATCCGAATATCTCTTCCGTGGGTTTGGTACGTAGCAACAAAATAAAATTCAGATTCCGAAACACATTCAACGCATAGTGTTTATTGAGCTTCCCTTTAGTATCACCATAATCGACCATTCCACGGCTGCTTCTTTCAACGGCTGAGGGAAGGAAATCGTACGATGGTTTTTGTGGTTATTTCTATTGGCACGTTACCGAAAATCACCGAAGCATGGCGTCTAGTTTGTTTTTTTTCCTCCTACCAGTCATGCCACCAATCCCATCAAAGAATCAATTTCACTAATTAACTGTAAAACATCCGCACATCTCGGTACCATCAACCATGCCGGAAACGGTATACATAAGAAATAACATATAAGCCCGAAACAAACCAACCAACCAAAAAAAAAAATATTCGCACGTAACTGAAGTTAAGCTCCCGCTTTTTAAGGAACGACAGATAATTTGTGACCATGTCAACTGGGCCGGTTCTGTGCAATCCACAGCAAATAATTATCTCACCAGCAGCAAATCCGTAAGCCACTGATGTTGTCTCCGCTTTTTGCGAGAACCTTTCAACGAAATTAAACTTGCCGTGCTATTTTACGTTGAACATAAGAGCGTAATTCCACTAAAAACCCAAAACTAAACACACACTAGCATTTGTATTCGAGAGTGCGAATTACGAAATCCTACTTGAGCAACAGTACTCGACGGTTTTGGCTATAATGAAAATTCATGAAATAAATTGATTCTAATTTTTTGCACTGCATCACTATTATTGTTGTTCTACTTTACAGTGGTTAGTGTGCTACGGAGATAAGCACATTGTTATCAACAGAAGGAAGCTATCTTGGGACAATATTTGGCGTGAATTGTCTGCGTATATCAACTCGTGAACAACCCTTACATTACGGTTCCTAAATAAATGAAGAAAATGGAAAGAATTGAACGAAATAATTCCTTAACTACCCCTTCAACACGTACATCGATAAGGTTCAAAAGCTGTGCATCTTCCAGCGCCCTTCAGTATTCATGTTTCTTTTCATTGCGAACATAATACAATGCGGTAGGGAAGCATCAACTCCCAGTATCTTCCCAATGCCGACCAGCTTCTCCTGCCCGCCGTCTTTATCAACGTCTCGAGAGATAACGAGCGTGCTGCTCTTTTAATCGTCGTCCGTTTACTTCGCATCCAGTGTTACTCTAACCATCCGTCGCTATGGACCAACCCGCATTCGACGACACTTTGATCGTACGTGGTGCACCAGCACCAGCAGATCTAACGTTGGGATCACGATCGCTCGGTGAACTATTTCTGAAAGTGCTCCGCAAGACTCCGGCCGGTGTGGCACTGATAGATGGTGTAACTGGAAAGGAATATTCGTACGCCGAGGTGCTTAAAACTTCCTGTCAGTTGGCCGCCTATCTGCAGGAGCACAACGTTAAGCGCGGTGATGTGGTGGCAATAGTGGCCGAAAACCGTAAAGAGTACCCGATCACGATCATTGCTCTGTTCGCGGTCGGCGCCACTGTCGCACTGTTCAATCCAAATTACACCTCACGTAAGTTGTTGCTTCACCCGATAGTTACCAAAACCGTCATTAAGAATTTCATTTACGCTTCCTCCATCGTAAAGGCGAGCTCGTGCATGCGTTGAACGTTACCGGGCCAAAGCTTGTGTTCGTTTCATCGTTGGCTAGTGGTGCGCTGCTGAAAGCTAGCCGATCTGTCAAGCAGGGCTTCAACGTTATCTCTTATGATGCACTGGAACGTGGGACAACCTTTGACCAGTGTTTACGGCGCGCAAGAAAACGCCTTACGCCAGATTCACTGCTTCCCGAACCGGTAGATATTTCCGACGAAGTGGCTATCATAGTGATGTCCTCCGGTACGACTGGTTTACCGAAGGGTGTTCTTATCTCACACCGTAATGTGATGGCAACGATGGCCAATGTGCGAGAGGTGCTGGAGAAAGGTTTCCCACTGCATTACAGCCTCGATGTGCTGCCCTGGTTCCATGTAGCCGGCGGTATTGCTATGATAAGTCGGCTCGGTGCTAACCTTACCATAGTCTATCTGCCACGATTCGAGCCACGCACCTATCTGCGCTGCATCGAACGGTATCGGCCGAGCTTCCTCAACACGGTTCCGCCGATTGTCGTCTTCCTGGCGAAACATCCGGCCGTACCCGAGTACGATCTGTCCTCGGTGCAAACGATCGCCTGTGGTGCAGCCCCGCTCAGCCGGGAAGTTGAAGAATTGATCGTCGCACGGCTGCCGGGCGTAAGCATCCGGCAGGGCTACGGGATGAGCGAGACTACGCAGGCAATCACATTCAACGATGGAGAGACGCCCAAACCGGGTAGCATTGGGAAAGTGCGTTCGGGGCAAATGGGTAAAGTGGTCGACCCTGATACGGGTCGTGCCCTTGGTCCCGAACAGCACGGTGAGCTTTGCTTTAAGGGCACTTTGATCATGAAGGGTTACATCGGAGGCGAACGTGTGATCGATGCCGACGGTTGGCTTCACACCGGCGACATCGGATATTACGATGCGGACGGGGATTTCTACATCGTGGATCGGCTGAAGGAGTTGATCAAGTATAAAGCGTTCCAGGTGGCACCGGCTGAGCTGGAGGCACTGCTGTTAAGTCATCCGGGCGTTAATGACTGTGCCGTGGTTGGTCAAACGGACGAGCGTGTTGGTGAGCTACCGACAGCATTTGTAGTAAGGGCCGAGGGTAGTTCTGTTACAGAGGAGCAGCTTATTAAGCACGTGGAAGAACGAGTGTCTAAAGAGAAGAGATTGCGCGGAGGAGTTAAATTTGTTGAGGAGATCCCCAAGACGGCCAGTGGCAAAATATTACGACGTACGTTACGAGAGTTGGTAAACCAGAAGGCGAAGTTGTAATTTTGTATAACAACTTTATCAACTATTTCTGTTATATTTACAATACTTTGTTATGAAATAAATTAATGGTTTAGAAGAATATTGCATGTACAGTAATAGAGGTAATCGAAACAACAGAAAGAGTAGTATTCAATTATTCAATCAGTAGGGGTAACATTTGAAAATACTTCAAGTTTTTTTTTGTATTTTGTACTGTTAATATAAAACATGTCTGCCGTAGAACATTTAATATTTTTTCATTGGTGAGGGTGAGATATATCATTATCGATAGTATAATTTTACAATTAATTACGAATTACTGAATTACGTTCAGCAATAAAAATCCTCCAAATGTTGTCCCAATGAGAATAGTGCAAACAACGAAATCAGTTAGGCATTCCACTTTAACTGTTTAGCACAAGATTTTCCCCCATCATAGTTCGATAATTCCAGAAAAAAATATCATGTAATACATTGCTAATAAATATTGATAATTTAGCTAAAAACCAGTTTCCACCATCTAGGCTGGACACTAGTCACCAATACCTTCCGACTTTTCATATCACGAGCTTTGGGTGTCTAAGAGAGGGAATCAATCCAATGTTACTCAATAAAATAATTATCTTGGATGCTTTCAAATAATTGCCGGGACGAACAAAACTATATGAAAGAAGAAAAAATAATAAAAAATTAGAAAAAAACGGGACGGTTTGGTGGTCTATTGATAGCAACGCCGGTCTGCACACGACAGTACCCAGACATCATCCCATCCGGACCGTTCCCCCGTAGCTAGGACTGTCTATCCGACTACATGGTAAAATAAGTCGATACGACTCGGTCATTCGTACGACATGAAAAACTTAATAAAATGCGACAGTAATACGAAGAAATTTCAATTTGTTTAACAAATGCAACGCTAAATGTAAGTTATCGAGTCTGCACACTCTGGTGGTTGCTTATCGACTAACTTTTTATTACAAATGACACGCACCTTACACCTAACTAGAACAAATACATGGATAAAATACTTATTAATGCCTTACGATCGTATACGATGCGGTAACTTGTATGTTAACAATAAATTAACGAAAAAGATATTTAATAAAAAAATGACTTCCCATGTCCTTACCATACCAATACCTGACCAATGCGATATAAACAAAAAATGTGCGATGACTTCACGATTTTAAGATAAAAACTGTGTTGCTATCCCTACCCAAATCCAATTACAAAGCACACAGAACATCTTTTGTCGATCGAAAAGATGCATTACACTAATGCAGCCGGGCAGTTTGGGCCGTCGATCGATGAGAAACGCACCCCAAAACCATCACTAAACAAATTCGGAACCAATGACCATCGAGCAAAGCTGTAGCACACGTGTGGTGAAAAACGAAATACAACAAACCATAGCACAGAACACGGCGCCATACCGAAGCTGCATCCACATTTTTCATCATGCAGTACACTCTACACGATGGGAATATATCTACCAATCGGCTACCAACGCAGCCCTCGAGCACAAAGCAAGATGTGTGCCGTATCGGTACGAAGCAGTCTGGGTGTATACAAATAATCATTCAATTAGTCTGATTAGGTTTCGTTCGATCAATCGATCGATCAGTTTTAGTTGTACACCCGGGGAGCCTCTCAAATACGGCTACCGACTAAAGCTGGAAGTGGGCAAGTTAGGAAGTATTGCATTTTTTTGTTGTTGGGCTGTGTGTATTCAAATGCTGTGTGCCACTTTTTTCATCGCTATCGCTTCACACCACAGTGAAGATTGAAAATTGTGAAAGCAGGCAGGGAAGCGGTGCTGCAGTGCATGCCACTATCAGCCTTTATCCCTTCCCTTCCTATTACCTACCATTCAACATTCCTTTCCGACATACCGGCGAGCGATGGAAAACTTCTTCCTTCGAAATCGGATTCACCGTAAAGTGAAGCGAAAAATTGCCTTATCCCATAAATGCATCACCTTCAACCGGACCAGCACGCGATGAAGATGGACACGGATGGAGTGGATCAGATGTCCCGGTATGGCTCTGAGTGGATGTGTGTGTGTGTCTGTCTATCCCCGAATCCGATAAAGGTCAAAGTGAGCGAGCCCAAGTCCAATCTTCGATACGAACTAAACTCGGTGGCGTAAACTTCCACACGCAGTGTAGATGCGAAACGGTGATAAAGTTTGGCGCTCGCCCACTACCACCGCTTAGAAGCCATAACCTGGCAAAGACAAGCCGACATTGTTGGGCCTGACGGTTTCGTTTGATATCGACAGCCCATCTCGCAGGGATCGGTAGGAGTGAAACAACTATTGTCTACCGCTCACCAAAAAGGTAAGATGTGATGGAAGTGAAACCCCACGGGAACCGTTTGTGAGTTCCGGGCACGAGAAGATAGACCGTGGCCCGAGCACAGCGTGCTTGTTTCCTGCTCCCAAATACTACTGGGTCGGTTTGATGGGTTTGATCGGAAAGAACCAATATCGAACGCGTTCCACCGGGTATCGGAAGCAAACTGAACGTGGCGCACCGGGAGACCGGGTAAAACATCTATAATCCTGCTCATAAATATTCAAAACATTCGCAGCACAAACCACCGATGAGCGAAAGGTGAGGAATGCATAGTAGTGGTGTTGGTAGTAGTAGTAGTACTTGTACCTTACTGGCAGTCTTTGCCACTACCGCCACCGCTAGTGGCAGCGTGGTGCACCTTCACCAACAGACGCGAACGTATTTGAATGAGCTACCTGCCGGAAAGTACAACACTCCAGCCAGTTGAAGCCCGAGAATGAAGGTCCCCAGCCCGTGTACTGGTTCCGGAAAGCTTCACGGTGCGGAAAACTGAGCGAACGAGATGCGTAACGCCCGGCACGATGCTGTCTCACATCCCGAAGGTGAAAGCTTTCGCAGCGTGACCCGACATCACTAAAAAACCCGAATGTGTTCCACATCGGCAACGTCACACGAACGCCATCAGCTGGCTTTTCCGGCCGGAGCTTTTCTTCAAGCACACAAACACACACACACACACGGACGGCCACAGTTTGCGCATGAGCTGAAGGCGATGGATAGATTTTAGAACACACGCTACCGCCTCCGGTGCGTACCTGCTCCGATGTAATACTACGTCACACCGTACGCCGTAGTACCGACCACGTGCGAGTGACGTTAGACGTACTGACGTGTACCACATTCGTTCCTGACCTAGCTGAAGTTTTTCTCCCGTACCGTTCCGCTTTTCAAGGTACCAGCGAGATCTAACACGTACAGTGTCCTTACCAGTGAGCCAAGCGCATACCGGCTGGGTACCACACCGTATGCAACGTCTGCGTTACCTCCCGGTCAGTTACGGGGAATGTCCCGACCAGCCGGGCAGCTTCTTTTGATCTTTCAACCGGAAGGTATACATGTTTACCATGCTGCTCTTTTAGTCATCTTTTTTTAAACACAACTTTTCCGCATCGTACAACGCTTCTGGTTGGGTAGAAGGCATTTCAGGCACCGATCGGGAATATGTCCTTGGTTGGGCGGGTGTAGACTCGAGGAACCAGCAGACACACACACACACAGGTATGAAAGCGTTGTCATTTTTCACACCCAAGCTCGGAGCCGTCAGGTTGGGCCCCCGTTGACGTGTGCCAGGAGCAATTTCAGTTAGGCAACATCAGTAAGGCAAAGACATAGAAACTAGGAGAGAACAGTCCGAAAAAAACCTCCCGGCTGTACATTCACCGACGACAGCGGAACAGCCCGGAGTTGTTGGCTATTTACTTTCGGTCAAAAGCAATCCCCGAGTTGCCAAAGCAAATGAGGAAAGAAATTACCTTATCTTGCAGGACGGTTCACACCGTACACTTCCACAACCGAACCAAAAAACTGACCCCCCGACCGCCGACACGAACCATTCCCCGATGCGTACAAAATTGTTTTGTCATTTCATTCCACCGTCAGCGTACAGGATGCAGCACCATTTTAAACCCGTACTCTCCACCACGGGCTGTATAGCTGGTCCGGGTTCGGCCTGCTGGATGTGGTTTTGCCTCTGGGGTCAGTACGAACAAACCGGACTGTGGTGGATGGGTTAAGCAACCGGCTTCCTTGCTCGTCTCGTAACCAACGACAATAATTGTGTTGCCGAAAACTCGACTCGGCAAACAAAGTTTTGTTCCGATTTGCGTCTGAATTGTTAGCTTACGGCTAAGGACATGTGGCAACTGTGTGCTGTGCTGTGAATGGATTTTGGGGAGGTTTTTTTTTTGCTTCAATCCGGTCGCTCGGAAGTGCATCGAAGATGAGAAAATGAACTGATGCAACTCATGGTTCTTTATACCAAGAAAGCACCGGGAAAATATTACCTTTTTCAAACTAATCATGATGTTTCTCCAAGGAAATTATGATAATTGATTTCGAAATGTTGTAAATGAAGTAGTACAACCCTATCTTAAAAAGTCGAGTAGCGATTAAAATTATTGTTAATGTACGAACTGTAAATAAAATATAACCATTATTTTCTATAAATAAAGCGTTCAATTTGTTAATTCAAAACACATCCATTGAACAAGGAAAAAAATCTTTCGTGGAAATTCTAACAAAAGACATAAATTTCCTTTTGTTTTCGACCCATAAACAACGGTCTGTCTTTCACAAAATAAAACCTACAATGGATTATACCTGCGGATGAGATTGGACTTTTTGACAGGAGCTTGTTGCTAAATGACCTATCACAAAATGACATCTCATAATAGACCACACCCTGTTGGTCCCACCAAATACTCCCACCAAATAATAGCAAATGGAGAGGAGGTATTTTCATTCTTTGCTCGACATTTTCGATGTATCTACTATTTGCAAAATTATATTCAAGTAAAAAAGTGATGTTTATACTAAAAAGGGTAAACTAGTCACCGATAACAACAAACGATCATACTAAAAAAAATGTGTTGATGAACGGGATGATTGTAACCATTGTAACAAACCACATGTATTGTTAATTAATTACAGCTTGACAACCACTCCTAGGCGTTTTATTAATTTTGTAGTGATGTTGACATCTGTGTGGTGAACGTTTGCCTCATGAACACTAATGCTATTTTGATAAGTCCACCAAATACACAGCATCCATTCAAACAATAAATCGTTTTGCTGCGGTTTTCGTTCTTTCGCAGCAAGTGAGTGACTGTCTAAAATTAAGTAACGTCAATATTCCTAAAACATATTCCATCAGGATAACCTTCCTTATATTTTGTAGCAAAATCTATCAAAAATCTATAGCTCAACCATATATGTTACTGTATTGGTGTTCCATGGAAAAAAAACACCGTATACATTTTAGATTTACTTTTCAGATGTTTTAAATCAATTTCCACACGATACTCATGCACCGCGGATTGGAACAGACTGCGACAGACGTAATGATAACATGGTGACGGAATGGAACTGAATGAATGAAACTCATCCCGATTTGCGGCTTAGAACCGTAGAGTCAGAGTTTATATTACGACCACAATGTCACTCGAGTGTCAGCAGTGTCTCTAGGTTGTCTCTAGTTTAGTATTGTAGTTGTATTGTGTTGCATGGTGAGCGATGGTGATATAGATTTCTATAGACGGTAAAATGTGGCTTGTGGTTATTCAAGTAAAAAAAACTTTCAAAAACTGTTTACTAAACTTCGTCATCTTAAAGTGAAGCTATTATAAAATTGATTGAAATTTTGCTTTAACCATGCCTTTGTACCTGTCACTTGTTCGGTATGAATTCGCTTTACTTAGAAAATAATACTGTAAGTATTGTTGATCTTTAATAACGCCCAACAATTACGCGATACATTTAACACTCTTCGTAGACACAATTCCTATGCCCTGACCGTGAAACGAGACAAGGAAACAACACCAGCAGTATCATAATAGAGCTTAAACCGTGCTTTACTGATCGTTCCTGGCCTGCCAAAGGTTTGATTGCAACACACAATCGCAGCGTACAGAAAACACAGCGACCGTTCTATGCTTCACCAACGAGACGTTAGGACGCTAGACACTCCGTTCCACAACCAACCGACCCACCTTTCGCTAGTTTTAATTTTCCACTTTTGTATTCAGAAGTGAAGACCGTGCCCCGAACCGGGAACGAGTTGATGGCTCGCTTCGACAGCTCCTAGCCAGGGTGCTGCTAGTGACGCTGTCTGACTTTCTAATACCCACCACCGTGCTTCTACACGACGGTGGCAGCCATTTCAGCAGCAAATGGTACACTTCACAGCAGCTTAGCAAAACGCGGGCAAAAACAAGTGCCAACCATTCGGGATCGTTCTTTAAATCCTGAAATGGTGATGCAGTGTACGATGCTCCCGTGTGTGTGTTTGTGTGTGCAATTAATAGAGAAAACAGCTAATTTCTCTTGCATTATCCCGTCGTCAAGCACGTGAAAACGGTTTTTGTGTGTGTTTTTGCATGAGCCAGCGGTTTGCCACTTGTTGGGAAGGGGCAGGAACCCGACGATGGACCGAGCTTAAATCAACTGATGAAGTAAGGGCTAACAAACATATCAACAAAATGCCAGCTCATGGTGAAAAACCGGACATACCGAAACGTGCACATGCAATCTCGGGGATTCTTACCAAATCCGAGATTTCTACACCGAACGATCAGCGCTAGTGCAAAGATCAAACCCAAAGCAACTACAGCAATGAAAGGGCGAGGGGGTGGGGGAGGGGGGGGGGGGGAGTTGATAAACGTTGAAGGGAAACAAACCTCTCAAACAAACCGAAAGTCCCTGGAAACCTTCGTTCTTTAGCTGCTCTTACCATCAAACCCGCCCAGACCGATACTGGCTTCATCGTTGTTCCTTTGTGCTGACTAAAAAAAAACCAACGTGTTATAAAAAATAAAAACCATACCCTTTAAACCAGTTCACTATCCAGCGGCTATCATCGTTCACCTTTTTAAGGCTGTCCAGATCAAGCTCGCCACTACCGGGCACACATAATCGTTTGCTCTGGACGCGAAACTCCGAAAGCCAGACAACGTAAAGGTATTATGAATAAATAATACCTTCAACAGTGTTAAGTTTCATTTGTTCTCGGAATTAAAATAATTAACGGGGATTGTTCACTACGTGATTTTAAACCGTACGTACAGTATATAGGCAAACTGACAACTGCTTGTTTATGATGTTATTATTATATAATATTATATAAATTATATATTATATTATATAAATTATAGTTTATAATTTATGTGCAATGGCTTTAAGGTAAAGTAAATAAGGTAAATAAAATACACGAAAGTCTGATATTTCATACATCATATTTCATTTATTCTGTCTGTCACGCGGGTTTAATAAAAACTTAAAAAATTGCTTAAAACTAAAAATTAAAAACTAAAGTAAACCTAAGGAATGGGGACGGATGAACCGGGGAGAAAACGCGGGAATACAAGATTTGGGAAAGCATAGGATCGAAGTCGAGCCCGAAATGCAGCAAGTGTGGAATGAAAATCAAATAGATTGGTCACAACATTAGACAGACGAAAGCATTCGTGGAGAGGTTCATTGTTGCTAAACTGCGTACGTCGTCTAACAATAGATAAAGAAGTACGGTAACGTAGAGAACGGCAGATCTAGAACTATCGAGGTTGTTGTGCCGATAAAGAAGATATTGTTGTTAATTTAGCTTAATTTAGTTTCAGTTAAGCTTGTAAAATAGTTTACGGTTTCAGTATCACTTAGCAAGAAATTCAAATCAATCAATAATGGTCGCTATACTATCCCCAAAGAAGCATCATGTCCATCTGTTACACTGCTTAAATGCACATAATAATGATAACGAAAAAAATTCCGCTAAAAATCACCAGCAAAATGGCCACAATATTTCTTCCACGTCACTGCTAGCAAAGTAATTACTAAACAGTGGCCACTTTGCAGCACGATAAATTATACTGCTCAACTAAGAAAAGGGCAGCAAACAAGTTGCGTCTCATGTTCTACTTCACGCCGTGTGACATCATTCGTTTCCCGCTGCGCGGTACGAATTCCTGTACACCTGTGCCCGGTGGCACGGTTGATGTAGTGGCCCGATACCACTGCAATCGATAAATAGCGCTGTCCATCAATGGCCAATAAATTCTCCTTAACCAGTGTTGACAAGCCCGCGCCCAATTATCCTATCGGGCAGTAAATTTCGCACTCTCCGAGCGCGCTGGATCGTTAGCGCCATTTAGGAAATCAGCGCGAAACGCCGGGTCTTCGACGGCAGCATCGATGGCCATCATTCAAAATTCCGGGCTAGCGATTGCACCGTCACGCCACGGTCAGCCGTCAGACCGTCGATTTTCCACCGAACCGCAGTCAACCATTTGTCACGCTGCCGGAGCCCAACGAAAGAACGCTTTCCGTGCCCACACCGACGCCGTGGCTATGGCGAAGCTTCTCCATCCTACCTTGACTTTGAAGGAAGACGAACGTGTGCTCATTGTCATAACAAAAAATTCTGGATGCGATGGTTTGACTTCACCCAACAACGGGAAAATAAAAGAAATTATACCATCCTATCTTTCACACCACTTGCTTCTTGTAAGAGCGTCCCATTTTTTATCCTTTCGCTTTATTCGTTTCTAAAAATCTTACGCGAACGGTAAACTTGCGCTGCAAGAACAGTGACAGCCAAAAAAAAGTCATCATCCAGCCACGTCCAGGACTGAATGGTGTGAAAATGTTGACGCAGAAAGCTATTTACCACACGAACAAAAACCCTTGGCATTCCTGCCAGGCTATCGCGCTAAGAATGCACGCGATGCTCCCCAACTGAAGGCGGGAATTCGCCTCCACTAGGCCTGACAATGCCGGGAATGGTTAAAGTGGCGGACGCGTACGCATGTTATAAATTACCTCATCAATTTTTCATTGTAAATATTCATAACGTGAGAAGTTTGATCAAACTGTCTGGTTTCGATCAGTACGGTACGGCAACGTTCTTTTACCTCCCGCTGTACCGGTTTGTGTGAAAAGTTTTGCGAAACATTTGCTTCATACATTGATTATTTCACTGAACGGGATGATGCTTTGATAAATATGATTTAAATATCGAGAACTTTTGGAGATTATACAACAAATTGTACTTAAAACGTGCTAAATTATGTCTATTTGAGCTATTTTATTTTAAATTTTGATCCAATACCGGGTTTAAATTTATGAAAGAATGCGATTAAAAATGTCAATATAATAAAAATGATTGTAACAAAATTCGTTGTACTAAAATTAACCTTGTTGTCTCCAACTTTTGAGCTAAATAATGAAGGAAGTGTGAACACGAACAATCGTTGGTGCCTTGGCGATCGACAACCCCTTTGTTTTGTACTCAAAAATATTATAGCGGCACACAAATTATACTCAGAGACATTAGGAAGGTTGAAAGTGCCAAGGCAGTGAAAAGCAATACATCCCAAATCTCGATAAGTGCTGTAAGAAAGAACATTTCCATATCGCTTTTCCATGCCAAATGTCGTCGAATCAACAGTTGGAATGATGTTAGAGTGTACCAAAACGTGTAACTTCTTAATGCACTATGTGAAGTACCTGGACCCCACATATAACCTGTCATTAACCATCAAGTAGGTCTCATCATCCATTAAGACTGAAGTTTTGACATAAATTATTGCCTTTTTACATTAGTAATCATTAACTGCCCTTTCCTGGTTGCAATCAGTGGTCAAATGGGGGTGGGCACGATGGACATTTTCGTATAACGTCTATCTCGTTATGATGAGATCACTTTACCGTCGATCTTAACCTTTAGCTTCTGGCACACGTTTTAAAATCCCGTCTGCTGTCGAAGACTCAGATTTTGCCATTCTCCAATAAATGGAGGATATCATAAATGACGCTTCAACCATACCAGAACAAAGTGTAAAGTCTCATGACGCTCAATTTCTTCAGCATGGAGTAGAGTTTGCCACATGAGCAATGATTCGAACAGCTGATCCGCGTGTTTAGTTTTTTAGTTGCTGTCATAAACTAACTAATAAAGTCATCCAGTTTTTGCTTATCCACAGTAAGTTAACTGCAATATAAAATACATTGCCAAAATGTAGTTGGAACTTTAAGTTGTTTATAGCGTATACTTATAGCGCTTGTTCCTTGGGATCCTGTCAAGATGAAATTCAATTAATTAGTTTGTAATGTGGTTTTGGTTTATATTTCAATTCTTCTTTGAATTTAATTTTTTGTGTAACAAATATTCAAATTTACTTCCTAGCCATATCAGAGATTCAATATTGCTATTTTTAAACAGAATTACGTTAAAATAATGAAGTGTACGTGAACATGTCATTACTTTTCTTTGTTTACCGCAAGATTATTCGATTTATTTAGTTATTTATTACATTTATAACGGCACTTAGCTTTATTATCAGCCATATATTGACTGAGGAGAGTACAAATTCCTCAAGGCATTTCCTCCTTGTCTTTTGCCTTATCCGGGGTATGATCGGTTGATTTGTTCAGTTAATATTTTCAGTTAATTCATTATAAAATATACGTGTACAGTTTGTTTCAAAGGTATTTTTTATGAATCCTCGGGGTATTGAGACAGCGTATACAATAGAGATACTCTAATTCTTCAACACAACATGAGTATGCTACAAAACATTTCAGAGCTACTACACGCTTCTAATTTTGTTGCAAATTCCAGTACACAAAACAGCATTGAACATTGAAATACGTTGCATTCCAATTGTTCTGAGCGTTCAACCTACGTTGAACCCGAATACCGGAGTGACAGTTCGAAAACTAACGACCAAAAGTGGAGCATAACGATTTTTTCCCAAACGCTCGGACAATTTTGCTCTCATACACGCACGGACATCACATTCGTTACACAAGGCATCTCACGGTGTATTATGAAGAGTTCGGGCTTAGACCAAGTTTAAGCGCTTGGGCTAAAATTTTACTCCAACTGTCCAGCCGATTTCCCGATCACCGGCAGTCGATTGTGTTCATTTATTTTATACGTGATACAGTACGCGCACTGCATGCTCGCAATTGCACATTTCTTTACTTGAAATGCAACAAAAGAAGCTAGCGAATGGTACAAATTAAACTTTCGAAATGGCATCTGCTGGCGAAGGTAAAACGTCAACGAAACAGACAAACCGGTTAAATGAATGCATGGAAAATGGGACCCGCGCACGATTTGCTTCCCTGGCCGCAAATGAACTGAATCGTTCGGGTTTGTGTCTGTTTTTACCTTTTGTTTTTTTTTTGTTTTCCCCGTAGTTTGAGTTCCCCAGGTCCAAGTTTCAGGTCGGCACAAGTGTGATTTCATTTGCCAACCGACCAATCTAGCGCTAAAAAAAGATGTGGAAACTTTTGTGTCGGTTTGTGACATGACATTAAAAAAAAACCGGTAAAACCAAGTACGGAAAACAAATCCAATCACTACCGAGCCGGGCGCTGCTGATGAAATGGTTTCCAGTGGGCAAATGCACAAGAGGAACATAATTTTTAGCATGCAAAACAAATGATAGCACGGGGCCAAACGTCCGTGTGCCGTTGGCGCTAGTTGCCGTTGGAAGGATTCTAATTAGGATTGGCAGAAAATGGGAAAATGGATTCGTTTGTTGTGAATTGAATGGAGTAAAACCTTTCAAGTAGCAGTAGCAAACTATTTCCCAGCAAAAAATAAAACGCACACACACAAAAGGGTTCAATCCGTTCTTTGTTGATTGCATGTATTCTGACGACTCAATGCATTGATAGAAAGCCTTCAAAATGTATATAATACAGCGGTTTGACTATTATTTAAACGGATTACATTTTGTTCTGAAAAGGTCTCCCATGTACGTAATGCATTGTAAATAATCTCTTTACATTTGTATTAAAGTTCAACACATTGCCATTAATGACCTGAAACTATTAAAGTGTTACGGCGGAGTGGTTACTCGAACATTATTTGCGGACACGGACTGCTTTCTTGTGATATGTATGACGATATGACGATTTGGCGATGTGATATGACGTATGTAGCATTTCGCTCGATAATTGGAACGGTTTTCGATAAACGGTTGTAGTGCATTAAATTATATGGAATTAACTACTATTTTTTTGTTTTGTAGAATTAAATTCCTCACAATTTACATGCAAAGGTGCGCGATTCACTGAGACTGCAGACAATGTTTTGTCTTCCTTCCGGTATTTCGGAATCGTGCAGGCAGTGATGTTCACTCCTCGAAGGTTCATTTGATAAGACTCACTTTCGTCGCACTGAGAGTGTGTCGCAGTCTAAATCGATCGATCAAAAATCGATCAAAGTCATATTTATTGACCCCTGGTGAATTAATCCCTAGTGTAAGACAGATTTCTAAAATTGAGGGTGTAATATCAGACAATCAGTAATTATTTAAACTAAACGATAACAGAATAGGTTCAACAAACTTCCATTAATCGATATCGATGTACCATTATCTCTGGTACATACTTGATTGATTAGCGCTTCAAAAGAATATCCCACATAAAAATGATAATCATGAAGAACTCATAGATATATTGTCTATATATTTAATTCATATTAATCTTAAATAAATATTATGATTGTACATTGTACTATACTCTATTCAAAAGTATTCTTCTACCACTACTGAAACCCCTACTAAAACGTTAAACTCGACGATTATATTGAAACAAAATTAAATCTAAACCAGCATCAATAAAATTTAAGTTATTAGCAAATATGGAAGCTAATCTTAATAACACGATGAAAATGACATATCACAAATGGAAGATTTCAAACTGGCAGGTATCAATTTGTTGTTGACGAAACGAAATAAAAAATGAAACTCGCTTGTCGTTAAACGGTTCGCCAAAAATAAAAAGACGTACCCCGGAAATGACAAAGTTTATGTTGGCAAACTGACCGCGAAAACACCGACCACTGTCGCGTGAGGTCTGGAAAACCCCTGTCACCAAGGCTGAAAATCGAACACTACTCAAAAAGGAGTACTAGTGTCCAGTTCATTTGGAGGTTCTTACTTCCGGTCCGAACACAATCAAATTTTCGAAAGAAGTATTTTCACAATTGCTTTTCGTTTCTTCTGTCCTTTTTTTTTCAAACATCGTCAAAAAGGGAATTTTTCAAGAAGTCTTTTGTTTGTCGAACAATAATCCTGCAAAGAAACAAAAACATTTACGTCGTCAATGCACCGCATGGGACATCGCTTCCATACACACACGGATCATTCATTTCCGCATGGTTTTGCAGAATGGAAAATATGCATCGAAAAACACCCAATCCCACCCAGCCGTGTGGTATTTTACTGATTGAATTCAAATTTCTGATTCCTGCAGCTTGATTTCACCACGTTGGTTTTCAATGCTGTGCCTTACACCGTACCTCCGAACCATTCCTAAACCGGTTCCGGCCAGCTCCAACCGCGGTGATGCGGTAAAATCCTTTCAAATTTATCGAATGGAACAATAAAAGTGCATACCATCAAACCAAATCCTCCACCAGCGCCATCCATCCACACGTACCACGGCAAATCGGATTGTCCAGCCCGAAAAACTCGTGGCTCGTGCTGATCATCAAAATCCGATTGTTACAAGGATTACACAAAACCACCGGCCTAAATAAACAGGAAATAGCACATGTCGCCCATACGTACCTCGCATCGCGTACAACCCAAAATTGTTCTCCAAAACACGCATGTAGCCAAAAAAAAGCAGCTCCCCGGTACCACCGACAAAATGATCCCCGTTAATGAGATTACAACGCGTGACAAAAATGATACGAGTTTGTCATAAACGAGCGCTCCTTCTATTGGTGCGAATGCCATGCATCGCCGTGCGCATACATCCAAAAGCTTAAACACCCCCCCTCACACACACGGGCGCATGCATACGGTACGAGCGCAGCCACAAAGTCATTCCTGTGTTGGCTGCGTCCGTTATTTTTTATGTGATTTTAACGAGCTCGCGGGTTGCCGGAGCGAGTTTGAAGTTTGGAGGCGAGATTTACACTGCAGCATGCCACCAACCGGAGCGCCTCGTAAAGACGACGATCTGTCACGGTGTACAGCACTTCGTGTACTTACTTCCGGTCTCTGATAAGACAGTCTCCACCGCCCCCCTCCCTAGCCCAGCAGCTGCAAAAACCCATCGGTTGTACGGAGCGGTTCCTGTTCGCGTTTCTTTGCAGGCAGTTTTATGACACTCCGGCGCACTTATTTGCTCTAATCTTTCGCACAATCGTTTCGAGCGACCGTTAGTGGCATGCTGTGCGGTTACCAGGTGACCGGTTTACTTCAAATCGCGTGGACACTGTGCCCACAATGCATCGACAACAGGATACACTTACCCTTGAGTTGGCCCCGAGAGCGTGTCGGTGTGTGTTACGTTCTAGGAGTACATTTAATGCATCACTTTGACTCAATAGGAACACACATGATTGGATAAATAAAGTAACAAAAAACACTTTGAATAATATAAAAGTTCGCGTAATGTGAAGCATTTTTACTTGCTTTTTATAAAATAGAAGCCGTAAAGTCGTTGAAGTAACGTTACAAAAATCCAATGAAGAGGTCTATGTTCTTACAAACGGTTTGAAAATTAAATACAAATTGGCTGTTTTCTACCTTATTATTCTTTTTAGCAACAAATCAAACAACAATCGAGAAATTTAAAAATTTTCTACGTAAGAATATCTTTGATAATTTGTAAAATAACACTATGTTTTCGTACATAGCAGAAATATGAGATAGTATGTTAGTAAATATCAGATGTATACATAATTTAATTATTCTTTCAAACAATTTTCATTTTAATTTGGAAAAAGATAAACGAACCAGGAAATTACTACCCATAAAATAAAAAAAATAAGTTAAAAAGTAACAAAAAAGTAAACAAACAATAATATACAAACATGTACTACATAAAAAAAGTTCTAAACAATAGCTCGATTTTGATAATAATTACTATGCCGTTGAAAAATGAATGAAAGTTCATTTGTAAAGAGATAAATGACCCGTAAACAAAAGACTTAACTTGTAGAACAGAATCACAGTTTATGCAGAACGAGATACCTAGATGTCGTGCAATCGAAAACTTAAAATATCATCCATAACTACAAAAAATCATAAAAAATATGAGTGATAATAGCAAAATAATAATAGAAGAAAAACATTAAACAATTAACAAAAGTGGATTTATTGCGTAGAGTGATAAAATAAGACGAACAAATTGAGAATGAATAAAATATAAAGACATATGTGATAACTGATGCAAATAGTATGCAATATTAATCTATTTCAGCTTAACAGAAACTGAATCACGAAACGGCAAACACGAAACAATAACCATTAAACTTTTTTTTTTAATTGTATAACACCAAAATCACACTATGACACTAACATCAATGAGTGTTAAGATTACGAACAAACAGTACGCTCATCTGGCCTAAACCACAGGACGGAATGATATCTTTCCCCGTTAAATGTCTATAGCATGAATATTAAACTGTGCTACCCCAACGGATCCTCTTTTTTATTGACCTCCCCCTCCGACCCCAACGGGGCAAACGGGGCAACACTTCATATCCCACTGATTTCACGGTGCTTTAAATGCGGCCATTACTCATTTAATAGTTTCGATGATTAATGGCATTCCAACAGCCGAAATTTAACCAACACCAAAACAGCACGTGTTTGCAGCAGCAGCATTGGACCGTCCCTTAATCTGATCCTTTTCCACGTCGTCGCGTAAGACCGAGGATCGGAGGTTTTTTTTATTCGGATCCGTTGGGTCGCTGCCGGAACAACATAAACGCGTTCCTTTCGCTCGCTAGACCGGCCAACATCACCGACGCGGCCCCGTCCCTCTTTCGGACGGGAATGCGGCCCGGGCAAGAAATATTCCACCATCATTAGGCGGAACGTGCCCAGAAAGGGATATTAGTGTCGGTAACGGAATAACGACTTAATTTACGTCGCTGGCCCGTTGCTGCACGGCGGATCGAAACATTCCAGATTGGGAGTGTGCAAAGCGTCGAACATCGGGGTGCACCCGTGATGTTGCGCTACATTGTGGGGCTTTAAACTACCAAATTTCGCTTCAATTTCATTTCTTCTCCAGCTCCTACTAACGTGCGGATCAAAGGTCATGCTTGGCTCATTGCGAAATGATCCATGAGAACAACAATCAACTGCGTCTCCATGCTGGTTGGATGATACACCACATAATCATTTAATGGTTCCGCAAGTGAGACATAATTATTATCATCATCGTATAATTACTGCATATCCTCAAATGAAGTGATAAAAAAATTGACACAAGGTAATTGGTAGTTTCGGCCAAGTACTTCGCCAAACCACAAACGTAATTAACATCTAATGTCTGTTGGAAGATTTGTTGTGGTTTAGGTTCAGGTAGGCCAAGTCATGGGCACCATTACCACAGCTTATTTATCTTATTTTATATTAATTATTATATATTAGCTTAATTTACAAGAAATCAATTGTCCTATTTTATTTATTTTTTTAATTTGTAAACATAATCGTTTTTTGGCTATATTTTACCTTCAATTCACTGCATTCAAATGAATTATGTTTTAACTATCAAACAATGTAAAATAACATTTTAATTCAACAATAATTAGTGTATCTAAATTGAAGGAATTCTAACTCATCCCGCATAACTATAACTTTACTGCATCACATCAGAAAACAAAAACACTGCTGAAATATAATATAACAGTCTTTAAATACACCTATTTAACTAACCTAATAACTTTCGAGCCACATTTTAAACTGGGTAATGAAAAAAGTTTTGTTTTGAAATAAAAAAGCCTTCCCAACATGTGTCTACCGAAATCAATTTTGTCAGCTACACAGCCATTACCGTTAGGTTCATGATCAACATTAGCATCCCTCAGCAAAACGCATTAACATACGTCATCTCGTTGCCCCCGTTCTGACCATGCCTTATTTCTTATCACTGTAACGCCCATAAATTGATGGCCATTCGATTAAGATATTAACCCAACGACGGTGCTCGACCTTCTCGTCCCGACATACCATAGCACCACACACACACACACAAACACCGTAAAACCTTACCGTGTTAAACAAGCCACCATCACAGCCGGTGCTGCAGGATGTGTGCGAGGATCCTCAAAGCATCCCACGCGAGTCGTCAAAGTTTTCGATAATTTTTGCTGATTACTTTTTAATAATGTCGTAAAAATTCATATCTGCTTCCTGCGCCCCGCATGCACGCTCCGCTCCTGATGGTAACGTTAACCAATCCATCCATATCCATCTAGCAGCGTGGTCCCGGCACATCATCATCTCGGTTTTGATGCTGTGGCCTGGTTTGGTCGCCTATCGGCTGAAGGTGGAACAGCCTTCGAAAAATGTGTAACCCTCCGTATGAATGATATGGATCTGTTATTTTTTTTTTATTCATGGTTTTTTTTATTACTGTTTTTGCCATTCATGGCGTTTTCTTGTAGTTTATGTGCGTGTGTGTGGGCCTGTTTTGTGTGTTTAGAGAGACTCGTCTTTTTGAAAATACAAAGTTCATTCAGTTCAGGCTCGTTAAAAATATAAAAAGCATTTGAAGGTAACTGATGAATAGTAAAAACATGAAATAAATAACCAAAAAAAGGACTTGAGAAATACAGCAGTAAGGTCATATAAATATGATTAAATTTAGCAACAGTTAGCATAAAGGATCTCCAGTTTGACACATTAGTTCACTATTTATAATCAATCAGCAAGGCTAAAATTTCTGGAAAGTATAGAACTTTCACAATTCATTAGAACGAATAGTTTTCATCCCATCCATCGGAGATGTTACAGTTCATAAACCGACGAAACTTGATTATTCATCACTTTTTCTCTAAAAAACCCCCGTCGTGCAAGGGATCGGAATCGAAATTTTAAACTGCTTACTCATTCACTGGTTCCATTTTCGATCCCATGACCGGCCAACCGCAGCTGTCAATCTCCAGTTTTGCCGGTTGACTGCGCCATTAATTAGCAATGCCGGGGAATCTGGCCTGGGGATACGTGCTACCTACGCGCGCGGTTTGCCCAATCGATACGCGAGCGGCAAGGAATAAATCAACCTTCGCCGAAACTGATCCTACCATCAACGGTACCGGCGGTTCGTCTACATGATGTTTGACCGATGACAAAGAGGAATAAAATAAATGGCACGCGAATGGAGCTTATGGCTGCAAAAAAGCAGGGAAACTGCGAAAACACGACCCCCGATCAAATGTGCAACTACTACACGGTAATGCGAACCTAGAGCGAGTTGCATTAAATTATTCAATTATCGATTTGAAACATTCGGTCCCGATTCAGTTCATCGGTTCGAATCAATTGGTTGATTTCGTGGTCCGACCATAAAATTAAGTTGTCTACATTTGTAATGATTGATTGTGTTTCGAACAATAACAACAGAAGAGAGAGAGAAAAAAAAACAAAACAATTACAAAACCTGCCGGACAGAATCTGTACTATAAATTTGCATCCATTGCGTCGGACTAAATGATTGCATGAAGTGCACTAAGAGGGTGGAGGAAAGAAAAAAAAACCACTTGACTCGATTGCATACTCAGTGCATTCGGGCTTATTGTTGATGGCGGTATCATGACCTTTTTGTGGGTTGTTAATGAAGTTGTATTTTACAGTCGAATAAACTGAGCTATTTTGAATGCTTGATAAACGGGTAATCGATACAATAAGAATGCTTAATGAAAAGGTGTGTAACCAGAAAAATAATGCATACAATTACCTTCCCATATTCCATTTTTGATTATCGGAATCAATGGCTAATTTGGTATAAACCAACATCCACATTTATCATTCGATTCTTATCATTAACTGATCGTTTATTTTATTGGGTGTTGTTTTACTTCTATTGCCTATCTACACTTCCAGCACTTCACACTTAGCGGTGACGTACCCCAACCACTTCCACCGCAACCATATTATTACCAAATGAGATGTAAAAAAGGCCTACTTATTTTTCAACCCTGCTCAGTATATCCGTTACAACCGGAGAGGAGGCAAAATGATAAATACATTCAATTATCATCCAGCAACGAGGCAACCGATAATGGCGCTTCCATAAATACTTCCACCCGATTGTTATGCATTGAAATTTATGTGTGAACCGGAAGATCTGTTTCGACCTGTTAGGTGACCTTTAATTATTTTTTTTTGTTACCTTTTCATTGGCCTTCATCCCGAATGGAGACGCCCAGTCATGCACTAATTATTGCAACCTTGCTAATACGTATGTGGTCCAGTTTCCCGAAGTGACACACAGAGATGTGATTTTACGTATCAGAAAAATAACCTTTCCTATGACCGATCGGCCGAGATGTGAGTGTGTGTCTAGTATCGATTATTTATTGTTTAGGCAATGTATTATAATTTGAAATTTGGCAACGACGGTTGCACACAGCATTACTGGAAAACAATCATCCGGACCGTACCCCGGTATTATGTTGAAAAATTAAATCTAGCTTGCCTAAAATAGTGGACATAGCCTAGAAACGTCGTTACGTCTTGTTTTTTTTTTTACAATTTAAATATGTTATGTAACACAAAATGAATTTTTGGACGTTATCTGGCGTAGAGTCAATATCATTGCTGTCCTCTGTGTTAAATGCATTTCTAATTATAGCGTACATTTCTTTCCTGTAATATTAATTAAATAAAACCTTTATTCTAAACTTCCTCATTCGTTCAGAGATTGCCACTCGTCAAAGTTTATTCCAGTTTAATAACAATATGATTATGTCAGCGATGGTACTATACCTGTCTGCCCAACCTGACAACTATTTGCTGTCGATACACCATTACTTACTAATACCATTTCGCACATTATTGCAATTGTAACACCGTTAACCCTACAGGCAAATATTTAACATAAGTATACTGCACATCGCTCCACGAACGCAATAGCATGGCTTTGGCAGAGCGAAAAAGCAAAACAACGATACACAAAGTACGATCGAGGCCAAAAGCAAACGAAGGATTATTGATCTAAGGGTATCAACGTATCACTACATCAACAATTTGGCGAAAACACTCTAAAACTGACGACTACTAGTAGCTGTAAAGTATACTGTGTTTCGAGATTACAACGTTCTAGAAACCATTCGTTATTTAATTGCTGTTTAGTTTGTTGTTGCATATCATATTTATATAAGCTCTTTGCGCTTTTGCATTCAACCTCAAAACGGTACTCGCCTAATATTCGGATGGCTAAACTCGTGTATGTTGGCTAGGTTAAGTCAGATACAAGCTGGGTCGATTGAAACGGAGAAAAGTCACCAGAGGGCGCTGTTGCACGGCTGCCGTGTCTTCGCTAACCGCCGGCGGCAAACAAAGCTTAATGGAATGTTATCCCTGTTAGCGGCGATTCCTTTTGATGGTAAAAGAGGGAAACCTTTGGAGAGGAACGGCCAATCAAACTCTCTGGCGAAAGCTCACATCGTCGAGCTTTTCCTGCGTTGTTTGTTTTTGTAGAGATTTTACAAAAGTTTTCTTAGTTCATTTGTTTCAAGCTTACGGTTAGGGATCAAGTCAATATCTAAACCTGTAACAAGGATATAAATTTGTGTAGGCAATATTTCGCGGGTAGTGGAGGCGCCTGGTAAATTGTTTAGGAAAATTGATACCCATGCATAGAAAGCATTCCTCAGAATTTTAGCTACAGCGTCAATATGCGTCGATCAGTTGACCGATGAATGTATATAAAAGAGTATCAAATAGCGCAATCTAGTATGTATCATTCCATACGATTGCGATGTAATGCTTAATTTCCATTGATTGCTGGACTCGCGCCGTCACCTCCCCCATCGGCCCCCCTGCTCCCGGGTGTGATCACCGTGGCAAGCGTACGTTTTATGAGAAACCATGAAATTAACAACTGTATCAATAATCCAATAACAACGAACACCACGGTCCTAACGTTAATCGACGTGAATATAGCCATCGGACCGTCCACGTTTAACTGCGGTCTGCGTGGCGGTGCCCAATGTATTTTGTCCATATCCAACTGCAGTTTAACAAGCTTCTTCGAATGCTCCTCCAGCTTTTTATTGATGTCATCCAGCGTTTGCATGATTCTGCAATGGAAATTAGAGCACATAAATTGAGAATTTTCGACGCTTGCACGATGATTCCATTACCAACCTTGTGCTAGAAAGTACCGTGTCATGGTCGTTTGAATGACTAGAATCCGAGTTCGGATCATTCAGATCCGGTGTCGATGTGTTGGAAGAGATTTTCCTTGACTTTATTGGCCCGGAGCGGTTTTTACGCAATGAACCACGGGAATCCACCTGCAGTATGTTCAGCGGATCGGTGCTTACGACCGATGCCGTACGCACCATCGGCGCCTGGTGTCGAGTTTTCGTTTGAATCCGATAGTTACTCTCATACTGTCGCAGATCGTTCCGTGGATCCCAAGGGCGCAGATCGGCAAACTTATAGTGCCACTGGCCGGTAACAAAGTCCTGCTGAAACAGTAGCGGCACCCATTCGGTGCAGGTCGCTTTCCGTTCTTTGGCCGAGATTCGTTGCGCCTCTTCGAGGGCCGTCTTTTCCTCCGTTGCCCCTACCTGATCGTCCCGATGAATGGCAGCCGAAACGTGCTGCCAGAGCCGTTCCGATTCGTTCATACCCTGCGATTCCATCGGTACGGTAAAACGTTTCAGACGGTGACCTCGTATGTCCGGCGTAGGATTAAACAAAACCGTTTCCTCGTTAGTGCGCGAGTCTTTTATCCGTATCTCGCTGTCCCAGTGCCCGTTGATGCTAGCCATCGTTTCCTTGCCGAGCTTTAGCTTGCCCACCACAAGATTCGTGTACTCGTTACCACCCAGGAACGGTTTCAGCTTAAACTCCAGCTCTGTTTTGTAACCCGTGTTTTCACACTCGATCGAAACTTTGCCACCTAACTCCATCGAAAGCGTCCCCATTAGGATTCCCTTACAGTGCGCGTACGGTACGGTTAGTGTGTAACATTCCCCGCGAGGTAACAGTGTCAGCGTGGCGACACCCTCCAGGATGGCCGATGTGCTATTGCCATAGAATTTGGACTTTGCCAGTATGCTACAGCTGATGCAGAATCCATCCTGGCGATTTGTGACGTAAAACACGGATACCGGCGGATGGTGGGACACCTGTTCGGCGATGTAGAATGTTCTGCTGCCGTTATCGTGCTGCCAGTAACACCGGAACGTTTCGCCCAGAATGGGGTTGTACGGCTTTTTCAGTCCCTTCGGCTTCTTGTAGAACCCGGACAAGTACCATTGGACGACAGTTTTCATGCGAGTGAATGGATCGTCTTCCAGCACTGCCTTCGAAAGAATGTCGGCATGGTAGTACGAGTCGGCCAGTTTATCCAAAAACGAGCGAGGTTCTAGTATAAACGTCGGTAACACCACCTTGCTGAGATCCATTCCAGGGCGCACCTGTTTTACCAGGAACCAGATCAAACTTTTATGCTCCTCCGGCAATTCTTCCACTTGTTCGCCAGCCTAAAAAAACGAACCAATTCGATGAGTAACAATTCGAAAAGATATGCTCTGGGAAAGTTTGCGAACTTACCGCACCAAACTCTTCCTCGGGCGAGTGAACATAAGGCGTTTCCGGAAATTCTTCCACATCCATGCCTTCGCCCAAGTCTGACTCAGAGTCCGATTCGCCTGCGGATACCATCGTGCCTTGATCCAGCTGGCTGTCAATGTCCAAATCTAAGAAGATCGAAAAACAAGACAAAACCATTCCATTAAGATTACCAGACCAAGAAAGGGACTTCCGGTTGTAATAGAAACGTGGTTTGTGATAGCTAAAACTTCAAAATTCCCACATTGATCGTCAGAGATGCGTATTGTGATGCCATGGTGACCTTTGGAGAAATCGGCCGGCGAACTGCGACGTCGTAGCTTCTCCGACCCATTAGCCGCCATTAGTTTGCCCGCGTCGGACGCGGCCGGCACAATGTTGCTGCCGACCTGATACGAATTACGTCGCCTGCCACCGGCCATCAGCATTGCACCGTCCTGCTGACTGCTAGCCTTAAACACTTCCTCGTCCTCTTCCTCGTCTCCATCGGCACCGGCCGGTGAAACCGTACCGGACGATGATGGCATGCGCCGACGCAGCGGCCCACCGATGTCAACCGACCGGCAGCGGAAAAATTCCGGTGAATCTCGCAGATACCGCTCCCAGTGCGCTACCGCCAGATAGAGCTGCTGAAAGATCGGTGTCGGCGAGGGGCAAGCGCTACGGGGCAGGGATTTTTCTATCGGTTCTACACGCAGGTTGTTCTTCTCCGGCGGGGATGGTGGAAGGTACTTGAGCAGATAATTCAAATGTTCTTTCAGACGTGGAGCTGAAGGACACAGTCACATGGGGCAGGTAGAGTTGGGCGAGTGAACGAGAAATGGTTCGAGAACGTCTCAACAAACCACGGGGTACGTTTGGAAGGACGGGAAGGATATTAAATTCCGTGAGGGATACAGGCGAGCAGACCAATATTGGAGCGACATAACGGCAGCAGTAAACACACCATATGCGGGAATCAATATACACGTGTGAGGCGCAACCAATACAAGGAAAACAAATGTACAACGCACAGGGGGACAAATAAATGCATGATTTTAGAGGGATACAGCAAAAAGAAAAGAACCATCAATTAGTTGAGGGTACACATATTAAGAAGAAGGACTTGTTTCACGTTGTTCACGTTCCTGTCCCCACCCTTACCATGCTCATCGAAGTGTTTTTCATAATCCGCCTCGGACCACTGCGTTTCGTGCGTGGTGCTAGTTGCCCCCTCGCTCAGATTCGTGTCAATGTTCGGCACGGAACGGACCAGCAGCGCCGAACAGCGCAACGATAGCTCCAGTGCGTCCATCCAGCATTTGCCCGCCGCCTGGCTGGGGGCGCGAAAGATTAGGTAGGATGTCGGTAGCGGCTGTACCACCGCACCCATCGTTTCCTTGTCCGGACCACGCGGTGCCCAGATTGTCTGGTCCAGCGGGTGGAACAGCTTAAAGCAGAATCCATCCTTTTTGCTCGGTCTCTCGATCACCTGGCAGGATGTGAGCAGCACCGTACCGACCCAATGGCTGCTCTTCGTTTTCGGGCTCTTGTAGATGAACAGGAGGCCTGGCTTAAGCACACACCACAGCTTTGTCCATGACTTCAGCGTCCCCCGAATCTGCAACGGAGAACGGGTGAGCAGAGGTGAGTGAAATATTCAAATGTCCCGCCAGCTGGCGCAATCGAACGTCCTTGAACCGGTCGCCCCAGAGTTCGAAGGAGTTGGAACCTTGTGGAAATAGAGATTTAATGCTGTTCTTCTTACCTTCAACCAATCCGCCAGTACAATGACGGCCGGGTCTTGCAGAGAATTGAGTAACTCCGATGCCACCCGCTTCTTCTCCCTTCTGTAGTTCTTTCGTTGTGCTTTGTACGACTCCTTTCGATTGAGTTTGGCAGAATCGTTCTGGAATGTTAGAAAACCAAAGAAACACATAATGGACCTCGATGTTTTATGATTAATTGTCCCGTTTGCTTCCCACTCCTACTGTTGCTGCGTACTTAAGTAACGTAATCAGCATGTTGGTATAATTCTCCAACAAACCGAAGCAATAAACCTTCATACGGCTGTTGATCCTTCAAGAACAATCTTGATCTCCTTTGTTTACATTGCTTTATTTTTATTGTGTCACTAAAGACATTCCTATGCATGTCCTGATCAAACCACTGCCCCATCTACTAACTTTAGCGACCGAATGGCTTTATTACTTCCCACGGTAATCACTACCAGACCATTCTTTATTTACAAACGTTTATTAAGGTCATGTAAACAAACAGTGCCGACAGATCGCAGCCAGAATGTGTTTTGTGGGCGTATTGATGCGACTTTAGCAGGGCTTCATCTTACGTTACGAGGCTAAAAAAGAGTTGCGTTTACCGGGCGAGAAAACGCAAAGGACCTATTTCACACCTTCCGCAAGGCTACGCCGTGTGCATGTAAGGTGTTGCGTGGATCTACCACACAAGAATAGCTCGGTTGAGTTCATCCTGCCGGCGTAAGGGTATTCAAACAGTGTGCGCCCTTTCTTCCTTTACGCGCCAACCCCACACTGCGACTAATGAAGGTCTCGGTGTGCACACACTGCTCCTCTTGCGCACCGTTTAAATGGTGGCCCTGTACCGGTCTGATGTAACACAACAGAAACGGGACCTCCATTACTTCCAATTACACCGTACCGCGTTGGCACGACCTGCCACCGATTTCCTGCCCGGGTGACAACCGGCAAGGTGTATCTGGGCACAACGGTGTAAACAGGTATCGATTTTCCAACCCAACAACGGCGGAAGGTTCGCCGGGTGCTCTGATACACCTTATAAGACGGCGCAGTGTAGACGCTTATCAGCACAGCGTGTCTGTCAGTAGCGATTGCCCGTGGGTTGCGAGAAGAAGCAGGGGAACGCTCAGTAAATGATGTTTATACTTTAATTTCATTACTCCTTTGTGTATTTCAATCCACTGCACTGCCTGCCAAAGGAACGCAGCACCAGCCGGTAGACATCGTCTGATCGCCCATTAAAGCACCGGGGTACGGAGGAAAGGCCATTTTTCATGCATACTACACCCGACACAATGTTTGATGAGCATTTCTGATAACTTTAAGTCATAGGGGGGGCGAGGGGGGGTGGGGGGGGGGGGGTGTAAAAACGCTGCCAGAGAACTACGCCATTCTGTTGGCTTGAAAACAATAATAAAAGAAACATTCAACCGTACCGCCATCAACCACCCTGCCGAGACGAGTGCTCGTGAGTCAAGCAAAAAGGAGAAAACGCCACTGCCGGCTATAAGCAGTCAGCAATCAAATCATTTTAGCAAACCCACACCCGGTAACCGTCGCTTACCCACCGGACGGCAATCTGTGAACTTTCGCCCGGGCATACCGTGTGCCGTACCCGGGCGGTAAGGGCCGATGTGCGTGCCGATACCACATAAATTACGTGCAACGACAACGATTACACCAAAGAGTTTCGCTCCGTTTATTGGAGCTTTCATTTTTGCGCAAAAATGATATCATTTACCGAGCGAGCCAAGAGCGTGCCGGAACACGAAACAAAAAAAAATACAATGCAGACGGATGATGATTCACCCGGGGTCCGGCATTCCCGGTCCCGCGGAAAAGGACTATGCAAACGAAGAAAAAACAAAATATACGAAAACGGCCCACATCCGCAGGAAATAAAAGCGACCAAACACGGAACCCCCGGATGTCCGTGCGAAGGACGAACGGCACACCACGGGCATGATTAACTTTAGCGCCCGTTCCGTTTTTTGCAAAACGCTCGCCCAACTTGGGGCGGCGGGGATCTTAGCGAAAGCGCAAAGACACCAGCCGTGGCTCGTTAGTTTTTCATATCAGCACACGCGAATCAAACTGCTGCAAGCTCCGCAAGGAAATGTTAATTGCTACCGCTTCATTAGCAAATCGTGTACTGTGCTCCGGTTTTGTTTTTCATTATGCGACACTGTTTGTTTTAGATTTCTGTTTTTTGTTTTTAATTCCTTCATCCTTCAGAGAACAGCAGAGCTCATCTTGAGTTTGCTGCCGGAAATAAACCGAAACATTATTGTTTTGTGTGGCACACTTTTGTGTAGCTTCGTTGCACTATCATCTCAAACAAATAGGGGAACAAATTGAACGGAACTAGAAATGGTAG
Organism: Anopheles marshallii; assembly: GCF_943734725.1. NCBI lineage: Eukaryota > Metazoa > Arthropoda > Insecta > Diptera > Culicidae > Anopheles > Anopheles marshallii. The sequence continues at coordinate 39,690,551 of NC_071326.1, read as the reverse complement.
TTTGTGGCTGTTTTTTGTGTTGTTTCGTTTGTTTGTTTGGTTGTTAATATATATTTTTATTACGTCGTTCCATCCACTCACATTTGTAAGAAACATTGTTCAAATAATCTGATCAACCATAGTTAAAATAGTCGAAACATGGTTCAAATAAACTAATTAATAATAATTTTATTCTTATATTTTTATGTGATTTCAAAATATTATTAAATGAAAATATTTGCTAAAAAGAAACTTTTCAGTTCGCTTAGGAAATTATTTTTTTCAGAGCAATTTAAAGGCAAAAAAAATAAAATGCAATTATTTGCTATTCATTGAATGCTCATATGAATGAATCTACTCAAAAGATTCACGCAACATATCACAAGCAGTAGCATTTCAAAGGATCGAAATCGTACAACTGTGAAGGATGGATCAATCGATTACGTGTACCGGCAAATCATTCTCTATCCATTCATTATTTATCCATCCCAACGCAATTAAAATCGCATTCAGAGAGCCGGAGCGAATTGCGCAGAGTTGCAGCAAGAACAGGATTTAAAATTCAATTAAAAGCCACAGATCCCATCGAACATACTGCTGGGAAATGGTTCATATTTTCATCAGCATGTGGCATTCATTGATTCATCTAAACGGCAAGCTCTACCCAATTGACCACAACGGGGGAAAGATATTGATTGATTTCAGATGGCGCTATTAAATGCTACACAGATCGTTGGTCACTGGTCTTCGATCGACCTAGAGCTTATAGGAAGAAAAACCTTTTCTTTTTTTAAACGAACTAGGTAAACTAATCAAAAAAAAAACGTTCCACTTCCTTTAACGCCAACATTTAACAATGGTAACGATTATATACCCATTCACAAGCGCAAACACTCACCTTGTCGGGGAAGCCTGACTCGATCTTGGGGCTGTTGTCGTTCCATCCCGTGATTCCTAGAAAGAATTTCATAATTGATACAGTCTGCCTCTAGATGTGTGTTTGTTGGTGGATGTTTTGTTGATGTGGTTGTTGTTATGACGCGAACAGAGCGCCGGTGTGCTGTTGTTGTTACTGGTTGCCGTTGCTGCGTGTCTTCAAAGGAAGCCGTTTTTGCGCCATAGCAGGGCGGACTACACTAGCGCTCCCCGGATCTGTTTGTTTTGTTTCTTTAACTTGGTGTTATTTTTTTGGTTCTACTTTTCGACCCATCTACCACTAGCAAGGCACGATCGCACAACAAAACCAAGAACAGCCGCTTAAAAATCATACGAATACGGGACGATTGCTTCAACCTCATGCTACAAATGCACAAAAAAAAAACAACACAAAACCGTCACAACATGCTCGTCGCTTGGCTCTGTTCCGGTCCGGTTTGTCTACGACACTGTGGTAACAACGCGGACAGTGAGCTGGTCCGGTTTTAGCAAGCAATCGTGCTACGCCCGTTGCAAACTATGGACTAAGCAGCAACACTGTTTGACGGTACTGCTGATCTCTACGCACTACTACTAATTAAACGACCACGGTGCGGCGTTTGGCGAGCAGACGATGTAGGCGTTTAGCGGAGGTAAATGCGCCGTACGATGACAAAATGTTTAATCACTACACACACACGCAAACCAAGCCCACGCAAGCAGGCAGCATACAAAACATAGCAACACAGTTCATACAGCATACGAGAAAAACAAAAAAAAAAACACACCGAATCTACATCTAAAACTGTGCACTTATCACGCTTAAGTGTCCGTCAAACGCTCATATGTGGGCGGAAGCTAACGCACGGGAGGGGGGCCTTTATCAGGTCTCCGTCGCAACACTATACCATTCATTCCGGGGGCAGACTCGTTCGATGATCGTTACTAACTGTTGACGTTCGTGTCTTGCAACAGCACGAACAAGCAAACTATCACCGGGTGCTCTGCTGACGAACGGAACTGGGGCCGGGTTTTCGTACTGGTTTGATTATTTACAGCGATGAGCAATCGGAATGGCACAACAGGGCTTTCCTACTATTCCCGCCGTACAGCAACACTTGCACCCGATAGAACAATTCCTTTCTCTTCGTTAAGTTTTCTGCGGCACGGAAAACTATCACGGCGCACTAAGATGCATCCACGAACAAAGCAGGAAATCCCTTTCACTCAGAATAAGCCAAAGCTGATAAACAAACAACGCCCGCACCAGATTGCCAGCGGGACGGACGAACAGCCCCTCACTTCGTATACGATCGCACATGATCCGTTCCCGTCGCTTGTCATATGCACCTTCAAATCGCCTGCTCGCACTCACTGGGGCGGAGTGAGTTGTTAAAAATTCTTCACGATCACTGTTTCAAATTTCGTTCGGTTAGCGCAGAGCGCAACAGCGAAATGACGCAAGATTTTTATTTACACCCTGTCCCAAAACCCGCACACATGGCGTTCTGAGTGAATGGCGTTGCGTTTGTAAGTACGACGCTTGGCACGGTCGGAAACACGATCACACGATCACACGATCAAGCGCACTGAGGAAACGGGCTCATGTGTACTAGCAAAATATCCTCCCGCAGATTACGGAAGATCACGGCAGACGGATGCGCACAATAACACGCACTACTGCGCTGCGTCGGAACACTGCCCGCCCGTCAAGCGGTTGCAAGCGGACTAAGGGCCAACACACGACGCTGACCACGCGACGGTCCCAACGGCGCGCTCTCCGGGCTGCGATGGACACGGCAACTGTCGTGCCACTCTACTCACCATCACTAGCGCGCGCCACTGCACTGACTGCGGGTGCCTCGGTCGGTAGCAACGCGATATCGATGCGCTCCGATACACGGGGTGTGTTGGTGTGTCTGCAACGCGCCGTATGACAACACGCAGCCCCGACCCTGACCGCAACCCGAGCGCAGTACACCCAAACCCCAACGGAAGCACTGTTTTGTCGCCTGGTTTCGAAACTACGATTTCGACTGCACGCCGGTGGCGGCGGACCCGCCCGGTGGTATGCGGTACGGCGAGAGAGAGAGAGAGAGAGAGCGGGCCCGGGAGCCGCTTGACTTGCCTACTAATCGACTACTAATTACCATATGACCCTCAAACCACGCTTGGGCGCTTTCCCGATTCACCCGCTTTCGCACGTTGCGCCTTTCGCTAAGGGCGCCTGAAGATGGTGAAATAAAATAGTCATGAATATTGCATCGCACATTATCAGCGCACGGTAAAGTGGAGTAAATTGTGTATTAACCGTTGAGGCAGGGTTTGCCAAAGGTTCACCGTGCGATGGCAGGCTTTTTGCCGAACTCCGGGTTCTGGCGATCGGAGCACTTGTGCCTGTGTGCGGTGCAATGGGAAAAACGTTACGTGAAAATGTGTGTTTGTGCTTCATCACGTTGAGATCAATCGATATTCGATCGCTTCCAGCGTTAGAACGGCACGCAGTAGCGCTATAACTGTTCATTCTTTATACAAAATAGATTGTTTTCAATTAGTACGTCCAAGGATACATTCTTCCAGAGGGCATAAATTTAGTTGATGATATGCAGTCAGGCATTACAAAACAAATAGTCCAATTCTTGAAGCATAATTTTGAAATCTAAGATCTCAGGAACATCTGATAAAAATGGGAAATCAGTGTACAACACAAAAAGGAAGCTACGGGACCCAAAGATTCAGTGATCAAACAACGATTTCCTCAAAATATTTTGCAATTCGGTATTCAGAATTTATTGACTATCGGTTAATATCTTGATCATTAGATTAAAATATCTCCTTTCGTAACATTTTTAAGTTATTGAATGTCGATCATGTTCGACGAATCCCTAGAGGATACCCCAAACTCGGATATTGTTTTACCACGCGATCATTCTTAGCATCACGATGGGTTGTATGTGTTTTATTTTTAATTTAAATATTTCCATACTTTTGGATGTCTATACTCCAATCTTAAAGATGTTTATGTATAATCAAAATTAACAACATTGACCATTTTTCGTATTTCTTATATACATTAAACCGTAACCAAAATGGTGGTAATTTACAAAACGTCGTTACGCCTTGGACTTTAAGTAAGTGTCTAAGTTTGAATAATAGATTTTAAATACAAAAACTATGGCCAGACCATTACTGTAGCTATCAGTAAGCTGATCTGAAACTGTAACCCGGGGGTCTACAGTCATTGAACATTGAGCAAAAGCTCTCAAATTGTATGTCAAGTGTTTGTTTATCGAACATATTTCTCATCCGATTTGACAGTTCTTGCTCAATGTTCAATGACTGTAGACCCTCGGGTAACTTTATCGTTTGTGCTATCGAGCGTTTCGAGCGCATAAGGAAAAAAATATCTCTAAATATCAAATATTTTATAAAACATTTAATTTAACAAACTTAAAAAAGGTACAGAACTGACTAAATTTATTTTATTTATGGCCAGAAATTTGACTTGCAATGGCAGTGGTAAATTAAATTCCAAAAAAACCATGGCCAACGCTCACGAACGGCAAACACATGTCAATGCATATGTGTCGGAAGTTGGCACCGCACACGTAGACATATTATTAAACGATGTAAACACACTTTCGCGCCGGCATTCAACTTTTCGTACCAACCAAAAAAAAAAGAAACCCCGAAAACCTCGTGTGAAACCATTCGAAACGGTACCGTGGATGGGTTTTGCGGTATAATGTGATGGGTATAAATCACACACGGGGTCCAGCGAGGTGAATAATTTTAACGTTACACGTATTTGTGTAGGAAGTAACTGATTGAAAATAAAACTGACAAGATAAGCGACGTTTAAATATGCGGCCTATTTTTTTTTTTTCGTCAACAGCTGTTAATTCAAAAACGGTGGTTCAAGCCACATCGAGTAGGAATATGCCCTTCTTTTGAACAACTTTAACCCATTTTTAAAGGAATTTTGCTACTACGCATCATGCTTTGCGACTAGCTTTAACAAATAACTATCTACGATGTGTTACATTACATGCGGCACGTCAACGGTGGGGATGCGAGACATGGCTTTGGTGCACGGTGCACACGTGTCCCCGTGTTTCTAAACGCTGTGATCACCTGCATGGAACAGAGCAGGAGAAAATAATACTTGCCACCCATAACCCGCTCACCTATCTAGATAGCAAAGGTGAAGGGGAGGTGCTGTACCATCCAATGGTGATTACAGTGCATTATCTTACACCTCACAATCAGTAAATGACAGCCTATCTTAACACCAGCGCAGAGGACACACGGACACACAGAGAGAGAGAGAGATATCTGGAACGCTTGCCGGTGACACACTACCCCGTATCGGGGGAGACCTTCACATCACCCACATCATTGGCAAGGTCATCATCATCATCATCATCGACGTCATACAATTACGCGCCCTAGGTGCAGCCGGGTGTCACTTATAACAGACAGCGTAGGTGTAGGCACTGCAGAACGGTGTGATACACAAACAGATCCTACGAGTGAAATCATTCTAAAGACAGATGAGAGAAAGGGTGAATGCGAGAAAGGTAGCGGGGTAAGGCCAAGCTAAGCTAAGGCGTGCAAAAGGTGATTTTTTTTTCCACCTGGTATCACGTGCCAGCAGCGCGCACGGTGGAGAGTGAGGTGACACGGTTAAAAGGAAACACTTTAAAATTTAACGTACCGTACGCGGTCGTACGACTCGAGCTTAGACAGCGCCAATTGTAGTACCGATGGATGAGGCCTAATCAAGTAGGAGCAACGGTAACAAGATCAGGAACAACCAAATCATTGCAATACACAGCCACACAGGAAGAGAGAGAGAGAGAGATAGAGAGCGATTACACATATGGATATTGGCAGACATTTCCCACATCTGCCATCCACGGACACCTGGCAATGGGAACGATCGATGCCGTCCTTCAAGGAGCCCCCCATTTCTAACGATTTAGCAATAACGTATATCAACAGCTGGATGTGATTTGTGATTTCCCACACAAGCATGGCAACGGATAGTGGTGAGCTTGTGCGCCGGATACGGTGTGCTGCCCTTCGCAGGAAGAAACGGGGATTGTGAGAAATTAACACCCATCACCCATACGGTTTCAATTATCACATTCACATTCGATGGTTGAAAAAATGGGGGTTTTTTTTTTGTGCGTTGGAGTTGCTGATGTTGAAGATTTAAGGCAAAGAAATGTATTTTTCCAATTTTTAAGATTAAAACCAAAAAACAATGGAATGTAGTACACAAGCACCAATGGAACAGAAGTTGGAAGGATTGGAAATTTAGTCCTAAAATATTTAGATTGTTAATTATAAAAACTATAAACAAATATTTTTTTATAAACAAAAAACCTCTGAAAAACTTAACTTTCACACTTCCATTCCAAAGTTTAAAGTCAGAATCGCCTCCAATCGAACAAAACGCCCACCAAATGTTTCCGAATGCGCCTTACCCGCCGTCTAATCAAACCTCAGATAGAAAACGACCCGTCCAATCTCGTACTATCTTTGTCTTTCGAGATTTTGTGAACAAGGGATAAAGTTCACAACATTAGTTCGACCATGTTCCTAATTTGTATCTAATCGCAACTAATCCAACTGTTAGCTCAACCGTAAACAGAGGCATGATTCACGTGTTTCTAAACATAACGTTAATCAATCAACCGAACACTTATCGATATCTGTCGTAAACCGGTCACCAGACGAGAGATATAACGGTCGTTATTTTTGGAAAAAGATAACGGCCACAAAGGCAAATTCCAGCCGGGATTAAGCTGATGACGTCCAGACGTCATATCATGTGCAGAGCATGGCCACATGCCTAACACTTAACTTAGCAGCACGATACACTTTCAACCGGTCTTTAAGTACTTGCCCGCTACTTGTGGAAACAAAGGAACGATGCTTAGGATCTTCTCTGGTGTCGCATTATCTTTCACCTGCGTTATGCAAAAAAAAAAACCATCACCATAGCAACACCACTCCGGCACCGAGATGGGTAAACAGTAGATAAAACATCAGGTAAGCACCTGCATTATTGAAGCGTTCATTTTGCTTCATCAGGGGCCCTATTTATAACCGTGTTCCGGGGGTAATGTTGCCGGCGGAGGCTCTTCATGGCCATCCTTCAAATCATGCGCTCAGATATGAGGCTGAGAACGTGCCTTAGAAAGCGATCTATTGCTTGCGGGTGAAAGTCAACCCATTCGGAAGGATGATAATAAACGATTCTCTCGACATTGAAGCAAGCTTGCAGCAGTGCAAACGCGGGTGAGTTGTTTAGTTTTCACACACATCAAAGGTGAAAAAAAGGAATCATAATTTTACTAATAATAAAAACTAAAATTGTTTTTATCTGTCATTTTATTTTTCGTCTCGATGTAATTAAAAAAAGGTGCTTCATGACGGCGGACAATCACGCATGGGGTGTTTCTTTTTGTACGCCACCAGTTCGAAATGTCCCCCAAAAGCGGAGCTTAATCTTCCCTTGGCGTTCCGCTAAGAACGAAACTAATTTCCCTAATGGGCACCGGTACCAAGTAGCCCAAAAGCTAAACGACAAGTTTAGCCACGGTCATCACTATCAATTCGTTGAAAAATAGATGCTCCCACATACTCACGCTACACACCACACTTCAAGTGTCTCGCAGTGCCCCCGGGTGTAGCAGGCGCGATTTCCTTCGCTAACGATGTCCGGTTCGCACCCCGGGACGGTTTAAATATTTGAGTACAGTTAAATTATGCAGTCACGCTACACTTGCACCCGAGAGGTTTAGTGTGTCGGGCTAGTTGGCCGTTGCGTCATCTGTGCCATCGGTTCTGGCGAAAGTCCTTCAGTACCGACGTTCGATTACGTATCGTTGGGCGCCCAAGGATGATACATCCGTCGTGTACGAAGAAAGCAAAGCATGTTCCACTTAATCGTAGCAAAAAAAGAAAAAACAGACCCACAAGATAGTGTGGACGAGCATCAACCTGTCTGCCCATTGCATTTGTTGCTGCACTGCCGGCAAATGGACAAGTTTGCTGTTATTTGCATTGGTGATTTGCTTGTTTAGGTAGACACTTTGCAAGTTTGTCTTGTTCACTGCCGCACCACCGGGAACCGATTTCAAGCGATAACAAGCGAAATATAACAAACGGCACAACTTTTCATACTGAACGTGGCCATTGCAAGGGGGATTTGTAAGTATTATTTGATATCCCAAACTTTGGCCAATGTTTTGCGAGAGGAAATCTTGAAACTTTATCCAATGCAGTGCGCAGGAAACTTTGTGTACATTGAGAAATATAAAATACATCTCACAGCATCAACTCGGCAGCCTTATTAAAAGATTGTTTTTTTTTTTCAAGACATTCAAGACTCATCCTTTGCCTTAAGCGAACGGTACAGTTGGACTGGGAACCGTTCAAAAGTTTTCTCATCCATTGCTCATTCCTCACGGCATATCCTCTTTCATGCCGTTTGCATCTTATCGCACCAAAAAAAAACAAAAACTAATCATACTCAGTGATTCATAGCGAATGTTCCAAGTCTTTTCACTATTTTTTTACGTCAAGAAATTTATAAAAGAAACTGTCTATTCATAACAGCATGCCGAATTCAACAAATCCGCATTTCATACAGTGTGGCCCATAAAAAATGCGAAAATCAGTACACCATTTTATAAGATCTTTTTCTCATGGTTAAATAAAGAAAAGTATAAACCTGGGTGCATACCTTCTAAATGTATAAACCATACATCGAGTTCCATACTCAGGTAGTGGAGGCTTTCAAAGCATCGACACTAGGGTGAAATTCTTCACAAGCTTTTACATGAACATTCGCCCATTCGGAGTAATGGAAGCGGTTCAAGTCTGGGATGCTAGAAGGCCAAACAACGTAGGGTCAAAAAGCCATGATATCCTTCAGCCACTCTTGACTCCTTTTCGACGGCGCTCCGCTGAGTTGAACACTTGCAACTTGCGTATAGTTGGCGCTGCTGGTGCTTATCGAAGTTCTCTTTAACCTGCTCCATCAAAATGTAAAAAAAAGACATTGGCATTCAAATTCAAACCAACTTTGATGCAACCCGGAGTCATTTTCAACCCATTAGAAGCCATGAGAATGCCATGCAGGATCGATGGTGAAAAGTTTCTGACCAGAGAACACGACGATCTGATGGTTGATGGTGCCCTGGTCATGTTACTCGTGCCCTGGACTTTGAATTTAAGTCATCTTTGACCGATCGCTTCATTGACGTTTTGGAGATGTTGGCATCATTTGTCAATGGTCGGTAGGGTCGTAGGGGATTTCATTTTAATTTTTATCCGACGAATTAAGCTTCTCTTAAAGTGCGAGCCGACCGCGGACGTCCGTTTCCTGGCTTTCTAAGATGTTGTTCATCAAGGAGGATACTTTTAATGTGGTACACAGTGGCCAGATGGCACCCCACAGCCTCCGCAGTTTGTGGACATCGTTTCAAAATATCACTGTTTTGGTAACATCTTATGACAATTTGAATCCTAGAGGTCACGTACATAAGTGATATGAGTGAAAAATTCGCTTCTACATAGCCAAAAATAAGCATTGAAAATTTTTTTATGGCCCATACTGTACATCCAACGTAATCTGTAAGACAATTTTCTCTTCACAATTTCTTCAAGAAATTTCTTCAATTTCTTCACATTTTTTCTACCTCGGTCAATGAGGCTCAATTTCGTATCTACTATTTCAATCGTAGAATGCATGATGTTAGAGTACTTGCTGCACTATCGTGACTTATCAACACCATCTAGCCATCTTCAGCCCAGATCCACCGTTCCTCTTCCGAACAAGTGAAATGCTCGAACCGAACATTCTTACTGGACAGAGCATGATAGTATGGCAAAAGCCTCGTAACGCCATCCACTTTGATGAAATCTATCGAGTCCAATGCAATGCGGTCTTTGTACAGATTATTTCCTTTTAAACATGTGTGGTGGAGAGAAATAGTCAATTTCTTAACAACTCGTCTAAAAAATAAACTTATTTTTAGTATAATTATTTCACTATCCAACAGAATTATTTGTGCAAATAACAACATTTTTACATAGTTTTGTATATTTTAAAACGTTGCTTTGCTGCTGTTGTGTACATGTTATAATGATGATGATTAATGGAGAGGTTTACTGATGCGATTACTAATACGTACGATAATAAATACACAATTAACATAGCGCAAGCAACCCACCAACAATCACACAAACCGAACACAATTGTGATATCTGATTCGATCAAAGGTAAACATGTCCAGCTGTCCTCCTTATCAAGCTTTGATTTGCTTGGAACGGCTTCGGACAGCGTCACGATAAGGTACTCGTGATTTTTACTACCACTTGGCAGCTCACCCAATTCGTGACCGGATTCGTGTACGTATCAGCAATCGTGCTCATTTATGTGACAGTGAGTTGATTTCTGAATAGAAAAATTACTGTCTTCTGCGGCAATGCATCAATCGATACATCGAGGCCAGGTCCTATAGGAGACACTTAACAAAAGAAATCACAAAATTGTACGCACTTCACAATAACAGCTACGGATATCATCCACCGAAGGATTGACCTTATCAGCGTGCTTTGATTGAACAGTCCCCCTTAAGATCATTACCGCCATAAAAGCGGGCGGCAACACCTAACGGTAAGGGACAATAAATCAATTTTGCCTTTGAAACATCCCCCCGCTGTGGAGTTTTATCTACACTTGGCAGGGCAAGACAAGCACGCCCATCTACTTGAGAACAAACGACAGACGCCAGGCAATAGACTCCGCAGACAAAAAGAACCAAGCACCATTGATTAGGGCGAAGATCTTATCGCTGTACCAACGACCGCGGCAGCAAGGAATAATGATGATGATGATGAAAAAAACTGCCCACAGAAGCTATCTGTCCCACCGGGTTTTGGGGACTTAACCTCCGTTCTCATCCACTCGCCAACTGCAAGTGAGTTGATCAATCAACAGTAACGTCGGCGAAACACATTATACTTTCCGGGGATTATTTTTTTCCCCCTCAACTTTAGCAAACGTTCGAAACGAAATGGGTTCGATCCACGCGACTGATCATCGCTGTTGTGGCAGGTCGCAGAGTCATGCAGAGGTAGACTCCATACCTGAGGACCGTACTGTACACAGTGGCCCAGAACGGTTAACTTTTGTGTTCCGGCCGGGTCGTAAATTGCTCAGACGTAACGTTTATTTCTTCATTACGGTTGATAAACTTCCGTTGGTAGAACCGTTTTTAACGGAAAGATAAGTTCACCAATCAACGGCATTAGCACGAGAGAAACGATTGAATCAAAGTTATTGTTGTGTTATTTTTTATTCAATTGTACAGATCTATTTGACTTTATACTTTGCCTGCTCATAGACATTGCCGGTCAATATTATCTTCTGATTGCATTGTTCATGTTTGTTTTCTATTAAATATTAACAAATTATTAAAATTGAAGTTAAAAGAATATATTAAAGAAAATCAAAACCTTTAACCGATACTACTTTGGTGCAAATATCCAGAACGACAAATACAACGCTCATAGTGAAAGGACCTCGGGATAGTAAAATATCTCTTTACAAAGCCATAACTCACACAGAATTACGGTCCAAACGTAAATCGCCGGCGGTGAAAAAAAAACATTTCAATTCTGCAGAAATAACATAACGTCCATGGTTGCATTCGAGCCTCGAATAACTCTCCCCAAGGAGTTTTTTTTTACAGAGCTTTTTTTACATTCGTATAGTCGTTCGCAAAAATAAAACCAAAAACCTCCCGGGAACTGTGGACGTCTACCGTGCTGTACGACACAGCGTTAAGAAATGCGAACCAGGCCCAGGGGTTGGTTTGGTTCGCTGGCTTTAAGGCTCTTAGTGGCGGCCCTTCGATTGCTGCGGTGACGATGATAAATAGAGCAGCCCACTAATGACGAACTTATGTCAACCCCGCGTGCTCATGACGTCATGAGCACGTCCGTCTTTACGTCTTCAAACAGACGGCAAGCAGTGTGGCATATGGTACCGACACCGAGACCCTCCACCAAGCCTTGCAGAAACAAGCAACGCCATAATGAAGGCCTCCCCATTCGAGTTAAAAAAGAAGCATTCATTCTGCTTCGTTCCGCCATCTCCCAGCAGTGCGGGCTCCCATTTCTCTTACATAATGCCGGCATCAACAACGCAACGCACCAAGACGCTTGCGTCGCCGGGGTTCCTTCACCAGGGACCTTCTGGAATATTATTATTTCCTTCCATAAACCACAACACTTCGGCTTCTCTGTTCCACCCAGGTTCTTACGGCACAGCCACGAATCGGTCCCCATCGATGTGACGCAAGCCGGGTTCAGGGTGCTTATGCGTTTTTGTGGTGCGTGTGTGGTGGTTTTTTTTTATGCAGCTTTTGCCATCCCTTGCAAGTGATGCCGTGCTGTAAAAGCCGCACTGTTCTTCCTGCCCTTGGCCCAGGAGCTCCAAGCTCAGCGAGCGGTCGATAGTAATTTGGAAAATGTTTATTTCCACCTACCACTGCTGTAGGTTGGAACACAGGGAAATTATTTGCACGTTACATGACTCATACAGGATAAAAAATACTACTGTTAAGGGTTAACCCCACGCACATGAAGATACAAATAAATAAATTAACCAAGAAGCACATCCTCCCGATTAGTCCGCAGTTGGATAAAAAATGCCCAATATATTTAACATTCTTTACGTTCATGTTGAAATTTAAGATATTTCTCATTGTATAGACGTTAGAATGAGTACAGAATCAGGATAACATGAAAAAAAAGTTTCGAATTTGTAGCAAAAAAAATGATCATGATGTAATAACCGAAGCTAACCAACTCCAGCCAATATCAACGCTCAAATGTAAAAACTTCAAAAAACCAGTGAGCCCAGCATCGCACACTCGCACAATGCCACTTAACCAAACCTGGCAAAGCAACACGAAATGTACCAATTTCCACATCAAACAGCAGAAGAAAAGGCACCACACAACAACACGATACCCGCGCCCATCCATTGAAGACCTTTTAAAAAAGGAAATTAAGAACATTTCCACGCTCGAATGATCGCTGGGTGCGGGTGGATCATCATCATTTCACCGTAATTAAACAAAACTCACCACGTCTTTCGCACTTGGCTCGCCCCGGTGGTTTCTGGGTTCAGTTTCTTCCAAAGCCACGGAAGCGTACAGCAGTAGCAGTGCGGTTGTAGGGCGAAAAAAACCGACACGAAATAATACCAAAAAAGCTCTCCTACGGTGAGAGTGCGAGGAAAACGCAAGAAGATTGTGTAAATCGTCTCATTTAGCATAATCGCTCGTTGGTTTTTTCTTGTGAAGGTTTTCTTCCTACTGAACGATTCACTTTTTAATCTTTTCTGGGAAGTTTGGAAGACTTATCAGTGTAAGACAGTTTACACTTTCAATGTACCGCGAGCGATAGTCAACGAAGTGATTGTCTTAACATCTCGCAAACAATACGCTTAAGGAGCAACTTTGAATGGCTAAACAATGTTCGATATTGATGATGAAAAATATGAAAAGCACAACCAAATTTCCCTATTGAAGCATCGGAAACTACAAAACGTATAAGATGACATCGATGAACGATGAAAATATGCCTTTTAGCTTCTTTTTAATTAACCTCGTTGGGTAAATAATGTTCAGTTTTAATGTATCAGTATACCTGTAGATCAAATTTTGTTGCTATAAATTGTACAATCATCGATATACTCTCGCAAAAAGGGGCAATTAATCTCTTCTACTTAAATCCAACATCTAACTTACAAGGTTTCCTAGTGTAAATAATAATTTAAAATAAATTTTAAAACCTTCAAGTTGGTTTGGTTTGCGTACAGATAGCCTTTTAACCTTTCTTGAGCTTTTCTAAGGTGAGTTCGAGTTTATGCAAGGTTTTCTCAACACTCTTCATGCATGTAGGAAATGCTAATTAAGAAAACTTTCCACAGGATTCACTCAATTTGGACGAAATCCTGAAATTGTGAAGGGTTCCACAACCGTCTCAACATATTCTAGTTCATTGTTGAACAGTATCACCAAAGTATGTTCAAAGAAATTCTTTAATCCAAGAATAGATTGCGATCATCCGTTACAATTACCCACAAATTCCCAGACCCTAATAGTTGAATAGATAAATATATGGTTGCATGAAATAGAGTTATAAAGTACATTTGACTTATATAAATAATTCACTACAAATAATATTACAATGGAAGAATGAACACCGTGCTACATTTAGGATATGAAAGGATACGTAAAACATACATAAATTAACACAATCAAAAACAAATAGGTTACGGTAAAAGGTAATGGTTAGACAAACACTACGTACATGTGGAAAACAATAAGTTACAACGTTTTATGTACGACAGCAGATAAATGTAAGTAGAAAGATATTACACAGCAATGTGACACATATTAATGTTCAAACTGAGCATAATACACCACACAAACCACACACACACACACACATATATATAGATTGGAAAATAAAACAACATACACCACAACGAGTAGTAAAACGTTTAGAGAACGAAAAAAGAACAACAACCAAGCGTCCGAGATGCCGACCAGCAAGCGGCAGGTCACATACAGCCAAACACCAGAGCAAACATCACACCACGCGCCAGGAGCCGAACGGGGGGGGTTTGGGTGACAGATAAAGCTAGCCAAACCGATCTACCGGTTGTGTTAGTTGTAGCGGGAGTAGTTTGGTAGGAAAATTCGTTCAATTCACCTGGCGAGGACGGTCCCGGGCTAGGGCCGGCACTGTCGTTCGATGGAAGCTTGGGCAGAAGCATCTGCAGCGAAGTTCGGCGGTTTTTCTTCTCCTCCGTCTTGACGTCTGTGGCAAACGATAGCAAACGGTAGGGAAACACGTGTAACGAACCGATTGAACGACCGGAACACAACCGTTGAATGGGCGTATACGCAGACCGTAAAGAACGTGAAAAAAAAAAGAAATAAAACCAAACATAAGACAAATGATGAGGAAAGTATATATAAATACAGATGGTGCACATATGGGGTCCTGTAGGTGACGACAGTAAATGGAGCAAATGGAGAAACCGGCACTGTGCGAAAACGCTATAAATACAACCCTTATCCCCAAGAACAACATTTATAAATAAAAGTATGATGAACATAGAGAGTCCAGCTTAGCAAACTGGGCCCCAATTAGATCGAACAGAGTTTAAAAAACATTTGCTACATGTTTCATACACACAAACAAATCTTTAAAGGTAGTGAACTCGTTTAATTTGTTCAAAATGATTTCAGTAAAGGGAAAAAATAGAAGTCAGAAATATCGAACATTAAGAAGCACTTCTACAAGAAGAAGAAATTCACCGAAAGTCCAAATTTTTCAAAGAACGATTTAAAAAGTTGGAGATTTAAGTATGTATAGTGAAGTTGGGTCAATGCAAATTTGTCATTTTTTTGGGTTTTAGCGGTTTTATACCCATCGTTCGACTCACATGGACTTTGTCCAAAACTGACGATACCCTTTGGCCCCGCATGTGTGGAAGGACATTGGCCGCTATAATGACGAGTTCTATGGGCGGCGAACTTACGACGTGGACTGGTCACGTCATGTGAATGACACCGGACGATCCAGACCATAAAGTCATTTTAGATCATCCACATTGACAGAGGAGGTGTAGTAGACCCAAATAGAGATGGAGTGAGCAAGCTAAGCCCGCGAAGCGGTTGTAGCGCCGGATAAGTAAGTAAGTATACCCATCGTTATTTTACTTGGTGAAAAAGTATTAATTTTAAAGAAATGCCATGAAAAAATCTCATCTGCTCTCTTCCTCTTGAAAAAAGCTCGTCTGCTATAGCATTCATCGGTTTTCGCTTTAATGTAATATTACTGAATGAATGTAACTCCTTGCATGCAGCTGTAAACCTTGGGAATTTATTGTCCCAAAATTTAAGATGCTGTTTTTTGTACCAAAAACATAAATAAAAGTAGCAACCATAATAAACCAATTGTGTATCTAAACAATCACTTGAAATAAATCTTTTCAACTAAATTCATTTCCTTCTAGAAACATAATTATTCGATCTCCTATTTTCACGACGTAGATGGTTCATTAAGTTAATATTCGCTGATCCACCGACCGAAGGAAATATGGTACGCTATCCAAAAACGAAAACTTTACGGTTGACAGGGAGATAATAGAGAACATAGAAACAGTTTTCTATTTCAAATAAGATTCCTTTGTCAAGCCAGTTCGACATTCTTATCTTCACATTCGTTCAACAAAACTCAGCTCTGCGCGTCATCGCCAACTGTCACTGGCACAAAAAAGCAGCAACATTCAAGCACACTTCTCGGGTCACTAATTAGCGAGCCCTGTGTCATTTCGCGGCTCCGATGACAGCGGCAGCTTCCTTGCCACATTGCTACACAGCCCATCCCGGTGCCATATCCTTTGCTGCGCCTGCCAAAACCCACGGCCAGATGAACAGCACGGCCACAACCCCTGATTCATCATGCGCGCAACGGCCGGTTCGTTAACGCCTGGGGTAGTCGTATTACCTGGAGATGGTTAGCAAAGGACGCAAGGGGCGGGCACGGGAACGCGGTACCCGGAGACGTCTCGGAGACAGCGAAAAACAATTTGAATTCATGAATAATAAATCTTGACAATAACAAAACACACGTCAAAACCAGCGGCCAAACACAGTGCGCGGTTGGATGGGAATTACAAAACGAATGCCAAGCGCAACGGCAAAACGCTCGCTAAGTCACGTTCTCGGTGCAATAAATAGGTACTAGTGGCTTGCAGGCATGCAGGAGTGATGGTATGACGGTAACGACCCGGCGTTGTCATAAAGTTTGGGCAGTAAAATAGTAGCTCAGTCAGTGCAAACAGATAGCGGAGTGTGTGATACCTTCAGTTCGGAAAGCTTAAATCTTCCGACGGTTTCTGTTAAACAATCGAGCAAATATCGAGCGATGAATCCTGGGTATATCGTGCTGTAGGACGCTCTGTTCGCATCTTTGGAACTTCGGCAATGTTGTACGATGGTACCGAAGTAATTTGTTCAAGAATATTTATACAAAAATACCACCCAACATTAGGCCGTACTTCAATTGCTATAAAACTAATCACCAGTGTTGAGTAAATCTGAATCAAATACTAAGTATGAATCTTTGATATGAATGAATGAATCTGATTCTCTATTCCAAACATTAATGAATCCTCTAAGCTTCCAGATCAAACATTTTGTCCCCAAACTATCATTTCGCCTAGAGCCTCCAAAGGACTTGATCCACCCTGAGGACTCACGACTCCTTTGAGAGTCGATTATTGATTTGAATGATTCCTCCCTAAAGATTGATATGAATGACTCATCTCAAAAGCTTTATTAAGAACAACACTACTAATTATTTTTTGAAGGAACTGTTAGAATAACTTTGCTTTAATTTATGCAATACGAAAAACGTGACCTGACTTGGATAAAAGCAGCAAGCAGAGTGCTTTGTTTTGTCATTTCTCGTGCCGAAAATTTCCGAATTCCCCTAACGAATTCATGATTATTCATCGTGTCAAATCGAATTCAATTCTAAAATTTACAAACTTTTAAAAACAATCCATTAAACACATTAGTAATGTAAACATACAAAAGTCTGACGATTCTTACATCACCTCCACCATTAGTCACGCTACGAGAAGTAAAGGAATGTAATAAATTGCAACATCGGCACAGTATAATGTAAGCCGGGCGCGTGTGATTTACAATTTTCCCTACAACAAACGGCGAAATCGATCAAACTCACAATCCCGTCTCCGGTGCTCAGCCGGAATTTCCTTTTCTTCCTTTGCAAGGCAATTCCAACCTATCACCGGCAAGGTGTCAAAATCGGGAAATGGAACAACCGGGAAAGCCTGGCCGACATTCCACACAACCACGAAGGAAAGCGACCACCTTAGACAGAGCACGACAGTAACATAGCGGCGAACGGTGGCGCTCGAAAGCGCTATACCAGTGAAGAAAACAAGCTGCACACTAAACACAAGCAAACAAATCTCAAAGCTAGGACAACCACACGATGGCGCCAAAGTGTCACGCCGGTGGACAGTGCAAAATTGTCTCTTGACACGCGATTGAACCTTTCGTTTCCCCTGGCCCCGGGTTGGGGACCTTCCGGACGATGTATTGCGATCGTTGCAAATTGTACCACCACAGCTTGCGTCAAAAGACTTGCGGGTAAGTTAATGTTCGACGAGATTTGTTGTAACTAGTCTAGCTTGAGGTGATTGCTGCAGTTCGGCTACGTAAGGGGCCGACTTTGCCGATAGCAAATGGAACAGTTTCACGCGATCGAATTCGACATGGATGGTTCGGTTCTGTTTTAAAAGCAGTTTTATAAAACTTTAGAGCTTGTTGCGGACTTGTTAATATGTATAAAATGTTAACAGAGCTGAATAAAATGCCAGGAGTTATTATAAATATTTCAAAGCATTAGAAAAAGGACTCCAGTAGGAGACAAAAGGAACTCCAAATATTGCAAATATTTTATCATAAAATTTTTTTAAATACCATTATGAAAAGTTTTATCGATTTTAGTTTGTATTTCCTTTAAAATTTAGTTAATTTATTCTTATTTGTAGTCTAATTTTGTATTAATGTTTCTCTTTACTTACACTCTTCAATATAGTTATCTCTTTACAAAGACCAAAACATTTTAAAACTGTACGATATAACGCAATTAGGTACGTCACCCAACAAGAAGAACCTTTATAGAGTTAATTAAATAATTGAAGCTCACTTTAGCGAGCAGGTAAAAGCAAGTGAACGGACAACTTTGTCAATAGGTCGGTTGTACCGGGAAACTTTACCAGGTATTGCAGTGGCAACGATAAATTTATTATTTTATCGCGTTGCAATCACCAATACCTCCATGGAGCAGTAAACAGTAATTACATAACGCAACCTCCCTCTGGCCAATTTCTATGACCGCCTCACCTATGTAATTCGTACAACGGGTACATAATCATATTTTTCTGCTTAAAAGCTTTTACCAAACATGGGACATTGACAATAGAGCTAGGAAACAATGTTTGGAAAATGTGTATTCTTTTAATATCGAACACTTTTTTTAATGACGCAAACAAAAAATCTGGTTCTCTGAGACGTTTCCTGGGACTGATAAGCACACTCGCATATAATATTTGAGATCATCTATATAAAAGCTATTTAATCCTTCAAGATTAATATTTTGAGCTTATCGATCCAATTGTTTTCACTTTCTAGGCTTGTAGCATGATATTGCAACTGGTTTTTACTGTCTGGACATGGGGTAATCCAACTCTACAACACGATTTTTGTAAAATTTTGCTCGAGAACTGTTTGAAGAACAATATATTTCTACCAACTGACTAAAGATGGAATTACCCAGCAAAACGAGCTCTGGATTTTTACTGGAAGAGTCGGTGTTCTGTTCAAATCAAACTAGAGAGTTCCGATAGCGTTCTTGATTCCTTCACCCTTTCTGGATTTTGTTCGAAACGAAGCTGATTCTGTGCAATGATTTCTCAGTACACTCCGAAACCTTGGCAAATTGGTGAAAGCAAAGCGCCAACTCTGCCTGTTAAAATCGTAACCCCGGTGAAGTTTGACTAGTCGAGTGCACTTGCACAGTACGTGTAACGTCAATCATCAAAGTTCAAGCAAACTACGACTGTGTGTTGCGTAGAATTCTCACCAGCAGCCAGTGAATTCTTTGGGCTAAAGCAGCATTTGCTGCATTAGGTTACAAGATTAATTGGAGAAATTTGAGAAGAATTGAAATGTGTGTGTCCAGTGGCCCAATTGAGCCCAATTTCTCACATCTGCCCGACATATTCTCATACAATTTCGCACGACATCATCCACAAAATGTTATCTTTTGCTAAGTGATACTATAGCTCCGCGTAAAATCTCGAGCTGATACTATATCTTGCAAATAAGTTCTCTTTCTGTGATGGCAAAAAAAAATCCGTTGGTCGTACAGAACTCTTTCGGTTAGATTTTTTTTTTAACTTAATTTATCTGCAAAAAATAAATCGACATAATAGACAATAAATATAAACAACAAAAAGCAACAAAAAATCTTATTAATGCTTAACTTAGCTGCTACAAACAAGTACATAAATTAATATGAATTATAAGTATTACAACTATACGGTATGGTACGGTACGGTCTATAGCTGCAGAAAATGGTATCCGGTAGTACTGCAACATTTTAATATTTGATTCATTTTAATGACGAACGGACCAACTCCCAATCATAGCTTTATTTTCCATTTCGAAAAAAATGGCTTGATAAATTGGGCGAAACCAATGCCAAAAATACAAATTAAACGCAGACCAGAACCGCTATTGGTCCGATTGGTGCAAAATGACCTTTTCCACTGTGAAAACATATGACCGAAGGAATGGTTCGTAAGGTAAATCTACCATTATTATACCCCCATTGTAGAATTAATTAAATTCGCATTGTTTAATATTCGAAGATCGGACAAACAGACACACACACACACACACACACGCATCAAACCAATACCATGGATGAAACGAAAGGGAAATAGGACACTACCGCAAAATAGCCGATGGAAGTGGGTGGAAATTGCCGCAGGGGAAGAAAAACATCGCACATAAAACATGGTGTCGCACCAAGCGAGAAGGAAGCGACAATGAAGCACTTGTCTGGGGATAAATGGTTGGTAAAAAAATCAACAACAACAAAAAAAAGCCGGAAAGAACTGGCGTACCACCGTATGGTGATGCCGGCGGTGCAACTTACCGAGAAATTTTCCACCCGAGTTCGGTGGTGTGGACGCCTGGTGCGAGCTTCCGAAGGCTGGTGCCGAATCCGGCCTATTGCCGGCATTGATCGGCGTGGAGACGGCACTAACGGAAGCGGACGGTCCGTAGCTGCTGCTGGCACTCATTGCTGTGTCGGTTCGTTTATAGGCTCGCGGTAACTGGGACCAGTTGGGGATGTTGTATTACACCTCCCCGGGAAGTAGTGTGGCCGGCTAGCCAGTGAACAACGGCAAAGGATGCTGAAGCATACGGCAATGCGGAGTGATGCGTATCGTGAATGTTACGCTAAGTGTATGTATGTATGCTTGCGCTTACGATAACGGATACTTTATCGATCGCACTTTTGCTCCACTTTTAATGGTATTTTCCTTTGTTATCTCTCCTTCTAACCACTGACTCGTAGCAGAACACTTTCATTTAGCACCTCACGGTATACTACGTGCACCGATGGATACGCACAACTCGACACACGGACACGCGATCGTAGGGCAAACAACACAAACACACAGTGCAGGTCGAAGAAATCGCACCGACAGCACAACAACACTACTCCACCATTCGAGCGATATTTGCACAATGGATGAACGTATGCGCTCTAGCACAGCGCGGGCCGTTCGCGAAACCTCCTCAGAACCGAAACGCACAGACTCCGCACGAGATCCAAGCAGAGCGCGCGAGCGAGCACGCGAGAGTGTGTCGGTGCCGTGCGTGTGCAGTGTGCCGGAGAGTGAACGTGTGTATACTACTGAGATGATGTAATCTCTAGGTCGCAGCAGGCGAGCAACTGTGATGCACCGATTCGTCCCTAGCACACTATTGCATCCTTTTTTTTGTGTTGTTCTCTTTCTCTTTTCTCTTAAGCAACGTCACGTCCTTTTGTGTCACTGGCCAAAAAAAAAAACAGATGCGCGAGCTCTAATCACCCTGCGAGTAAATACACAAAAACGCTCTCCTTAATCTATTTGTATTGGGCGGCACACGTCCCATCACACAACGCAGAAAAAAAACCTGTCACTTTACGCTCACGACGACGCACAAGAGAAGGGGGATGCTTCATAAGTGACCAATTTCTTACCCGATTTCGCAAAAACAAGCGGACGGCGAAGAAGTATGTGACATCCGGGGGTAGTGTCGTTACTACGGCTCGGCAGCATCAAATAATGGCTTTTTAATGATTCACTGATCCGTCACAAACACACAAACAGACACACAGAAACACTGCAAAACGTTGTAATGAAATGAGATAAAATCCGTGAGATTCGTAAGTCGCGGTTTTTTTTTCGGAACCGGTGGCCCGCTGGAAGGAAAAGAAGAAAAAAAAACATACAAAATGTCACTGCCCGACCGACACAACCACGGACGCTGCGGAGATAACAAACAAAAGGTGGAACAACACGACATTAAAGCGAGACGGAAAGATCGCGTCGGTTCGTTTTAAATGAGCGAAATTGGTATTATCTCGATTCGCGCGTTTGCTTCTTGCGGATTCTTGCAAGAATAACTCACCCCCTAGTATCACAGGAGTGCAGGGACGGGGAAGAGAGTGAAGGGGAAAGGGGCGGGAGGAGTTAATTGTGTGACAGTCGTCGAAAGCAGACGACGGGCGGGCTTGTGTATGTGTCTCGACGGTGTATTTATATATCACCCGCTTTCCAACTGTTGGGGAGCGGATTATGAAAGAAATGATCGTAATTGGATTATCGTGTGTGTGTGTGTGGGCTAGTGTATGTAGGTTTTCCTTTGAGCCCTTTCCTATTTCCACCCGGCATTTTTCATTCAACCATTGCTATACTACCAGCCGTAAAATGATACTGCACCAAAGCCTACTACTCAGCTCGTGACTGAGATGAGATCGATTTTGGTCGTCTATGCGTATTTCTTTCATTTATTATTATTAGTTTTTGAGGGGGTGGGGGATTTTGGACGAGGCGTTGATGATTATACACACATGAAACCAATCTTCATTTTTCCGCCTCCTGTGATTTCCATTTTACACACATTGGGAATGCCCCGCATTTTTCTCCGTAATCCAGAAAACTCACCAGACCTTTCGGGTTCGCGCAGTTCTCTTCTCAATTTTCTAGATGTTCTTAATTCTCTCGCGGAGCCACGCACAGAACACACGCTTTTGTGTGACAACAATGGACAACGGTGGTTCGGTATGCGCCTTAGGACAACACCGAACACCTTCCCTGTCACCGCGGTGTCCCTTTACATCCTTCCAAGCGATCTGGTTGTTAGACGACGTAGTAGTATACCAATCACACACACTCACACAACGACACAATCCAAATGTATGCTACCGTACCCCACACAACCGGAAGCTGCTTTATTGCATTAGCTGCAGTGCGTTGCAGTTGGTGAAATCCAAAATTTACAACCTCGATTCGTTCGTGGCACAAATGCACAATAAAGAACAATAGTGTGTAGGAAGCAAACAGCCAACAACAACGTCACCACGAAACGGCGAAAGTCGCTCCAATTACCTTCAATGAATGGCTAGAATCGTCCACTTGTCTCCCTTGGCACTTTTGGGACCAGAATAAGGGTGGCAACAACAGAACAGCGCCGCTTTTGAGAAACACACCACCATCCGTCACCAGCCAAAACTGCTTTCGTGTGTTGGTTGACGCTGATGTGCTGTTGTGGACTGTGGGGTAACCAAGGTGGGAAGGGTTAGTTGCGTTGAAGGGTGGCAGAAGAAAAGGGAACGGAAAACATACAATGCATGTCCAACAGTGATGACAGTTTGTGCAAGTAATATATTTGTTCTGTACTTTGCACAAAATATGTCAATTTTTTTAAATTTCGGTGTTTCGAAAGAGCTTTATTTTATGTTACTAACCATTTTTTTATTGGTTAAAAGGTGTTTTTTTAGATAAAATTGTAAAAATGGGAGATCAAATTATATGTATCAATGTGATTCATTTTAACATGTTTTACACATCATCAGACCATGAGCATTTGAAAATTAAGCTGAAAAGTAAACATATAAAAAAGAGCGAACAAACTTCGTGAAAACCAACCGTTGTGCCAGCAGGTATTTTTTACGACCGCTTGAAATGCGTTTACAATCCACAATCGAAAGGTTTTCTTTCTTCTGTAGCAAACAGCAAATAAACAAAACTGATGAATAGAGCAAAACTGCTCAAAGAAAAGCCAAAAATATGCGTCGGAAGAATGTAATGAAATTAATATCGATAATGCAGTTTAAGTTTTATCCCATCTCAAATGAATGTACATTACACCACAATCGTTGTACAAAATCATAGTACTAGAAGAACACTTCCTCAGGTGATTTATTCTTTCTATAAAGAGTACATTATTACGTTAAGTGTAAGCATAAGAATTGTATCCTTCTTGTTACGATCCAAAATAACTCTAAATCAAACCAAATCCTTTTCGCCGGGATGAGTGTATATCGTACCAAGCGCGGGAAACGAAAATAAATACATCAGTTACAATTTGTCGCTGTAAAATGGTTTTGATTTTTACTTGCGAAGCGCGCACTAAAAACCATCTCTGGCCAGATTTTGTTCCCTGCTGTTGCACTATTGGTTAGAAAAAAAGGTTCACGGAGAACCGAATGTTTCCGAATACGTGCCAGCCTAGATAAATACTGTGAAAATTTTGCTTTTGCCTATCGTGGAAGGTAAACTCAAAACAGCTCGCTTCTTCAAATTGATTGTGCGAACTCCTATATTTGTCTACCTCTTCTGTTTCATCGCTTGATAAGATTGTTCGACTCACTACGTGAGAAAAGACGTTCTCATCCCGCCGATGGGAGAGAAATTAGATTATTCGACGTTATGTCCTAGAGGGGTTTTGTTTAGTTATAAATCGAAGCAATAGTTAACGACGTCACATTACAATTTTGTAATTATAATTAGCTGCGGTGAATGGAATCGTACCTTTCTGGCCAGATACACTCGCATCACCATCGGCAACATGCGTAATACACTTCTCCAGACCTACGATTGCCTTTTTTGTCTTTCGCTCTTCACTCACCGCAACACAGGTCACGTAGAAATGAAGCATTTAATCATCGAAGTCGATGTCGGAATCATCCGAATCGTACCCTCCACGAATGGTTTTTAAGTTAGTTGGTTTCTTTTGCTTTTTCACATCCGGTGGAGTCAAGAGATCACCCTGAAAGTGGAATGTCAGTTAGCGCAAGCATAGTTCTACCTCTGAAGATCGAAACCTCCCTCTGCTACTACTTACGCTGTATTCGATCGCACCGGATTGGGCGATACGCCATTCGAGCATCTCGGTGCTGAAATCATCGCAATTGCCCAAATCGGTAAAGCCCACGATGTAGTCCTTCGTTTTGCTGTCCTTTATCAGTGCAATGCTCGGTATCACCTTAATGCGTAGGCGCTCTGTAAGGAACGGGCAGCGTTCCGCGTTCACCTTGCAAAACTTCGCCTCCAAATGCTTGGTGGCCAGTATCTTCAGGTGCATATCCACGATTCGGCAACGGGGTGTGGAGTCGCGATAGAAATGGCACACAATATTGGGTGACTTTTTCGATATCGCGAAGAATTCCTTCTCATCCGCCAGCTCCGAGTATTCGCCGTGCCCGTTGTTTTTCCATTCCTGTCTTTGCTGAGCCTGTTTCTTGAGCTGCTGAATGCGCTGTTCACGCAGCTTGTCCAGATCGTCCGTATTCAGATTTTCCAGCCGATCTAGTTCACTGTCAAGGTGCTTTTCGAGCTGCACGGCGGCCGAGATCATTTGATTCTGTATGAGTTGTTCCATTTTACTAGAAGGACGGAGAACACGTAAGATTCGTCACGTTACTTCGAGAATTAGTGACTTTTTTCCCCAAATCCAAAGGACACGATGGCAAACACGAACAACAACGCCTCCGCTCTGTCTGCAAAGGCCGGTCCAAGTTTTCGATCACCGTACCAGAGTTAGCCGCATTCGTAACGGGGGGCATCTGATCGCCAATTCGACAAAATACTGCCAACGCCCATACCTTACCCCATTGGCAACTGCAACAAATAGTCGCAGATGGTTGAAAATTGCTTCCGGCCCCCATAAATACTTACAATTATTAACGTTTCTTTAATATATTTCCAGTATTACAATATCGTCCCGTTACTTTGCTTCTACTTCTTGCTTTTGCTTTTGGATATGTGATTCACTCCATCCTCTTCTGCGAGCTCCGTCTTTTTCTTACTTGACAGTTCTCCAATGTCGACATGGTCGATACACCGAATATATTCATCACAGTGGTATCATCGTATCCACTGGGGGAATAAGCCGAATACTATCGAATTTGAAAAATATTATTTCACTTTTCCAGTGTCTACTGTAAAGTAACAAATTATTCCTTGAGTTATGTAATTATTAAGCGTGTTTTTTACTGCTGAGAGCTGTTATCCGAAGAACACTATCAATGTTAATGGAATGCATTTAACAATTATGTCATTGATGTGAATAACCAACAATGGTTGATTATCAATGTTTTACCAAAGAATATCGAGAAAATATCAATAATTACACGCTAAAAAGCATATTTTATCAACAACAAAACATCGAAAAAATCGATCAATGCATTTGACAGCTATGGGGTTTAGTCGATTTGCGAACCCAGATCATCGTGTAACGGGGCCTTCATATCGACTTTGACAAATTACAAAAAATCGGATCGTTGAGCAGAGCGGACGGAGCGTTGATGTGCGTGCGTGCGTTAAAAGCAAATCTTTTGTTCGTCGCCAACTCTAAGCGATTTTAGCACAAGCAAATACTACATTCGATTGCTCGTGATTGTTGTCCAGCTAGTTCGTTCAAGTCTAATACCAGTGTTCGTCCACAGATCGAACTCGCGCGTCTTTTCCGTGTCTGTTACCCGTCTGTCTTCCCGTGGTGTTACCGGTTTTTCTTCCGCTACCGTTCGTGTGAAAAGAAAGCAGGAAACGTATTGTGAATCCACCAAAGCCTGCAGGAAAAAGTAAGTTCAAAGATGAGTAGATTCTATTCTTCTTCGTTAGCATCACAATCTCGGAGGCAAAAAGCCCCTAGTGCGGGCGGCTTCCTTATATTGTTCTATGGTATTGCTTTGTGATGTGCTTGTGTGTGTGTACGTGCGTGCGTTATTGATGAAATCGTTTGATACTCGAATACGGCAAGTGCAACTAGAAACTGTGATATCCTCGGAAGCATACAGCCATGCTTAAATGCAAACAAAGTCTGCAAAGTCACCTAACATATTATTCGTAGGCTTGGAAAGATTCAAGCAGGTGTAGAAAAAGTTAGGTACTCAAAAGGGCACGCAGTGTCGGGTGGCGCTGGCGTTCCTTGGGCGCGGAACGTTATTTTTAGGTTATTTTTGTTTTTCTGCTACGGCTAGCAACCTGTGGCAAGAAAGAGGTTTCCCGGGAGTGCGTGCGGGTATAAATCGCGGGCTTCTCTGCCGAGAAAGGTCACACTTTTCCCCGTGCAGAAAAAAACAACCGAACGAAGAGGACTGCTTTAGTTGTTCGCCAATGGCAATGGCGCGGTGCGTGAGAATGAGATAGCTGTCCTCCTTCTCTCATGTTTAAATGAAAATGGCGTTTGTGCTGTGAAGGGCCCGAACCGATTATGGGTTGAAGAGAAGAAGACAAAATCATGTTTTGTGGTTTATTGTTTCGTGCAAAATACTGATATCGGCAGAATTTGGAATGTAATAAGAAGGGAAAAATCTTTCCCCGTAGAAGGGTTTTCCGGTACAGGCGAAAACTTTCAATTCTTCCGACAAGACCGTTGACTATGAACGACGAATGTGTATGTGCGCTCTCGTATAAAACAAACCCGTACCATGCATGGTAGTGTGCGTGAGAGTGAATTCGCTCGCTCTGTACGCTTTGGTGTATGTATGTGGTTCCATAAGCATAAGGATGTTTTATGCTCACTTTTATGATCTACAGCTTCTCAAACACAAAAGAAAGATGCGTTGGTATTTGCTCGGGTCCGGCGGGTAGATTTGTGTTGCTACGATGAAGAAATGATAGAGAAGCGAATGCGAAGAACAACAATTAAGCCGAACGTACGTCGCCAGCAGCCTTCTTGGATGAGATAATTGGTTGATAATGATTACAAGCCCACCGAATGATGCGGTGTAGACGAGCATACATATGTAATCACATTTTCGATTAATTAAAATAGTTTAAAAGATACATGCTTTTTTTCTATTACAATATTACGAGAAAAAGGAACCTTCGACCCAATGTTTCAATTATCCAACAAACCAACAGCAACGTTTTGGAGTTGAAATCTGAACCAATCTGAATCCATTAAGCAAGACTCAAGCGGGATGCATCAAGAAAGTTACAAATCGTAGTGGGCAGTAAGTAAAAACGCTGAATCTTGAGCCCAAAGACGGTGAAAATAATAATTAAATGTTATCAAATGTTAGCCAAACACTACCAACAACCTCGCGTGTGTTGGTCTGAAAATTACTAGCCCGCTGCATCGAATATCTTCCCAATTGGGAAGGGAACAAAATGGAAAGCTGTCCAACCGCTTTTTCTTTTCAACTTGAATCTGACCAAAGACACCACAACCAACATCTTCCCTTCGCATTGTTCAAGGGACAAGGTGTTCCGTTATAAAAAAAAATGCTCCGATCGTGCTCTTGCACTTGTGCCTTGTTTGTAAACATTTAAAGTCCGGCTTGATTGGGACTTGAAGGGAGAAGCCAAATTCATCACGTGCGTACATTTTTGCGCGCCATTTGCAATAAGAAAAAAAATCATTCGAGACAGGAAACATGGAAAATGTTGAAAGTCATGTCGCGATGAATAGATATTTGTTATATCTACTCATTTTGTCAAGTGTGTAGAGTTTATACTCACTTTTATCCATTATGGGAAACATTCAAGAGCACATTGTCGTTTCGCAAAAGAAGAAACCATAGTCTTGGGCCATGTGTCCCTCACCGGCTTTAGAACCCGGCACATGTTGTTATTTATAAACTCATTCACACTGCATGTTAACATATCTGCGCAGGGCAGCATGATCGGATTGTCGGTGTATTTGTTGAAAATCCCGCGACACATTTAAGGGCTGGTTTTGAGCGAAAGAAACCATCGAAAAGTTCCCGTTCGCTCTTATATTCCCCAAAGGATACACATTAACAAGCAACGATCGTTTACCGACGATCTGCGTGTGTGAAGGATGACGGATTTAGATTCGTTCGAACAACGTGCGTACGTTTCTAATTTTCGTAGTTTATTCTCGGTATTTTACACAAACCACTGCAGCGATAGATTGGGGGGACATGAGCCACAACTATTCGCACCCTTTAACAATTAATTTCTTGTTGGATTCAATAATTCTTTGGAGCGTTAACTTGACTAGGTGGCGGCAAAGCTTCCATTCCTATTACTGATTTTTTTTGTTTCAAGTTTTCAGTTTGCGTTTCGAAATGTTGTCAATTTTCCATTTTTCAAGATAACCGCGAAATTCTTCCTCCACAATGTATACCGATCACAGACGATATCAAACTTTCCTGGAACTCAGCTGCTCTGAGCTCTTCTGGAATTATATCAGTAGCATATATCAATGTTATCGGATAACCAACCGTCAATGGATTTGCGACGTTTAGGGGTTGGGATTGAAAACAGTAACGTCGAAGCGCCTCTAACGGAGCACGTCGAAGAATTCCCGACGAATCCCACGAACAACTCGTAAAGGTGTCACGAAAATAGTTGCAGAACCAATCCTCAATCTCTCGAAGACACTCTAAGGGTGCTCAAAGCATGGGATACTGTTTTTATTATTTATTACCAAACCACAACAATCTAAATGTACAGCGGACGAATGATGTTTATGGGACAAATGCTAAATCACCTTTTTTATCTTACCCTAACAGTGTACTACCCCGTTCAAAATAAATCGGTACCCCTGCAGTTTCTATTTCCTTCTTTGTACGTTCTATCGGCTCGATGTTGTTGATTACGCGTGTTGTTGATTCCCAAACCTGCATCGGTTAGCGGTATTAGTACCGATGTGGGTCGAAGCGAAAACAAGAGACGCCCAAAGAAAAACCCTCTATCAGCAGAAGCAGAAATGGACAGAAATTAGCGAACCGCGTGCGTGACGACGACGATGCCTCCTTAGATTATTTCACATCCCCCACCAGGAGCGAAACGAAGCATGTGTGTTGCGAATTCAAGCACCACAAAGCGTGTTGGTGTGTATCGATTTCGTGCTATTTTGTTGTTGCCTTTTCCGCTTGCGTACGGTCATGGTCAACAAATTGTTGCTTTCCTGTATCTTGAACTTCACTTTCTTTATTACCCAGCCAAAGTGGTGGCGAGCGTACGGGTAAAGTGTTATCGTTTTTGCCGAACGATATGAAACAGCAGACGCGAGTTGATTCCTTTTTTTTGTATAAATATTTACGTAAGCATATGGCTTCCTCCTCTTCCTGTCCATCAAATACGTAATATTCTTTCGTTGCGAGGGCAGCATGCCAACGGACAGGTGATTGCTATGTGGGTGATATTTTAAGAAAGAGCTGTCGCGTTTATTTCCCGCGTCCTCACTCATCGCGCTCGACGAAGTCGACATGTTATTGACCGAGCCGCACAACCAACACTCTTGGGAGTGATAATAATTTCAACTCACCCATTCTACTGGGGATGTTTTTGCAGCACAATTCTGCAATTTGTATGTGGATGTATGGCTACAAATCGTATGTTAACATCAGGCCTGATGCTGTATAATGACATACAGCATCGCAATGAATGTGCATCGATAATTGCCATATAGTACGCATTCCATTTGCGCTGGGTAGTGTTAGTGGGTATGCAAAGTAGTGTCTCGGGGTAAATCACACACCATTGTGTTCAAAAGGATAAACTTTGTTCTGAGTGATAGCCATATTTAATATTGTCGTATCTGTTGCTGAGAACCCTTGTGTTAAGGACCATATACGATGATCTTGATATACGTTCCCAGTTTTCTGTATTCGTTAAGAGTTTTTTTTAGTTTAACACTAATCGGTCGTAGGGTTGATGGCGGAATCTGTCTTGTTATGTTAATCGATAGTTTCCAATTCTTGGCTAATTTCTTCCCATTACACCGTCCGACCCTTTTACGAACGGACAGCTTAAATTGAAACGCTCGATCGGGTTTACAAAACATCTCGCTTTGAAGCGTAGAACTTGCAAGCGGATGATTTCCGAAACCTTACAACAACGCGAACAACATCTCCGACAACAATGCTCTCACAAATGCACAGCAAGGTGACAGAAGTAGACGAACGTGGTGCAGTGAGTGACAAAATAAAAGAATCATCTCCCCCGAACGTTCCTCACGCATACGCCTTCTTCCCCCCTCCGTACAATATTGCTGTGAGGGCCGAAATAGGCCGATTGAATGGCCAGTGTGTGTTGCGTTTGGTACGACCTGATAAAGATTCCGTTCCCTTTTTTTTACTCTGGGGGGATGGTTGGAATGCGGAGGGCACGAGACTAGTGTGTTTGGGTAGGTGTGGTTGTTGTTATATTATTCTATGTCCAATGACTTTAAATTCGATTTTGCAGTTGTGCGTTTATTTAAATAAGTGTAGTGGAACATGCGCGGAGAAGTAATGGGAACTTATTTTGCTTTTGTTTTTCTATGCACAATTACTGGCAAAAATTATAGTTGAAATAGAAACAAACAAAAAAATATATGAAACAGGAAAGGAAGCTATGTGTGTTTCATTGGCGGGTAATTATTGTACAGAACGCGCCGCGAGTGTGCACAAACACACCGAGCCGCGAAAACCTTGCCGGTTCTTCACTTGGTTTTGTATTCGCAACATACACATGCGCTGATGTTTGGCACCGAAACAATGCTGACTAAGAGTTGGTAGACTATACACGTAAACATACAATATTAGGCAAGTTATTTGTTATCAAGTTAAATGTTATCACTGAAAGTATTGTAAAGTGATTAACAAGAGCATTTTATCTACTGAATAATATTGTATTCTAATCAAATAATATATTGTTAACAATAAATTACCAACAAATTAAAGAGTTATTGATAAAATCTTTAATCCTTTTTGTATCCTAAATTAGAAAAAAAAAACCACAAATGTTTAAATTATTTGTATAAAAATGCCTTTAGGTTGTATGCTTTTTGTGTTACTCACTGTAAATATTCGCTCTTACATACGCGCTGTATATACCTCAGAGCATAGGAGGCCGTTATTCGTTGCCGGCTTGGTTTTTACATTTGCACCGTCCGTTGTGTTGGTAGTAGTGTTGTATGTGCTAGCTAGCGCGAACCGTGCCCGCGCAATCGTCAACTGTACAACGCCAAGACACACAGTCGTCGTCCACACAACGCGCCACGGCTGAGTGCACAAAAAAGTAACTCAATGATTAACGCCCGGAACGGCGCAAATATTGTACATTGGAGCAAGATTTGTCTCTTTTCGTTCTCGTTGATCCAAACAAATACAGGGCGTGCTGCCTCAAGTGATATTTTATCTGCATTCATGTTCTCTAACCTTTTATCTTTAATTCTACTCGTTTTAGATGTCGCTGCAAGTGTCCAATCAAAACCCGTCCGGACGTCGTACGCCACAGGTGTATCAAGGGTTTGGTGGTGTTGTTGCTGCAGCACCGAGCGTAACGACAACACCAACGGCCACTAATGGTGGTGGTCCAGCCAATGCTGCTGGCGGATCCGTTGGCCGGCCGGCAAAGGGAAACAACAAACAGTCACAGATCCCTGTAGCAATCGGTAGCATTGTCGGCACACCATCGAACCCTGATACGACTGCACCACAGACGCCCGTAGTACACGCCGGCATGGCCGGTACGATTGATGCAACGCCCGGCAAAAAGCAAGTCCAAACAGATCATTTGTACGGCATGAAAGTACAGCA
Source organism: Anopheles marshallii (assembly GCF_943734725.1). Taxonomy (NCBI): domain Eukaryota; kingdom Metazoa; phylum Arthropoda; class Insecta; order Diptera; family Culicidae; genus Anopheles; species Anopheles marshallii. The sequence continues at coordinate 39,657,881 of NC_071326.1, read as the reverse complement.
GGGTGGCTCGATGGTTCCTGTTCCTACCGGTACAAATCGGCCATCAACCACAAACGGATCCCAACCGGCTGGGAACGAAAAGTTGCGGAAGAGCTCCACCGGCGGTGGCGGGGAAGGTTTGGGGTCGAAAAAGCCAGAACCGACCGCGTCACAGCTCCCAGTACTTGGTGAAGGTGGTGCTGCAAAAGGACGCGCACCGTCAAATGCTCGTACTCAGCAAAAGCAATCCTCGGATGAAGGGGCCACAGCAAAGGAATCGGCGGAACACCAGCCAAAATCGGAAAAGAAGGTCAATTCTGAGTTTGAACATTCGCTGCTGTTTGAAAAATCACTTAAAGGATTCACCACGGACGGCGAGGAGATGGATTCGCTTCTGCTGGAACCGTGGGATATTGAAGATACTCAGCCGCTGGCCCCTTCGAGCGCGGGAAAATCCAAGATGTCCGCCAAACAAACAAATCCCACTGGCAAATCGCCAGGCAAACTGGACACTGCGGCCGGTGCTGCTCTGAACAAGGAAGAAGCCAATAGCCCGAAAAAGAAGCCACAAACAGCCGAAGCGGCGGAGGCTGGTGAGAAGAATCGTTCGCCTAAAGCGACCCAGAAGGGTGTCGAGCCGGAGGTCCCATCTACACCAACCAACGGTGGCGATTCGTTGATCGGACGCCCGCTACGTTCCATTTCCGGCCGCCGCTCGACACGCCCGATTGCGGACATTAAATTCACGCATCACCGTCGCTCGGCCGCTAACGATTCAATTTCCAGCATGAACGTTACGATTGGTTCGGAGATTGGAAGCGACAGTCTACTGTTGCGTACGCCGGGATCTGCGTCGCGCAAACGCAAAGACATGACGCCAGAATCGACTTCGGATGATGCACCGGTGGTGGAAAGTCCGAAACGCGCCCGGCTCGATTTCAGCGGTTTGTTCGGCATGGTTGCCACACCGGTGACGATGTTGAAGAATCGACTGTCGCGTGTCAAGCTGCACAGCACACCCCGCTCGCTGACCGTTGATGAGGAGGATGCCTCGAAGGTGGTTACGGCTGAAGCCACCACCACCACTACCAACAATACGCCGACCGAGAAGGATACGGATGCTGCTGGCAACGCAATGGAGGTAGATGTAGCCCCAAAGGAAAAGGCTGACGAGGCCGGGCAGAAGCCAGAGCCGGAGAAGGATGCCGAGGGGGGCCAACAACAGCAACCGGAAGGTTCCTCCGCTACCTCCGTTGCTGATGATGAGGTTGAGGTGAAGATCGTCACCGATCAGCAGCAACCGCAGAAGCAGTGGTGTAGTATTATGTAAAGCTCATACGACATAACTCATGTAAGCGCAACCATCAAGGGCTCACCATCTCTCTCTCTCTCTCTCTCTATCTTTACCGACCTTACACACTTTAAACAACCTTAACTTCCTAGTTCCCTTCCAATTCCCCCCCACAAATCTGCCCCCTGGTGTGTCGCAAGTGTATTGGTGTCTGTCCTTTTCTGATGTTTTTTTTAAAGAAAGGAAAACTTCCCGCAGAATCGTCTAGGTTCGATTTGTTTCGGGAAGTGTAAATCGGTAAATAATTATACTTCGCCTCTTCGTTGGTTTAGTTCACAAACCACCTGCCTGGAGTTTATCACACATATTCTTTTATTTACATGTAGATGTATCATGTATATGTTTTTTTTTTTGTTTAAACTCCAATTCGTTTCAAAGATCAATTCACGTGTGTAAGGCTGTCGACAGTAGGGAGGAAAGGATATGCAATTAAAGTTGTTTCAATTTGCATACTGAGCAAATTTTGCTAGGCAGAAACGTTACGATCATCATTTGGTTAGAAAGGACATCATGTACATCACCATCAACACGTGGTTCGATAGATGATAATCAGTGAATATTTCTGGTTAACTCGTTTCATACCCGCTGTGTAGTGAATTCTATGGAGTGAAGTTAGTGAAGATTAGGAATAAAAGCAATTTTTATGTAACGCAGGAAAGAATGGATTGATTTCTTAAACTTAAAATTGGTACTATTTCTTTTAATACCTTTTTCTACTCTATCCCCCCGCAAATTGGACACGTTTGTGTAAGTGTCCGTCTTCCTCCCACGCCCATAAACGGAAACAAATTAGTATGTAGTGCAAGTGTGTTCTCTCTTTCTCTAATCGCTAAACGAATGCATGTTTAGGTGGCATAATGAGCAGAAACAGTGTGTACACCGGATAGGATTATTATTAGCGGATGCAACGAACGTAAAATGCACCGCAACAGATGAAAACCCACTAACGAGAAGCAGGTTGTGTAAGGTGGTGTAACATTTAAGCAGTCTGTAGAGTCTTGTGAAAAAGCTCAAATTTGGCCACATAATAGTACGATTAACATATCACACGACGTAAATTTTACAGACAGAGGAACAAGTGCAACAAACAAAACAATTTTGAGAAGGTTACTTTTGTTTCAGTACACTCTACTCATCTGCGGACAAAATGTGAAATAAATCAAACCAGAATATGTTTTATGGGAACGATTTAATTTGGAAAACGAAAAGGACCGTGCTTATTTTGTTGGATTAAATAAGTAGTGAGCGAAAGAAAATTGTGTACAATACAATGGAAAAATAGCAAGTAGTTTGAAACCTGCCACATAGCGATGAATCCCGTATTTGTATCGCTTCGAAAACCGTGAGGCAACTTGTTTCGGAGCTTTGTTATCGAACGGCAGGTGTCTCACCGGAGCGAAGATGCCAGTGAGGCATTTCGTGGCCGCCAGGATATTTCTGATCTGAGTCCTATCTGAAGACTGTGCAATTATCCACCCGATAACAGACTAGCAGACCGTTAAGTTGAGCAAAATCTTCATCTGTGATAACATCCTTTGAAAGCAATCGGCCAAATATTGAAGAAGTACCTGTACAAGATACTTTTTGTTATGCTGGAAGCGTTACGAGCACAGCCGTATCTGACCATGCAGGACATAGTTCGTCAAGGCCACGAGGAATCTGAACCAAAAGTTGATATTTGCTTATTTGTCGCACTTTGAAAAAACCATTTGAAGACCTAACCCTAATATTCGATGATCGATGAGAGTTTTAAACCTTCTAGGACATCGCAACCAAGTTTTACAGATTGCATCATGTTATGTCCTCTTCAAACGCAGGTTTTGCTTTCGATGGGGGTAAAACGTTAAAATTGAGATTTGAGGGTAATTTTCGAGATAATTATTACGTCATATTCGTTAGGCGAATGTATTTATGATATCCTAATCATCTGAACCACGACGTTATCTTATCGGTACACGCTATCAGGGATGGAGCTGTACGCCAGTTAGGTTTTAAAGGTTACCATTTCCGCTTTGGTCATTAGTTTGAGCAAAGCAACCTCTGAACGGTAAGGTAAGTTTAATTAATGCTTTCGATCGGATCCAAGTATGCCGGTTCTACAAAATTAAAAAGGAAAGAAGAAAGATTATGAATATCAATTTCCAAGTAGCACGCCACAGAGCGCCAAAGTGACTGCGTTTATCGGTATATTTTTTAACAATGTTTTGTCTTTATCACACCCATAGCAATTCGGTAACCTGTCAATTTGACAGTGCGTTTGGATCTCGGATAACATACTGATAGCATAACCGCGTGCTAATAGTCCGTCTATTCCTATCGGTGTTTCTGCTGCAGCTGGGACAATGTGGTACTTGGCGGGTTTTGTGGGGCTCCTGTATGCCCTGTGTGATGTGAACTACTTCATACGAGTGTTCACCACCGTACTGCACGTGATTCTGCTCCCCGGTACGATCAAGGTCACGGACAAGCACACAATTTATGGTGAGTGAGTGTGAGCCACTTCTGTCGCGTACCAGTTGTTTATCACCGGGTTTGTGTTAACTTTTCTCAGGTTTCTGCACCACGCAGGATGTCGATTTCCTGCTGAACCACATGAACAATGGGCGTTACCTTCGCGAGTTGGACTTCTGCCGGTTCTACTGGTACGGACGGTCACGCTTTTGGCCGCTCGGTAACGCGAAGAATCTTCTGCAGGGCGAATGTATGGTACGGTACCGGCGCATGCTGCCCATCTTCAAAGCGTACAAGGTGGAAACCCGAATGATCTGGTGGGACGAACGGTCGATCTACTTCGAGCATAAGTTCATTACACTGCACGATGGGTTTATCCGTACGGTCGCGTACTCACGCCAGCGTGCCATCGGCGTCAACTTGCTCGAGTACGTCCAGCAGTTCCCGGAGTGTCGCGAACGGCCAGAACAACCGGCCGTCCTGAAAGGTTGGATGGAATCGAACGAAGTGAGCAGTCAGCAGCTACGCAAGTGAAGACGATGCAGCTTTCTCCTGATTGCTGACACAGCCAATCGTACCTGTTCGATCTCTCTATTTCACTCGATCGCTATTAAGGCTAGAAAGTCAGGTGAGAAGTACGCACACGAAGGTGTGCGTTAATATCGTGAAGACACACACAATCGCACACATAGCTTAGAAAGCGCCTACTCTAACAGCAGGTTTCCCTTCGCATAACTCTGTGTCGAACCATAGTCGTTGAATGGTTTCTATCGAGTGTGCACCTGTAATAATTAACAAATCACGGTAAGAGTTATTTCAGTGCATTCGTTGTGAAGTCGTGTCCCTTTGCGTTACTACAGTGCGCTCGTATGATTTGTGTGAAAAAAGCAGTTTAATGTAAATCAAAGTAACCCGTCAGTCAAACCGTAGATTGGGATTTTAAGTGGGGTATAAAGTCCAAAACAATAGCATGAGACAGCAAAACCAAAGCTAGCTGGTGTAGGGTATTATGGAGTTACTCCAAGGAGTTTTGTTTAATTGTTTGGTTAGAATTTAGAATCAGGTTAATGCGCTCATATAATTACTCTGTAGCATTATTACACGTACAAATCAATTAGATTTCCTTGCTAAGAAACTAAACTTAGAGAAAACGTTTTCTCTATGCTGTATGGCATTCGTGACGTAAGCAACCGGTTCCGGTCTAGATTGTTTACCCAACATTGACCCTGTTTCATTTAAAACCAGGTTGAAGCACACCGTAAATCACTGCAATTCAAACGGGTTTTGGTACAATTTTTAACAAATGTTCAAACTCTTACACACCGGCAAGCATTCGCTTGTGAGAATATAAATAATTTATTCGTAGCCTGTGACTAATGACTATTTTCTAAATATCGCGGAACTCCTCACAGTTCATCTTTCGGCTGACCGTACAGATCCACGATCAGTTCATCGACGTTACGCTTAATTTCCTTCCTGTAATCAGTCAATTCGCTGTCTTCATCTAATCGGTGGTCCAGATTGTTTCGCAGCACTAGTAACGTGTGCCGAAACAGCGGACACTGAGCCCACGGTTCGTGGCACAGCTGTTCGCAAACCTTCAGTGCTTTCACCGTCTCATCGATCTGGTTGTCTTCCGGTATGAGAGCAGCCTTGTGTTGGTGAAAGAATTCTCCAGCATGTTTGCAAAATTCCGTCCGCTCTAGCCCCTCCGTTAGCTTCGTCGAGCGGTACTGCTCTACCGTCGTTGGATCGGTTGGCCCTGTCGCTCCGGTAGCGCTGTGGTAATCCTCCAGCACGTCCGCAATCAGTTGCAGCACCGTTACCTTAACCTTCAGCTCGACCTTCTTTTCCCACACACCGTACAGCACACTGTACCCATGCGGCGTCAGCAGTTGTTTCTGGGCAAAGGGGAACTTTCGTACCAGGCTGCCGAACGCGTACAGTGCGGCCGAAAGTTCGTCCGTCGACGAGGCGCGCCCGAGTGTGGCGAGCAGGTTAGAGCCACCATTGCGCTCGATCAGTGCGACCTTTGCCTTGGGATTGTTTTGTACCACCGTGCCTAGCAGCTTGAGCGCTTTCGTGCGCGTAACACCGTCCTCGGTGCGGTTTATGCTAGGCCAGATGATTTTCTCCACACCACCACGGTCAATGAACTGTAGAGCGTTATCGATTTGATGGGCCAGGTACTCGAGATCCTCGAACAGTGCGTCCAATTCCTGTCGCTCTGTAGGGGATGTTTTCTTAATTGCTTCTTCGAAACGGCCAAACAAATCGGTCATAATTTCACTGTCGCTTTTCAGCTCCACATTTGCATCCTTGAGCTCTTGTTTGATTTGTTCGTAGCTCTTGAACCAGCCACGACTTGACTCGTCGCCAGATTCTTCCTCGTACTCATTAGCTGGAATATCCTTGAGGGCTTCCTTGAGTGCTTCCAGTTTCATACCACCAACGGTCCCTGGGTTGCTTGCACTTGCTCCAGCTAGCTGGTGATGCTTAACTTCTTCTCCTGGAACCATCGAAAGCGAAGAATCCGTACCGCGCTCCTCTTTGTCCAGTAGTTTGGCTTCCTTTTTGCCACTGGTTAAGTTGATCCTTACGTGCAGTCCTTCCGGAATTGATTGACCCTCCTTAATCTCCTGCCATTCGTGGGTTGGCACGAACTTGGAATCATTCGAACCGCCGGTCGCCACTTGTGTAGTGACGGTAAGCACCACTAAGCTCAACAATAACACTATCCTTCGTACGGAAACTATCATGTTGAATCGAAACTATGGATGGGAACAGTCTCGTGCACAATCTTTTTATACAGATTCCACAAATTCTGATGAAACAAACATGTTTTCTTGAAGAGATGACTCCCGTTCGAAAGTTTTTGTTTTGAAAGATACACGTCAGAGAAATGAGGTTATGATGTGTAGTCGAGCAGTTTTGACTGCCCGCGAATCGCGGCATGCTTTCGAGCACTGTCGGATGTAAACAAATCAATTTCGAGCTAAAACGGCGCAACTTTTTTTTTAATGAGGTTTTTATTAATTTGAATTTTTTAGAGGATTTTCAACATATTTAAAAAATGTACTACAGTTTTTGAATTCTTTTATGAACAGTCTTTACTTTTATTTTACACAGTGTGCTTGTTTTGCCAAATAATAGCTTAGGGTCATTATCTAATTTATAATTCAATACGATAGTAGACGGCATATACTAATTTTCGCTTAACCTTTCCAGACAATGATCTCCTGTGTGTTACTGGTCGGACTGCTCGTCCTTTACATGATCTGGGATGTGAACTACTTCCTGCGGTGCGTGGCAACCCTCGGCTACGGTATGCTGTTTCAACGCAATCGTAAAGTTACTGAGCAAACCGCCATCTACGGCCTTTGCACGACACAGGACGTGGACATCTTCATCCGGCACATGAACAATGCTCGGTATCTGCGGGAACTGGACTTTGCACGGTTCCACTTTTACGGTCTTACCGGGATCTACGGTAAAATTAAGGCCAAACGTGGCGGTGCAGTACAGGGAGCTTCCAGTGTGCGCTATCGACGCACGATCCCAATCTTTACCGCCTATAAAATCACCACCAAGCTGGTCTGGTGGGACGACAAAGCCATCTATCTGGAGCAACAGTTCGTGACGTTAGCGGATGGTTTCGTGCGTGCCGTCGCCATGTCAAAGCAGTGTATTACCAACGTTGACGTGCTGGCACTGATGAAGGAATTCCCTGGTGCGGAACAGAGGCCACCCATGCCGGAGGAATTGAAGCTATGGCTCGATTCGATTGAGATGTCTAGCCAGAAGCTACGTAAGGATAAGTAGGATATAGGACGCAAACGTGCCGGATGATATTCCGTCTTCGGGTGTTGATGGGGGGCATTATACTTAAGCATTTTGTTTTGGGAACAAAAACAAGGGTATGGAAATTCTTGCCATTGCAAGAAAACGCAATTAAATGATATTTAGTATGTAAGTACTTTTCTACAACATGCTTCATCATCTCAGGTATTACTTGACAATAAACTTTTCGGAATATTGGTACACAACGGGTGAGAAAGGGTTCTTTTTTTTACGATGACCCTTTTATTGAGGTATATAACACTTCTACCCAACCCCCAGGCTCTCCGTAGTGCACTTGTCGAATAATTTACCCCTTTGCTTATGCGTAACCTACCTAAAACCTATGACTGGAACTAGAACACTCAACATTCGAATGGAAGAAAAGCTACAATATCTTCCGCACCCCGACCCAGTTCACTGTCGACGGTGCGTTTTAACAGATCAACATACGTGATGAGATATTTGACCAGATTTTCATCCAGGAATATCACTATCTTACGCTCGCTATCATCAGTTGAACCATCCCGTTCGTGCTCATCACAACCATCTTCCAGCATTCGGTCCATCGCCGTTGTCGAGCTGGTTTCATCGTTCAAGAGCAGCAGTCCCGAACGGTCCATGTCCTCCTCCGCACCACTCGCCGTGGACGATCGCTCAATGTCTAGCACGACAGATCGCTGATCAATAACTGTTGGCTCGAGCACGCTATCATCCATTCCGATCGCTTCTTCGCTCTGTTCTAGCGGCCTTGTGTTGTTCATCGTAGTGTTTGCTCTGTTGGCCGGAGCGGTTTTGCTGGAAGAGTGCTGGACCGCTGCATTACCAACGATCCGTGGAAGCTGCATGGTGGAATCCCGCACAAAATCATACGTACGGCTCGAGATCGGATACTGATCGTAGTCCGAGCAGGGTGGTGGTGGAACCTTGGGACGAACACGAATGATGAGCCTTGTCGCGTCGCTTTCCTCGTCCGTATCGAAAAACACTGTTTTCGGATCGAGCACCTCCAACAGTTGGCATTCGTGTACGTCGTACAGCACGAGTGCCTTGCTGTAGATTGCAACCAGCACCAATCGATACTCGCCGTGTGTAGCTAGCGTGGCCTGGACGGTGAATAGGAGTGATCCTTCGCCGACGGCTTGCGGTTCCCAGAGTGCTTTGTGAGGAATTGGTTCCAGCCGCTGCAACGATTGCCGCGAATGAAACTTCGGTGTGGGCAGTGTGTTGTAACCGACGCTTTGCAGCATTCCTTGCCCGGTCAGTGCGACCAGTTCGGCCGCCCCGCTGATCGGTTTGGCAAAGGCTCCGACAATTCCTTTACCCATACCCGTCACTACACCAATCGGATTCGTGGCCTGCAACGGATGATGTGCTAGTCCACCAACGGCTCCGAGCAGACTGATGCCGAGTCCGGTAAGGCCCTGGGTGAACCCGTCCGTCATGCCCTGTGGTCGACGGCGTCGTAACGCATCCGTACGTTGCACGTGTTCCGTATCAAGCGTTAACCGATCGAGATTGCGTGAAACGGATTGGGCTAACTTCGTGACCGAATTCACCGTACCAGCGGTGATGTTTCGTATCAGCGACGCAGAACCCTGAGTAACACCTACCAAGAAACCCCACGGTCCGCGAAACAGACCCTGCACGGGCAAGGATACAAAATCCCGCAAACCGCTCGTTACGGAGCGTGCCAACCCGCTCGGACTGCCTAGTATCTCGAGCGAACCGATCACCCAACCGCCACCAAAGATCGCTCCGGACAGGTAGTGCATGCCGACCGCATTACCAAACTTGATCGGTAGCGAACGGACCGAGCGTCGTTCGAAGGCCGCAAATTCGAGCGGACTGTGATCGAGCGCAATGTACAAGCGCATGCAGGCGTGCACGGAAAGCAGCACGGCGAGCGGTTCGATGCGTACGCACCGGAATTTGATCGGTTCGGCCAGGTAGCTTGATTGCTGCATCACAGCGCGCGGAACGAGCACTTCTCCCGGTGCGCAGCGGATGCGAATGGGCGTTACATCGCTATCTCGCTGCTCGTAAAGCATACCCGCCGGAAGACACTCCATCAGGTAGTCAACTAGGACGTTTATGTATGTATCCTCGATGTACGCTCGGATAGGATTGATCTTGAGCCGCAATGCCTCCACACCGGACCAACCGCCATCGGTATCGCCATCATCCTCAACGAGATCACACTCAACGGTAAATAGCGCAACCTTGGCTAGCTGTTCCAGCTGATCTTCCAACCGGTAAGGATTCGGTGGAGATTGGACGGGTAACTTCCGTTGCTTCGTTTCGTGATCTTCACTGCAAAGCACGACCGGGAAATCGTAATCTCCGCTGGCGTGCAGTTCATTGTCCACCTGTATGTTGGCACAGTGCAGTGTGGCTTGGTTTGCGTTGCCGCTTCGCTTCGCTTGGAAGCCAATACGCTCGAAATTGAACGAGATGATGTCCTTCTTGAAGCATGATTGTCGAGGCTCGTCATTAAACAGTGTGATCATCACCGTTCGAAAGTAACTCTGCACGAACTGTTCTTTGCCCGAGCTAGACTGTTCATTGTCCGAATCATACTCGATCGATGGGCAATCCTTATTCGACAGCATCTCTTGTGGGGTTTCTTCCGATTCCGAGGGTGATGTTGGTTCTGGAGGCCGAATCGGATTGGATAGACGCGTTCGAATATCTTTCGCCGAAAATTCCAAATCCTGACTGATGTAGTCGATCACTAGTGCCGCCGTTCGGTTGCGCAACTTCATCGCCAACTTCAGGTCTCCGTACAGTGGAATGTTCAAAAAGATGCTCTTGTCCTCATCGATCTTTACCGGGTGTGACCACCGGATAGCACTGCCACTGACACACGCAAATATAAGGGCCGTTTCGGATTCTTGTGGTTCCGGAAATAGATCATCGAGCGCGGGCGGTGTGTAGAACACCGTCTGCCGGGAACCCACCGTCTGGAACCAGGCGAAATTACTCTCCACCGTTTCGGCAACAGCTGTCGCAGCCTTGTTCGGTTGAACCGTGTCCGATTGGGCAACGTAGATGTTGAAATCGGTCCGGTTTTCGATGGCATACGATGGGCACGGATCGTCATAGATCGAAATGTGCTGTTGGCCCTGATGCGATACGATCGACAACGACAGTGCATGATGCCGCCGGTCAACTGCATCATCGTGCGGCACGCTAAGTGACTTGCGGGTGATTGGTTTGTTCAGGAAAATTGGAGCCGAAAATTCGCTTCCATTCTCCCGTCTCTGGTAGATGGTTAGGTAGTGGTTAAAGTTGGTGCTGGACTTGATCTTGCCCTTGCGATGCGATACATTGTTAAGCATCGTTATGACCGTGCCTTTGGGACTGTGGAAGAGATTCGTGAGACAAATTATTTTTAGTTCAGTTCAAATCAGATTTCTTTCAAGCAAAATACATACTTTTCACTTTTCACGCCATTTTTAGGCAGGCTGTAGCAGCAACTGTGCGGCCCAGAGTTGCTTAGCTTGAACTGTTCCAACCGTTCATTGGACGGTAATGCGAAAGACCAGCAGTGTAAATCAATGCTCGAATAATTCGTCACGATGAATTGTGAGGCCAAGATAAAGATTCGAACCTTGTTTTCCGTTAGCGATGTTAATACTAAGTTCATAATCTGAAACGAAAAACAAAATGCTTTATTAACATTATTTAAAACAAAACATCTAACAGACAGGGTTGAAGAGTTCGATAACGGGAAACACTGTTCAGCGACGTCTTTTAAATTCCGAACCATGACCTATGAAAAAGGGGCCAAACCACGCTGACCACATCCCGTGCCCATTGCGAATTCACTGAACTCCATTTTTCCCACTGACCCGTATGTGGCGACGTACTCATTCTCGGACGATATTATCTGTTATCAGTCAGAATGTAAATTCCGTATACACATCAAATAGCGTCTAAATCCTGTCGTAGCTCAACTATTCAAACGTGCAGAAACCCCAACACCTGTAGCCAAATGTTGGTAGTTTGAAAACATATTTATTTTGTAAATAAAACACCATCAAGCTAAAGGCCAAACAGGGTGGTATGAGATGCATAAAATCAACTGGTAAAAGTAACACGCGACACATGGACAAACGCCACGATGGAGCTCGACTGCGTCTCACTGGAAGAGGATGATGTTTTCCTATTGCTCTCGCGAGATACGCACAACCGGATTGTACAGCTGATAACGTCGTTTACGTTTCTTTTCGTACCAGCCAAACCAATACATTGGCGAGCTGATCTCTCTCTCTCTCTCTCTCTTTCTCGCTCTCTCCCATACCTTACAACCCAGCTGCTAACAATCGAACGCGCAATGCAAACCACATACGCGGCAGATAAGTGAGTCTTCTCACTGGGTCTCATAAAAATCAGTCCCCAGAGGTGGAAAACAGCCTAGTCAGTGTATTCGCGGAGTCTGAACCAGCAGCACGCTCATTACCGGTGTCGGAAAGTCGAAATAGTATCACCCTTCGCCGTACAGCCACACTCGGTTTACCAGCCATGGAATATCGTGTGAGCGCCCCGGAGGTACTACGCGAACCTTTGCTAGTGCCGGAAAAGTTACTAATGGGACCGGGACCATCCAATGCACATCCGCGCGTGCTGGAGGCGATGAGCCGCCCGATATTGGGACATTTGCATCCGGAAACGCTTAAAATTATGGACGACATTAAGGCGGGCATGCGGTACCTGTTTCAAACGAACAATGCGGCCACCTTCTGCCTGAGTGCGTCCGGGCACGGTGGCATGGAGGCAACGCTGTGCAATCTGCTCGAGGATGGTGACGTTTTGTTGATCGGTCACACCGGTCACTGGGGTGATCGGGCGGCCGATATGGCTTCCCGGTATGGTGCCGACGTGCATATGGTGCGAGCCAGCTCGGGCAGTTCGCTCACTTTGGACGAGATTCGTAAAGCCCTCGAAACCCACCGTCCCTCGGTGCTATTCCTAACGCAGGGTGACTCCTCCACCGGAGTGCTGCAGGGATTGGAGGGTGTTGGAGGATTGTGCCGGGCCCACGATTGCTTGCTGGTGGTGGATACGGTTGCATCACTCGGCGGAACACCTTTCCATATGGATCGTTGGGAAATAGATGCCTGCTATACCGGTTCGCAGAAGGTACTCGGTGCACCGCCGGGCATTACGCCAATTTCCTTCAACCATCGCGCGGTGTAAGTGTTGAAAATTTGTTTGCTCATCGCGACGTAATTGTCGTTATCAAATGCGCGTCGTGAGCGTTGATTACCCATTTTGTTTTTTGAATTCCTATCTTTTGCTCATTTGTGGCTACCTTGGACCTTCATGGAACTACGGATTACCGGCCGAAAAAAAAAATCCCCATCAGCGAACGGTACAAACGGCGCCAGACGAAAGTGAAAGTGTACTATTGGGATATGTTCTTGGTTGGTGACTATTGGGGATGCTTTGGACGACCACGCATGTAAGTGTCCACATTGTTACCCAATTAATTTTGTTTGTTATACAGCTATAATTATGGAAGATGCAATATATCTATTCGAATTACTCAATATTCCACAGCTACCACCATACGATATCTTCAACCCTTCTGTACGGTCTCCGTGAAGCAATTGCGATCGCCTGCGAAGAATCGATCCCGTCCCTAATTTCGCGCCATCAAGATTGTGCCAAGCGACTTTACGATGGACTCGTTGCCCTGGGTTTCGAACTGTACGCGCAGGAACGCGACAGATTGCCAACCGTCACCACTATCCGAGTGCCGGCGGGTGTTGACTGGCTGCTGGTATCACAGCATGCGATGAAAACCTATCTGGTAGAGATTAGCGGTGGATTGGGACCGACCGCTGGGCAAGTATTCCGCATCGGGCTTATGGGACAGAATGCTACCAGTGAACGGGTAGATCGGGTGTTGCAGGTATTCCGAGATTCCATCAAAGCCGTCAAGCCAGACTTTGTGTTCCGTAAGAGTGTATCAAAAATGTAAAGCTGCTTACACGAAGTTTAGCAAGTTACAAGGTTCCCAAAACATATCAACGTTACCAGAGGAGGTTAACTTTAGGTATCTGCAAATCCACTAGCAATAAAACGATACTTACCCCGAATTCCGTGCGGATATTTATATCGATTGAACCTTCCAGCGGTAAGACGGCATACCCGTTGGGCGATTGCTTCTTCGTGTCCGTGCTGTCGATGTAGATCAGCTCGGAATGTAGCGAATGTCCAATGCTTACATTCATTTCCAGCGTGAAACCAGTCTCCACGTGGAACGGCATAATAATGCTGTTTGGTGCAACGATGTTTACATCACTGGTTGAATAATTCCTGAGCCGCACTTCACACCCCAGCTGATTAATGAACAATGCCCACGGTGCGATGTTGAGCATCAGGCAGCAGGACATTTCGTAGGCAGCGGAACAGTGGTACAACGGGAAGGTTGCTTCTTGAATTGAGTTTTCCCGCCGCCATCGAAGTTCTTCCTCGCGTGAGCACGGCCAATTGGGTAATTGTCGCCCGTTGCGTAGCGCTATGAGTGCGTTTTCGATGTTACGGAAACGGGTCGGGACTTGGAAAAACGTTTTACCGTCTATCAACCGGTACGATAGCAGTGCCTTGCGCTTGTCCTCACCATGCGGTGAGTTAAAGTCCATCCGGAATGCTAGCTCATGCTCGTCGGAGTACGTGCCGGCCACGTTCAGTTGCTTTCGTTGTCCTTGTCCGTAGATCGAAAAAGACTGGTTTAATTTTTCCTCGTATGCCTGTAAAGACACAAAGAATGTTCATTTTAATCATTGATATCTGTGCCCCATATCTCTCCTCGAATAGCTATCTTACCGTGGTGTTAACCGTTAGCAGCGATTCTACCATAAACAGTGGCCAAACGATCACCAACACACGCTCAAGCACTTCACCATTCGCGGCGGGTGCTATCTTACTGTCAACCAGCTTTTCACGCACAATCCTCACCCAATAGCTGATGTATCCTTCGCGCGTGATCGTGGACGTCGGTATCTTTACCAGGTACGGCATGCTTCCTCCGTTCATGATCTCACGCAACGGAACATCGCCCGACCACACGACCCGCCCATCCTCGCCATCGATCGCAATATTCATCGTCTGCTGATTTTTATTATTGGCCGGCGAAAACAGGTTAGCACTATCTCCAGCAGCCACCTGGAAGCTGGTAGTCGTATAGTTACGATCACTGTTTGGCACGATTTTGTAGTAACGATATTGAAACTTTAGCCGCTGCGAGGTCATGTTGTAAAACCCAATCTGTCCTTCAATCGTGATGCTACGCTGGGTGTTACTACTGCTACCCTCGGTGCCATCCGCCGTGAGCGATTCTATCCGGATCATTAGCATCTTTTCATCCTCCATGTCTTCCTCGTAGATCGATTGTACGCAAACTTGTTGCAAACCGTCCGTTGACACATCGAACGGTTCGGTCACTACCTGTGTGTTGCCCTCGGTGAAATATAGTTGCAGCTGCTGACGCTGCCGGCAACTTCGAAACGCGTACAAACAGAGTTCACTCGGCCCAAGGTAGATCATTTCGGTCGTTCCGTTCTGTCCGAACTTTACACCGGACTGAGTGCGGTTACAAACGATATATCTGCTGTACAGCACAATCGGTGAGTCTTCCTCAGTCGTCGACGTGCTTCGATTCCACATACGTTCCGCAACAGCTAGGTTGTAACCAATGGAGGGACCGTATCGTATGCAGATATCATCCGATATAGTCCGTAGCTCGAGTGATCGCTCTCCAATCCAAGCGTAAGCCTTCATGTTGCTAACTTCTACGGCATTCTCGAACGTAAAGTAATTGTAATCGAGCAGATCGCAGTGCAAATTGAACTCGACACCAACGAACACATCGAGATTGTCGTAGATTGTACATAGGCCGCGCAGTCGGTGAGCATTGAGCATGAGGAACTTATGTGCTCCGAAATCAGCCGATTCTCTGCAGAGTCGATATCGCTCGAAGGGTTTCGGCAGTTGGCGTGCCGGAGTCAAATGCACATGGTTGAAAAGATTTATCTGCACGGGTTTCAGATCGATCGTTACTTCCAGATTTGGTACCAGTGCTGCACTGAACATGGAATCAACTCGCATACAGGCAACAAAGATCTTTGGGTGCAAACGGTATGGCAAGCTTACCACTCGTTGGCCGGGCAAGTAGGAACTGTCCGTAAGCACATCGGTGATGGTGGTTAGCAATGTTCTACCTAATCCATTTCCATTCCGTTGCTGTGCAGCGTCCTCGTGCTCACTCGTGCCGATCACCTCATCATCTTCATCTCGTGCTCGAGCCATTCCCTCGTCGTAAACCACGTTCTGTGTCATTACTATCCTCCAAATGGCCGATGCAATCTTACGCTGCGGTAGCTTGAGAAACGTTTTCTCGTTCTCGGAAAGTGTAAACTGGCACACCTCCACGAAAGTGCCATTAATGTCTGCGTAATGTTCCAACTTGCACTGGATGTTAACCGACTTGGTTGTGTTCATTGGCACGGGATAAACGATCACTTGATGCAGCGCTCTGGGTTGCGGATAGCGCCAACAGATGATGCCGACCTCGCGGTTGATGATTTTTATCTGATACGGCAATGGAAGCTCGTTAATTTTCATACTTTCTATGAATTGAAACGCTCCGGCCCTGCAACATAAACCCGTAGGGGAAAAATAAACAAAGATTTAGAAGAAGAGAAAGACGATAAAGCATGGATATTTTACCTCAGATCATCCTGGTAGTATTCCTCCTGCATCTCTTTCGTACGCTTCTGTTGAAACCGTGGCGGTACGATTGGTATCAGCAACTCGCGACTCGGCGTCATGTTTGCGCTTTGCACCGTAGAGATCGAATCCTTACGATCGGTTTCTTCACTGCGCAGCGCGTCCAGCATTACCTTTTGGATTAGGTCCAGTTGTTGAAAGATGTAGGGAATTAGATCCAGTTGCAGGTAAGACGATTGCAGCTTAATCTGGACGAGTGGATCACGCTTCCAATATTCCTGTGCAAGAGTCAGCAGCAGTTTGAAGGAGAATGGATGAAGGATGACAAACGTTCCAGCGCTGAACAGTAGCTCGGCCAGCTCCAACTCAAACACGATACGCTCCGGTCGTTCTTGTACCCTTATCGTTGAGTGTACGGAAGAAAGCGATAGTTTCATGTTGTAAAGTGCCGGCTGGCTAGTATCTTCCTCTAGCAAGTGCAGCATCACCTGCGATAGGCCTATTTGAATCTTTTCTATATCATACAGGTGCGATTTTATGAGCATAAATTTGTTTCTACTCAGCACAGCCTTGGGCAATGGTTTCGTTGTTCCCGTGCCACGCTGCTTGCTTACTTTTGGTGGGGTAAAAAGATCGTCCAATGCTGCCACTAATTCCATCATCTTCTTTACCTTGCCATGTGAGAGGCTCAGCTTGATGGGGCGTTTAAAGTCGATCTTCAACTCACGGCTTTTCTTTGTTAAACTATTTACGAAGCGTGTTTTAACGATCGGTTGTGGAATACCAAGCTCATCCGGTTCGCCGGACACCGTTTTTGCGATCGCCAGTTCGTCTACTTCTACGGTTAGATCGAACAACGATAGCTGAAGAACACGTTCCAGCAAGCTTAGCGATACGAGCGCATTCGGTTGTACTAAGACTAACTTCAACGCAGGCTTAGCGTTGCTACGATCTCGCTGCGTGTACACATTTACCTTAAAGTACCCACCGAGAAGGCATACCTCGTACGGGACGATCAACAGGTTTGTGTTTGATGCCATTGCAGAAGTCGTTCGTGAGCGTAACGGTTTTGAAGTACTTTCTGAAGAAATTGAGGATATTTTACGATGTCGCTGGGTGCTACTTTTTCTGCTACCACTCGAAATTGGCCGTTTGCCATCGGACGTTCGATAAGATTCAAGTCCGGAATCTTCCTCGCACTTCGATAGCTTCGAGTTACTCCGTCGAAAACGCGTCGATGGTGCAGAATCGCGATACGATCGTACCGATTCTCGCCCTGCATCTTCGGCATTGGAGGTAAACGTGAGGAGACTTCCCGTATCGACGGAACTATTACTGCGCGACATTCGAGCATTTGACACAGAATGTCGTGGAGATTCGGCAGGCGCCGGAAACATGTAGTCACCGATTTGTTTGCCTTTACTCAGCAGTCGCTCGGCAAGCTGTACCTGGTCCAAATCTATATCCACCACTAAATCCGACATACAGTTTAGTTCTATCGCGCGGCTACAGATTAGCACGTTTTTGTAGATGATACACGGTGCATAGATGGCCGAAAAGTTGAACTCTTTAAACACTGTCACCACATCGAAATGAGACGTTCGTTGAACGCCCTGGTGGAGATTGTTCCACTCGAATGCTGGATTATCGTGATGTGTGGTAGATGTTTGCTGGTCGTGCAAGTACTTTACCACGTCGCTCCAAACGGCAGTACTCAGCGAGATTTCCTTCAACAGCAGCTCATACTGGCGATCTTCTATTTTCGAACCAGGCACATTTAGAATGCGCATCTGAGCCGCTTTCGTGTACACGTCTGGCCGTAGTGGAACTCGGCAAATAGGATTTTCTACATTATGATGTACGGTGATCGAATTGATCTTCATAATGTACACCGAGCAAAGTTCGCGATCATCTGTTGATCCGGAGCGTAATGGTAGAAATACCGTAATACCCTTACTGGCAAACAGTATCAAAGGTAAATCTTTTACGCCTAATACCGAATTGGCACACGAGTTGGTACCGAAATCCTTTTCCACCACAAGCGATGCCGTTGCCGACGTGGTGGGTTGCAAAACATTCATCATTCGCACACATTCACCGAGCAAATCCAGATCCAACCGCAGATCAACCTGTTCCATCTTTATCAACACCTCCACGAGGGTGTCATTGTGCTCGCGTGACTTTCTAACCGTGTCCCACTTGGTGTGAACATTTTGTGTTTCCGCCCGAGTGACTGTCATGTTGAAAAATGTATCCGTACCGGTCGCTTTGCTTGATTCGCTTGCTTCCCCCGTTTGCACCGTGATGGCAAGGGCTTCGTTACGCACCCATCCACCCGATGCATGCTGGTGCGTGCCGGATGCGACGCTTTCTTGCCATTCGTAGCAAGCACCACTCATGCCACCAATTTTTGCTTTCATCTGCGAGTATATCTCCTGTTTGTCGAGCGAATAAATGATGTCCTCCAGTTCGATCTTCAGCTTGATACGTTCTTTGCGCGTTCCGTCTTCACGGGTGATGCAGCTAATGGTCAGCTTTGAGAAGGTCCACTGTAGCCACAGTGATGGCATCATACGGCGACCACCATGTTCCGTTGAGGTCGTTTTCTCTTTGAGCGTTTCATCTGATCCTCCGCTCGAATTGTGAGTTATGTCGAGAAATTCGCGCAAATCTATTGCGGCGATTGAAGAACTTCCGCCACCTGGTAGTTGTGGAATTTCTAGAAACTGATGAACGGTTTCTGATTTACTCGTTTCATTGGGATCGTTTCCAGTGGTTTGTACCATCGGTAGTTGCATTAATCGGTCTAAAGTGGCCCGCAACAGTTCCAGCTGCTCTTTCATTAACGTTACACGGAACGGAGTGGTATCAATGTGGAAGCAAGCGGATGAACAGGATGCAGCTGCCGCCGACTGTTCATCATTAAAGGTCAACACCATCGATATGTTTGTTGTCGTTTCGTCCAGCAGTTTGTTCATTTCGCCACCCTGGTACGTCCAGCTGGATGCGTTTGCGAGCGAAATAGTCCACGGAAAGCTTTCCTTCTCCAAAGGCCAGACGGATTTAGCGATGCTGATCGGAAACCGATTAATATAGCCGGACAGTGTTTGACACTTAAATGCGGAATTTACGGATATTAGTGGAAGTCTGAAAATATAAATAAGTGATCATTAGTTGCTGATAGATCGAGCATTAATAATCTAACCATAATGATACTTACTTAATCATGAATATTTCATTTTGCCCAAACTCATCCTCCAGGGAGTCGCTCAGCGAGTGAAATATGATATTATTCAATGGAAGACACACGGTAAAGTGGCTCACTTCCAGATGGAAGATAATCCTTTTTGCAAGCTTCGCCCAAAACTGTTTATCTTCAGCAGAATCTGCGGCCCGTTCCGGTGAAGTGGTTCGTGGTGGTTCAACATCGTCTACCCCGAGTGTGGACGGAGGCCGTCCGTGCACTATTGGACCCCCGCCCGGAACGCCCACCCCTTTGCCCGAACTCGAATGGACCGAAGTAGCCGGCGCAGAATGTTCCTTCTTATCGTCACTTCTTGCCAAAGGTCGAAGGTTCGGGTGTGCCGAACGATGGGCATATTTCGAAGAAGAGACACCGAAGCGACGACGTTGCGAAACGACCCGATCCATAAGCGGTACAGCCCGTTGCCAGAGATCGAGAAAGGCTAGAAAATTTGGATCCAAATTTAAGCTCAGATCTAACAACTTTGCATACAGCAGTGGTGGATGTTCGATGGTGGCATCAAGCTGCTTGGGCAGCTGTAGTATGACCGTGAGGAAGTCTTCTTCCGTGGAATGGTCAGGCCACAAAGCGGTGAGCGATTTTTCGGTGGCTGCATCGTACTGATACGTGAGCAATTTTAAATTGCGAGCCAGTAGCTTGTAGCAATCCGTACGGTCCGCTTCAACCTTCCGAAGATGAACGAACGAAAGAATCAGATCAGCTGTAGGAAGTGGAATTTGCGGTTGGAGCAAAGGCTCCCATTCGATGGTGGGTGTGTCCTGTTCTGCCAAGAGCGACTGTACGACAGAAGTAGCCGTAAGCGCTTGCAGCGGATTGGTGATCATTTTTAAATCCGTGACTGTTAGATTGTGTTCCGTCTTGTTAAGCTCCCCGTTGGGCCACAGCGATGGATGGATCAATGTGCGCTGTTGATAGTTCATACTGACCGCTGTGGCTATTGTGGTGTCGCTCCATCGCGAGTGATGAAGCTGCAGCTGCAAACGCTCCAAGTTACCGGATATCGATTGGTAACAGGCATCGAACAGTTTGGCCGGTGGTTCTGGTAACTGGCAGGTGGTGTAGACAAGCCGATTCGGATAAAGTGGTGCCAGAATGTTACATTCGACCCGGTTGAGCTGCACTGTTAGAGATGGTTTAAGAGGAGGTGTCTGTATCTTTCCGCTGCTGTGTTTTCGAAGCAACAAATTCTCCGTAGATCCGTGATCGAAAGTGTGCAGTTCTATTGTGGGACTCTGCAGCGTAATGTGGATCTGTCGTAGAGGAATCTCGTGCATAAGTGCATCGTAATCTTCCGCAGAAGGTGGTGGCAGCTGAGAGAGCGTTGGCATCGCTTTATCCTCATAGTACGGTGGATATTCATAGATATCTTTGTACGATGCAAGCGTCCGGAATCGATGAATCGTATCGGCTGAGATCTTCGCTCGGAAACGTCCCACAAAGACGCGTATCATGTACTTTTCCGCCAGATTGCTAAACTCCAGATCGCTTCCAAACTCGGACGTTCGTCTATCGTCGGGAAGCTGAACCTCGTGGATGATATCGATAGCAATGGCAGGGAATTTCTGCAATAAATACTCCTGGCTGAAGCTGCTTAAATGATAATTCCAGTTTACGTTATACTTCCTATTCCCGCCGGCACTGTCACTAAAGAAGGAATGGTCCAGATGGGTTGAACTTTCGTCCGGTTGTTTCATCTCGATCGATTCGAATATTTCCCGCACGTTGCACTCCCGATGTCCGCATGGACAATCTTCTAGCGATTGTACCTGGATGCGCGATATTCCCAACGTGACATTGAACCATTTCAGTCCACAGGCGATCATTTCACCGTAAAAATTGTAAAAATCGAAACGCAGTATCGGATGGTACTTGATCTTTTTGGTCGTGCCCACCATTCCATCGCCGATTAGTTCCTGCGTTTTGAAGATTATTCGCAGCTGATCGATGTACAAACCCGTGTGCAGTACGCGGAAATCATGCTCCTCTGAGTGATCGCTTTCGTTCTCTTCGGGAAAGAACGAAGGGAGCAAATTCCAGGCCCAGGAAAGCAACGATTCTTGTCCCGCATCGTCTTCCTCATCTAGACCCCCTTCCGCGACGGGTTGCAGTGGTTCGGTTTTGATTTTACCCTGCTTAAGCGCCAGCGCTAGATCGAACAAACGCATCAGCATTGGGAACTGCTGCGATGACACGTTAAAGTCGAGGAATTTGGAATGTACATCAATGCGTGTCAGCGAGGAGCGATCGTGCGATGCCGCATTATACTTTACCAGCATACGCAGTTGTAGAGTGCTCCGGTACAGTACCGGTTCCTGGCATACCTCAATCTTGCCAGCTGAATTGCGTTTGTCCAAGCAGATCGTCAGGTCGACAATGTTTATCAACTTCCGCAGGGACACTTTCGTCGGGGACATGTCGATGAAGGCCGGGTTCCAACTACCATCGGCCGATTCCATCGATAGCTGCTGGATGTTCATCGACACAACGATATCCTCCTCGACGTACTTCAGTATCACGTTGTGGCAGCGGATTGTAATGTTGTTCGCTATCTTACTGATCAGCGAAGCCATGTATCCCGGCGGAGGAGTTTCTTCCGTACTTTTGCCCTTGCGCGGAGGTTCCCGCTTTGGCACGACGTTCCGTTCAATTGTGTCGCGTAATTTTAACACAAACTCGATCGTGTTGATGGTGATGATGATTGGTTCCGAGGCGATCTTCGTCCATGGCACGCGTATGCCGAGTTCGTGTATGTGACCGGAAAGAAAATTAAACGGCAGCTGCAGCTCTTCCTCTAGGACATCTAGCTTTAGGTCCAGGTTTTGGAATACCACTTCGCCACCCCATAGTGATAGCTGCGAGTCCTCAGGACGGATGTTTTTCACGTACTTTTCCACGTAGCTCAGAATGATGGGTGTGATGTATGATTCGATTTTGAACATCGTGTTGCACTTTCGTCCCACGTACAGGTTACGATGTAATGGTACACCCAAGATTATCACTCCTTTCACGGCCGTTTACTACGCCGAATAGCAACAAAATCGATGATTAATTCCTTTTGATCCTCACTGCCGTCACGTTATCGCATGTTGATTCCGATATGGTTTTACTGCAGCGTAACTGATAAGAAACCCAGGCCGAACTAGAATTTTGCTATTTCACTTAAAATTTTGATTTCTAAATGAAGCCCTGTTTGCTACTGTGAGCTCAAGAATTAAATGGTTTGCTGCCTGTTTTACCGCCTGGAAATTACTACGGTAAATTTCCCACGACTACTTTACCACGCAACAGGAGTATATCGAACGTAAACTGCATGATTCACCATGTAAAAACTGCACAGTTGGCACGTTTTTGAGTTTAGCACTTTAGACGAGTTAGCCTCTCAGCCGCCGATCTGTTTTATTTACCAAACGTTACACCTGCTGGTGGCGGATTACGGGGGATGGAAAAAATAGGCCACACATTGTACGGCTTTTTTTTTCGTTGCTTTTCTTCACGCCTCCTGCTTGCTTGCCGGCGCGACACTTTTCAGATGAAAATGTTGTTGTGCTCCATTGCAATATCAACAAACGCAATCAATGATCTGACAGCAAAAACATTGTAACGCCCGGCATGTTTATGGTGTGCGGTTCAAAGGGCCCTTGTAACGGTTTGCTAACGTGTTTACATCGGGTGATATTTAAAATGTCCGTTGTAACTAGCATAATTGGAAGTGTACACTTAAATATTACTGTTTTATACTATAGAGGTTGCGAGTTTGCACTGTTTAATATCATTTGAGTGTTTTCATCACCGTTTCATCATCGTTGTGCTCCCAATACACAAGGCTGACTACGAGTAATTCATGTCACAGATAGCCAGTAATAAGGCAAAACAGACCTAAAAAAGGCAGGCGCCAACATAACCGCCAACGGCTGTAGAGCTGTTCAATCCACAACAATAAAGATAAACAATCCATTCAAGCTTATAACATTTGAGCAAACAATCAAAACCGGCGTTCGAACTCGATAGGTAACTCGAACTCTTGTGCTTTACTTAACAAAGATTGAACTAGACACATGATTGAATACAACAAATGTATGTGAATATCAATGATAAACTACGATAGTGTAAATTGTACATTTTCAATCAAAACCATAGTAACCTCATCTGGAAAGAATCTCCCTCTAATTGCATGTCTATCGTACTGGTTTTATTGCAGCACTAGAAGGGGATTTAAACGTTCAAGTGCTTCGAACATCAGCAGTATCTGGATTTTCTACAGCCATTGATATTTTATTCATTCGCCCACATTGCACAGTGTGGCAATGTGGCAATGGAACTTGTTTATGAAACACGTCCAGCTAGTTCAACAAAACCCTGCTACTGGCACACACATCCTGTTTCTGCAAAACCACCACAAACAAGTTCATATCGCATAACAATGCGTCCGAGACCCACGATCAAGAGCATCGGAAACGAGATTATAAGATTAGAAATTGTTTAAGCTTTTCGTTCACGATCGTAAGACGACGGACCGTGTTGACCGCGGACACGTTGGAATATTTTTTTTTGCGTTTGCCTCCACACGTTGGCATGCCGACGTATCGTTTAGTTTTCATCGTCTTGAGCGTGTTCTTGTTCTTGAACAGCTTCTTGGGGGCTCGTTCGTGCGGTCGATACGAACAAACACACTACGCAACCATTCCACATCGCGTGGTTCATCGTCGTCTAATGGTTGTTTTATTTATACAACCAGACAGACGTCGGCTAGTAGAGCGACCGCGAAAGAGGCAAATAAAATGAGGAATGACTGAAAACTGGTTGGGGTTTTTTTTCCGGTATGTGCATTCGGGTTTTTACACACCAAAGCTATATATTCTGCATTAAATTCTACACCCAAACTCCGTAGTTTTGAATCGAAAACAACCGGTACTTTTCATTTGAGGACACAAATGCCACAAGTCGTATTGCATGTTGTTTGGCTGAGATGTCGTCATGCTTAGCTCATAACCGGCTTTTTAGCAGGGACCTCTTTCTCTCCCAAGGTGACGTCATGAAAAAGGTGTCTACAGAGGGGAAAAACACTCCCATACTATGCCATTTTTCGAGAATCTCACGCTCGGGGGGAAAACAAACCGATTTTGCTCGACAGAAAACACTTTGCGTTGGACAATTGGACCAGCTTGCAAGGACGTTTGGAGGTTACTGGCCTTACGGCGGAGAGCCGGAATTGCATCATGTGATGGGCGCGGAAAAACAGGACACAAACACCTCATTACCGATCATCGGTAAAAAGGTTGTTAAAACTCTGAAGCAATCATACTCAAAGTTTTCAACATCCTTTCCGGATCGGCGTCCATCTGAATTGGCTTTGATCCAGCAAAAGGTATACGCTAAATGCTACTTACATCAACAAACCGAAATATATACCTGAGGCTGTTGTTCTCGTGCTAAACTGTGCTGGAAATATTGCACTGCGGATTCCGCTTTTCCTAAAATAGATCTTCTCCGATTTTAATGCCATTTCAAGTAACAAACGAACGCATTACCCGGTGATCGGTTCCAACCCGGGATCGCAATATATTATACATTCGATGATGATTACCTTTTTAAGGTCCGACTTCGAGCATTGCCTGGCTAATGCATTCAACGTTTAAAATTCAATGCTAAAGGCAGCTCGCGTTGTTGCGCAACGGAATGTCAAGTGTCGCTCGTTGCGTATGAAATAAAAGTTTATCAGGAATGCTCAGCAGCAACTGTGTAATCGAGCAGTGAGAAGTGTTGGATGAATCTGAAACAGCATTAGTGAAGGTGATGCACTTTCGATGCTGCATCTCTGATTCTGAAGATGAATAAATCGTTGAAGAAAGGAAATGAATATCGAAATATCCTAAATTGGATAAAGATCCTTTCGATCGCAACAGCCTAACGCAGCAGGATTTTTATCAATCAATCTTGAAATTATAACTAGAAATAGCTCCCCCACAATATCTCCTACATAAGTGCATTAAATCATCAATCTCCTAAAATTCAGAAACTCTGAAGAATCGTTAATCTTCAGAGATGGCTAAATGTTAAGAGTTCCATTACTCTTCAGCGTACAATTCTTTTGAGTGTCAACTCCTAACTTCTGAGTGATTCTTCAGTGAAGATGCAAAAGAATGATTCTTCCTTGAAGATTATTTGAACATATTCAGCTAAACATTCAGTTAGGTCCATCATTTTAAGACTTTGACTATGAAGACTGCTAAATAACAACAGTAATGTTCGAAGTCAAGTATCATTAGGGGCTCATACCCTGTTTCGGTGTCATGCTGGAAACACCGGGCGTATTTTTCGGTTCTATTTCCAGAACCATTAAACCCACTGCAGACTTACGGCACGATGACGAAACATTTCCAATTCTGTAGAAATAACACAGTCAGTGTGTATGCCCCATGCACAGCTATCGGGAATTCCCTTTTGCCCTACGACTAGGGTCGTCTTTGGAATATGCATTAACCAACAAGCACATGGTGCGTAAAGAAAACGGGAGCACTTCAAAACCGTCACACCGGAAGCATGCGTATGTTGTGCTGCTGTGCCTTCCATTTATCATCACCAATTCTCTGCGATATGTTACCCGTTGTCCCAACGACTCCAGCTGCCCTAACGTTTCTACCCGCCCTTGCCCATGACAAAAGACGTCGCTCCAATACACGGGACAATTCAAAACATAACGCCACGTGAGGACAACGGTACGGTCCGAAACGAGAATCACAATCCTGACGCTTTTCTTCCCCATGCGTGTGAGATATTCGGAGCCAAATTGCTCACAAACACTTTCAAGACAGAGCCAGAGCGCAAGTTTGAGCGGAACAGGGTTGACGTCACGTGGAGTTATGCTCCGCTTTCTGGAAGGGAGTTTTTACGCGGTAGTGTGGGAGTGCCATGCCGTTCTTATGTACGAGCGTTGCCGGTTTCCCTCATCGGCGTTGCGTGGGATCCAGGCGAAGGACTGTACCGAGGGGCAATCGCCAGCCGTACGTTGTTCGGAGTGCAACGGCAAGACCTTGCCTCATAAGCCGCTTTCCTTCCGTGGGGGTGAACTATCGATCAACCGTCCAAGTGAGTGTATTTTCGGTGGGTTTTAGTGTTTGATTGGCAGCAGAATAAACAGGACGTCTAAAGCCGCTCCAGTGTCGGTAACTGGGCAGAGGTACTTTCACAGTGCGTGAGTTCCTGCAGAGACGTGCAGGCAGTGTTTTCGGAAATCCATTTCCACGGCAGCAGTGTGAACAATCGATATCCGTGCTATATCGGCAAACGTGTACTTCATTGAACGGTAATTTGATGTCCCTATTATGCAACAACGTTGCAGTGGCCTTGTCGAAGTTGTTTGTTTTTATGCGAAAAAGGGGGCCACCTCTCCGACAGATGACAAAGCGTGATGACTGTTGTGACACGACGGAATTTTGGGGCCGCCCAAAAGCGTGCAATGTTGCTTGACAAGTTGAGCATTCCGGGTGCGAGATAACAGATTGCCGACAGATCAAACTTGCTGGCACTGTACTGTGGGGTGTTGCAGGGCATAACACGTACTCTTGGTTGATTAGAACACGGTGATGCGTTGCTTGCTGTAAGATTGGAGGGAACGGCGATTTCAAGCGGGTAACAGGCAAGTGAAAGTCAATTTGGCGTTTGGAAAGGGATGTGCGAAAAGTGTCCAAAAGGCGAATTTTCTCCCACCAGTGTGCGAAGGAACGACCGGTCAACTGGCGAGGGGAACTGAGCGCGGTTGGCAGTGCGCATGTACGAACCGGAATCGGACGACTATCGTACGCGATGGCTGATAGGGGCGGTGTGCCGTATGTAAAACCGGGTTTCGCAGGTTCAATGAAAGGACCTGTGTGACCCTGCTGTACGCATGTGGTGGTAACCTGTAGGATTGCATTTACGCACTGGCAGGTTCCCGCTACACATGCTACGTCACTGGGTGTGGAATTGAGTTTAACTATATTTTATTGGGCGAAAATACAGCAGAATTCGTCATTTTAACACTAGAACTACCGGATTGGTAATTTTAACAAATAATATTTCCTCTATTTGCAATATTTTTTGGAATTAATACTAATTCAATGCTATTGTAGTTGATCTATGACATAAGAATATATTTGTTATAGTATGAACTTAAAACAAAAATATTGGGATATAATCCACTTCTACGAAAGTGTTTTGGTGTCCTGATTCTAGTGTTATTTGCTGATCTAAATCACAATAAATACTGTACCAAACGATTGTAATTTAACTACAATACTCAATTCATCATAATGCAAAGTACATAAAGATGAATTCCCTGTGTGTACACGTGTTAACTAATAAAATATACTCCACCCGTTTAAAGAAACGCTACCCCGCTGGTGACAACCAACCAATCAAAAGCAACTTTCCGTCACCAAACCAGTTTTCCAAGCGAGCCCCCAAAATGTCAAATCTGGGTTTTGATCACGGACGATCGAATTTTCGCACCAAGCTCCCCAGCATCCGGATTGAACTGGCTGCACGATCACGAGTAATTTATGCAAAAGCACACACACAAAAAAATCACTTTCATTCTCATTCGTGTCGTACGACATTCTTCGGGGAGCTTAGTGCCTGTAGCTGTAACGACACTATAATTGTGTGACGCGTGCTGTCGAACAAGGAACGGGGAGAGAAGAAAATGAGGTTTAAATTGTATGATCAAACAAATAAAACACGTTATCAACATTGCGCATTAATATTACTTTCGTAAGAGAGAGAGAGAGAGAGAGAGAGAGAGAGAGAGAGAAAACTTTTGTTGGAGGCTGGATGTTTTATGTTAAAGCATTGCATTACACGTTACATCCCCAACGAGATCGCCGGTTTGGTGTGCGGTTTATTACTCGCTCTACTACTAACAGCACGATCGCTCGGTCGTTACTATTCGTCGCTAATCCTCTTAGCGGTCGGGAAGAAAAGGAAAGCGAGATTATCGCGACCATGGGAGGATGGCGAGCGGGCGCAGCCGATGCGGACCCGATTATCATATTTCTAGTGTCTGCGTGGGGTAACGATCGTTGTTGTTGTGCCGTGCGCCGTGGAGGATGCGACGCGTCCCAATCGTGTGCCGCGCATCATGTGCGCTAGAGCGAACCAGCCCACTGTCTGGGCTCTCTCTCTCTAACCCAACCGGCTGCAGTTTCTGGTGCGCCACGTTCCGAGACGGTTTTAATACTGTTCGAACTCGCAACCGAAACGGTTCGCGACACATTAACGCCGGTCAGTGTTGTACGTTTGCCCGTGTCCTGCCGCAGGGGATTCTTTGGGTAGTTTGTTGTGAGATTGTTTGTTGTTGATTGTTTGGTAGATTGTTTGTGAGCGTACTGAGCGTGCATTTTAGTGCTGTCATTTTACAGTGGAAAACAAAACATAAAACCGTTTGGCAGATTGCAGGATAAGGTACGAAGTTTTGACAGGGTTTTCCGGTCTTGGTCCGCAAAAGTGCTCCCCGTTTGCCACCATTACCGTTCGTTCGCGGAGTTTAATGGCCGCTCCGTTTTGGGATTGGGATTATGTAAAAAATATTGGTTAAACCCACGGCGTGTGTTTGCTGGAATATGATTACAAACAAGCTGTCCCAGTTCGACCACATGCAAATAGGGCGTTTCAAAAAGTTTAGTACCGGTTCCAGGCACACCAGTTTAGAGTTTTGTTTTTTTTTCGGCGTGTATTCGTGCTGTAGGAAGAGATTACAGTTTGGTGTGACGGTTTAGTAAAAGACGATGTGATACTTTTTTTAAGCAACTAAATTCATGTGTGGGTCGTGTGTTCGGTCAACAATTCGTTCTGTTGTCATAGCGCTACAAACATATCTTTTGTGTTCTTCCCGCATTTCTATTCCGTTTGTGCCAGCTGCTAGCTGGCCTTGGATAATGACACTTGCGTTATCTATGTGCGGAAGGGACAGGAAAGGTGCCAAAATGAGATACCAAAAAAAAGATACCATTTTATCATCCCACTTTTTTTTTTCGTCTCTTAAAAGGCATGATTTGCGATAAACAAATGCGCAAATACTATGGTACACTCCGCACGGATGGAACGGTGCTGTCGGTCTGTGTAGGAGAACATCAGTACGAGTACTCGATCGGTTTTCAATTGAAGGCTCATCTTGCCACAAACTGATCGATGCAAACACAATTGAACGCAAATTACGCCAAAAGCGTGACAGTATGTAACCGGGAAACTCGAACTCAATTGGCAGCGTAGACGACGGGCTTATTGGAACCGGCGGGCCAATACACTGCAGATGAGGACTGATTAAACCATTTCTCGTTGGAAATGGCATCGGTTTTCTTGCGGTTTCAATTGATTGTGATGCGGAAACGATCGTTTCCATGCTGCACGAAATGTGCTTTCTGCTGAAGATCCAAAGAAATCAAACACACCGCCGTAACGCAGCACTTTTGTACGTCCCCAATCGCCCAAAAATGAGAACAGGCCGAGGTGTGATTTGACCTTCACGCTTAAGACGAAAGGCCGACGAGAGGGGAAGGAAGAGTCACGGGGCTGTTTGGCAGGGGGTAGGTCATGAATTAAGTAATCAACGTCCTTCCCCGGGCACGTTACCGTTAGACCGTGTGTCCGACACATGTAATTGATCATTTGTGTCTTATCTTTCGTGAGTGAAGTGTACGCACAGATAGCATTGTTTATGCCTTGCGTGAATGAAGGCACCCCGTGTATTATTCTCGGCGTTCTGTAGGACGATTGAAAGGAAGGATCAGAAGAGAGAGCGAGATGTTTCTCGATCGCCCTCGGCGAAGCATCCACTGATAAGCCAGCCTATAGACAATTTCAATGCCCGAAAAGCTGGAGTGATCTGGAATGGGATAGACCACGAAGTGATACACGGCCCACTGGAAGTCATTTGAATGGAAATGTGTATAATAGCAGTACACCAGGCATGATCCGAATATCCGCTTGCTTTACGCGTGGCCTTAAGTATCTTATCAAGCGGTGAAGATATCAATTGCCCAATTAACTCCTGTTAAGACGAGCGTGATCGGCACGCATTTCTCGCATGCCTGATCCGTGAGATAGCGGCCATCGGTACGATTTCTTCAGTGCGCTACGATAAGATTTCGACGATAGCTTTACGGGACGATTGATTCATGAATGGGTTTCCAATGCAAACGAATCAAGCTGCTTCTTCTCCTTGCCATGCAGCAATAAAATCCACTTTGCTCTTGATTTGGTCGCCGGGATCCGATCCGGGTGATTAGAAGATCTGTCCGACTGAACAAATTGAGCAACAACCGATCGAACGTGTTGGGGTGCAACTGCGCTTTACAGCGCGCCGGTGGGGTTATCGGTAGCATTTGATAAGATGGAGCCACCCTGCTATCAGTGTCGCTATTTTGGGTTAGGTAAAGATGCAACAACTGTCAGTAGCTGGTTGGTACGTGTAGGTAAATGTAATAGCAAACGACATCCGATCCGTACGATTGGCAACCTGATTGTTGACGTTGCCTCGCACTCGTTACAGCTTTCTCCGTAATCCCGACGTCCTATAGACGCTACAAAATCGTAACATTTGCTCACGCGTGTGTTTTCATTTAGTGGCGTGTGGCGAACTCGTTCGATCGGGACGTACGGGCAGACATATATTTTTACCACGCCGTGTACGCGAAGCGTTTTGCAAAATTTGCACACCCCAGTGTGCCAGGTGTGGGATGGGGTGCAGGATTATGCAAACGTTTGGTCAAGCAGCAGGTCAGTTGGTGCGGGGTTTGGTGGTAAAAATAAAACCCAGGAAGCGAAAGCTATCCCCAATCGATGAATTTGCCAAAGACAATTGGCATTGCATGTGGGTGGGTGTGGAATGTAAGCAAAATGTGTGTACAGTTTTGCTGCCGGTTTTTGTTGGTATTGTTGTCTGTTGTACTTGTTGTAATTTTTTTGGAATTAAAGCGGTGCTCAGCAAGCGTTCAATTACAAAAGTAAAAAGTATAAGTTGTATACAAAATTTGAAGCAACAAAGTTGGACGAATAAACCATAAACAACTCCAATCATCCGTTGCCCCTTGACTTGCAATAATCTTAAGCACCTCAGAGCTACACCCGGCCACACATCGAATGCATTCTTATCAACTAAAATGCATTATTTGTCGGCGATGTAAATGTCACACTGCTGGCGCGTTTCGCTCAAGGGCACCCACCAGTGTCGCCATTTGCACTGCTACCGTTTTGGCGTCGAAAGGTCCCATCTTTCCATCAACAGCCCATCATCATTAAATTAATAATAATTACAATCCACTTGCTGATAAACAGTGCTGAAAGGAAAGCGAAACACGCCGCACGAAAACCGATTGTGGTGCTACGGAACCGGTCGTAGTGGATTGGTCTGCATTTTGGACTCACCACACCGTCTGTGGTGTGAGTGTGTATTGTTTGGTGGGTGATAGAAAGCCGCCACAACGAAACACGAGGATGGTCGAATTTTCCCTCAGTCAACTGCGGGAAAATCTCTGTGTGCACCTCAGGGGGATGGCGAAGGTCACACCAAGGACACGAAACACGAATGTTCACGGATGAACCGGGAAACGGTGGGAATTGATGCGGCTGATGGATTTGTTTTTTCGGTTCGTGGGCCGAATTATTGCTGCGAACCGCTTCGCTGTACAGCAGCTCATCATTTTCTCGCAAAGCACACGCAATTTGCAGTGTGACACCATGTGTCCTCCGTCTTCCGTGTGTGACGGCGAAATGGTGGGTTTCGTGTTTCCCAAACGGCCCAACGGTGAGTTGAAATGCGATCATATTACGGTTCGATGGTCTGGTGAATGGTGAATGATGTTCAGTAACGATGGGTTTGATGGAATGCATCAAACTGTTGGTGATTTTTCGACGTAAAGAAAGTACAAGATTGAAGTCATTTGTATGTTTTGAAAAATTTTAAAAGACGCTGGACCCTGACTGAATTAATGTTTGACAGTAAATTATTGGCAATTTGTTACAAATTATCAACATAGACGTAGTATTCACAGTTAGTTTTGAATAAAGTGTAACGGTTTTAGAGGCCATCTTTTTTTTTTGCTTTAGTGGCACTGCAACCTCAAGAGGGCTAGAGCTGCCATTTCTGACTTATTTGACTATAATAACCATAACCTCAGTTAGGATAGTCAGTACTGCGTTTTAATAACTTCTGAATTTCTTTCAAGTTAAACTGGAACGTACAAAGAGCTAGATGTGTTATTATTTCATCTTTCTGAGTCTTGTTCCAGATTAATTTGATTTTTTTTGTATTTCACTTGTTCGCCATATTGGGTACCAGACGACACGTCGTATTCTTGAATAAAATGTATTAAAACTTCGAATCTCGTCTGAAATAGGCTCGTTAACCGCCTCTAACGTGTTGTATCTGACCACAGAAAGTAAGTTTGTTGAGCCTCAACATTTGACTCAACAAACGGGCCCGAGTCTAACCTCCCCTTTCAGAATTGTTTCCATTTGTATAAAGCTTTCTCGATTCTTAAATCCGACATGCCGATAAGCTCTGAGATGAGCAAGCTCACCGCTTTCATCTTGCAATTCTTGAAAATGGTAGAATATACGTGAATATATTTCTGTATACCTGTACCGAGTCAAAATCCCATCCAGAACAATCCTCCGTACGCAGGACTATTCCGCGACGGGTAAATAATGTCAAAGAAAGCCAGAAATGGTAGCCCTAGACTTCTTGAGGTTGTTGGGCCGATGAAGAAGAAGAAGTGTATATATTTCAGTTCTACTTCAAAAGCTTCCCGCAATTACTCCATACGTCAGTACCAAAGCTCTGAAGAGGCAGTTTAATTTTACATTTTACATTTTACAACCAAGCGGTACATGTGATATTCTAATCAATTATCATTAAAGCAGTTATATACGATTCGCTCTCCTGAAGCAAATGCCATCCATCAACACTTGATTGATAGCCCGGTCAGTGGACCAAACAAACCAACCCCCCATCAATTGGCGGGTGGTAAAGGTATTACTGCTTCGTGCGAAACTGCGCCAAAACAATTTCCTTGGCCACCCGCTCATCGATGACGGAATCGATCAGAACCAACACCACGGGTGTTGCCTCCATCCCCCCCCCCCCCCCCCCTTCATTCCCCCCCTCCCTCCCTCCTACCTCCTTTCTTCGTGTCACAATTTGTTTGTTTTTCCTGCATCCACAGCTGGGTGTGTGTGTGTGGGGGGCCGTGCCGTGAATTAATGGGCAAACGGTGGGTGATCGCGCAGTGTGGCGCGTTCGTGCCGCGTGCAGCACGTTTCACAGTCCGATGGTGCCAATGCAAACGCATCGAGTGGCCCGTACCGGGGGACGTGTACGTACGAGTGTTTAAATATTGAATTTTCACTTAACGGCACACCCGATGCCCGTAGGGCCCGGGTAAGGGATGGAAAACTCCTTACATTGGGGCCAATTTTTCCACCATGGATTGTGTTACAAGATCGTGCCGTTTACTTAGCA
Organism: Anopheles marshallii; assembly: GCF_943734725.1. Classification (NCBI taxonomy): domain Eukaryota; kingdom Metazoa; phylum Arthropoda; class Insecta; order Diptera; family Culicidae; genus Anopheles; species Anopheles marshallii. Next base: position 39,623,765 of record NC_071326.1, on the reverse strand, counting down.
AAAATACTTATTGTATGTGTGTGTTTTCTTCTACCTTTCTCTTTCCTTCCAGCTGACCGAGGTGACAACCGAGCGGCAGTAAACATGAGCAGCAACGCGCCCGGGGCCACCAACCCCATGCTGTACGATCCCATCCCGGAGGGACAGGGTTCCACGTCGAAGCGCAACCAGTTTGTCGCTGCGCTCGGAAGTAAGTAACCGCAGACGGTGCGGATGTGTGCACGCACCCGTCAACGGGCACGCACGCGTGTACGGCCGCTGGCAATTGGGACCATTTTTCGGACCCGATTCGGTTGCGCCTGCTTAACAAGATAATGAGTAACAATTTGGCTTCATTTGCAGTTTGCATGGCAGCCGTCAGCGGTGGTACGGCCCTGGCCTGGACGTCGCCCGTACTGGCCCAGCTCGTGCCGGCCAATCAAAGCGACACGAGTGGGCTCGAGCGTGAAAGCTTTCTGCTAACGACCGACGAAGGTAAGAACAGGGCGGCAAGGAGACACCCCATGCGGTACTCGACCATCGGAAAAAGGGCGCGCTGTTATCAGCGCAGCGCCACGTCTTATCACACACGGCTGACGTTTGTCACCCACTGCGGGGGGGCTGTAAATAGGCTCCCAGGTCGGGTTCATTCTTCAATCGGGCGGTATTGCCCGGTATTTGGTGGGATTATATTCGTTTATTGAGGGAATTTATGGCCTCTTAACTACTGTAAATCACTTGAATTGTGAGTGTGGATTCCTTGGAGTGGGCAGTAGGGATGAATTAAATAGAAATTAATAGTTGTTTTATCGCACTTGCACTACTCTCGTTAAGTAATGAGAATCCAAACAAACCCCACCTCAAGACTGCGGGATCAGTTGAGCGGCATTTAGACGAGACATTTGATAGATGATATTATAAAAGATATAAAGGCTTGAGTGTGATTTTAATACAGTTTCTTTATAGTTCCATCATCCACTTCTCATTCAGAAATTATTGCACACCTTCAGGTATCGGGGAATTTGGAAATAGTTTCATCGTTTTAGGGAATTCCGTACGCTAAGCTAGCTAAAATCCAACCGGTTTTCAAACTTCACCGGCCGAGTAACGTGAGACGTTCGTATTTGCATTTAAAACCCCTCGCTGCTCACGTACAGCACCGGAGGGCGGGAAATGGACACCACACGTACTCGGTCGGTGTGCGGTTGTCTGTGCAAGATAAATTACACTTTCATTGGCGGTAGTGCACGCGCACGCATCATCCCCGTTCGGCCATTTTACCATCGATGCGGGGTGGGACCATGATGCGTTTCTAATGGGTCTATGCAATCATATTTATCTACCAACCAGCTGCAATATCGGCAAAAAAGCGATAAAAAAGCTCGGCCGTTTATAGTTTGGAGAATGGATTTGAAGGACGGCCCTTGTGGAAGGACTTGTGCTCAATCGATTGGCACTGTAAATATCATCATATGGTCGAGCGTGGCCTCTTGAGGTGGTAATTAGAGGCAATCGAGAAGAATGGATGGACAAGCTTACTGTTTGTACAGTGAGGACACCATGTGCCACTTTTAATGGAAGTAAAGAATATTATTGGCAGATCACAAAAAAAAATGTACCCATCATATGGTTTGTAATCGTTGCAGGATCATGGGTAGGAGCGTTTCTTGCCGTCGGTGCCTTCCTCGGTGCCCTGCCAGCCGGATACTTGGCGGAAAAGATCGGTCGCAAGTACACCACAATGTCGCTAGCATTACCATATCTCATCAGCTGGGCATTGATCATTTTTGCCAACGGCGCCGGCATGTTGTACGCTGGCCGTTTGGTTATTGGTAAGCAATGGCGGCGTAACCCGTCGTATACTTTCACATCACCTTAACACGTCGTCTTTCTGCTCATGCTCTTTTCAGGTATTGCAACCGGTGCATCCTGTGTCGTTGCACCCATGTTCATCTCGGAGGTAGCGGAAACGTCCATTCGTGGCGCTTTGGGCGCTTTCTTCCAGCTACATCTAACGGTTGGTATCCTGTTCGTATACGCCGTCGGTTCCTACACGCACTGGGTTACACTGAGCATACTGTGCGCCATATTCCCGGTGCTGCTGATTGTGGCAATGTTTATCGTACCGGAAAGTCCAGTATATTTGGTCAAGAAGGTATGCTCGGTCGGCGATTTTGCGTTCCATCGCGTAGCGTTGTTAAACATTCCAATCGACCGCTCATTTCAGGGTCGCCGAATCGATGCGGGTGTAGCACTGAAATGGTTCTGGGGACCGAATGCTGATACACAGTCGGCCCTACAGACCATCCAGTCCGATCTCGACGCTGCTTCGGGTGATGCGAAGGTGTCTGATCTGTTCACCAACGGGACCAACCGTGCTGCCCTGTTCATCTCCCTACTGCTGATGTTCTTCCAACAGTTTTCCGGCATTAATGCGGTGATCTTCTACACCGCACCAATCTTCCAATCCGCGGGCAGTACCATGGATCCGGCCGTCTGTTCCATTGTGGTCGGTGTCGTGCAGGTCGTAATGACGCTCGCTTCATCCATCCTGATCGACAAGGCTGGCCGGCGGATACTGTTGCTGCAGAGTAGCTTCATCATGGGCGCGTGCTTAATCGTGCTCGGTGTGTACTTCAAGATGCAGAACGACAAGGTGGACGTATCGAACATTGGCTGGTTGCCGCTTGCCTCGGTTGTGCTGTTCATCATTAGCTTCTCGCTCGGGTTCGGTCCCATCCCGTGGATGATGATGGGTGAGCTGTGTGCTCCGGACATCAAGGGACTCGCCTCAGCGCTGGCAGTGATGTTCAACTGGACGCTCGTGTTTCTGGTGACGAAGACTTTCGGTACGATGCAGGAGCTGCTCGGGTCCGACTGGACCTTCTGGTTCTTTGGCGCGTGGATGATGATCTGTACGGTGTACGTGTTCATTAAGGTACCGGAAACGAAAGGCAAAACTAACGCACAGATTCAGGCCATCCTGGGTGGTAAAAAGTAAAGCCATACATGCACAGCAAAAGAGCACGTGCACAACCGTTTCGGTTTGTTTTAGTAATCGTTCAAAATTCCGTGTCCCGTTCGTAGTAGCGTCGTTCGAGGAAGAAGTTTTTCATAAGTTTTAAACAATTTATTTTAATCGTGTTGTAAATATGTTTCTGTAGCACTTTCTCATGCCCACTAGTATGTATGGAACCGTTGTAGGTACAAGAAGTTGCAAGGCAGTCGGCTAGACATCATCACATCACGTGGGAGAGAAGAACAGGATATGAGTTAGACGGTAAAAGACTTCTTATTCGTTTAGGCAAACGTTGAATACATGGCACAGTAATCGAAACGACTGATGGGAAACAGGAAGCAAATTGGGAGTATAAACCTAAACCAGATGCTTGAGTTAAAAAAAAAATACATCGCCATAATAGTACGTAAAGGAGGGAATAATCGTTTATCGAAAGGATAATGAAGAAATTAGAGTACGGAGCTGATTTGCTACTTCACGCCGGAGTTTTTGCACTTGCAGGGCGAGGCTACTATAATGAAGTGTTTGCTGTATTGGTTGTAAGAGATATAATAAGTTTAGCAAATGAAAGTTACTTTAGGTTGCGTTACTTCAATGCTTTAGCGCTCGATTGATGAGCTTTGTGGGAGCTTATGTGCCACCGTATGCGCAGGTCGAACAGTTCCTCATCGTCAATTGTCTATCGATCGTGTGTCCATCAGCGCAAAAACAAAAGCAAAACAATATATCGTAGGCGATATATACGCAAGTCTGTTTAGCATATCAGTCACAAGATAGAAGGATGGAAGCGAGTTTTTCGGTCTCTTTATCCCGTACCGTCGCATCTCCAGCTCATAGCGTACCCTTTAAGACCACAACCGCACATCATCTCACAACACAACTTTCCCAACCAATGGTACAACCAGTCAGAACCTCGACTGTATCCGGTTTATTGCCGTCAAAGCTCGGTTTTTTTTTTGAAAATGTTCATGTTTCTCGCTAGATTTCAGATAGCAGTGGGCAAAATAAAAGATTTGCGTTCCATGGTGCCATATCGAGTGATGCGTATATACTGAATGTTAAATAAACTCATCGAGAGCTATATTTATAATGAAAAAAAAAACAGGCTTTAGCGTGTTAGGCGAAGCAATAAGTGGATGGAAACAGGGGCACACTGCTGGCTTCCGAACGGCTCATGTAAACACAGCCGGTCCGTACACAGTCGCCTCATCCCTTCCACGTACATTGATTCCCACCGGATGATGGTGGCGATGGTGCGTAGAACGGCAGTAGTTTATAGCACTATACGAACTGGTAATGTAAAGAACGGTGGTTGTGTTTTACATGAAGCTGGAAAATCGCATCGAAAAAATAGAAAATATAACATATTTAACCGGTGTAACTCGTGTTCTTTTAGTCTTTGTTTCTACGTCCGCTGAAGCAGCAACGAAAGCGCTTCATCATGCGCTTAAATAGCGTTAGTGCCGTTTTTCTTCACCTCGAAACGAGGCTGAGCAATGGTTTGCGCTCGCCGGACATTAAACCGTCCGATAACGTTACGCGGTGATTAATGATCCGGTTGCCATTTTGCCATTGTTTGCATACGGTGGTCAGAACAATCGCTCATTTTAACGTTTTCCAATAAAGTGCAATCATTATGAGCTTGAACAACTGATGACAAATCGTTTTCATTTAAATTTATCGTCATCAAAAATGCCGCGGGACAGCTGCTCGAAACACTGCTCGAATAAAAATTCAAACTGCTCTCATTGCCGCTAGATGGCGCCACCGTTTGCAGCAAATTTTCCACAATAAAACCGCGTGGCGCCCACAAGACCGCCGTGTTTTTCATGCTGCACTTGTACCGAGGGACGCTATACATTCTTGCACGAGCCTTTGGCGGCATTCAGTCAAGCAGCACAGAAGCATTTTAACAAATATTAGTCACTGACACCGTATGAAACGGACCGAGCGCGTGCAATTGGACGCTGCGCGCAAAATGGATTGTGTTTGCTTTGTGATACTGAAAGTATCGGTCAATTCATCATACATTGAAGACGGGCGCCACGTTTCCTGTTTTTCACGTGCATTTTGTAATTGAAAACCGCGCTGAGGCTCATTGATACGTGCTTTGGGTGGGTTTGCGCTGAGGAATTATTCCATGATTCAAATGAATTTCAATTGCATAATTTATTTTTTTTTAATTTAATTGCATATTGAAGAGGTGTAATGGAAGCTCGAAATTGACATGCAGCTCAAAATTCCCTCCATTTGGTATTGATTGATAGTGATCTTACTAATTTGCCAATTGCTTTATCAATTGCTTTCCAAGTCTGAACGATTGTCATTTAAATCTACACTTAACACACTGTACAGCGCATCCTCAGGAAGGTGAAATCCTAAGCCACGCAAATGTTCCACTTAAATACGGCTTATATCAGCGTTTTGGCATTGGTAGTAATCAACCGACGACTCCACTATCCGACCAGCGTTTGTTAACATTCGAGCTACGATCTTTTCAATAACTTCCTGATAACGTCAATTTGTTTGGCCTCATCCCGATTAGGTTTGCCCGTGTCTGAGACTGACGCGTTGACAAGAGTTCATCAGTATGTTGCGATTAGCACCGGGACACGGATCTGTGCTGGACTGGCATCTCATTGTTTGTTTACCGGGGCTCGTTGCGCTAAACGTTAGGAAAATTGTTCGCGAGGCAAGTAATAGCCATGTCGTCGAATCACCACCAGAGGGCAATAGGTTAGTGTTCCATTGTATGTGAGTGTGTAGGGAAATCGCATGAAGGTGAGCGATAGTACGATTGAAATATTATAAAACCCATCAGTGAGTATAATTGAATCGTATAGTCTTTGGCAAAAACATATGGCGCTTAAGTCTCTCCATGCGTCAACTGGAGAGCTGTTTGTTTGTTGACACAGTTGACGCCCATTACCAATACTTTTCTGCTACACTACCCTGGTTCCGATGTCGATTGTCCGATTGAATGAAAATGTTAGAAGATCGCATAGTTTACTAGTTAGCTTAAACGAAAAGGAAAACATTTTTGTGGAACAAAGACTAAATAGCATCTTTCAATAATTTGAAAAGAATTTAAGAATAATTTATTCAGAGCTGAAATTTTAATTCTTAACCTTCCAGACCAGTCAGTTTCACTGGTACACTTCTTTTTAATTATATAAATTTTAAGATTTAAACAATAATGTATCTAACAAAATATTCGGAAACATCCAACTTCAGCTTTTTGTAAATGTAATGTTTCATAATTTTTGAATATAATGTAATGCTCATTTATTAAGTAATCACCAATCGAAGACGCTTAAAAATGCTCGGTTCGTCTAGTGCTGAATGTCGCTGTACAGTTTCATTTGCTTATCCCTTCGACTGCAGTCAAACGTGTCCACATGACATATTATCAGCGATCAATTTTAATGATCCCAAAGGTCACACCTAACCACGTGTTGTTGTTAATTGACCATCAGGCAATTTTCCCTAACGCTTTCCTCCCATCGGGCAAGGAAGGAAAAACTCGTTAAAAGTAAGAGACAAAATGGTTGGTACGTGGGAAACCAGGAATGTCTTTATTTCCCGCCAATGGTTCTATTCGTGTGCATTCCACCACTGATGATCACCGTTCGGTAGCGGTTTTATTCAACAGTAGAGGGAGGAAAATGGTAAACAATGAAATAGTTGTTAAAAGCGTCGCTTTTTTTTTGCTTCATCATTACAAGCAAACACACGCAGACGTACATACAAACACAGTGAGCCTAAGTGAGCAGCTACTTTCCCTCTCCATTGCGGTGGTTCTGATAAGTTGATTAAGCGCTGCACTTGATTCTCGATTCTCGGGCATGGCGTTGGGGCATGCATCAAATTTGCATGTGCACCAACATTCCTGCGCTGGTCGAGCGATTATCAAACGCAGCCTAGAGTGGCTGTGGGCAGCGCTGTATGATGTTAGTGCTCTTCCAGCAATCGAAATTGGCGGACAGACAGAGGTGGAGTCTGTTTGAAAAAGCGACTTATTCGTGTGTACTTTGTGTTACAAACTGCTTTAACATTTGTTCATCTATTTGAATTTGAAAACAGGGCAAAAATGTTTCAAAAATGGTAAATATTGTTAGTTGAAGTGTTATAGAGACATTCGTTTGTTCAAAAGTTTAATCTGCCGAAACATGATCACATCATGTTGTTAGTGTTATTATCATTAAACACGAAATTCCTTAATTCCCCGAGAGAGCTTGTAAGTGATTTCAAACTTCAATTTCTTTTGACGACTCAAGTGTAATTGATCAACCGGAAATGTGGCCACAACACAAACAACAGAGGGCGGAAGACCCCCGTTTAGCCGCTTTAGAACGCTTTAGAAGGTCGATTATTCTACATTCTACCGACCTATACTCACAACCGAACCGTTTGAAGTAAAGCATCAGAGTAAAGATTACTTTTTTTTTCGGTTGAAGTGCAACTGCTTGACGCATCGTGCACAAACAGGCAGGCACCAATGTTTTGTGCCTGCTTCTCCCGCTTTTGTTTAACCATCGACTATTGAATCATACGGCACGTGTTTGCTATCAACCAGGCGGAAGATACCCATCAGACAAACGGGGTACCGGAGTCGAATGAGCTTTGGATGTTTAGTTTGTGAAGCGGGGGAAAAACTGCATAATATATTTGCACAGTTCGCCTTTAAGTAATTTGGTAACATTTGTTTTGTTGGAGGAGCACTGGTTCTGAGCCATTGTTTTAGAGTTCTGGCCATTTTTAAGTGAATAAAAAAGAGTGTGTAAACAGCTGAAACAATAATTTAGTTCCTTAGTGTTTGTACAACATTATTTTCCCCAGACAGGATGATAAGTTATTTTCTTTTGAAGTAGTTTTTCAAAAATAGTTGATTAATTAAAAAATAAATCATCTTTTAAATTGTACAATACAACATTCCAGAACAGAACCTTTTCTCTGACGCATAATTTCATGAGTTTTACGAGAAAACACACAAAAATCAAAATGTCAAACTTGCACAATCGTTACACAATTTTTATTAAAAATTTTGAATCAAAGGATGGACCATCCTGGACTCTACAACTTTTTCTAAACTATCTGGAAAATTATGAATTCCAGATCAAAACAAATTCAACCAAAACAAACAAAAAACAAATAGTCCAAAATAGTGATTTACTTGTCCAAAAAGAAGAAGCTGAAGAAACGAACGATAGAAACGATAGAAGAAACTGAAGAAACGTTGATAACCAAATTAAGTCAAATATAAACTATAAACCAGGCCCTGAATGTACTGCTGGTGTAAACTTTTGTGAAACGTTTTAAAAGTACATCTAGTAATTTGCCAAAAAAAAATCTAATTTAAATTGTATTAACGATCATGAATGATCAATCATGTACTTAAGGTCCTGTTGCTCCTCTTCCTCCTTAGTGAATCTTTCTCGTTTACATGTTTACTTATGTCCACTAGAAGAAAACAGAGCTGAAGTTTGTAATACCGGTATATAAACATACAGTAGTTTTGAATAGACTCCACTATTGCATCAATGGTTTTATCTACCCATTCAACAGATGCCCGCTACTCACATCACTTCAAACGCGTACACACCGGCCGTATGCTCCACTGCGATCACTTGCATGTGTGAGTTGTTGATCTGTGGAAAATAAAAAAAAAGTAAAGAAAAAGTCTTTGCCGCACATTTCCTGGTAAAGTTGGTAGATAATTTGTCCTACAGTATTTGAGCAATAAATCGCACTATCTACAAGTGTTGCAGCGCTATTTGCTGAACGCTTTGTTTCCAGTTGCCTTCCACAGTAGACCAACGATGCGAGGGACCTTGATCGCCTTCGGCTTTGGATTGATGAGCAGTAGCAAACCACACTAGCCGGGCCAGTGGTTGATCGTTTGTATAAACCCATAATTTGACATTATTTACAAACTACACTACTGGCAACTGAACCGAAGCTGCCTCGTCCCGTTTTGGACCATTCGCTATATCTTTGCACAAATAAATAGTCACCATGCAAGCCGACTGTCGGTCCATGGTGTGCTAAAACGGGAATAGATCGCACGGTTTATCTCAATGTTTCAATATGCAAATCAGATCACCGTACTCCACCACAGTTTGTTTATCAAACTTGAACTTGAAATCCGGCAATTTCCGGTATGCGGTTGCATAGTGGCACACTGGCAAGCACCTTGGCGATGACCGATGACATCTGCATGTACACGGGACCATCCCATAACTCCTGCTTAACGTAGTGTTATGATGGACCTGCGTAACGGTGTGGACGTGTGCGACAACGTGAGCATGGCCAAAGAAAACAACAGCGCCTAATTAAAACGCTGCTAACGCACTTGCTAACCCCCCGCGGTGCACATCAGACGGTGTCTCGGAAGAGGTGCTAAAGCAATGAAATAAAGATGGCGCGATCGATGATAATGTTTCCCGAACCGAGCACGGGCCAATGGGCACGTGCGTTGTGATCGTGCGCTTCCGTTTATTGTTGTTGGTGACGATAAGTTTGAGGAATCGTTGTCGATGTCCAAGAATTCTTTAACTATTTTGCAACTTACTTTTTAAAGAAAAACCAGCAGAGATTTTAAATCTACTTTAAGAAACAATATTCTTGAGAGAACTCGATCTATTCACATCACGTACGAACCGTTCCTTGCACTTTTCAGTCCATCCAATAGCCCGGTAGGACACTTGCATTTCACGGTCACGCCCTTACGGAACCAATGCCGGCCATTGAACGAAAAGTTCCACCGGTCGAGAGCATCGATCGGATAAGATTGATTTCCTCGCCGTACAACGGTATCTCAATAACGAAATGGGTGTCGCATTATGGTAGATTTTAAAACGGATGAGCACTATCCGCCTCGTGCTTAGTCGCGCTTAGTCCGTTGACGACGGTGTTTATACTATACAGCCTGCTGGTAGTGTGAAGTGCGTGAATAGTGCGTCACACAAGACGACTTCCATGGCTAGCGTGAGTGTGGTGAAAGGAAATAGAGGGCACTGATGCACACAAAGGGCCAATTTGAATGTTCTTATTGTGATGATGGACGATAACAAAGCGATAGGCTGGTCGGGAGCAGACGCTGTGGGATAGCCATTGTTGCAGATTTGGAAAAAAAGGTTCCATGATGAAAGTGTAGTGGACAGCTAGTGTTGGAATATTAGAATTATACCCTTGCGAACTTCTTTGGAATTCGTTTTTTAGATCACTGATCTAATTAGTAATATCAGTGATGTCCCGATCAGATACCTGCTGGCAATGTAAAGCTTTGTGAACTTCTAACTCACACTGTGCGGACACAATATGACTCGGATAGGAATGCTCAAGTGTCGCCATCTCTCTGCTCTGCACCCTCCTCAAGCCACTCCTCCACAAACACACACACACCCACCACACCAGGTTGACTGATAGCGTGGACTGTTTACATAAATTCAGCGGGATGCTCCTTTCTTCCATCCGGTCCGTGTGTATGTTTATGTTCAGGGAGTTCCTTCAAGTGCTACCGTGATTGCTACACCGCTCAATGTATTTAAGAACCCCGATACCCTTGTTACGGCATTTCATTCGATTCCCGACATTGACCAAGCGCGACAAGTTTCGCCACTCGCCATTCCTTATCATCGCCAACATCTCGGGAACGGTTCTCGACGACAGGGTCACACCAAAGGGATCCCACAGCACACGCTCTCTCCATTCTGGGTGTTCTAGTTAACGGTGTAGGATTCGTTTTCCGATCGTGACAAAAGGAACTTTACTTGTTCTATGTGGTGTTCTTGGCTCGTGCAGTACATTAGCTTTGTGAACCAAACGAACGAACTCGAAGAACAACAGTATTCATGATTTATTCTTGTGTTGCTCACTGAAACAGGGACACAGTGTTAAATGAATCCTGCTGAACTTAATCAGTACCAACCAGTCGCTACCTTTGAGAAGCACGAAAGCACACATTTCTACAAAATGGAAAAGGGTAGTCCATCGCGCCAGTTTATGGCTGGCATCATCGGTAAGCGGCGCTGTTGTGACACCACTGCGGGAGAAGGGGAAGGTATTTTGACGATCTTTACACTGCCGCTTCCGTTACAGTGAACCTCGCCTCGGTTATGGTAGGCACATCGCTCGGTTGGACCTCACCGATTGGTCCGAAATTTGCCTCCAAAGACAGCACACCGCTGGATACGATCCCGTCGGCATCGGAAAGCTCCTGGATTGCGTCCCTGGTAGCGATGGGTGCACTGATTGGTAAGTGAATGTCCGTGACCACCTTGGCAGTTGGCGAAATATTTTACGTGATGCGTCGATTTTGCTCGTTCTTCTACCTCAGCACCCTTCATTGGTGGCCCGTTGGCGGAACGGATTGGGCGGAAGTACACGCTACTCGCTAGCTCGGCATTCTTCATCGTGTCCTGGGTGCTGCTGTTGACGACGGAAACCGTTGTGCAGGTGCTAGTGGCCCGCTTCCTGCAAGGGTTGGGCGTTGGCTTCGTAATGACCGTGCAAACTATGTACATCGGGGAAATCGCCAGTGCCGAGTATCGCGGTGCGCTAGGATCCCTCATGCAGCTGTGCATCGTTAGTAAGTATCTTCAAAGCGGTCCCGCTTCCGGTGGGTCTCCGAATGCTTTCATCACTCCGAATTGTTCGCCTTTCCAGCTGGAATTCTGTACGTGTACAGCATTGGACCGTATGTGTCCTACCATGCACTACAGTGGGCCTGTCTGGTACTGCCGATTGTGTTCGATGCGACGTTCTTCTTTATGCCGGAAACACCCGCGTACTACATCTCCAAGGGAGACAAAGAGAAGGCGGTCGAATCGTTGTGCTTTTTGCGCGGTAAAACCGTGGAAGGTGTGCAGGAGGAACTGCACGAAATATCGACCACGGTCGAGGAGTCGCTCAAGAACAAGGGTACCGTGATGGACCTTTTCCGCAATGCCGGCAACGTGAAGGCACTGATCATTTGTGCCGGTCTGATCAGCTTCCAGCAGCTGTCCGGCATCAACGTGATTCTGTTCTACAGCCAGAACATCTTCGAAAGCACCGGCAGCAGCCTGTCCCCGGCCGTCTCAACCATTCTCGTCGGTGCGGTACAGGTGTTGGCCAGCGGTGCCACCCCCCTAATCGTCGATCGGCTGGGCCGGAAGCCGATCCTGCTGACATCCGCAGGGGGCATGTGCATCTCGCTCGGTACGATGGGACTGTACTTCTTCCTCAAGCACACCGAATCACCCTCCATCAATAGTCTCGGCTGGCTGCCGATTATGTCGCTGATCGTTTTCGTGACGGTGTACTGCATCGGATTCGGACCGTTGCCGTGGGCGGTACTAGGGGAGATGTTCCCGGCGAACGTGAAATCGATCGCATCCTCGATCGTCGCATCCAACTGTTGGGTGCTTGGCTTTATCATTCTGCAATTTTTCGCCGATCTCGACAAGGCCGTCGGGTCGCACTGGTCGTTCTGGATCTTTGGCATCCTGTGCGGTGTGGCGTTCGTGTTTACCTTCACGACGGTAATGGAAACCAAGGGACTTAGCTTGCAGGAGATTCAGGATCGGTTGAATGGTAAAATCTAACCCGGCAGTCGGCTGCGTTGCCTATGTTACCACCACACCTGTGCTGCTAGTGGCAGTGGTAGTGCTCAAAGAATGTTGCTGTAGAATTACTATTTGTTACTTCCTTCGCTAAGTCAGTGTAGTAAGCTTTCACCCGCACCAAAGTGATACGTTTGCTAGGGATCGCAAACGAAAGTGTTGAATGTATTGTGTTACTTTACTTGAATAAAAAAGAAGTATCTGTACTCTAAGGTATGCTCTACGAGTGTGTGAATGTAATCCAATATTCGTGAAAACGATATCTAACTGAAAAAGCGTGTAAGAGGTAGATTCCACAGTTGCGGTACGGTGTTTTTAACCAATACAATTACGCAGCACTGTTAACTCTCTAATGAAACTCACTAAATTATATTTATCAATTTTATGAACATTTTGGCAAAAAAAAAAATTGCAACAATATCACACATCGTAAGTTAAACTATTTTTTCTGTAAAGTAAACCAATTTTTTTTAAATATCAACCATAGAAACTAAAAGTATAACTACGACATTTTGTAATATTAGTATATTTAAATGCTTTACATATTTTAATAACATTGATGCTAAAATTGTGCACTCTTAATTAATTTAATACCGTTTTTTATAAAATTTAATATTTTTCTAAACATATCCTCAAATAAAAGCAGCTGCGACACGCGTGCTCGCTTCACCAAAGCTTACTTTTCCGACAAAAGCCCTCCGACAGAAACAATCTGTCGGAAGCAACGCAGCTACGGTTGGGGAACCGACTAAAGTGAGCTTTTGTCGGACAGCAGTGTGTTTGGTTTTGTTTAATTGTTTTTTTATTTGTTAAAAACAACAAGCATAACTGCGTCCGCTGTGATAAGAAATTGTAAGCTATCTGTTGTAAACCATGCTGAGCAGAAGATGAAGGGGGGCCGCAAGCAATAAAAGCCCCCCCCCCCACCCGTGTGCAGAATGGAAGGCACTGAAACCTTTCCTTTTTTTTTCGCGTCATCCTGGGCAGTAAAAAACGCACAACAAAATCTAAACAAACGTACAGTTGATGGTGGCAACGGGAGATTAAGCGGCGACAGTGGTTGCGTTTAATTGGTAATCGGTAATGAGCAAAGTGCTGTATAGTTGCTCCGACCCGGACCAAGTTACCGGTGGTCAGTCAAGAGCCCGAGCTCTTGGAAGTAAGACGCACCGAGGTGATCACTTCTAAACGAGCGTGCGACGTGTCATCGTGTTCCAATAATTCAATATAGTTAGTCTAGAAACGGGAACTTGTCTCCCCTTCAGAGATATTTCAAACGCTTGCATTCGTTGCTTGTATTGCCTATTGTAAAGTTCATGTCACATTGGTTCATCCCTGACCGTTAGTGTACTGCAGATATCGTCAATTAGCGTACCATTGTGGAAGCAGGCGACGTGATAATACTGCTCACCTATCCGGTTCTGTAACTCCCTAGCGATGGGCTTTATTCACTAAATGCAACTGAGGTGTCATCGTGCGCAGTAACATTACCGTACAGTCAAGGTGTTCCATTGGCACTAAGTCCAGCGTTCAAAAGACATCAATCACTCATCTGCCCGTTATCACCATGTGGATCAATAACATTGCATTTTTGCGTAACAAATTCCAATATTTGGCAGCTATTCTAGGTGAGTAGTGTGTGTGTTGTTTTGATAAATGACAGATAATAGCAAAAAGGTAAATAAGTATAGCATTTTCGGGTACTTGTTTGACTTCCTATTGAGCATGGTGTCCTATAAGCTTAATGTTTTTATTTCCCCCATACAGCAAACATGTCTATCGTCTGTACTGGATGTGCGATGGGTTGGACATCTCCGGTGGAATCGAAGCTTAGCCATCCACAGCTTTCGCCCTTGTCTAAAGTGCCGTCTGGTACGGAGTTCTCCTGGATTGGGTCAATACTTGCGTTGGGATCCTTGGCTGGTAGGTCGCAGCACACTCGTAAGCTACTACTATTAACTGACCGTGCTGGAACACTCCGTCGACAATCTTACAGGACCTCCGCTCGCAGGCTACATCGCACATCGTTTCGGCCGGAAGATGGCCCTGCTCGGGAGTGGTGTCCAGTTTGCGATTGCTTTCATCCTCTTCGTAACGGCGCGCACCGTTGCCCAGATCCTGGTCGGCCGATTCGTGCAGGGATGTGGAATCGGATTTGCGCTCGGCATCACGCCACTGTACGTGTGTGAAATAGCGACGGCACAAAGACGTGGCGCCCTCGGCTCGCTGCTGCAGGTTTCGATCACACTCGGGATGCTAATGGTGTACAGCATCGGTCCGTACGTTAGCTATGCCGCCATGCAGTACATTTTGCTCGCCGTACCAGTGCTGTTCTGTCTCGCGTTCAGCCAGATGCCGGAAACGCCTCACTACTACGTAGCCCACGGACGCTACGCGGACGCATCCCGGTCGCTCGAGCACCTGCGCGGCGAACCGATCGAGGAGCTGCAGGACGAGTTCGGTTCGATCCAACGGTCGGTAGAGGAATCGATCCGGAACCGTGCCACCTTCGGGGAACTGTTCCGCGATCACGCCAACCGGCGGGCCCTGTTCATCTGCACCGGCGTAATCGTGTTCCAGCAACTGTCCGGCATCAATCCGGTGCAGTTCTTCACGCAAACCATCTTCGAAAAGACGGGCACGTCGGTCAAACCTGAGGTGGCCAGCATTATCATTGGTGGAGTGCAGGTCGTGGCCAGTATGATAACGGTCCTATCCTTGGACAGGCTTGGTCGTCGCCCATACCTGCTTATCTCGTCCGGTGGCATGTGCTGCGCCTTGGTGGCCCTCGGAACCTACTTCTATCTGGATACGCGGAGCGTGTCGCTTGACCGGCTTGCCTTTCTTCCGGTGTTGTCACTGGTCGTGTTCACATCGGCGTTCTGTCTCGGGTTCGGTCCGATCGCGTGGCTTCTGATAGGTGAAATGTTTGCGCCAAACATCAAATCGTTCGCATCGTCCATCGTTTCCAGCACCTGCTGGGGCGTTGCCTTCTTCATACTGTTCTACTTCAGCTCACTGGACGCGGCCATCGGCACGCACTGGCTGTTCTGGATGTTCGCCATCTGTACGGCCGGTGCGTTTCTGTTCACCTACCTGTTTGTGATCGAGACGAAGGGTATGTCGCTGCCAGAGATTCAAGCGCAACTCAACGAAACCGCACCAGTAATGCTAAACGATAAGGCCTAAAGATACTGCAGCGCTTGTGGCGGCTTTGCGTTGTGTTCGGCTTTGTTGAGATGCGGGTTAAGGATACTTGACGATGATCGGCACCGTCAAAGATTTGTTTCTTAAGTACTTCGTTGAGTAGTAAATGAAGTACACGTCTAAGTAGCGCCAATTACGCTAGAGTGGTGGAGACAACGGAAAGTGTTTCCGGCGACATATTTCTGTGGATTAGCTTCAACCGGATAGTCACAACCCGATCAAGGATCATGCCGTAAAAGCACTTGCTGAAGGCAATTGCTCCATACGAAGAATTAAACACTTACAAATTGGATCTTAACGAGTGGTTCATGTCCCTTGAGCTGATCGATTCATTGTAGCCGTGTACTGATAGAATCAGTGTCTATTGTCCTGTCGAACTTTTAAAAGCAATAGTCTATTAGAATATCCTCACAACAGGGCTGGTCCTATATTCCAGAACCTTGTCGTATACTTCAAAGTTCTCATACAAACACACTCACACCAACACGCTCCAGAAGTAATCGTTAAGTTGATTAAATGTCAATAAATCTATAAATTATGTTGTTATACAAATGAAAATATACCTCCAAGACATGCAGTCCTATAGACATGCAATAGAATCTAACTGTTCGATGACAACTGCAAAACTATTCCAAAGCGTTTCAGACTTCCCGCGCACTATCGCTTCCCCGGCAAATAATCGATCGGTGGTGCGTTTCTGCAAACTTGCCGTGCAACTTCTCTGCTCGTGTTCGACAATTTGTGCAATCTGTGCAATGTTTGATTTGTGCGCCGCCGTACCTTAGTTCCGGTGCGCGTCATCCAGTATAAAACCGCCCCACTCATGCCGATGGTTCGCTGTGCATTGCTTTGGAGTGAGAGTGTTAAGTACCTAAGTGTCGTTGCAATAATTGGGATCAAACTATGCATTGGCGTTACAACGAATTTCTTGCGGGAGCAATAGGTAGGGATACTAGCTTTTTGGAGGACTTTGTGTGCTTGTTTCATAATATATAAAGCCTCCGATCTGCAGCCAACCTGGCCACGGTTTCGGTTGGTTGTGGTATTGCGTGGCCTTCCCCAATATTTCAGAAGCTGTCCGCCGCCGATCTGAACGATAACCCATTCGGCAAGGTACTGTCGGAGCGGGAAAAGATGTGGTCCGAGGCGGGCTTAGCAATCGGAGGCTTGGCAGGTCCTCTACTGGCGTTTTGGGTCAACAAGCACAAGGGCCCTCGAATAGCGCTGTTACTGAGCAGCGTCCTATACATCGCGGGTTGGCTACTGTGCATGATCGTTGGTTCTGTGTCACTGCTGATATTAGCACGCACCATTGTTGGATTTGCTAACGGTTACGTCCTGCTGACGGTAACACTCTACATTGGCGAGATCGCCAGTGATCGTTATCGGGGTGCGCTGGGATGCTTCATTCAGATCGGAACTACGCTGGGGATACTGGTCGTGTACTGTGCCGGACCGTTTGTAAGCTATCTCGCGCTTCAGGCCATCTGCTGTGGTGTTCCCATACTGTTCGGGACACTGTTTCTGTACATGCCGGAGACACCCCACTATCTGGTGCAGCGTGGACATCACCAGCGCGCGCTGGAGGCGCTCATGTTCCTGCGCGGTGCTCGACATGCCGATGAGGTTAGGTCCGAACTGGAGGAGATCAAGCAGTACGTTAAGCGGCGAGATGGCGATGATGGTGCACCGGCCCGAGCAGTCCATCACCTGCAGCGCCTGCTGACACATCGTGGCAACCAAAAGGCGCTCTGGATCAGCTTGGGATTGGTGCTGTTTCAACAGTGTTCCGGCATCGACATCATCCTGGCAAACGGGGAGCTACTGTTCGCCAAATCGAATGCTTCCCTGGGCCCGATCTACGGTACCATCGTGCTGGGTGTGCTGCAATTTCTGTCCAGCTGTGTAACACCATTCTTCATCGAGCGTTCGGGCCGTCGCCCAATACTGCTCGCATCATCGGTTGGTCTGATGATCGCGTTAGCCACACTCGGGACGTACTTCGTGCTGAATCGCTATACCGTTTCGGTGGAGTCTATTCGCTGGTTGCCGCTAACGGCACTGGTCGGTTTTGTGACACTCTATAACGCAGGCTTCGGCCCAGTCGCTTGGGCCATTGTGATGGAGATCTTCGCCCACGAGCTAAAGCCGATCGGCGTCACGTTGTCTGTGCTCGGTGCCGTACTGTTCGACTATGCCATCCTGCAGATAATCACCGTCCTCATACAGAGCGCCGGCTTAGATTGGGCATTCTGGATTCTCGGCAGCATCTGTGCCGGTGCCGGCCTGTTCTGCTGGCTGTACGTCATCGAAACGCGTGGACTTAACCTGGTCGCGATCCAGGAGCGCTTGAGCGGTATCAAGACGGTACGATTATGAAACTGGTGCTTCGGAGCGCTTATGCATTCGCAGATGTGTAGCGGCAGTATCGTTTCGCATTGACATTGCCGTACGCGCTGTAGGACGCGGCCCGCGCGTTGATAAGCACTGTTTTCCCAACTCCCCCCGCCTTACGTTACGAAAACAATGCACTCCCCAGGCCGACCAAGCGTTTGTGGGGCCGTACATGCCATTCCATGCATGCGAACAATGTTGTGCTGGTGACAAAATGTTTCGCGTTGGTTTGTTTATTTTGAACCACCAAAACCTCGCCTTTTCGATCGCCAACGGATTGTCGTGCGGGCTCGCTTCAACGAGGGCGCGATAATGCGTGAACGTGATGTGCAGGTGCAGAACGAGATGCCGGCTCCTGGTTATGGTGGCGTCCTTTTGCACAGCGGCAAAGAACAGTAAACATTACGCAAGGGTTGATGCGTTGTTGACGCTTCTGCTGCATTGTTCGGTTTCCACGTGCTCGCGATTGCGAACGTTACTTCCCGCCGGTGGGGCCTTTTGTCTGATAAGCCGTTACAGATGCACCAATCGCAAACGTCTGATAATTATTACGTTGATCTGTCGTGACATCTTGAGAGTTTAAAAATAAACTGATAATGGGGTAGATCACGGGATAAGCCAGTTTTTTGTATGCGTTTTGACGTTTCCAGGCTTATAAGCTTACAGCTTCCCATACAAACTGCCAAGCCAGATAAGCCTGGGAATCGATGGTTAGATTGTTTTGCTTATGAAAGTGCTCGACAGCTGCTCGACAAATATCAAAACAAAGCATTTTTCTAGCAGGTTTAAAGTAGGTTAGGCCATATTTCCCATAGGCTTAGGATGTTAAAAAAGGAAAAAAAATACATAAATACGCATAATTAATAAGTTTTTTTTTAATTTCTGGTGTTTTGGAGTTTAACAATAATTATTTTTATAAAAAAATCAGTTAAAAAAAAGGTAAATTATTATTTCAATTTACTTGCAGTTTTCCAGTTCACAGTTTACAAAGTCTTAACATCACTTAAATATTGCCTTGAAAATAACACGAAACATAAATTATGCTTTAAAACAGAACCGAAGTTTGCGTCCTCCGATTGTTTCTCTCGATTATAATAGCATACATTTAATTTAGCTCACCCTCGTAGCTTCTATCCTTTTAAAAAATATGGTGATGTATTACTTTCTACTTCATGGAACTGTTTCGTGCATTTATACATTTTTACCGTTTGATGTCAAACTTCAACAACACGGAACCCAAACTAAGCGATCTAGAGTAACTAACATTTTGTAGTCCTTTACTTTAATTAAACCCGTTGCGGTATACCGTTGTACATGGAATTTTATATAAAAGACCCCCTGGTATTCTGTTAGATTCGAGATTCACCGACTGCTTTAAAATTAAGCATGTGCTGTTAAGAATAAACAGAGATCTTAATTACCTGCAACATTTGGAATGTCAGTTTTGAAAAATGGGATGCTTGAGAGTGCTATACAATTTCTTTGGCTGAAGTATGCTTCTTTGATTGGTGTCCTTCCTTAATACGGCTATAGCACGAGGGGAACGATTCAAAGAAGTTTTCACACGACAGCGCAAGGTGTATGGAAATACATGTTCAACGAAACCTCCGTACTCTAAGCGTTGCCAGTTAGTTCGTTATAGTTCTTCTCTTCAAAGCCATGAACGTCCGTTCCTTATACTTCTCGACTTGGCTTACTCATGGTACAGCAATCATCGCTCGTAATGAGAACGTCATAACCATACTGACGGGAAGCCAGCAAATAATTCGTTCAGCTCTTATCAATCTATCAGCATTATAGGCTGCTTCGATGGTCAATCACTGTTTAAAAAAGTTTTTTTAGTGCCGCACCATGACCGTCATGATCTGGATTATATTCTTCGAGTCCGGCCGTATCAGTGTCTTCCACTTGCTATGTTCTTCATCGTTGATACAGTAAAATGCTTCGGATATATTCGCAACGTCGTTCTAAGGATCATGCTTCAAACTCGAACGTTTGTCAGTTAACACACTAAACACTCGAAAATGCGACATGCATGTGATTTCTCCTTTTATTTATACACCAGATTTAGCTACATACGGATCGCATACCAACTACACCGCCTACTTTGAACACAACTTTACTATAGAACGTTGCGTTCGCTTGCTATGTTTTACACGTTCAGCACCGCATCACTCGACTAAAGGTGATGCCAATGGTTAACGCCTGTATCACCGCCATCGCTATACAAATTGTAGTTAGTAGTATCGTAACGCCGTAACGTTTCCATGGTAACATCGTTTTTCGGTACACTCTTCGATCATTTTCTGTGTGGTGCATTCACCATTTCACATTTTTGCTGCAAAACTTACCCTTTCAATGCCTGCTACCTGATTCCAGCGCTAACAATGCAGTTTTCGATGAGTACTGTTGTTTTATCATTGGAAGTTATTTTGTATGTATCCAAACTTTTTACCGCGCGCGATTCGAGAGTGTTTTTAACTGTTTTTCTTGGGTATCAGTTGCCACGCGGTCCTCAACAGTTTTCAACCGGTATTTTAAAGAGATTTTCAAAATTAATTTTAAATTAAATTAAATTAACAACCTAATTGCTTTTACTTACATGTTGTCGCTAGGATCACAAAAAGGATGTTTCTTTAAACACAGTATTTAAACGAAAGAGAACGAAAGAGCGAATGAGATATGCATTGATATATGCAATGATCCATTGATTTTTTTTAACTTGTGGCGTGACGGGTGCCGGGTTAGTTGTCAGCATCGGATTGAATTCTTGAGTTCTTCGCTCGACTCAACAATTGATAATTTTTTAAGTTGAATGTTTTTTTTTTAATGTTGAAATAAAGGAATTTCATCCTTTATAAATCACATAAAATTGTTTTTGACTCACGATACTTGAGGAAATTTCTTAGCTTGTATTTACGTATTCCCATAAGTATGAGTATAAAAAACGGTTTGAACATGCTTGAACCAATCTTTTGAAAGACATGTAAATACCGAGTAGGATTAATATGCTCATAAAGGTTTTTGAACCGGCTTTTCTAGTTGAGACGGCTCATTTGACTGAGATATAAATAAGGTTAATTATTATAAGTATCTATGTATATAAAAAATGTAGATACAATTTTAAACTAAAATAAAAAAATTAATATCCTGAAATTCTCGGTACAGAATACCTAATGTCATTCTTTATGTCAAAAATCTATGTCCATATGTGATTGATGCAACCCGTTACCGATTCGCCGCTCGAAATCTGCTCGATTATTTGACACATACCGGCTTAAGCTTAAGCTTTCTAACTTTTGGGATGATCTACCTCAATAACAGTAGCCGCCGGGGATTGTTTTAATTGAATGTCGTATCTCAGTACGCAATCGTTATAGAGTAATATATTTTTAAAAGAACAAAGTGAGCAAATGATGCATTTTGCGTTATATCATGTTCACAAAAAAGAGCCTACATTTCTACAACCTTACTTAGCCGAAAGCAAATATGTGTCATCCTTTGTAAGCGTATACGAACAGAATACTACTACAGAATTATTTCTCTAGAAGAATGGACACACAAACCACGTTGGAGTTCTTTTGTTCGTCCTTTGTCTTGCTATCTTCGATCGATACAATGTCGACGATCCGCGAATAATAATAACAGAGCGATTGAAGACAATGACTTATTCCAGTGGAATTATTCACTCTTAACCGATCTCAATAGCGAAATGTTTGAATAACAATATCACACCGCCACATTAGCTCATCAATGGCATCAACGGTGGCAACAGTGCTGTGAATTAAAAAACCTGCAAAACAACTCACCCAAAAACCAGCCAATATTAATTAATAGCGAACCTGTTAATGATACTTCAAGGACATCGAATGTTTGACAAATCAACAAAAGCGTTGGATGCAGCATTTGACTGGAAAAATACGAAGCGTAATATATTATCAGCAATGCTGTAGGATGTGAATAAAGTTAATGTTTGACTAACAACAGCAAGTTACAAGATTTTGAAGTGTTGAGCTATGACAGTTCTGTATGAACTCGGGTTAACACCAAAGATACTCAACTTCGATAGAACAATACACACCAACGCTCCACAAACCACTCGCCCAAAAACCTTCGTTCCTCATGCTACCAAGACGATTGCTTACTCATTGCAACCTGCTCGGGAAAGAAATGATTTATTGTACACGGCAATTCACTCATTCGTAAATATTACTTAACAAAATCAGTTACCGACCGATACTACCCACGCACCGGGCCACCCCCATTTGACCTACATGTGAATAGGTTTTTTTTGGGGGGCTGGAAGTTTGCTGGAAAGTGTAGCGTCCGGTACGCGAGAGGTCACCGAAATCTCCGACTCCGCGGACGTAAACATTCATGACTCACCGGTATGACTAATGCTCGGCAGCATAATGTTGCTCAGGTGTGCTTCGTGCGAGTGGGGTTAATCCATCGATGGGGTAAAATACCGGCACATTACCGGACGTCATCCCGCAAATCATCAAACCGATACAAGCACATCAGTATTCCTCGCTGGTGAAACCTGTTCCGTAAAGGCACAGTGGTATAGTGGACGGACGTACAGTGCATGCGCGAATTTCATCACATATCCTACGCACACGGATTATCTTCGGAGATCTTCGCGGGGTCAAATCATGTAATTATTAGTAATCAATACATTAAAAAAATACAGTCTTTTCCCGAGTTACACGAATAATGCGTGGAGGGGGAATTTCGCGTAATACTAATTCCCTTTATTTTATCATATATATTTAGTATCCAGGGATCGATTTCTTCTATTCACCTTGCGAAGTACATAGAGAATTGTTATTATTACCTATATTTCGACAATTACAATAAATTTCAATCAAAATTTATGTTTATGGCATTAAAATGAAACGTATTTTAGGGAAAATTTTAAGTTTGACAAATTAAAAATTCAATTTTACTTACCAAATAACAAAAACTGTCTATATTTTGAGGTCTCTCACATCTCGAATTCGCGTAACTTGGGAAATGACTGTATATTCAGCATATTTTCTTTAAAATACCATTTTCAATTGCTTCATATAGGTTGTTATCTCAAATCAATTACAAGCTTGAATTTAGTCTACCAACGGAAAATTAACAATATTTTACGATGTGCTAGAAGCTGTGAGTAAGAATGTAGCTTCTTAATTAGTTTAACGATCTAATGTTGTGCCTGCCATGTAATAGTCCGAATTTCGGTCCATACGAGTTTCCATTCCATGATCTTTGATGTATAAAACGCTTAGCTGAAGGTCATGGATTTTTTTTTATTTTAATTCTTCTTTTAATTTGTATCGAGGAAAAGCCACGGTACTACATAGGAATCCAGCTTACTGGGACTTGCTTTGTTACTCCGTGGTTATTGTTTATTGTATAGTTACCACTACCCCTAGTTATTACGGACCGGCTACTAAGGCCATATGTCCTCACTTTCTATGGTTGGTATTGTTGCTTCAGTTTTTGTTTATTTTATACAGTATTTTATTTTTTTTAAATTTTAATTTTAAAGAATTTAAATAGATTTTTTAAAACAATAATAATTCCTTCAGAAAGATTATAAAAATAGTGTAGAAAAAGTAATGTAAAAAAATATTTTTTACTATAAAAGAAAATATCGAAGTTTAAACCAAACAACGGAAACTTCCACAAACAATGTTAAATTTTTGACTCATGTGAAACAAACTCCACTAAATACTTGTTCTGTACCACTGTGTGCCCAGCTCGCTGTTTGCGTTCGAACCAACAGCTGAAGTTGAAGCACGCGCTCTGCCGTTTCCTATGACTCCGTCCGGCGATGAAGTTGGTCGCCGCAGAAACAATTTGAACGTCCAACGCGCAGGACGCGTCGGTACGAATTCGCGGCTCCAAACTGGTGGCCCCCCGGTAGTGATAAACATTCGCGCGTGGTCACGTACTGCAAGACGATCAACAACCGAAAAGTTTCCCTCCGCAACGTGGTGATTTGTGAACACAACAAAAAAAAAAACGGCAACGCTTCGCTTGACCTGCGGTAAATTCACGATTATCAATCGGAGTCCTTTTTTTCTCGCACTTACAACGGTGTATTGGTGATTCCGCGTGTTTGCTAGCGCTTCCGGTGGTGTGATAAATGAGTGTTAAGAGTTTAAACGTTTCATGCAGCACACAGCAAGTGAAGTGAAGTTTGTGTTTGGTTTTTCAACTGAAGTGAATTGGAATTTTGGCGGCTCCACTATCGCAGAAACCAAAGAAAGGAAAAAGCAAGACCGATTTGAAAAAACCATACAGCAACAACACATGTTCCTCAGTTCGTCGCAGTGAAGTTGTGTATTTTTGCTCGTGGTGGTGCATGCCAAGGAAGTGCCGTTTACGTTAGCTCACCGCCCAGCATCGGTACGTGATTTTTCGAGTGACATTTTAAAGCGACAGCACACACACACACAGATTCTTCACCAAAGGTATGGTGCACCGTTAACGGTTGTTGGTTGTCGGTGTTGATTGCAGCTGCACATTGGTAGGAAGACCACTTGAAACCGCACTCAGCCAACCATGTGGCTGCCGAGCAGCGCCGGAGTGAATGTCCGACCGAGAGGATATCTCGAGAGTGGAATTCCACGCACGTTATTCAT
The DNA here is from genome assembly GCF_943734725.1 of Anopheles marshallii. Lineage (NCBI taxonomy): Eukaryota > Metazoa > Arthropoda > Insecta > Diptera > Culicidae > Anopheles > Anopheles marshallii. The sequence continues at coordinate 39,598,923 of NC_071326.1, read as the reverse complement.
CGACCTGCTGGCACTGGTACTGTGCCATACTGTGATAGTGGCGGCTGTGATAGATAAACGTAGTGCCTTAGATCTGCGCCGATTGGAGACGGTGGGCGATCATCTCGCCACGGAAGGTAAGGGAGCAAACTAGAGATGTGCACGCTGAGTAAGAGTGAGTGAGTGATTTGAAACCTTCGAGAGAGTGAATGAATATAAATCAGCACGAAGAGTTTTTATGACTCCTTTAACCACTCTTTTGCGTTTATACTCACTCTTACTCTCTGTGCCGACTAGAAACTCACTCAGGAGTGAGTAAAATTGTTTTATCACTCTTTGGATTATAATCACTCTGTAAGAGTGAGTAAAAGAGTATTATCACTCTTTGGATTATAATCACTCTGTAAGAGTGAGTAAAAGAGTATTATCACTCTTTGGATTATAATCACTCTGTAAGAGTGATGATACTCTTTTACTCACTCTTACAGAGTGATTATAATCCAAAGAGTGATAATACTCTTTTACTCACTCTTACAGAGTGATTATAATCCAAAGAGTGATAAAACAATTTTACTCACTCCTGAGTGAGTTTCTAGTCGGCACAGAGAGTAAGAGTGAGTATAAACGCAAAAGAGTGGTAAAAACATAAATGCAGTGTAATATTTTTTAATGAATCTCAAAAGAGTGAGTAAAGGTTTCAAATCTTTAAACCCACTCTTTGACTCCGATTCAAATCATTGAAAAGAGTGATTATTCTCATCTCTAGAGCAAACACGCTGTCAACTCACTTTGAAGTTCCTCCTTGAGCGCTTCAGTTTGAAGTTTCCGCCGGTGTAAAAGTCGTGCAGGTTTGGAACGGCGATTTTGATAGTAAACCGTGGAAATGAATGGTTCCGGCCATTTTGCGGAGGTTCATTTTTCCTAGGTGATCTTCATCAAAGATCTTTGGCGTTTGGCGGATCGTCTAAGGTCGTTCCATTTTTTTAAGCACTGTCGGTTTCCACTAGCGTTGGAGCGTTGATGAATAAGAGGACGGCTGTATTGAAAGGCATCCGATTGTGAGGTTTCCTTTTTTTTTTTGCATGTTTACGCAATGCACACTCAGACGAATATTCCAAGAAGAAAGGAAACGCGCCACATTCAGATCTACTCGAAAAAAAAAAACACAGACTCCGTCCCTTTTTTTCCATGGCAACGTCTTCTCACACATGGTTGTGCCTCCAGTGGTGTATCAACACCACACGCTGTGGACGATGATTCACCAAAGATTCCGGTTTCCCTCGCACAATTCCCTTGCATTCGGTGGCCACGTTCATCGTTCGCGTTGCACGAGACGGCAAGCGTCTTGGGTGCTTCCGTTCGATTATTTATACACACCCCCTCTAAGGCGCCGTTAGCAAAAATGCTTAGCTTTGTTCTCGCGATATCCCCCCCCCCCCCCCCCCCCACTCTCTCTCGCTCTCTCTCTCTCGCTCTGGCAAGTACATTGACTGCGTGTAGCAGCACTCGGTGTTTCACGCGCTGTCTCCAACAAATGTGATTCATTCATATTCTCACGTATTCGTTTCCGTTCGCGCCAAATATTCCACCACACCGTGCCAGTGGCCGCCATCCGTTCGGAGTACTCTCTCGCGCGCGCAATGAGCACGATTTACACGTGGTGTGCAGATGGCATTGGTGTTCGCCCGCTGCCGCCCCGCACAGGTTAGTGGCGCGTAAAATGAATGTCGAGGTTCGGGCCCGCACAACCCCGGACGGGTCAAGCTAAAGCCGAACCTTGGCTCTCTTTTCGGGGGCCTCGCAGACCTGTTGCATGGCGTGCCATTAGCGGAATCGATCAACCGTTGGGAAAATCCACCAAACATATGCATGAATAATCGTTCCCTGTCCCTGTGCGCAGCACATTTCCACGTATTCTAATGGGGTTTTCTTGTCCATTTCATTTTTCATTTCCATAATCAGGACGGGCGAGCGAAAACTTTGTGCTGCACGATAGGATTTTCCCAACGTTGCACTGTCCCCGCACGAAACGAGCCCTGCGTTCATCATCGCTGGACGACGATGACTGGCAGGATAATTCTGAGCGGCAGCTAAACCGCCGAGGACCCCATCGCGAGCGACTGACCATCCAGTACGGCATGCGGGGCGAAACCATGACGCTCGATCTGACGCTCAACGAAAACATGCTCCCGGACGAGTACACCTTTGTGCACCAGTCGCCCGAGGGGAACGACATTGTGGAACGGCTTGGCCGGCAGGCGGTGGAGCTGTGCCATTATGAGGGAACCGTACGGGAGCGGCCCGGTTCGCGTGTTGCCATATCGACCTGCAACGGTGCGATCGAGGGTGTGATCTACGAGCGCAACGAAACCTACCTCATCGAGTATCACAACAGCACGCACCTGCTGTACCGGAGGCGCTTCCGGCGTGACATCCTGGACGGTGAGCTCGCGCTGGAGGATGCGGGAAGTGGTGCCGCTAGCAACAAAACAGCCTTTTCCACCGGTTATCGGGAGGATGCCGATTCGCTGTACGTCGAGCTGGTGCTGGTCGTCGATCGTACGTTGTTTCTGAAGTTCAGCTCGAACGTTCAGCGCGTCCATCAGCACTGTCTGTCGGTGGTGAACGTGTTGAACGAGCTGTACCGGCCGCTGAACGTGTACATCCTGCTGGTGGGAGTAGTGCTTTGGAACACGCGGGACAACATCGTCATCTCGACCGATTCGAAGCAAACGCTTACCAGCTTCCTTGCCTACCGAAACCAGCAACTGCTCCGACAGATCCCGAACGACAATGCGCATCTGCTAACGGCGGTGCGCTTCCCGGACGGCGTCATCGGTAAGGCGGAACTGGGTTCCATGTGCAGTGCGGCCAGCTCCGGTGGTATCGCGGTGGTGGAGAACTTTGTCGTAACGCCACTGGCGGCGACGATCGCGCACGAGCTGGGCCACAACTTCAACATCGATCATGATACGGAGGAGTGCGGTGGGTCTCGCTGTCCCGGGCCCGGACCCTGCATCATGGAGGCGAAGCTGCTCGATTCGGCCGCTGTACCGAGCCGTTGGAGCAGTTGCAGTGTGGACGATTTGCACGAGTCTCTCAAGCGTGGGCTAGGCGCTTGCCTGAAGAATAAACCGACGCGGCTGCTGGTGCGGGCGGTCTGCGGGAATGGTCTGCTGGAGCCGGGCGAACAGTGTGACTGCGGTCGGCGAGATAGCTGTGATAATAGCTGCTGTGACGCACGGACGTGCCAGCTGCGTGCAAACGCCACCTGTGCTACGGGCACCTGCTGCGATCTGAACACCTGCCAGCCGAAACAGGCCGGAAGCGTTTGTCGCAAGGCGCGAGGCGAGTGCGATCTGCCGGAGTTCTGCGATGGGCAGAGCGAGCTGTGCCCGGCGGATGTGTTTCTCCGGGATACGAGTCCGTGCCGGAAGGGGGAAGCGTACTGTTACCGGGGAGAGTGCCATACACGCGACACGCAATGTCGACGCCTGTGGGGACCATCGGCAAGTTCTGGGCTGGAGGTTTGCTACGCGGCCAACGTGAACGGAACCATCTTCGGGAACTGCGGGAACGATCTGGCGACGGATAGGTACGAGCCCTGCGCCGCCCATGACCAGCGGTGCGGTTTGTTACACTGCACGCATCAAAGCGAGAAGCTCGAGTACGGTATAGAGGCGTACGCGAAGCGAACTGCCACCAAGTTCCAACACTACGGGCCTCGCGGCACGGTTCGGACCACAATCTGCAACGCGGTTATTGTGGATCTTGGGCTGGACGTGGTCAATCCGGGTCTCGTACCCGATGGTACCAAGTGCGGAACCGGGCAGATGTGCTTCCAGCAGCAGTGTGTCGCAATAAGTCGCCTGCAGGAGGAGCAAGACATTGGTGACGAATGTCCCGCGAACTGCAACGGGAATGGAGTTTGCAACAGCGAGGGACACTGCCATTGCCATCCGGGCTTTGCGCCACCATTTTGTGACGGTCCCGGTAGTGGAGGATCGATCGATAGTGGACCGGCGGGACGGTCCTCGAACGTGCACGATCTAATTTTGAAGGTCTTTGTGCCTGCCCTGGCCATTGGGTTTGTCTTGATAATGTCCAGCCTGATCTTGCTAATTGTCAAACGCTCGCTGGTGATGGCGAAGCTGCGCGTGGTGTTGAAACGCTTTCGTGAGCGGAAGTACGGTCACATTGTCGTGCCGCCCGCGTCACCGTCCGCTGCTGTACCGCCACCGATCACGACCGAGGGGCAAAGAAAAGCTGCTAATGACATACGGCGGCCCACGATACCTCCTCCGCCTCCCATCCCAGAACCGAAACAATCGCAGTGCTTCATTAAAGTGAACCTCGGCAAGGATGGAAAAGTGACGCTGGAGAATATGCTGATCGATTCGCCGTTTCTGCACAAACCGAGCGTTGTCGACACGCACGAAGCCTTCCGCATGCGGCTAATGCAGGAGCGTTCGTACAGCGTGGAAAGTTCCGCATCCTCCGAACATCCGCTCGTGACAGCGGAAACGCATAAACCGAACCTTGCGAGTGCAACCGAACCGGCAGACGCAGCCCCGCAAGGGAAAGTGTTCGGTTCGGTGCTGCATGAGCTGAAGCAAACGGATCGAATGCACACCTTTCAAAGCCACCGTTCCAAGAGCGATGAAAGGCCACCGGCCAGACAACTCCCAAAGCTACCGCGCCAGTACACGATCAGCGACTTTGACACGATCGAACGGTTGCCGGATGTGGACGAAGAAGAGCCGCAATCATCGTTTACAACGCAGAAACCTTCCACACCCAAACCGATCGCTATTCCACGACCATTACCTCGAGTTGCACCGGGTACGCCGGCACGCTTACTTCCGGCAACACCATCGAACGGAAGCGGTAGCACTGCTTCCAAGGTAAAAACAGTCAACAGTGGTGATAAAGCGTCCGGCGTCCAAGTTCCCGGAAAAGTGTCCGCCGGGAGCAATGTGGCTGCGCTGAAGGCAAGGTTGAATCTCGCGGAAATTGGTGCGAAACGATAGCGAGCTTATCGCGCGGGGCACGTGCGCCTGTACCAAACCATATCCAATATTGAAGCAGTATTGCAAGTTGTATTTTCTGTTTTTGAACGAATAGCGTACTTGTAGAAGCAATGGTATTTTAGCAATTACTTGATATAATAGATTTCAATCAAACATAGACTGCATATTTATTGCCTACTTTTGGCAACAGGTCATCCGTCCCTAGAAATTGTTAGACTGTCCTACAAAGAAAGCAATTTTTAGAAAGTAAGATTGGTTATAATTGTAAGACGATTATCATGCAAATGGCGAATAAAAACGGAATTGTTTGTCTAGTCAGTTAAACACGGACATTTCCTGGCTTTTTTTATTATATTGAGCAAGTAAAGGGAAATTAAGGTTGGTATTTCTGGTTTCATTTACAAATGCACAAAATAGCGTAAGTAAGAAACGATTTTTTGACTATGTTCAACATTTTTCTGTGAGCTAACAAAATTTTGAAACGTGACTTTTAGCACCAAAATAGGGAGATAATTCTAAAGTTTAAGTTTGTTGTTATTTTGATCACGCACGTTTCGCACAGATTTTGGATAGTTATTTTTATTTTACTGCTATTTTTATCACAAACACAACACACTGTTTCAAACGCATAATGCTTTGTTGTTTTCAAAAATTGAGGAGAAAGTAAAATTTGATTTTTTTTAAATAGTTTTTTGAAAACAAATCCCGTAGCAAACGGTCGATTTGAGTTTGGCGAGTTTGGCGATTGCCTACAAATTCTCATTTGTTAGCTGACAACACGTAACGCCTACCGTCCCGTAGCGCAGTAACGCACTGCTGTCAAAGCGAGTAACGACGGTGCTGTCATGGCTGTTGTTTTCATCTTCTCTGCTAAAAATTGGTATTAATAAACAACGGTAGGAATTTTTCGTGTTTAAAAGCCTATATTATAGAATACTTTTATAGATTGAATGATCTGAACTGATTGCGAACGAGAGCGTAGAGTGATCGAGAGAGTGGACGAGCGAATGAGCGAACGAACGGAAGTGCGTGAGCAAACGAGAACGAAGTGTTGGGGTGAAGGTAGCCCTGGTCTACCCGCAGCGCATAATAGATTGTCGAAGAAAATTCACCGGTCCGCATTACGTGCGTACTATTTCCATTGGCTCTAGCTACAATAGTATGCCCCCGATTGCATATAGTTGGAAACATTGAAATTTAGTGGACTCTTAGTTGCAAAGACGACCAGCGAGCGACGATGGCTGTAGATATGGGTTATAACGGTACGGTACTGGTCGTGGAGGAGGAGGGCGACGAGGCCGTTGAGATACCGCTGGAGGAAGACGGTACGCTACTGCTATCGACTTTACAGGCCCAGTTCTACGGTGCGTGCGGTCTGAAGTACCGTAATCCGGATAATAAAGCGATACGGGGTGTGCGACTGAGCGACAACAAGCTGCACCCGTTCTCGCCCGATTCCGGCTGGGGTAACCATGTGTACATATGTGTGTTTCCGAAGGAAAACAAACGCAAGAGCGACGACAAGCTGGAAAACTCGACACCGAAGACGAAGCGGATCGAAAGCCGGAACCGCACGACGACCGATTTGATCGTGCTCGGTTTGCCGTGGAAGACGACGGAGGAGAGCCTGCGCGAGTATTTCGAGACGTTCGGAGATCTGCTGGTGGTGCAGATTAAGAAGGACTCCAAGACGGGCCAGTCGAAGGGATACGGTTTTATCCGGTTCGCCCGGTTCGAGAGCCAGATGAAGGCACTGTCGAAGCGGCACCTGATCGACAGTCGCTGGTGTGACGTGAAGGTGCCTAGTAGCAAAGATCAGACGCAGCACCAGATGCCGAGCAAGATATTTTTAGGGCGCCTGACGGAGGACATCAATTCGGACGATATCCGCGACTACTTCAGCAAATACGGAGAGGTGACGGACGTGTTCATACCGAAACCCTTCCGGGCGTTCGCTTTCGTCACGTTCATCGACCCGCACGTTGCGCAGAGTCTGTGCGGCGAGGATCATCTGATCAAGGGCACCTCGGTGTATGTGTCGACGGCGTCGCCCCGGCCGGAACACGGTCGACATCACGGCAAAGGCCAGATGGGAGGAAATTTTTCCAACTACGATGAGCGTGGCCGAGGTGGTGGTGGCGTCGGGGGTGGCGGTGGCGGTAACGAGTATCACCGGGGTGGTGGAGGCGGTCATGCCGTTGGGCCACACGTACCGGCACCGAACAACAACTATCATCATGGCAGCGGAGGAGGTAGTGAGGGTGGCGGACCCGGTGGGTACAACAATCTGCAATCGGGAAGCGGTGGTAACCAACAGCCTATCTGGAATTACAACGAGTACACGGCACAGAACAGGCAAAATAGTAGCAACATTGAATCGATGCCGAACCTACAGGCTCTCGGTATCAACTCGAGCGGTCCGAACGGGCAGCAGCGAGGTGGGGCCGTAGGTGGAGGTCTACACAGCGGGCACCATGCGGGGATGGGCAACCATCTGAGCGGCAGTGGTGGTGCTGGTGGATCCGCTCCCGGTGGACCGGGCAACAATGGGGCGGGTGTGATTGGCGCCCACGGTGGACCAGCGGCGGGCAATATGAATCTCTACCAGATGCCAATCAATCCTGCAATAATAGCGGCCGCATTAAGCCAGTGGAGCTTAATCGGTAACCAGATGCACAACACGGCCCAGGGAGCGGGTGGCCCCGGTGGGCCCGGCGGACCAGGAGCTCCCGGTCAGGCGAACGCGAACGTACCGGGTGGACCCGCGGGCGGACCACCGGGAGGACCAGGTGGTGCGGCCGGTCCAGGACCGGGTGGGTCCGAACAGGAGTACCTCCCTTGGAACGGTACCGGCAATGGGGCACCGGGGGCCGGTGGACCGGCTGGACGGGTAGACCCAAACCGTCAGTGAAACACCCCCGGGGAGCCACTGAAACTCCCTCGACAGTCTTAGTTTATCTATTACAAGAAAAGTATCATAGTACCGGCGATCCTGAACTGCAAACTCGCCCCCGGTTTTCGATCTCCCGGAACATCCGGCAGCCGACTAGATGATAAGGTGGAACGAGGAATGCTAGAGATGCTAGTGGGTTTGAAAGAGCGAACAAGCGAGCGATCGAGAAAGAGAGAGAGAGAGAAAGCGAGCGAAAGAGAGTCGAGATGGGGGTGGGTGTGAACATAAAGGATGTGAGTCGAGTCGATGATGAATGTGTGCTACGTGAAAATAAGCGTGAATAGAATAGAGTGTGCATGATGGGGATGTGTGGCAGTAGTGTGCAACTTCCCTCGAGCGCGTGTGTGTTTGTAAGCGTTTTGAAAGTAAATTTACTTTAGTTTTATAATTGCCAAACGATTGGTTCGTTCTTTGGAATGTGCGAGCATTCAGATCGCTATTCGAATTTAGCTACCATCGTCTTAAATTATAGTAGGCTTGCTGTACGCACTGAACAAGGCTAAAGAAGGTGAAAAACAGGCTACATTTAAAATAGCAGGACACGCACGATAACATAAAGGTTTGAACTGCCGGTTGCAAAACAGGCTATGCTTTTGAAGGGCATACCATAATAACCGGTGCCGACGTATCCGTGAGTATCCCCTCGGGTTTCAAAACATTATGCATTGATGCAATAAAAAGTGCAGAACGTTTTGTTTTTACTCGCTAACACGACAATACCTTCATGTGCGTGTCTGTCTGTGTGCGTGTGTGTGTTTGAGCGTGTGTGAATGTTTTGATCCCATGATATTTGTTCGTGGTTTAGTTTGTTTACTAGTGTAACTTTCGGTTACTCCATCGTCCAGCATTAGATTATGCGTATTGTATGCAACAGACCGAATGAAGCGACATTGGAGGGTACTCTCGTGTCGTTAAAGCCAACTCTAAACGTAGACTGCAATACAAAGATGAGATCGGGATCAAACGAGATCATATAGAACCAAAACTGACAAAGAAACAACTAAACAGCAATATTATTAACTATGTGCACCTACTTCATCACACCACAAACCACACGGGTGTTGTGTGGTTACATCCCGGGGAATCATCCGTTTCTGTTCTGACTAAAGCGAATCCTTTCTACTTCGTAATGTTGCATACATCATTAGGCTTTACATCATTTTTTTTTTGGGAAATGAAAGAATAAACAAAAAATACTTGATTGAATGTAAAACACAAAATCTGTCATGAACGGTTTAATAAAATACAATATTAACTAAATGCAGTACGGAGTTAATGAAGCTAAAATTAAGTGTGAAACGAATCTTCCGAATCAGGTACTACTCTCAGCAACCATAGTAAACTCGAACCGAGAGACTATCACTTTATAGCGTTGTTCTTATTGAATATTTTTTAAGTATCTTCCGAGTGGAAATATACAAATCTTGAGTCATTGTCCCTTATTTTCGGAGATTCTACGATGAACTTCAAGGTTTGATATTTGCATTAGGATTGTATACCCGTGGGGTGTAATGGGCTAATACAGGGAGTCAGATTAATTTAGTTTTTCAATTGATCGGACCCGTGAAAGCTACAAGGTCATGTTGTATATTAATCTTTGTTCCAATTCGCTAGACACCAAAGCGACAATATTCAACGATTCAAAGGACCTTAACGTGCAACAGTTCCTTTTACCTTCTTACCTAACCGAGCCTGAACCTGATCACAATGATCATCAGTTCATTCGCCTTGCTCGGGCCAAACGAGTGTCTCATTGTGTTGCGGTCGTTTAGCTCACACTTCTCAGAAGAAAAAGGATAATAACGGCCACTTTACGACACCGAAACCGACGAATTGCTATTATCCGAAAATGCTATAATCCATTCGTCCTGCATCCTGTGGAAGCTTCCGGTTTCATCATCGTGGTGTGTGTGCGTTGATTGCTGCTTCTCCTGTTTGGCATGAGCTACCAACAGCCCAAGCGGGTCGGTGGTTTCAGTGGGACAAAGAACGAACTGACCTACCCCAAACCCGAAGCTGGACGACGTATTGCGCACATGGCGGTTTCTGGTAGCATTGAACTCTTGACAGAGACCCGAAAAAGGATGCCCCAAACCGTGCACACTCGCCCACCTGCACGCAGACAGTGCAGGGAGCGGTTGCTTCTGCTCATGCAGTCCGGAAATTCGAACAAAGAACCACCCCGCAATCGACAGTCGCGGTTGCATGCAGACACACATCTCTCACCGGGACAACGGACAGGATACACGCGCGCAGGTACGTAGCCATTATTGCAGTCAAGGTTAGGAAGCCAACAACCGGCCCAGTGCAGACAGAACGCGACGTGTGACGTCGACGGGTACGCCGATGTGTTAGTTGGCGGTTCGCGATTGATTGCATCTTCTGCACTGCACTTCCTAGCACGGGGGTGGACTTTCTTCGCGAAACGTTAGGAAAGAACCCTCCCGCGTGCAGACAACCCCGGTCAGGTTCATGCATTTTAAAGAATCCGTGAAGTAGTTTCGCGCTACTTGACTCTTTCCGGCAAAAAACTATGGTGGGGAAGGGTCCAGACAAGTTTATTGACCTGTGCAAGTAGCTGTCGTGGTTGTAAGGCTGTGTGAGCTTTAGTTTTTACTGTCCGCAGTTAGTTAATGTACCCAAGCGAAGCCATTTTGTTGTGCATTAAAAGCGTATTGCCGGGTATTGGCAATTCAAATTGGGATACATCGCCAATACTCGATCAATTTGCGGACTGTCTTTGTTGTCCCTGTTTGATGGATGTCGCATAAAGATTTGGATGATTGGTTTTATGTTTTTATTTATCATTAATCATTCATTTCCTCAAATAATTGAAGAGAAAAACTAAAAAATCGGACAGAGATGTTTGTCCGAGGGTGTTTTTGTCGGTAAATCGTGCCTTTGCCGGCTATTCGATTGTCTGGAATTGGGACAGCGTTACGAGAATGAATGAATTTTGAATTGTGACAACTTATTTTTCGTTATTATTGTCTCTATCAATTCTATCATTGTGTAGAATAAGGTAAATGATTGTTGATTGTTAGTTACTGTTGTGTGTACTGAAACTCAGTAATGATTCACAGTGGCTAGAAAACTCATGACTCATGAAAACGTGTTTCAATATAAAAGAACTTTGAATCGACTTGTGTTGGTAGTCGAAAGTAAAAGCAGAGCATATGAGTTCTCACTTTGTTTGTGTTCAGTAATATCTCATCGTTAATTATTTCCAAACGTTCATCTACCAGTATGATCATCAAGTATAACAAAATGTTTGCAAAGAAATTTTTACAATGTCAAGGGGGAAGGCATTAGAAATTTAAAAACGTGATTACTTAACTTATTTAAGACGCGTTAAAATTGCTTTTTTTCTTTTAACGCACGGCCTTTTAAAGAACGGCCTGCATTGCTATTTGAAATAATTATAAGCATAAAAAAGCATCGATTTCGTGGTGGTTCTTATAACGTTATGATATAGGAGTAGTTATCGACATTGCCATAGGAAATTTGCCATATTCTCTGCAACATCGTTGACGGAATAAATGAAAGATCGAATTTGATGACATAAAATGAGTTTAAATTCTAAAAGAAATCAACTACAAAATATACAGCAAAAATCCATAAAATTCCTTAATACAATATATTATAATAAATTATAGTTTACGCTGGGTACTCGAGCAACTATCGTGTCCCGATGAGCACGGATAATCGGCTGCACTTTATATAATAGCGTGCGTAATTTTTTATCCGCCTTTGAAATGTTTTCTTTTATTCTAAAAAAGGAACTTTGACTTAAAGAATTATGTTATGGAGTGTAGGATGATTCATTTTATTGACCAGTGCGTGTGTGTACTAAAACTCTTTTCCAATAAATGCTCACACATTGCTATAAAACAACTTATGTTTGATAATTGTGCAAGAGAGATACTGAGCTGCACACATCGCGAACGGAGTACCTCCGGTCCCCGGATCACTCATTCCCCCGGTAAAGATCGCCAATGATCGACGACCTCCTGCAGAAAGGCTGACTGGCATAGGTACTGCCGGGGAGTGCCGTCGAGCACAGATGTAGCCAGCATCGACATCCGGCGCTGGATTCTTTCGCCCATGTTTGGGATGACATGGATTGCCCGGTATGGTAGCACAGCAGCAGGCAGTCGATGTGTGAGGTTTAGACGGAAAATTACGAGCAAAAAAACCTTATCCACCATGTGCACCGCTCGTCATATGGCTCGTTTGGCTGGGGAGGGGACAGGGGGGTTTTGAGATTGTGCGGCGAGCGTATCTCTTCACGTTCATTCACACGCTGCTCGCATCAGCTCCACACACATCCTTCATACGACCGAACATTCGCACAACGCGTAGCCGCAAACCATGTTTACGGCCAGCAACATCGCGTATGATCTTTGCGTTTGTTTTACAACGTTTTTTTTTTATCTCCAGCACTTGTAACCAGTGCATTGCATCTTCCCCGACGCCCAACATACAGTCGGCCATCCGACCATGCACATGTTGGCCAGCTGTGCCAGGGGGCCCGAAGCAGTCGCGCGACAGCTTCCAAGAATGTGTTCGTGCAGGGTACGCGACGACGGCGAGCCCGATCCTTTTACCCGACACAAAAGCGCACACTGTTGCTTGCCTCGCGCAAGATGCACAAAAGGCACGAAGCACCCACAACGTGTCGCGGTGCTAGACTAGCATTAGTATACCGTCCAATATATCCACGGGCTGTGCTGTGCCGTGCCGTGTTCTCAGTCGTGTTGTGACCGGACGCCGCGCTAGAACACTTTCGTTCGCTCGCCATCTTGTCGGATTATTAAAACCGAAAGGTGATTTTTTGTTTGCGTGGGCCAATTCCGAACGCCGCGTTCAGTATTACACACATGCAAGGAGAATACACCGTGCGTTGGTTAGTGTTTGAAAATAAATTTAAGTAGCCAAAACGCTATCTTCTCCAACCGGCCGCGGGAAGGAAGCAATGCAAGCGGTGAATCATTGCGAGTTTCGCGGGAAAATTTCGCAGCGCCAGTTTATTAAAAGAAACGCGGTTTAATACGCCCAGGGAAAAGCGTGCGTTTTTCGGGGGGTGAACACTCGAGCCGGTAAAGACTCCGCTGGTCAAAGTGGGTTAGTTTGTGCACGCGACCGCCCCATAGAATCCCCGGTACCGTGTGAGTAAGCAACCATCGGACGGGGTACAGTCACCTGTCGTGTGGAAATGGGGCCGGCCCTAGTCCCATGGCCAAATCGAAAGTGATGCCCGAGATCTTGGCTGGTCGAGCGGATCGGTTGAATCGCGACCTTAGCACCGATATTGTATAGTTTTTCGACCGAAACACCACTGCCAAAAGGAAGCGAAAGCCGCGTAAGTTTGCTGTGATATTTCCCGCCATCGACGACCACCCATCATCCATCCATCAATGGCCGGGCGGTGGGAGAGCAGGATGGAGTCGTTGTTATCGATAGTATTAGTAGCGCTCCTGTTAGCGATAACACCGCTGGAAGGATTAAAAAATCACAAAACACATCAACACCATCGGAGCGATGATGGTACCAATCGGAACCTGCCATCGGAAAAGGGTGAGTTCAGTGAGTGAATTATTTGCTTTTGCCCATTCCTGCAGGGACAGCTTTATCAACGTCCTTTATCGTTTTGTTGTTATTTCAGTCAGATTTGTTTATTTTACTTTGAAAACATTTTACAATTCATTAGAATTCGTTTAGCGTGCCGCGTCGCGTGTTTGAAGAACAAAACCAGGGACGACGTTATGTCGTCGTGTTTTTGTTGTTTTCTATGTCACTTCGTTTCCGGCTAGTGATAAGCAACTTGGCTACGGCATGGACCGGACACTGATTACACTAAACCGTCTGCATCGCTCATTATGAGCTGCAGCATCGTATGATGTGTATGATTTGGTGGACCGAAGATGAATTAGTTAGTTGTACGGGAATTTTAATGTCTTCGCACTAGCTGCGCAACAATCTTAAGAGGTATAGGCGTGCCATTTCTGGTGTTCTTTGTCTTTGTTTATGCGTAGCTGTCTGCGTACGGGGTGTCGGTCTGGATGGGATTTTCGACCGGTCCAGTCGTGTAAGGACCGGCGCCTCCTACCATCTACACACACTGGGATTAACCTCGAACCTTGATAAACGAGATTTAAGATAATTTGAATCTTCATCAGGGTAAAATTTGTAAAAATTGTACAAAATTATATAATTACTCTTTACAGTGTTTCTCAATCCAACGCAAAACTGAGGTCATGAATCTTCACATCGTTGATTTCAATGTGTTAACATACGGTTGTCATGTCATCACAGCAGCACAGTTAAAATTGCAAGCAACAGTGGTTAGATTAATGGTGACAGTTTTTAATTTGGGTTGAGAAACACTGCAAGGAGGGAGTTTCCCGCTGTACGTTTTAAAAGGGGTCTTAAACCCAAACAAATCTTTGGATTGTGTTGTTTGCTGTAAACGTCACTAGAAGTTCATAAGACACTCCATGTGTCTCCACAGTTACTGGACAAAAACCCAAACAGTGTCCAGTAGCACTCCGAGTGAGGACTCGAAAAGACAAAACGCGAAAATGTTTTCGAAGTTGACGGATATTAGAGCTCTTTCGACACGTTCGATTTGAACCAAATTTTTTATAATGTAATCAATTAATGCAGCATTGTTTCGTACGTAGTCGTAATTCTTTGTCTTCAACATTGCACTTTGGTGCATGTTTTAATGTACCTTTTTTGCGTCCCACAATCTGGTTCTGGTTTCAAAATATTGTTAATTTTTAAGTTATAAACCAAATATTAAACTCCTACGTACGATGACAGGAAATGTATCCGATATTCAAGGAAAAATATCAATCTTGGTCCTGCTCTAACGGTGCGACCACTATGCTGTCCACCGCACTTTAAGAAATCCCCATCCAAGATGCCACGCTGTGCCGGGTGTAATGGCCGTAGTTGTCTGGCGGAGGATGGCAGAATGAACATATTTATTCCATTTTTGCAATACATTAATCTTTAGTCCAAAAATCACCTGTTTTCCTGGTCACCAGAATGTACCGCCTCCGCAATTTTCTTTGTGCAGTACAACCATTACAAATATCGTCATCTCGTAGCGCGAGTCCTTTGTTTGTTAAACAAACGTTTGGCAAAATGATCTTTATCTCGTCGACCGTAGCAATTCTTTATCCATCCAGAACCATTCGCTGTGAATCGTTCGTGTTTTGTTGTTGCATACTTCCTACTGGTATGCTAATGAAGTCGATCATGACGGCACTTCCGCTGTGGCGGGTAACCCATTTCCGGTAGCGATGTTTCATAGACTCACGTCGCCCTCATGTAGGCCTTCCCGATGAGTAATAACCCGTACGGGAAGCACACATACAGTCACGATCATGCCCGGTGCATCGAGCGTTTGTCGCTGTACAACAAGCGCTGCAAAGGCTAAAATTAAAACCATCTTCAGCCGCGTATCTCAAGTAGGTACATCGAGCATCGATCAGTTTTAAGAGTGGCCAGCTGATGTTTCGCAGACCTGGCCGCCGGTTCGGTTGGTACGGTGTATCAGACTTCTCCTCACCCGGGATGAGTTGTATTGGATACGATTACCCCAAAAAAAAAACTCCGCTGCAACACTTTTGGGTCGCCACGCGGGAGCACTGGAACGGGACGGCTTTCATCAACACACCGACACAAAACTTGCTGGACCCGGCTGGTGCTGCTATTGACACATTTTTGAGCGCAGATACAAAAGAATGACAACACCGGACCTACCGAAGGGGGCTCTCACGGTAAGCACCTTCTGAGCCATCTGGTCGGTACGTAAAGCTACTCCGAAATAGCAGCACCGAATCTACCCAGCTGTGTTCGCCGACCATTCATTTCGACCGTAGGGATGTTTTTTAGTAATTTGCTTTTTTTTATCTACCCTTCACACCAACACCATCTTCTCCTCCTCCACCACCGCCCCATGGGAAAAGGGATGCAAGACACGACAGCTCGCCCATTTTCGCCTCCCCCCCCCCTCCCAAAACAACCAAACAAATTCATTCGCTCGAACTTATTGACTTCGCAAAGGAACTCAACCGAAAGAAGTGTTTTCGTTGCTCTCCGCTTTCGCTTGCCATCCTGGCGAGCACAACGCAGCAGAAAGGATAATAACAATATTGATAATGCAAACACTAACTTCGCTACAATCAAAGCTCCCTGCCCTTTATTGTGGCGAATGCTTTACGATCAACTCTGTCTAGGGACGATCTGTTTCGTTTGCCAGCACCGCACCACCGTGCAGCGTCCCCGAGTGTGGGTGGTCTGGTTTTGAATTGGTTTCATAGCACGTGTGCGCACGTAAGCTCTGCCGCAAGGAATGGGCGAAACGATGGAAAAGCACGTGCTGCACCGGCGGCCGTCCGAGTCGTCGAAAGTAATGAGTCGACGCGGCGTTCTGGCAGCAAACAAAAAAGGAACGGTCGCGAGATTAGACATAGATTTTGTCAGGCCACGAAAGTGGAGAAAAATGTATGCCGCTCAACTCACCGCATGGGGGACACTTGTCAGTTTCACAATTTTCCGATTTGTTTTTTTTTTGCGATAACCTTTTCTACCTTTCCGTGGGCATCGTATGCGTTACTGGTCGAGGCAGGTTGAATCATTCCGTAATGGGTGAATCTCTATGTGCACTCTCCGGTTCGTTTAGGCCATATGGTCGTCATATCATAGTTTAGTGGATTTATTTTTACCACATAACCGGAAAGGTCAGTCCTTGCTATGAGACGACCGTCTCCAGGTGAGATTTGATCACAACTTTCTGTATTGTAAACGACATTGAGAACTTTGAGGGTTTTTTGTTGTAGATTTTATTGCCAGATTGGAAGAAACAGGATGAATGACTCTGAGTCTTCATCATGAAGATTCAAGATACGTGCAAGACTCATGAGTTTTTCAAGATCGAAGATTTTAAATTGAGAAACACTGCAACGCAGAATTTAGACAATGAATTTATGTCGAATCACGAATCTTTAAAGGTTCATGAATCATTTGGGATGCGACTCGTGATTCGAATCGTTTTTCACTGAGTATTCGTATGGTTCATTGCTAACTTCAAAACATTCATTGCTTATCCTACTTTTAGCAGCACAACATGAATTAACCCTACTTTTAAGTAGCGTAGTTGAGAAATATTAAGAAATTACAGGGGCACCTTGCCATACCCATGATATACTAATGTTTTGAGATGCAAGCCGTCGAACGAGCGACGTATTGCTTTGATATACGGGCAATCCGAGCAGCGAATCTTTCGTGTAAACGCGTCAGCTTATCAACATCGGAATTAACCAGTTTTTTCTCTTTCAACCATTGTTGAGGAGTTGAGAATAAAACGGTCCCAGTTTTCGAAATATGTAAATTTCATATAATTTTCATTCGAAAATTCCATCCAAACCGAATAGCTCCGGAAAGCGAACGGATTAGAAAGCCTAGTTGTAATGAAGAAAGAATAAAGTTATCTTTTTTATGAACTACCGAACCGAGCTATATTTAAATTATTGTTTTTTAATTAGATTAAAATTTATTTATATACAATTAGAGAAACTTTGCGCGTAATTTATGTTGAAAAACAGTTACTAAGGTTTTATGGTAAGAATTGGAACCGATTGTTCACATTTAAATGAATTTCAATGGGAAAATTTGCTTTGAGATTGAGCGCAATTTGACATACGAGCAAGGTTACCGAACGAATTAAGTTCGTATTGCGAAGTGTATCTGTTATTTTATTCAGTTATCAAACAACTTTAAAAAAACACCCATACAGATTCTAGAGCATTCTGAGTTTAGGGCAAGCAACAACCGTGCTACAAAACGGACAAAAATAGATGAACCTTGCACATAGTACTTTAAATCATCTATCGATTGCTCTCTGGCATTAATGCACGTGTTAGCAAGATTCGCCGTGCCATCCTCATCATGATCATCATCGCCGCAATAAAACTGATCTTAACTGCAACCGAAAAGTAGCACAATCTTACAGACAAACCCATCCCATTGTTTCACGTTGTACCACAAATCACTACCACTCAAATCAATCGTAATGCATTCATAAAACGATGCGTTACAGATTCGATACATAAAAAAAACGTGGCAATCATGCAAAAGCGTTATGAATCGAAACACAACACAACAGTTTGGAAATAAAATCTGTGCAAGAGTGAGATTTGGTTACCCTGCATTGGGGATTTTTTGTTTCATTCTCTTCATCATTTTATGTACTTTAATTTCGTTAAACCCTGCTGCGATAGTCCTTCAGTCCTTCCCAATGTGTTTCGGCACTGTGAGTTACTGAGAAGCTGCCTACTCCAATCGATCTCACTCACTGGTGCTCTCTTCTCATTCCAAGTGAGAAATATGCTTCTTCTCAACATACACCGCTTCTCATCGTACTGTCTCATCGACCAAGAGAACCAATTCACTACGCGTTTCGTGTGGAGTGCAGTTCTTGCATTCGCAATCATCAAACTGCAATAAAATATAGACCAACCGGGCGTTAGGTGGGAACGGAAGGAGTGCAGCCGAAGGCCAAGCGGGTGAAGCAAAAATAGCAAGCTGTTTCCAAGAGTCAAGCTCATCTTGCGGAAAGTAACCGCCGAATGCGAACGGACTGGAGACAACAAAGAGACTAGACGAGCTGTTTGTTGGGAGCTTTGCGTTTTTGTTTTCCTCTCGCTGGCTTAAGTCTCTACGCTTTATCGGGCAAATAATACACCGTGCCGCGCTTTTGCAGCTCCATTCCCAAATGTGACAATTGCACCGGGAAAGTTTCGGTTAGTCACGCACATTGCGGGCAACTGTGTCAGTAAGGTATGCTGCTGTATCTGCCATCCCCACTAGAATGCAACGAACGAAAGTTTTCTGCTCGATTTAGTTACAAACTTTTCAGTTACCAGCAATAGTTTAATAAATTGCGCTAACATCTAAATGACTAGGTCAGTCTAACTGACCCGAATTAATAGTTTTAAACTGTTCAAGTCTTGAACCTTCGCGAAAGAACTTGTTTAATATCGTTTATTCGGTGTTTTGAAACTGTTATGCTAACGTTATACTTATCTTCACTTCGCTTCAAACCACTGCCACACGACAGTGAATTAAATATTCCCTGTATGCGGACGACGTAAATGCGCCCATTCCATGTTGGCAAGTTTCGTCCTGTGTTGCACTCGTTTGCCCACACACATGTGCTTCTAATAACCGCTTTATTACATTCTTAAGCAACTGCAATTAAACTTAAATGCTTTCTTCGCGCGGTGTTTTAATTTGCCTTTCCACTTGCTCACCTTCTCGCAGCTGGCAACGTCGACGATGGCATCCCTAATCCGATTTATCCGCTGATGGTACCATCGCCGAAGCAGGACACGGTCACACTGACCTACAATCATGCTGGCAAGGTCACCGTGTTACCGCTGATCCAGAGTCAGGGCCGGGCGACTGGGGACTGTCAGCATTACCGGGCGGGAACGCAAACCCGGACCAGACACGACGGTCAACCAACCACCGAACTTATCAGCTGCGATGGCCGGATCCGGGGGACAGTACGCCTACCGGAAGGAACGTTCCGGATTGAGTACGATACCACGGCTGGAGTTCACTTGATACAACGGTAATCCGTGTTGCAGGTTTGCTGGTATACGAAGGTGACCGACTAATGATGAACCATTTTCCGACCACAGACTGATGGACCAACGGCAGCGCCACCGCGTGGGGCAACATCGTACGAAACGGAATCATCTCAGCACACTGAAAGGCCCGTACCAGGCAAATGCACACTCGAACTACGTTGAGTTACTGCTCGTCGTGGACAATTCGCTGTTTCGTAAGCTGGACCAGGACACCTGGAGAGTGTACCAGTATTGCGCGCAGCTCGTCAACCATATCAACATGGTATGTATAGAATATCGCACGAACGAACTGAATAAAACAGTGCATCTTGCGATGTGCTCTCCATCACCAGAGTTCCATCTTTGGAGAACTATAGTCAAGAGGACAAATCAGATCCACATCCTTCCTGTTAGGAATCTTCAATCCAATACCATGGATGTTCTCGTCATCCGTTAACACCTTGAAGTCACTATTCGTCAGAATGAGTTCTGAATGTTTGCCATTGTTTGCCAAAGCTGTGAAATTCTGACAATATGATAAGGCCACTTTGTTATCGTTCCTCACTTTTAGCCTTTTAATATTCCAAGATTTAAGGAGTTACATCTCTCGAGAACTCTTGTCATGATCGGCTTTTAATATTCCAAGATTTTAGGAGTTCCATCTCTCGAGAACTCTTGTCATGATCGGCCGAGGCCAAGTCAGATCTACATCCTTCCTGTTAGGAATCTTCGATCCAATACCATGAATGTTCTCGTCATCCGTTAACGCCTCGAAGTCACTATTCGTCAGAATGAGTTCTGAATGTTTGCCATTGTTTGCCAAAGCTGTGAAATTCTGACAATATGATAAGGCCATTTTGTTATCGTTCCTCACTTTTAGCCTTTTAATATTCCAAGATTTTAGGAGTTCCATCTCTCGAGAACTCTTGTCATGATCGGCCGAGGCCAAGTCAGATCTACATCCTTCCTGTTAGGAATCTTCGATCCAATACCATGGATGTTCGCATCATCCGTTAACGCCTCCAAGTCACTATTCGTCAGAATGAGTTCTGAATGTTTGCCATTGTTTGCCAAAGCTGTGAAATTCTGACGATACGATAAGGCCACTTTGTTCTCGTTCCTCACTTTTAGCCTCTGCCTTTTAGCCTTTTAATATTCCAAGATTTTAGGAGTTCCATCTCTCGAGAACTCTTGTCATGATCGGCCGAGGCCAAGTCAGATCCACATCTTTCCTGTTAAGGATCCTAGATCCAATACCATGGATGTTCTCGTCATCCGTTAACGCCTCGAAGTCACTATTCGTCAGAATGAGTTCTGAATGTTTGCCATTGTTTGCCAAAGTTGTGAAATTCTGACAATATGATAAGGCCACTTTGTTATCGTTCCTCACTTTTAGCCTTTTAATATTCCAAGATTTTAGGAGTTCTATCTCTCGAGAACTCTTGTCATGATCGGCCGAGGCCAAGTCAGATCCACATCTTTCCTGTTAAGGATCCTAGATCCAATACCATGGATGTTCTCGTCATCCGTTAACGCCTCGAAGTCACTATTCGTCAGAATGAGTTCTGAATGTTTGCCATTGTTTGCCAAAGTTGTGAAATTCTGACAATATGATAAGGCCACTTTGTTATCATTCCTCACTTTTTGCCTTTTAATATTCCAAGATTTTAGGAGTTCCATCTCTCGAGAACTCTTGTCATGATCGGCCAAGTCAGATCAACATCCTTCCTGTTAAGGATCCTAGATCCAATACCGTGGATGTTCTCGTCATCCATTAATACCTCGAAGTTTCGATTCGTCGGAATGAATTCTGGATGGTAGTCAGTGGTCTCTGTAGCTCTGAAGCTCCGAGGAAACGATGAGACCACATTGTACACTTTACTGACCTTTAGCCTCTGTTACTCTTTAATATCTAAGAGGATCTACGTTTAAGATCTTCTTGGATCTAGAATTTAGACCTAGAGATCTTCTTAGATCTCTTTAAGTTCTAAGAACCTAAGATCTCCTACAGCTCTAAGTTATCCTTCCTAATGCTACAAATGTACTATAAAAGTCTTAAAACTACTTTCGTTTCAGCTGTACAATCCCCTCAACATATTCATCGCCCTCACGGACGTTGTGGTATGGAAGGACGTGGACCCTTTCACCGTGTCTATGCGGGCAGAAGAAACGCTAAACAATTTCCTCTCATACCGATCCAGCACACTACTGCGAGATCACCCGCACGATCACGCCCAGCTTCTGACAGCGATCGAGTTTAAGGATAACGTGATCGGCAAGGCTAAAGTAGGCGGCATGTGCTCGGACCGAAGCTCGGGTGCGATCGTGCGTATCCACACAGATAACGTGAACGTACAGGCGAGCACGCTGGCCCATGAGATGGGTCACAGCTTTACGATGGAGCATGATGAGGATGGTAGTTGTGCCTGTCCCGACGAGAAGTGCATCATGACACGCACCGTGACGGGACTCAAGCTGCAGCACTGGAGCAACTGTAGCCTCGAACAGTTGAGCACGGCGTTCGGACGGGGGTTGCACCACTGTCTAGCGAACCGTCCGACCCATCTGGCGTTCGAGAGCTGCGGCAATGGGTTCGTAGAACCGGGCGAGGAGTGCGACTGTGGGCTGGAAGAGGCGTGTGAGAATAATTGCTGTGATGCACGGACATGTCGGTTACGGGAAGGGGCCCAGTGTGCGACGGGTGAGTGCTGTGATCTAGAGACGTGCCAGTTGCGTGAACCTGCTGCTCCATGTCGGCATGCGCAAGGGGAGTGCGACTTGCCCGAGTACTGTACGGGACGGTCGGAATTCTGTCCAGCGGATGTGCATCGACGTGATACGGAACCGTGCGCGGACGGTGCAGCTCATTGCATTGCCGGACGCTGTCGAACACGGACGGATCAGTGCCGTGCACTGTGGGGACCTTCGGGCCATGCGGCCAGTGAGGCGTGTTACGAGGCAAATGCAAAGGGCACAAAGTACGCCAATTGCGGTTACGAGGGACGTCCGGCAGAAAGCTTCCGGAAGTGTGCTGCACCGGATGTGATGTGCGGACTGCTGTTCTGTCACCATCACAAACCGGACGAGATACTGGAGCTGGGCGAATACAACGGAGATTCGCGGTACAGCGTGCAGAAGGGTAACGAGACAATGCGGCACGTCCTGTGTCGCTCGGCGTACGTTGATCTGGGCGATGGACTGGGGCGTCATCCAGCATTCGTACCGGACGGGGCACCGTGTGGCGATGGACGAATGTGTTACAAACAGCGCTGTGAAAGTGTGGAGCATCTGAACGCGTGGGGTCTCGGCGGAAAGTCGTGCACGCACGGTTGCTTTGGACGTGGTGTGTGTAACAGTGAGGGACATTGCCATTGCCAGGTGGGATATGATCCACCTTACTGTGAGCATTCCGGTGTAGGGGGATCGCTCGACAGTGGACCAGCCTCTATCGACACAGGAACTATCAATGACCTGCTAACCTATGCTGCTTTCACACTGGTGTTGTTTGCTCTGCTGATATCGGTTGCAGCCTATGTCCGTAGCTTGCGGGGTGGAATCATATCGCAATGGGGACGTGGACATTGGGGTGGTTGCAAAGTTCGCGGCACCAGCCTTCGTGAGCCGATCAAGGCAGCCACACCAATTGCAGCCCGTGACATATCGCTTCCAAAGTACCACTCGTCTACACGTGACATCAGTGACGACCAGCAGTATCGACCGATCGCCGGAACCTCCTGGCAGCCAGAACCAGACGGACCAGGAGTTAGGGTGTTAACCGTGGCTAGACCACAGGAAAGTACGCACGGGCCACCGCTAACGATCGAGTACCGGATCGTGCCGGGCACACACCGACACGCACCACTGCCACCAGCCGTCCCGATTCATCGACAGAGACCATTCTAGCGAGACTTCCCGTTTGCTCAAACGCAATCACCAACGAACAATAATCGCCACTCTCTTATAAATGTCTTCGTCCCGTTTTTAAGCATAAGTTTTTCATGTAAGGTATTAAAGGCAATAAACACTCACCCACTTTTTCTAGTCATATCTGATAGGTAATGCTGGACTTCGTACAAAACAGCTACACTCCTTTGCGTTTCTTTGGCCTTTGTTGAGAATGGTATTAAAAAGATGATTTTCGCTGGGCTGGTTGCTCAGCGCAAGGTCACAAAAACCCGAACCTTGAAGCTAAGAACTAAAAACTCCAATTGATACCGTTCCGAGTATAAAATCATTTTAGTAGCTTAACACGTAACGACGTTCTTCATTCTTCTTTTTTATGGTATTAAAAAGTTCGCAAGTTTTGCACTGTGTTTTATTCAATTTTCTTGATTTTATCCCGGAAGGATACATTACCTTAGTAGCCGGTCCGTAATAGGGGTAGTGGAATCCATGCACAATCTCGTAGTGTCGGCCTAGGAATCTTGATCGCTGCGCTGGGATACGTGGGTAACACAGGAATAAAGAACAAACAAAAAATATCACAGGTTGTTAGATTTACATTTACTCAAACGATTCAATCAGACGCTCTAGCTATTACGCATACAAAATATTGTTTTTATTGCAATATTATACCGAATTTAATAAAATCTCTCAAAACATAAACAGTAACGCCCTGTAACGCCTATAACGGTTCTATGAATAAACGCCGAGATTTCAGCTTTACTTTGACATTTTGCCCATAGTCCAACAAATGGAAAAGTATATTGAGTAATTTTTATTTCATTCATCTTTCTTGTAGTTTGTATTTTTGGTATCTTTGCTTTGATGTGAACCAATTAAAATGTTTGTTCTTGTTTTGTAAATATCATATTAATTCGATTACAGAAAAAATGCATGCACATTGTATGAAATTAATTTTAAAATTATATTTCAAACTGGCCAAAGCTTTTGACAGCACACTGACGACGTGTGTGCACACCTTAATCATGAACTGTTCTCTTTCGCTCTACCGTTTTCTCTATCTCACTCTAAGCATGTGTCTCCACTATGGGCAAGAGCACCATCCATAATGAACTACGGGATTAGCGATTGGACAAAATCAACCACGAAACGTCTGAATCGTTGTTGTGTTGTCATTGTTATTGTTTTTCTCTGCTGGAACAGATCGGACGGATGGGTGTAGCTGTGCGTTTTTACTCCAACAGTTTGCACGCACTAGAAAGTCACTGTTGGTCCCGTATTCGGTGAAGAGTTTATTATGTTCGTTGAAGAACTGCTGTTCCAACCGTGCAACCGTACACCTTTGTTTCGTTTGCCTTAAACCCGTACCACGCGGGTCTTTTCCGCCCGTACGTGTAAGTGCCCGTGGCTTTGCAGCCCCTTTGTTACCGTGCAAGTGCAGTGTGTTTATGCTCAACATCGATTGGTTGCCACAATCGCTCCGCTGTTGGCGAAATGCGTTCGCTGATAATCTTTCGTTGAAGTGTTTTTGATTTATGTGTTTGCTTGCTAGTGGTGTGTGTATGTGTGAGTGTTACTGGCCGTGCACTAAATGCAGTGCTAGTTGAGGCCGAAAGCGACACGGAAACGCCACAAAGGAAAATAATTTGTAGCATTTCCTTCCCCAAAACGCATTGTTTGTCCTGTGCATCGGTGCGTGCGCGCGTGTGTAGGTGTGTATGTGCTCATGTTCTGTGCGGGCAGAAGATGCTAATGTTCAGCTGGCTCAACCAGCTCTGAAGAAGAAGCGTTTCGTGGGCACAATGCAAGTGTTTCAGCAAGTGTTGTAGCGCAACTATACGGTTGCATCCGGATGCGTGTGCCTGCGTGTAGTGCAATTTCGTGAACATAATGGATACGGATCGATGCAGGACCACCGTACGAGCTGCAGACAAGGCGAACCCTCGAACGGAATCCTCTTCTAGCGCGTTATTACTCCGCCTGGCGAAGAAGCTAAACGGAGTTGAGCTAAACGAAAATCCATGTCGACGACCGCAGCTGGCCCAGCAGCAACAGTCTGCCGGCGACGAAGATGAACGACGAAGGAAACGTAGAAAACGCACCATCCAACCACAACTGATCGAGCAAACGCTGCATCCGCCGCCTAGAATGCTGCGCTACGGCATTGCTATGGAAACGGAAAGGCAACACGACCACGGTTTGTACGGCCCGCAGAGAAAGATCGCTCGCCGTCGTGCGCTGGTCACGGCTTGCTGTGCTGTGGGATTGTTGCTGCTGCATCTCATCTCGCTTGCTGCATCAACGCCCATGCCGATCAAACCGGACTACTGGCAGCGTGTGGCGTCTGTGGGTCGTGGCATGGCAAAGGAGAATTTTGGCACAGGTAAACCGATCGATCGATACATTTGATTGTATTTTCCGTCCTAATATGTTGCGTTTATTTTAAAGGTAATTTTAAGCGATGGTTGTTAACGATTAGAGCTACTCTTCGGTCGCATGCTGCTTTTCAAATGATGAGTATCAAGCGTTCGGTTGCGTTGGTTCCATTTGGCGACCGGATGCTGTGGTAGCGTGGTTATCAACAGCTAACATTTGACCCCGACAAACGTCCCACAATCGTCACACAAACGCATCGGACAGCACGGTTGTACGATTGTTCGAGTATTACACGGGAAGAGCAGATGAATGCAGTTCGTCTTCCACGTGCAGCGCGTGTTTACAGATCGGACATTAACGCAGCACCGATGACCCTGAATTGAGTCATGTGCATCGCCGATCTTTACACGCCTTCGACAAAAGGGATTCTGTAGGCGGTTCCAACCTGTAAACATTGTTACCCGCTGGTGACGTTTACTTTGCCCTCCCCAGCGTGCAATGTTTACACGATGGCTGGGTGGATTTTGTTTTGCGCTTCCTGTTGTTGCACATTTTACCATCCAGGAAGCGCAAAATAGCAGCTGAAGAAATGCTCCATTGATAAGCATTCTCAGTTAAAGTTCTCTCCCCTTACGGCCAGCCGCCAAACCGTCTGCCAATGATCGTAGACCGAGCAAAGAGCGTTGACCGATTTGCTGTGGGTTTTTTCAAGTATTTCGTTACTATTTACATGTACTGATAATGAGCAAATATTGTCTTATATAGGCACATTTATTATAGCTTTTGCAAATATGTCAATGTGTTCAAACATTTGCAAATACCTTAAATAATTAGTATTGTGAATTGTTGTTTTTTAAAGAAACAGACGCAAGTACGGTCACCTTTCTTGCAAAAATGGAAATAGCTCTCCTTATATTCCTTTATAGCTCTCCGGTAATCCGGTAGGAAAAGCATCTTGTAAAATTCAAAAGAATACACTAAGTTGGTATTTAAAATTGTTAAATAAGGATAGATATTAATTTGCTTATGTACTAATAGATTTTTGAAACTCATGGTCTCCGGAAATTGCTAATCGCAAGAAATTCGGATCAATTCGTTTTTTTTATACTTATAGAACTGCAAGGCCGTATGTATCTAAACAATGCATTTTTTAGATTAAACAATTCTTTATTTATTTATTTTATTTATTTATTATAATTATAACGGCTCTTAGCCGTATTATCAGTCCTATAGTGACTGCATAGAGTACAAATTCCTCAAGGCATTTCCTCATTGTCTTTTGCCTTATCCCGGGCATGCTCGGTTCAATTCTGTATTTGTTTCATTTTAATTTGAGTAATTAAACTCCAACATCAAGTCTAATGTAGCGCTCCACCCTAAGCTTAAATAACATGTTTAAAAATAAATAATTTTAATAGAAATGTTGTAATAATAAACTTGTGCATTCAGATAGTAGGAATAATTTACGATCAGTTAAAGTAATTCTCAACTAAGCAGTCAAACCGTTTCCTTCTTATAATAAGATTTATGCACTGTGTATTACTCACTGCTCGCCAGGAACGGAGTTGATTTATGGCGGTGTGGCTGTTTGGAAAAAAGTCGGTAGAACGCAAAACAACGATTGAAATTTTCTACAAATAGACTAAAAAAAACCAGCGTTGCAAGCCGGAAACCTTCCCATAGGGCACATACATTTTACTTTACCGACCTTCCTAAACGCGCATCCAAAACGCTGTTCGCTATGTCTTATTGCTTCGATCGATCTTATCCGGGTCAGGGTGAGGTTTTGAAGCTTGAAAGTTGCAGGAAAGAGAGAAAAGGAATGCATATTAAACTATAAACATTGGCCCATTGCAGTCGGCTCCGTTGCCAGAACCAGCGCCAGCCCGGGGAGTTTTGCTTATGAATATTTTCCAACCCGGCCACCATCCCGGATTGAATTATGCGTCCGGCTTCCGGTGTCAGATCGGGCCCACTGCCCACTAAGTAGGCCAGCTCGGATCCGGAACAACAGACTGCGACGGGGAAAACTGTTTGTCCTCTGGCTGCAATCGAGGTTTGGCCGGTAGCTTTGTGCACGGCATTATAACGACGCTCTCATGTATATTTTAATTCCATCCCTTTTGCCACATACGCGAGTCCCTTTTTACATTTTGTTTGTGCTGTTGTGTCGGGTTCCGCGCACACACACACACCCATCGAAAGGGATTGGGCATAAATGTAATAAAACACCTCCACCGTTGACGTTGAACCCTTTTCAAGATGTTACCAATTCTATCGGTGCGCTTCTGGTGACGTTACGAGCTGTGAGAGAAGATTGTTTTTTCGCCTCGAAAACGCATCAACGCCCATCCGTGTTGCTTCCTGCTTGTATATGCTTGGGGCGAAAACATGTGTGAACGGTTGGGAGCATGAGCGCGTCACCCTATGGGCGACAAATGTGTGACGCTATCGATCTGTGGAGCCCTGGAGCCGGATGCTGATGTTTACTGTGCCGTGCCCTGCATCGAAGCGAAGGTCTCATCGCTCGGTGCAGTACAAGCGGGCCCGGGCCAGCCCAGAACGGTGGAGTGAAAGATTAACGATGTGTATGAGTTGAACCGGAGACACAGGAGACGGGGCACATTGCCAATGGTGAATGACATAAACAGACGGGTAACGAGAGGGAAAGATAGAGAGAGAGTGAGAGCTAAAATCTCACGAGAAGACACCAAAAACATAGCTGGGCAGGCTGAATCAGATGGATGGTTGGAAGATATAACGAATATGGTTTGTTTAAGGGGGTAGTACAGTCAGAATTTTCCAAAAAATTGAACTTAGAAAACTCCTTGGGGTGTGTACTTCATCGTAAACAATACCTAAAGGTCATGAGGTACAGCTTTTTAACGCTGCAGGCCGATTAGGGAGGTAAACCGTCGTTGCGCTCCGAACCAGAAATCATAATTTCGAACCATTTTTCCAAAATCAGTGGGCTTTCCAACTCAAAAACAGTTCGTTCGATTTAAGCGTAAGTTAAATTTTTGATTTCTATGCAATTTTATCAGTCATCTTAGCTAAAAAATCGATTCTTCGGAGCAAAGCTTAAACTTTTTTTAGCTTCCGGAAGTTTGATTTTATTTGAAAAGCTTGTAAATTTAACATATTTAAGGATAATAATCAATTTAACATATTTTAGAATATTCAACGTACATACAATTAATACGATTTAAGGAAAAAATATCAGTTTCACTCAAAGTCTAACAGTTCGACATCTCCACCGTTGTGCAGGATGCTGTCAGAGAGGTTGGCATGACGGCCGAAGGAGTTGGACCAATGTAGACCAGAGCAATGATTGTCCAAATAAGAGCCGAAAAATGGCAAACAAAAACTCCTCTGTATTTGTTTTGCCATACATTTATAGTTATATCTTCAAGAAATTCGCGAAATTCCCCCGGTCTTTTTATATTATACAACCGTCCGTTGCGAGTTGTGACTGAGGCTCCCCGTTAAATGATGCGAAAGCGAATCATGCCCGTTATCATCATCGGGCGTCATCGCAACCGGTGCTGGATTTGCCCCCTAATGATGGTATTTCAGTGTCAAGGAGGAACTTTTGCGCAAAACTTGTGCTACAGTCAGTTTAACTTTAATGTGTCGGTTTTTTTTCCTCCCATCGTGATTTTGGTCTCTTTGCTTTCCCTCATTTGCTTCCGCGTGCTCTCGGGCCCATCGGGCGAGCAACTTAATCGAACCACGGGCAGCATAGTGTGCCGAATGATGTCAGAGAACAGGAGTTTGGACGTTACTAGTTCTTTTTTTTCTGAATGCCTCTGACACAGGATTCGAGGCGCCATTACTGTGTGCCAAAAGAAGTAGTTGGAGGTTGTGTCCGGCAGTGAAGAGGACATTTTGTTGAGTGACTGAGGAGGAAGGGGACCATGGGATGGTTGGCAAAGGCGATTGCAAAAATAATACTGCGTTCGTTTTTCTGCTTGTCCAACCGTCAGTTCCTAGCTAGTAACGTTCTAATTATCCTTCAGTCCAGTGTAGCCCAGTGCGACGTTTAATCCGCTTGCTATGTGATCCGGAGTGTCCCCTTTCGAAACGTGTGGATGGAATTTTAAATCAGGTTTCGCATTTCGATCGAAGCAGATTGATTGTAAGCCAGGGTGTGTTGGTGGCCGGCAAAGGGATGGGTGGACAGTCGCCCATCGCCCCGGGAAGCAGTGATGGATCGTTGCCCGTGGTCGTTGTCGTGCGAAGAATATTTATTTGCAACGCACAGCAAGCCCACCACCAGCATATTCTGGCTGTCGGCCGTACGGCCAAGCAGGGGAGAAAGACCACTTAATGGATGAGAATGCTGCCCGTTGTTGGTGGTCAACGCAACTGTACTGGGTGG
Organism: Anopheles marshallii; assembly: GCF_943734725.1. NCBI lineage: Eukaryota > Metazoa > Arthropoda > Insecta > Diptera > Culicidae > Anopheles > Anopheles marshallii. The sequence goes on along the minus strand of NC_071326.1, from coordinate 39,568,656 downwards.
CGGTACGTATTAGCGAGATGTTGGCTTTGGTGGTTCTAGTTCAGTTTTGAGGAGCATATCCAGAGAGCACATGTGTGCCTATCGCAGTACGGTTGACATATTTCGGGATGAAAAATGGCAAACGACCGTCACACTGACGGTTTCTCTCCCGCGGCGGTGGTGGTATGTAAAGTGGAGGACGGATGAGTGTCTAGAGCTCTGGGTTCGGTCGGTCGACACAAAAATAGCCTTTGCCACGCTAAACATGATGAACGCATTAAGGGTATTTGCGGATCCACGAATATATGGCAGTGATGGGAGGAACTTTGGAAGGTATTTGAGTTGAAACTCCAACAGATGAAAGGAAAATCACATTATTTAATTGTAATTTTTTTTCAACAACATCACACGTGCGTGAGGCACTTCGTTTCTGGTGGATATTGCCCTTACGATAATTACAATAGCTACTCACCTCTGGAGAGACCCTAGAGCGTCTAACAGAACCCAAAGTCCGGCCATATAACAGCATATGTGACCATAAAGTGCCGTCGAAATATGAAGAACAAGAGCAAAGTGACCTCATCTTTCCCTCAGGAGGTCCTGACAGCATGCCAAACTCAGCGCAAAAGGACCTAGCAAAGACGTGCATTGTGATGTCAGGGATGAAGGACGAGACCTGTTTGACACTTCATGGCCGAGTCACTTTATGGCATGTCCACTATCAAGGAGACTTGAGGCTTTGACGACTCTCGCACCATATTCATGGGAGAAAGTCTTTTGGTGGATAACTTCGACGAGAAAGAAAGGAATTCTTTCCTTCAGGTGTTCTAGGACATGGTCACAATGTGGTTTTCCGCAGTTATTTCTGTCATCAGTATGTATCACGCAATAAATGAACTATTGGTCTCGTCTGTCATGTGAAGAAATCATTGGAGAAGGTTGTCTATTTAGAGATGAGCGTTTTGTCCTAAAACACCAACCCTCCAAGCAGATCTCTTGTAACATCTTGGCCATTAGAACTTTCATGGTCCAACTTGAAACTCCAATGATTTAGAGTCCAACACGGAGGATCATTTGATTGCCAAAGCCACGAACCAAAAGCGAGCATTCTTGAGACACTTTTACCGAGGTTTCGGTTAGATATTGCGTAGAATTGTAAAACAATATTTTAGTTTTAGTTTTGTTTAAAATACACGTACTTAATTAATTCAGGCATTTATGATTGCTAACCTTATTCATAGATAGACGAGTAATGATCGATAATTTATCCGCCATTACGTGCATTACAATGTAACGAATCCGCAGCACGTTACCACCGTACGTATCCAAAGCTTAAAGTCATTAAATTAATCAATTTCCTAGCGCCTGCAAAGAAATCGTTCCAATTTCGCAAACGGTTTGTATCAACCAAAACACGGGAAAACACGCAGCGGTTTCGGTAAATATGCGCTTGTCTTTTTAGCTTTCGGGACTAATTTGACGCTCGTTATGTGGTGTGGAACCGACACAAAAACAACAACAACAAAAGCCCCCCCCAAACCGACCAATAAAGCATGATCAAGGACGGATGATAACAGGCAAGCCGGTTTTTGACACCGTTTTTGTCGGAACCGCACGGCGGAAGGAAGTTCGCGCAATGAAATCACGCATTCACGTTGACCACTTTCCAATGCCGGCGGTGGTACCAGTGTGGAACGAACGTATGCGCATAAAGTATGGGCTTGTCATTTTGGCACAAGCTTTTTTCTTTTTGGTGTTACAAATAGTAAGAGGTGTGGTGTAAAAGTTCGTCCACATAAGGAAACCATCGGATCGGTTGTTCCCTTCCGGGTCAGCATATGTGTGTAAAGTAGACGGCAGGTAGTTGTAACATTGGCAACATTTCAAATGTTGTTGCCGTTACTGTGGTACTTTGTATCGCCGCTCAAAAAGATTGCATTGACCCGGAGACCATCCATCGGGTGGTATATGCACAGTCGCACAACTCAACATAGCGCCGAGCACAGTGCAGAAGCGGCTGCAGCTGTAGATGAGCTGTTTGAATACTCTCGATTTCATTTTCACCCGGCTGTGGCACGAGAAATCGACCCGAAACGTACATGAAAGCAAAAACCACATCAACCCACTCCCTCTCGACCCTCCAAACACGGCAGAGGCCAGGAGCACAGGCAGGAGGTAAACATAATTTTATGCTTGTGGCTCTTTCATTTTCTACGAGTTTGAAGTCATAATAATCAGCGGCAAGCGGCAGAGTGCACGATTCGTCTTCGGCGTTTGGGCGGCGTGAGACCTTTTCCCTTCAATTCTTTACGGTCGAGGCCGAAGAAAATAGTTCCACGCTTCAAGTGAATAAATGTGAAAAATGAATTCAACAAGGGAGCGACAAAAATGCAACCACAACCTTCGCTTTACCACGAGTCATGATTAATATGGTGGCAGCTTTACTATTTTTAATGGTCGTAATATGTGTCCAAAGCAGATTGTTAATACAGCCGTAGACGGTTCGGTTGCGGGGGTTGTTGAACTTACGCGTTACATGGACAGGGGGAAAAGGCAGTAAACAAACACTAAATACAAATAATCAAATATTGACAGTGGATGCAAACAGCGAAACATTGTTATCGGATGGGTTTTGTAGTTGTTGCCCTTACTTTCATTTTTTTTCTCGCCTAAAAACTCCTAATAAAGCTGTTTTACATTTACAGCACGTTTTTGGTGACGATTATGATCAACATGTATCCAAAGATATAGGTGACGGTTTTAAAGTGATCTTCAATAGTGTATCGGTAGATATACTCTTCCAGAATCACTGATATTCTCGATCCGTTCTCATCTGATAAATCGTACCGATTTTTTAAAATTCGACAAAAACTCTTTGGACCAACAATTCGGAAGTACCTGTTGTTTTTTCTTTGTCTGGGAACGATCCTCAGTATAATCCTCTGATATAACTTAAATTTTTGCTATTTGACTCAGTACAGCTATAATTGTGAGCTGACGACTTTAAGTTGTTTCTCCCAGTGCACTCTATTCTGTATTATTAAAATATTAATTAACTTGCGATAAAACGTGCACAAGGAACCGTGATATAGGAGTTATGTTAGATGAACAACAACTTTTTGAGGTCACTTCGGAATTTGGGTCTTAGTTCGTGGAATATCTAGGAACTACGACTATCCTTTCTGCAGGAAAAATGCGTTCGAAACTGAAACTCTGAAATTGGAGTCTTTTCTAAGACACCTCAAGTGGCACAACAGCTCAGTGATCATACGAGATGCTTATTGTTATTCCTGGAAACATTTATTATCAAATTACTAATAGGACAACTTGACATACCACAAGTAAAGTCTACCCTTCACACAGTACTTCTTATTGCAAACATAATTATTCCTTCTTCCTTTTCGAATCTTAGTCTCAATTCTTAGACATCCTACTTTTCGCGATCATTTAGTATATGATCAAGACTTAGCATAACGTAAGCGGCTTTTTTTCTGGAGCCCTGAGTTGCTGTTAAAATTATTTATCCAAATAAATAATTAAAAACTCAGACTCGGGCCAGTCTAATGAAATATTCGGTAATGGACGACTCGATAAGCCGTTCCGAACTCTGTCAATTGGTTGTTTAGTATTGCTACGCCTTTGCCAAGCGTTTTTCTTCCACATTTCCATCCCACGCTTGTCACGCGGGCGGTGCATCACTTGTGGATGTGTGCGCGTAATGCTTCTAAACGATCATAATGTTTACCCCCCACCCACTCGCCTTGTGTGGAGCATAATGGTGAGAAGATCGCGAGGCGGATATTATTTTTTTATCCATCTGCATCCTTCCATCAAAATGCAGCTCATTTTTTTACGAAACACATATGGCGGGTGTAATGTGTATAATTGAATAAATTATGCTTGATTAATGGGACCGAATGCAGCGCCGGGGGTTTGGCCGGGTGCGGTATGGGTTTGAGCACAGCACGAAGTAGTTGTGCCATACGAGCGCACATCCACCCTACTGCTGCGTTGCGAAGTATGTGTTTAAGATCAGCGGGCACGTCAAAGTGGGAGGAAATCTAAATCCACCCAGTGTAAAGTGTAAATAAACAAAGGTCCCGTCTGCGCCCGTGCCCACATCATCTTGGCAAATGACGTTTGTGTATGCTATGGAATCGTGTCCGATGGCATGTTCCTGCATCGATGCACTTCTTCCAAAAACTGTTTTCCATCTTTACTGTTCCAAAGCGTTCCGTGCTCAAACGTTTGAGTACGTGCGCACGTGAGCATTATTGTGTTTTGCACCTTATCAACAATTTCTCCTTTGCCGTGAAAAGTAAGATGGAATTAATGTGTGGGTGTGTGTGTGTGTGCGTTTTTCATTTGCCAAATTTCACCCGCCACCAAAATTGGCCGAAAAAGCAATTTTTCATCCGTGGTAAACAATTCGTGGAATTTTCAACAGGCCTCCGTACAGCCATGCCTTCCGCGGCCGTCGGCCCCATTCGATCGTCCTTTCCCTTTGCGTTTAACGCCGTTGCGTGACCTTCGATGCGTGCAGGACAAAAGAGAATGACCGCAAAGCGCTCCAGCGCTTGAATGATGTGACCACCACACGAGAGCAGCACGAATCGCGAATGGATTTTGGTTTTTTGATGACACAGGCCTTCGGCTTTAATGCCATCCATGTTGCTGCTGCTGGTGATATTTCTGCCTCCCTTAGTTACGCGTCGATTTCTCTTAAAATGCTGGCGAGAAACAAAAAATTGTATAAAACTCATCGCGAAACTTCATCTAAATGTAGCGAGGAAGGACGAAAGGAAGGGAATGAAAGCATTTTCTTTTAATTTTTAACGAACCGTTTCGAGGCTGGAAGTTTTTTTTGTCCCTTGCTTCTTGTTAAGCTATCCGCAACCCAGTTGCCATATGAGATGGAAATGGGTTCTTCTCTGCTTGGTGGGCGTTACTTTCGATGTTTCATATTTTTAGATGACTACTTTATGTTGATGTACACATGAGTTTTGCACCGGGGGAGGGCGGGTTGCCCCATTTCCATTGCCTTAAATATTGCAGCAGTGATCGTGCGAGCGAACCACGCCGTGGGATTGTGAATACGAAGTATTGTTTTCTTTTTTTGTAAATGTCTGTTTCGTGTTCATCTTTGGACGATGAGTCCTTCCTGCAAAATTGATGGGCTAAACAGTGGAAATGAGGCAACGGAAATGGCTCAGGGAAGTGATGCTCGCTCATTTGTTTTATTTCTAAAGATTATGATCGGGCTGGACGTGCGCATCGTGTTGCCTTAAATCAATTTACAGGGCTTTCGAGTTCGTTGAGACAGTTCGATTGCCATTACCAGGAATTGTTTTGGTTTTTGTTATTTTTATAGAGACTTAGAACGAGGCAGCTTCATTCGCCTCTTGGGAATTGTTTTTCAGTTGAAGTTGAACATAAGGAGGTAGATGTAGCATATTTCAATGCAAGCACAAGATATCCCAATGGCAGTGCCACTTACCTCAACACCAGTACGAAGGTATAAGTAAAATTCAATCTGCGGAGTATAAACGTGTCTTAGGAAAACATAGGTCATTAGGTAAGATTTACTGTATTTTTCATTAAATAATGCATATTTAATTCCGTAAATGCATTAAATATTTGTTCGGTGCAAAACAAACATCGTTTGGTTGTCAAAATACTTCCCAGAGCGCGTTTATACTGGTCGGATCGTACTTGGCTGATACCGTCGTCAGGTGTTGGGTAAGGTGCGCTGCCCTAAGGCCGTTGAAATGTCATGTGCTGCACTTATTGTGATAGGCGCTTGCGTTGTTCTGTCATCTCAAAAACTCTGTAAGACCCATTAAATTGGAGGTGTATGCTTATCTCGGCTCAACAGGGCTTTAGAGTACAAATGGAAAGGTTGGTACAATTTCTTTTTGTTTGGAACTAGGCTGTGGAAGCACTTTGCACTCTCGGAAACTTGCTCAAAACGAATGAAGTGACTTGAAAAAGGCTTGATGCAAAAGCCGTACATCTTGGGTACTCTACATATTCCACATTTATCTCTACATATTCTAGATGAACTTGAAAAGGAACAAAATTGAAGTAAAGCTTTGCCAGTTGTACTTGAAACCCCTGTAACTAGAAGAAGAGCAATATGCAATCTTTTTGGCTGTTAATTCCAATTTTAATGTTTAGAAATAAACGCACACACGCTACATATTCCACATTTATCTTTACATATTCTAGATCAACTTGAAAAGAAACATAATTGAAGGAAAGCTTTGCCAGTTGTACTTGATACCCCTGTAACTAGAAGAAGGGCGATATAGTCCAAACAATCTTTTTGTCTGTTAATTCCAATTTTGATGTTTAAAAATAAACGCACGCTTTAGAATAAGTTTTTTTTTTTAGCACAACACTTACTTCCCAATGATCTTGTTACTTAGCCATATTGACCTAATGCTTTAAAACATCATAAAGCTATAACCATTTCCTACGTTTAATTCTGTCCGTCTTGCATTGGGGTGCGTTGATGGGAACCTTAAATTTGGACAATGCTCGGAACTGATTGTCAGATTGCAAGAAATGTCGTACGCCTTCTCGCAATAACAATCTCCCCAAGGCCGATCGTACGCACTCGTTCGGTTTGCCTCCGCTCGTTTAATCGAATTAAATCGCCCGAAGTTGCTTCACATCACTTGTACGGTGCGTGTGTGTGTCTGCTGGTGGTAGCAGTACAGCATAAGTGCAGCATAAACCGTCGTTCAACAGAAACACTGACCCAAGGCAATCGTCGGCAGTGCGTAGCGCTTGCAAACCATTAGGCCAGCCACACAATTGTTGCACTCACTTCACTTTGTGTGAAGTAGCGGTGGTACGATCGTCGTTCGTTTCCGGTTGATAAATGTAAAACGGAACCGTGCTGATAGTGGTGGCTCCGTGGCCGTAATAGGAAACTCTGCCCCTGTAAGATTCGAACGCACATGCAATGGTTCGATTGAGATTTGAGACCAAACAAAAAAGGCAAGCAAAAATCACACACGATCGGTTAGGTGCGAAGCTTATTGCATAATTGATCGACGACAAAAAAAGAAGGAGAGCAGTATGGAGGGGTTGCGGTGAGCTATGCTTGCCACCGAGAGGAAGTGATAAGGCGCTCGGATGGCTCTATTTGGTTTGCCGCCGCGAATGCGGAAGAAAAGAAACCGCCAGTTGATGTTGAGATCGCTAGAGCATGACCCTCGGTCTCGGTGGAATTGCGCGGAAATAAAACCACCACTGTTCGGTCCAAAACACTGTGCCGTGGGCGAACACACTTGCTTTACGAAAAATCAAAATATTTTGTTTCCTTCTCAATGAAGCGAGATTTTAAAATATTATTTCAAAGCTCATCATACTAACAAATTATGCTGTTTATTATTGCTCACATGTTTATTTCTTCCTCTTCTGGCGTTCAGAGCAATAAAATTGCCAAACGGTTTGGTTTTTAATGTATGCAGACGACCTCAAGATATTTGTATCTTGAACCGTCGAACGTAACGCTTGAAGCGTTACTTGGTCTTCCTGCAAAAGGCACCAGATTCTGTTGTTTAGAGTGAAGTCGTCGAAAGCTGTATTGTATATACGACCGAAAAATGTACTATATTGTATTTTATATATACATAAGTGTCTTTTATATTCTGTTCATTTGAAGGAATAAGCTAAATTCTGGACACATAATTTAGTTTAGTTTGGGGCCATGATTTGTCAGCATTCCTCTATAAATCAAACGATGCATTATTCCACTGGTCGGTGAAAACTACCTGCACCAGATCAGTTAAATCGAACAGTCGGTCAGTCATTGCGAAAATCAAAATATAAAAACCCGGAGAATTCCATGCTTTTTCTCAACTTAAATTCGAATTTTAAATTGGGCAATACAACATGGTAAAAAATGACGATGAAGATGATAAAAGTGATTAAAGTGTCACAGTAGCTTGCGATCATTTCCTCGGTAGAAAAAAAACCGCCAATAAAACTCATTTAGAACGCCGTTTAAAGTCATCACGATCAGATCAACGACCACACAATTTCTTCCGCGGGCCACTTGTGCTTGTGCCATGAACCACGGAAAGTTGAAGAACCCTAGAAGAAGCTCTAAGCCGCGCTCAGTCAAGTGCGGTCATCTGGCGTTGTGATTCTCATGACATGACCAGCCCACCGGAGCCTAGTGAGGCTAATTTGCTCTACGACGGTAAATTCATCGCACTGCTCGTAAAACTGAGTCGCTTCATTGTGCGTTATTCCTACCGGTGATAGTGTTTATAGTGTTCTGGATTTATTTTCATGAAAGAAAACAATAAATAGAGTCAATGCAATAGGGCAATTCCTTATCCATGGATAGGCCTTGATAATTTCCTCATAATGGTCTTACTTACTTACTCATCATCACAACCGTTTCGGGGTCTTAGCCTGCTACAGGAGTCCTCTAAATCGCTCACGGTCGTGCGTCTTCGTCCGCCAATCCATTATCTCAGCTATTCTAGAGAACGCATTAACGCCATCACTCCATTTATATTTGGGCCTGCCACACCTCCGCTGTCCATGTGAACCACCAAAAAAGGACTTTATTGCTGGGTTGTCCGGTATCATTCTCATGACGTGTCCATGCATGCTTGTATAAATGTTCATGTAAATCGACCACTGTCAGGATATCAACAGTTACTTCAACTTGAATCTAGAATCTCTGTTTACAGAAAAAATAACGCATTAAGGTCTAGAGTGTTATCCAACTTTTCCGTAAAACATTCTCGAGAAAGGCTAAGTGCCTTTCTTCGATGGACGATTACATTTTTCCAGTAAACAATCGACTAATTTTAAATAGTGGATGCTGTTGAATTACCTTCCTTTTTCACTGGTTGTGGTGGGGGATAAGCAATCTTCCTCATGAAGAAATCGGGTTTTTTCAAATAGTCGATGAATTCTTCGTAACCGGTTACATCGGTCCGGATGCGATTCGGTACCGGCCCTGTTATGTGTAGATCGCCGGCGTTAATAATAAACCACCCAGTGAATGTACGATCCAGTGAGGATCTTTAATACTCTTGTTTCGCAACAAACTATAATGATGCACAAAAGTAACACAATTAAATCAAAAACGAAAATAACATTCAATAAGGTGTGCATTTTAATGTCTTCCTTTCTACCGCTTCCATGCACGTAGATGCGGCGATAAGGACGCTGTTAAACATTACCACCCATTTGCACGTTGAAAAGCCAACCGCACTAACGCTTATCTTTCGGGCGGCCTGCCACGGAAAATGAAACACTGAGACAAACGCGCTGAGTCGCGATCGCAATGACACGTTTCATACCTGCCCGCAAACATCCCCAACCATTACGGAGCTTGACCAGTTGGTGGTCACTTTCATTACTTTCACACACCGCGCACTAATCGGCGGGTAAAGCATGTGCCGATTGCGTATGCGTTCGATGTGCGACGGTGCATCGTTGACAGTTTTTCTTTCGCTGCCCATTTTGCTGGCCATTTTGCACGTGCCACACGACGATGGCAGCCGCACTGCATTCTTTTAGAAAGCCGGGCTTTATAAATACTTTCCCAACAGCATACATATTCAACCCGGCTGTGGGCAGTGACACAGTTTTCTTGCAAGCATATTTGGAGCCGGTAGGGCATTTTGCTTTCCCCAACAGTGGTCTACATATTTGAAACTTTTGTTTTAAAAACCGAATTTTATTATAAACAATAATGGCCGGAATCATACACTAAGCCAGTTTTTTTGTATGCGTTTTGACGTTTTTAGGCTTATCCGCTTGCAGCCTGCCATACAAATAGCAAGCCAAGTTAAGTCTAGGAAAGAAGGATTAGATTGGTTTCCCAGTGGAAACAGCTAACCCAAGCTCGACAAATGTCAAAACAAAGAATTTTGCTAGCTGGTCTGAGCCATGTTACGCCATGTTTTCCGTGTGCGAGAAAAGTAATCAAATTTTTTTTTAACAAAAACAACTGAAAAAGGATTATTTTAATAATCAGACTTGTATATTATTTCAATGAATTGAAACTAAAATTACTTTTCTAACTTTTAATCGATTTTTTTTGTAGTTTCACAAAAATGCTCCCTTGTGTCATTCTTTATGTCAAAACGCTATGTCCTTTACGAATCTGTACAGAATGATATAGCCCGGTACCTGGATTATTTGCCAGATACAGGCTCAAAGCTTAAGCTTTTGTATAGTGCATGATCTGTTCTAATATTGGCTGGTTTTATTTTATATCAATAAGTTTTTTTTAAACTTAGAAAAATAAAAATTTAAAAAACAACGTTTAATAGTGTTGTTTGAATATGTAAATAATTTTAATATTAATTAATTTTAATTTTAATTATTAACAATTATTTATTTTATATATAAAAGATTCATTTCAAATTGTTCGATTCTTATTATGATGATGGTATATGAAATATCTAAAGATATTACGAGCTTAAATCATAAGTGCAACATAGTAGCAGTAGTAACAAAATCCCCGCTAATAGTCCAAATCAGATTATCCACCGTTGAGCATCAATTAGAGCAAATGACAACGGGGACCGGCTTTTCAGCTTAAACTCGTCAATCAATCGACCGCGCTTCAAACAACTCTCACATTTGGTCACATTTTTCCGACATCCGACGCGGATCGTCTTTACGGTTTCACATCGCTGCCGTTCCCGTTAATCCCTGTGCGCAAGTAATTTGTATCACCAATAAATTCCTTCTACTGCCCTTGTATGTGTGCGCGATGGTGCGTATTTTCTATCGGTTTTCCCTTTTTTTCCTGTTGTTCCAGCTTATTTCTTTCTATCGGGGTTTTTCGTTTGAAAAGATGGGGTGATCCATAAGCAAAACTGGCCCTTTTTCTAAAGCCACCCGGATTGCATTCTCCGGATGTGGAAGGGCAAAGAGTCTCCCCAGTCGTAACACTTAACAGTTATCGGATGAGACGCCTGCTTGTGCCCACCAATGTTATCACTAACCTGCTCTCGTTTGGACTCGTTTTTGCATGTGTGTCACTTTTCCAATTCGATCGAATTTTAACTCTCACACACCGCAGGGCGTTCTGCTTGGGATGGGTGAATTTTAGGCAGGATTGCGGTACACTTAGAACGGTAGCATAAATTTACCTGTGAGTGTTCTCATGAAAATTTAACGAAATTTAAATTTAGCCAGAGAAAGCGAACGATCGTCGCGAACGCAGAAAACTATTCTATTAACCCTTCAATGCTACATAAAAGGGCGTTACGGTTAAGAATAAATAAATAAACTAAATGTAGCTTTTATTAATGTAGAGCTGCATTTCTCGGAGATATTATTAAGTTTATACGATAAATTAATTGAAATTAAATATTATTATGTAATTGCATCATATTATGATAAGAATTGCCATTGAAGGGTTCAGAAATCCTCGTACAAAAGAGAACAACTCCCCCAAGTAGTAATGAACAGTCATGCGTAAAATTAAAATGTGTCTGTGGCCAAGGGAAGAGTGTAAGAAGTGGGTATGATTTAAATATTTCTAAACAGAAAACACTTACTACAACGATTTTGCCAAGCATGGTTGTGGATGTCGGAAAAGTGCCCCACCTCGATCATCCCATTGTGAATTGAGAAGTTTATAGCACATAGGAGCGAAAAGCCATAAATATATTCCGTCACTTCTTGAAAAAACACGACAAATGGTGAAAGGTGATGGAAATTCCGTCGATACACTTCAATTTTCCCGGCCCCCCCCGCAAGGTTCGGAATGCGGAGACCATCAGCATCCTTTTCGATAAACTTCGCCCGGTGAAGTGTCACCTGATTGAGTGGAAGAAAAGAAGGATGAGAAAAATAAACGACGTATCGGCACCAATTCCACTTCAACCCAAATAGTCGCGGTGCGGTGTCCACCCTCCACCCCCTCATACGCACGTCACCCGACAGGGTCACCCGGTGGCAGCACCCGCGTAGATGAGGACGCTGTGAACCTCGTGGAAATTCACAAGCGAAAGTAAGTGAAAAGAAATGGATACTTCACATCCATTTTCCTCCCGAAGGCGAGAGGGTAAATGCTGTGAATGAAACGATGGTGAACCGGTGAGAAGCTAAAGAAAAAAAAACAAGCGGAGCTAATGTGTTTTCCACGGCAATGGAAAATGTGCTCTATTGAAAGTGAATGCCAAAGGCACCTGCTAAACCGACGCCATTATACACAGGTTCGTGCGGCAAGAAGCGTTGAAGGAGGTAACAGATAGCAAAAAAAAAACGAACGTTGAGCTGTGTGAAAACAGAGGAAAATTTAGCTCAAAAACGCTAACGCGTGTGTGTTGGCCGTGGCAAAAGGGGGAAACAGTCGGTTGAAAACGGTCGGTTTCCTCTGTTGAAAAAGCTGCACAGACCGTGCAAAGCCCTGCGAAGAAGTAAATATTGTTCGTTAGAATACAGCTTTGCTACTTATGCTGCTGTGGGGTGTTTTCTGCCCTCTGTCGGGTGTACGGCCATGGTCATGTTTCAAGCTGCATTGCCTAACACAAAGGCGCCATATTCTTTCGTGGCCGTTCGTGGTCGTCGTGGCTGTGCCTAACCACGAACCAGAAACGTACCAAAGAACAGGATCACCGTTGTTCTACTGCAACGATTGACCATATCCACCGAAACACGACCATATTTGCTACCAGCATTGCTGCTGCTGAGGTCACTCTAGTGCGATTTTGTTCTTATTCTATTGCCACCAGCTTACCGACGACACACTGGCACCGTCATAAAACTGTACAACGGCTAGTAAAAGTGACTGCGTACTTACGTGTCGTCCCGCCTTTGTCCTTAGTGTGCGGTAAAAGGTAAAAGAATCGAATGGCAACATAAAGCCAAGACTGGCGTCCAAGGCTCTCACGGGTGGCGTATCCTTTTTTTTTGCGAGTGCGGGAATTAAACAACCACTGTTTGTAGCAATCGCGGGATACAATGTGTCATCCGTAATGTGTACGGGTCTTTCTCTGCCGCACTCACCATCAAGAGCCGTTAAATGATCGTACGATGGAAGTCTACGTGTGGACAGTGGACGGGACACGGCTTTGTCTCTATCTCGCCGGTTTCGCTTGCACCTTGAAACAATTAAGTCTCGTTTAGCGTGTCGCATTTGTTGGATTGGTCGCAACGATTAAAGTGATGATGTGTACGGATGCTGTCGAGAAGATTATTATCATTGCCACTCAGCGGAGCGGCAACCAATGATGGAACAATATTACAAAGAGAGTCACTAAACGTACGTTAATGGGACATATAAGTACTAAAAGGAATAGCTTGAAATGTACTTTGTCCTTTGATACCTCCGTCGGCAAACTGATCGGTGGACATCATTGGAGTTGCGTGGTTTAATCCGAACAAATCTCAAAGTTTTTTCCCTTTCTCTCCGATAAATGTACTGCCATCGTACGTAGGAGTTTGTAGAAAAGGTGTAAAATGAAGAATGTTTTTTCAGATTTCAGATTTTTCAGACCCAAAACACCGTTTTTTTTTGTTTATTATGTCCAGAAACATAGGAATCAAGGATACAAGATAATCGCGTTGGAAGTTTTGAGATCTCGCTCGGAGCACTGCGGCACTGTCTTGTGAACTTCGTGTAAACTTTAAGACAAAGTACACACCCTGAAGAACCCAATTTACCCGAAAACTTCCAAAGCGTACTAAACTCTCAACAAGAATTCGTAGCATCATCGATACATAACGATGTCGATTTTGAAAAAATACGATCGCCGAAGCATCTTCAGATGAACGACCTAATGAATTAGTGGCAATCTTCTCGCTAGTTCAGTCGCTACAGCATGAATCACGACTTCACCGGTCGTGAAGCATGAAAAGGAGGCCAACAGAGAGCATAAATTCCACCGCACTGGTTCCCATCGTCTGGTTGTTCGCACTTCGCCAAGCTTCGCACAATGCCCGGTATGCCCCGTTCGGGCATTTGCTGCAACATCGGTACCGATGCCGAGAGTACCGGGCAGAATGGAATCAATCGTGCCGTGATCGAGTGTGTATCGTTTGTAATGGGCGCCAACTCAGCAGCAGCAAAGGATTCTGTTGCTGTTTCGGAGATGTGGTCGTGGCGGTGAGTGCAGACTGCAGCATGCACCAACCGTGGTGCAAGATGCAAAAGTTATTTATAGCGTACGATACGATGGGCCAACCGTGGTCGTGTCTAGCGGTGGGGGTTATTGACCGGACGCAATTATATACACACACACACACAAACACGTAAGCGAACGGTGTGTTGGCCATTATTCCTGACAAGGAAATTGCAAGCAATAGAAGATGTTTGACCTAATTAAGTTTTTATTCAATGGAATAAATTGAAGAAATTGAACTGAACGACTTTTATACTCAGAAAAGATAGTGAGTATCGTAAGTGCTGCCCCTCACATGTTAATAATCCAATTCTCTTCTTGACTACAGGACCTGTCCTGAGGTTCCTAATGGGATCCTGATGGGATCCTGATGGGATTTGATACCATTCTTATCGTGTGAAGATCGGCAATCGCTTAACCACAATTTCCATGTTTAAATTTAAACATCCCATCTAATCTGTGCCCGGCACTGGAAAACACGCACAGCCTCCATAATGCGACACTCGGGCCACACCACACGAGACGCTCCAATCCAATCGATTGCCACGTTCGGTCCGGCGGACGCCCGCGCTCGTGTCCAACCAGGCAACGTTACAAACGAAATAACGCTTTTATGCTCCCCGAGTGCGGTGAACGCCTGGCGCCCATCAATGCGCGTGGCCCTCCTGGCGCCTCTGCTCATGGCGTCGTAAACGTCGTCACGTCGGACGCAAAAATTGGAGCAAAGTGTGAACTCACTTAAAACCAATTCCAAACTCCCAAACGGCCCCCACCGGGCAGCTGACATCACTCATCGCTAGATGGTGCCTGCTGTTGTTGCCTTTTAGTTTTTTGTTTTATTTCGGCTCTACATTTTCTCCCAGTTGGATCTTTTTATGCGTACACACACACATACAAGCACGCAGTGTGGAACGCCAGTTTCTCACACTTTACGGTTTTAACCCTTGGGTGGATCTAGTTTTTGGAAGATGTTTGCAGCAAAGCTAAAATGTTAGGAGCGCGAAAACTTCATTGTGGTAAGGTTTTTCTCATTATTCTCAGCATCTGAGAACATAACTGTCGCGATGGCTCATAGCTTGAATGTAATGAATGTATATGAATGTAAAAGTTATCCATCCTCCGAACTAATTGTTTGCTTCGTTTAACAATCGAATCTCACCCCCAGTGTTGGGAACTTCCCGATTATGTTACACCCCGAAGGGTTGCGCGCTCATCATCCATAGTGTGGCAGCAGGAGCGAACAGCGTAAAGCGAAAAATGAAAGGTTCACGGTCACGGCTGCCGTAGCTATATCGATGACAAACAAGGCGGGCGGCCAATTGGACCACAAACAGTCGCCTGGAAAACGGTTTGGTCGCTGGTCGGAACCGCGACGCACCCATTATTCGGGCGGAACCCACGGAACTGACGATTGAACTTAACCTCACCCAGAGTCATGCCCCCGAAAGCACCATGATTGACGGTTGACGGTGCAGCGCGATGATGGACTCGCTCCGCATCACGGCCAGACATCTTGTAGAAATGTTTTCAACCCGTTTTTCCGATGCACTAAGGAAAAACACGATGCTCTGCAGTTCATTGAAGTGGAAACGAGATGTCTCAATTGAGATACGGCGTCTTTTTTTTGTTACGATGATCATCGACAACAATTGTCGTCCCCAAGGGGCGAAGATATTGTCACGTCGTGGCGGGCGAGTGACTTATTGGAGGGTGACGTTGCATTCGATAGGATAGTTGGTGGATAATGGCTGGCGGCAGTCATCACCGGCCAACGGAATGACAGCGAAGATGACGCCGTCCGTCGACGGCAAACGACCAATGCCGGGGGAACGTGACGATTTTATAATGAAATTGAGATCCACGAGCAGGATTCCGACACTGGAGCGTTGTGCTTTGGTCACGAGATGGCAAAGAAGGATTGGATATCATTATTTCAAACATGATTTGGCTATTACGTTAATAGATTTTTATACTTGTTCCGTGTGGTTAAAGATGCTTATTTATGCATTAAATTCTCTCTTATTACAGCTTACAATTGAAATTTTGACAGCATTATTGATACTCTGTGCGGCTTTCCGGTGCGTTTTAGCGTTGCTTAAATCTGTTAGACAACGTCCCATACTGTACAAACTCCTATTGGCTACGAATAGCCTGGCGTAGAGGAGATAGATAGCTTTGTGGCACAGTACCCACTTAAAAAGGCAAGACATCCGCGTACAACAGTTCCGGAGGAAGCGAAACGATAGGTATATTATTTTATTGCTTGCCTCGTCCACTTCCCAGCCACGACCCAACCCGGCTAATCCGCCGGATTAGGAAGGACAGTGACGTAAGCTTTCACCTTCGTCCGACACATGCCGCTAAAAATCTATTCTCAGACCAACAGCGCGACAAAACATTCGAAGCGACACACGGTAATTACGGTACGCTTCGCACTACCGGAAACGCCGACCAAACTTTGGTGCGTTATGGGTTTTTATGGAAATTTGGCATCGGGGGGACTCTCCGTTTGAACCGTGTGGACCGATTTTATTATTTATTTAACTTTGAAAGTTTATCGAACGTTTGGGGTGGGTCCGTTGCAGTTGTGTGACCGAGTCGTCCAAAACATAAACCGTTCCCTGGAGGCTGGAGTTCCGATGCGTTAGTTTCCTCCGGCGGCTTATAGGTGGATCGATGGCTGCCATCGACCAGCCTTTGCGTTCGTGTCACCGAATTGTGATGTAAATTCACGCCCCTTGGCAAACACTGGGGGCGGAATCTGTTTGTTTTGTTAGTTATAGATGGGCAATTTAAAATGCTAAACAGTTGGGTGCTCCTTGGGCCAGCAGGAGTGTGTTTGCACTTGCTTTTTCCTTTTTCTTACACATCATACTTTGCGTTACACTTTGTACAATGAGCAGTTATAATGTTGTTACATTATTTTTTATGTCGCATATGATATAGTTGTTGTTGATGTAGAAATATATAAAAGATATTGCGTCGGGTTTTCTGCTGTTAATATTCCGCTCCAACGGCACTGTGCCGTCACGTGGAAACTAATGTCTCACCTACTTCCTACCATCTATTATAGCAACGGACAGTTTCACGTGTCCCCACCCGTAACGGCCGGGAGTGCTCCGTCTACTTTGTAGGGAGAGAAAAAAACCTACCGTGACTCATCGGGCGGGTCGGAAAAATTGTGCACCTTTTGGTGTGGCACGGTGCCTGAATGGCACCGGTGTGTGTAATACGCCAGAGGGGTTTAATTACGTTTATTGATTGCTATCTTTAGCTTGGCACAGCTGAACGATGCATTTAAGCGATTTCCGTGGGAAATCAGTGATGAACAAAAAGAAAAATTGTGATTAAGTGAAGCATGATGTAATTGTGGCTTTAAATATTGTAATTATCCGGAATATTTTGTTTGATTTTTTGAATTGATTTGTCGAGATATTCTACTTTAGACCGCTTTAAGAAAATTGTTCTCTAATGTTTAATGCTCATAGCGCCATTCTATTTGTAAATTCTTCATAAAAGCCCAACATCAAAAGTAGTAATTTTCTGCCATTTTGCACTATTGCAATAGGATTTTTTTCTGCATTTGAAGAACCCTCAAATTTCGACAGGAAATGAAGTGCAAATTGTGTATTTTATTTCAACCACCCGGGCTCAAACATAATAACAAACCAGTATCTTCTTTCCTACGCAAAAAAAAACACACACACACACACAAGGCGTTCCATAAATAATATCCTCAGGTCACACAGGCAACGACGCATACCATGTGTCCCTTGGTTAAGCCTCTGCTGCTCTAAACAAACAGATGTCGGCACTTTGGAGCGAAAGATATATTTTCGGCAACCGTCGTCGGTACCGTACCGTTGTCTTTTGACATACACCCTTCGTCCGCGGTAAGTGTGTACCGATGGGATTTTAGACTTTCCGTTCGGAACAGTCCATGTTTTGCTTTCAAACATCCGGGAAATTCTATTCATACACACCCGCCACACACTCTCGCGCACCTGTCAACAACATTGGAAAACAAAACCTGCAGCAAGACAAGATGCCGCGAAGCGTTGTTTGGCTTACACTTCCAAACGTAAAGCTGACACAAATGAGAGATGCGAGAACTCTCGTTAGAACTTAGCAGTCCTGTATGGTGTTGGTGGTGTTAAAAAATGGTGTTGAAAATGGCTTGCTAGATCGCTGTTTGTGGGTAGCTCCACTTCGGCAAAACCTCTTACCTAGCAACATTCTCTAATGTCACAACGACAGTTCCAGCGGCAAGCCGCACAGGTTGATCTTCAAATTTCACCTTCCTCACTCCGCTTGGAGTGAAGACACCTTCCAGGAACACGCCGTCCCGTGTATCGGGTTTCCTCTCAGGGGACTTTTATTTTTGCAGAACGCAATTTTTGCCTCGACACCCGGTGCAGGAAAAGCTTCTTGTTTTGTAATTATTTCTAGCAATAATTCATTCGACAATCCCGTTGCATAGGGAACATGAAGAACAGCGCTCCGTTTCAGCGCACCGACGACAAATAAGGCAACGTGTTGGCCGCTCGGTGTTATTATCGTGCTGCCTTTGTGCGCACCTTCGGAGACAGGGCAGTTGCAGTGGAAAAATCTTACCAACGCGTCATGATGCCGATTGATTCGCATTGCATATTGTGATGTCCGGTGCTGGTGGTTCGGAATTTATCGCCATAAAATACGGTTATTATCTAAGATGCGGTCTCGAATGGGCGGGAAGACGGTAACGGAATGTAGAATATTCCTTAGCACAACGTGACCTCGTTTGATTGCAAAATCGTACTCCGATTACTGTGTTTGACCGAAGATCGTGAGGATGCAAAAAAGCTATCGATCAGATGAAGAAACACACTGCACTCAAACTCCTGCTGGTGCCCCGGTACGTATGGAGACGTATGGACACGGTACGTGCAATTTTCCTTTCAAGATCTTCTCATCCTATGGTTTGAAGGTGGTAGAATGTGTGTACACTTAAAAGCAAACCCGCATCGCATGATGGAGCAAATTTTCCCGAAATAGAAGCTCACAATTCAACGCACGGTACACAACAAACCATGTTTTGCCGGCAAATGTTTACTGCCACACGTACTCTGGGGCAAACCGGTCGGTTGTAATAAACTCGCCCAGCACACATGAAGGGCTCACGGTGCCGAAAATGACCGAATTTACCCTTTTTCAGTTGCTCATGTCCCGTATCACATGCACATTTTTTTTTAAACCTTCCCTTTGAAGTAGGTTCTCGTTTAGTATCATTAGGCTAAGGTTGTGCGCACTCAACCCGCTTACCACCAGCGCAGAGGATCTGCAGGCTTGCGGAATAATAGTGCCTGTCCTTTTATAGAGCGTACGGGTAAGAACGAAATATGCGAACTGCCGGTGGTATTCCCACTTTTTGCGACGCTAAATGGACGTATCCTCATCACACCGCAAAGCGAAGACACACATTGATGCTGCCACCAAAACCCCGTTCCCTTTTTTGGACGACACCCGGTGGTTTTGCAGTTCCTCTTGGGCGTCCCACAAAGCCCTCTAATGCTCGGCTGGTCGTATATTGACAAAAAGCCCATCCTGTTAGGATGGGCACCGCACGTTTCCATCTCGGCTGACGAGCAGTTTCGCTTTGTTGGTGCCACAAAACACTGCTTTTGCTCCATATATGGTGTAGGTTGAACTTTCAGGGAAGGTTCCACTTTGGGAGGGCGCATCGTTTGCACTGTAATATGGTTTTTGCCCTTCC
Source organism: Anopheles marshallii (assembly GCF_943734725.1). Lineage (NCBI taxonomy): Eukaryota > Metazoa > Arthropoda > Insecta > Diptera > Culicidae > Anopheles > Anopheles marshallii. Next base: position 39,548,805 of record NC_071326.1, on the reverse strand, counting down.
GCTAGTGGTGGCCCCTTCCCTGGCGCGCCCTGTTGGAGCCTTGCCTGTGTCTGTGCCTTTAATGGGGGTTGAACAAATCCTTGGTGGGTGTGCCAATCCCAAAGTCAAACGATGTTGGAGTTGCGGTTGTTGTGTTTTTATGCTCGTCGTAGGCTTTTAATGTCCACTGCTCTGTTCTTGGTAAGGATTGTAACAGAATTTTGTAACTATAATCTTGACTATCAAGAACACAATTATTTCCTACAAATCTGGCAATTAAATTTCTTCTAATATTACAGGGTTTTCGGGGATTTTATTGACAAGTTTAGCGAGGTGTTGTTTTGCTCGAGCATATAATTAACTTGTTCGGCAAGTTATTGAATTGCACAGAAGATGGCGTTGACAAGTTCGGCAGAACTATTGAGCGACGGTAGAATGTTATTGTTGGCAACGCGGTTGCTATGGATTTGACAGAAGCTGCGTTGCTATTCGCTGTGCACTTTGCTAGCAGCAGTGTTGCCAGCAACGTCATTCAACGATTGCTCAATAGTTCTGCAGAACAAGTCAACGCCATCTTCTATGCCCGATTATATGCCCGAACATAACAACATTTCGCTGAACTTGTCAAAATAATCCCCGTAAACCCTGTATATTAGTGTTCTAGTTAAATTCAGATTATACTCACTGCAACCTGTAAATATTTTACAGGTTTTGCCTCAATATTTTATTTTCCAATCTGTCAACCGCTTTTTGCTCCACATCCGTTTTGAACTTCCAGCGTCGCAACAACTGTTTGGGAGATAATTGATGAGCTGAACGGTGCCGTGGTGGAGTCACTCGTTCCGTTCCGAGAATATGTTCATCATTCGTAGCCGCAATGGAGTAAAATAGATGCAGTTTGTATGATGGTTTGGCTGCCGTTTCCAAGAACATTGACTCATGTACCGATGGTTAGGATATGGTAGATCGCGAAGATGAGTTCAATTTACATTAATTTAACCTTGGCTCATATAATTAGCAATAGTATGGGTTGTTGGTGTGCGTGTGTCTATTAAGCTATACCATTAAACGATAAATTATCTCGTAGCTTACGAAAACACTGTTTTCGTAATGGTATGGAACAAATTAATTTGATACCTAATACGTCTAATTTCTATTAAACATTATTCTCGCGGTTCCACTTCACCGCGGCATTAATTCGCTTTGAAAGGTACTCCCGGATCGGGAATGCTAAATTTGGACCCCCAAAGCCATACACAGCAACAACGGTGAGACATACGAACCCCGAGCCGTTGCAAATGCGTTCGACAATCGGGCAAAAAACGGTTCCTCTTACGGTGTCCGTATGTTTATCTGCTTCTCCGTACGGAATTTGCCCGTAAAGGTCCAATATCTTTGCCTACCGGTAGAGGTACTTTAAGCCCTCCTGTCCGCGTCTGTGTGTGTGTGTGTGTTTTGCTTTCGGTTGGTTCCATTTTCGTTTGCCTCTTAAACATCCCGAAACGGAGCGGTGGCCACGGTTCGGCAAGATCGATAATTGGCTTTTAATTTCGCCGAATCGACAGCGTGGGGCCACACGATACCCGTAGCGGCCGTCGCCCAAACATTGTGTGCCGTACCGGAAAATCGTACCCAAAACCGCGGAAGGAAACGCGTCCCGTTGATCTTTTTCCGTGTCAGGGAAAGACGACGAAAATGGCCAACGCGATACGATTACGGTTGTGCGGCGTGTAAAGGCACGGAGACGGAGGAACCAATTTTGCACGGTACTGCAAAAGTGCCGTTTTTGCTGTGTAGATTGATTTCAATCGTAAAACGACCCTCAAAAGCAAAGGAAACGCTCCGCACAAAAACTGCACCGCGATGGATGCTGTGAAAGCATGGCAGGGGCAAAAAGTGCAAGACTGAAGGTTAACGGCCGCCCCACCAAGTGAAGGGCATGATTAGGGTTTGGGCATTCGATTGTTTTTGCATCTCGCAAATCGATTTCCTTTTCGCCGCCTTTCGGGTGGTACGGTTGGCTTTGTTTGTAGGTCAAATGCTAATTTGATCCACCCTTAATCGATTTTTTTTGTTGTGTCCAGCACATGCAATGTAAATTACTTTTCTTTTTTTTTTGGATAATGTGAAGGTGTTTCCCAATTCCCCCTTCCGTTCCCTGAGGAGGTGTTTCACGCAACGGGAAAAAATGAAACTAACCTAAAAAAACTGTAGCTCTTTTCCAAAACAAAATTGCAAAAAGAAAAACCAATTTTGTTAATGCTAGATCACTGCTTATTCGTGGCAGCTTTATTGATACGTTGAAACTACTGCTATCAGCATTGTTTGATGGCTCAACGAAAGCATCAAACATTTACCAGCAATCGTAATCGAACACACAATGAACAGCTGCCGTGAAGGACCGGAGGTTATAAGTCACCCTTGACCTTCGCCGGACCACCCATCGTTGGAAATGCGATTTCAATGCGAAGCGGTGCGGTTTGCTTTCCAACAAGTCCGACCAAACCTTTATCAAATTCCGTCAATGGCAAATCAATCATTCGACCACAAGATAGTCGCAAATTCCGCAACGTTTAGTCGAGCGATCAGAGCAGGGTGTTGACACACCGAGACCAACCCTGCATTACAGTACGGGCGCCCTGCAAATCACGGCGTGTTAATTACTCTTTACCAAGCACTCACTCGCGTGAAGTGTCACTTACCTTACGGCGCACACACCCTGGGATTGCATAATCCACCCCGACGACTAAACTATGCACTGGTGCAGTTTTTGTCCCGTTGCACACAAGAAAAGCGTAAGAATGATACGCTTATACCTCCCCCATCATCCCCGGTTTGGGTGTTTTCCAGATGGTGTCATTTGTGGCACCCACTTGACTTGATGTTATCTAGTGCCATGCCCACCACGAGCTCTCGAGGGCATGAATGATTAGCGCAACGAATTAGCAAGCGGAGAAAAACCGTAACAGTGTGGACCGGTGGTGGGAACGGCACAATGGTGCGGATTCATTTCCACCCGAGTGACAACTTCTTCGGCGCAGCTGGTAAATTGGCACACCGTCTTTGTGAGTGGGATTTACTGTTTTGCCGAGCTAACTGTTCACATTGCTGTGCCGTATTGCACGTGATTGAAAATTGTAAACGTTCCAACGGAGTTTTAATATGTTTTCACATTTTAAAGACAACCGTAACGGCCTAATCAAAAGGAGTTTCGACACGGTTCTGGATAGCATCAACCTGAAAATGGGGTAGATCATCCCAAAAGTTAGAAAGCTTAAGCTTTAAGCCTGTATCTGTCAAATAATCCAGGTACCGGGCTGTATCATTCTGTACAGATTCGTAAAGGACATAGCATTTTGACATAGAGAATGACACAAGGGATCATTTTTGTGAAACTAAAATTTGAGAAAAATCGATTTAAGTTTAGTAATTTGATTTTAATTTCAATGTATTTGAAATAATATACAAGTCTGATTATCAAAATAATCCTTTTTCAGTTCTTTTCGTTAAAAAAAATTTGTTTACCTTTTCCGCACACGGGAAACTTGGCCTAACCTGGCTCAGGCCAGCTAGCAAAATTCTTTGTTTTGACATTTGTCGAGTTTGGGTTTTGGGTACTTGGGTACTTTCATTGAGAAACCAATCTAATCCTTCTTTCCTAGGCTTAACTCGGCTTGTCAAAACGCATACAAAAAAACTGGCTTAGACCGTGATCTACCCCAATAATGGTAATCGACATTCTTATTCGAACTCAACTACCCTGTATTAATCATTGTCTAACTTATTTGGACTTGATTTATATATTCGTTATCAGATACTAATAATTTCTTATGTTATTTAACCCCTTTTGTCGTGTCCCTTTAATTACATGCTGGAACAGTCCCCGCTATGATCCATCACACATGCGATTCAGGGGCTTTTTGAGTTGGCATCATTCTGTTTTTCGATTTGTTTTGCACATTTGTGTGAAATATTTATTCCATTTCTCAACCTGATGCAACTTAATCTCGAATGTTGTAACTTTATCTTTAAATTCTTGTAACACCGGTAGAAGACTATCCGCTAAACTGCAGCTTATGTCATGCTGAAAATAATCTTTTCATCGACTTTTACATTAAGCGACATTAGCATAGTAAAATCTTGTAGAGTTCCCATGAAAATATTGCAGATAATTCATCAAAAATCAAGCCCTCTCATTCGTCAAGGGTTGGTAAATATTACAAGACTTAGTCAACCTAACAGAAGCGCCCACGTGTAGGCGTCCACATCCATCGGTCTCGAGTGAGCGGATCCGTTAAGCGTCTCGCAATTCCGTAACTGGTAACTTCTTTTCCTGCTGCAAGTTCACCTCTTTTTTATCTGACGTTGCAAGAAGCCCCGATGGATGCCGTATCTAATCAGAAAAACGGTTTCTTAATTTCTTTGGGCATGCCTGTTTTTTTGTTGTTGTTGTGGTGGGTTATTTCTTGGTTCCTCTCACGATCCTCCGAGTGGTGAGTGAACGTTGGCCCACGTACTTCACTGCACCACTGGCACACAAACAAACACACACACACACGCATACAGGCCATATTAACAGCTTTAACTGCCCGCCATTAGTATCTCCCGGTCGTTCCCGGTTGTGGTGTGGTTCTTTCGTGGCGTTGCATCTCGGCCAGCCTGACCCAAATCCGCACTGGGCACTTTCTTTTGCGCGGACCCATGCCTTTTTTCCCTCACGGCTTTTTGTTTGCCATACAGTAGAACTAGTTTCAAGGCACCGGGAACGGGCTAATATACGTTTTCGAGCTGACGTGAAATGAAGGGGCGAGAAGTCCACATACCTTTGTTTGCTTTTTATTGCACGTGTGGGCACTTGCTAAAGCTTTTCCTCTGTTATTTTGTTGGCCTTAGGTGTGCAACTGATGGAAGATGCTGCTCAGGTGCAATGCTACAGAAAGAGGGGGGAGGGGGTTAAAGAGATCATTTGAGTTTGTTACGACCGAACCTACACGTATTCGTACTGGAAGTGGAGAAGATAAAGCTTTGCAAGCCCGGTTGCGGTTCCGTGTGGAAGTGAACGAAAACAAACACACGGTGTAGCGTGGATGTGGATTTTTCTCAGTTAATAAATCCCGCTTTATGATGCGTTAGTGTAGCAGCATAATGGCGCCATAATTCGTCCGTCAACTCATATTTTGTTCAATAAAATAGTCACGGTGACGGTAAGGAGTTACACTAGCTGATGTTTTCACTCCTAGTATGTAATTTCCCAAGAGGAATTGTACGATCCGCCATCAGCATCAGGGGGAAATGTTTAAAAAGCATAGAAAATGAACATTAAATTGTACTTACCAGTCTCTCACTTGATGGCAGCACATCTCTAATGAAACTTTTCCATCGTTATTCTCCCTTGCAGATGATCAACGATTGCATCCTTCCAAAGAGTTCTCACACTACGGTAGAATAACGCCCCAGCTGCAACATGGACGGCATAAAAGATCCTTAACAAACACACGCGAAGAGGTATGAAGCATTGTAATGGTTGGACCCGCGGTACAAATTCCATGATGTATTGTTGTTGTTTTGTTTCACTTTCGCAGAATGGACTTCACGCGACGCATTTAACGATAAGCTATACATTAAACGAAGCTGATGTGATATTAGATTTACAACTAAACAAACGGCTTATACCGGACGGACACTTTCTTAGCTATCAGAAGCCGAACAGAACTGGCAAACATGTGGTACGATACAACCGTCCGGAAGAGGTGGATCTTTGCCATTATCAGGTATTGTAGCAGAATGATGGAAACGTACCGACCGATGATCTTCATTTACACATTCACTTCCGTTGACATTTTTAGGGGAAGATACGAGGCAAACCGGACTCTAGTGTGGCGATTTCAACGTGCGGTGAAACGGCAGGCATTAGAGGAATGATTATCGATACCGACGATACGTATTATATCGAAAGTCCACCGGCGACTGTACCAAGCCACGACACGAACAACGAAACGGCAAGGATCGACCTTGGCGAACACTTTATTTACCGGTAAGTCGCCAAAGCTCTATCGCTGTTTATGGTATTATCTAATGCACTTTACACCGCTTTCTTGCTGTCACCATTACGATCAGGCACGCTGATTTAGTTCCCGCTGGACCGAACGGAGGCGGTGGTCACAGGTGTGGCTACGAGGGAGGACACATCAACGCAACCCACGATCCGGAGCTGTACCAGCAACACTTGGCACCTACAACACCGAGGGTATGAATCGCTCGAATGGATAAGCTTGCAATTTATTGAACACAACAAGCCGATGGAGATACTGGAATTTATTGATTCACTATACTGCTTACCCTTTTGCAGCGCGAGAAACGTGCCACTTCATCCGGTTCTGCCTCCTCCAAAATCCGAGGTCCGTACAATGCGAACAAGTACTCGAGCTACGTCGAGCTGGTGATCGTGGTGGACAACAAGATGTTTAAGACGATGCGCGAAAATTTCAAAACCGTCCAGCAGTACTGTAAGGATATAACGAACATCATCAACGCACTGTACGAACCGCTGAACATCTTCGTGGGGTTGGTCGGTGTGGTCGTCTGGAACGAGGGTGACGAGATCGAGCTGTCGAAGGATGGCGAGGTGACGCTGAAGAACTTTCTACACTACCGGAAGAAAACGCTGATTAAGGACCATCCGAACGATAATGCGCAGCTGTTTACGAAGGAACACTTTGACGGTGGTGTGGTGGGCAAAGCGCTTAAAGGGCCGATCTGCACGTACGAGTTTTCCGGGGGTGTCGAGATGTACCATAGCGAAGTCATCGGTGTGCAGGCAACGACGGTTGCGCACGAGATGGGTCACAACTTCGGCATGGAGCACGATACGGCCGATTGCGAATGTCCGGAGGAACGGTGCATTATGTCCGCGTCCAGTTCGTCCATCGCACCGAAACACTGGAGCCGCTGCAGTATCGATCAGCTGAGCTTGGCGTTTCATCACGGCATGAACTACTGTTTGATGAACAAACCGGAGAGTCTGTTCGATTCGCCCGTCTGTGGGAATGGGTTTGTGGAGGCGGGCGAACAGTGCGACTGTGGGTTGCCGGACTACTGTGACAATTCGTGTTGCGATCCGCGTACCTGCATGCTCCACTCGAACGCATCCTGTGCGACGGGCGAATGTTGTGACTTGCGGACGTGCAAACCAATGGTTGGGGGTACGGTTTGCCGACAGGCGGATGGTGAGTGTGATCTGCCCGAGTACTGTTCCGGCGAGTCCGAGTACTGTCCGGGTGATGTGTTTAAGCGGGACACGGAAATTTGTGATGGTGGCAAAGCGTTCTGTTACCGTGGTACATGCCGTTCGCAGAATGACCAATGCCGATTGCTGTGGGGTCCTACCGGGAAATCGTCGGAACAGTGTTACGTTAAGAATGAGGACGGTAGTAGACATGGAAACTGTGGTTACAATCGAGTTAAAAACGAGTACGTTAAATGCGATGAGGCGGACGTACACTGTGGAATGCTTCACTGTCGGCATTTGAACGAGCGGCTCGAGTTTGGTATGGAATCGGTCGCAATACTATCGCACAGCTTCATGACGTACAACGGTAGTGTCATACCGTGCCGAACCGCAATCGTTGATCTCGGTTTGCAGAAGGTTGACCCGGGCCTAACGCCAGACGGTGCGAAATGTGGCGAGGGAAAGATGTGTCTCAACCAGATGTGCATGTCGGTAGAGAAGCTGAGGGCGACCGGTAGTGGTGCTGCATGTCCGGAAAACTGTAACGGCAAGGGTGTATGTAATAGCGAAGGACACTGCCATTGCGATCCCGGCTTTGCGCCGCCACTTTGCAACCTTCCGGGGCACGGAGGATCACTCGACAGTGGGCCAGCAACCGATCCAAATGGTAATGGAGAATGGGCGTAAGCTAGTAAAACACTTTGAATAATTTGTACTAACATTTGTTTTCTTTTCCTTCTTTGCAGCTACAGCTGGATTCCGTCGTTTGATGTACATTTTCTTCTGTGGCGTGGTGCCCGTATGCACCATCTTCGCCTTCATCGTGTACTATCTACGCAATGGGCAGACGTTCAATGGCAAACGCAAACCCCCGCCGAATGTGTACGTACCGCGACAGTCGGCTCTTGTCGCTTCATTTTCTAATTCTCGCACAGCTCTTTCGTCGTTCGGTGCCAGTAGTAGTAGTAGCGGTGACGGTCATTTTACCCATTCCTCTGTAGCGCACCATTCGCAGTCCCGTGATAGACGTGTACCGTTGATCGGTGAAGTGCAGCTAGTATCAAGCACGAACACTGCTACCTTACGGAAGGCACCCGAAATACCGCGTGCAGTTTCCGCCGGTCAACGACATGTGCTGATCGGTGATATGCGTCTAGTGTACAGCACTAATCCAGCGCTACTTAATGCTAGCACCGAGCTGCATCTTTAGTTTATTTCTGTGGTGTTTGTTTTACTTTCCGTTGGATGCGCATGAAACATTTCGAAAGGAAAAAGCTTGCTTGTAAAATGGATTTGCTCAACAACATTGGCCGGTAGAAAGTAGTTACTACACCGTGTGTGTGTTCTTTCTTCGATTTTGTTATCTTTCTTTGGCGTTCACGATGGTGTTGGTATATAGATATTAGTAGCATGGGTATGTGTATACGTATTTTGTAGTACTTTCTTTTATTTTTATTTACACATAAAAATAACAAAAACAGATAATTTATTTCGTGCTGATTTATATATTCACTCGAGCTTTTTAATACCATAACGTACGATTTTGTACCTAACATTATAACAATGGCTTTCCGAATGCATGACCATAACAATGTCCAATCTTTTTCGCTTCAGAATGTTTTTTTTACTCAAATAGTTAATGTTTAGCCAATTCTTGATTCACTTCAAGTTAAGATCGAACATGTCGTAGAAAACACCGACATACAATTGTAAAGCTTTCTGACGGGACTGTATGTATCTTTCAGTCGAGAAAGCTTTACTAAAAATCCATTTAACCTTTAAAAAACACCATAAAGCTTTAACTTGAACTAACACTTCAACTTGAAAAGAATTCAGAAATGATTAGAATAATCAAATTTAATCTCGACCCCCTCGAAATTTGACCCCTAAAATATCATTTTTGTTAAACAACATGCAATAATCATAAAATAATGAATTAATCTGCTTTTATATCACGGTGCATGTTGCTTACATCCTTAAAATCCAACAGTTAGACTGCGGTGTAATAGAGTCTGTCCCATTTGCCTTTTCCAGCCTAACTACACACATTAAACCGGACGGTTCTCATTCGGCCAGCTCAACGCACACAATACTGCCATCGTCACCAAACTCCCCAGACTCGGACATGAATGCGGCCCTGCTCCGTCCATCATCAACGGTCGGCAATGCGGTCGCACCGAACGAGTCGGACTTTGTCGCCAACAACAATATGTTCGGTAAATTTAAAGGATTCACCCTGCAACCCCTTCCCCAGTCCACGGTCGGCGGCGTCCCGGGCATTCACAAAAAGTCCCCTAAAGTGGCGTTCGTACAACCGGTTGCTAAGTGTAGCGAAGACACTTCCATCAATGCTGTCCCTGCCCGTGCCGCACCTCCCGTACCCGTACCGCTAAAAAGCACGCTAGCACGACACGACAGTAGCAATGACCGCAGCAATAGCTTAGATAATGTAGCGACGTACATTAAACCGACAGGTACCAACGTTTCACCGTTTTCACAATCGCGCATTAACGGGTGCAAACTGGCCAACCACGAGCATCAGCTCGACACGTCCGCTGCACCGGCCTTACCGCCCGCAAATCCTGGCTCCACTGCCCGGCCGATCATTTCCAGCCCGATCCTCGAATCGTCTACCTCGCGCGAGTTGGTGGTGGTTGCTGGCGTGACGCAAAAGACATCCTCCAACGTTCCTATCCGACCGGCACCCATGCTTCCGCCGGCGACGGTCACCAGCGAGGTGGTTTCTAACCCCGCCACAGCAATCCCGTCCGAAACGTCCAGCACATTGTCCGCCGAGGTGCTGATCAATCCGGTCAGCAAAGACAAAAAGGCAAAGGAAAGCAAACTGAATCGCATTACGTCGTATTTGAAGAAGGAAGAGAAACCTCCGAAGCCGGAACCGAAGCAACTGAAGGTGATCGATAAGGAGAAGCTGCGCAACATCGACATCTCCGCTCCGATACCGATCGAACAAAACAATCCCGAGCTTGCGAAGAGTATGCCCCGTTTGGCGGACATTAACGCACAGAGCGAGGAGAAGCAACCGGCACCGGTAGGAGCATCGGTACAGCGAGCTAAGAGCATGCGCGATCCAGAATCAACCGTGGGGAACGTTCCGCGCAAGGTGCGCATCGTGGACGATCGATCCGATCGGTCGGAAAATGGTTCGATCGGCAGCGGTTCGTCAGGAAAGAAGGGAACCGGTGGCGCTGCTTTAAAGCGACCACAAAGTATGGTGGGTACGCGGCCCACCATCCCACCGCCAAGACCACCCGTACCGGCAGCCGTTACGCAAACGTCGGCTATGAAAATTCCCGGTGTACCTGGCTATCAGAATCCTCCTCCACCGAAATCGGTCAGAATCGTTACGCCACCTGGCGTTAATCAACGACACGAGTATGACGATTGTCGGGACAGTGGAAACGGTACCGGACATTCTTCAATTGGTTCGGACAATATCTACTCCGTCATCGACGAGTCACCGTCACCGCCGAGCGTCCTATCACCGCCAGCCATTTCGTCTGGTGGCAGTTCGGAGAGTATGGGTCTGCTGGGCGAGATCGTAAACGAGATCGAGAATCGTAACGGTGACTCGGTGTACATTGCGTCCACACTACGCCGTGGTGAAAGTGGAAGCAGAAAGTCTTCATCGGCCGCAAGCCAACCGACAACGACGGTGGTTCCAGCTAAAGCGACCGCCACATTAGCCTCACCGGAGGATGATGAACCGACGTACGTAAATACGTCCGAGATGCTTGACGATGATGATGATTTCGACGCGACGGAAGATGACGATGATGACGAGCTGGAGGAGGACAGCCCAATGCAGAACCGTAACTCGGGACTCAGCACAACGTCCAGCGGCTATCTACGACCGTCGGCAATCAACAGCACGCCGATCGCACGGATAACGCCGTCCACGAATGGTACGGTAACTGCCGAGAAAACACCGACAACGGGTGTGAGCAGCTTCAAATCTGCAGCTCCTGCAACGACCGTTCCTTCCAAAGGTAGCACCGGCAATGTGTTGAATCAGATAAAATTTCAAGGTCCCACCGGCAGTAAGGAACCGGCGAAGAAAGCAACGCCAACGAACACCGCCAGCACGGCGAATGGTGTTAGCGGGTCGTCCTACAAACCGTACCACAGCGTACTGACCAACAATGCACGGTCCGGTTCGGTGGTGGCCGCCGCAAAAGCAAAAATAGCATCGGAAAAATCAAACGCAACGCCCGCAACCACCACGACGAGCATTACCACCAAAAAACTGCCTTCACAAGCGAACGCATCCGTCCGTACGCGTACACCCTCACCGCGGGGCAGCATTGCCAATGGTTCCCTACCGAATGGGACCGTGCCGGGGAAAGCGAGCACCGGTACGGTGGGTGGCAAACCGAAAACGGCCGCCAAACCAACGTCGGCTGCGATCGTTGGCAATGGGAAACTTTTGACCGCTGCCGCACGACCCGGTCCCGGTAAGGTGTCTAACGTCGCCTCGCTGCAGCAAAAGTTTGAAGGACGAAAGTAGGGATGGTTGTGGAGTACAGTTCGAGGACATGTAGAAAAACAACAACGAGGAACTGCCGAATAATTTATGTCGCGGAATGAAAGGACATTTATTTTTTAATTTAATATCATACGATAAGAACCCGGCGCGAAAGAGGTAAATGCCAGCGCATTGTTTAGTTGATCGTACAGGGGAAGTGTAACATACAGATTATTTATACGTTTCGCATACGTGGTACGATTTTAATAGGACCAATTAATTAGTTTTATCCCTTATTTCTAGTTTTGCGAAACAAAACAAACGCGTTGCGTGATTTAGAATCGCGTTCCCAAGAATTGCATCCTTTATCATAACACGATCCTTCGATGATAGGACAATTGAATGGCTAGTCGCCAGAATACAAACGAAAAAAAAAATCCTGATTTGCTCTCGTGTATGTAAATGTATCGATGTGTTCAGCTAGGTGTGCTACGAAGGAGCCAAAGAACCATTTCGTCGAGCAATTTCGTTCAGGCAGTGTGGTGCGGTTACGATTTGTTAAGCAAAGCGAAGACGCCCGGTTAGGTAAAAATCGTATAAAATCAAAAGAAATCCCTTCTCTAGCATAAGGGCGAAGGTGTACGTTGAACAGAAGATAATTGTGGACTGTGGGAAAAGTATCCCAGTAGTATGTACATATTCGTATAACACCAATCCGATGCGTAGACGCAGTAGAGACGGATCGTGTTCTATAGATGTTCTTATTTTACTCCGGAACGCAACGGAATTCTCGGATCGACTCAAATCGACCAGCGATGAATGGAATAGGGAAACAGTTGGGAAATTCAATTCCCTCACGCTTAAGCGCCTAAACTCACATTGTACACATTGACCTTCGACGCTGGTGGGTGGGATTGAAATACATTTCATCCTGCGAATAGATATTTAATTTGTTCTCGCTCCCTTTCCCCAACGTGCATGGTGCGCAAATATGTAGTTCCAATTTCGTCACCCGTCAGTAGTGAAACAGGGACGAAACCCGTTGTATCGAAGAACAGTTGCAGGTGTGGTTTAATAAAACAAAGATGTCATTTTTATACTCAAAACAAACAGGAAGTCGCACACCGCTTTGTCACTTTTAGTCCGAAGCTTGCTTCTTTTTGAATATGTACTTTTCCAGCCCGAAGAAAGGATACTCGAACGCAACGCACCAGACCGTACCGATGCAGGCACTTACACTGATAAGCCCGAACGACGTGTAGAATAGGTTCACCACGGTAAACTCGACCGGGAACCGAAGGGCCTGCGTTAGCGTGATTGCCTGGATGGCAATGTGCACGAGATACATCGAGTAGGACAAACGGGACAGCGGTTGCCACAAGGGGGAGCCCAGAAACCGATCGATAATACCGCCCTGCCCGTTAATGCACACGAATATCACCCACATCACAGCGAACGCCCAGAACGAACGGTGCAACGATTCGTAGAACGCGTCCGCGACCGGTTCGATGCGCGTGTAATCACCGATGTACAGCTGCTTCAGCGCATACCCCGTCACGACGAGGATCGCGATAGTGAGCAGCCACCCGAGTGCTAGCACCGGTTTGGAGAGTTTCACCCGCGTGTCCCGGGTGCGATGTAGCAGGTACCCGAACAGCACCCCAAACAACCATACCGACATGCGGGCATGCGTCGGATGGTAGGTTTTGCGTGGCATCAGCCCATCGCCCCGCGGAGCCGATCGGTTCAGCCGGTACTCGTTCACCATGAACGTGGCGAAGACGCAACTGATCGAGAGCAGCGCCAGCAGCACGATCGCCGGGACGAACCGTTTGCCGTACCGCCAAAGCAGATAGATCAGCAGCGGTGACACGATGTACAGCTGCATGTCCACCGACAGGTACCACGTGTGCGCGAAACACATCTTCTCGTAATGGACGTAATTCTGCACGTACAGTAGCGCGGACCACCAGCTCGTGTGGCACGCGTCCAACAGCTCCTCGGCGACCAGCTTGTACAGTATACCTTCCCCGACGACATCGACGAAAGCGATACCGAACATGATTAATGCCGCGTAAGCGGGCGTTATGCGTATGATGCGGTGCAGCCAAAGTTCCCACACGTTTAGCCGGCTCGTGCGCTCCAGCTCGCGCAACATCTTGAGCGCCACGAGCATACCGCTCAGCATGAGGAAGATGTCGACCGCTTTGCCGCCTAGCCGATGAAACAGCACGCCGAAGTAACTATCGGCGTACTCCTGCCGCACGGGTATGTTGAACGTCGGTATACCGTACGCGGAATCGTGCACATGATTCACAATGATCCACAGCATCGACAGTGCACGCACGCCGTTGACACACTCGAGCATACCGTCCTTACCTTCCGTGCGCGGTACAATGCGGAACACGTGCCCGAGGTTGGTGTAGAAGGAGAAACGTTTCACGAGGCTGGGAGCATCCCGCTTCTGGTGGAAGAAGACCAGCTCCACCAATGTGGCCATGAGCAGTACTGCACCGTACGTTGAAAACAGCACGCTGCGGGATTGTGATAAGATTAACCGACCAACCAACACTCCGTGCGAGCAAACGTTCAGCAAACTTACATCGCTACGATGGTGACCGCGGGAAAGGATCGTTCCTCGTCGCGATAGCAGAACTTTTCCAACAGTGGCCCATTCCCGACATACATCTGGTTGGCGGCGAAGAACGCGTTGGTGAGCTGGGCCACCAGCGGCGGATCGCAGACATCCGGCAGGCAAACACCGTACTGCAGTGGGGCCGGTACCGGGACACCGGTCCGACTGAGATCCACGTACAGTGTGCAGTGTTGGCCGCCCAGCTTCGTCAGCGCCCCCTGGTGGGAAATACGCCGACACTGGTCAAAGTTACCGAACGCAAACACATTGCCAAAGAGTATGCCGGCCGGATTCTTTCCCCAGGAATCGTACACTGCAATGGAGGTAGAAAAGGAGCAGGGAGTGTTACCCATCGGCGAGCTAAATCTCACCACGAATCGGTACGCCGACTACTCACTACTAAGAGCCCACGGTTCACCGGCATCGAACGAGCGTGCAAAAACATCCAGCTGATTCAGACAGGCCTGTTCGTTAGCGGTCGTGGCGTTCCATACCTGCGGTACCTGCTTCAGATGTTCCAACAGTCCGATCGGAATTTGATTTAACGCCTGAAGTTGCCCGTTAACACCGGTTAAGATGGTGACACTAAGGACGAGAAGCGTAACGCGAACAGTTCGAACCGGGTACGCCATGGTGACGACGAGGACGACCAGCGCGCGCCAGCATCTACTACCGACTGCTGTGGCGCACCAGCAGCGACCAACTTAATAACCGATGCGACGCGAAGAACCGATTACTCACCCTGCGCGTCGATAAGTTGATTCGCCATCCGGATAAGATATTCGGCAATCGATCGATCAACGGGGAATGGGGGTTTTTTTTTAAAGGCTCCAAAAAAAATAGTACAATCCCGCGACCCAACATATCAGCTCCATTCACTGCTTCCGATCTTGGCTTCGGGGCGAAGCAGAATGGGTGGCTATCACCTGACGGATTTGTTCGATTATCATACGTGTTAGGCACTACTGGCCGAACAGTCGACTGTTGCGAGTTCCGACAGCTTTTGCCAAAACCAAAATATGCCCGCCATATGCTGTAAGCTTCGTGTGCCACTTTAATTGTTGCTTTTTCTATCGACCCTTTTGTACACCTTACTGTCACATGCCATCGCGTTTACGTTACATTTTATAACGTGGGTCACGCGCACCTTTGCGCGGTGGGCTCTGTGTGTAAGAACACATCGCGAATCGTAAACGTTAGGGAAGAAATAATGCTAAAACCCGCGGCCAACCTGCGTGGCAACCGCTGTAACCTACACGGCCGTACCGCTGGGTGTAAAATCAGTTCCTGCTCTACCACCGACAGCACTCTGTATACGATAAATATCGCCCGAACAATACCTTATATCCTACATGATCTATTGAACAGGAGGGCAGTACCGTGAGCAGGCACTGGATGGCAAACTGGTCGCACTGGTTAGCTTCTTATCTTGCAAGCACTTTACTCACCTGGTACACCGGTTGACAATGCTGCACCTTATCAACCTGTTATCATGCTCAGGTGTACCGATGGCGATCAAGCTGTTCCATTCCCCTCGGGTACAACAATTCTCGTAAAGTTGTTTGAATATAAAACAACCGTAACAGGAGAACAGCCTGCAAGGTGTACGCTGCCCTCTTTGGAAGGTGTTCCGTTTTTTTTTTTTTTATGATAAGCACAGGGTGTGAGATAAGAGTCCGTTTTGAAGAAGCAATCCATAGGATTTGGTTGCCTTTATGGGGCAGCGCTACCATATTGAGGCAGCTTATCGATGAGATTTGTGTCGCGAATTAATGCTTTTGCTTCCAATCGCCGCAGATTGCCGATAAAAGCACCCAACTGCAATGACGGGGTCAATTTTCGTGTGGGGATGTGTGACCAACACCTTCTAAGATTGCGAACGGAGGTCGCTCTCCGGGGGGGATCGCTAACGATTAGGAATGAGCTTGAAAATAGGACTGATAACGTCGATGCGGATGGAAGTCTCAGGACTCTATAAAAGAGGGCAAGCACAGCCGGAGCGCTAGCAGCTGGAAGGAAAGAAGGTTAAACCATTGTGCGAATCCACCAACACCAACCAGGGAGTGTAAAGGTGGACACTCCAGGGAACAATGGGTAATCGTAGTCAAACACTATTGCTGTTGGCTATTGCCATCTTTGGAATAGCTAATGCGGTGTCGATTCCAAGAACACCGAGACCCAACACCAGGAACACGAACGTACCGATGAACTTCACCGCGGACATCATTTTGCGGGATGGATACTTGCTCGAGCAGCACCAAGTGACGACGGCGGACGGTTACGTCCTGACGATGTTCCGCATTCCGGGCAGTCCAGCGAATCCCGCCGTTCAGGGCAAGAACGTTGCGTTCCTGATGCACGGCCTGCTAAGCTCATCGGCTGATTATGTCATTTCCGGACCGGGAAGAGCTCTCGCTTACATGCTGGTCGATGCCGGGTACGATGTGTGGTTGGGTAATGCCCGCGGCAACACCAACTCTCGCCGCCATATCTTCCACGATCCGGACGCGCGCAACACGGACTTCTGGGACTTCAGCTGGCACGAGATCGGTTACTTCGATCTGCCCGCGATGATCGATTATACGCTGGCGCACACGGGCCACACGACGCTACACTACGCCGGCCACTCGCAGGGCACCACTTCGTTCTTCGTGATGGCATCAACGCGACCGGATTACAACAAGAAGATACGCTCGATGCATGCGTTGGCACCGGTGGCTTTTATGAGCAACCTGCGCTCACCGTTCGTCCGTGCCTTTGCACCGTTTGTGAACCAGCTCGAGTGGATCATGAGCATGCTGGGTGTGAACGAGTTTTTGCCCAGCAACGACATGATGATAATGGGCGGACAGCGCTTGTGCGAGGACGAATCACCGTTCCAGGAGGTGTGTGCCAATGTGCTGTTCCTGATCGGTGGCTTCAACTCGCCCCAGCTTAATCGGACCATGATTCCGGCCCTGCTGGAGAATGCACCGGCCGGTGCCTCGGTCAACCAGTTGGTCCATTACGCCCAGGGCTACAACTCAGGAAACTTCCGGCAGTACGACTTCGGCCTCACGCTCAACCTGATCCGGTACGGTTCGATCCGTCCGCCCGATTATCCGCTGCATCGTGTGACGGCCCCGGTGGCGCTGCACTTCAGCGACAACGATTGGCTGGCAGCCGTGGAGGATGTGCGCCAGCTGCACTCACATTTGTCCAACTCGATCGGTCTGTTCCGTGTGTCCGATCCACGCTGGAACCATCTCGATTTCGTCTGGGGTATCGATGCCAATACGTTCCTGTACGAGCGAGTGATTAGCTTTATGGACCGATACAACTGATAACTAGGAAGGTGGCCAATCCGGCACAAAGGTGGCAGATTAAGGCTTACTAAAAGCATAATCAACAGTGGGACACAAACGCCTTGGTACATTAGAACGTGATTGTGATGAGGTCCAAACATGTAATGGAACCGAAAAAATATATGATTTACGCGAGGCACTAATTGACCGAATTCTTGGTGGAACTTTTCTCTGTCGTCTAAGCCTAAGATTCCAAATTCTTACGAAATTCTCGCCTTGGTTTTGAAATCGTTGGTGCTTTTTAAATGTCCAGGCTTTACTACGCAGTTTCGGTGGACATCCAACAACTTAATAAGGTAGTCGGACAGAATCGGGGATCACAGTCCATTAGGCCCCTGTTTCACTCTGGAAGGTACTGTCATGAGGGGAGAATGACACCGGACGACCCAGCCCGTTAATTCCTTTTAGGTCATCCACATGGACAGAGGAGGCGGCGTGGGCTCCAAAATTGAGCTGGAGTTCGCTAGAAGGGCCGAGTAGAATGTCTGAAGACGGCGCTTAGAAGCAGTGAGCGGCTTAGACGACTCCTGCAGCAGGGATTTGAGATACCTCCTTTGCGGGCGTTTCCAATAATTATTGTATGAATTTCATGTTCCAGGCTACAAGTTCTTGATGATATTCTCAAATGATGGCGTTGCTTAAAACGGCACTGTAAACAAGTATTTGTCTCAGACAGTAGCACATTGCGTCGTTTCCGATTCGGACCTGGATCGGTGATTGTGTTTGATAAGCTTCCAAAACACGGTCATCAATGTGATAAGGTGGTTATACAGTTCCGATAAAAGCACAAACTCACCAGGTAAATCGCGCGACGTCAGCCCACCTGCCCGCGGTGTTCTATAAAGCAGGATTAGCCAGCTGGCGTCAAGCACAGTCAGTACAGAACCATCGCACGAGCATGGTACTAAGCAACAGCTGTTGGGTCCTGCTGGCCCTGGCTAGTGTGGCCGCATTAGCGCAAGCCTCTACAATCCGCGACGTGGTGGCGTACCGTGCTGGGGATGGTCCGCAGCCCACTGACATCGCCCCACTAACGGCCGAAATCATCACCAACGATGGGTACTTGGTCGAGGAACATCAGGTAACGACGGCGGACGGTTACGTCCTCACGATGTTCCGCATCCCCGGTGGTCCGGGAAATCCACCCCGCGAGGGCAAGAACGTTGCGTTCATCCAGCACGGACTGCTCTGCTCGTCGGCCGACTGGGTCATTTTGGGTCCCGGTAAAGCCCTTGCCTACATGCTGGTGGACGCCGGGTACGATGTGTGGTTGGGTAATGCCCGCGGCAACACCAACTCGCGCCGCCATATCTTCCACGATCCGGATGCGCGCAACACGGACTTCTGGGACTTTAGCTGGCACGAGATCGGTTTCTTCGATCTGCCCGCCATGATTGATTATGCGCTGCAGCACACTGGACAGACTTCGCTGCAGTATGCCGGACATTCGCAGGGTACGACCTCGTTCTTCATCATGACGTCGCTGCGTCCGGAGTACAATCAACGCATCCGCTCGATGCACGCGTTGGCTCCGGTGGCGTTCATGAGCAACCTGCGCTCACCGTTTGTCCGTGCGTTCGCACCCTTCGTCGACCAGATTGATGTAAGTGTGAACAAACGCTTGTCGGCAAATGTCCACAGGTTCGTTCGGAGTAGTTGTTTGATTTCTCTTACCGTGTTTCAGTGGCTGATGCGTATGCTGGGCGTGAACGAGTTCCTGCCGAGCAGCGACATGATGACACTCGGTGGACAAATGCTGTGCCGTGACGAGGCTCTGTTCCAGGAGGTGTGCGCCAACGTGCTGTTCCTGATCGGTGGCTTCAACTCGCCCCAACTCAACCGCACGCTGCTGCCGACCATTCTGGCCAACACACCGGCCGGTGCCTCGGTCAACCAGTTGGTCCATTACGCCCAGGGTTACAATTCGGGCCGCTTCCGGCAGTTTGATTTCGGACTGACGCTTAACCTCATCCGGTACGGTTCGATCCGCCCGCCAGACTATCCGCTGGACCGGGTTACCGCTCCGGTCGCGCTGCACTACGGTGATAACGATTGGCTGGCGGCCGTGTCGGATGTGCGCCAGCTGCACTCCAGCATCCGGAACCCGATCGGACTGTTCCGCGTGTCCGATCCGAACTGGAACCATTTGGACTTTACCTGGGGCATCGATGCCGATACGCTTCTTTATCAACGCGTCATCAGCTTCATGGATCGATACAACTAAACAGACGCAAATAAAAAACGTGTAGTACCGAAGTAAATGCTCAGATAAAAAAAAGAATCGTATGATAAGGCATCCCCCCAACCAGATGTTCTGCTGTAGACTGTTTTTGGTTCATCGCGTTTCGTTGCTTCTGCTGCATGTGGTTGGGTTCGGGAAGAAAGCAAGACTGGTCTTAATTAATACTCTCCCCAACTTGGATGGCCGGCCCTAAGCTGGGGAGTAAATGAAATAACATAGCAGACGTCAACAGAACGCTTATGTATCACAATGTCTGTACGTGATGGGAAAGAGTAAAGGATCATCCCAGCAAGCGTGCTGGCTGCAACCGGTGTGGTGTATATAATGAATCTTCCCCCTTTTTTCGGTGACTACTATGTTACATCACGACAGCACAGCCGGACTAATCGGAACCTTAAGCATTCCCTTGTAACAGAACGAAACAGCTAAGATATTTGTCCGTGATGTCTTCCTCCGTTTCGGCTAGACGAATGGCGTGGGGATGCGTCTTTACTTCCGCCACGATGCTCACCCACAAACGCGTCCCGACTGGGCAGACTCGGTAACTCCTGGGGGACCTGATCTCCTGTTAGAAATCCGACTTAATGAGTAACGCACTAACACACCGCCGTTCGTTGCGATAACAACACCAAGAGCACGGTACGCTAAGACTGCCACACTGCGAGGATACACTTGCTGAGACATGCTGACTAATTAAAACAGCGACAAGTAGCTAATTGTTATTTGGAGTTGGAGTTGCGTAGGGATCCTGCCCCGGGGGGGAAGCGTTGCCAACGATACGAAAATACAGTGATGGACAGAATGTTTCTTCACAATGCGCCGTCATTTCTCACCGATTCTATTGAGCTTTGTTATTGAACGGTTGTGTTTTTACCAGTTCGTTTTTTTTGTTTTATTTGAAAAGTTTACCAGAATTGTTTTGTTTTGTGGTGTTTCTTATTGCACTAAGCATCTAAAAAGAACAGGGATCCACATGAAAAGAGCATGCAACTGCTGCAAATACCTCAAGCGTAGGACTACCATTGGGCTCTCATTGCGGTGGAGCATTTCTTCATTTAAAAGGGATTTCTGGATCTACGAAGAAAGGAAATGAAATATATAAAACAATCTATTATTTTTAATACAATTCAAAGAACATAATAACGGTGTAAACACTTTTGCAAAATTGAACTACAATTAAAATGTAATAAAATAGCATAATTTGTCAAATAAATGGACAATGAAAAATTGAACTCCATTAGGACCTAATGCTTTACTGTAAAAAAACACACACACAAATTAATTAGTATTCGTGTCTCTCTCTCTCCATTGTTGCTGTCCTTTTGTGTGCCATATCACCATGATAATCGGCTTCCCCTCTTACAAACCGTTTCATTCAAGCACTAATTAATGTCGCCTGCCACAACACACCGTACAAACCATATTTCTAAAACAATACCCCCTCCTATCCGTATTGCACCCCCACCGCCCACTTATCACGCACCGAGACCGTCGACCGACGCAAAATTCGACGCAGACGTACTTCTCGTCCAACCAACTCCCTAAACTCCATTTACTCTCCCACCCATTCGCACATCATCAGCCATCCCCTACCCAGCGTCCATTTATCTTCGTCGGTTTGCGCGACGCATTGTGGTGTTGGTTGGCTGTGCGTGGTGGCACCCGGTGGCCCTTATACATTTCACTCATTAAGCGTCCATTCTACCAGGCGCACAGAACGCACCGGTAGGTTGCAGCACCGGGACGGATCCGAACAGAGAGGAAAAACTACCATTGCCCAACCCATGCCCACCAAAAAACCCTACCCCGGGAGCGCGCTGTGTGGGCTTGGAGTTGCTTGGATGGATGGAACCGATTAGAGGCAGTACAGGCGAAAACATGCTCGGCTATGTACAAAAGGTTTCACCAAGGTAGGGACGCCCTTTTTGGTAGGAGAGGAAGTGGATATGAACGGGTGAGGAGTGAATTGTTCTTCCCCAATGACACCACTACCGCACTACCGGTGGTTCAGAGTTCTGTTCTGTTTTCCTGGGGAAAATGCCGCTCGATTCTACTATCAGCGATTCATTAGCCAGAGTGAAAAGGCAATAGATAGAGCGAGTGTTAGAGAGAGAGAAGGAGATATCACCAGAAGGAAAATGGTTCAGGCGCGTGTGCGTTGGCAGTCCTTTTAATTACTCACTCCCTTTCCTTTCCACCCTTATATCAAACCCCGCCGTAATGACCGAACGTCGTGCGAAGTCTCGAGCACTACGTACATTCTCCACCGTAGAAACATATACAGTAAGATAAATAGGACTGGACGAATATTGAGGTTGGCAAGCAATTATTATAACAAAATTCAAAAGAGAGCAACTTTGGATGATAATTGTGACGACACGTTAATCGTAATGAGTGACCACCACAGTAGATCCGTCAAATAGAGCAGTTGAAAATCCTCTACTCTACAACACGGCCCGGGTTGGGTTCAATTCTTGACTTGACTTTGTTCTAATTGATAGAATTAGATAAAAAGTGCAAAACTGCGCGTTGTTCGGGTTCCTTTTTAATGCAACCCTATCTTGTCCCCGCTTACCCTCAAAATCAAGCTCCAGCAACCATCGTTGTCGTCGTTGGAACAGCAGATTCAGTCGTCGTCATCATCGTGGCAGATTCCTCCGTGCCCTTTTCGCTTTCCACCTTATCCGTTTCCACAGCGTCACGTGGATTGGCCGGGGTGGTAGTTCCTGCTGACTTCGGTTCCAGCACAAGCACCTTCATCCGATCGGTCGCAATGCTGGCCGCACGGTTGTGATGCGACTGATCCTTATCCTCCCGGAATAGCTCAAAATCAAACGTGTCCAACTGCTTGCAGTCGGTTTCGGGATTCGTCTGTGGATCGGTTCGCTTCATGAGGTAAACAGGCGATTGCTCAATGTTATCCGAATTGCGGCAGATAATACTCGACAGCTTCGTGTTGTAAATTTCCTGAAGTTGACCTGAAGTTGGGATAGAATGAATAATTGTTCCTCCCCGTGCCGCACCTTACTTCTTACCTTCGGTAAATCGTTGCGGTCCCCGACGTCGCTCGTACCAGAACGAATCGCCCTGCTTCAGCCGCAGAAACTGGTCAGCGATCAGGCAGGTCAGCAACGGTCCCACGATACCGCCCTTAACCGGTGGTTCGCCTAACGCACCGGAGTACACGTCTATGTTACCCGGTTCCTGGAAGATCATTTTCATCTGCTTGAAAGATTGTGGATCAATGATTTGCTCCAGCTCGCTCCAACTGTCCGCCGATGTAAGATGGCAGTGCTTACGCCAGTGCGGGTAGGCCGGCAGCCCATGATCCCGACCGCGCTGAATGTTAAGCGACACCAGGTCCAACCCACAGGGTTGATTATGCAGCAGATGTTCGTCCGCCTTCTCGAACAGCTTCTCGGTTAGCTCGGTGGAGAAGTATTGGTCGTACTTGGCCAGCGCCGTACTGATAGCACCGCCGAGCGCATTGTCCAACCCGTCCTGCGCGTACAGCGAGTACGGATTGAACAGCATCCGGTGCAGCTCGATACCGGCGCTGGTCGCGGTCGGGTTGCGCGTTTTCTTCATCAGCCCCGGAAGCAGCGTGTGGGCGAACCGGAATGCCGCACCGGCAAACACATTGGCGATCGAGGCGTCTACTGAAACGTTGTACGTGTCATCGCGACCGTCAGATTCGGGCAACAGACCCATCCGGGAGGCCGTTTCATTGCCGACAATGACCGGCACAAACTCAGCGTACGTGATATGCTGCATCTGGGCGGCAAGAATACGCCGTGCCTCCTGGAACACTCGCTCGTCGTCCCAGTGCGGGTTCACACGCGCCAGCCCGTCGGCCAGATTGTTATGATGTCTTGCCCAGATCAGATGCATCGAGGTAAGGTGAAGGTTCTCGTTCGCGCGTGCGTCACCCGATTCGAAGCAGTATTTACCGGCAGCATTCATCTCCTCTTCGTTACACCCATCCAGCGGGTCGGTGGATACCGGCAGCAATTCCCGACCATCTGGCGTGCGTAGCATGCGCAACCGGCCACCGTCACTTGCACGCAGCGCTTTCATTCGTTCCCCGTCCGAACCATAGACAACCGAACCGTCGATGAAGGCGGTCGCTTGATTCAACTGCTGCCGTGGTCCAAAATGGCCGGTTGGTGCTGGCACAGAGCGGACAAAGTTCATGCACGTCACGTTGTACTGCTGGTAGTACGGATCCCCCGGTCCCAATGGAACGGGGAAACATTCCGGATGTTGTGGCTGGCCTGGATCGCAGCACTCAATAGGCTTCCCGTCGACGCCCTGGTTCAGTGCGGTTGACGTTATGTCATGGTCGAGAAACTGTCCCCAGACGGCCAGCATCACGCTGAAGTTAGGATCACTGTGGTACGAAGGGCGATGAATCTCGAGCGAAATTTGACGGGCACTCGGGAGCTCGGTGCCGGCGATGGACGTACGCGGTGCCGATATGCCATCGCCATAGTCCGGATTAAGTTGCCGGCGGAACGGTACCATCGCGACACCATACTCGTACGGATGGTCCTTATTGTTGCAAGTTCCATTGGGGGTTCGGTATCGCGCGTTAAAATCACACCCCGGATGGTTGTGCGATCGTGGCAGATTCATCGCCGGTCCACGCCCAATCGACCCGCGGTGACGGATGTCGAGATGTCGCGCCAGAGCCTTCGTAGCACGATCCTCCACAAAGCCCACTTTGGCGGCCAGCCGTGCGGCAACCGTTGCACCGACCGACTTCTGATGCCGGAACGTGGCCGAATTAATTGGAGGTGAGGAAAGGGTCTCCTCCAGCAGCTCCTTATCACCGAGTGCCTTCTCACCTTCGGCTATGGCGGCGGCTTTTGCATCCTCACCAACATCTGCCCCGTTCCACTGGGGCGAAGGTTCATCTGGAAGCACGAAAGTCGCCCAACCCGGTAAGGTAACACACTTGATATTCGTAGACTTCACAGGGGGCCGTTCGTCACTACTTACCGTCCAATGGGAAGCTAATGAGATTTAGCAGCTGAGGGAAATCCGCCGCCGTTGTATTGGCACCATCGAGAGGCGGCTTCGTCGCATCACCGAATATGATGTAACTAATGCTGATCACGATCGCCAACGCGAACGCTCCCCTGGGGTAAGGGAATGTTACGAGTTCCGAAAAGAAATTAAGGAAAGCAACTATCCGTTAAAATCATCCGCGATGAAATTCTGGCCAATTGCCACCAACTTGCTTACATTATGGCCGAACATATCCAGCACTGGAATGTTCGCACTTGGCGCTCCCGAAGACTTTCGTGGGACTTCAGGTGACGCACATTTCCGGAGGGACCTGACGCCAGCGGCAGTGGACCGGAAAGATCCGACGTTAAGGGCGTTCGTTCGTCAACCATGACCATTGAGCCTGGCGTGAAGATTTTCGAACAATTAAGAACACTATCAGTACGATGTCGTAAGTTACCCGCGGTAAGATTACATAAGTGCACAATGTCTCTAACGCGACACTTGCCACGGTGGATACTATCCGGTATTGAGGGAGTCTAAAACTACCAATTTTTGGAAACGGAATTCAACGACTGTTTCACGGAGGGCTCCTACATCGACCACGATCGCGCACGGACTAATTGAACTATCACCATTACATCTAATAAACCGGTCTTTGGCCACACCGCCGTTTGTACCAGAAGCCACAACCGTCGTGTCATTTGATACAATGCATTCCAACCGGTGCAAACACACCGTACCTTCGGTTCGTACTCGCCGGTGCTCATTTGGTGTGACGTGACCATACGTTGTGCCGAATGGAGCACACTCTTTCTTATTTCGACGTTCCCGCGGCCAATGACTAACGCTACACCTTACTAAGGTTTCTCGTTGTTGAGCTTGCACTCTGCAACAACCGAACGGTCAGGAACGGAAGCACAACATAACTTCTAAGAAAGCGAGCCAGAACAGTCGAAATCGTTTGTTTCTTCCCTTGGGGAGGCCAAAAGTAAGGATTGGACGTCAATCATTGACCGTCAAATGGCATTTTTTGGAAGGAAGATTAACCTCGTCTCAATGTTACATTCATTTCGGTAATAAGGACGGATACGATTTTGGGATGCTTTCAAATGATGAATTCGTAGATGTGTTGGAAATGGTACCACACTTGCAAGGTTTCCACAGCCAGGTGCGAAAGAATCCGTCAAACGGATCGCAATAGAACAGGCGAAGGTAATTTAGACGATTTTTTGTTACCCCGTTTCTACTTGCTGAATCTCACGTAGAAACAATGTTGCATTTGAAAAAAATGGGCATTTACCAGATTTGTGTTTGAATTTGAAACGTGTTTAGGCTGCGTTCTGTGCGTACAGGACGATCGCAGCCATGAACTGTTGCAACTTTTTATGCTTTTCGTGTGTCAACATCATAAAGGAAGTTAAAGTTGATTTCGGCAACTTTTACTGAAATTCAATGAAATTTAGAACAATTTATCAACATCATTACATGAGCATAAGCTCACAAACAAACACATTTCAAGTGGCTAATGACAATTTTTGTGCGTGACTGTAGCTTCACCAGTTGAAGTACGCAGCACGTCGTTGTAAACACTCCATGCATGCCGGCCTGTTGTCAAACTGTATGTTGACAATAGTTCAACAAAAAAAGAAGCGCGAGGATAGCCAGTGCCGTAAAACGTTTGTGGAATTGTGCAAGAAAGTACGTGTAGTGCGTAAACGAACGATATTTTAACCATTCCTACTGTATCATGGATCGCCGCTTTTCATTTGGTCCCGGTTCAATAAAAAACAGTACAATGTCGCGGTCGCGTCAGTCACTGGGCGGTTCACTGTTCTCCGGTGGTGCTCGTTCAACAAATACAAGCACATTTGCACGTCAAGGCTCAGGGTATTGTGTTGTGGTTTTGTTTTCAATGGAAAATTAATGCGTCTCGCTAACGCTTTTTGCCCATTTTCTTTTTCTTCATCCCCGCCGGTCCAGCCGGTACAGTTTATCATCCCGTTCCAATGTGTCCACCTTGCGCGTGGTTGCCAAATCCGAGTACAACATACTGGAATCGTACGGCTTTTCGCTTCCAGTACAGGTAACCGAGGTGCTTACGTTCAACGAACGAAACATCAACGTGACGGTAAACTATAGCCAAAATGGTTGGGCATGGTTGGTGCAAGGACGCCGTCTGTTCGTGTGGCAGTATCGTGACAATCCGAATCAAAAATCCGGCGCAGGTTTTGGTGCGGAAACGTTTGCAACTCCCCGGCGCCCTTACGCTGGCCAGTGCCGTCAGTTGACGCTGCCGCATTGTGATATCGGCCACAAGGCATCACTGGTAACGGTATTTGTGAACGAAGGACATCAGATGGCTTCCTGTTTGGCCGTTTCACCAGCCGGGGATGTGCGTTACTGGCAATCGATTGCACACGATGGGTCCTCTATCGACGAGTACAACATTCTTGAAGGGCAGGAATTCGAGCAACTGATCGGACTCGGTGGACAAGAGTTTGTGCTAGCGACGACCACGTGCAGCTTGATGCGACTGAATGTGCACCTGCAGAATGGACGCTACATCATCGTTCCACGGCTTATAAAGCCACCATCCGGATTTTTTGGCGGTATCGGAAAGCGCTTCGCATCGATTATCATCGGGATGCATAACAGCCAGGAGCGTGAAAATGTAAGCATCCTCAAAGCCCTTGTTTCGTTTGTTTTTTCTACCATAGTTCACGATTCTTCTTTCCTTCTCTGTAGAAATTGGTGAAAATAAGTTGCGAAAAAATCTCACAAAATCCCAACGAATGGCACATAACCGTGTTGGCCGATCGGTGGATCCAACGCTGGGCCGTCCAACCGGCAAGCGGTAACGAACGATTTCTGAGCGAGGATGCGGACATGATGAAAAAGATGCGTGACTTTTTCCACCAAAAGCTGTGGAACACTCGGGATGTGTCGGAAGTTGAGCTATGGGCGCTAGACATGCAGGCGACCGATCGGGGCGTAATCATTCTGGCGGCAGCTGTTAACGAGCAACGTTCGCCACAGATGTACTATGCGCTAATGACGGTAATCTTCAATCCCGATAACACGTTTACGATCAAGGAAAGCACCATTATGCGCTATAAAGGTTTCTACAGTGCGGAACGGTTGGCGGAACTGATCGATTTTCGATTCATTGCTAACCGTAGCTTTGCGTACGTTTACAACGATCGGTACATCTTTCCGGTAGCGCTAGCGGAAACGGGTGTTGCCAGTGAACCTAGCAGCAGTCCCACTACTGGAGAAGAGGTGGAAAAGTTAGAATTTCACGCACGCGAAGATATGATCCTGATGGGGAACTGTTTCCAAAACACGCCGCTCTTTTTCTCCCGCCTCAACGGAATGGTGATCGTAACGCCATCCGATTTCGATCCGAGCGATATGTTCAATTCGTCCATTTCTTCCGATATGTTCAATCCGAACAGTTCCACTATGGACGCAACGGTTTTCATGCAACATTCGATCTTTGCGCCGGCCACAACTAATGCGGGCAATTTGATTCTGTACGAGCTGGATCCGGAAGAAATCGCTAGCACCGCAGACATGTACGAGCCGGACCCAGTGCAACAACTGAAGGCGGCCTTTATCTACCACATCAAGCGCAATACGGTGGCGGCGGACGAAATCATAGCCGCACTGCTAGAATCGGTCAATCAGCGCGACCAAGTCGATGGTGAGCTTGATCGGACGGTGCTTAAAATTGCCATTGATCTTGCCCAGGATACACCGGCGGCCGATCCTCGCTGGGAGGTCACCAACAAGCATGCGCTCGGCTCTTCCACCTCGATGCAAATCATTCAGCAGCTTCGGGAGAAAAACGTTGCCTACACGCAGTTTGTTGAGTTTTTGCGCAGCAGAAACCTGTGGGATCGTTTAAACGCGGTCAGAAGCTCATCGGGTGTGGATTCAGGAGATGCCCGTCCCACGTCACTGTGTCTGTCGGACATTGGTGAGAAGATTGTGGCAGCGATTGGTATCAAATGTTTGCACAACAGTCATTCCCGCATCATTGACGAAGCAATTAATCTGGTGCTGCAACAATCGAACCGCACCGTCCCGTTCCCTAACTTAACGCCACAAGATCTGTTTTACGCACAAATACATCGGGTAGAGGAATTGTTTAAGGTGCTCAGCGAGCTGGTAGATGCGTACGTACAGCAGGAACTTTCGTCGATACAAATCCAGACAGCTCTGGTCGAGGTAAACACGATCGTACTAACGGTGCTGCAGGAAGTGTTAAAGTACCGGGAATCGAAGGCGAGCACATTTACAATTCGCGACGAGTTACGGAATCGTTACGAGCAGATACCTTGGACTGCAATGCCAGGAAAGGGTGGACTGAGGGATGTACTGCTGCAGTTGATCAGCAGTACACTTCGCCATGGCGTGAAGGGAACGGCGGAACCGGAGTTCCGTATGAAACATTTCAAGCATATGACGGAATTGATCGATTATGTGCTGGATGGTCGAAAGACTTATTTGGAGAGTGTTTACGATGAGGAAAAGTATGCCGTTCTGTTGCAACAGTACGAATCACAGCGGATCGACCTGATTTATCCTTTAGGTAAGAGATATCTCTTTAAGCAAATGTTGTACGGTCAATCGCAATCTTTACAAAACTGAAAAACATTCCTTATCACTATTTCTCAACAGTGGAAGCGGAACAGTACGAGATGGCGGCCAAATTGGCGGAAAAGTATTTGGACTTCCAAACATTGGTGGAAATTTGCGACAAAACCAACAACCAGGAACGATTGGATGAGTACATCGAGCGGTACAAAGAGCACGACTTTTCACAATTTGCCATCAGCTGGCACATGAACCAGAACAAGCAGGGAGATATATTGCACCGCTTCAAAAACAACCAGTCCGCGTTGGCTCGCTTTCTGGTCGACCATCCGTCGATGGCCTGGATACAGCTGCTGTTCAATGGTGAACTTGCCCAGGCAGCAGAAGTGCTTCTCTCGCTGGCCCAGCGTGAGAAAGAGCTGCTGGCGAGAAAACGGGCCATATTTTGTCTGGCCAAGCTGTGTCTGTTGGCAGCGGAAGGAGACACATTTCAGGCACAGATCGATGCGATCAATGCGGAGCTGGAGCTGATCGAGATTCAGGAAAACATTCCAACCGAAATCCTGGACATGTTTGGTTACGACACGAAGCACGTAAAGGTTCTAACGCCGGAGGAGATAGTTGATGTAAGGAGAGGTCAACTTTTAAAATAGTAACTAATAACCCGTACACTAATGCTTCTATTTTCGTTTCCTACCCAAACAGCTCTACATTGCCGATGAGTATGGTCAATCGAGTGAAAAGGAATTCCACTACGCACTCTCGTTGCTGCCGTTCGTTGAAGATCCGATCGAAATACGCCACCGGATTTGGTGTACAGCCATTACGCGCGATTCGTGGGAAGAGTACAACAAAAATGCCCCACTGGACAGTATGCAGAACATGCTGTTCTTCCGGCTGATCGATCTATGCTACATCTCGGATGCGGGAGATTTGGAAAACTTCTTGCCGCCTTTGGAAAGCTTTCTGAATGCACCGGAGCTCGGTGACCTAACGCAGAGCAAATCGTTCCAGTATCTCATGAAGCTTGGTTACGAGCACATCAGTGAATCGTACAGGAAAAAGTGAGAGGTTATTGTTGAGTCTCCCGGTAAATATTTGTCTTAAGTTTAGATTGAAATAATTATGATCCGTATGCTGCAACAAGCATCTTAATAAAGTGTGTTCATTTCAGTTTAATGTATTAATTTTCAAGCCTGTGTAAGGAATTTCTTTTTGGAGAATGTCGTCATATACCAATCGTTCATCAATGCTCTTTAAACGACCGTCACCAAGTCATCGTATGATTCTAGTCCAATTTAGCAAAATTTTTCCTTCCTTCAAAGAGTCGTTTATGATCTTTCCTTGTTTCTTCTTGGAATTTATAAACCTTGAAAAGGATTGAATGTTTATAGAAATGATGGCTAAACATGGGATTTACACGTGGGGTTTCCTGAACCGAGATATCTCGTACTCAAGATAAGAGAATAATAAGAGATAAGAGAAATAAGAGAAATATCTCAAACGAAAAATCTGCCTCTGACCTGGAGATCAGGTGAACAGGCCACACATATTGAAAGAGTATGAAGAACACCAATTCTACATGATCCACTTCTTCATTGGGACGAACATGCCATAGCATCTTTAGAATCCGGACTGGTGCGGCTCGGTGGTGTATTAGTAGCGGCGCTGGCATTCACAATGCAGGATCGACCCAAAATCCCATCCGATTGGTCCGTACGCATACCAAATATCCAGATACGAGTAAATAAAGCCATATAAAGCCAGAAACAGCAGTCCCCTAGACTTTTTGAGGTTGTTGTGCCGAAAAAGAAGAAGACTAATCCAGATTAGTTGAAATGATCAGTCTCACACATTAGCTGAAGATATGTGAGAAATGGGGAATATTTCTTTTATATCACTCCGTATCTGGACGAAAAGGCTATACCTGTGGCAAATCGGGTGAGGTTGGTTGGAAAATTCATAAAATCCTTTTGAGACCTTTTATAATTAACCCGGTTTAGTCATGTCGATCATGTTATGAAACAAGCACCGAACAACCCAAAACGTAAAACCAGACCGTGCACAGGGACAAAGGAGATGTGATAGGGGATCGAACTGAAAAGGTTTGTTGGCATAGCTGTGTTCATCAGAAGGGTCAAGGTACAGATCAGATGTAGATGATTGGCGATCATTTGCATTCAAAGGCGCAGTGAGCTATACGAAAGATACCGATCGCAAGGGGTTTGGGAGTTCACAGTAAGAACTCCCACCCCGAAAGGAGTATATTTGTAAATATTGATGGATTTTTTCTTGGGGACAACAAGTCAGAGCAAATTATTAAAAGGATAGGATAGCGAGGATTGGGTTACTCTCAAGGCTAATTGCTGGAACGACTAGCCTACGATTTAGTTTTTCGTTTTTATCGCTATACAAGACCGTTGCTCCTATATTGGTTGGTCACAGGGTAAAGGGCAATGATCAAAGTAATTCTTAAATCACCATAACCTGCATAACCAGGATTTTCTAACCATAATTCTATCCGTACTATGACGCATTCGAGTGCCACGAAAGCGTTTACTTATAGAGGAGCATATATGGAACACTTTCACTTTTCGGCCATCTTGCAATCCATTGCAGTCTGCAGCGGGAACTTATACAGTCGGAATCATGTGTGAATCACTTCATAACTATTTACATTTTATTTTCTTGCTTGTTCGTCACAATCGACAACCAAAGGTGGAGGCTCTCCCTCGCTCTAGATAATATGTGTTGGTGGTGGTGTGCTGTGTGTACATATGTCCGTTGGTGTCATCACATAGTTTTACATACCGGGGATTGGGATTTGCTAATATTATCACACCGGAGGACATATTTAATAAAGTAGGTTTTTGATGTGTTTGCAATGAAATAATAAAATAAAATAAACCACTCTCTCCTCTCGTATCACGCGCAGTCTCTCCAATGCGAACAATGTCTTCTTCCTCTTATGTAGGGCTTTACATGGTGACGATCGTTGCTAATTCCGGTTGTGCCATTGACTAACACAATGGGATAAGGGCTATTGCTGGGGGAGGCACGATCTAGTCGAGATTTTGATCCCGATCGCGGAAGCATTTTGTTGAGTCCTGCATGCACTATATATACTATTGGACTGGCCCCCCGTGAATAACTCGAGCCATATACTGTACACATTTGTGGTATTTGCTACAAAAACTTACTAAATCATAAACAGCATTAATTAAGTGACCTGCTAGGAGAGAATCCTCCAATAGTTCGAATTGCAAAGTTCCGCAAAGGCTGTTGAACGTTGCACGAACGATCCACTCTAGCGCCTGGCTGTGAACACACTTGAGGGGAGATATACATTCAGAAGCTCGAAAAAAGGTCATTTTGGGATGTTTTTT
Organism: Anopheles marshallii; assembly: GCF_943734725.1. Lineage (NCBI taxonomy): Eukaryota > Metazoa > Arthropoda > Insecta > Diptera > Culicidae > Anopheles > Anopheles marshallii. The sequence continues at coordinate 39,515,893 of NC_071326.1, read as the reverse complement.
TTGGAAAACTATCTCTTATACTGAATAGGAAGTGAGCACCTTTTCCGAAGTTCAGATAGTCAGCAAGATTCAAGGATGTACTATACATGGATATTAAAATTTCACAACTCAGTGAATTTATCCGGACAATTAAAAAAATCGATAAGTAAAACAAAACAACTCATATTAAAGCTAAAAGAAATCGACAAGTACTAGCAAATCGTGTGAATGTCGGGTGTAAATTTCATGTTATTGTCACAACGAGACCTCCGAGAAATTTTCGACTCCGATTTCACAATTAGTTTCCGAATAACATTCGATTTCCGATAACACGAACAATACACAATATGCATTATCCATGGACATGGATGTAACTTCCATATAGGGATGCATTTTTTACCAGGTATTGGAAGTTCCTGAAAGTTTCGAGCTAGAGCAATAGAAAATATTTAATTTCTACGAACAGGCTAAATGTATATCTTCCCTGGAAGGTATTCACCTTCGTCCCAGAAGCAGTGAATCAGCGGTGAAACATTGCCTGCGAAATAATAACCGCAATATTGAACTATAAAACGATGGTCAAATAAACGGTAAACGAAAAAAAAAATTACGAAAAAACGAAAAATAAAGATTAAATAGACCGTAACGTGTTACTACATTAAAATTGGCCAGATCACACACACACACATATGACATTGTTTCCGGTACAACATTTCACTCGTCGTGACCTTCCTCCTTTGCCCGCTTCAAAACAATTATTAACCATTCTTGGCGCTATCCTGTTGCAGAACTTTTGCGCGCGTGTAGCATTACGGGTCTCTTCTTGCTATCCACGGTTCACAGTAAGCCCGATACTATATGTACTACACACACACAAAACACCCGTCACTGAACGATTTGTGAAGCAGCTGGGAAGGATGATTTAAGGACACACTTATGCACCGCTCTGATACCGCTCGACGCATCCCTTCATGCGTACGTACGTGTGAGATACATTCGCTAAATAGCATTACAGATAATCGTTCGCGAGAAAAGAACAAAACAAACTTCATCATCTTCGTTATTGAAATCAACATGTATGTACACATAGTAAACACTAGGCGCGACTGTCGCTTACGGTGCTAATAAACCGTAACTACGTATGGTGCTGCGTAGCCCTCCATTCGCGCGCGCAAGGATTTAAATTCGCACGCGCACTGTACACGTAAACACGCGCGCGAAACATTAGAATACGAACGGACGAAAACGGCACAATAAATATGCACTTACAGGCCCACTCGGGGTAGTTGGTGAAGCAGTAACCCGGACGATGGTGACGTCATTCTATTCACATAGCCTTTCCGTTCACATCTTCCTTTGCGACACCATGCGGTCCGTTTCCCGTAACACACTGCTAAACTCTTCGATACATGCGATCGTTCGATTCGCTTTCTCTCTCCCGGTTTGCTGAAATTCTTCTGCTTCACGGGTTTGCTTTGCTTCTATTTTCTGCCGCACTGTGTTTGCTAATGTGTGGGTATGTGTGGGGGCACTAACTTCACCGACATCCGGAACCACTGGGGTACGTCACCACGTTTTATTTGTTGCACTTTAACTTCAACGGTTCATTAACATCACCGGTGGCAGTGTTGCCGTTGTTGCGGTTGCCGTCGGTTCCGGTGGAAGCCCGTAACTGCCCAGATGTACCAGCGGTGTGCCGGAAGCGGAACCCTCCCCACCGATTAGTTTCCGCTTGGCGATTGCTTTCTTTACGTACGCCGTTATTAGGGCCTGTATCTTGGCCGGATTGATTTCTCCCGAACGACTGTGGCATATCTGTAACGGAGGCGATACATAACGTCACGTAAATCATATTGTTACTACTATCAGATACCAACCCCGTCAATACATACCTTCGGGATGGATTTTCGCATTATTTCCTTGTATTCGTCTTTGTCGATGCGTTTTTTGTTGAAGTGAGGCTTTAGGAAATGTTTCACCTCTTCCACAATTCGTTCCTGTCGTTGAAGCTTTTTGATAAGCTGTGAAAAGAGGGTAGCAAGATAAGTCCCGTTATTGCAACCGTTACCATAGCAACAACGATGGTACCATTGTTCACGCGATATCAGCTTACCTTTTCCTTCACCTGCATATCAACTGCAGAGTCTGGTATTTCATCCAACATTTCTAGTGTCATTTTATGAGCTAAAGTAGATGGTATAGATAAAACAGCACAGTTATAAATTGTTTTCTATTTATCCCGAGTAGCTTCTACTTACGTTTATACATTTCATCCACCGCTATCACCGATCGATGCTGATAGCTTTTCCGAAGATCGCCGTACAGCGTTTTGGGATCGTTACCGAATACCTTGCGCAGGTTGTCCACGGTCAACGCGATGGTTTGCGTTTCCCCGTTACCATCGTGGTTCGGCGGTTCGAACATCTGCTCGTCGCAGTCGCTCGATCGTGGCGAATAGGGCGAAATGTCACCATCATTCAGTTCGTCCTCGAATGGAACGCCACCACTTGTAGTCGCACCGCCACTGGTCGTACCACCACCACCGACCGTAGCATTCGTCAGGCTCGATTTGCCTACCATGCCGTGCGATCGCGTATCACGACCAGAGCCACCCGAGGCAAGCAGCTTCTTCGGCATCGATTTAATAATCGCCTTCATCGGCGACGGATGATGCAGATGATGGTACGGCATGCCTGCAGTGGCCGTACGCCCAGGGCTGTTGTTCAGAATGTTGATCTTTTCGAACGGTGAGCCTGGATGAAGATCGAGCACACCATCTTCATTTCCGAAGGCAGCACCGGTACCACTCTGCTGATCGGATGATGCCATCAATCGTTCCTGGCCATGATGATGGGCATGCCCGTGGTGTGGATGATGGAGCAGATGATGATGATGATGGTGATGGTGGTGTGGCAGGTTATGCTGAGCAAGCGCATGGTGGTGGAAGTCATTTTTCGTTTCCTTCTGCTCATCCTGATGGGTGTGATGTTCCAGAAAGCTGAGCGATGATATGCTACCCAAATCGTGCCTTGAAATAGCCGTGCTGGGCGAGGATTTTGTAGGTTCGAATGGATCGTACGAGTCGGGCGATTTTGGGGCAGGTTCCGGTGGCGTGTTGGGACCACGATTGCTTTGATCTGCTTCGTTCGGTTTTATCTCCTCCTTACCGACCCGTTGCGTTAACGTCCGTTTGCCCTCTTCGTCACTTAGCACGATGACTTCCTTCGGGCTGGATATTACCTGTCCACTTGGAGATCGTTCTAGATCAATCACCATCACAGGCTTAACGCCTGGATCTAGTTTCTTTTTCTTTGCCGGAGGAATCTTCTGTTCCGGTGATTGGTGCACCGTTGAATGTTGTTCATTTTGTTGTTGCTGTTGCTGCTGGTGATCTTGCTTCTTTTCCTGCTCTGTTTGCGCTGACTGTTGCTTCGCGTTATACTTCTCTTTGACGTCCGGCGGTTCCAGCTCCCGCGCCGGGCTAGAACTGTCCCGGTGTGGTGTTCGGGCGGACGTTGCCACATCGGATGCACGTTCCTCTTTGGTAACGATTAGCTTTTCGCGCGTTTTTTCTTTCTTGGCCTTCTTTCGCTTGCTTTTCCTGTGCCTGTCGGACCGATCCTTCGTCTTCTCATTGTCGATGAAGCTGACGCTTACCAGAATGTTTTGCCCAGATGCGAATATTTCCTTCGACTGGGCTACCTCATGCTCGGGCGGACATATACGCTCCTCGAGGATTTCCTTCTGCCGACGCTTACCTTTTTTCGCCCGTTTCCGCTCACGTAGCCGTGCCTTTTCTTTCTTGCGCTTGTCCTTCTTGCGTTTCTTGTGTTTTAAAACGGGCGGTGGTGCTACGGACAGGTTCATGGAAGATTCGGTCATTTCATCCAGCGAGCGGACTTCATCGTCCGTGAGATCCTCGTATACCGGACTGCCGTACGCTTCGCTTGCCCGCACCGTACCGAAACAACTGCTGCCAGAACTTATGTCGCTTAACACGGATGATAAACTGCGATCGTGGCTCGCGCTCCGTCGGATGTATTCTTCCGTGCGATACCGTTCCCGCGACGATCGCTGCAACGTTCTGTCGTGTTGTCGCGACAACAACAATCCTTCGTTCGGCGACACAGGTCGTGATCGACGCACGGTCTGCCCATGGTACGGGGTGTAGGCGGGAGGTTGGCTTTGGTTTGTGTAGGATCGCGGAATTTGACCATTGGGGCCACCGCGTCGGCGATACAATTTTACAGCACCACGGTGATAGTAGCTGCCTCTACCACTGGCACGCGAGTACCGCGTTATACGCATTTCCGTGTGTTAAGCTTCTCTGCATGCACAACGCTTCAGACACCAGTCACCGGGCGCACCGAGGGGATGGCTTCCGTACCAATGCTTATGCAGCACGGTTTTGTTTGGTGATGCGTTTGCAAGCAACAATTTTTATCTAGAACTTTACACTTTCAAAAGATTTTTCGTTTTGCGACTCGAGCTTGACAGATGCTTCTTGCTTATCTTTCTAATTCTTTTCTTTTTCTTCGCCGTACCCATTTGACGTGTTTGTTTGGTCGTTTGCTTTGCAACGACAACAGTGAATCGACGAAGGAAGTTGATCGATAGTTGTCTAGTTGACGAACCATCGCAAATGTATTTTTTTGTAAAAATAAATCCGGATGTGCTTTATTTCTTGTAAAAGAATAGACATAGGTCTAATTTGAGGTAAGCCTTATGATAGTTAATCAAACCGATTAATACGAACCAGAATGTTAACTGGTTAAAAAAATCAAGAAAAATAATCACATTTCCCCGTCAACGCAACACGGTAACAATGGTATAGCTGCATGCGATTTTTTGGACATTTGTATTTTAGAATTTTATACGTTCTGTGCAAAAGGACGCAGTTTGCTGCTTTAGTTAAAAAGATATAAGTGAAAATATTGTAAATGCTTACAATTGTGTCAATTTCAATTACCAATGGTGGAAATATTAGAACATATGTGACACCAATTCATATTTTCTCCAATAATAATAGCAATCTAAATGTTTATTCTTTTCCCATAACTGGATTAACTATGTTTAATGTTCTCAAAACACCATTATTTTAGTGAATTAATCAAACTTGATGTCACAAAATTGTCCCTCTCCAGCGCCCAGCAGTACAGTACGTAAATAAAAACATCAAACACACAACCAAACAAGCTGACAGTGGAGAAGCAAAAGAAAAAGTCACACAGAAGAAAGAAAGGAGTGAAAAGATAGAAGGAAATCTCTTCCGTCAGACACTGGCTGGTGTAGGCAGCGTTAAATCGAAGACACGGACGAAGAAATACGGAAACCATACGCGAAAAAACGTTTACAACTTGCTGCAAAACGACTTCCGTGGTGCTGTGTGCTGGGTTGAACCACGTTGGATCTACAGCTGTGTGAGCAAATCGGCCAGGTTTGCTATTGCGCCCCCCCACCTCCTCATTGAATCGTTTGCCAGAATGTGACACTGTTCGTGACGAGTTGTTTGTGTGGTGCAATGGCGATAGCGAAAGGAAAGTGAGTCGCAACACGGAGAAGATTTGCATTGCCATTGCTAATCTACACACACGGCCGCTGTCCATCCGTGCGTATGTGCAGCGCAGCGACTGTGTGCGTTCCCGTTCGTTGGAACAGCAAGTAGGGCAGAGGAGTAGACGGGGCTAGAGAGGGCTTCTGGCAACCTTGCTTTCGTCTGGTCGGTCTGGCTGACTGCAAAAGTGTGTCCGAAGGAGGGTTTTTCTTTTGGACAAATCAAACAGTAGGCCCCGAACATCCGCTTGCTGGCCAGAGCGTAGCCATAGTGTAGCTACTTCCTTTTTTTGTGTTAACATTGTGTGTTATTGGTTCAAGTGCGTATAATCCACCGTGTGCGACCGCTGTGTCTGTTGGCGATTTTGTTGAACGGGATAATCGAAAGCACCGTTCGTCGCACGGTGTTTTGTGTTGTGTGTCATCGGTGTCTCAGCGTGCACAAGAGTGTTCTGCCCTACGGCATAGACTGACCCCGCATCGGGGTTGATTTTCCGTTCGAAAGTGGAGTGGTCTTCCGGCAGCGCAGCGAAGCGGAATGCCGCTCGAATATCTGCAAATGTTTGTTTATCTGCTGCACAAATCCAAGTATCGAAGAAAATGTGGCCCACCGCCTACGGTGGCAGACCTTTGGCGTGCTGCACTGGTGCTGTTAGCTTTATCGTGCCACCTGGGCCCTACCACCGTCTCGTGTCAAGGGTTGACCGGGATGGCCGATTCCGCCAGCCGATGCACGGAGGTACGCTGCATGAACGGTGGTGTCTGCAAAAACGGAACCTGTCTCTGCCCGGACGGCTGGCAAGGGTCCGAGTGCCAATTCTGCGGTGGTAAGGTTAGGTAAGTGCGAGTCATACAAAAAAAAACCTGTTTGTAGCTGGGCGAGAAGGAAAGAAAGCAAAATGCAACAACCACTAGCTCCGTGCACTTCCAAGTGCCGTCCCAGTGACCTGCATTTTGTGCTAGAAACAACATCCAACATAGAAGTATGAACACCCAGAAACAGTCGGACGGAGAGCGCTCCTGGATCCTTCCATCCAGCCCAAGTTTGGCCCGATATGCAGTAATCAGATTAAAGTTAGCAATCGGAAAAGCGTTGGAAAAACAACAAGCAGGAAAACTTTGGTGCGCAAGCTTTTCCGCGGGTGGTGAATCCAATCAAATGCTTGCATACATTGGGGTGCGTAAATACGATAGTTTTGGTCCAATTTGTGTCCTAGGTGTTTGTACGAACAGCTGTTGGGAACAGAAGCGCTTGCAAGAAATAATAGCCGTATGTAAACGTCGCTTAGTAGTTATAAATAAACAACGATACAGGGGTGTTTTTCTACAACAACGTTTTAATGCAATAGAAGTAATCATTGCGGCATCATTCGGTTCACGCTTTGATTCATCGTTTTTGTTAATAACAACAATGATTAAAACGAAAAAAGAAACATACCACCACCACGAAATCAAAACAATGCCCAACATCGAAGGAGACCATTGTGGATGCGCCGGATCGAAAAATAGCTTCAACGGAAAATTAGGTTGCACTGTGCGATGTTTCTTTCCCCGTCGGTGTGCGTTGCGTCGGTGAGATACGCTTTTTTCGGGTTCGAATGGTTTTTTTTGTGTCTGGCTATTCGTGCTTTGGCAATTTGGTGCACTGGATTCGGACTTCTTATCTACTCGGGAACGTTAATTACGTCTGGATGATGGTACAAAGCAAACACCCGGCAAAGAGAGGTCGTCTCGTCGCGTTTATCTTGCATTGGGTTGTTTTCGTTTATGTATGGGAGCAAACTGGCAGCATAAGACGCCAAGTAGGCTATGCGTATCACTAAGAAATAGAGTGATATGAAGGGAATAATGACGGAAGAGTATATCACGAGGTCAGAAACTGAGGAATTGGTATCATAAATGAGTTGTTTGTTTGAAACACTTGAAATAGTAAGACTAGTTGAAATGTGTTAATTACACACACCAGTTTGATTTGCAAATTCCCGTTTGATAAATTAGTTACGTATCATTCCACGCGCGAATCGTTGTCATGACGAACTAATGAGCTTACTAACGGCCGCTTTTCTCTATATTCCAGACTGACGGATCCATCAGGCAGCATCCATGATGGGCTCGGTAACTATTCGATCGGCGTCAAATGCAGCTGGTTAATAGATGCCCGCGAACACAACACCATCACCGATAAGGTGTCGAACGGTGGTCCCACCCAACCCTCTGTAATACGGCTCCATCTAGAAGAGTTTGCCACCGAATGTGGCTGGGACCATCTGTACGTGTACGATGGTGATTCCGTCGAATCACCGCTGCTTGCCGTATTTAGCGGGTTGATGTATCGGAAAAATTTCACCATCCGCCGAATACCGGAAGTGTTTGCCCACTCCGGTTCGGCCCTATTACACTTCTTCAGTGACGATGCGTACAATATGTCGGGCTTTAACATTTCCTACCAAGTGAACGCTTGCCCCACGAACGATTCATCGCTCAGCTGTTCGGGCAATGGCGATTGCTGGAATGGGGATTGTAACTGCAACAATGGGTTTACCGGTGCCGCCTGTAACATTCCCCGCTGCCCGAACTATTGTTCCGCCCATCTCGGCCATGGCGTGTGTGACAAGAAGCAGCAACGGTGTGTCTGCAGCGGTGGCTACACGGGAAACGATTGTTCGCAAACGATCGCCCACGGTTACTGGACGGCGATCGATGCCGGCGAAACGGAAGGCTTTGCACCGCCGGGCAGTGCGTCACACGGGGTGGCCGTTTTCCACGATACGCTGTACGTGATTGCGGGCGAAAGTTACGGCAAAGCAGAAGCCCTGCTGTATATGTACGATTTCAATGGGAAGGTGTGGGAGACGGCCCACACAGAGAGTAAGCCGGTACCGGAGCTTCGGTACGGTGCGTCAACGGTCATCTTCGGCGACAAGATATTCATGTACGGTGGTGTGATCGAGGGCAAAGGTGTGTGCGGCGAGCTATGGGCGTTCGATGTGAGTGCAAAGATATGGGAAAACATCACCGTGAAATCGGAACAGTGCAACGAAACGTACGAGATGTGTGGACCGCTCCGTTCAGCCGGACATACCGCAACAATCGTGACGAACTACGATCAAACCGGTGCCGGTGGAAAGAAGATACTGTCAGGTGGTGGCAGTTCGCAGAAGATGGTGGTCATATTTGGCCATTCGCCACAGTTCGGGTACTTGAACACGGTGCAGGAGTTTAACTTTGGGACCCGCGAATGGAAGATAGTACCGACGCGCGGTTACCCGGTAAAGGGTGGTTACGGCCATTCGGCCGCTTACGATCCGCTGCGGGAACGTATCTACGTGTACGGGGGCATCGTGTCGGAGAGTGATAGCTCGCAGTTGCTAAGCAACAAACTGTTTAGCTACGAACCGCACGAGCGTCTCTGGACGTTGCTGGAAACAGCGCCTACTGCTCGCTTCTTACACACGGCCAATTTCCTTACACCCGGACTGATGATGGTATTCGGCGGTAATACACACAACGATACTTCGCACAGCTTCGGAGCGAAATGTTATTCGCGCGATCTGATGGTTTACGATGTGCTGTGTGACTCGTGGCACACGCAACCCATGCCGGATGATCTCTACGCCGATCTGGCGCGGTTTGGCCATTCGGCAGCAGTGTTTGAGCGTTCGCTGTACATCTACGGTGGGTTCGATGGGCAGATGATAAACGACATGCTAAAGTTCACACCGGGAGAATGTCAAGCGTTCAATCGTACGGAGCAGTGTCTTAATACGCGACCGGGTGTAAAATGCGTTTGGGACATACAGAAGAATAAATGCATGCCAGCGGCGGCGGTTCAGCGCGAACGGTTGTTCGACCGTGACCAGGAAGGTTTGGAGGTGTGCCCCAAGAAGAGCCGGCTTGTGCTAACGCAACAGGAGCTGATGGATTACGAGCTGTGCAGTCAGCTGACGACGTGCCAAGGCTGCGTATCGACCGCGTACGGTTGTATGTTCTGTGGCATTGGCAATGGAAAGGGTATCTGCGTGAAGGAGAAGTGCCCGGACGTGTCGTACACGTTTCGGGCCGATTTCTATCCCACCAAGGCGCTGAAGGACTGTCCGGATAATGATGAGCATGTGTGTGCGCAGCTGCACGGATGTCACGCCTGTACGGCGGTGAGCGTTTGCCACTGGGACTACGAGCATAGCAAATGTCAGTACAGCCGGAACAAATCGGGCGATGCACTGAACGATGCCTGTCCGCCGGCCTGCTCTGGGCTGACGTCTTGCGGTAATTGCACACAGGAGGAATGTATCTGGTGCCAGAATGAGCAGCGGTGCGTGGACAAGAATGCGTACACTGCCAGCTTTCCGTACGGGCAGTGTCGCGAATGGACGACAGGTTCGAGTAAGTGTCGGGCAGCTAGTAGCGGCAAAAGTCAGTGCGGTTTCTATCGCACCTGTGCCCAGTGCCGGGATGATCCTGCTTGTGGTTGGTGTGACGATGGTTCCATGACCGGGCTGGGTAAGTGTCTGCCGGGTGGAGACAGTGGAGCACACGAAGAGACCGAATGTCCGGCACAGCGCTGGCACTTTACGCACTGTCCCAGCTGTCAATGTAATGGCCATAGTACTTGTCCCGATTCGAAGACGTGTAAGCAGCCCTGTAACGATCTGACGATAGGCACGAACTGCGACAAGTGTAAGTCGGGCTACTGGGGCAATCCGGTCAATGGAGGCATCTGCCAGAAGTGTGAATGTAACGGACAGGCTCAGTACTGTCACAGCGAGACGGGCAAGTGCTTCTGCAGCACCAAGGGGCTGGCGGGTGATCATTGTGAAAAGTGCGACGCAACCAACCACTACCATGGTGATCCGAGTCGTGGATCGTGCTACTACGATCTGACGATCGACTACCAGTTTACGTTCAATTTGTCGAAGAAGGAGGATCGTCACTTTACGCAGATTAACTTCCGCAACTCACCGGTCAAGCCGGATATCGATGCCGACTTTACGATCACGTGCAGTGTGGCGGCACGGATGAATATCACCATCCGGACGGCCGGTGGCATCGAGAAGCCACTGTTTTCGGCTGTTAACTGTTCCACGTTTCGGTACCGGTTTTCCAAGGCCGAACATCAGTTCGGTATCGAGGACAATGTGACACTGACAACGTTTTACGTGTACGTGTACGACTTTCAGCCACCGCTCTGGATACAGATTGCGTTTTCGCAGTATCCGAAGCTGAACTTACAGCAATTCTTCATCACCTTCTCAACGTAAGACTAATAGATTTTAGATTTTTATGAAAATAATTATTCAACTCGATTGAGTTTTCCTTTGTTGCTCTGCTGTACAGATGTTTCCTTTTGCTCCTCGTCATGGCGGCCATCCTGTGGAAGATTAAGCAGCATTACGACATGTTCCGGCGGCGGCAGCGATTGTTTGTTGAAATGGAACAAATGGCGTCGCGACCATTTTCGCAGGTGAGCAATTGAAAAGTTTTCAAATCGGTTGCAACACGAAAGAGAAATTAAAATTTGGCCTTATTTCGCCATAGGTTTTGGTCGAGATTGAAAGTAGAGAATACAACGAGCTATCGCCCGCGGTAGAAAATATTACTGCTGCACCGCGGAAACGTAAAAAGGTAAGTGTTTTATTTAAAAAAAAGCTGTGATTATCACACAATTCGCTCCTTTATACTCGAATGCACGCGAATGCTTCATTGAATGCAATGTAATGCTTCTATTACTTTACAGGACTCACCCAGCCCTATCGCACTGGAGCCATGCGAAGGCAACAGGGCGGCAGTTCTTTCGCTTCTAGTCCGGCTGCCAACGGGTATGCCAAATGTGTGGGATATCCCATTGTGCGCCAAGATAATTAATTCTATTTTCCGCTGCTTTTAGGTGGCCTTCAGCATTCTCCTCCTGGTCAATCGGCAGGTCTTGCCGTCGCAAGTGCATTAGTAACGTTAGGGAACCCACGACGCTCGTCGATAGAACATCCGAAGGAACCTAAGACTAAGCGTAAGCAGAGCCAACACCCTGATAGTTGTATATAAATATCATGTCTACGTATATCCATCTGGCGGGCAACCAAACCCATTATGCCCTCCGTATCCGATTGGTCCTTTTGTTGGAGCTAGAGCCATGGCATGGCATGGCCATGCCTGTGTTGCTGAACCTCGATAGATATCCCAATGGGCATCTCGTGCATCGGGCAAAGTATCCATAGCCCAACAGGAACAACAGATACTGAAAGTGATGAACACAAAAACGAAGCTTTATCGGTAAAGCGAATGGTAACTGGGCATTGGGCGTAGTGTAGAGCGTTGCGAGCAAAGTAAGCAAAAGTAAGCGAGCATAACAAAGCCAAGATAGAACTCTTGCAAGCCTGGATACAAATACAGAGTCTGAGACTAGGTATACACGACTGCGCGCGTGGTTTACAATAATGCTAATAATTAATTACACTACCAATAATAATAATAATGATAATCCCGAGGGCAGCAGGGACAGCACCCAGAAAGGCATGGAACGTGAAATACGCGAGTAGAACGCACTAGGCCTGCATTACTTTGTGCTACCTTTGATTAACGTTTTTCTTTTGCTCCCTCACACAAACGCGTAGTGCATGCAGAACATGAATGCATAGAGATAATTTTTAATTGGATTTTCGATGTTAATTTAATGGCAAGTGTATATTGTGTATCATTTGGGGGCGAAACCCCATTATGGGTGCATTGTTTTGTACAATAGAATCCCGTTACGGGTTTGTGTTGGGTCGGGAAAATTTATTATTTTGGCGCCTTAAGTAAGTTTTTTTTTAATAGTTTGCAAATTCATATAGGTTACTTGCAGCACTAATAGCCTGAAATTTAGTCAGAAATCTTAAATTTAAAATTTTGTGCTTAATTCACAACTTTTCCCTATCTTGCAGAAAGGAAAACTTTGAATATCGCAATACCGATTCGTAACGGTAGAATCCTTTTTTCCAAAGCCCGGTTTATTTGCACGTTTGCAATCTGTCCAGCTGGTTTTGCATTTTGCTGTACAATTTGTACAAGCCTCACAAACGGCTTCACAAATACTCATTACAAAAATGTTTCTATTAAAGTAAATTATTTACGCATTTTGGTTTCGTTGGACCCCCGTTGGATTTTTCACATCTCCTTTTATTGAAAGTGCTAAAACAAAGTCAACCGATGCTGAACGCATGTGTTTAAGTCTTTTCCTGGGGTTTTTTTTAATACAAATTCATCTAATTCCGCTAGCAGGCCAAACGTACTGTGTGGGTGTGTATGTATGCGGAACATGAATCATCGCCAAATTCATGTTGCCGATTTTATGCAAAACAATGACTGAAAAGAACTCATAAAACAAGCACCACTAATGGGCATGAACAAAAAGGGAAACCCCCGGATATGTATTAAAAAGAGCCGTGCGTTATGTGGTGTAGAATTGCTGCTTAAAGGGTAGTGGAGCTTGTAGTGGTATAGAACCCGTACCCGGAGAAAATCTAAACCGTGCATAAATGGAAAACGAAGGGTTAGCGAAGGAAACAACATTGTGATGATTATTAGATATGTATTCGATTGAAAAAAAAAACGCATCGTTTTTATCTTTTCCGTTCTGTTCGGCTCGTAGTGCGTGGTTTCATTTTTTGCCGAAACTGGAACAGTGTTATAGGTGATCTCCATCTCCCTGTTTTACCATTGAATCTGCCAATGCAGTCCCGAGATCTGCACAGCGAGAGAGAGAGAGAGAGAGAGAGAACGAGCGAGTGCTGATGATTATGTTGCTCTGATCTTCTTCCTTGCACACAAGGACCTACACAGTGTACATTTAGGCATCATAATTAGCGATAGGTTTCATCAACCAGGATCTGTGTGTTGTGTTCTCTTTTGCAAAGCATTAGAATTAGAATTCAGCAGGTACAAGGGCGAAGGATAGCGATCGAACGGAAACTAAACAGGACTAATGGTTTTTAAAAACTGATCATCGTGTGTGCGTTAAATCAAAATTGCTGGTACAGGCGGCAGAGGATAAAAGCCAAACCGGTCGGGGACCGTATAGCTATTTTAAAAGAGTTGATGCAAAAGCGAGCTATTATTTGCAACGAAGAAAACAAAGATTGTAAACTGAACAACACAATCAGCTTTTGGGCATCAGATTAGAGTTTTGTATGTGTATCCCGCTACATTCGAACTGTACCGCGTTAAAGGAAGCTTCTTAATTTGGTGTGAACACGAAGGAAAGAAAGCTAAGGAACAAAGGTGTAACATGTCCCCACTGTAACGGGAAGCTTTTGCAGCCTTCCCGTTAGTTTAGCGTATGCGTAGGGTGTGTGTGCTCGTGTTTCGTTTTAACGCAGAGACTGTGACTATGATATATGCATATACATACTGAATATATCTATATATACTGAACATATTTAATTACGAGAGCAAAACAATAGTGTTTCCGACACACTGTGCACACGTTTTAATCCAAACCCGTACGCATGTGGTCACTGTGTATTGGTCGGGGAGGTGTATTCTTTCAGTTAGGAAGGATGTTTTCTGTTAGCTAGTTTTGGTTTTGTGTGTTTTTGTTAGGACTTATCCGGCAGGTGTATAATCGTGCGATGCCGCAACGATTGGGATTCGGTATCAATACGGTTAAGCAATAAGACGAATATCGGGCATGTCCAACCGACCGTTCGAGCAGTAGTAATGAGAGTGGCCGCAATAGAAACAAGAGAGAAAAAAAACAGATTTTAACCAGATTGAAGCGGATCACACCCATGGCGAACGCAGCAATATAAAGGAATGGTCTATAGTAAAGAAGGGATAGTATCGACAACAAGAGAAAGACGCATAAATACACACTACTGAACAAGGCAGTGCGCAAAGGTTAGTGGTGAGTTAGCAAGAATGAACGCGAATTAGTATACAACAAGAGGTGCGATTTGTCACACTACGAAAGATGGTTCGGAGCAAACTTGCGGTTTTTAATCGTAAAGCAAAATCAAATAAAACCACTCCACTCATTTAAAACAAAATCGAGAAGATATGAAACGGATGGAACGAAAAAACAAAACAAACCAAATTAAGTATTTTATGGCATTTTGTTGCGGTAATAAAAGAAAAAAAGGAAGGATTCAAATGCAGCTTGAAAAGAGCATAAGACACAATTACGGTGTTGCTTGCTGGGTGGGCGTAATGTACACAAAAGGTAAGATAAGTTATATTTTATTTTAACATTTATAATCAGGGAAGAAATTCCTTTCAGGACATACTTTTTCTTCTTCTTCTTGAACTTGTATCTTTGTGGGCAAATGGGTAAATAACTAGTGACTGCAACGTTGCAACAAACGGACAGTATTTAAGTTGTGTATTTGAGTGTATGTGTGTATCTGTGTGTTAATATTAAGCAAAACCTCTGAAGGTGGTCAGTATAAGATGGAGAAGGATGTAAGGGCAGCTCCATTTCACGACCTCAGTGCCTGCAATCGGCTCTGCATCTCCTTCATATCGTCCTCTTCATCCTCCTCCTCTTCGGCCCGTGACGTCGACGGTTCGTCCTTCGTTGGGTTGGCGAGCGGTGTGGCCGGTGCTTCGCCCAGCTTGCCAGCCGTTATCTCCCACAGCACATGGTCGATCTCCTTTTGCGCTTCCTCCTCCATCTCTTCCACGTCCTCGAGCGATTCCATCGTTTCGTCGATCATCTCCTCGATGATGCCGGCCTTCATCATCTCCTTCGACATTTCGCGCATCGAGGCGGCCACCTCCGGTAGCTTCACGAGCGCCTGCATCGCCTGCATCACCTCGGTCGATTTGGCCAGCGAGCCCGCCACCCGCACTGTGGCCATCTGGTTCTTCATCTGTAGCTGCACCGAGTTGATGTGTGCCTTGCTGGTGTAGATTTTGTTGATCGCTTTCCTCGATCGGATGAGCTCTTTCGCCAGTATCGTGCACACCTCTTTGTCGTTCTTTTTCGCCGCCTCTTTGAGCGAGCGCTTAATTTTGTCCTCCTCACGCTGGATGGAACGTATCTGCCGGTCGAGTGCGAACGATTCTTTGCGTAGCTTCGACGACCATTCCTGGACCTGCAATGCAATGCAAGTGTCGTGTGAATTCGTGCTGTTTTCCCATCCACCAGCTTTGTGTGCTTACCATATCTTTTGGGTTTCGGTCCTGGGATTTGCCAAAGAGGCCCATGGTTGCACGATTACAGCACGACGGAATAACTAAACAGCGATGAGCCGCACGAGAAACACCGGCGCACGGTATAAGCTAGTATTGCACAAAAAAGCACCAAATAAATAACTAATGAATAATCGAAAAAGCTTGTGAAACGCGCACCTTCTTTGCTTCTTTTCACAGCCAACTTATTGTTGCGTTTGTTTTGTTATGATTCACTCACAAACAGAGCAGTCGACTCCGAGTGAAGGAATGAATGCCCTTGAGTTTGACAGTTTGCCGTTGGGTGTTGGGTAATTAGCTAACTTTTAACAATGAATGGAGTGTTTTAGATATTTTAGAAGAAATAGAAACTTAAGATTAGCCTTTTTCTCTCCGTGTATTGCGTTTCGTGGCAATTTCTCATTCATAAATTAGGTAAACAAACCCGCTCTATTCCAGCGTAACCTTGTGCGGGGGCTTGTGTGTGTCGCAATTTGACAGCTGTTACTGTCAGCACACGTGCAAAATCAAAACAAACCAGGTGAGCTGCTCTCGAACGCGGTGGCCGTGCAGGCGGCAATATTTTTACCGGCTTTGTGGTGACTGGACGAATTACACAATACTGCAACAGGGCACCAAAATGTTAATAAATGCACACAGATGGACACGCTACTGCCGAACGGTGTTAAACTCGGTACAGGTAGCGTCGCGCACAATGAACGGTGCTCGCCGAATATTGGTTCCCAGCAGTACTGCAGTCGAACTGTACCGGGGTAAGAAGGACGATAGTAAGCTATTCACCCCGATTCCTATACGACCCAGCCCGGACGATATAAATGTCGGTGCCGAGCTGACGGGTGTGTTAGATAAGGCGGAAATGCTGAAGGTGATATTGAAGTTCAGCAATCGGAAAGAAATAAAATTCCTCTGCCTGGAAAATGGGATCGATTGTAAGTGATGTGCTGGTTAACTTTGGGGTTCTTTCCGTGGTTAATAATATGCATTTTTGAACATTTCACAGCGAATCTTCAACAGCAAGCGTTTATCAGCTTTCGGAAGTACTGTCTCGAAACAGATGCACTGCCGGCCGATCTACACGTGGTACTTAGCGATATACTGCAGGGAGCGGGCCACGTAGATGATGTCTTTCCTTACTTTTTGCGGCACGTGAAGCAAATTTTCCCACACCTCGAGTGTATGGATGATTTGAAGAAAATATCTGACCTTCGACAACCGGCCAACTGGTACCCGAATGCGAGGGGCATGAACCGGAAGGTGATTTTCCACTCCGGTCCCACGAACTCGGGCAAAACGTACCACGCTATGGAACGCTTTCTCACCGCCAAATCGGGAGTGTACTGTGGTCCTTTAAAGCTGCTGGCCAGTGAAGTGTACAACAAGAGCAATCAGCGAGGAACGCCTTGCGATCTGGTGACGGGCGAGGAACGCAAATTTGCCAATGCTGAAGGCAAACCGTCCGCGCACGTGGCTTGTACTGTCGAGATGACGTCCATCAATACGCCTTGTGAGTTTATTTGACTAAAAAAAGCAGTCTAGAATGTATTTGGAACCTAATTTTATGTTGGCTTTTTGTAGATGAAGTAGCTGTAATCGACGAAATACAACTGCTAAAAGACGTTGGCCGTGGATGGGCATGGACGAGAGCATTCTTGGGTTTGATGGCGGAGGAAATTCACGTGTGTGGTGAACCGGGAACGGCCGACCTGCTCCAGAAGCTGTGCGAAACCACTCATGAATCGCTCGAGGTGCGCAACTACAAACGGCTCACGCCACTCCACATTGAGGATCAAGCACTGCAAACGCTCGATAACGTTCAGCCCGGGGACTGCATTGTGTGCTTCAGCAAGAATGACATTTACGCAGTTTCGCGCGAGATAGAGGCTCGCGGCAAGGAGGTGGCAGTCATTTACGGTGGCCTACCGCCCGGCACCAAGCTGGCCCAGGCGGCCAAGTTTAACGATCCGAACAACAGCTGCAAGGTGCTGGTCGCCACAGACGCCATCGGTATGGGACTGAACCTAAGCATACGGCGCGTTATCTTCTACTCGATGATCAAACCAACGATGAACCAGAAGGGTGAAAAGGAGATGGACACAATTTCGGTGTCGGCGGCACTCCAGATAGCGGGTAGGGCCGGCCGTTATGGCATGAAGTGGGAAGAGGGATACGTGACGACGTTCAAGGCGGAAGACTTACCTACCCTGAAAGGCATTCTAGCCCAAACACCGGATCCACTCGCCCAGGCAGGGCTTCATCCGACCGCAGACATGATCGAGCTGTACGCGTACCATCTGCCGAACGCAACTCTCAGCAACTTGATGGAGATATTCGTATCACTCAGCACGGTCGACGATTCGCTGTACTTTATGTGCAATACGGAGGATTTCAAGTTTCTGGCCGAAACGATACAGCACGTACCGTTACCGCTGCGGGCGCGCTATATTTTCTGCTGCGCACCGATCAACCGCAACATGCCGTTCGTGTGCTCGATGTTTCTGAAGTACGCACGCCGGTACAGCCGCAACGAGCCGGTTACGTTCGATTGGCTGTGCAATCAGTGCGGTTGGCCGTTCCAGCTACCGCGCACCATTATCGATCTCGTGCACCTGGAGGCGGTGTTCGATGTGCTGGATCTGTACCTTTGGCTGAGCTACCGGTTTCCGGATCTGTTCCCAGACGAGAAGCTGGTACGCGATATACAGCGCGAGCTGGACGACATCATACAGCAGGGCGTGTTTCAAATAACGAAACTGTTGAAAAATTCGGAAACGGCCGTTTCGACCAACACGCCCGACGAGGATTCGTTCGTGATGCGGCAGAAGAAGAGCAAGTACTATCGGGAGGCTGGAGCCGGTGCGGGTGGGACACGCGGTAGGCTAACGGAGCGGCTGTTGGCGCAAGGACTGCTGACACCGGCAATGTTGCAAGAGTTGAAGCAAGAATGGGACCAGCAGGCGAAGCGTACGGGGAAGGGTGGCGCGGAGGAAGACGATGACGATCCGTTCGACGGTGGCAAGAAGGGATCATCGGGCCGGCGAAAACTTACCCGTGGAAAGGGAAAGTAATAAATCGATCAACGGAGCGCTAATGATGATAGTCTCGAAACTGGAGAGTATTTTAATCGTTTTTGCATGTGTTGAAATTTCCTCTTTAGTTTTACGCCTAAATGTATGCAATGATGGAAATGGGTAATTTTCTGTTCCGTTCCAATTGAGGTTGGGTTGGGTAATTTTCTGGAGCTCAAAATCCAGCATAAACGAACAGTTACATAATTTAGGAATCCTATAGATCATCTTTTAGATCCAACTATGCCATCGGCCATTGTAGTACTTTTCTATACAGCTGTTTTTTGTCAATTATTTCGTCAATTTCAATTGCCACTTGTAAATTTTCAAAATTTTGATTATTTATTATGCTGTATTTAAATTTTTTATTATGGAAAATGTCATTTTTTACTATGAAAATACTAAATTGATAGAAACCCGATTAGTTGTGTGTTTTGTTTCATTTTTGCATAACTACGTCAAAATTCAGTTTCATTTCAGTTTATTTCGATCAACATTCGATCGTACAACATTGAACCAATAATTCCTTAAAGGATAGTGAGTATATCTGCTAAACCTCGAGATATGTTAAAATATTTTTATCAAAACAAAACCTAAATGTTGTAAGAATAATTTTATTCTTTCGTTCATAGGTTTTTACTTATGCTTAAAATTATTGTATTAAACGGGGAAGTATAGCTGCAATATTATTTATTTTTCAAGCATAGCAATTTAGACCACCTCACATCCAACCATAGTCAACAATCAATATAGCAATCGATCGATCGCAATCAAGCCTCGCATTTTATGCAAGCGCAGCAATCAATCGCACCGCGACAACAGCTGACACAACAAGCAAGCGCAGCGCTTGATCGCACCTCGGCTACAGGTGATACATTTTATGCGAGTACAGCAGATTGATTGAGAAATCGTAACTATTTTTTTGTTAGCAATGCAGCTAGGTTGAGCAATAAACAGATGAAACATGAATCATTCGTTCGATCGAAATCAAGACTGAATCTTATCCAACCCAACCCTAACGACTTTTTATTTCAAAACTATTGAGTGTCTCCTTACCCAAGGTAAAGCCTCAATGTGTCCAACGACTCCAGTACCTTTTCCAGGTTTGTTGTGTTGGTGAGTTTATTGATCACTCCCAGAAGTATATTCGCGTGTACACGCCGTATAAAAATGTTTGAATGGTGTAAGAAGTTCTGTCTTAAAAGAATACGACAATTACAAAAACTACTATTTCTAAAACTTTATTGATTTTACCGAATTTTAAAACGACCAGATGCATACATTCCAAACGTACCATATCTTGTTTTCTTTGACCTTACATCCTTCACTTTAAAACCGAATTCTTCCAAAAATATTGTTTAATTATTTTTTTTTAAGTTTTCCAATATTTCCTTATTTTACCATGTATAAAATAGTCCTGTGCATGACACACACGTTCAAATTTCTTTTCTGAATGTTATTAATTCATCACGTAAACAGAAAAAAAAAACATCTTTACTTTCAGCTATATTTACAATATATGAGCAAACTTGAGGAAGAATCTATTTTTCTTTCAAAAGATGACCCAAAACTGTAAAAACTGTTCCTTACTATCAGGCAACCGTCGAGACCCGATGAGCACGGATAATTGGCGCTTACCTAATAATTAACTGTACCTAATTACGCCTGGTACGCCTGGCAACCGATGGAGACGCCTAGTAATTTATGGAGGCGCCTAGTAGATTATGGCGACGGTTGGATAAGCGAAGCAAGAATCTGAAAAATATTTGAACAAGACTCTAGTTTGTAAACTTTTATCCGAATATTGTGTACACTATTACGTGCTAATGTGATAGCGTACGAATACTAATATATGCCTGCTCCATACTAACATCGATTGAAAGTTTGAAAACTATTTAATTTTCAAGGACAGGGACTTTTATAAAATAATTCATTAGGAGAATGACTTTTTAAAATTATATACCATTGCCTTTTTGAATCAGAAAACTTACAGATCTGAAAGTAGTTATTTTTTCATATAGATTTACTTTGTCAGTTTCGTTCTGTAATACCATATAGGCTAGAGCTAAATATGTTGAATATTGATAATAATAACAATAATAACTATAAATATCTATATTCCATTCGATGTTAATACCAAAAATAAATAAATCAAACAAATATTTCGATATGGCATTTGATTTTATTGAATCACTTTCGTAAAACGGTGTTACTAGTGTTTATATACTGTTGCAACTGTGTATCCATGGCAACCGCGCAGCGCACCGGTGTGCCACCCACACACATACACACAAAGGAATTTAGATGGGAGTGTGGTCTGTGTATGGTGACAACCGTCCTCTACTGTCATAACTTTGCGTATCCGCACACACGAAAGCTCCATTGGAGCGGAATAAAAGGAAAGCTTCCTTTTGTTTGTTTTGCTTCGTTCTCTCTTTTTTCATACCATTTTTGTAAGCTTTTCTCCTTGTTTGCTCCTTCCTTTTCCTTTGACTACGATGGTTTTACAATGCTGAATGGGGTTTTACATGCATGTATTGATTTGTTGTATTGTGAGTTTTAGAAACGTACTAGCCTTTTTAAGTTTTTCTTCTTCTCGTTTTTTTCTCTATTTTGTTCCGTTTGATAAAAGCATTTCACGGCGAGTTGTAAACATTATTTAACAGGTTCAAGAAGGTTTGTCTTACGTTAGGCTTCTAATTGGATTTGGTTGAATATTTTCTATGCCAATACACTACTTTTCGTTCTTTGTTTTCAGTTCAGAACCCAAAGCAAACAAAAGCATTGAAGTTGTAATTCATTTTGCTACAAGACATTAAATCATCGTCAACGTTTTAGCTTTTGCCCAAAGTTGTTCATTCTTCGAATTGAATAAATTTTGTAATTTCATAACTTTTCTACGATTTTTGTTTTAGAATGCAGTGCATTTTTCAGTGTTTGTTGCCTAAGTTTACATTTAAATTTATAAAGTTTCTACACACAAACATACAGCTTAATGCTAGTCATGTTAGGAAAGTCGCATAAATTTAAACAAAAAGAAAAACAAACCAAAAGAAAAACATAAATTAAACGTCTAAAGAGTGCTGTCAGTTTGCTGTCAGTTCACTACAAAACACTTCTAATGGATGTCAGTAAGCTTAGTGCTTTGCCGTACAGACAAGTTTAAGTATCTTCGAGTTGCTGATAGTTCCTCTGAAAGCGGAGGAGACCATCCGGCATCATATACCCCCCTACCCCAATAACACCTGACACGTTCTCTCCTGGACTGACAATCGGCGCGACAAATGGCGTCCCATACGGTTCGATCCGATTGCCACCATAAGAAGCTTTGTGTCGGTTAGAAGGAAAGTACGGAACATAACAAAAATAGGAAGAAATCATCGTTCCTCCAAACCCGAGTCCCCATTTACCATTCAGTGTCCAGCGTTTGGGGGTTAGGGGAACAGTTTGCATGTACGGGTAAAAGGAAGGGTGTTAGTATCGTGCTTGCATTAGTGAAATGGCTGTACTGCTGTGTGCGGACTACAACAAGGTTCCTGTAGTGTAGGATGTATATTACTTCGTTAGCATATATATGTATCAACAATAACTACGACGAGGTGACTTCGTGCTCGGGCAAATTTCTGCTGCATGCGTAAAGTTTGCTTCGGGCTTCTCAGATTGTATCTGGTACTAATTAGCTTCTGTTTATGCTGTGAGGTCATTTTATGTTCCTCCCTTCTTCAGATGTTCCTTTGCTACGTCTGTATCCAAGGGAACGGTAGGCTTGCTTTTGCTTTTTCTCGTTGGTTTTTATAATGTAAGACAATATTCATTTCACTACTTAACGGGTTTGCTACCAGCGGGGGAGTACAGGGATTTACTATTCGCTACCGCTTTGCTCGTCTCTACAATTCCTGCGCACTCTCAGCCTCAGTTTTGCTTTCTCAAATGTGCCGCAATGGAGTCTTGGGCCTTTTACTTACTGCGTTTTATCACTATATGTTCATTTCAAAACGGGAAACGTGGTTGTTTTGGTACGCTTATGCTATATATTGGTATGTCGTTGTTTGGTTCGGTGCTCTTCTTTGGTGGGTACTAGAAGTTGGTTTTATTGGGTGCGGATTTCTTTTTTTTTGTTCTAGAATTTTGCCTTACACTAGCTAGATACTAGTATTAGTGTTAAGAGGGTTGCTGTCATAAAAACAAAACAAAGACTATTGGCCAAAAACGTGTACTATGCACTTTTTGTCCCACTCCTGGATATGTAACAGTACGCTTTATCGGGCACGGTGTAGTTTAAGAATGGTTAACAAAAACACGGTACAACCGGTATGAATAATTGGTTAAAACACTTGATAAAACTTGCACGATCTACTGCTACTCGTTCACCCGCAATTCGCTTACTCTATCATAGTTCAGGTGCATTGAAAAATCAACAGCGCATTTGGTGTGGCAATACAATTTAAATATACGGTTTTTTGGTTCATCAGGTTACTTTAACGTTTAGATTGCTTTTACGAATTTTATCACGCGCGCACTGTGTGCGGTGCGTTTTGTCAGTACTGCGATCCTTCTACCAGCTAAATGGGAGAAAACGTTACTACTTGAGGGCGTGAACGGTCTTAGTTGCTGTTTATGCTAGCGGTCTCTCCCTAGTCATGCTGTTCACTGTGGGATGCGTGAAATGCATCTCGATTCAGCATATCGGTTGAATGTGGCTGAGCGGATTCGGAAGAAGGGATGGGAGGGAGTTTAAAGGAGGGTATGGTTCATTACATGCTAATTATGATTTACTACCACCCATTACATAGCGGGTGCAGATGCGTTTAAAACTTTCGTTAAAACTTTACTCGCTACATCACCATTCGTTATGACGGCGTACAGGTTGGTTGGTTTCAGGTGTGCATTTGTTTCCGGCATTCAGCAGTTTACTGACAGGCGCTGTGGACTTGTGTGTGAGATGCAGCTTAACTTTCGTGTCCCTTTTTCCTGACAGTTCGTTTGATGGATCGTTCGGAGGGTAACCTTTTGTTTTTCGATACGCCATAAAGGATACCCGGATGCTCAAGAAGCAAGTAAATCATTAGAAATACTATGAGGAGAGCTTGGAAGTGTTCAATCTTATCCAAATAAAGCTATTAACTTATAGCAATCATCGCACTACCATATCAACTCACAAATACTCATCTGTCAACGCTGTGACAATTGCTAGGCATTGCAATAATGCAACATCAACATTGCAACATTGAAATGTGTGGATCGATGCATTGTTCAGTTGTAGTTCGCCATTTTAAGCGTGGTATTGACAGGTACACGATAAACTAATGTCAAACAATTAAGGGTTGGGTCTATATGAAAATGTGACAGGATCAATAGCTGTCAAATCTTATGGATGAAATGTCAGATTCAAGCTGCAACACGCGCGCAACTAGTACACGGTAATTTCCCGAGTTGCATGGATAATGCGTTCGCAACTCAATTTTGAACTTATATCCTTAAAATATTTGTCGTTTATACTTCGTATTAAATGATTGATTGTTTGTTAGCACAATACGAAGAACATTCAAAACTAACAGTTCCCCAATTATTCAAGTTAAATGTTATCAAAAAGAAATAGTAATTCAAGGGGATTTTTAAAAATTTGAAAAAAGCTTAATTTTATCATAAAAAACATCACGAACTGCATAATTTAATAATTCGCGTATCTCTAATCGGTGTAAGTCGGAAAAAGACCATAAATTATGGAATATTACGTGTTAAAACTCATGTATCGATAGTAAATGTAAACAATTGTAATGTAAGTGTCCCACCAAACTTCCATGGCTAGTTGTTAACGGCGTCACACGTTTACCGGCATTATTTATAAACTTGAATAAAACTAACTGTGCTGCCCAACAACAAAAGGGCAACACATCAAAGTAAGCATTGAGTTTGCTAATACTGTTGCGATTGTTAGCTGGGCCAAAAAACCCGTCTTGATTAGTAATCGCGTTTGGTTACTTGGGTCCGACCGTGAAGTTAAAACGTCACAATATAGTAGAAAGTAGAGCAGTTTGTTACATTCAAAGCAAATTAAAAAGACACACAGATCCGCACACACTCATACACATACACACGGTTTGAAAGCAGTTTGTTTAGGTGTATGTGTAGCACATTTAGCACATTCAGTAGTAGCAAGTGGATGAAGTAGAAGAAGTGACGAGTGACATTTATCGTTTCTTTCCACGGACGACACTAATACACAAAACAACCTAAAGAACACCGAGGGGAAAACAAGTGTTTTATTCCTGTATGTGTGTATTTTTATTTCACGTGTTTTATTGCACACCGATTGATAGAGTGGTGAGAAGAGCGAGAGATAGAGAGAGAAATTATGTTACCGCATGCTTTCGGATACACTACCTTACCTTTACCATACTTTTTGCAAAGGTGAATGTTTCACTCTTCCAACGCAGAATGAACTCAGCACCAAGAGTATGTGGAGAGTAGTAAACAGGTGAACATCAAAGAGCAAAAAACAGAATGGAAACAATCAGTGAAAACAAAAGAAGAAGAAAAAGAACAACAACAAAATAAAAAAGAAACAATAAACAAAATACGTTGTAAATCATAAAAATGTAAATAAACAAATAACGTCAAGTATACAACGAAGAACAGTAGAAGCGCATGTACCACACAAGATCGCACATTATACAAATTAATACATTTTTAAGTACATTAATGAAAACACACCAAAACAGCAAAGTACTGCACATGAAAGTTATTAAACACCGACACAATCAACCAACACAAAGTTACAAACACACAAACACATCAAATACAATAACAAACACAGGTGAGGGTTAGGGGTTTTTTTTGGTTTGATTTTCCTTAAATATGTTTTTCCTTTTTCTCTTTCTTTGTTTCGTTTGCTTCCATACTACTTCTTCAATGTCATTCGGTATTTGCTCCGTTATTTTTTCACCATTTCTTGGTGATGGTGGTGTTTCACAATTTGCCATTTTGTTTTATGGTTTTGGTTTCGGTTCTATCCTTTTCGTCCCTCTGACTGTTCAAGTCAGCTGTAAGGGCGGGGTGCCAAAGCGTTGGATTGATTGCAAACCCTGAATCAAACAATATAAAACACACACACACCACTCACATTAGCGAGAAGAAGGTAAAGTCTACGTGGGGGCGCGTATGAAGAGGCGCAATGTTACTTTGTTCGTATTTGGTTTCCATTTCGTTTACAATGCAAGGATGAGTATAATATATGTGTTAGCAATTGTCATCTTCAAACAGTTAGGGGGGGGGGGGAGGATTTTGCATTTCGCATGTTTAAGTAGTTTCGATAATACGTTTCACAACTTGCAATAGGTTATACAATACGCTCGTAGTGGTGTGATTGTGTGGGACTGCTACGTCATTTACTTTCTTTTACTTCTTTTGCATTGTTTCTAAGCATGAGATAGCAACTAGCGCGATTCGAGAGATTGAAATGGTTAGTATAAGTAGCATCTTTAGTGTTAAGAGTGATGTTTTCGGGCTGTGTTTGGATGTGGGAGAAAGGGACTGTGGCAAATGTAGCAGATTGATATCCGTTCCCGATTGAACGTGCGCTTAAATAATACAGTTGTCTTGCTTTACTTTCAGATTTGACCGTTTTTAACATTAGTACAAACATGTAGTGTAACTATTGTAAGTGGAAGATGGTGAACTAGAAGGAAAGGGATTAAAAAAGTTAATTGTTTTCCTTGAACTGAACTCACGCGAAACCTCTCGTTATGTTCCCGTGTCCGTTTCGTCGATGGGTGCATGGTTTTATGATTCTTCTTCTTCGGGTGGTTGTGTTTGCGGCAATTTTTCAACTCTAGCTCATGATTAATTCGCATCAACTATATATTGGATTTGCGCTACTGCCTCACTACTATGACAATTTATTTTCGCTTTTTGTTTTCCTATTTGCATGTAAAGAGTTTAAAAGTATTTTGTTTAAATAAATAAGGTTAAACAAATAATCTATAACAAAACTGATTCGGCAGAATCTTATATAAAAAAATAATAATTAAAACAATAACGAAAAAAGGATAAACACCACAAAAGGCCATACAACATAACGATAAAATGAATTGTAAGTAAGAAAAAAAAGTTGATAACAAAAGAGGAAACAAAGAAAATAACCTATGTGTACTATATTTCATATGCAATGAAACAAAAACAATCCTCACCAATAGAGAGAGAAAGAACCGAAACAAAACTTTGGGAAACCGGACAGGAGTTTAGAGTTAAATAGTTTCACTTCTATCGCATCTGTTTTCTTGCCGCTTGTCTGTTTTGTTTTGCTACGCGCTACTTGCCCTAGGCGTCATTAAATGTGTATAATATATTGTGTATATTTGGTTCTCATGCTCCGTTGTGCAAGAGATAATTAATCTTTAATCCACTAACCCACCCTACAGTAATTGACATGTATATTGTTTTCCATTTGCATTTCATTCACCACCAGTTTGTGTTTTGTTTATTTTTTTTATTATTTCTTGTTTTTCATTTCCTATTTCCCGCACCATATACTATTGTTGGCTATTATATGGCTTTGTGTGTATATTTATATATATATATATATATGTGTGTCTATATATATTTATAGTGCTACTGTTTTTTTGCGATGTTTTCAGGCTAAATTCTATTCCATTGTTTGTTCTTTTATTTCGTCAAATGCTTTTCTTCTCAAAGCGTTTGCTTTCCAAACGCTGATTAACGCACACACAAATAAAACATTACGAACAGGTAATACAATTAAATCTAGCAGACAATCCGAATAAAGCACAATTTACACCAAATGCGTAAGCATGCAAGCTATTTTCAAGTCTTCAGGACGTTGAATTGTACGTGTGAGTTTTGTTTTGTATGTATGTTGTATGTGTGCGTGTGTGTAAATTAGTGCGCTAACAATGGAAACGCAGGTGAAAATGTAAAGAACATTCTAGCAGCTTACCATATCACTCACAGCAAACACTTCCGTTCGGGACACATTCGGTTGTGCTAGTGTCCCGGTGAGCCGTGTGTAATGTTGTGTTAGTAACTGCGATTAAGTAAACGTATGCAGTGCATACGAAACATAAAATAACTACACCGAGAAATAGAGAGAGACAGAGAGAGGGAGAGAGAGAGAGGAAGGGAGATGAAGAGAGTTTGTGTGTGTCACAAGAAAACATAATACATGTATAAAAATAGTAAGCGCGTATTAAAAAGGCCATTCAGTTTGTTTTCAACAGTTTTCTTTTCTTGTGTTTTATTCCTTAATTTCTTAATCTCATTTTCAATGTGTAACGCTGTTTCATTTTTCTGTTTACTCATTTAAACCATTTTCCTTTCTTCTCCTTCTGCTTCATCTTTTGTTGTAACAATTATAAACAAACGATGCCTAATGCCATATGTATGTTGGTTGTTGGTGATTTGGGTGATTTGGGTGGATGATGAGTTTTTGCGTTGTTTTGGGTGGTGGTTGTGTTGTGCAGATGCTGGTTATTATTTTTTTTTGCTGGTTTATGTTTGGTTCAGTTTGTTTGTTGTTCTTTTGCTCCAAAACTCTGCTTCGTTCGCACGTACCGTGGTTGTGTTGTTTGGTGATTTGTTTGTTTTGTTTTTCTCTTTTGTGTTTTCTTACATGTTCTTTCATTCCAAATCTTCTTCTGTTTGTGTTTGTTCTGCATTTTCAGAATGTGTGAGAGCCAAGAAGCCAGCATTGAAATTGTTAGATCGTGCTTGTTTATGCAGCAAACAACAGACTGGATAATGACGTAAAGCTACAGGAGTGAGATGCATTGCTTGACTACGTACACGCACACACACGCAGGAAAAAACTTTAAAACACACTGCACTTCGATTATTTCACTACAATTTTCTGTATGCCGTTGTGTGTGCGTGTTTTGGGTTTTGTTTGTTTGATAGTACTGTTTTCTTTTTCTTGTTAAATATGCTCGCATATGTAGTTTCGTTATATGTTTATGTATTTTTTTATTTATATATATTTGTTGCGATATTGCTAAGAGCGGGTGAAGAGGGTATGCGCATGGAACGGGGAAACCGGGGATAGCGATCGGAGTGTAAATAATGGTCGCAGTATCCATCATGGTGAAAAATGCTCGTGTTAAAGAGTGAGTGAACTAGCAGCTTACTTACATTTCACTGTGTTAGGATTGTAAATTTAAAAGCAATATTGAAGAATTGTTCAATTTTGTATTAAGAACTGCATTAAAAGATTAACAAAAGAACAAACACTATGTACAAAACATAAAACAAGCTGTATCTGATATTGAGAATATATAAAATTAACATAAAAAAGGATAAAAGTACAAACTGACAAAACGAGTAAACAACACGGAGTATCAAACCGATCTCGTAATGGGAGCGAATGAAACATAGGATTTGAGATCGAGGGATTGTTAATCTTTGTCACTAACTTTGCCTGTATTTTCACTGTTCTATACCATTTTTCACTATATGTTTTTGTTTGTCTCTAAAGCATTTCATTTTTACTTCACTACATTGCTTTTCAACTAGTTATTCTTGTTTGTTTGTTTGTTTCTTTGTTTGTTTGCTAGTTCTTCTGTGTTTTGCTGTTCACTCACACGGATTGTTTTTTTTTGTTTCACCCATTAGCGCTAGATTAGAATGTGATCGAAAGATAAGAGAGATAGAGATAGAAAGATAAATACGCTTCTTGTTTTGCAAACGATTCACTGTATTGAGAGTTTTTGTGTATATTTATGGATGTGTGTGTGTGTGTGTTTTATGTTTTGTCAGTATGTTTTTCTCTTCTCCGATCATTAGCATAACTTTGTGTGGTTGTGTGTTATTGTTTTATCTTGGCGAATGTGTGACGATTTATTTATAACATGTTAATGCAATTAGTCAATTGCGAGATGTGTTTTTTGGTTGTGTGTGTATAATTCTGTTCTTTCAATATTTAGCAGTATATGGTTGTGGAGTTGATGCAACGGGTGTGTTTTCTATATGTTTTTTTTCACTCGAATGTAACGCTGGTCTGTATGTGTCTTCTTTAATATACTTGCTTCGTCTTTATTAGTAATATACATTCACTACTAGTACACGCATTCACAAACTCGCACACACATACACACACACGGGACATCAATGAGCAAAGTGATCGATGCACAAAGAAACCAGAGATAGAGAGAGAGAGAGAGAATTAGACAGAGAGAGAGAGAAGCGATATAGACAGAGTATAGAATTAACTAAATACATACACCCGAAAACAGTAAAGAGAAGCGACAAAGCAGAAAAATGATATCATTTTATATTAGTAGAAGTAAGATCGGGAGCGATATGCATATTACGCATACTATCCTGTTTAAACCGTCGCGTGTTGCGTAATGCGCGCGTTTGTGTGTGTGTAGGTGTGAAGTCAGTTAATCGCTAGTAATCGTGCTGTTTGCTTTTTTTCTTCTTTATGTAACATTAAATGCGCTTCATGTTAGCTTTTTTATTTACTCTTAACTTTCGCTTCCTCTTGCAAACGGGATATTTGCCGACTGTTATATTATTGCTCATTTACACATTGATCGTGTTCAACTATAATTGAACTAACGAAACAAAACGAAACAACCACGACACGACAGAAAATGCATAAACGCAAGCTTGTGTGCGTGTGTGTGTGCAAGCGAGAGCAGTTAGAAAGAGTAACGAATGTGAGAGCCAGTAAGGTGTGGAGAAGAATGCAACAGTAACTAGTAATCGCAGCAGGCAGAGTACCGTTTGACAGGTAGTGAGCTGTCAAAATCTGAAACCGAAGGATCGATGCCGCGTTCAGCGAGCGATGTGAAATAATTCAGCACCACATCAATGAAATATTTCACACGCATAAGGGGGGAAAATAGTACACACAAAGACGCCAAGAAGCGTCAATTTTGGGTAAGATCTTCTGTCAAATGGGCCCACAGCCAAGTGGAAGTAGTTAGCTCGCAAGGAATACAGATTACTATCCATTGCACACGATTATCATTTATCGTGTTTAATCAACAATTTTGCTCTCATGATGTGTGTGGTTTTTTTCATTTTCTTTCTGAGAATTTTCATCTCCACTGTCTCGTCGGAAGTGCACTTGAACATGCTGCAATTCGATGTTTTGGATTTATTAATGATTAATGTGTGTTTGTATGCGTGTTCGTGTTTATGTGTGCAGGAAATTCCCTCGACACGAGCCTCTTGAACACACACAAGTCAGACACAAGACAGACAAACAAGCCCACAGCACATGTACGGGTAATACAAGAAGGACAGATTGTGATACAGCGATACCAGTGAACAACACAAAAACACAAAACATACAGTTTTGGGGCTATGGGTGTTACAGGGGGAACAGATTTAAGTACACATACAACTGAGCAACATTAAAACAGGGTTAGTGGCTGCTGCAGGGTTTCCTTGCTGTCATACCCCCAAAGTCGCCATCTTTTCAATTTGCAAACCCTTTCTTCAAACCTCGAACGGAAGTTTTATTCGAACGTACATACATATTTATATATTGCCATTAATTCATCGTTTATCCCCTGTTGAACCCTCATCTGACGAGGGTTTGGAAGGGAGTGGTGGGGTTTATGGTGGAATTATGAGTAAGTGAGCAAACAAAGGTCCTGTCCGACGTCCATCATACGATCCATCAGTACAGCAGGCGTTTTTAACCAGCTGCTGTCAGTTGTCGCCTACCATTTTCTCCTGTCTACCATGGTTAACATGCTGCATTTCCACCACTTTTCCACAGACGCCTGTTTTTTTCGTGTACATGTATGTATGTGTGTGTGTGTGTGTGTGTAAAGGTGGCTGGAGCTTGTTGATGAGATCGTCCCGTTACTGGTTCACAACTACACCGAAACTATGTGTGTTTTCCTTTATTTCTTTCCATTTGTTTATCCTTTTTTTTCGTATTGCGGTTTTTGGTTTTGCGGATTTGTTGTTTTGTTTGCTTCTCGTTTCTGCGGGTTGTCATTTTCATTTTTAAACTTTCAACAAATTTCAAGCTATAATTTTTTTTTGGTTTAATAATCATAACGCTAAAGTTTTTTTTTGCTTTGTTTTCCCTCTTTTTTTTTGTTTAACTCGTTCCGCTGTTGCTTTCTTCCGACTTCCATTCATTTATCTACTGTGGGTTTGGTTTTTGTTACCTCGTACTAAATATACATTTTCTCCACACGCTACTGCCATTTGCTGCATTCTAACGATTTACGTTTGCGTTCTTCCAATTGCTAAATGTTTTACAAGTTGTCACAAGGTGCCTGTGTTCCTTTCACTCACTAGATGTTTGTTTCTTTTCTTTCTGTTCGTTTTTAAATGAAGTGTCCCAGTTCCGTGTGTCTGGTTGTGTGTCTGTGTTGATGTATTTTTTCTCTCTTTTGCTTTTGGTTACTGCTTTGATAAGTGCATAGTACTTGCTGCATTGTCGCTAAAGTTAAAACATTTTTGCAATTTTTTTTCTCCTCTCTTTATTATGTATTTATTTATTTTACTTTCCATTACTTCATAACGCTTTCAATCAACTGGGCTAACGATCAAAAAAGACAACGCGAAAAATATGTGTTTTTTTTGGGTTTTGTTGTGTTTTTTTTCTTTTCTTCTTTTTGTAACTAACACGAAATGTGCCGCCCGGTGGGCACAACAAGCATGCACACACACACACGCACTCTACGGCGAGCCGTTAGCTGCTTCCGTTGGTTTTGCCGAGGCGGGGCGTTTATGGTTACTATTTTCTACTACTCTTTATTTCCGCTGCCCTGCGCTAGAACAACGTATGCGTGGGGAATTTGCATTTCCTGTTGGAGAATCAGTTAGAATAAAGTTTGCCAACCGCTTTCGACCGTTTGACGCGGCACTTGTCATTGCTTCTTTGCTCCAAAACAAAAAAAAACCCGCTCACATACACACACACGCGACATACACACACACTGCTCTTGCTCTCAGTGCGTAGCACTTCTACTCGCCAGCCATTTTTGTTTCTGTTCTGTTTTCTGTTTATCACGTTGGAACTCTATCACAAACATTTACCACGCGGTTAAGGGTTCGTAAACGTAAGGACGAAGAAATAGAGCGAAAGAGAGCAAGAGAAACGTAGCAAGTGAGAAGGGAGATGAAGCTGGTTAGAAGTAGTCCACAGTGGACAGGAGTGTGTGTGGATGTACACGCGCCAATAGTATTCCTTCAGAAGTGGTAGGCAAAGCGTACACGAGCCACACTGGAGGACAAATGAAAACACCACCGACAAGTTTTGCGATACCGTGGCATGGAAATAGTGGAAAAAGTGATTCCAACTCGCTTCGAATCATTCGCGATGAAAAACCCGAACCGGCAACG
Source organism: Anopheles marshallii (assembly GCF_943734725.1). Taxonomy (NCBI): domain Eukaryota; kingdom Metazoa; phylum Arthropoda; class Insecta; order Diptera; family Culicidae; genus Anopheles; species Anopheles marshallii. Next base: position 39,482,804 of record NC_071326.1, on the reverse strand, counting down.
CACTGAAACCGATCTGATGTAGTCGTTACATCTCTGTACCCTGCACACGAACGTCCCCAAAGGAATCTCGCGAAGTGGTTTGTTCATTTGTTTTCGTTTTTCTTCGTAAGTTCCATCTTCCTCGTCTAGCGTTCAATCAAGCACATACAATTTTCAGCGATCGCAAACAGAGCAACGTAATCAACAACGCTTTCGTGCTGAAAGCTCAACGGAAAACGGCATTTTCAAACATAACCACGGCTGCACGTCATGGCGCGATAACGAATTTGTCTCTACAAAAACAAAACTTACATTAATCTCTGTGTTGTGTGTGTATGTGTGTTTGTTTATACGAAGAAAGGATGAAAGTCTACTTTTTGTTCGAGATAGAAGAGACAGAGAGAGAGAGAGAGAGCTTTCTGTTTTGTAAAGTATTGAACAAACGGAAGTTTTGCCACGCTTCTAACATTCCACTGCCCCTCTGCCATCTGTTAGTCGAAGCTTTCGTTTGTGTGTTGTGTGTGTGTTCTTCTTCCGCTTCCTCTACTTCTTTTTGTTTCGGGGGAGATTAATCACAATTTTTGCTTATTTGTTTGCCTGATGTAAGTTCAATTTTTTTTCCTTCATTACTTTACTTTTGTTTACTGCACTACTAATTTACTGTTTGTTTTTTTTTTCTCTCTTTTACTTCGCTAAGTGGTTTATTTTTTTGTGGTTTTTTGGTTTTGTTTTGTTTTCATCCTTTTTACGCAAAGGGCTCCTAATATTTTTTAACAATTTTGGGGAATATTTTTCTTTTATTACTTTTGTTTTGTCCTCCGTTGGATTTTTTTGTTTGTTTGGTTTTCCTTGCATACGGGCTTGGCTACTCACAACTACTTCATGGTGGAATGCACGCGCCCGTCCCGAAAGCCATCCACACATTCGTTCGCAATGTCCGGTGCGTGCGTGTCTGTCTCTGTGTGTGTGTGTGGTTTCCTGTGGTTGGCTTTCATTTCGGTGACGCTGGTTCATGTGTACAATATGTATGTGTGTGTGTGTGTGTTAATCCGTTCGGCTTTGTGGCCGTTGTTGTACAGTTCCAGTTCCATTGGTGGAGCATTGCAGGATCTTTGTATCGCAGCTAAACGGACCGGTTGCTTCCAATCTAAGTTCAGTTCCATCTGCCTGCAGTGTGAGAGAAAGTGAGATTCATCGCACGTGCTGCTGCTGGCTTTCGTCTCACACCGGTGTACGATCAGTTATTGCTCTGCTGTATTGTTCCTGCTCGAACGTTGTTGAGGTGTTGGGATGAGGTTTTGTTTAAGTTGGTATGGTTGTCTGCGTAGTGTAGCAGATGGCTTCCATCCCTTCGATGCATCCCTGCGCGGGAGTTGACGTCTGCAACCGGTTCATCCAACTGGTACGATCACTGCACATACATTTGGCCAGGTGGTCTGACTGCTCCACACTGTACACGCCGGATGTGTGTTGATGTGTTGTGACTGTGTTGATGTGACTGATGTCATCAAATATTACTGAATACTTGGTTGGTAGAGTACGCACGATACGTTGCACAATCACTGCAAGGAGCATTTGCCTTCGATTTGTGTCTTGATCTCGTTCACCTGCGTCTCTATGGAGTTTTTCAACTCTGGTCGGATGGAACGAGGCGATGGTGGATACGCCGCACGCGGTTAGTAGATGTTTGGTGAGTTAGTTGAACAAAGGTAACGCGGCGAAGCAGTGGTAGAGGTAGTAGAAGTAGTAGTAATGGATCGTGGTGGTAGTAGTAGTAGTAGTAGTGGTAGAAAATAGAGAAAAAAGAGAAGATAAAACATGTACTCATTAGCCAAATGGTTGCGCAGGTTCGCCTAGAAATACAATATAGCTGTAATTGGCATCCAGCCAGCTTCTTACAGCCATTGGGTGTGTAGAGTTTTTGTTTGTCTGTTTGTTCGGTTATATAGAGTTTGTCTGCACGTTTTGTTATGTAACACAAGCTGTTCAGATGCGATGAGCAGCAAAGGCTAGGGTATAATATATAAACATATTTATATTTTGCAGAGAATTCTTTAAAACAGAGAGACACATAAACAGCTAATGGAAAGGAGAGATAGTGATAGACAAGTGGAAGACAAGTCAGAGCAAGAGAGAGAGAAAGAAAGTTAATTGTCGGGAATAACAAAAAAACAACACATACACACACAGCGATAGTCACAGCCAACCATTAAGTGGTGTATTGTGTAAAAAAAAACTCACACACAAAACAATAAAGGAAACTTAATTTATTGTTTTTTTTTAACGGGCTTTCGTTGTAATTCCATGTAGTGTTCAGTGGACAGTATGTCTTGTTAAAAGGCAGAACAAACAAGGACAAATATAAGCAGGTGTTTCTGTGGCGCAAAACTGCCTAATAATCATTCTGCACTTTAAGGTAGCCCGAAAGTATGCAACTCGCATACCAAACCGCCCGTCGTTATGCAACTCGTACGGCAATGATTTCCTTTCAGCAGTTTATTAGATACATTCTAAGCAGGCGCATTTGTTTTAGCAGAAATATCGGTGTGTTTTGAGCAGTAGTAGCAACACTCCCGTTACCGTCAGTGTCGCGTGTAAAAGTGACCCATTTAAAACGATATTGGAGTGTCGTTTACTCTGTTTGTGTTAGATGCACAGAACGCCCCTTGAACTGTGTTCCCACCAGTGTTTGCGTTGTTGAGGTGTCCAAAACAGTGACCCAGTTGCCTACCACACACTCGTGCAATAGTGCACCATCGAAAGGTTGTGTTACATAGTCTCATGAAATAAACACATCTGTCAAACCGTGCGCTGTCCATACCGATGATGCCAACTTGAACATTGCCCGCTGCTTGATAGCGTGGTTTATATGGGGGGCGATTGTTTTTTGCCACCAATTTTGATCGGTTTGTTTTCCGCCATATGCACCCTTTGTTGCGAACCCGCACGGGATGGGACGCCCGTGACGCAGGAGTGCCTTTGCACTAGTTGGCGCACTTAATTATCAACCACGGAATCATTATGTCATTGATTAGCTAAGTGGTTGATGGTGAAGTACTTAACAACACACGTTTATGACGCGTTCGATAACGATTTTTGCTGTCGTATATCGTTTTATGGTGAAACATGCAGACTTGAGACCAACACGGGGTGATGTGGCACCATGGGCATGTGTATGTTGAGTAAGGTAGTTGTGGTGAATCGTTAAGTGTGATAGATAAACAGATAGACGGAGCGATAGACAGACACCAGGAAAAAGTTCAGTAGAACCAATGAAAGGATTAGTGATAGAAAGATGTAAAATAGGAAAAGGAATAGGTTGACACGTGCATCAAGATGGTATACGATAGAATGGGTATTTCATGATGGTAATGATGCACCGTTAGTATATCACCAGCACTCTGGCCAGCAAAAGATAGCTGAAGAAGGTAGAAAGATATTGAATGAACCACTTGCAAAGAAAGTGCCGCCTTGCAGTATGTTTCTTTATCTAAAATAAAATATTTACGTTGGAAAAGGATATAAATAAAATGAGATGCTCTGAAATGGGGATGGAATTGATTTTTGTTCTTTCTCTTAAGATTTCGCTCTCTTTCTTCCTCAATTTCTCTTTCTCTTTCTTTCGTAATGTTTTTTTTCTGTAATCTGAGAAATTTCTGTTTCGGTAAACCGATAAAATCAATATAAACTTTTCCCTTATTTTTGGCTATATTGAAGGAACAAATATCAAAAACAATACGGACAGTTTTCATACAAAAGGAAATATACTAAAAACAAGCGCGATGCAAACTGATAACGTAAAAATCTTTCGGGTGGCTGTTGAACAAAGAGGAAAATAACATAACAAACAACTGACAGCACTTTCTTTGTGGTACGAAAACCATCTTACCAGGAAGTGAACAGTGCTCGGAAGGTAAAAGATTGGATGAAAAAGAGAAGGATTGTATCGCTGTGTAGTTTGAAGTAACGAATATTAGTTTGGTTGTTTTCTTTATGTGGCTTAAGTAGAGTTCTGTTTACAATTACTGACCCGTGAGGAAATGGTAATTCGTTAAGAAATGTATTAAATAAAATCAGCGGCACGGTATGGATTAGCGAACTAAGAAGAATAAGTTAAGAAAAAGCCAAACAGACAAAAGAGTTAAGTAAAGCTAGTCAACAAACTATCGAAACACATACACAAAGAAACAATACAACAACGAATCGGATGTGTGTATGTGTAGGTATGTGTTTGTTTGTTGTAATTGAAAACGTAGAACAAAGTGGTTGAAAAACGAACATAGCTAGTTAGTAAATTCGATAAGTATATTTCACAATAAACAAGGGCGAAAAAACAGTGAAAAAGATGGACAAAAAGTTTAACAAAGTCGAAGAAAGGTACGTGAGAAACAGAGTTGCAAATATGTGAATAATCGTACCACAGCTAAACTGACGACTCATTTAGCTAGTTAAGATAGACAGACACGATAATTGAAGTTGGGGGAAAAAGAGCTATAACAATATATATATATATAAGTAAGGAGAGGATAAGAAGAGAGAGAGAGATAGAGAGAGAAAGTGCGATCAAGAGACGAAAGTATGAAGCGAGATACAAAAAAGAAGAAGAAAGAAAACAACAAACTAGGACAAAAAGGAAAAAAACCCAACTGGTAAAGAAAGCATACAGCACATCATCTGCTTCACCGCTAGGTGGCGCTTTATTCTAAGCAAATACTGTCACGGCTAGGAAACGGTACTCTCAACTTGTGATGGTCAAAACCATGAAACAGATTCGCTCAGACCGTAACAACATACACTTGAAAGAGAAAGAGAACCCTATCGATGTAAATTTTTGGGGAGGATCGCTGATCTCTTGAGCGTATTGATCGTAGTAGTTGGTAGTAGTAGTAGCAGTAGAAGTGACATTAGTGGCAATAACAGTAAAGAAAGTAACAACTGCAAGATGGTGATAGTAATGATTGTAATGGTGGCTGTATACGATAATAACTACGACATCATCAAATATGCCATTTGGACGCTCAAGAGATATGCTTTTGTAAGTAACGCTTTCTTCTAGCCTGAGAGGGTAAGAGGTTATTTGGTTTGAAAGTTTACGGTTAGTTATGGTAGATTAAAGTCAACACGTTGAAGGACTATACACAAATACAAACACACACACTGATATTTGTGAGTACGGCAAAACGTTCAAAACATGGGCACGATATTTATCCCGCGGTATCGTTTACGGGGTTAGAGAGAGAAATAGAAAGAGAGAGAGAGAGAGAGAGAGAGAGAGAGAAAAAGAGGGATGGTTGGGGCGAGATTTTGGGAAGAGGAAGAGAGGTGGGGAAGATCGTAACATAGGGCAGAAGGCAAGTAGAAGAGAAAAATTGGAACAACATCTCTTGGAGAGTTTTTGTTTGGTTTAGCAGAAAGTGTTACACTACACAATATCTTACTACTTACTTCGGTTACCGGTTGATGGTTCGCCATCTACAAGAAACGGGATCAAAATGGTTTTCTTTGGTGGGTAGTTCATTCGATGAGCGTTCGATGGCGATGTGGATATGTTTGGTGTGACTGAATCGTTGGAGTGTTTTGTGGGGAGCGGTAGGAAGCCCATGACAGGCAGATGGGGGCAGTGTGTATCAATCTATCCGGAGTGGTGGTATGAAGGTGAAGTGTGCACGTGTGGTATGGTCGGAGACTAAGGAAGCCTATGAGCGCTCCTACCGGTGCAAAATGGAAAGGATCAGTCGTACCGAGACGGCTACGGTTTGTGAGTGTGAGCAATACATAAAAAGAAGACATTACGCTAGGACAGGGACGTGAAAGATGTTCTAATTCCGTTTTGCTCTCTGTGTAGGACTCTGTATAGACACTGTACGGCAATACAGTTCTCCCATCTATTCAATCTTCAGGAAGTAGCGTTTCGTTCTTATCATAAGAAGGAATAAAGCTAACGGTTGCTTAGTGTAAGCTCGGAAGTATGTTACCTCATATTGTCAAGGGTCTTGGGTAGTATACTGCCATTTTCTGTAGAGTAGTGTGGAACTCCAAAAATGGAAAACCAATCATATAAACAACTTAAAGAAAAACACAAAATTCAAAACTAAACCATACTCAATAATGTATCACGCAAAACGTGAAGGTTTGCAGTAAATTTAGTCAGCTTGCACTCGTGTCACACCTTTACTAATAGACATTTAGAGCTTTTCGATCTAATCTACTGTATGCACACAAGAAATGTTTCGTATAAGCTTGCCGCTTATTGTAAATAACACCAAATGCATCCTCACAACATTCATACGGTGCTCAACATTAACATTTACTTAGACTAATGCCATATCGTTTGAGCCCGTGTTGTGGTGTGGCTAGTGAACACTACAATCTATAGTAGCGAATATTTTACGATCCGTAAAGTGATCTTTCCACTCGAGCTGTAAAACGGTGAATAATGTTTATTGTGTAATGAATGAAATTATAACATGGTAAAGAAAGAAAGAATGCGAATACCGAAAAAGAGGGAGTAAAACATTTAGAAAACAACGAACCACGTGGGTGTGTAGGCGGTTGCATACCATTCAGGCGTATAATTTGTGCCAGGGTCTAATCGCTGTTTGAGTTGTCTCCTAAAGCGGATCGTTTGTAATTTAATTCATTGTAAATATTCATTAATTTGATTAAAATCAAACTATATTTAAGCTTTACGTATTCACATGTTTCCCGTAGAAGTAAATTTAAATAAATTGATGACAGTTCTTACAATAACGTAAAAAAGATTGGGTAAACTTTTAAATTAATAATTATACATTTTTTGTGCATTGAAAATTGTATGTCCAAAAGATTCAAATCAAAATACACTAATGTTTCCTTATGCAAAGGTTTTAAGTTATTGAAGTTCGTTAAGATTAATTTTATTAATCAATATAATAACAAAATGATTTATTTTTAAAGCGCTACTGTTATTAAGTAAGTCACCGAATTAATTTATTTAATTATTTTAAATTAACTTAATTAAAGCTAATAAATCAGTTTATGTTGCGGCTCAAACAGTAATTCACCCTTGGTAAAGTTCACTCGCCGATATCTATGCGATCGAAATCACAATCACGTAGGGTGCGAGTTTCCTAAATGTTTTACGAAAAAAAGACGAAAAAGCAAAAAAAGAAAAGAAAAGAAAAGCAACAAACAAAACAAACGGCACCAACGTACCAGAACGAAATACATTTTTATTACATTACAACAAATATACATAATCCAACATAATAGGTAAAAGAAAATATTCGATTCAAAACGGCTGGAAGGCAATTCGCACTATTGTCGTTATTCGTTATCTGTTTGAGGTAAATCATTTGGGCTCATTTTCCGGGCTGTCATTTGTTGTTTTCCCACCGTGTATAATATGTCGTTTGCCGTCCCCGAAACAGCAACAGTGTAAAAAGCGTCCCATCGTGTGTATGTGTAACAGGGAGAAAGAGTTTGCTTGTTGCTGTTGTTCGTGGGGGGAAACATGGGAAAACACTACGTTTACAACGCTACAAAACCCCTACGCTCGATCAAATGCAAATGCCCGGTTTTAGTAAATGCACTGCGTATGGTTCGACTACGCTGGGTAACAGTGTTCCTAAGTGTTCGTCTTATTAGTGTTTTTTTTTCGCATCCCAGCCCATTTTGCGCCCGCCCTCTCTACTTCCAGCAGGCAAAGCGACCGAACAGGGTACGCGCACGACCACAATACTTACTCGTGAAGTCGTCTAGATCCTCCTGTTCCGCCTCGGCCGCAAGCTCCTCGGGCGTTTTCTTCTTCCGCATCAGCGGGTTCGGTTCCTCCTGGGGTGCCTGTTCAACGATTTCCTCCTTTTTCTTTATGTTATACTGGAACGAGAACGAAGGTGGTGCAAGAGGGTGTGTGGTTAGCGGTGGTGGTTTTTCGAGCGTGGAGTACGCGCCAGATTGGTCTATTAGGATGATTGCTGTAAATCATTGTGCATCACTAGTTTGCTTTTATGCTTTTTGGCCGATTACAAAAGACATAATGGTAACCGTCACAGCGACGGCCGCATTGAGGGGGAGGCGATCGTTCATTCTTTTCGAAAATTTCCATACACCCCTCCTCAAGTTTTTTTTTTGCTCCACCACATGAAGGTACTTAGCGTAAATAGATTTCTTTTGGGCTGCAAACATGCCCATACCCGTCATTACCATCATCATCATTACTGGCGTGTTACCCACGCGTTGCACAAATGTCGCCCGCAATCACCATTATTTTCTGCCATCGCCAAGCCCAAGGAATATGATCACTAACGTACATTCTGTCATCCTATTCGGTAAGATTCACACAGTTTTGCACGGACACTGCAAAACGTATTGCTGTCCCTTTCTTCGAAACATTTTCTTGTTTGGTTGAACTTTTTTTTAATGGTGACGTCGATTTACGCTCCTTGTGGCCAAACCGGAAGTGACCACAAACGTAAATTCCTAGGCAATTGCCAGGTGGAATTTAAGCAGAACGGAACGGTGAACGCAATATCTGCTGCCCAACGAACCGGCAATGATGTTGATTGGGAGAGAGAATCACCGCCAGCTGTTAGGCTCGCCCTGCCTCCTGAAGGTGTCGAAAAGCGATTAGACCACCGCCAACAGCGAGTTGGGCGGACGGCCTCAATGACGCGTTACGCAATCACGTGCCAGAAGCACTTTACTCGCCACATTAGCCGACGACGAGCGGGCTGTCTGAAACTATTGGGTCCGTCATTGACGCGAACGATAAATTGAACGATCTATTCCCTTTCTTCCCACATACACACACACACACACACATACATATACATTTACGGTATAAATCGACCGTCTAATTGTGTGATCCATTTTTGTGTCTGTGGGGGAATAAGTTTTTTCCTCAATAAAAAATAAAGCCAACATTGAGTGTTGACAGCGAGTGGGATTAGCGTTAATCGGAAAAGTTCGTCCCCCCGATTACGACATCAGTTGGTCGTTTGCCATTTTTGACATGGCGCGCGTGAGTAATGAGCAGGGATTAAACGTTGCTTATCTGTGGCGGTGCGGGCAAGCAACAGGGATTTATTTATTTGAATTCCATTTCCCCTCGTTATGTTCAAGGGTGAACATATTGCAATGGTTTGGCTTCTGGGAATGTCGAAAGAAAAAGCACATCGTCGGGCATTTTTTAATTAAAATTTGGTGCTACGGAGTTTGCTGATGCACTGACGATGGAAGCGAAATCAAATGCACCTGAGCTGTAATTGACTGCTTCACTGCAAACCAAACCGGGATTCGTAGCGTATTAACGTTTGAGCGTGGGAATTCCCGCGTAATCGCTCTTCATATTAATTTCAATCTGTGGAAGCTGCACACAGGCCCAGGGAAGCAGGTGGATCAGAACTCTCGATTGATATTTATATTCGTGTGTGCTATTTTTTCTTTTTCTGTACATACATCCCATTTGCACCAGGTAAAAACACGAGAAACAAAAACTCGTTTTGCTTGCAAAACAAAAAATGCAACAAATGGAAAGATTAATTTCACCAACCACTCTTACGATTAAAAATAAAACGAGCAGTTAAGTGAATGGATATACAGGCAAATGTTGGCTTTCACCGATATTGGAGTGGATATTCGTTATTCCTGTTCACCGCATCCCGACCTGCAACCTGTCACGAAAATGAACAATTTTCATTAAACATTTGCGCTCAACCTGCATCAGTGCCTTGAGGACGTGAAACCTTAAATTGCTGACGGTGCATCCGGGGGAATGCAACTACGTTAGAAAGGCAAATCAGTGTCTAGCATTGGTTCGCTTCGTTGCACAACCATGAATAAATGTGCTAGTCCTGCCGATAAGACACCCGAATAATCCATCTTGCTGGCCTCGTACGGCACGAGTGTACGCCGGCAGAGAGCACATAACATATTTCACCAAACTACGGGCAGTGTTGACGGGACCACTGATAAGCCCTTGCGCTGTGTGTTGTGACAAAATTGTTTCCTTTGTGTTGCCCTCCTGCCCGATCCCGACCCCCGGGGGATGGTTTTAATTACACATCCTTCATAATTAAATTAGACGCACGAGAGTGCTTGACACTGTCACGTATGCGTGCGGACGAAGACCGCCGGCACGATGGTACGCTCCGCGTGTGCCAGAGTGTTAGATAAGCAAAGGAACAGAAGCGGCCACATGGCTAAACGTGGCATCAGAGCGATCCCGAGCGCTCCCGTACGGGTTTCCCGGTTGCATCCGGTTGTTCGATGTTGTTCTTGATTGTGTCGGACAGCGCTAAGACAAACACGAGCTTCATGCACGGTAGCAGATTACGCTTCGGAAATGAGCGCTCGCCCGCCCGTTTGGCCGCTGTTTCGTGTAATTTGTAGCGCACAAAACGTTCTGCCGCGCAGCCTAATGAACATGTTAGCATCGTTAAGAGACGTATTAGATTGATTATGTAGTGTTGCAATTTATCTGGTGGTGAATGAAAATGGGGACATTTTATTGACTTTAGCATCGTATACCCTAATAATGGCTTCCAGATGAAGATATGCTATAATTACAGGCGACCTGCAAGACACACTGTTAAGATGGCTCACCGAGATCTCGAATATTTGCGCAACCCAGATGACATTTCGTATATACTCCTATGTTAAATAGTTGAATTTTAGGTGTGATTTTAAAAATCCACATTTCTCCGTTTGTTAAATAGAATGTATCGTAAGAACTACCCCTATATGTTAATTATTCTTAAAAGCACTGAAACTTTTAAATTGCTAACTAAATTCTTTTTAGACAATTTCCATAACTTTCTTTGGCAGCTTTCCGAACTTTATTTCAATATTCACCATAAAGCGAGAATTGACGACCCGTACCAGAATGTGCAAAATGGCAGATAGCAACTCACAGTCTAGCAGAATGTACCGCTCATCAAACACCGGTTTGAAGAGCTCGCAGGAGCGAGATTGTTAAAGCAGACATCCTTCAAGGTTGGAGGGCTTTCCTTCAATGGAACGGACAATGATGGTCCGATGGTGGTTTGATTGCAGAAATCATTAGCGAACAGACATGCCGTCTTCACGTCTCCGTCCGGACCTTTTAAGGAAGCCTCTCGACTGAAGAGCAGTAGATGTAAATACACTCATGCCTCGTACCCACTCGAGTGCAGCACCGCTCACAGTAGAGCTTACCGAAAGCCCGGTGCTCTCCATTTCAGCTTGATACATTATTCATCCTCGCCAGCCGGAACAGGGATTGCTCATGCAAATCCGAGAACGCTTGCCCTGGTGCGGGTACCATTCGCATGAAGCCAGTTAACCACACGTGACGGATAGTTTCAAGTGGACGGTGCAAGGTTTCTCGCCCCATACTAACACCGCTTCCGCGTGTAACATTGCTCGATTACACACCGAGTTCACCGGGTTCGATGGGTTCAGTGTGTGTTGTTTGAACACTTTTTAACCTGTCAACGGAAACCATAGTTTCCACAGACGCATGGAGTTGCGAACAAACATGGATCTGATAGCTAAACATTTGACTGCAATGGTGCCGATGGTTTAGCTTGCTTTGTCACACGCTTTTACACTAATAAAGCAGATGCATTTAATTGATTTGCATCAGTGCAATATTACTGCGTGGGTGTCACCTTCCTGTCAGAGGTATTGCTTTTAATTAACGTTAATGAATTGCCAGCATCCGCGTTGATTAATAGTGCCATTCGAACGTGTCGTTAAAAATAATGAGACATTCAGTGGTGAACACATTATAATTACTGTTTTTGTCTTATTCCCTTTTGTGTGGATTTCAGTTTTAAAATTAAAACAATACCATGAACCACAGGAAAAAAATATCTTTTATTAAAATTAAGGGAGTGAACTTCTTTGGGAGGTATTGGGAATAAAAAAGCTGTAAAAGCTTTCAAATAAATATTGTTACACGCGTGGAATACGTCCAAAGCTTTTATCGTGCGAAAAATGTATTTTTCAACTCTGTTTGGCTAACACCATTGGCCTGCAATGTAAACTTCCCCGTGAAAACAATGGAAACAAAGAAGGATACGGCAGCATTGTTCTACTTTTCAAACTAATCCCGTTGGCTGAGCTGCAACGATAATCCGGATTGGACTGGCGTTTTCAAATTTGTTTGCACCGTTTCAAGCCATTGTGCCGACGGGGATGCTTTTCCAGTTTTTCATAGCTGTTTACCTGTTATACAAGAGCGCAAATATACGGTAGATGTTACCACTGCACACTTTTACAGCACTTGAAAAATTAGATAAATCAATAAGAAAAGCTATTCAAGTGTATTTTTCCAGAAGGAATTTTGTACTCACACAATGCAATGTTGCCGTCACGCGTGCTTCCTTGTATGGTCATCATAAGGAAAATTATTTTGATAGCATACTTTCAGGCGTATTGCAAAGCATGACAGGTAAACATCCTTCTTATGACAGTGATTGTTGAATTTATATCGCCGGTCTTTAATATTTATCTTTCACCTTGCACCTAATCATAATCACCGAGACCATGTGAGCGGAAACCCGTTGCTAATCAAGAGTACCCACCTATATCAACCTTAAACAAACCAACATGGTGCTGGGAGAATATTTTATGACAGGCAGCATGTATCATGTCACGCCACAATTCATTGTTGCACGACCTTTTGATCCCACGCGCACCGAAAGTTGCCGCAAGTAATGTAATGAATAATGTCGGATAATAAGATTGACCGAAGCGTAAAGCATCACCACAGGAAGCAAAGTTTGGCGTATTACCGTGATGTGTTGTTTTATGTTGCTGATAAAACTCTTGCGTAATTGAGCTTTTAGCAGAAGTACGAAGATAGAAGATAGGGAGGAGTGGGTACGGGGAGTGACGTGTAGAGGCAAGGTAGATGAGATTAGGCCTATTATTTCTTGCGCATCCCATCAATATAGCTCATCAGCATAAAATTTATCTTCCGTTGAGAAACAATACGCAGGATCAAATTTCTTCGTTGAGAAACACCAAGCGTCTCCATCATAAAATCACATGATTGTATAAGCAACTAGGCGTCTCCATTATGTGGAGTGAAAACGACCATGCGTCTCCATGAGTACATTTAGCGTTTTTATACTTTATTTTTGCACTACAATCTTAAACGCCTTTAAACTATAAAAAAAAATGTTTTTAAAAAACGAAGAAAGTGTCAAGGGATCAACAAAAAAAAACAAATGACAAAAACACACAAGCTATAAAACAAAAACACACGCACAGAGAATCGTTTGTACACAGATCCACGAAGCTTGTTGTTGTCGAGGCACCTACCGGAATCAATCTGACTCCGTTAGGGAGTCTCTCGTATGAAAGGACTCCCTACTAGAGTCAATTTAATTCCACGCGTAGGCATACACCGAAACCGAAACGAGCGGAGCGTTCACCATCCGCATCGCCCTGTGGACGAGAGAACAGTTTCCTTTATACACCAGAAGCCACACTGATTACACTGTTGCGGTCGGTTTCGAGAGCTGGGCTTCAGCGCGTTATACTTTCACTTTAAACTTTCACTTTTCGTTATTCACAGAAAGGAAACAAAAAATTTAAAGCTAACGAAAGTCAAGGGAAAGGTAAAGGAATCCAAACAATCGCACAAAAATATGCAGGATCGAATGGTAAACCTTTGCAAAAAAGCAAAAAAGAAAAGTGTAAAACTTAACTCACGGTTTTACTGGTGAAAAACAAGTGAAAAAAGAATGAAAAGGAGCATATATTTTTGTTTTATAAAAGCAAACGAAGAAACAGCGATCCGAAACAAGAATCCCAACAAGAACAAAAAATCCACGCCACTTTAATGGTGGGTACGGGCAAGGCGTACGTTGATGAAAATAGACAGCACGAAACGGGGCTATCCTTTATTACTTGGCTTTCCCTGTGATACAGCTGCACCCAGCACGCCAGTGTTACGCCAACGCGCCAGCAGCCAACCAACGAGCAAGGTTTTTTCCCGACCAAGGTAAGTAAAATTAATGTACTTCGACATGCGAATGGCCTGCGAACGTGGTAAAATATGGCAAAGTTAACCTTAAACGATCCCAATGGGATGAGCGGACATGGCGCGAACCAACCACGAAGGGGTTTTTTTGTTGTTCCTTCACGAGGACCGTGCAAGACCGTGAGAAATCTTGGCAAACCGTACAGTGTGTGTATCAGTTGGTTAAAAGAACTTTAAACCAGATCATTTTCCGGACGATATTGTTGATAGTGAGTTTCAGGTAGAAAGCAACATAACAGATTGTACCGAGTATCTTCGCTCTGTGGCTTGAAACTTAATGCGAATAGCAACAATAGCAATGGTAACATAGAATATTTTCAAAGTAATAAGCGTACGGTTAGGATAAAGCTGGACAAATAAAAACGGCGAACAGCACTGTCTCATTATCAGTCAAATCAGCACGAAATGCCTTTTTTCCGATGGAGCAGGAAAAATGTTCACCGCCACAAAACAACAATGTAAATTATGGTCAGCCCTGTATCGCTATGCACAGCAAACGGGTAAAGTTTTATAATTTACATTGCCCTTTATGGGTAGCGCCCTTTTACGGTTATTGCTGCGTTATTATCACGACATAAAAGATTCGTTCGCTGCACAGCGAGCACATATTTCTACCAAAAATTATTTGTTCTCACAACCGTGCGCCGGTGCCGTCTCGCTGTCTTTCTTTGCCTGGGACAGAACTACATATTTAAAACCAACCGCGGTGTGCTGCAAGTCACACCAAATATTCTCCAAAGTGTATGGGAAAGGTGTAATGCTGTAGAATAATTTATCACCATCTTGCGTTATGAACCGGGCGCGCCTACATTGAGACTTTACGCTGTCGATTCGCGATACCAAACAAGCCAGAGCCAAGGGCTGAGCAGCTCGGTACCACCACCGGGCTAGGATCCGAATAGCTGAGGATCTGATTTTCCTTCCAACCTTTGGTGAGACAAATGGCATTAGCTTGGTGTAGGTCTCTCCTCCCACATGGCCCAGCGGTGCGAATATGATAAGGCAAAAGGCCCACGCCGATACCGAACTGCGCTTGATTGCGATAAATTATTCAACGATCCGTGGCGATTTTAGGTGGCACGGTCGGAAAGTGCACGTTTGCCGGTGGCGAGGTGTCGGTTGTAAATAACGAATCGAGCCATCCAACGTTCGGGAAAATGCCGGTCGGGGTTCGAGAAACTGCTTGGGCCCAGAATGGGAAATGAGGTTTATTTTTGTTGTGCCGTCTAATAATTTCGCACGCAAAATACGACCGAAAATGTGGGAGACAGTGTGTGTGTTGTAACGGTTTTGTCGGTATGATCTTTTTGTGTTTTGTCGTGGTAACCTCTATCAATCATGGTTTCGAAGCAAGCGGTAAGAACAACGGTTCCCACAAACGATTCCATCCATTGCCGGTTGGCTACAACGTGCAGTTCTGCTTTATTTAGGCTTCATTTTGTACTTTACTGTCCTTGGTTACGGGTTTTTTCCTGCAAAATGGAAAAATTGATTTCTTTGATTAAACTCGTGCCCCACCACGGTGTTTGGCTTCGTCCGACAACACCCCCGGGTAGCATTATCAGCGTACCGTTCGGCCATTAATTCTAATTTTCATACGAAAACCGTTTACAAAATCCACCGCTCTAAACACCGCCACCGGGAATGGGAATTTCCTCAACCAGGGAAAACAAACATTCCCGATTTTATTCTTCTCAGCGTCCTTATTATGTGTGCCGCGTTCAGTCATTAATCACAACCATCTCGTCTTGACCGGTCGTGGCAAAAAGTTGTGCCCGCAAGGCAAAAGCAAATAGTACAACCGGGAAACAATCGCCATCGAAATAGGGCCGACAACACCACAACAAAATGGAAGCTTTTGCTGGGGCTAGCGGTACAAAGCAGACGATAGAACGGCGGCTTTATTAGGGCAGTCGGGAAAATACATTCAAGCTGCGGCATGTTCTGCATCTTACGTTTGCACGATGCGACATAAACTTTCAATTGAGCTATCAAAACCATTTATCTAACTTTTATATCCTATGCTGCGTAAGAGTTTGTTGATGATCAAACGAGAGTTGCCGTAGTAATGAACGAAATTCCTCTTGGGACTCTTAATTCGGCTCAACTTTTTAGAAAGTTGATGCAAATAGCACCGTACATTAGCTCCGGTGGATTCATCATCTAAATTTCTAGGTCTTTTGTCACATTTTTGACTTATATTTTTTTCTATTTAAATACTCTATACTGTTTCACTTATTCCACTTATTATTCCAGCTTATTGCCAGAAGTCTTTGGAAAAAACTAAAGTCATTCAACGAATGGTAAATCATTGAAGATTTATCATTCTTCTTACTGCAGGTCCGGAGTTATTTATTCGGTTCTACGATTCATTTGCATTTGAATCACCCCTGTCAAACTCAACCTAAAACAATATTTTGATTGACATGGTACGAATAACAAATAGCTGTGCTTGAACAAACGCTTTAAGAAAGATTGCCTTGTGTTTTATTCAATGTTAACACACAAAAAATTGAAACTAATATTAAGCATCCCGGCTCCAGCGCGATGCTTTCGATAATTTTTACGCTCGATTGGCAATAAAATTCCATCCGATCTTGTTCGCAGCAAGCGACAGAATGCTGTGGTGTGTTCTTTCGAGTGCAAAGAAAAACAAACCCCCCCAAAAGAGTACAAAACTCTGCCGGTCCGTGGAAATATTCTTTGGTGCGCATCTTCCGGCCCATTCAGTTGTGCCCTTCGCACACAGAAAGGAAGTTAAATTATTCTCATTTTAACGCCATCATCAAAATGCCGGCGTCATGTTCGATTACATCTGATTATCCGCTTCAATTTGCACTTTCATCTGCAGACGCTGGTTCAGTAACGTTCAGATGGTGGATTAAGCGCAAAGTTTACGTTGGAAAATTTATTGATTTGAGAAAAGACTTTTGTTAAAATGTTGCTTTACGCATGACGTAACCGATTGTTGCAAGTTTCTTTAAAGTTAAAAGCAAGTTGTAATATTGTTATATAAATATGTAGAACAAACGTCCAGTGAACCAATAAACCGAACATTGATGAACATTGAACGTTACAAATTTAAAATGAACTTTAACCTTCCAAACCCGTCACACTGTGTGTTTGAGTTTACTGCAACGCTCCTAAATGGAGTTATGAAAATATGGAATATAAAACGCTTAACAAGCTAAAACACCATCAACAGTGTAGGTGTTTTAGGACAGGTAAACGAAGGGAATCATTTCACCTGCCACTGTTTGTGACTGACGTGTTTGGCTCGAAAGCTCACAAACTCCATTGTGATGCTGCTGTGGTGTGGATGAGCGAGAGACAGAGAGAATTTTCCGAACGTGGAAAATGTTGGGTGGGAAAATTTAATTTACGTACGCATTTTTTATGCGTTTCAGGTCAAATCCCGCTACTCGTACCTCGCTGCGATGTGTTCCACTAGTGGCGGAACCTTTCACTTTTCTTACGTTACACCGTGTTTTATATGGTTAACCTCAAAAAAGAAAGAAAGGAGATTTCGTTCAGGTTTCTTTTACGGACCGAAAAACAGTATTTTATCCTGCTTTTGCTCTGAAACGGAAGGTTTTGCTGGTGCTTTATGCTCTAGTTACAAGAGTAACCACCACAGTACACTTCTGATTTGACAGCATTTTGTGCGCTTAAATTAAGTTAGCTCTCGTTGATGTGCGATGGAACCAAAACATCAGACAGTATTTAAGCGTCACGCAGCAGTTTCCAGTCACGATCGTAGCAATTTTGGGACAAGTTAGTAAAGTATGATTGTTTTCATACGCTGAAAGATTATTTAACGATACGGTATGATACTTTATGGTGGAATATTCAACGTTTTTACAACTCACGACAATTGCATCTTCACAAAACATGGAAATAACATTTATTCGTGCTTAAAAACTCCTATTTTAAATTTACTCCACCATTTTAAACGTTTGTTTAGAAAAGGCTTTTATCAAATTGTTCAATTTACCAATAAACCGACACTAGGATGGAAAATGTGAGCTAGTTAGTAAGGGTTCGTTTCCCTAATCGACCGTAGCCAGCAGTTGGTACGGAACATTTCAATCCCGCTGGCGAGTCGTGAGAGACCACTGAGTGATTGGAAGCAATTACGAGCTGCAATGACCCAACAGAGGGGAACTTTCGGTATTTTCCATCCAGCTAACCAAGCGTGTTGCATAGAAACGAATCACCCTTTCCCCAAAAGCTCTAATCGTACTTGAGTTTACAACCGTCCGCCCTGCAAGCGATGGTGAAAAACGCACGCAATTGTATTTTCACACATCGCGCTATAGGCCGTTCGGTAGCGGAGTGCACTCTGCTTCGGCATGTAGACCAATTTAGGATAAATTGTGCCACCGCTGTGTTTGACAGCCATCTTTGGCAGGATGCCAGGCAGCACTAGATAGGCTCTATTGATTTAATTTACCACTCGCGTTGCTCGCGAACGGCATGTACCATCGCATGTACGGAATAGGGGTTCATTTGGGAAGCGATCGGTACACGATCTGTTGGTTTAGAAGGTCACGATACATCCCCGCTGGAAGCTTGTTTTTTTTTTTATTCTCCGGTGTACCATAGATTACGAAGATGTGCTTTAGATAGGTTTGCAAATTGAGATTAATGTTCCAGGCGGGTTGCTAACCGAACATGCGTCGACAGGCATTTATTACAGAATGTGAATGTTTAACAGTGATGTGTTTTTGTGTTGATTTTTTATAAATAAAAACAGACATTTCAATACAGTATAAAAAAAATGCTGATGAACATTTACTCAATTTTATAAAATATAAATTTAAAGATGAAGCAAAATACATTGTTAAGGCACATAACGCGTCATTGGAAAGTAAAAAATCAACTACTGAATGTGCGGTTTTTGAGTTTAATATCTATAAAAAGCGCGATATTACATGTATCGTTAAAGAGCAAAATAGGAAGTCATAAATTGAAAAGCCTACGAAACATTAAAACATTCGTAATCCCCGATAACAGCTTCATCCATGGGCACGATGGTGCGTAATGCTCGCTAATGCTTGTTATTGACGAATGACACGATTGGAACAACTTTTGTTGCTTTCATCGCACGTTTTATGACCGATGTTGGGACGATGTAGTGAAAAATAAAAATCCATTTGTTGGTGATGAGATCTAACGGCCCTCATCTTCAATACTAGCGTGTTTTGTAGTGAACATTGCAGTGTTAACAGAAAACATTGAGCATTTCTAGAGGATTTATGATATTTTAAACTATTAAATTTTGTTTCAATTCTCTGCAAACGACTGTTCAACTTTAAAGCAAGAAGGAAATTCGTGTTAAACTATACATGTTCACAAAGTTCGTGCGGTTATATTCCACGTAAAATGAGTTGTATTAACAGCGTAAAAGCAACGCCTACGGCAGAACATTTGAAGCTGCTTGATCCCATATAATGAAACCACCCTCTTGCGGATTTATTGTAATATAATCAGTAAGCCTTATAAAATGTTGGGTTTGTTTTGATGTCCTACCCAAGATCGGATTACGAACATTTTAGAACGTATACCATACTCTAGCTACCATTTTCTGCGCTCCGACGACAACCGATTTTAGGCAAATCCCGCGAAGCAACCTTCGTCAGTAATCTGGTACCAAACAATTATCAAACCTTGTAAGGGTTTCCGCGAAAGCAACCCAACGATCCCACCCATTCGCACCATCTGATGCGGAATACATCTCAGTCTCGACAGACCCGTCAAACATCCAAATGAGAATGTGTGCCTTCCAGCCATGGTTGGTAACTTTAGCCTTGGAGGAGTGGTGCACAAATATTTTCCCAAATAATCTGCACCTCCTCTCTCTACCAGAGAGTGCGAGAGGAAGGTCGCGATCGTGGGTAAAAGCTTCAATCCGCTTTCCCGAAATGCTAAAGAAAAAAAAAACATAAGAAACAATTCCGCCACAAGGGACCCATTTGCAACACTAGCTGCTTCGTTCATGCAAGGATTCTATTCTCGGTTTCCTGTTTCGCGTACACTTGCCACTGCCGTTTCCTGCCGGTGCGCCACGAAACAATACCATCTCGAACTTGGCGCTGCTCAAGTAAAGTGATAAAACCTTTTCTAATTTAATTTAAAACCCTTCCTTATGCGTGGATATGCGGGCGAATAGGGTTTCCGAGAGCTAGCAATCCTTCAAAATCATTATCATCATCTAAGGTCACAGATTTTGCTGCTGGAGGGTTATTTGCGGTCGGTGGGATCGACTCGAAAGCATCTTTGGGTCGAGCATTGCTCGTGGAAAAGGTTCAGGACTACATAATTGTTTGACGATGAAAATCGCGAAAGTGTCTTTAATGTCCAAATGCAACGCATGCGAACAAATTGTTTCCAAAGTGTATCAACACTGTCAGGTTTATGGGATAAAATGTCCACCTCTTCTCGCTTCGACAGTGAGAACCTCAACATCGACAACAAGCCGTTACCCGTAAGGACACACAATGAGATTGGTTCATGTGCTACGAAATTGAGTTCCAATTTGCATAGTTTCAGGAGCAAAATCTATAAAGTTCGATCGGATTTTCCATGAAAGTAAATATTTGTTTGCGCAATATAAATACCTTCTTCGGCACTGGTGCACGTGTTACCGCATCCTATGCCCGTGGTGCACGAGCACACTGTTTGATAAATTCTTTCTGATCGGATTAAAGCGCATGCAAGGGAAATAGCCAACCGAGTCGCCCAACCATCCGGGTACCGGGTTTGATGTGGCTTCAGGTTTTATGATCGAATATTTCGATTAGTTTGTTTGCAATGATGCCCCGGGCCGGGCCCTGTTCAACAGTCTTGCCACGGTGGGTTACACCACACCCCTTGAGGGGATTGTAAATTTAATTCCATTTGCATACCCATGCTACGCATCGATGACTATTCGTACCGATCGGTTGTGTGCACCTATACAAACACACTTCTATGACCTCCTTCTCGGGTAAATTTGCCGGAAGGTCATGGTGCCCTACGCTGGGCACGGTTCGATGTTAGCTTACATCGATCGAACCAGCCAGAAGAGCGTACCTTTCGTGGTTCAATAGACTTACCGAAGCTTAGTTCTTAAGTACAATCACCTCAGGCGTAGGAAAACAGAATTCGCACACATTGGAACTTTCCAACACACAGATCGATCAAATCTTTTGATGTTTTTCTTTAAAAAAAAACGAAGTTATTACTACATTTCGGGGACCGTTCAGCGGTGAATATGATGGCCCTTAAAACCCATGATAAGTTTCCCCGTGACAACCATTCCGGTGTGCTTTTGGGGTGGAACAAACTACTACGGTGAGTAATGTAGGGTTTTTGAATGGTATTGCTGGTGGTCGTGAGTATGCTATTTCCGTCCTCTAACTGACCTCTACTATAAACGAGAAGATTATGGAGTGTACAGTAAGTAAAACATAAGGGCTTTTGTGAGGAAAAAAATTGTCTTTAATGATGCTTGAGATATCAGGCAACACACACCAGGAAAACACACGATAACCATCGATCGATCGTATAGCAAATGCGTAATATTGCTCCAGAATGTTGTGGTTTCGTTAGGGCAGTGAGAAAAACGTGAAATAATAAGCTTTCCCGAAGGGGACCTATGGGGCTTTCTGCATAGACCGCGGATGGGGACGAGCGACAAGCGGGAAACGCAGTTATTTGAGGATTTGTTACGAAACGATAGCAAATCTACGATTATTTTCGTTACGTGATTTGATTAGGGGAACTGCCAGAGAAGCACTCGCCAGAAGCGGCCGAAAGTAATGGATAGAAAATGGTTTGGTGCCATCTCACATCAGCACGCACACGGTTGGATGGTCATATGGTGTGGGGCACGCGTCATGACCGGCAGACCATTGTCGCCACGCTGTGTCTGTTGTACTAAGGTTTGTTGTCGGCTGGAGGCGGAGCCGTGATGAAGCAGGATAATGTTTTGTCATTAATTTTTACAACCAATGGTGAAGAAAGACGAGTATATGTGTGTGTGTGTTTGTGTGATCGGGCAGAGGTCAGAAGAAAACGGAAACAAAACGGAGCAGTAACAATATCAGTGGGGTGAGTGAAAAATCAAGGTTGCACTGAAGATGAGGGCACCGGAGCGCCCGAAAGCAGCTCCACCGACTCGTTGTGGATATCATTGAACGGAGATCACCAAAGCCCCTTGAGCCATAAATAAGTGTCTACTTGTGAGTACACCTGGGAGGACCTGGGAGTGTAGGATAAGATTTTATTAAATGCTTCCAGGGACCGAGTTACCGATTCGGTGAACTGGAAAATGGAACGAAACTTGCTCACAACGGGCAGGAAGGGAGAAAACGGAACGGCTTGCAGAAGGAGGATAACGCTACCATACTTATCTACTCTAGGATGACCAGTCCCCTTGAGAAACCGGTAGATCTGTGTGAAGGACTATAGGAAATATCTTCCAACCAGCATCCAAATGGCCCGGGCACCATTCGCTTCGGTAACGCAATGGAGCGTTAAGCAAAATAGCAGTTTCCGGCAGATAAACTTTGCCGCCCGGTACTTTGGGCGGGTCGAAATGTGTAGCAGTCTTCAAGTCCACCGGGACGCAGGAGAGGCACACTGTAGAGCACGCAGAACAGAGGCGGCAACTAAAAGCGGTAAGTAGGTGTAAAATTTTACAGTACATCACCCCATCAGCACACAATCTGCCGGGTGCATACACTCTAATGCACCACCGAGTGATGGCGGACTAATCTTTTCCCGAGCACGTTAGATTTGGTACGGTTGGTGTAGAGTGTACCTTGCGCTTCAACACGGCAGTTAGTACGGGCGATGGTCAGTTGTTTGCTAGACGGTGCTTTGTTTCGAACGTTAGGTAAGGTACAGCAGTACAAGCGGGAAGTTTTCCTAAAACACGCAAAATGTTGGTGTTTGGTGGTGGTTGCAAATCAGCTTACTACATTTTCTACGCCCGGTGCATAGACTGGACACAGTTTGGGAATGCAAAAGTGCCAACCCTGGGCAAGGAAAATGCAACCATTTCTCTACGAGTTCCGTCTAGGAGACTAATTGTTACCAGCACGAATAAGCTGAAATCCTTTGTCAATGTGACTATAACATCGTACAAAATGAAGCACAAATCCGACTGTGCATTTAAATTAATTTTAAAAGTAGAAGCTAAAGTACTCCATTTCGAGTTTCATCAACTTTAAAGCAAGACAAATCCTAAATTGCACGTGAAATGGAATGTAGATGCCACGCTCAGTGAACTAGATCAGGTTAATAGATGTCAGTCGATATCGTACAAATGTCAAATTTAATTGTTAACTAAGTAACAAAGTAACAAAGTTACTGTTAACTAAGTGCAGGAAGTAACAACACTGAGCATTATTAGCATAGTTAGTCCTCGATGGCAGGTAAGTATTTGTTTCTAATGAGTATTTTTTTAGAAAATGGATTTATTATGAATATTTGCAAAATAAAACCTAAAACATCAAAACCTTTCCGAAGTTTTACATAAACTTCAAACATGTCGTTCAAGGCAACAGCTGAAGTAAAACAAAATTTTGAACATTTCTTAACTAAATATTTTAATTTAAATTTAATTGTTTACTATTTAGTTGAGAATAAGTTAAGTATAAGCAATTTAATCAATTTACAATTTACTGAAGTAAAACCATTTCTTAACTAGCTATTTTAATGTCAAGTTACATAATTTTCGAACCTAAATATTGACAATTGACCAAACGCCCATCCTCTGGATCATCGTGGATTGTGAGCAAATGGTACAAAAAGAAACACGAAATGGTATTAAGGGGTTTAAAGCCATAATATGCCGTTGACCGGATAAGGGCGCCTGGAAGTTATGCTACGTGCGCCACCACATACATACGTTTACGTGGTTTAGAGCTTTGTCACGCTCGCCTGCAGCCATTAGTCATTAGAATTTGCATTATTAAAACGCTGCAACGGCTGAACGGGACACCGGAACCACACTGTTTTCCAGCCCGATGTTCGCTCCGGTTGTGATGAAGCGTAACATTCTGACAAGTCAACCAAACGTACCGTCTGCTCTCAGGGGATGTTTTTTTCAGTTTGTGCGCCAAGTAAAGCGTCAGCAGTTAAGTACTATTTTAAGCAAACAGGCGTGTTGTGGTGCGACGTCCTGTGCAAATTATTTAGCCCTTATCAAACCCTTAACCATCAAAACCCCTTGTGCGCACTGTACGAAACTAAGGGCTTAGTGAGATTGACGTTGATAAGCCATCGTCAGTATACACGGAGCGCTGGCACGCAATTTTCAACACGCAGCCTAATCAAGTGGGCCATGGGAGGCGAGATTCTTATCGAACCTTTGTTTTTCTACAGCCGTAAGCATGCGTTGGGTTGGAGAAATTCCCCCACGTTGCCGTATATTGAAAAGCGTCCGAAGTACGAAGGAAAGTTTTGTCGATAGTTTTGCAGTAAGCTATAATTTTATTTTATTTTTTATGTAAGCGACCCAAGCGCGCTAAAGCCTCAATTATGGGACGTTTATAAGCAGCTTTAATAAAGCAACGCTGTCGGTGGCTTATTTGTACGCGCTCCGCAGTGCGTGGACGTGGAAGGGACAACAAAAGTTGCTTCTTGTAATTGAAAAGCTCATAAATCCTTCGCTAGCATTGAGGCCATTTTGGATACGCTTCGTTCGAGTTCGGTAGAACAAAAAAGGCACGGTAACGAGCTCGGACGCTTCCAAGTCCAGCTGCTAACAGTCTTGCAGCCCTGTCACCGGTCACCACCGTCACCATTACGCGACTTTTATGCTAAGTTAATGTTAGTGAAACTTTTTAATTGCATGTAAATAAAGTGTGTACAGCGATAAAAACGGACGCCTTCCGCCATCTTTTCTTTTACACGGATGGTGTTTAATTTTTATTTTTATTCTTAACCATCGTTCCGGTCTTTTCTTGTGCTTTAGAGTTATGTTTGCTGTTTTTCTTCTCCTTTTGCTCTCGTTTCACCGCGGCACTTCGCTCAAACAGAGGGCAAAGCCAAGTCGAACTTCATCTTTGTGCAAATGAGTTGCAGGAGGTCAACGAGCGGATAAAAAGTATGCACAAACGGAAGTAAACATTAAACAAAAAGAAAACTCTGCCGCTTTTCAAATTGTGTGTGTGTGTTTTTCTTACTATTTGTTGTAAAGTAGACAAAAAAAAAATCCCCAAGAAACAGCAAACCAACCAACCCACTAGCGGAAGGACAAAAGACCAGCCAGAACTGAAGAATGAAGCGCGAAATGTTGCTTCTTTTGCAGATTTTTGCTAAGAACAGCAAAAGAAATAAAACATTTTTTTCTTGCAACCGGTCATAAGTAAGTTTGGAAAAGCGAAAATGCTGGATCAGACAAGCAGGGGGCGGATCAACATTTTTCTTGTAAGCTTTTCGATGTAGAGCTGGCAAGAATGGAAGCAACAATAAAAAATATTTTAAGCCCACTTAGCTGCAAAAGTGGAAGTAAAACCATACAAGATTTGAAGGATGATTTTTTTACAGTTTGTTTTCATGCTGTACTTTAATTGTGTTGCCGAATCAAGAAAGGGAAGCTGCGAAATCAGAAAGCACATCAATATACTGCTGACACTCGCAGGAAACGAGCACGGGTCCTTCGGCTTCGGTATGGTCAGAACGCTAGTGACGAGAAAGTAGACAAAAACCCTTCGTTAGCGTAAAGTTATTGCCCACACCATTCAAGAGATAGGTGCTGTAAGGCGTTTGGCGATCAAATATTAATACTACTGCATGATATTCTTTTTATTACATTGATTTTGTGCGGTTCGTTTAAAGATTTTTTGTTCGGTGCTGAAGGTCCGCTACCATTTTTAAACTTTTAATGCGGTTTGTGAAGCAGTTTTGCTAACAAAAATGCTCTTCAATATAACCGGATCGTAATAGGATGTACCATCGGAGGATGGAGGAACGAAGAATAAAAAGTAATACCCTAGGAAAAACGACGTATTTTTACAGCTCTCTTCAGTGAGACGGCACCTTTAGTTACGTTTTATGTTTTCCCAATTAGGCAAAAGCGGTCATGCATTTTTCGCCCGAACGTTGCCTCACCATACTAGATGTTGTTGAAAAGATAAAAACGAAGAAAAAGAGTCACCTCTCAGAAAAAAAAGTAGAACACGAAGTGAGTAGTTTTCCAACGGTCGGTGTTTGCTACCGGTGTGGCCTAGATGGCGTGACGTGTGAATGGCTTTGGCGTAATTAACTGTTCTTATACCGAGCGAACCCTACCATCATGTTTGTATGCGCACGTGTAGCTGTGTTTGGCAAAGCTCACCATTTGAATAATTATTCTTCCACGGGCAAACAAAGTTTTACCAGTTTTACGGTGTAGAAGTTTTACCCTGTATTAATGGGAAATAGTTCGGACCGTGGATGAGTGAACGGGAAAAGATTTTAAGTTTCAAAACAAATACCGGCAGCAAAAAAACGGAACTGTTTAACGCATTACTTAAAGGGCGATTGAATGGAGCGAGGTTAGCAGGAAATTTAATAATGTGATTATTTAACTGCAGTTTTGTGAGTTTGTGATATATTTTTCATGTTTACAACGATTTGGAATGATAGAAATTAGAACACTATCGTCCATGCCGCACACAGTTGAGGTACATGTTAAACTTGCCAAAGATAAGATGAACATGTCTCAATACTGGAATTAACTAGCTGCGTCATTCTTGTATGAGTTAAGAATGATTCAAACAGCAAGGAAGACGGGTTCACCATGAGGTTGAGAGAGATGTTGAGCCAGTATCGGATCAAGCATCACATTCAAAATGAGAAATATATCGAGGATTTACTAGAAATATCATCGAACATAAATGGCTCGAAAGTCTTTCAGGGAATTTTGGTGAGACCAGTGTAGTATAAACTACTATGAGATGTTAAAATTTGTTGGACCTTTCCTGTGGAATTGTTACGTTCGAAATGATCGGAATACCCCATTGGGTACGATAAAGTTAATTCTCTGATGAAGAATGAGTCATCGAAAAGTGATTTGGTTTGTAAATTATTTCTTGGATTGCTAAGATTTCCCAGAAACACATACGCGTAACAGGTTTAGACGACGATCATATCTTTGAACCTAAAAAGTTCAGAGATATCCCCTTGAATAGGTCTTTAATACTTTGTTCCAATCACTTTCAAATTTATAAGGTAATTTCGCTTCAGATTGGCTGTCGCCGCTTAAATCAATAAACCCTCCCCACATCTACTTGTAAGTCGCGCACTCTCTTTAACAAAAGCGTAATGCTGCCAGACCATCCCATTAGGGGATGTCAGGGAAAAAAACGCTAGGGAGATGATGAATAACATAAAGATCTACTTCGATATTGATTACTGAAAAGTCACCAGCAGGTGGGATAAATGAACACACACCCTTCGCTATTTACTTTCCCACCCCTGCCGAAGCCAGTTCCAAGTTCAAGCGCAAAGAAAGCGTGCGTGTGTGTATGTATGGTACTTACTTTGTCTCGGATTTCCTGTCGCATCTTTTCCCGCTCCTCCTCCATCTTGCGGTGCTTCTCCTTGCGTCGTTCCTCGGCCTCGCGGATCGCCTCCTGGCGTTCGCGCTCTGCCTCCTCTTCCTTCTCTTTGTCGTTCTCATCGTCGCCTCCGTCACCTCCAACAGCGCCTGCAAGTTATAGCACACATTACAAGGGGGAATAACATATGGAAGCGCATCGGCTTGCGCGGGGGCCCCAGCGTTTTCTCAGCACGTTGTTTTTAAGATTGTTGTTGCATTTTTTTTCGGTGTTTCATGCTTGTTCGTCTTATTTGCGTCGTCTCGTGGCCTCGATGGGTTTTTGAGTACGAGATTCGATCGATAAGGGGTGGCACAAAATCTTGTAAAATCAATGATCGCCTCAGTGGGGCGCCTGCACACGGTAACTGCTTAGACTGTGCATGTAATCAATCGCATGTGTGGTATGGTTGTAGTAGGTTTCGTGAGCGCCAAGACGTGTGCTGCCTTGCGCTTGCCGTGATCTAATTTTATCACCAACCAGCGGGACGCCGAAGGAAATGAAGCTAAGATTGGATGACAAGAGGCAAAAAAACTGTGGCCCGAAATGCTCGAAACACTTCTAAGTTAATTATTTAAATGGAAGAATCCTGTCGGGCTCGGGACCGTTCCCTGCTGGGTGTCCCCTTTGGCTGACAGCGGGAGACGTTTGTCGCTTTGCACGTTTTCCACCACCCAAGTGCAAGTGCTCCCGGCGGGACTGGACGGGCAATTGTGTGCGGGCGGCCACTGTCGCACGCGGAAGACGGAGTGAAAGTGAATAATTCAATTACCCCTGCAGAGGTGTAGACCATCACGCGGCACCATCATGCACATCGGTGGCGCCAGGGCGCGGGAGTTACACGAATCGGAGAAACCATGAACAGCGAGACAGTGGAATTTGAATCTTACTTATGCTTGTTATTTACTCGCCCCTTCTGTACTGATGAATCATTGCACAGCGAGGCGAGACAACGGTCACGGTTCAACTCGAGAAGTCATGTTTATGAATTGATGTTTTCGCTTCAAAGTCTATACCTAAGTAGTCTCGTGTCTATTTTATCCGAGAGTCTCGGTATCTACTGCTCAGCAAGTTACTGTCAGCGGAAGGAAACGCGACGATGTGATAAGGAAATTTGATCAAATATTTTGGTTCCATTACACCGGACACTCGACCGGAAAGTAGAAGGAAATTGAAGTAGTTATGTGTGTTTGTGGCTGTTTCTTTTTTAAGAAAACGAAACCAACAAAAAAGTGGTATAGAAAATTGAGTTACAAGTGCGTACTGGTCGGTACGAACCGCTCGCCATGGTCATTTGCGTGACAGTGAGACAGGTATGAACCATCAAAGAATCCCTCCTGGAGGAGGGAAAAAAGAAAAGAAATGAAAAGTCCTCTTCCATCACTTTCATCCAGGCAGACAACAGCAGGACCGTGGCATCTTAAAAGCTTTCCATAAGTCAATTTACGCAGCCAGGTTTGTTTCTCACGCAGAAGCGAACGTCAGAACGCAGGGGCCTCTAGATATAGATAGTATCGGGAAATAAGGGAAGACTTGCTCCGACTTACCCGGAGCGTAGTTCTCCATTACCGACTTACCTAATTACGGTGAGGATGAAATATTAATGAAAAATTTACTACGCAATTAAGAGTGTACACGCGTTGTCTCGGGCGGTAAAGGTGATACACACACCACCGGCAGGTCTGCTGACCTAACTTGTGTGGCCCACCATCACAACCACCGTTACCAAGAATGGTTACAGTTATTGTGCCGGGACATTCCTGTAGGACCGTGTTCATCTGGTACCATTAGACTGAGACAGCCGTTGCATATTTAATGCCGTAAATGGCTACGGCGGTCGGACGGGCTTTTCCTCATTCCTGACGCTTACACCAAGGACACTGTGTAGCGGTAGTGAAGTTTAGTAGTCATGGGTACTAGTGTCAACGTGCTCCGTACGGACATGGACACAACCGAAAAAGCGAGTTAATGTGTTATACATAAAGGCCATGTTTATCACGTGAAATGTCCCATTCATTGAGACATCTGACAGCTGATACGGGGATGTCACCGGGAAGCTTTTACCGTGCGCTTTAGCTAGTAGCGCGAGATTAGCTCATTAGCTGGAGAGTATTGGAAGTGGATTATCTTTACTTTCCCTGTCCGGTACAGGGATTGCGTCCCCAAAAACAAAAACCGTCCCAATCGGTCTCGTTAGCGTTAGCAGACAAATGCGACGTGCCTTCACACTGACTGCCGACGTGGGTGAAACAAAAATCCGAACTATGCCGAACTCATCAATCTCGGCGATTGTCGATCAATCAAAATGCAATCTGATTTGGAACGGAAGAGTTAGTGCGACCGTTTGACAAATGGAATACCGTACGGTGCAGAACCGGATGAAGTTCAACCATGAAGAACGAGGACAGTTGTTTTGTTGGGAAATATTTCAAAGCAACGTGGGAGAAAACCTCCTCAACCGTCATCAGGTTTTTGGCGAAATAGTGCTTCTAGCTCACTGCACAGGTGAGTAAACGATCGACACGCCGATTGCTTCTGTCCGGATGTTTTTGCCCCAATCCGGTGATGTAACCGGACGGGTGATTTATTTCATCGGTTTGATCTTAAATCACATCAGCCAGCAACTCGGGCAGCTTCACCAAAGTGTGTGCAAAGTCGATAACGTGTTAGTTGCGTGTTGTGTTTTTTCCATGTATCGCAGTTACGTATCGTAATCGCTTCGCTATCGAACGAGCACGTCGAGGGCAAAAAGTTAGCGAACGTTACAGCGCGTAATGACCATCGTGCGGCACCTCTTCAAGCGTTACGGCGACGATCGATGGCATGCATGGGAACCGTTAGGGTGCAGAATGAAGGATGAATCTTCCAATATGGGTGGGTGGTTCGCTGGGTGGTTCGAAAGGAACGTTCCTTTTCGTGCCGGTGCACACATACACTCTTGCGCCATTTCCTACGAAAATCATTTACGGTGGTAGTTTAGGAATTTTTTTATGCCGCACAGCCTACGTTTGGCTTCATAATGGCCACCGAGCGAGATTGTGAAATGGAGCCCATTTGGGACACTGTTTAAGCATCCATTTTGTTTAAGTTTCGCTTTTTTTCTGCGTTGCTCCATATTACTCTGGATGAAAAACGTAACGACGCCGAGTGCGAACGGTTACGATACTGTTGCCGGACGGATGACAAAGGTGTCCACGGAGTAACATAATCGAACGCTACACGTGGTGACATTTCTTTCTGCTTAGTTTAAAAAAGTCAAACCCTAATCCGGCACGGCAACTGCGGATTGATGCGGTAGATGCGCGGCACTATGTGTCACGGCATTCGGTGCTGCAAAACCGGTAATTGAATCTGTCATACCGTTCACGGCCTGTCACAACGCTGCCCATAATGCCAATCACTTTCCTCCATCATTTCTATCATAATCGTTATTATCGTTTCGATTATGACGTTTCATGAGGTTTGTGCGAATGCGAGTTTTGCCTGCTGTCAGCTTCATGTATCCTGGCAAAAGTCACACACTAACAATGTGGACAAAGTACGACTTTCCCGATGAAAACCTGCTTCTCTGCTTACTACTACATGATTGTTTGTTTTTTTTTGTGTCTTCTCCTGGCTCGAAAGAGGGCAACCTCGTACGATAGTCGATTTCGTAACAACATTTTTCTCCCCGTTCCGTGTCGGGTCAGGATGGAAGCGATTCAAACCATACACAGCACATACATTGGTTAGCTTTCGATTTTCTTGTGAACATATCGATTAGGACGAAAGGAACAGCGGGACACAACAACAAAAAACAAGGCCAAACAAAACACATCAATTCTGCGCTTCGTTCTCCTTCACATGGGGTGAAAGAAAAAAAAACCTGTGCGTCGCGTGTATTTCCACATGGGGCTCATACTAAGTTGCAACCAATCGGTAACGGACTGCTGTCTCTGTCACGTTGACGTATCGCGCTCGTTCACATTTCCTATCCCGGTGGGCGATACGCTCTACCGGCCACCGGGCCATGTGTCGCCGCCATTGTCAGCCCCATTATTTTATCGTTTCGAAATTGATTTTTCTTTTACGTCCGTTGGCGCGTCCGATGATGGCAAAACCCGTCAATAGTGTGTGCGTGTGTGTGTGTGTGTGGTGTAATTTCTACTACCCCACAAAATATCAAATCAGGACGGCAATTTTCTGACACAGGTTCGATAAAACCACAGCGCCATGAAGGTAATCTTGGCATACACCTCTGCACTGGACCGCATTAGATTATCGATCCAGGACGGTTCGATCCATCACGAGCAGGTGGAGGGAATTTTGGATTATTATTTGCCAAATTATTGCCCCGAATGTCCGGTGGTGTTGCTTCTGCACAACCACACAGTGCCATTCTGTCTGTGCGCGAATATACATCGAGAGACACATACCAAATCGTTGTCGCTAATTGAAACGAACGAGATTCAAAGAACGTTGATTTGCCGTTATGATGATTGAATATTGATTTGGCTCGTTGAACCGCAAGGGAATCGTGTGCGGTGGCCGAGCAAAGATGAAAATTCCGCATCCGTCGAGTTCGATGCTTCTAAAGCACTTCGCGACAAGGACACAATGCTGTCACAGGGATAGCGTAGCGTACGTGGGAAAGGGAGGAAATATGCTTTTGAACACATTGAAATTTGGGAGAGCAAATTTGGCGAAACAAAAAAAAAATCTTCAATCAACCAAAGCAATTAACGATCAGTTGAGGTTTTTGTTCTCTCAGTTTTATCTCTCCTATCTATGCGAGTCTGCAATTTGCTGTTACCAGCAAAAACTAGTGTATAATAAATTATTCATCAATGGAAATGCACGCAAAAGTTCGAGAACATTCGAATTCTGTTTTATTTTTTGTCGCTGTTCATTAGCGAGATTAGAAATGAATTATCCCTATTTGCATTAGGTTAGTAATGAAACTTTTTATACGAGCGCATCTTGTTGTTCTGAACTATGTTCGCATCTCGCCACATAAAAAACACATACATAGACATCCTCAATAAATGCCTCAATAGACATAGACAATCGACATGCAAGACGATGGAAGGGCCAAGCTTTTACGAAGATTAAACAAAACCAGTTAATGGATTTGAGATTTGTTTGCTGAGTTGCTCCCCCTTCAGGCACCGCAAATAAACTTAATTTCTGAGTATAAAATCACCCAATCCGTATCGAGCGTACCACACATCGCTAGCCGTTGTAGTTGTTTTAAATGCAGCTGATTAGAAGCTTAGCTAGCGGTGTGATCGGTTGACCAAACGTTGGACACCGCTTCCATTCGGGGGAGAAAGATTCTTTTGAAAAACTTACCTCGGGGAGGTATAAATAAGAGGATTAAATCACTCCCGTTCTGCTGGCTGGGGGGAATAGAATTAATATTACTGTACCACGGTCCCGAAAGAGCCACCGTCCCTTCGAGGTGAGAAGTCGGCCCATCCCGATGGGACATCTCGGTAGGATTTCTTTTTCTTGCCACTGTGTTCGCGTGCTAATGCCGGAAGGGTGATCGGTTCTCTTCTCGCCTACAGTGACATGAAATATTCATTAACTCGGTACGGCCGTCCCAGAAGCTATCGGAAAACGTTTTACTTGATTACACGTAGGATCACCGTCTTGTGCACCTTTTTTCCGATGCCATCCTATAAACGTTGAATGAGCGTTAAGCGAGTGTGTGTTTGAAGTAGCACGCTATTTGCATCGGTTGCAAAGAATGTCAATTCCTCTCGTACATGTCAATTCCTCCGGCTTCTTCTCGTCACGAAGAGCGATCGGACCAGAATTAAATCAAACCGGCAGGAAATTACACAATGAGGGCCCTGTCATTGCTGTATGCTGTGGGTGAACCTTTTGGCTGACCACACGCCGGGGGGACATTCTTGCCAGAGCTGGCAGTAAAGGTCCTTTCGCCCTCATTTGACAGATGCTGGATATTCATACATATTCATCGGGAAGCGTCAGCATGGATGTTTCCTGTACCCTATCTTTTGCCAGCGATCTGTGCCACATAATGGTTCGGTTGTTTTCGATTGTTGTTTCTTATCTGTTTTGCTCCTCCACTACAAGGCACTCTACGCAAGGGCGCAGCTAGGTAGAATCCTATTAGTCGATCCTCCCTGCGGGATACATGGCTGCATCTTCAGAGATAATGTTAGACGAGCAGCGCACGAACGGGATACAGGCCATACACGAAAGGCTGTGTGTTGAAGAATTAATGGAGAATCTGTCCTGATAAGATTAGAGCCGCTCTGGGGCGGTGCCTAAGCTGACTAGCTTACCGATACGGTTGGATATGTTCGCCCGATAAGGAGTGAGTGAGGGTGACAAGTGTCTGGAATAGTAATACAGCGGGTTAGGATTCTGCCGCCCGTATGTCACAATTTGGCCGATATACATGAACAAGGTTGAAGGGGAGTTTTCGTATCAAACCCTTCCAACGTTGTTGACAAAAGAAATATTGGGCATGATTGTCGACAGACAAAGGGTCCGGTATCGATCGTCTCCTCACACAGTGCGATACAATGTCCAGGCAGATAAGTGAGAATAGCCGTGGGCTTAACATTGAAGGGGACTAATAAAAGTAATTAAAAATTAATTATTAGTATTGAAGTGAGCAGCAGCGCAAAACACTTTCACCCGGAAAATTGTTACCGTAAACGTCCCGAAACACTGGACCTTCGACCCCGAAAAAGCCAGATGGCTGGCAAATAATTTATCATCAAGCAAAAACCAATCTACGGGCTGCAGCTTTTGTGATAGAAAATTTTCAACAGCACGATAAACTAATTCATTCTCGGTGGGGGAGGGTTTAGTTTTGCCGAGATGATGGTTCGTGGAACAAGTTTTCGCTGGTGCTATCGATGATGTGTGCTGGATGCGCACTTGCCGTTACATTGTGCTGGAGAGGAAAAAAGCTTTGTTACACAAAAAACGACCACGGTAGAAAATGTTACTCAAAACTCGATTAAGCGTGGCGTAGCGATTCCCTATCTATATGAAGGAAGTCAAAGTTTTCGCCACACACATGGCTGTTTTGTGCATGACGAAAAACCGTAGCTTGCGAATGGCATAAGGGTGCGATTTAATTAAGTTTCCGGTTGCTCGAAAGCGTTTTCCAAACATGGAGAGTGTATTGGACGAAAATAGAATCGGGTAAAAACCCGTTTGTTGTCTTTCGAAATTCTTATTTAATAATTTCCGATAGTTACATTAAAGCTTGTTGAGATGAATTTGGAGCACCATCAAAAGAATTCTTTACCTCACTGCTTAAACATTCCCGGAAGTTACTTAGTTAGTTTTAAAGTTAGTTTAGACGAGGTTGAAAAATCTTCAACATAATATTACGCTTCACTGTTTGTATGTATGATTCCGATAGCTACAAAATTACATCGAGTAACTCCTACACTTCGTGATAGTAGCTATTCATTCTTTGGCCTTCCCCAAATATCAACTGATAGGAAATTTTTTATTAAATTTACATCGACTTTCCAGATAACTTTTCAAAATTTACTTCATATCAATTAGAATTTAAAATTTTTCTACATTCTATGGCTTCTTTGGAATACATTTACGATTTAATGTAACTACAGAGCTCCGATTCTAGGAAGAATATCATCGAATATATCGCCCTTTAAGAGAATAAGACGCACATGTTGTGTGAGGATGGACAGAACCGTCACTCAGAGTGAGCATATGTACAGCCACAACTCAATTAATCAAAATTGTATTAATTTCCCTATCAATTACGGCTAGGAGAATGTGACCAAATGGTGCCTGTCTGCCGAAAGGGCTGTACCAGACCGGACCTATGGTTTGTAAAAAAGGGGAAGGGGACAGAAACCGGCAACATCCAAGGGGATGATAATATGATGATATACAATGTGTGCGTGTATCGTGTGTGCTATTCGAAGTAAGAGACGTACAAAAAAGATCTCAAACCGCCGAAGGGCGCTACTTCCATTCAACCATGTCAGCGAGTGCACAACGCCCTTTCGAGTGTTTCACGCAGCAAATAATTGAATTCCGACCATTCCGCTTAAATTTATGCAATTTACGAAGTGGCATTTATTAGTGAGCAAAAACTTCATGTTCCCGGTTCGGGAACATGCATCATCATCACCCGGGAACTACCCGGGAAAGGAACATGGTTGCTACCGAGCGACCCACGCCGCTAGACGAACCAGCGCCGTGTGTAGTGCGCTCAGGAATGACATTAAAAGTTCTTTAGTCAATAATCGAAAATAAAACGACCCATTTAGCTAGATGCGAACATCATCGTATGAATGGAGACCATGTTTACCATTCAATTCCACGGTCGGATGGGTTGATGAGTATCCGGGATGCGGGATGTAAACAGGGATGGTGGATGAACATGGAACGTTCTAGAGCGTTCTGTTGGTCGGGAAAAATGGCATTAATCAATTTCATTTCGTTCTCGTTTGAATAACAATTTGATTGCTCATCTCGAACATTCCGATGCGAAAGGCGAAATTCTCCTGGTGTCGAGATGGAATGTCGGTACGGATGTATATCCACTTGCTGTACCGCTGGTATGTGCGTTACCAGCAAGGAGTCTAGCGTACGGAATGTGAACCCTCCATTGGATTTCTATTGCGCTCTGCCGAAGCCAAGAATTTACGCTAGAAGCGGCAAACAGCGAACGATTCTTAGAAAATACGCGCGGAAACCTTTACATGAAAAATGATAGCAAGCAGGAAGACACCATGGTACGAACGTTCGTCGTATGCCGTGCGATGGTCATTCGATTTTCTAACGATTTGCCTTTTTTTCGAAGCCTCATTTTTTCCGCACATACTATTCCAAACACGTACGAGTATTCTCGGGCAAAATAAATCATTCGCTTTGCCCATTAATGGGTTTTCTGTCTGAAACCGATCGGGAAAAGTTGGAAACATTACATTCCGTTCGCATAATAGTGTAAAGAAAAATACAGCACGCTGGTCGTAAAAATGTTAATCGCCAACGATCGGCTTGAACGTGTACGTTGTGGGGTTGTGTAGTTGCTGACGATGCAGTTAGCTAATTGGCTTCATTGATCCAAACGAGAGAGACAGAGAGAGTAGAAAAAACCTAATGCCAGTGGGACATGTGAGTCCCATGCATCACGTCACGTACAACCGAACTGCTTTGAACGAGCGAATGATAATTACAATACCACTTATTGCTGAGGCCCGATTTCATTCGATCTCCGTATGGTGGCCGGGATCGAAATGATTTCGAGGGAAGAAACTTACCTCCAGCAGCTCCTAAACATAAAAAAGAAATACAACAAAAGAACAACCAAAAAGCATCAAGAGGTAAAAAATTGAAATAAAAAATAATATCAAGGGCCAATCATGTTAGCATTAAAATTTTGAAGTGTTTGTAAGATTTTGTTTCGAAAACCAATTTATCAGCATAAAAACGACAACACAAAAATTGTAAAGTTATGTAAAACATAATCACACATAAAAAACAAAAAAAAACACCAAACATAAAACCAGAGGATAATTGGAAACGGTAAAAAAGGGGAAAATAGAAGGGAGAGAAAGAGAAGAGAAAAGTTCGTTAGTATTTGAAGAACACTGTTAGTAATAGAAGTTTATGGATGACAGCGAAAAGAGGAAAGCGAATATGTCTGTCTAGTGTAATGATGTTTGCTTGATGTATCTAAAAAAGCTACGTTTTATTTGCGTGATGTTGCTCTTAACTTCTACTGTATGTTTCGCTATGGCACATGATTAGTACGATCGATTAGTCAATAAGATCTTTTGTTTCGTAAGCAAAAAGCAACTACTACTGTGGATAAAAATTGTGTAACAAAAAATAAGTTCATGTAATTGGCAATGTAGTTAGATTGCTCTCATCACATGCATAAATTGCACAAGATGAAGGATCTTACAAAAATGTTATGTAAATGTTGAACTATTATTCGTAAATATTGATTTGTGTACCAAAAAAAATGGTTGTTTCGATGGAGACGCCTGGTCAGGCACCGAACAGAAACAAAAGTTTGTCTGTGTGCATATTTATGTGTGAGTATTTACTTCTGTACTGGTGTTTGCTGAAATAGGTAGATAAGATTACAGAGCAAATAGAAGCGATAGAACGATAGAGATGGATAGATAGATGCAGAGAGAAGTCGATAAAATGTAGAGAGCAAGCGTTATTTAAGGGATGCAACTACGTTTTTTTCAAATCAAACCTTAGTAAAACACAATTGTGTCTAATGGAACTAAATTACAAACGAAAAACGAAAACAATTTAAAGATATCTTTCATACACCAGCAGTAATGAAATGCATTAACATTTGGTTCCCAATGAGCTTTGGTGATGTGGCTAAGTGATGAATAACTTCGAAATAGCACACTTGTGTCTTACCTGTTTTCTACAACCTGACACCTGTTTTATTACACAAAACGTGGATGCGCATGTTAAGGCAAGACCCCGACAAAGTAGAAAAAGCAATCTAGACTTTGCACTAGCACTACAAATTTGACAAACGTTAGGTGGTGGCACAAATGCTGCCACAGCTCTTTGTTCCGCTATCACCATTTGATGGAGTTGTTTGCATCATAAAGTGCGATGTACGTTAGGAGCGTAAGGAGCGCAAAAATGTGCGCCAGCCGGCTCATATATTCCAGCTTAACCAACTGTTTCACGGCAATTGGTTCACACCCCAAAGAAATATTGCTGTGCCGAAAATAATCAAAATAAAAACATCACGCTTGCCTGGCCGTACATCACAACAGATAGCGTAAAAGTCGTTCGCACCCGAATGCCATTCAGCTGGCATACGTCGGTGGCTTGTGGGAAACACTGTCGGATTGGGTGTGTCAGATCACGCCTCAACGACCTTAAGTACGCGCGTATACAGACATCAGGCAGGCTGTGTCAAGTCGTTCTTTTACGCACTTGAAGTCGCCACCGTGGCGAAAGTTTGCTGCAATGGTGGTTTGGTTTTTGGGAAGTCATTAAAATACTCCGTACTCCAATCGACGCTCGTCCCATGAAGACGGCGGTAACATAAGTTTGCATGTAAAACAGCTTCTCGTTCCTCGTACGGGCAGTTTCCTGCACGTGGCCATCGCCGCCATTGAGACGGGACATTCATAATGTTAAGTATTTTTCTCATCCAGCGTTAGCGCCGACGCCATAGGTGACAGTGACAGCTGTTGGCAGACATCTAGGAGTCATGTTACATGCGTTTTTTTCTTTCCTTTTTTGGATGTCCCCATCCCTAGATAACTGAGTACCAGTCCTGCCTAAACGGGTGTCGCTGTCAGGCATGGACATGCATGGTAAGAAATAATAATAAAGTAGGTACTCGCAGACACATAAACACTGGGTTGTGAGGCGTGTTACCGTGTAAGTCAGTGTCGGCTGTCATCGTTTAATATGGGGAGGTTTCGAATGTGCGGTTGTCGGCTGTACCAGTTATGTTTGCTCCACTCCACGCAACCAGAACTGTGGCACCCGGTAGGCGTCGTGCGACACACGGGTAGAAGGGGGTGTTTGAAAAATGTAGCAAGGCTTTAATGGTCGCACACGATGAGTGAGTTTATGGGACCTCCAACACCGGACGGTTTACGCTTTCGAGTACTATCTTTACAGCGAACAACCTCTCCTTCTAAAGCAGGGGTTTCGCTTTCCTCGTATAATTATTGAAATTTTACACCAGTGCATGATAGAAGTACCGTAGCGTTGAAAGTGTTTTACGGAAGCGTTCATCCGGCGTAAGCAACATGACACATTTATCCTTCAATATACTACGCCATGGCATAGATGGGAAATGTTTCCGACAGCTTTCTTCATCCTTTGCTAGTGACGTGAGCGATTGAACGGGGAATCCAGCTCAGTGTCATTGAAACCGTCACTTTTTCTCAATTCAACAGCAGAGAAGACTCCTTCCTGTTGGAACTGATTTTTCCTCTTCCTTCCCCACAGTTCATGTCACTGTTGAAGCCACGACAATACCGTAACTTGTGTGTTAAAAGCATACGTTCTGAAAGCATCACCACTTTCCATCAGCAAACGGAGGTTTCGAGTGGTAGAGAGCTTTTAACTGGGAGAAATTGAATGACCATTTCGATGGCTTCAAGATGGCTCAAAGCAAGCGAAGCTTGCTAAGCAATGATGCACTCTCGGGATGTCCTCAAGTCACCAGCCTGGACAATGTCTCGGTGACTCGGTGCACTCAAGTATAAGTTACGGAAGAGTGAATTACACTTCCAGCCATCACCAATGCAGTAATTGAACTGAAACTGTTTCTGGTGGATAAATAATCGAACGTAAAATCTAGTTCCGGTACATTAGAGGACACTTGGGGATGAGATGAAACTCAATCTCAGCGCTGCACAGTAATGAACGATGAAATTCAATTAAAAACCTTACTTCTTCCCGGACGATGAAGGCGCTTCATTTTGGTTATCGTCGCCGGCAATAGAGCGCAAGTAATTCTTGCTAATATGATTTCAATCCAGCGTCCATCGCTCGTCCATCTCCAGACGCTGCTGGAGAGATCTATTTCCCACGCAACGGAAAACTTTACAACCACCATGCTGCCATACCCGAACGGGCAGCCGAGCAGCAGCTGGACGGAACACGGGAATTTAATAAATACACCACCGTCCTGATCCCGGGCTATTCGGAACGGTTTCGGTTTTCCTACACTCGGACACTTCTCTTTTTGGCGGCTTCGTCTACGCTTGACCACCAAATGGCAGGAGGCAAAAATCTTGACGAATTAAAAACTTTCCTATCCATCCTCATCAACAAATGGCAGAAACATCATCCCAGGGCTGTGTTTCTATGGAGCCACTTAAGCAACTTCTACCGCTGGGCCGCTTGTCGCAATTAATTTGCAAAAGTAAATTGAAAAAGTTTACATTTTCCCATCGTATTTTCCAACAGGATCTGACCGTCAGCGGCGATGACAAGTGCGTCGGTGCTTAGGTAGCGTGGTCGTGGTATTCGTGGAATTCCCGTAAACCATGCTCTTATGCTTGATCGAACGGTGGTCGATTTTTTTTTGTTTGTTTTTTTTTGTTTTTGTTGGGAGGATATAGCAAACGAAATTATGAAGAAAATGTGTTCCAATAACGAATCGGTCATAAAACCAACAAACCAACCGTTATGGACGGACGGTAAGGATGGCTGACAAAACAAGTAAACGAACTTCCGAAATGTCAAGCTCTCGACCTGTTTCGGTGAGTGAGATGCATCCGCTACATCAGCACGAAGGAAGCGCTTCTCGGAAGTGCTTCGGCTTTGCTTCTCACAATCACACATCTTCCTACCACGTGCACCGGAGGTTAGCTGTCCATTCCGCTTCAAGTTGACACCCGGAGTGGTGGTACCGTGTTTGCATGCAGAAAGGTTACAAGCTGCGGTTTTCCGTTTCGTACCTTTGCCGACCGTTTGCCAGAGATGTGAGTTGCTTTCGGTTCGAGAATTATTCGTTCCACAAGCTCAAAATCCCTGAAGTGCTTGTTGATGGTTAGTTTGTGCAGTGGGAAAATAATTTCCAACCGGGTGGGAAAATGCGGCAGTGGTGTTATTTACAACAAATCGTAGAATTACGCTGTTTGCTGTCGAGACTTTTGCAGTGTTTGCGTTGGTGTGAAGATATTGTTCTGGTTTGTTTGTGGTTCTTTGTTAATTTTTGATTGTATCTTTCTAGTTGTTATGAACAGGTATGTTATGAACACTTACAGTCGGCAGTGGATATGCATATTGTACATCATATTTCATGCATATGTACTTGGAATGCAGTGCTCAATGAATATCATTAGTATTCTAGAGCAATACTATGCTACAATTTTACCAACGCCTTGATTCATTTTAGCTTTTCCGTTCATCACCGTAATGCACTTTGATGAAGGATCAAACGAACCCCAATGTTTACGCTTCCGGGTACAACACCACACAAAAGCAGATTAATCATTCTACCGTTGCAGTTGATGTACTGACATCGATCAACATCGACCAAGCATGGGTTGCAGGTGGAACAGCAACGCAAACAACAACAAAAAACTGCCATAAACGGATAGCATCAACTTTACTCCCCGAACGAATGATCGATCGTTCCGCATCGATCAAAGGAGGTTGGTAAAGAGTTTCATCGTTCCAAGCAACAAGCTCTGTACAACGGCAAGGATATTTTCTCAAACGTTACTGCTTACATGCCCACAACCCGAGTACATGCAGTGCCGGGACCACAGTAAAAGTTCTTGCCCTACTCGCTTGGGAGGAGTGTGGGAAAAATAAAAAGTTCGTCTATTTTCTCATTTGCTAAGTAGTTTGTAACGAATGAAACCTTCCTTTGGGGGAAACATTGCTCTACCCACTACAAGCATACGGTCGGTCGCTATCGTCGAACCCTGTTACGATACTCGTTCGATGAACGATTCCCTCAAGGGATGGGTATTAGTCCTTTATAGCTTCGAATACCTTTGAAATAAATGAATAGCAACAGCAGTAGCTAACGGGTACATCATGGATACGAGATCTAGCGCATCTCTAGCAGCGATGCATGCCTGTATCAAAGCGCCTTTGGTGGAATATCGTGCGTTTCATTGAAATTGCGACGGGTATCTGTATCTGTACAGCAATTGCAAAAAGCCGGAAAGGCTTTCCGTCTTTCTTTCAGAGCCCCATCATCCATTAGGAGGTGCCAGACGAGAGGAAAGCGTCGTTTCATTTCAACCAAGATACATTCCCGAGAGCAATACTGAGCACGAGCAGTGCAAGGAGTTTGGAAAGTAAAGCAATGCTGTAATTTACAAGATTTCATTTGTACATTCTTAATTCCCACTTTAGTCAAGTGACCGTACGAGTAGGTTGGCGTTTTTCAAACGAACGTTCCAATTCCTCTTTAGCGTTGCTGTAGCATGACGCAGAGAGGATTTCTTCTTTAGACGATTCAATTGGGATTTTGTTTTGGCTTCCATTCGCTTCCACTGATGATCGTGAAACCGTTTGGCGGTACGATAATCCTTGGGGAAGGATTTTTAAATACCTTACCAGTTAGAGCTACAGTGTGCAGTTAGTTCGCTTTTGTACCCATCGTAGAAATCTGTTCTTTCAGCTTAGTTTTGTTTTTACTTGCAGACCGGATTAACTTCTGTACATTGAAATGCAAGGAACTGAGTAATTAAGGCTTGTGGGAATTGATATTAAAGGAGACAAAAGCCTGGTTGGGAATAATTCACCAGAAAGTAGCACAACATATAACACTCCCCTAAATGCACTATCGTAGTAGATTGCTATAATCTGCGAGAAGTCAACGTATACCCACGAATTTTAGCGTAGGTCGAATTATAGCTAAGAATATCGCTAAGTCTTCATACTTATAAAATGGATTTTCTGCTTTACTCTTATTATATTCAGCAACAATATGTCAACCTAATTTATTGCATTAAATTAGATTTTTTTTAACCATTTGTGCGAGAAAGTTGTGCTTTGATTTAAATAAGCTGCGAAATTTCAATAAACGCATACCACCGTAATCTTAAAGAATTTAATTTTCCATAGGTATTGTATCATGTTCTTATTCGTTGGAATATACATTAGTATTAGGAAACATTTTAAATACTAAAACTACCGAGTCAATTCATTTTG
The DNA here is from genome assembly GCF_943734725.1 of Anopheles marshallii. Taxonomy (NCBI): domain Eukaryota; kingdom Metazoa; phylum Arthropoda; class Insecta; order Diptera; family Culicidae; genus Anopheles; species Anopheles marshallii. The sequence goes on along the minus strand of NC_071326.1, from coordinate 39,439,598 downwards.
ACTGGTGCGGCTTCAATAAAAAATAATAATATATAATTCTGTCACAGCAAATGCATAAGCTTTACAAATGTATTCTATCCACTGTAGGACCTACTAAATATTAAATCACAACCCATCGTTTCAGAATTGTTTGTAAAGTAATCATCAACAGAAATTCTGCAATTAATTAGTATTTCTAGTATTAAAAGACCTGTTTGGGCTCAAAAGCCACACGCATTTGACAGTTGAGCACTGTCAAATGCTAATAAGCATGACAGCTAATGCAACAGGTATTTGACAGTTTGACGTGACATAAGTCAACAGGTGGTTTGGAAGACTATTCAAATAGAAATGTGAAATAGTTGAACAAAATGATAATACCGACCAATTTTTCGTTTTATTAACGTAAAAATGCACCAAACAATGTCGATTTCGGACATATTCGGACATCAGACAAAGTTGCTCAATGAATAGTTGAACCCGTTGTGAAGAAAGAAGTTGAAACATATCTGTCCATCCATTTCCGTAAAAAAAGACTTTTTTGGACAGCAATAAAACAAAAAACGACACCGTCACCACGTTGACAGCCATTAGTGAGATGTGATTCGTCTAATTTAAGAAGGAAATCAGTCTCAGTATGAGACAGTGATATCCGGAAGAGCTTTAACTTGGATTCACAACTGTGCGAATAAAAGTGCATAGGTGTGATCCAAATTAACATGTCAAACCGACATCAGGAAGAGTTGCAGAAATGAACCATCGTATTTCGGGGGTTTTTCATATTTTAACGGAGTTTTGGTCTCGCAAACTCGAGATTTTGTACGCGATCTTGTCACAAGGTGCTCGGGTGAGCTCGATATAATTGTTTTCGTTCTGGATGCGTAGGGCCGTACCAACAACGTGCGCCCTTAAAACACCGAGCACGATTCTGTTTGATCGATTTTCCCTCTGTCATCTGTGGACCTAGTGGCGTACTAGGCGCACCACCATGCGCTGCAGCGCGGCCCTTATTACGTGTGCCGCATTGAAGCAAACGGCACAATTTGGTGCTCTCTTTCCCTTTGGCGCTCTGCCCTTTCGCTCTCGGACTCTTTCTCTCGCATAGGCTCATTTCCACACAATGGGTGTTTGCCTATGTTTGAAGTAAAGGCCAAGGATCGTTAAAATGTGTACTTTAGCGTCGGGATAGTGTTGGGACAGAAGTCGTGTCAGCGAAAACGGGCTATGAACTGGGAAGCGAAAGCGTAAGAGATAGCAAGTGCCGAATTGGTCACGGGTCGCCGTACACGAAACGTGTGAATTTGTGACTAAGGATTCACCACCGTCCGGACAACACTGCCAGATCAGTGCCGCAATGCCGTAGTGTGCTAGTGCGGTTTTCGGCGAACATGTGACTGGCGCGGCATAGTTCGGCGCGTAGGCGCACGAGAAAGCAAGCGAAAGGGCGCCTGGCATTTATCACCATTTGTTCCAGTCAGACTGGAGCGTGCCTTTCGAAATGACAACCCATTCGCATCGGGGTGGTCCGTATGTTTCATGCCAGCCGCATGATGACTGCAACCCTTGATGACATTAAATGCGCGGGGATATTCGTTGATTGGAGGATATACTCTCCACAGCCCAACTGAGATTTATTTACGGTAGTAAAGTAGGATGATGTAGGTGTTTTTTTAAAGATACTGCATTCTGTATGTTTATAAGGTTTACAAACTTCAAGCTTGACATTTCAAACGGGAAGGCTAAAAAGAGCGGAATTAAAGGGACTTCTTCTGCCCATTGGTACTAAGATACATTTTACATAACTACAAGTACAAGTTAGCGAGCACGAGTCGCACATACAACGATTTACACGGTACACATACACTCATACACACACATCGAAATACACAGCCTACAAAGAGCGAACAACGGCGGAAGGATCGCGATAGGAAGCGATAGAGACGACGACGTTCAAGCAGCTAGAAACAAACAACTGGCCAACTGGCACATGGGTTGTGCACTCTTGGGTACCGAAACCGATGAGCTGAGAAAACGCTTTCGTAGTCGCAGGTGTAAAGTACGATCGATGTTTATCAATACGGGCAGATACAGCGAGGATACAAGGGATGCAGTAGCTGACGCGTCATAGTGCGGTCACTCCGAGCAGGGGAAAGGGTTTGGTTCAGGAAGGGTTGTTTTGTTGCTGTATGATAGACATTGATACAGAGCATGAAAAATCGAATGTTCCCTACCGTACCGAGAAAATTCATTTTTCTCTAAAGCGCTGTTGCTTTCACTAACTACTATCTATCACTGGGCGCCGTGTTGGCTGGCAGGTGAAGCTACCGTCGGGCTGGCACGGTGGTGACTGCGGTTGTTTTCTACCGCTTCTTCTTCTCTCTCTCCCTCTCTGCTCTTCCGGCTTGGCTCTTCTTCGTTGCGGGCAAGTTTTGCGTTAGTCGGTGCGGTTTGCGGGCTCCACTTCCGGTCGCAAACGCTAACGCTACTAACGGTTACGGCTGACAACCGTTTAAGACTTGTGCATGGTTTAACACAGAAGTCAGTACGCACCGGGTCCGATGTATCGATGGTTCCGACACAAGCACACAGGCACACACATACATACACACAGGCACTGGTTATGTTGGGTACTGAGATTGGGACGTAAACACACTGGCCGGTGTGCGCAATGACGTCGGGCCGTGTACTGTTATTGCGGGTGCTAGCAAAACAAAAAATACCACACCACAACACCACAGTGGATCAGATCAGCAACACCCGGAGTCCGGAGATCAGCAGCGCACGCTGGTATTGACTGACGCGCTGTGTGCACTGAACTGAACTCTCGAGTAGCAACGCCGTCTTACCAAAGCAGCGACCGCACACGGGGCAGTCTGCAAAACTGGTCGCCCCGTCAGCAACACCGTCCGAACAGACCACGAAGCCACACACCGCCCGAAACAGCCCGAAGAAAACGGGAACTCCGCGTCGGATTTGATATACAAATCTGGCATAAAGCTGTCCCGCTCGTTTTGGGCTCCCAGGCATTTCTAGCACACGCGGCCAGCGTGAGTTCCCATCGGCCGAAGCGGATGTCCGCGGATCTGCGCAGACTCCGTTTCGCGAGAAAACTGGACCCATGTACCAAGGAAACACACACCGACGATAGCCGTACTATTCCGTTCGGGTTTCTGGCACTCAGTTACGGCACTACCGAGGGCCAGCCGGAAGTGGTTCGGTTTCGGAAAGGTGCCACGGATGGGGAAGTGTCCCCGTATCGAATGCCGTCCTTCGGCAGAGGTTTGAATAAATTAACACCAGTGGGAAAATCGCGCCCAAGATTTACTCCTCCTTCGGGAGCTACGAACACGAGCACACACACGCAGGGAAACGACGGAAACCGATGCCAGTGACGGGCGGTTGGCGTCGACAGATTGTCAATCGAAACCGCAGCCAGACAAAGGGGTTCCGCGAGGGAATACCAACTGACCCAGTGGCCTGAGTACCACGGACAAAAAACAACTACGAGACGGCACGGCATGGATTGGACGAGGGAGCGAACTTCTATGGAACGCGATGGACCATCATCTCTGCGGTGCGCGAGCAGTACCCACAATGCATTATCTAAGTTCTTGGGAGGGATTTGCAATGATTTACTGAAGCATAATTCAGTTTAGCTGGTGAAGTTAATTTTGCTAACATCACCCTCACGCTGTATTATTTTCCAGCGGGACTGGACGAGACTTCTTGCGGATTATCATAAAGTAGCATTAGCGCATCGCCGTAGAAGCTGCAGGTCAGCGGTAATAGAAAAGTTGATATACAAATTTTATCGAACTGATCGTACTGACGGCAAATATCTACCCAGGGACTTGCCTGTTTACCAACGTTGTTGGGTAGATGTTCTCAAAAGAAGAAACAAACTCTTCGTCCAAGTTTTCGCCATTTCCGGGACGGGATTTGTCCTAATGAACTGGGTACGCTTTTACGCCGGCGATGATCAAACGGCCGGAAACAGGCAGTACTTTTACTTTGACAGCAGCTCCCGTGTGGATTTATGGTGACTTATACGGGATTTTGGGAAAATGCCAAATAAATGCCTGTTTGCCCGTGAGCGTTAGTCATGAGAAGTGCCTACACGTGTCGAAACCATTTGTCGAAACTGAATCCTTTGGCGGAACATCCTAGGCGGGTACATCCTCAACGCCACACCACACGTCACAGTGTGTTCAGATAAATGACGTTCGGGCTTAATTGGGCCAATGTCGTAAATGGAATGAATTTGATCTTGTGCTGTTTTTGATTACACCAAGCGCAAATTGGAGTTTGATTGAACAGGAAGCTGTATTTGAATCTGGAGGGTTCACGGTACGATATTGGATACGTGTTTTGGAGGATTTAACGTTCAATTTTTCAATTGAAAGACTTGGCGTGTCTTGGCGTGACGATCGAATTAAAGTTGATCGTTGAAAATGAGCAATAATTTATTTCAATTGGTGTATGTTGTGAAGAATATTTGCCTTGATAGCTCTATCGCATTAAAAGAAAATAAATGAATTTTCTCACGAAGGGTACCACTAACTAAGATAAGTAAGATATTTTCCTACATTGTGTGTAACAACAGGAGCTATGATATCCTCCTTTGGATATAACAGTTTATTATGTACAGGAATTAAATATTGGTAATGAATGTTAACGAAACACTTAAAACCAATTCGTTAGTTCGTGGTGGAGTAAATAAAATTCAATTTACAAATACATTCGAAAGATATTCCCCGAGATACACAGTAGCTGATATAGGTGGACTCGCAGATAAGTGGATTTTGTAATTTGGCAACTCAGTACGTTTGTTTCCTCCAGTTAGATACAATAACTTTAGTAAGTGTGTTGTTATTTTGTCCTTTTTAAAATGACTCACAAAATGCTCAACATAATACAAAAAATAAAAAAAAGCCAGCATTACAACTTTCAACTAAAAAAGACATAGCTCGCGGATTAAATACACTCAGAAAATCGAGATATTCTAACCTACACCGTCTAATAACCGGTCTCGGGAAATAGCTGTGCAACTTTTCATTCGGTGAAAGCCATATCGTTATATGCTATACATTTTCGCCGCATATAAAAAGTTTGAAAACAATGAAAAAATGGGAATTGAATTTTAAAACACTTATGATACCAATTTCACGTTAAAAACGCTATTGCGTTCTAAACTTTGGAAGATACAAAAAAAAGAGACATCAACAGTATAGTTACTGTAACGAATGACCATGTACCGGATCCACGGAAATGGAGATAAAATCCAATTGATAGTTCCTGGCGCGCGTTCCGGAAACAGTTTTTCGAACTAACTAACACTGCTATGTCTTGCCCAGTGTCGGGAATTATTACGTTTAAGCTGTTCCACCGGTGTAAAAAAACTCACTCCGAAGCGAAACTTTCTACATTCGACAAGGAAGAAAGAAACCAAAAAAAAGGATCTCCTTTCTTGTACCACCCCATTTGCCGGGCACAGTACACCGCGATGCAGCAGTCGGGATCGCCTTGGGGAAATTGTTCTACATCATTAGGATGCTATAAATCCCGCAATCTAGCGAAGATGTCAATTTTGTCGCGCAAAAGAAACGGCTGGCAGTGCAGGGGGACGTGCTCGCAAGTTGAATTATGGCGAATTATGCTTAATGTCGCCTGAAGTCACCACCAACTCTTTCCAGTGCTCGCGTGAAGATATGGCAGACCAGCCCGCTCGCCGGGCCAGCGAATGTGTGAGGTCTGGAAACCTCTTGTGAAACCATTTTCAATTACAGCACCGGACTGGCCGGATGGTAACTCTCAGGAAGCAATAAGAAGCTTACGTCAAGAGCATTACCATCACAAAAAGAAGGGAGCATCCAATGGACAGAAGGACGAAAGAATGCAGACTAATGGGCAGCTCTGGTAGCGAAGGCCGCATGCATGTGGGGGTTGGGGGTTTGGGCGTAGAGCGAGAATGCAAAAAATGAAAGAAAAAAAAAACCGGTATCGAAGAAAATAGAACCCCGGAATGAACCTTGAGAGATTGTAGTGCTCACTTCACACCCCGCACCAGATGGAACATTCTACCTTACCCGGTGTCTGTATCGCAAAGGACAGCGGGCCTGTATGCCGTTATTGGTATCATTATTCTTAAACTCTACTTGTACGTTCCGTGTTTCCTGCCGTCCGTCCGTGCCTTTTGCCATTATACTTTACGGCCTTGGAATGTGCCATGGAAAACCCCTCACTGATAAGCACACTCGAGTACCGACCAAAGAGTGTCGCCTACATACCGCAACGTTTCTACGAACTTTTAGTAAGGTTCCTTGCGCTTCCGCCACCTCGTTATATTCCTCTGACCGTTCGTCACCCGACAGCAGCGGCAATAGCAGCAGCATTAGCAGCTACAGCAGTTCAGCATCAATCGTAATCCCCATTATCCTTAACTCGGTAATAATGATGGTGAGATGAACCGTGCCTCGATTTCCATCCACATACTTATCAACCGCCAACCCGCTTAGCCAAGACTTCCCCCTTTTCCGCATTCCGGCTGATCGGGCTCACGTTGGCATCTTGGCTACATGCCTTTCTCCGCTTCCCATTCGCACTATTATTGATTTCAACACCTCGCCACCGTTTCGGCACCGACAGACCGACTTCGGCTAAACTTCTACTGCCGGCGACTCGCAAATACTTGCGATTAATTGAAATTGTTTTGAACAGGAACGTTCGGGTCGACTTGCTGTGCGGTAAAATTATGCATATTTCATGCTGCCTTCCCTTACGCATCAAGCCCTTCCGAAAGGCACCAGCATTCACAGTGCCGTACGGTTTTGCATCGAGGACAGCTACGTCCAAGACGCCCGATAATCGATAGGGAGGGATCTGGAGGTTTTGGGATGCTGACGGTGGGGGGGAGGTGAACAGCGGTGCGAACGATATTATTATCGGCCCACATCACAGAGCGCAAGATTTTTTTTATAGATCGATGAACCAATAGCAGAAAAAAACACGATAAGGTTCAATCAAGAAAATCCACGCCACGACTCTTGGCCGAACTCTGTCGGAAGTGGTTCCATCAACCGGAACGCTGACGGATGGATGACCGGCAAGGAAATGTAGCTTCATTTTTTCTTATGGCATTCGATTTTTTCTTATATTATCCCGTGTACCGGAAGGATGTGACATTTCTTGAATAATTTATTCCGTAGCATTTTTTTTTTTTTCACGCTCTTCAGTTTTTCATCGGCATCCGGGCGGGAGCGGTGGTGTTGGAGGGCGGCCGAGTAAATCGTGCCGCTATTTGCAAAGGTACAATTTGCCGAACGATCGGCATCCATCATCTATTCGTGAGGAGCAAAAAAAAAACCCTCCCAGGCGGACACCCCGGATGGTTTTGGTTTGGGGTTGCAATTTTGCGTTTTGTGGCCGATTGATCCCCGGTGGACTAACGCAAATTGCTCGCAACGGTAACGAAGGCAGTCCGAAGATTGTGCGGAACGAAAAGCGGTACCGGACGGGGTAGGGGTTTTTGAAGTTCGACCAATGACTTTGACCAACGCCGGAAGATGTACGGGCACAGGTGTGACTAAAGGACACAATGGTAAGTTACTTCATTGAATATTGATTAGGGGTTTGGGTACGCGAGATCGAAATGAGACGTATCTGGTACGTGGGTTTCTGTATTACCAAGATCGTTGATTGAATACGTTATATTGTTCTTGTTTTTGCGAGAAGTAAGTAAGTATTTGATGCATTAAATAGTATTAATTAAATTAAATTTATTTATTAAAACTGTCCTACAGTACTTTATATTCTCGAACGATGTCACGTTATGTCACGTAAGAAAATTGATCAACAGAACGAACTGGCCAATTTCACAATAATCACCAAACTATTAAGAAGTTCAAAGCAACCATACGGAAGTTGCACAATACACGAACTCAAAGAAAAATGTTAGCAATAAACATTGTTATATCACAACCTTCCCAAGCAGTAGAAATGCAAATGTTATTTGCCATAAGTCGAAACAAACTGCTCATTCTACGCATTGCAATAACTTTCCCAACTCTCTGGGCTTCCGGGACGATCGCTGAATTGATGGCACCACCCATCACCATTTTTCTCGTTTGTGCAGTTGTATCCACGGCAAACAACAAAGTGCAAATGTTTACCAAACCCTTGTCTCGGTGCTTCCTTGTTGAACGCACGGTGTAATTTGCATCCAGCGTTAAGAGTGGTTTTGGAAGCAAAAGGCTTCTTTTCTCTTCTTTTTTACAGCTCCCGTCCATACAATTGCCAAGATTGCAGTCGTGCTTGGCGGGAAGAAGAACGGCAGGAGCGAAAAATAAAACGAATCCCATAGTCATCGGTCAGTGAAGAAGTGAAAGAAAAGTCTCATTAGTTTTCACGAGGTCATCAGGGAAGATTTTTTTTTTTGCTCCGTTCATTCCCTTGCTTTACAGATTTCACTTCGTTACGGTACGGAACAGGGATGCAGAGTTTGTTGCAAATTTGCCCACAGGGATAAAATCTTGCCATCGCTAGCGTAATTGAGCTGATGTCGTAGTCTAGCAGAACGTACTAAAAACTAGAGCGACGGGGCAATGAAAGCGAACCATCTATGTCATTGGTCCTTGCGTGTTTTGCCAACGTGTTCTAGTAATTGTTATGTTTGCAGGTTTTGTAAACTTTACTAAATGCACTCGTTTGGATACTTTTTTCATTAATCTTTAAACTTCAAGGGTATTTTGTGAGTGTTGGATAAGGAGATGTCCTCACAAACACCACACCTTCTTGGGTTTCAACTGTTTAAACGGAGCAAAAATGAGTTATTTTGCTGCCGGATTGCTTCGTTGTTCCATCGTACCAGAGAGTGTAGAAAACCCCTAGGATCGCCGTCGGTTACGACACTCGTTCGACGGAGCGTAAAATTAAGATTAATAAAGAAGCGAATAGGTAGAAAATTGGAAAATCTGCAAATGCAAATGAGATTCGCACCGAGCGTTCCGTCACTCCGTACGCGGATAAACTCCGCCAGAGTCGGCTACGGTCGCATTTCCTCAACTGCGTGAGAAACGGACTTTGATTTTATGGTATTGTGACATATCTAAAACAGCTGTCAGTTACAGTAGCTCAAATGGTCAGTAATGTTTCTACTTTATTTTTTTAGATTCTATGTTTTCTAGAGCTCTGTATTTATGGAACTAATTATCACAAATTTGTACATAATATTTGATGCCGCCCCAAGCCCTTCTAGAACGCTAGTTGTGAGGTGATTATTTTTCGGTCGCATTCAGCTTGGGCAGCGCGAACTAATAAACTACAAAACAGCAACGTGATCAGAAGAGTAATTGAATGATGATTGAACAATTCAAAACGAAATACGTAAGAAATATGTGTTGAAATGATGATAAAACTTTTGTATAGATGTAGCGCGTCGGTTTTATACAACTTCAGGCATTCAGAAGACAATGGGTTTGGCGCATTGCTATATTGTGCTGCTGAACGTGCGGAAAATAGTGGCACCAGCTACGATTGTAATGCTAACTTCTGCGATCATCTGAAGCCGATGGAAACGATACAAAAATTAAATCGAAAAACACTTGCGTTACTTGCGCATTTCCTCTAGCAGTAGTGCGCGATGATGAAATGTTGGTGGAAGCAAAATGATGAAAAATATTTGTATCATGCTGGAGCACGTTGGTGGATGTTTCTGTGGCGAACCATTGCCACTCGTTGGTGGGTCGGTGACTTACCTGAGAACGAAAAAATGGGAAAAAAATTATTAGGTTTTTTATTGACATTGTATGAAATTTAAGCGAAAACAAGTCCAAAAAACAGCTAGTGTCTGTCAGTTAATAGTTCTTGTCCTCTTTGCGTTTTTTTTTATAATGTAAATTTATGGGTTTCGCTACTTCTGAAACAATTTGCAAAGATTTCTAAGACACGCAACAGAAAACCTTTCGCTCTTCTTAGTTCATAGTGCGGCACGGAGTTTATTAATTTTTAATTATAAGCCAATTTAAGCTGCTTACGACAGGGTACAATTTAATTATGCTTCATCACTGTGCGGAATGTCCACTGTCTCAGGTTTACCTCGCACACAAGAAACATGGCTTAGACGACGACGCACAACATAATCAAATCGACTTCAATCTTCTCCCGGCAGCCGTGCAATATTTTCACCACAGACACTAGTCACCAGCAACGTCGTCGCGCACAAAAAAGGAGAAGATCCAGGAAGCCACCTCGATGCCGGTCGAGTCGGTGGCGGATTGACCGTGAGATGGAACAACCCTCTTCATTAGCTGAGAAGTAGTAACAGCGAGCCAGTTACGGTGACCATCGGATGCAGCGAGTGGGTGTGTGTATCTTTCGAGGGATAAAGCTTGCAAAAAGGATTTCGCAGCACTGTACGGTCACCCCACGTTGGGAAGTGTACTGCTCCGCAACTAAAGACAAGCCCCGTGGACCGGCACCGTTCGTTTCACGATGTCAATTACCCGTTACGCAAGGCACCTTCCTGTTGGAGGATCCACCGGATTGGTGAGGGAGTAGGTGGTATTTGCTGGTTGGAGTGTCAGCAGCTCCAGAAGAGACGTTCGTCCTGGGTGATTTGCCCCGTTTTCAAATGGGTCTCGAAGGTCCTTACGTGATACGCCGATCCATGGATTGTCTTCAAGATTGAACGAAAAGCAGGAGAAAACAGGACGGAGGAAAAATATCACCCCCAAGTGCAGCCAAGCACAGCGAAGAGAATTGAGTTAATTGTACCATGACAGATGAGCACCAGGCGAAGGCTCACCGGACATGAACTTTCGTCCAAGCATATTGCCACCGTACAGCCTTTTCTGTACATCTTACTGGGAGTGGGGAAAAAATGCTTAATTAGTGAAGCACACTAGTGGCAGCAAAAGAAGCTTGACCCTAACGCACAAGAAACTCCCTTTGAATGTAAGCTAGATTCCCTGCGGCCCTATTCAATATGATGCTGGTGTGAGTAAACTTTGCCCGCTTTTTTTCTCTCCTCGCTAAGACAAAGTCCTCGCGTTTCGAGTGCTATTAGGCGCATTGCAATCTTTCGGTTCCGTTCCGTTTGCGTTTGCAATTCATTATCGATAGCACTACCCCCGGCAGGAAAGGTCCAGAATTGTCCACGGTACGTACGGTACCAGGTATCGGTAAGTGCCTTTTGCAGCATCTCGTCTACATCACGGGTTGTCAATTTAGTCTAGGGCCGTCTCTCGGTACGCAATATTGAAGGGAATTTCCCCCCTGTTACAACGGACCACACCGGGCGTCGTGTAACGCATTGGAACAGCGCACCGTCTAGACTGCTGCAGCTAATTGGTGTTGATTTATTACCAACAGCATTATCGTTTGGCCGTGTAATCGAGAAAATTAATTACCATTCGATTGGCTTGCCTGCACTTCGCGTGCCGTTTACAAGCGGAAGGCAGCTGTGAGGCAAAATCACGATACGACAATTGACGCCTGTCTATTAACGGTTTTGATTTGTCTGATTTATGTTAATGGTGCAGCAAAAAGTGCGATAGCGGATGTTCATTAGATGTATGGCATGGATATTCTTCCTATCAGTTGTAGAAGGAGCCTGCGATCCATCCTGATATTGCGGAGTATCTCCGAGTAATCGGAGTGTATGAGAATTTCTTACAGATGAAAATTATTTACACTACTGAAATTATTATTGTAACCAACTCTAGCGACAGGTAATTAACAACATGTTGGAATTACAATCACTCAGGAATTTGAATCACTTTCCAGGAAGTAGTTGCAGAAGAGAGTTGATGGTATCTTACTAGGAATATTGGACACTCAACTCAACTGAAGCGTCTTAAGTTTTTCTTCGTTAATATTTATGTTGCGACAAGCAACAGCGTTCTTTTAAATAGGACTTCTTTCAGCAATCTTTGTATGCCCAATCGATTGTCTCATATTTGGCTATTTACAGCAGCTAATAATGACATCCTCGTTTGACGGGTTACCTTTATCAAGTCCCATTTTCCCCGGCCATTAATCTTCTTAGTTCGGGTATCCTCGGCTCGATCAGTTTCGAAGCCAGCTGTCGCAGTCGAACCGATCGTTTAATAATACTCAACAGTTTATGTTATATACAACATCAAAAGTAGGATTACGTCTTTATAATTATTTATAGCATTTACGTTATGTTTATTGGAGTTCGTATTGCGGGCTATATAAGTAAACGAAAGAATTAAAATTATCCTATAAATAGTTTCGATTACAGATTCAGATCTAGTGTTTGAATGATTTGGTTATTAATAAGTTAAAATAATCTATATTGAACATTTAACTTAACAATTCCTTCCAAAAACAAGCACAACCGTAACTTGATCTCCACTGAAAGAGTGAAAAGTATAAAGAAGATTTACTCACATACTCCAATATTACAGAAGCAAACAGCTTTCATTCATCCGAAACAGGAGGATCATTTGAGAAAGCCTTACTCACCGGTCTGGAAATATCATTCAATGTCTCGCAAGCATAAAGTCTTACGATTGACAAAAAGCAAACAAACATACATAAAAAAAACCTATGCGAATGTTTCCAGAACTGCCTGAATGCGTCGAAAAGAACGAAAACGAACAGGTCACTAAACACACCTTGCGATACTCACACAACGACGCGCTTTCTAACGAAACTAGTCGTACGTGTTGGTGAAAGCATTTCGTAATCCCAAAAAACTAACCCTCCCGAAAAGAAGTGACCGAAAGTGAGAAAGAGCTACACGAAAGAAAAAAAAATACTTGGATTCGGATTTGGGAGCTTCTAACACTAATAATTTGTCATATTTTGGGGCGATTTGACGTTTTCATCTGCACGACCCATGAAAAAAACGAGGGGTGTCAAATAAAAATAACTCAAATAAATGAATGAAAAATGCCCGGTCCATCCCCACCAAAAGGAATGGCGTTATTTTCTGCATTGAATGAGTGATATTATTTTCGAGCATTTTACCAGACACGCAAAGGACAAGCTCCACCTTTTTGAGCATGAATGATATTGCTTCCCTTTTTTTTTTTGGTGTGGCGTGTTGTATGTAAATTATGCTGGCCATAGCCAAGAGGGCGAAGAAAATTCACTTCGCATCGAGAGCGTTGATGTGGACAGGGTGACGTTTTTGGGGTGTGTGAGCATTCGTCCGGAACACGTTTTAGTAATTTTGAGCTGTACACAAGCAGGCACAAGGGGGTGGGTGAGTGTATAGTGTATCATCATCTTTCCTATTCGCTGCTGTAGAAGAAACAGCTCAATCTACGAGACGCAAGCTGAAAGTGTTTGGGAGCGCAAGAAGTGTAACTAAGGCTAGTGGTGGAAGACAAATAGGAAAGGATTGCAAGCAGCAGAAGGGAAAAAAACTGGGCGAACATGGTAGATTGAACAGTACTACCATCAACAGCTATGTTATGCAAGCATCCAAGTACGTTCAACGTGGCGTTCATATTGAATTTCACCGATGATCCCTACATATGAAGAAGACATGAATGTATGACGATGTGCTCTGGAGGGCATGCAATGATTACGTGCCAAAAACTATAGCGCCATGTGGTGCATATAAAGGAAACGGGTTTTGGTGGAGAGCAGAAATGAAGTAATCATAATGTACTGCCCATTTTCTTGGGCAGATCTCCTCAGCTGTGCTAGGTGCAGATGAGATGGCTTCATTACGAAACAGTACAGATGGTGATGGGGAACAGTTTTTGTCAAAATGATACCACTCACCAACACCATTTTCTCTATAGCAAACGGTCTCAGCTAAGACAATTTGCAACATTACACTTCAATACACCGTACCTGAGCTGCTCCGAAAGAAACGCATATAAAAAGCACCTAGCGAACTGTGACTCGTAACGCGTAACCCTACAAACTGCTCACAGCGAAACGGAATTTAATTTTCTGTTCGAATGTTTCTTCCAAACATTTGAGCAAGAGATTTACCTTGTACAACCACAACAGCTACATTCTATAACGTGAATATTTATCGTCATCCGGGACGGAGCAGCAATTTCGAATGCACTGAAATGTTACGGTGTTATCGATACCCGGGACGCTTACTCAGTGGCATTTGCATTTGCGTTTGGATAACATTTATTTGTTCGGAAACGTTCCACCGGGCCAGTCCAGTGCGAGGATGTGCCACCTATCTGAGGGTGTGTGCGTATCTGTTTGCCATAAGTTCGTCTTTCGCACAGTGTTGTTTTCCGTTGTACAACCGAATGCACATCAAATTGAGATTGGGGAACGGGTACACTCAAGAGCAGGATGCATTATTGCACATCTGAACCAGCGAATGGACTACGGTATTGAGCAAGCACGCCCCAGCGATATCCCCCGGCACAGGCGACCGTTCGTGCAGGAATTGGAGCTGAAATTCATAAATTCTACAACTGGCACATCATTTGAAATGCTAATGCGTCCGTTGTTGTTTTTTTTCTATACAATGTTCGAGAAAAGGCGGACAACACACACACACACACACACACTACCCGCCACACCCTGGTACATTTTGAAACAATCAAAACTACAGTGTGTCGTCCTTGGGATACCGCACACCGTGGTGTTGTGTAAATGGATAGCTTTTACTTTGTTCTTGTCCAACCGGCAATGGGGCAAGAACCGTCCCAACAAGGAGGATGTCGTTCTCGGCGACCGGGAACCATTATCATTTCTTCCCCTGCATGTTGACATCCGTGCATTTATGCACCGGCGACACCAATCGAGCAGGTCGTCCCGAAGCCAAAGCGATTGTCTCGTGTTGGCCATCATTATTATTGGAATGGAATGTACCGTCACTGCTAGACTACTCCGCCCCAAAGCATCAGCATACATTCGCTCCACCACCATCACACCCCTCCCCATCGTCCCGCCTGTCGTATAGGTGCATTAATATTTATACAGTGGCTTGCCTGCACGACAAGGGGACATTTTAAAATGGGCTAACATATTGTCGTGATTGTCGCTCGTTTGCTTGCATATCGTAGGGTAGGTACTACCCCCAACTACGGAACCACAGCCACGATGGTGTATTGCTTACGGTTGTTGCATTGCTGGGTGTCTATTTTTTCGTGTGCATATTTTTATGATTTTTCCCATTTTTTCCGATGACTCTCACGACGTCTGTCTCGGTAAAGTTGATCGTTCTTCGTGTAGCTTATAGTATGTGGTGCCCGGACTAGTATGGACTGGGCACACACGCGCTTATACTAGTTGAATATTAATTCATAAAGTTAAACGAATAAAACTTTACCTCCTTATGGTCGCAGAAAGCTGAATGGTGGTGTCGGTTGGTGTTGTTTCAACATATTAGTATGATGTCTCAATCGTGATGCGATATTGTGTTACCATGTGTCACAAACATTCTTTTTCATAATCTAAGAAGAATTATGCAATCATTACAATATACTGTGTGGTTGATCGCTTAAAGCAAATTGATAAAAACGCGATTAAAAGTGCTTGAAAAAATTACTTAAATGAAGGTTTTTTCTTGCAGCATTATCGATTTGGTAGTTTATGATAAACGGGAATATAACTGTCGTTTTTAATATACTCGTAAGTTAAAGTTCATAATATTTTACGTGTTATTTCAGCTCTGAACTTTGGGGCGGAGCAAACGACAATTCTCGCTACAACAAATATCTGTTTGTTTCTATCAAAAGTTACGCGTCGTAATAAAGCTCACCGCGATTCCCCTGTTCCAATCAGCTCTTTCAACATCATTTGATTTGGTATCGTTTTCATCGTTCCCTATTTGTTTCCGTTGGCTGCCGTCGCCTGTTTGCTGTTTGATCGCAAGCACCATACGATGCAACGTTTGGTGTTGTCAAACTGATTTATTTACATACCGTTTGCTGTCGGTTTGTGTGGTTGGACGGTTTGATGATGTGCTTTTCTTTTTGCGTTTTTTGTTTTTAATTTTGCTCTCCATTCCATGTGGCTTATTTCACACACTTTTTCTGCTACTTGAGACCGCTTTCATCAGCGGCACCGCTGTTACCATTAGGCATCGTGTTACGGTAACTTGAGGATGGCGTTTCTTTGCCATCATCGTCAATCGTCACATTTTGACAGCGGAGAGAACACATTTTTGTGTTGTTGTTGTGGCGAGAAGGAAAAGCGTCCCGGTGCGAGCGGTTGGCACGATGTTTGAGCGTGGGATGGTTGAGTTAATTTCGTGCAAATATACTACTCGAAAACGGAACAATCAATGCGTAAACGGTGCGTGAGCGAACAACAAATGTTATTCTTGAAGGATGGGATCGTGTTTTCCTTGGCAGAACTACAACCGTCCGTTTTGGCTGGCGAACTGGCAGCTGTACAACAATCACAGTCCCGTTCATAAGAGTGACAGCTGCCGTACAATTAAACACGATAAAAAGACCCACCACGGTTAACGTTCGAAAAGGGGGACTTTTTTGTGTTTTGGGGTACACCTTACCCTGTCAGAAAGCTCACCTCAGTGAGAGTATTGCAATGGAAACTTGGTGCGCGTAGCGTAGTGTTGAGTGCTGTCATAGTAAATAGATGTTCTTTTTTCTTTGAAGAAGTGAAAGTGCTTTAGTGTAAGTGTAGCGTGTCGTTTGATAACGACGACGGTTTTTTTCCATCGCAGAAAAGAAAATAGAACACCTCCGACATACTTTCGCTGCTATATTGAGCCACGTTTACATGAACATCCGAGGCATTTTCCTTTGCGTAGCGAATCATCGAATCATTTGCTCTTCAGCTGTCGAATTTCGTCAAACACTCGCAAGTGGAAAAGGAAATTTGACACGAAAACTGCGAAAAATGCTGGGCGCTGCCGGGTGATGTTGAGATGCTACATGTTTGAAAGTGGATTCTTCATTCTGTTTTGTTCTTTCTGAATAGATTTTCTTTTTGCTGCAAGTGACAAGTTCGCTGGAGTGAATATTTGCAATATAGGACAATCTGTACAATACGAAGCTCGGAACAATTATCAAAGTAATATTACGAACTCGATTATTCGAGTATCGATTACTTTTACCATTAGAATGTATCAACGTAGCTGTCGAGTTAAGCTAAGCTGATATCAGAACGAATTGATATTCTATTCAAAGCAACTTAAACATTTGTATGTTTGCTAATAAAGGCAATAAAGCTGTGAAAAATATATTATTAAGCAACAAAAAGTTCAGAATTTGTAGAAATTCCACATGCACCTCCATCTTGAACAAATCAGAACCCAGAGATGGTTCAAATTTATCACGTTTACTGCTACTATCGAAATGGTTTTTAGGACAAAATATATGGTATTTAGTAAAATGCAAACAAATTATAATTCACTGTTTGAATAATTCCAAATACAAAGACAAATACTAAAACCTAACCGAAATTCACGATATGTCTCGAACCTATTGAAATTAAGATGATTAATCTATGAAACAGCTATTCATGATCATGCCACACGCCGAAAAGCGTCCGTAAAAACCTTGCTGTGACGCACCGTTATTAAAACAACAGCCTGCCCATTAATCATTCTGAAATGTCCTGCCTTCCAGCAGACGGTAAGAATTCCGTTCCTTCAAACAAGCATTGTCCAGCTTGCTGGCAGGCTGGAATAGCATTCCGAGTTGCATCATCCTTCGGTAGGTAGCATGGCACATTAGCTCGAATACAGCACGGTAAAGGGCATGTAGATGTCAGAGAGTACCCAACCAACCGGCTCGAAGGATAAAGATAGATTGCACTAAATTTAAAATCATTTTCAGTAATCACCATCTCCATGCATGTGAGCCGGTGAAGCTGAATTAGATGTGTAGATAAGTGCTCTAGATATGCACCGATGCATGATCGTTCAAAGCCAATTCCGGCTAGCGATCGTGCGAATGCCGCCCACTAGCAGTACGTCCTAGTGGTGGAACAAAGAGCAAACTGGAACACAAACAGCACCAGCAAGGGCATTATATGAAGGATTTGGGATTGAATGTGTTCACATACATTTCTATTCCTCTTGGTTTGCTTCAGCCTCTAATCTCTACGATCCCGATCCAGTTCCATAGCACTTTTCACTTTAATCCCTCTGTTTGCCTCCATCCGTTAGTTGCCGAAGATGGATGAGGGCAACTCGCTTCGTCTCCCAGTTTCCACATGAATCCTCGCCATCAATAGAGGGAGTGTTTCTTGGCAGGGCAGTATTTATGAAAGTCAACTATGCGCCTCCCCAACACGGGGAGTCCATTGCAACGGGTTTGCTTTCTCCGCTAAACCTCCAACCCACCCTGAATATACACCAATGATGATGATGATGGTCATGATGATGATGAAGATGATGATCACTTTTTATAAACATAAATTATGGGCCAACCACTTTAGCTGTCACTGCTAATACGAAATAAATGTTCTATGCTACGTTCCTTCAGCATGCGGTGGCACACTACGGTGTGTTAGAGAATTCAGCACAGTGGAATTTAAGTTTGGTTTTACCACTACGACCTTCGTGCGCCTGTTTCCTGGTGACTATGGTGGCTTTATACGAAATATTCATGACAGCAAACAGAAAAACTAAAGCTAACTAGCAACCCTCAAGCTCGAATCTTCACAGCTTGCAAGCCCTTTCCGGTCCCGATCTAGAATGCGTTGTACATAGGTACGCATTTGTACGCTTCGGTGCATTTCGCTCCGTTGCTGTTGGGCCTTGATGTGCACAACATCCGTCCGGTAACGCAATGCAATCGTGCGAAAACAGCGTAGGTCGGCTGGACCTAAACTGTGTACGGAGCGGTACTGTGATCAACAAAGCAGCCAGCACGGTACAGCAACTAGCGCAAAAGGAGCAGGGAAATCCTTACAAGTCTGATTAAAAAATCAGCTCACGACCGCTCGCATTCACCACCATGATGTACCGGAATGTACGAACAAAAACAGCAGAAACGACATAGGGCGAAGGCGAACAGGAAGAATTAATAAGGCATTTCAAGCGGGTCAGGCTAAAACCATTCGCCGTTGTATTGCATTATCACTCGCTTGGAACGATTAATTCTGCATGAGCTGCAAATCGTTTTGTGTGCTTGTTTAAAAGCGAGAAGTAGAAAAACCATGTCAGATTTGTTGCTTTAAACCAAACTTTTAAATGTTATACATTCGTTTTATATGTTTTTTTTTTCTTCAATTTTGCCAGACAATCCTATCGGACCGTGCTAAGCATTCGTAGAAACGCACCAAACCAAATAAGAGCTTGTTTTACAACACATTTCTAGGATATGCATTGTGAAGCCTGATGGCAAACATGTGCATTTAAATAAATGTATGTCAATGTTTTCTCATTACAACAGCAATATGTAATTTCAATTTCAACATAAATGTCCAAACAAAATGATGATTCGTTTGGTAGTGGGTTGGTCGTAAACATAGGTAACAATGAACATTTATGGACTGCGTAATCAATCGCAGCATTGTTTTTTTTGTCAATAATGTGGATGACGTAGTTAGCAAAAAACGTAGGACTAGGATTCGCTTGTTCTTCATATTCTATTATTTAAAATTAATTTATTTATTGACACATTTTCAACAAATTTTTGATAGCAGTTTGCATTTTTACCGGGAGCGAAGTAACTAAAGTTCGAAAAGGTACCCATGACATGTGCCAAGATTAACAAACTTGAGTATATGGTAAATTCGCTTTAAAATAAGATTATTACCAATATAGTTTTGCAAAAATTTTTGGAATGCGTAATTGAACTACAAACCAATCTTCTTAAACCAGACTAAAAACACAAAACTGCACGGTATTTTTAATACTTAAAATAAATTTTACAATTATTGTTACTCACTTAAATATTATATCACTCGCTAATTGATGCTTAGTCAAGCGTTTGCCGAAACCTTCCAATAAAATGAACATCGATCGTATACGGTGGGCAAACACAGCAAACCACCGAACAACTTGATACAAAATTCAAACACATGACGTAAGACTAACAATAATTTAATTACATTTCAACAATGTTTGAACAAAACGTGCAGCACCATACCATGGCAGGCGCCATTGTTAATTCTAGCCTGAAAGCGGAACCCTTCTCCAGCACTTGAAAGCTCCCTTTTGTTTGCTCTTGCGTTGCGTACTTCTTAGATATATGTCGCTACTACAGGGCGCGCATGAATGGATGGTTTGTGATGGTGAATCTGGTGCTGAAGTGAAATAAATGAACCCAAATTTACCGTAACCTGTGCCGCTGGTACGTCCCTTTCGGTCACACAACACCATCCAGCATCTCCAAATCTGTTATTATTCCTGTGAATATGGTTGAATTTTAAATTCCATTCAATAGCTCATATCCCCCCTGGCATCGTCTAACCCGTTGTCGGTGGAACCGCTTGTGGCAAATTATGAGCTTGCGTTATGCTTCAGATATGCAGAGCATTGTCTGTTCCACGTGCCACAACCACACGCGACCCAATTCAGCATTCTCCTCGTAGAAAGCTCTAGTAAAATTGGAAACGCTCATCAATGAATTGCTGCATAATATTTACAAAACTTCACCTTCAACTTCATCCCATCTATGATGGCAGCAGCATACCTTCGCTCTATCGACCAATCAAAGGTTCGATCTTGGAGGAAAGTTTTGCGAATTCGCGAGAAAAGTACCCTCCTATTATATCTTGCCATGTGTGCTAATTTCGGCACCAACGATCCAACGTCTCGGGTTAGGAATAAGGTTGGTGTATGAAGGTATCAAATCAAGCGCATGTAATGGATTCTTATCATCAGCAATTTTATACATTCCAACACCACAGCAGCACTTTGAACAATTCAATGGAACAATTTGGTTTTAAACACTTAGCCACAGGGGTCTAGACACACAAAAAAGATTTAAAAGCTACTCAAGCGAGCACGACAGCGAATGATGTGGAAAATTGGTTTGCATGCGTCAAATGATAAATTAGGCACGATAGTCCGGAGAGGGAGCACAGAAAAATTCAAACAAATTTACAATTCTCTACGATACAATTGTAGTGGGGATTCACATTTACGGATTCACCGGAACGTTCACTATCGCTGATTGTTCGTGGAAGGATAGCTTCGGGTATTTGGGAAAATTTAAAAGCAAATTATTTCAAGTTGAGAAACATTGGAGCGTTGTTCAAAGGAAATTTTTTATTCTTGTTCTGTTTTAAATGTGTCGGTATCCGACCCTTGAAAAAGCAATCAAAACGAGTCGGCAGATATCTATCTATTTTTTTTCAAACGAGATTGCAAATGGAAACGCATGGTACATTTTATGTACTTATTACAAGGTTCTTTTCTTGAACACACTACTTTCTGTATATAAAATATGTTTAATATTTCCGAAAACCAGGTCATTTCGATATCACTGGCAGATTTAAATACATTAAATTATTGTTAAAAGAAATGTTTAAATGTTGTTTAAAGAAATGTTACGTGTAAAGTTCTAAGTCTCATATAAATGTTACATATAAGTCACTCAAGTGTATATAAGACGTGGACTCAAGTGTGCTTCGTCTTCTTCTTTATTGGCACAACAACCTCAAGACCATTTCAACCTCAACCTGCCATTTCTGACTATCTTTGACTTCATTTATTGGGAGATTGATTCGGATGGGATTTTCGACCAGTCCTGCCGTGTGACGACCGGCTCCACTACTAATACACCACCGGGCCGCCCCAACCACCACTAACCGAAAATCGAAATCAAAACCAAATAGACTACAGAGCTCCAAGTAATGGAAAAGCAGCACAAAGTGTATAATCTAAACAGAAGAACAAAGTTTCGACATTGAAGCATATATTCGTGAATTATATAACAAGAAGAAGAATTCTTTTTTGGAGAAAGTTAATCTCACATGACATGCATTCAAGTCGTACGTTTTCATATGAAATTACTATTTGTATTCCGAAGCTATCCAAACAGATTGAATTTCTCATCTCCTATCACATGGAGAAATTTACTTAGCATGGATCTAATCATATTTTTGAACTACAATCAATCTGACATTATTTGTATAAATATCGCTCAAAGTCGAAAGACTCCAGAATTTAGAAAAAATAAAAACAAAAAATAATGTCTTCTTGAGTGTTGGAACGACAGCATTGCGTTTTTGTTGACTTTTACCATTCAAAACAAATTGTTAATGTTGTTCAGTTTACCTGGGAAAAATAGGACATCAATTTTTACACAATAATGCCTGTTCCCACATACGATACTGGGTTTAGAGCATGCTGTTACCAAGGCGCCTACTGTAACACTTCACAACCGAAAGCAAATTGGACACCATTTCCCTCCATCCGCCAGTGAGGCAAGTAAAATTGATTGAAATATAAATCTTTCTCCCCATTTATTTACGGTTCGTGCTGGCACCGAGTGGAAATCCCCGAGAAAAAAAAGGCAAGGCTCTTACGTCGCTTCCGGGATGTTGCACACAAACGCGCTCCTTCTTAAGTTGCAGAACGGCGGAGCGTGTCTTTTTGATTCCTATCCAACTCTGCACCTACACACGCGAGCGCCGCATTTCCCATATGTGACAGCAATGAGCACTCTCCGCAGGGAAAATGGCTTTGTACATAGTGCCGGTAGCAGTCGGGCCGGGCAGGAGAAAGGTGCGGACGGAGGATAAATCACATCAACTTCACTTACTAAGCTTCCTACTTATTGTTCCAGCACAAGAAAACGTTCACCGTGGTGAATCGTAATGCATTCACGCACACACCGTGCTGTCTGCTACACTGGAATGTGAGTAACACACATGCTGGGCAAAGGAAAACTGGAAACGTGTTCCAATTCGTGCGCAGAACGCGGCACGTGGTTACGGATCTTGTGAGCGTTTCTGTTCCCTTTTTATTTTGGACATGAAACTCATTCTATTTGATACCCAAATGCGGTTCGTTGGGTGGGCAGATTCATTTTATTTTCCCATCCACAGCAAGACAAGCGGAAACAAATAGTAAGTAATAAATCGAAAACAAATGGTAATCAGTACTTCGGGGCTTCATGGCGCTACTTCAAGACCGTATGAAAATTTCCCAACACTATCCATTACAGTAAACATGTCCGAAAGCGAAACAAAGCGACAAATGGGTGAGTGAAACGAAAAGTGAGTACAATAATCTACAAGGAGAAACAAAAACCTGTCTAAAAATCGCTGAACGAAAGCAAGCGAGACAAACTACATCACGATAGTATTACTTGTGCCTCTTTTTCTTGCTGCCTGCTGTCAATTGTAAATGCTAGCCTTGTTCGGTTGGTACGCTAGCTGTTGTAACAGCATAACAAGCACATGAAAGACCGATCCCGTTGAGCAACCTTAAGTAAAGGAATCCATGTATGTGAACATGAAAAAGTGGTAGAATTACCGGCGCTAAGCAAAAAGGTAGTATTTATGTAAATTTGAAACCTGCAAATGCACACTTCCCCTAAAGTAGGCAATCCTAGCCGAAAGACAGTACTGCTAACAGTACAAAGCGATTTTGCGGCATCCAGCATGTAATGTTGCTTTTATTTTTTTAAGCTGTGTAAAAAACATTGTTTAAAAAGAGATTCTTTTTTTAAGAAGAAAATCTATCTACAAGAACCAAGAACCAAGAGAAGAAAGATTCCTTTCCAAAACCAAAATAAAATATTTTTATACTTTTCTTTAAGGTCTGAAAGCTATACACTTCAGTAAACCCAATACAGTGTTTAACATAATATGTAATGATATGTATGTATCTTATTATAAATAAGTATTATAATTTGAAACTTCATTGCTGCTCACAAAATTGCTTATAAACCATGATTTCAGGCATTTAGCAAACTAGATTCTGAAATAAGAATTTTTGTACTAAAGAAATAACCCAAGTATAGGTAGCTTTGGATTGCGTCGACTATTAGCACAGAATGAATCTTTAGAGATTAATGATTCATAAAGAATGCGAAAGGAAATAATTTGACGGAGCTGATGTCGTTGAAAATTGATAAATCTTTGAGAATTTAAAAATCTGAAAGCTCATGAACCTATGTGTCTTACAAATGTGAGGATTCATGATTCATTTGGTATGAGAGAGAAAGTCATTCTGACTGACTGAGAAAGTCAGTCATTTTAAAACTGAAATTATGTTTTAGAGTAAATATATACATTGTTATAGGAAGATTACTGGTCTGGTCTATCAACATATTTAAACTTTTAGTATACTATAAGAGGTATAAAAAAAGTAATCAAAATCAAAAATCGGACACCAAACAGTTGACAAACAAACAAACACACCAAACAAATTTATGCAACAATACTAAAACATATGCAAAAGCGTGAAAATGCATTTTTATCTATCTTCTTAACATTGAAATAACACACCGAATATGAGTGTTCATTTATTTATTATTGTATAATTTCTTTTAGTTGTATAAAGCATTATGGTTCTTTTCAACTTTGACTATTTTTCTCAATAAATCGGAACCTTGCAGTCTTATAACTTTGTTCCGAACTGTAGAAGCTCCATAAATCTTTTCTTTCTTTTCCTTCATCATAAAGACTTCAAAGGACTTTCGCCACAGGAGAAACTATTCCAAGTACGATAGTCCTGTGCTACGGATACAATACGGAACTGAATGTCGATGATGAATGAAAATCACGTCTTCTGTAGTGTGACATCGGAAACAAAAGCACTAAATGACTTCAGTGATAAAAGCAAAATACGTTCGATTACGAACGGCGTAAGCGTGTATTGACTTTCTGCTTGCTGCTATCACTCGTTCTCGGAACGGATAAATGTTGACATCATGCTACCGTTGACGCCACCCTGTCGTAAGTATCCTTTGCGGAAAAATGATGATTTCCGAAGACACATTTCTTAGTGTCACACAGAATAGACATCAAAATCCATGGTGAGTGTAGCTCGAGCGACGAGAGACGGCACCGCCACTGTTCGCTTTATTATCCCGATGCTTCCGCTAACAATGGCTGGCAGTGCTATCGGTCATGTTACGTGGTCGCTGGACGTGGATAAGCATCATGAACCACTATCAATCGTCGTCAGGTTTAGCAAAGGTTTGCAGCGGTTTTGCGAAGACAGCCGCGGCGACGGGCAGAAACCGGAAGCCGAACAAGCAGGACGTACTCAAATACGATAAAATGCGTCAAATTGCGATGACTTGACGAGTCCGGGGGATTTGTTCAGCTTCCGATGGTTGCCACATCTCGAGTCGAATGCTTTGTCAAATCGCCCATATGGTAAGATGGGTGTATGAAGACGGTGGCAATGGGACGGAGAGGATGCTAAGACCTGCCCGAAGCACTGAAGAACTTCCGCAAACGAGCATACTACTTTCGAAGGCGGAGAAATGGACGTCGTAACCGGTATAGGACGCACGCACATAAACACCGATCCGCAACATGCACACAGTGAATGTGTAGCACAAAAGTTTGTAATCAGCGTACGTGACTCGGTTACAATGAAAGTAATTTAATGTTGTGTATCACGGTGTATCATCACGGTTGAAAGGATGAAATGGTACGGTGCACAACCAGGGAAGTGGATGACGAAGCCATCCACGTTTCCCGGTTTCTTCACTTAACGCCGGATGGAGGCGCATGGTCGTTTACAATTTCTAGTTTGTGATCGGTTCCCCTTTCCCATTCTTTCGCTCTCTCCGCCAATTCACTTCCATCCATGACTTCTCGATCTCGGAGGGCGAAACGCACCGGAAGTCGTAACCGTAGGCTCGCTCGCGTCATCATATTTTGCAACATCCCATGTTCCCGGTGCACCGCAGAATGCGCAACAAAGAGCACGTGACATTGTGGGAGCTTGGGGTTCGGAAAATTTCGCTTCCTCTTTAGTTTTGCTTCCCAAAAGTAAACGGATCCGCATCCGTTGCAGGCTAGGGACAATGGCATATCGTTCGGTGATCGTGATAAATTATTCATACCACGATACCGCGCCCGATGTATTGCCCACCGGGAAAAGATATGATATCGACAAGTCGGCAAAATCAGCGTGCCGGAAAAGGGAACGAACAACAATTAAAACCACTGCCAGCGAACTAACTTTTGCCGCACAAAACCACCAAGCTGTGCATGGAAGAAAGCGAATGCCATTCCAAAACTCGTCGTCGGCCGGATGGATGGTTGCATGGATGGGTTGTGAATGTGTTTGTGTGCGGAGAGTTCGCACTGGCCGGGGGCATGGGGTCGGTGAAACGGGTGCGGCGAGTTTTCCATTAACATAGGCAAAAAACCTCTGACAATGACATTCTTTTGATCGTACTTTTCATCTTCCGGAATTCCGGAACCATTCCGGACGATGAAGTGAGACCGATTTCATGGCGGTGCGTTCCATGCCTATCCAATACTTCCAAGCTGATGTAACGGATCTATGTAGACCGGGTGGCTATATTTTGCATCCTGTATAGTGAGCGTGAGAGAAGGAAAGGCGCAGGTCTTTCTATATATGCGCCGCTATGTGGGATCGGAGGGGAAGCATTCAGCTTAGGGTTGCCTGAGACGTTGTTTTAATATTTGAACAATTCTTGTTGGTTTTAGTTCTTACTTTCCTGCGCGTAGCCTCGTGACACGCGGCGGGTGTATGCGAGTGTCGACTCGATATGCAAATAGCACAAGCAAAAAAAAAAAGTGGGAAGCTTAAATCTGTCTCCATCATCATCGTTAGCAGTGGTGGGGTGGCATTATGCACGGTACGATGGGCACACCCGAAAGAAGTTCACCAGCGCCCGGTTTTGCTAGAACCGGGATCCGGCAGGAGACAGAGACGCGATGGTTGACTTGCGAATAGCAAAAACAAAATGCAAAAAATCTTATAACGGAATTGTTTCGCAAGAATGTTCCAAGAACTTCCATTTCTACGGTCTCCCAAACCCACACACACCGACCCACAATCACTGGAATCGGGGAATTATTTGAATTGTGCGTGGGTGTATGTGCATGTATAAGTCTGGCTTGGGTTGGAGGTGTTCTTGCCTTTAATTTCTTCACCTTTTGCGAAAGCGAAATTTCCCCCGAGATCGAGGCACTCGAGAACAGGGGACTCGATCGATACCTTCGCCAGCCGTGCGTAGGATTGTGTGGTTGGTTTGAGTCAACGGCTGATGGGCGTCGCTGCTTATGTAGCTCGACGCTTTGTGTACGTATCAATGAGACGGTGTGTGCCGAATCCCGCGCCACCAAATCTCAGTCCGGGCTATTTTCGGGCGTGTCTAATTCGTCAAAATCCTTACGGTCTTTGGTCGAGTGGTTCTAAACCGCAATAATTTCCTTTTCTACGCTAGTGTTGCTTACCTAAAATGAGAAAGAAATAGAAGAGAAAAAAAAACGAAACCATGCATTAGTTGTACGTGGGAGTGAATCAAACTTTGCTCTAGTGCTAATCGAAAGCCATCATTTTGTTGCGCTCCGATGAGATCGAAATTGAAAATTTATAAGCCGAAAGTTTCTGCCGAAGGAGACGACGGTGGTACCGGTCGACTCTCGGCTCACTGCCGGTATTGCCTTGCGGGTATTAATCAAAACGGCGCTGCAACCCAGCAAGCGAAGAATGTGGCCCAAATATGGCCGGGAAGGAGAGAGAGATGAAATAAGGTTGTTAGTTTATCTCAATGAATATCTCGTTATCGTGGCAAACGTACCAAATAGTGGAGGGGGGGAATAGGAACGCAGGAAATTGCGTGCCAAAATATGATAAAGATTCACCATTGCGAGCTACGACCGTGATCGGTGACACGCCTAAAAGTAGGCAATTCGCACACCGTCGCACAGTAATTCGAACGCAATCCAACGGTGAAGATTTAGCTGAGAATAGAAACATGATGGTTCCCAACTGATATTGGAATGCTTTATCAAACGTGTAGTCTTTCAATAGAAATCATGTTCTGCTATACTAAACTCAATTACTTCAAAACTATGAAAAAAAGAGTTGATGTGAATATTGTATAAGTGAGTTTGTTTTATAGTTAAACTCGATAAAAATGGCGTTATTATATGAACTTTTATCAAAAGCATAATTCCTCGGACAGATTCTAACAATAAATAACTTTGTCTTTTTTCTACAAATGTTGCATCATTCCTTCTTCCTTTCATTCCTAATAGCCCAAAAATGTCTATTAAATGGTTATGTGCCCAGTCACAAATGCCTACTGTGCAATAATATAACCCAAATTCATAGCCTTATTTCGTCGCAACAATAATTCACGATCAAAAAACCCATTATTCCATATATCACGGTCACGGTGGTTCAAAAAGTTTCATTATAAGCGAAAGCTAACAGTCCGAATAGTGCAATGCTGCTAGCGAATGGACATATTTCTAAGAAACTATAAACGACCATACTGTCTCGGCTAAACACCAAACGTCCACCGGACAATAATCTTCACCGACCAAAACCGACCGACCGACTCGTTCAACTCGATCTCGTTTCTGGCGAGTTTTATGATTTATTGGCTGACAAGGGGGCTATTTTACTTCCTCTAGTTTCCATCTAGCACTCCCTGGCTTCGGATCGCAAATTTGCCATCCAAAACGGAAGCAATTAGAGCTACTAGAGTTCCCTTTTATAGCGTTCGAGAAGAAACCTGCAATAATCTGCCCCGAGAAGAATCTTCGCTTCGCTACGTACCGATGATCGATGTCCCGTGTGACTTTGTGCCGTGCAGGGGCGAAAAAAAGAGGCTAACAAACCAACAGAAACCCGGTTCGTGATTTATGCTGAAACATCCGTACGATACTCAGACCGCTAACCGAGCAGTGCAAACAGCCTGGGGACTACATTTCCGGTGTATGCTTCAATGTCATCTTGTAATGCAACGGACAAAGGTACAATGCACCCAAAGAAAACGAAAGAGAAGAAGTAAAAACGATCAACTAACTCAACGCCAGCTTCCGCAGGATTAATCACTTGCAGAAGGCAAAGTCACCCAGGTCATCCAGCTCCACTGAGACAGAGCAACCGGCATGTTGTGCCACTGACCAGTACCGGTCGACAAGAAGCCGTCGAAAGAATCTAACAAATACGGGTTCACAGCCATGGCGCCCCCAATGTCGTCATCTTCCAGGCTACACTATGTCCCCGGGTTTGAAGTTTCTATTCCGGAATCCAATTTAGATGGCAAACGAACCGGCTACGGCTGCGACAACGATCTCACCGATGGACGTGTTCCTGTACGTGTGCGTGCAAACAAACAAACAACTTATGGCTCTCCATCCTTTGCCGAGCGCTCTGTTTTACCCCTAATGGCGTACTCGAAGGACATTCAATGCTGGATGAAAATGATTGCTTTGCTACGGTACGGAAAGGGTGCCGCACAACGAATTGGCAGTGACTGCAAGTTACTGCTATATATAAAAAAAAAACAAAACTCTGACGAGCGCACACTATGAGAACAAAAAAAAAAAGGTTCTATCCAATGTGTGTGAGCGACACAAGCACACTGCTTCGGGAGTGGGTAAATTGTTGTACCAACATCGAAAGCAAACACACAGCAACGAGCAGAAGAAAACGAAATTATCCTTCATACGAAGGCACGCGAAGAAAGATTAAAGATTCGTGCCGGTTTGGTCGCGTACCGTTGGCGCCAGGATCGAACAAACACCAAACGATCGCCGAGTCGTAATGTATGAGAGGGATGCAAAGGGGTATGGGTAATCCATGAGGGGGGTGTCTCTTAGCGCCGTGCTCGTTGATTAAGCCAATTTTCTGCAGCAATCGTCGTCCACCATCGCGATGGCACATTGCTTTCGAACGATCTTCATCCATTCGCTCACGTGAAATTAAACCGAACGGTTACAATCGTTAGAAACTGTCGAATTTGTTCGCTCTAATCGGTGTTTAGCTACTAACTGGGAAATCGTGAGAAACTTTATACGTTAAATGAATAAAGCGTAGCAACAAAGCATTAACTTCATGAATCCCGGGCCTCAATTAAAGCTTTCACTACTTTCATACCATCATTGGTATGATTTTCTACGTGACTTCAATCGGTAGGACTTTTGTTAGTTCCAAGAGCAAACAATAAATTGTATAATCTAAAGAAAAGCTTATAGTGAAATGAAATAAAAAGTAAAATATAATTTACAGTATGTGACGTAACTATATAACCGCCAAATATTTTTGTGAAACTGAAACATTAATATAACAATAGTCTACGATTTCGATGTTGTTTCATATTATTAAACCTTAACAAAAAAAAAATGATAGTTTTGCGAATAACCCCACCTTAATTACATCCTTTTGGGTTAAAGTTTTCAGCTCGAACCGCAACGACAACCGGGCACGCGAAGGCCATTGAATAATAGTTTGCCTAATTATACAAACCGCGAACCCTTTACGGTGCACTACATCACCCCGCAATCGTGAAATAAGCAGAAAACTTATGACAACAATTCTTCCGAAACTAAATCCTTCCTACGAAACGGATCCCAGCCCAGCATTGAAGCATAAATTAGGAAGCACAGCACACAGCTTGGATGAAGTTTGCATTCTGCTCAACACGGCTGACAATATTAGTGCGTACCGGCAATGAAACAACAAGATAGCTGGGTGGATGGTCTGAAGCGACACTGTTTGAATGGGTGGCGATGGACATTGGGTACATAAGACACGCTACGGAACGTAACGGGCCGGGCGGTATTGTTACCGTTTTCGTGAATGTCTTGTGTCAATATTTAGCGAGCGGAATATTGTATCCTGCGATAGGACCGCCACGGTGGTGTGGCTCTGCTTCGGGATCTGTATCTTGTTTCACTGAATTATGCGATCCGTTTTTCCCGGAGCACAACGACAAAACCATACGCGCAGCCAAGATTTAAGCTTGTTCGTTCAGCTGGCTGTAAATTATGCATGATGCAAAGTATAAACCGCACACAGATACACTTTCATACTGATCTACACACCGTTTCGTCCTTTCGCTTGTTGTGTCATGTCTTCCTTTGTCTGTTGTTATATGTTAATTTCACATTGTTTTTCGGTTGTACATGCCTTTGCCAGTAGCAAGCGCATTCAGCAAATGGTCGTGTGAGAAATTTCGGATGTAGCGTTGCTAGAGATTGTCTCCGTCGCTCATCAACATCATTTAACACTACACTGTCTTGCTGCGTATCAGCGCAAAATGCGCTGCTACATTTCGCGTTTTCCGTCACGCGATGGTGGAAAGGTTGGAAAACAACAGAAAAAAAATCGTTATTCGAATGAATTTGTTTCCATCAGCAGCTGAGACTGTGTGTTTTATTCAAGCAAAAGATATGTTTGAACGAATTATTATGCAACAGTTCTGTCGTTCCGTAGCATTGTCGTGTTTAGAATTGAAATTGAATTTTCAATACCTGGAGCGGTGCTTTTTTTTACTCCCTGCTGCTTTTGCAATCAAACTCACAATGAACGCAGAAACAATACACGCACGTACAGATCGTGATGATTTCCAATTTTACTTCAAACAAGGCTAAGCATATTCATTATCCTTCGGAGATTAGACATGTACTACGCCGTGCCCTCAAAGCTTATTTGTGCCCGAAACGTGTCAATACTTTCCCTCGGTTCAATTCGTTCAATGTTTGTACCCTGGGGTAGCATGTGGTACATGCGAGCACACTAGCAGCACACGTAATTTTGAAACCATTTCCAATCGTTTCGAATGCGATTCATTACAAGCGAGCGCTTCGCGAGAATGTCTCTCCTTTCATCAGCATTTAATTTTACCCCAATCCAACCATCAACAGCACATCCTCCGACAGAGGTATGGCTTACGACTGCTCATTGTTTGTAGTTTCCTGAAACGGTGGGGTAGAACCGAGTTTTCGCGCCAGAGTGAAAAGTGTGTGGGAAATTTGCTAGCGCTTCAACAATCATGATGAGTCGAGAGTTTACGCATTCTTCCCATGGCAGCCCGTTCAATCGCGGCGTACCACAATACACATGATCAACATCACAACAGAGCCGAAACGTTACAACTACGGTTCATTTTGGAATGTAATTAAATGAAACCAATTGTCAAACATTTATCCACCCGCGGCCAACCCCGCCACCGAATTGGCTTCTATCGAGCCGTAGCTGGAGATTATTTGCGTGTTTGCTAAATTTACGCTAATGCCTAGCGATGGAACGTATGTGACTATCCTGTGTGCCAAACCACTTTCGCGTCACAGTGGCTGGAAGCGCTACGATTTGCTTCAATGGACTGTCAAAAGGGGTTCTGATGTGTGTGGTTTGGTAGTCGCAGTGGGGCTGCAAATACCATCTTGAACTATTTTTGCGCAGAAGTAGTAATGATGATGGAAATAGTTCGGTTTAGCTTGTTGAAAGTCGTCCAATAAAACCACATTCCATTCAATGTTCTTCATCATTGCATCATTGAATGAAACAGTATATGCTTGAATCATTTATTTAATAATCCTTCTCGAAAATTATCTCCATTGGATATCATGGGTTATCTTCAAGCCTTCTGGTCAGTACTTGAGCAAAACCAGAAGGGAAAATACATTTCAGCATTTGGTTTAGCCTTTTTATGGTCGATTGCCAGCTCTTTCGACTGACAATCCTTTCTGGTTTCGAATTTGTTCAAATGCATCTTTCGTATGAGTATTGTGATAAACATACAACATAATCATCTAGTCGCATTTGAGAACGCTTGAGGCTAGTTAAAAATAAATGGTTGGGTTAAACGTTAACCAGATATTTCCAGACCAGAGGACAAAGAAGAGGACGCCTATCGTTGCCATTGAGTTAATTGTAGATTTCATCATCCATCAATACCTTCACATTGCTTC
Organism: Anopheles marshallii; assembly: GCF_943734725.1. NCBI lineage: Eukaryota > Metazoa > Arthropoda > Insecta > Diptera > Culicidae > Anopheles > Anopheles marshallii. The sequence goes on along the minus strand of NC_071326.1, from coordinate 39,406,865 downwards.
AAAAAAAATGTTATCAACAACTTTAACCTCTCCATCTGGGTAATCTGCGGTCCTGATGCAAAAATCGCGGCTGAAATTTTCTCATAACAATGTCCATCTTGTCAAGAGTGAAAAAAGTATTGATAGAAAAAAGTATTGATCCGATTATAATATTAGTACATCCGGACGATATGAACTTCATGATCACTTCTTCGCTTTGGTGCGAACGAGGCAGTACGAAGAAAACATCAAAAACTTAACTAGTAACGGTATAAATTTTTGTCGGTGCACAATAGTTACAATAGACGAATAATAGCCAGATTCGCCATTAAGTAACAGCGAGCTCGAAGTACGATAACATCATTCCAGTTTTATTTTCCAATGCATACGTTGCACGACTGCATATGCATCATGCAAGCGATAACAAAGTTCAAACCAAACAAAAGACGATTTCCCAGCATGGCAGTGCATTATGCGCATCCAAACAATACTATCATTTAAACGTACACACTCCTGCACACACTATTGACTTTTCATTTGCGGCTCACGTCATCTGGTGACATCGCACTAATCTATCGCCCCATCAGAGCTTGGGTTAAAACTAGAGCACAAATTTCGCTCCGTACATGCTTTTGCATACTATTTTCCTTGCTGCCTCTTCGAAACAATTTGTGCGGGTAGAATGAGCGCGCAGCAGTTGTGTTTGACCCTTGTTCCCATCCCTCCATCGTTTGGCAACACTTCCTACCGTACATTGTTACTAAGCCCAGCATTACAGTTCAGCCCTAGATGTTTGAGCGGCGTGTCACAACTTTCCCTTGCGAAAGTAAGCAGCACCGGCTCTTATGAGTTGTTTCGAAAATACTTGTCGCAAACAGATGGTCTGCTCGTAAGAGTCAGTGTTCGTGGCGTACGAGAAAACAGCTCTGAAGACACCTTTTCCGTTCCAAGGTTTCTCGTTTCTTGGCAAAACAACAAAAAAAAATGATAAAATCGAAAGAAAATCTTCACAGTTGTCCGACCAGATTCCCTTGGCTTGATTCGCTGAGCGTTGAACACACAAGCTTAAGCACACATGCACACCGTTGACTTTACACACTAAACGACAGGGCGACACAGGAAACCCCTTAACGAAGACTTTTGGTGAACAAGTTAGAAAACTTCACCCACATGATACCGTCCTAGTCGGGGAAGTTCGAATGCTCTGCCTTGATTGTGCCAACTTCCGGCCACTAGGTGGAGGTGAAAAAATAAGATACGAAAAGAATCTTCTACCTCGGGCTGGAGCTTCTTACACGTGCAAACGAGCTTTTCGAACCGGTTTACAGCTCCCTCCAACCATTCCCCGCAGCGTCCCATTACGTAACGGCGTTCCGCTATCTTACGGTTGACAGTTGCGAACAATGTTTGTGTCGTTTAATTTTACAACAACATTCACTACCAACCCACCCAGCCACTTTCAAACCTTACCCGAAATTGTTCCACACGCTGGGTGTGGCGGTGGTGCTTGAAAGTGAAATGTTCTGGGCGTTTTATACTAACATACTGCGAAAGATGCGTCAAAGATGCTTGTCTTGGTGAAGTTTTGTTGTTGTTGGTATTGTTGCTTTAAATGTGACGACCGATCAGATGAAAAACAGTTAATAAATCTGGCTACGGCAACACTTCCGCCGCAAGGAGGCCCCAACGAAATCAGATTAATTCGGTCAACTTTTTCGGTACCGGAAATTTATTGCTTTTTCACCAGAAATGTCTAAATTTGGCGTTGTTTATAAGGACATTGTCAGAAGCTTTAGCAAAAAAGGATGATGGTTCACCGTACCATTCCGATTCACCACTGCCACAACCAAATCAGCAGAACGACACGTACGAGAGTGTGCCCGGTGTTCGTCAAAGACCGAAGAGGCAGGAAATCCTTTACATGTAACAAAAGGAAGCACAATCAACACTAAAACATCTCAAAAGCTCGTTTTCTTTCATCCAACCAAACGCACCCCGCTCTTGCGTAGTCACCTTTTGCGTTGTTATTGTTGGTGGAGCCCCATGCTTTGACAGAACACTGAAGCAGGAGCAGGTTTTTTTTTTATTTATAACCGTTTTCCTCCGTTCCACACCATACCACGCTCACATTCCCATACGCCGTTCACATTCGGCCTTTGCACATATTTTAACAAGTAATCGGATTTCCTGTGCTTATTTATACCCGCCCATCCCATTTCGCTGCACAATGGCAGGATATTATTTTATTCCCGAGCGCACAATGGTGGGGACAATTTTTCGCACACTTATCATGCACAATACAGCCAACCATCAACCACGGGCAGGATGGATGGATCCCGAACATGGATACTTAACCTCGGGGGTGAGTTTTTCCGCCATCTTCTCCATGTTCGTTTTTCGACAACACACTGCGCGGAACCATCCCAGATCGCAATTTCCGTCCGCATAATCCTTCCACTCGGGATGTGGTGCCACGATTTATATACTATGGTTTTTACTCCACAGTTGTTGAAAACATTCAATTTTTCATTTCGTTAAGGATTAAATGATAGCGGGGGGAAAAATAAGCAAAATCGAAACCCACCACCCCTACGCTCAGTGAGTGATAATCAACCGTACCGTTGTCAACCTTGATAACTAAATGTGTGTTAAAGGAGTGCAGAAAGAGAGAGATACCACGCGCAAGAGAAGAAAGAACTGCCACGAATCCAGTTCTTGGGTAATTACATTCAAAAGCAAGCCGTTTCGTTGAATTTTCCTAAGCGATTAGCAAGTGATGGCGTACAGGGAAGCAACAACAAAAAAATTATCACCAAACCCAGGTGATGGTAAACGTACTTATTTCATGGAGAGTGAATTAGGCAAAAAGAAAATACAAAGCCGAGCGCGAGTGAACACGTCGTGCGCTGTGTGTGCGGTATACATAATTCATAATCATAATTCATAAGAAATTGGATAATCCTGTCCCCGGGTACTGCGAGCAATGCCAATTATAATAAAAGCGCTAGGTAAGCATATCAATGGCGAAGGAAAAAGCGCAAACAAAGCCAACGTATGTGTTGAATAATCAATGTGATTTATTCTAAGGATTCTGACAAAAAAACGGATGTTTTTTCATAAAAGAAATTGCTATCCTTCGTGTGGCTGTTTCACGATGTTATGATCTAAGTATTATCGAATTGGCGACAATATCTCCAAATTTAAATTAATTAAAATTTTGCGAAAGATTAACATAAATGTAAACCCAATTAAATCATTTGATACTTTTATTACTGTTCATGGTTTTGTGTTTTTTGACATTTTTACGAAATGTACTAAACCGAACTAAACGACAGGATGTCGTCCGATAATAACGAACTGATATTCAACATAAAAGTGACGATGTTAAGTAAACAACTGATACTGTATTACTATTTTCTGTGCTTTTGGCAAATACAATACTAAATCTGCAATGTACTAAGTCAGTACAAACTGACTTTTAATCGAACTAACCAACAACGGTCGTGTTCAGCAACTCAAAAGACGATACATTTTTACGAGGAATACGACAAGGACAAAGCAAAACTAATCGCTTTTAAAGTAGCCACTTTAAAGATCCCTAATCCACGCCACCGTTGACACCATTGTCGAGCATCAAAATGCAATTTTTCAAAACGTTCCTTCAACGCTTCGTCCTAAACCATGTCCAACGACCAAGGAAGATAACCGAAGATGGAACTAGAATATAAAAAAAAAACAGGAAAACGTTTCCACCCTCCCAAAAAAAAAAATAGAACGATCCTGCAGGCCATTAATATCCTAAAATTTACGACTTGTTGTTTCACTGAGCCATCGCCACCGAGCCAGTGGCCACCATGGTAATCTGGGGGCAGTGCGGTTTGCTGACCTCGGAAGTCATTAATCACTTGTTTGACAAAACTTGACGAAATAAAACCAAGTTTGGTGAGTATACATAAAAAAAAACATGAAAGACTGAAAAAACACAGTTATTAAATGTGGACCTGCATTAAACAACAAAAACGGCCTGGGGCGAATATCAATGGTTGGCTCGTCTCCTCGGTAAGTAATTTATTTTTGTCCCAATATCGAAAAATTTATTTACCTCAATCTAACGAAGGGTCGCTATAAAAAAGTGTCATAAAACGTATCTCCTCACAATACACGGTGTGCGAAATTGTGTTTTGAAATTTTAGCCCCACATTTAGGGGTGCGATATACCAACCGAGCTTAAAGCCATCGTCGGGCGGGGAATACCGGTGGGAAGTGAAATCTCATTTAAGTTTGCCCTGTCCATATAAAGCCCGTGTCAACGGCTGAAAACAAAAAGCGGTAAAAGTGCGTGCTTCAAAACACTTCCAAGCGACGACAGTGTCTTCAGTTGCTTTTTGTTGGTTGAATTATTCATTTAATTTAATTTCGTACGTCGTTCAAACACACGAACTACTGCACCCATCCCTCCCAAGCTGACTGACCATTGTCAGCACATTGGGTGAACTTTGAAAGGAAGATTTCATTATGTTTTTGACCACCACGATGATCATCGCTGCGGCCCGCGAGGGTGATGAGTTTACATCGCAGTAAATATAATCAACAAGAACTTTCAAAGGAAAGCATTTCAACGTCTATAATGGAAGAATGGGAATCGCCCAACAAGCGACGAAGTATGGACACACTTGTGCTACCGTTTGGTTTACAAAATGATTATCTTTGATTTGGCGTCTCCATGAACGTGCGCGATTGCTGTGTAGAGGATGTTTTCCTACGTTGCCCAAAATCTAAAGATTTTTCCTGAGCGGTTTCTGGATTTCCACTTGAGTTCGCGTAACCTGCAAGTTGCGGTGAGTGAAGTCCCCGACAGCCGTCAACAAATTCAGTGGTCAAAAAAACAAGATAAAATACAACAGCATCTAATAAGACAACTGAACAAATGAAACCGTGAGCGCTTGAGGCTCACGGATGACTACTATGAAAACGACAGCAACGATGACGACTAGTCCAAGCCACTTGAGGCAAATTAGCTAGTAGCGAGAAATTGACCAAGAATACGACAAAGAAGTAGATAGAAATAACGGACCATTATTCTATTTTTCTTGCACTTCCAGCAAAAAAGAAAAACTTCAAAGCGAGTGAGGCTTGGAATACGATCTCCCAAACGTCCTAGAACGAAGGATACAACACGACAAAAACGAGTAGATTCTCCCAAAAATCCAAATTTCTTCACTCGCACGCTACGCTATCGTTGCTTCCACCGAAGTGTGCTCGCTGTGAAGTGGTCCAACCAAGCGGTACCAGATACGATAAGGCTAGGGAGGATGTCCTCCAACTTTGGCCGGTAGAATGATATGGAAATAATCATGCTGTCAGTGGCAGCAATCGGGTGCCAGCAGCGACCACAACCAACGAGATAAGCACCGTTGCATTGGTACCATTTCTGTAAGCGGTGTCTCGTTTCCAATGCAGACACTTGAATGTTTCGTACACTTCACCGTGAAACCACGTCTACTTCAAAAGGGCCACCTGATTAAATGAAAATGGTTTCGAGCGTCCTGTACATTGGTAGTGCCACTTTTATTGGTTTCAGACAACAGAAACCTTCAGAAAAATAAATGCAAATACATAGACAAAATATCAATTTGACTACGAAATGATTGCTTATATATTTATTTAGAGCAGTTGCTTAGAAGATGCAGATTTAAAAAGACAATCTATGAGTAGATTGATATTGATAGTCATCCTATTCTCGCAATCTCATTAATCTACAATAACCTGTCAGGATGAATTGCGAATTTTGAAACTGAATACCTTTTGAATTAAACTAACTGATACATTTTAATTCCCGAACGTCCCGAACGAAACCAAAATTTCCCAAATAATGACTACATATTTTGGATATTTTTTACATATGTATATTTGAAAACCGTAGTGATTGGCTAGCAGGCAACCTTGTCGGCAGGTACAGAACTAACTTGTAGGAGAAAGCATAGAAACACGAATATCGCGTCATATCAGACACAGGATCATTATCATTATACGCACGCCTTTGGTTAATGATTAATTAATTTTCAAAGGCTATAGCATTTCAAAGTACAGATTTATTTAAATTGACACTAGCTAGCAGTTCCGGAGAATCGATCTCTTCAATAAAAGCACATTATTGTTACGATTGTTATGTTCGAAAAGCTTACTATAGTTTATGTTTTGATGTCTATTTCTCGTTCCAAAACCCAAAATATTTGCATTTGAACTAGTTCATTGGAACAGATCTACATGTATCCATTCTAAGAATTATGATCGAAATTGGAAATCGAAGACAGTTTATGGAGATAGTTCAAAACCACAACATTTCAAACATTGCAATAAGTGTATGAATACTCCAATCAGTGTAGGTATGAGATATTTTTCAATACCCACTTGTAAGAATTCTTGGTGGATGCTACCGTAACAACAGAATGAACTCTCAAACGGGCTGATAAAACGTACCGATCTCGTTCGTACGATGGAAAAAGAACTCACCAAGTGCCAGCAAAACGGTTATGGAATTTAATTTTTAGTTCTCTTCCCCAAGCCGATTGGAAGATACCGCAGGGAAATATCCACCATTACCCCGCACCGCATGCACGGATGAATATTTTCTCTGCTCAACCATGCTGTAAAACGTTTCTCTGCAGAAATAAGAATGCGTTGATTGGATAGGTAAAGAGTTGCCCGGTACGGAAGAACAAAGAACCGGAACTCCACCGGGAAAGGTGGCGCGGGTTACGTGGTGAAAGCAACGCGAACTGCATACATGCCTTGTCCAGGAGCGATGGAATTCTTGCGGTTCAGGTACCGTCTTCGTGAAACAAAACGTACACCGGGGAGTTTTGTTGATGGCATTCTGTCTGCAGAAAGCAATTATGACCATCCAGGGAGCATTCACAGGGCTATTATTGTGCGCATATCGTTCATAGCATGGGATGGGAAATTATTTTAATAACAAAAAGGGGAAATATCTACTAGCCGTCCCAGTCGATGGTTGATTTGGCCAAGCGATTTGTAAGAACGAGTTCTCCATTGTGCGTTGAGACAAAAGATTTTTTAAAGTTGTGAAGCACTCTGCTTTCTGGTATTTGTAGTCCCTGCTGGGCGAGGCAGCAATACCACCCCAAAAGGGAATCAATCGAATACCCAATATTGACATCCTTTGAATTCCGGAAGTCATTCCCAATGTCTCAGTAAATTGTTGATTTGCCAGTGATAAAGACCACACTCAAACAGACATCGTTGATGTTTGTATTGATTTTATACCCTTAGCCTTATGGAGTCTCATTTCATGCAGTGAAAACCGATCCTCATGTACGGTACCACCCGGAAGCCCGTTAGTTTTTCATCTTTGGCAAACTCACTTGAACGTTTTTCTTTATTTCGCTAGTTTAAAGCAAACGATACGCCACCAACAACCCGGTCCCAATACATAATTCAATCACGTCCCGTCACCTAGCCAGCTGTGACAGTTATCGGTACGGCCCGAAAGGACGCACTGCCCAAAAAAAAAGATTCCTAAAGCATCCTCTCGCCCGATACTTCGCTCTATATGTATGCGTTTGTGTGATTCAACTCGAGCCCAAATGAGGTCAGAGATGATTCCGAATGCTTTTAACGGAAACATGAGAAATCGATTAAAAAGGCACACACACACACCCATCACCATCATGGCGCATATGATACCGACGAAAGGCAGAATCGGGCCGGTTTATCATACTGCTGCTGAAGCTTTTAGCTACCAACTGGCGGTATCGCACGAGCGGAGAGTCCCACGCCCAAGGCCATGCACTCGGAATAAGAATTATAGCCTTTTCGCGTTAAAAATCAAATTTAATCCCGATCGCACCGATATACCCAACCAGGACTTCGGGCGGTTGAGTGTCCCCTTCAAACGGTGTGTTCCGTCGAAACGGTCACGACTCGCAAGCGTCATAAATATTCCCATGGGCCTACGCATGTACACGACACTGGCACAGTGGCAAACCTGTCCACCGACCGGGCTAGTGATGCTTGTGATCCATGTGCCGGATAGGCTATCGTACATTGGGGCAGTGAAAAAAAAAACATTGGAAAGTGGAAGCAGTTTAACCTGCGTGACACAGGATTAGCTCACTCGCCTCGGTGCTTTTGCCCGTTCGCCCGGTAGGCGGTAAAACCATTTAGTAACGCTCGATCACGGCGATGCTGCGATAAACGGGAGTATGGCTGAAATTGATTTTCCGGAAGCGATGCCATTAATCTTTAGTATATGCTTAACATTGCACGGTGTAACGCTGCGTTTAAAGGACCTTGCGCCGGTTTTACAAACCGTTCGTAATGTAATAACGTAATTTATCACTGATTACCGTGTGTCGATTGCCCGTGCACGGTAAGCCTGCCGCGGTACATGCGGTCACACCATACCCGGTTAAAGGTCTACGTATTATTTACCATTTCAATTCATTGCGCAAGCGAATGAAAAATCGTTTACCGCGCTTAATGGGCAACGATGGGAAAATGGGAGTTTTTGTTTTTTGGGTTGAAGGTATTCGCCATAACATGGGAACATTGAGAGGTATTTCGAAATGGTGAAATTAATTAACGCACCTCCACACTTGTAAGGTATATACATAAATCATTACCCATAGATATAATCGTTATTTTAGGGACACTTTCGTGCATCGTTGGAAATAGTCAGATGTTGGATAAACAATTTATGAAAATTACGTGCACTTTTGGTTTATTGTTTACCTTTAAGCCAAACAGAATCGATCGGTTTAAATCACACGCAACGTAACCGAATGTTCATTAGCACACTACAGGTCAAAAGATAAATAGCGCGGGGCTGGAAGCATAAAATAACAACACCCCATTCAAAGCACTCTGGAACGAATAATGAAAAGGCGCCGTGTTACTTAAGACGCAAAGCAGAGACCTACGGTGTGATGAATGTATCAAAAATTCAATTTATGATAATGTTTTGTTCGACATTTCATGCCATCCAACCATAGAAATGTTCTCATTTAACCCATAACGCTTCTGTCTATCTTGACGATTTAAAAGGGGGCCTGCTTTGAAATTCTTGCCACAAGTCCCCCGAAAGCATCACTGTGATCATTGGCAATACTTGGGCGAGCTCGCACCGAGTTACTTTAATATTGCCTCAACCGATACATTGCCTTTTCTCGTTTTGCATTATTTTCAACGTTCCAACGTTTCAACGTTTCCGAGCACACCTCATCTGATGGATATTTATGAATGAGCCATAGCTATGAGCAATTAATTCTGTTTTCCACTGTCCCAGACAAGGTTAATATATGCAATGTTTAATTCAACTGTAATCTACCCCACTATCTACACTGTTTCGTTCGGATTTGTGGTGGTTTCAGTTTTAAAGCACAATCATGTTTGCTGATGCTTCTTGTTTCGTTACTTGTGGTTATTTGCACACAATAATTTTGCAAATAAAAAGGCTGCAAATTGGCGATGTCGCTGGCACAACAAACATAAGTATACATATTTATATTTAACAAATATATCAAACTGCAGAGGTAAACACAGCAAAAACAGCTAATTACACGCCAGTGAAGTAACGCGCTTTTTATATTTCAAAAGGAACGACCAGGCCGTATTGCTTAAGTTAGGTGATTAGTAGAGTTATTTAAACCGATAGCATAGCATAATTACCATTTTTAAGCTTTTGTTCAGTTTTGCACAAAGTGCAATATTGAGACTTCGAGTTCAATTGGTAACAATGGAACAATTTCTAGTGTCCTTGAGAAGTTCAAGTAAAATTTGAAGAGCAATACGTGGAATCCTCTCTCTCGTCTTCTCATTCCTAAGTTTATGTTCAAATTAATTCCAACAAAACTTTATGAACTCAATCATATTGGTATGCTTTGCATTTGTTTATTCTTTACACAGAATTGAGCTCTACTTGCAAAAACCTGAGAAAGATGGAATACATTAATTATTTTCATGTACCATTTATTTTCTTCTACAACTAGAATAAAATCTAGACATGATTGCAACTTGCAAATTTCAATTGATACCTTTTTATAAGCTTACAATGTTTCTCTGTTTCTCTGCAATATTGCATTCATCAATGAAATTTTACGTTCTGGTTGTTCAACATTCGCCAGCAAAACGGGACTATCATCGAAAATAATTCAACTCAAAAAGGTACAAAACTACTGGATTATCTTTTCTTTTTGTCCTGTTTAACGAAGGTAACATTTCTATTCCTCCTAAAACACGGACACGCTCCAAAGTTAACTGCAAGACAAATGACAAAAACTTCTCGGAATTTCGAAGATACGCCAAAAATCACCTTACGGTTTGATCCGTCGTATCCCAAGAAAGGTTTTACTTTGAAACAACCGTCGTATCCCGACTGACAACCCCTTAAGCAAAGGACTTGAAGTAGCACAGAAAAAGTAAAAAACAAACCCCGAAATGAACATTGAGCAAATGCTCTGGTAGTGACTATTGCAACCCCCCAGCTCCGGAAAGCCCGAAACCATACCCGACGAGACAAGGTGAGATCCAGACAACGGAAAACCGGAGTCCCTTTTTTCCCTGCGGTACTTTCAATCAAATCAAAGATAGACACGGAACAAAACTGCTGGGATCGTCCGTTTTGTGCAATCGAGAAAATAACACTTTTTTGTCACGACTTTTGGGGGCCATTTTTTGGGACCACTGCCACTTTCATTCTTACGGTCGCTCGTTGACCTTTCCGGTGTTAGCCATTCCTTCCACCCCGGGCAGGGGAGAATGATCGACGTTCGAAATTTAGAAAATAGGTTCGTTCCATCCACAATCAGGTACCTCCCTTTTTTGGTAGATCGAATCCGCTCTATGTTGGGACAAATCAACCGAACCGTCTGTGTTTGCGTACAGCGTGCAGATTCGAACCGTTATGGCAAAGTTTTCGACAATAGGTAATCGGTGGCTTTCAAATTACTCTTTTGCCAAGAAACTAGAAGTCAAGCGGGAATTGATTGTCGACAAAGCAACATGGCAATGAAGAAAGACGTTGTAGAACCAAGCTCTTCGTGGAATGGTTGTGCGATTTTTGATGGTTTGATTTTGCTTCGTTCACGAAAAATGCCCCAAACGCTCAAGTATTTACCTTGGCACAGTCCATCATCAAAAAATCGGAGAGCACTTAACGTTCGCAACTAATTGTGAAAGGTCCTTCAAGAGATGGTTCGTGATCATCCTCCACCAACCGTTGCTCATATTATAATCAACTGAAACATTGGCAAAAATTGTGGAAAGCGTCCCGACCATTTGCTGTATCTTTCGTTCTACAAAAAAGGGACACTTTAGTGAAATGGACAGGAAACGTAGAAGCGACAAAAAGGGCCCTAAAACTGCGAAAGAATATCTCCACCAAGCCCACCAAAAATGAATTAATGGGACCAACTGCTTCAACCGGGATGGCAAAAGAAAGTTGTCCCGTGTCGGAATAAAAGTACCAGCGTCTCTTTTCCATGTCGTCAGTAAAGCCCACCCACTATTAACGTTGTTGCTAGCGAACAAGCGAAAAAGGTTGTATTTAATTAGACGTTTCATTTTAATTTCTTACCCATCGGTTGCCACCGGACAGCGCAGTCGTAAAGTGTGCAGATTGGGGTTGCATTACCCTGGTTGCGTATTGTTCACACCTTTGGCAAAAGGTAAAGCAAACGTCACCAAGCCAGCACACAACCCCCCGCACAACAGTACCCGGTGATGCAAGGGAATGAACTTTAGCAAGACCGCCGCTATCGTACTTTGGTGTGGGCGACATTAAACAAAGATTGTTTTTTTGTTCATAAAAGAATTTCATGCCGGTACCGGAAAAGAAACAGAAACAAAAAGTCCTGTTTGCCTAGAGGAACAGCGTTAAAACGATGTCTTTTTTCCATACATTTACGGAAATGAATGCAGTTTTGCTAATGAATCCAACCGTACCGAGTTCGGAAACATCGCGCGGAAGATCCATTTGACGACCAAGATGACATTTGTTAAATTTTAATGATTTCCTTGCGGTCCCACGCTTACATTTTGCTGCTGTAGTACCATCATTTATCATTCAACCCAGCAAAACGCCAAACAAATTGCTTCCTTACTGGTGGAATTGAATTCACCAATGATAAATAGTGCCCGCCTTTTTTGCAACAACAAAAAAAAAACGTGCAAAAAGGCGCGGCACGCTTTTTTGCAGCATAATTTGCTGCGCATGAAGCAAACTAAAGAAACAGTCATTCTAAAGAAGTTTTTTGTTAACAGCAACAAATGCTTTTGCTCGCGCACACACTTACACCGGGACGATTCATCTCATTAAAACAAGCTTTTTTGTAAACGTAATCAATTCTGCCCGATTCATCGTATTACCATCTGTCTGCAGATGGACCGAGTATGTTTGTTTAGTTTTTATTTTTTCAAAAGTGGGTGGTTAGTAAGCGATGCATCACATAACAAAAAACAGCTAAATTATCAAACGATGAATCTCGTCTCGGTTGATTCTGGAATTAAAAATAAAAAAAACCCGTCTCGATTTTGCCCAACGAGCTGTAACGCTGCGCTTAGCGCGGGTAGACGAAATTTGAGTCACGCCGAATGGAATATGACAGGTGAGCAAACACAAACACGCACACTGCCATCATCAGCCGCGACTGAATTGACGAAATTGAGAATTGACGCGTACGATGCTCACCAGACGGATTTTTATTTTCTTACCTTCGTGCTATTGTTTACTTTGGTGTAATTGCCATACTCCAATAACGTCGCTTGGATTAATACAAAACGTCCGGTCGTGGTAAAACCCACGATCAACACAATTCATCGTTCGGTCGGATGCGTGTTTGTGTAGCGTGTACCACGAGGATGCGTAGAATTAAAGTGTGCACATTTTGGGATAGACCAACCGAAGCCGATCTCATTGAGCCAGGTCAAGAGTACTGGTTCCGATTGAAGATTGTGCCAGACGTGCAGACACTAATCAAACATCGCGGAATTCGCGGATACGTCGAACGACCGACGAGACGAAATGGGAACTAATTGAAGCCAACCGAACAAAAAAAAACATGCAGCAACTCATTCGCGCTAACAATGACTTGTCGCAGTTTTGACAAGTTTGAGATCGTTTGGCCTAACGAATCTCACGTTCGCTGACTCACGGAAAATAACAAAAATCTAGCGAAATCAAGTTCCGAGAACGCGAACTTCGTGACGTAAGCTAAAGTGTCAATATGGCGCACTTATTTCCTTACACCAGCCAAAACCCAGCCTAATTAGGAGGGAAGAAGGATGTACAATGTTTCCCGTGCCGGTTGAGCTGTTGTCTGACTGCTCGTTTTCTTCAAGAAGATAAAAAAAACTTCAATCGATGCGGTGTAAAAAAAAGACACCGAGCAACCGCTCAGCACTAGTCGCTGAAAGCTCTCCATTTGCAGCAAGTATTTACTTAATACCGGGGGAAAGATAACAACAAACCCCCACAAAACCCAACCACGCTCACCCATGATTTCCATTTCGATCGGGATAAATTGAATTTGCAAATAAATTTCCCACAGAGAGATTGCCCTTTTTGCTAGAACGGGTTTGGGGACCCTCTAGAAGGGAGCAAAAAAAAAAAAGGCGTCTTCGCCACCACACTCGCACAGGAACGTTTTCCATCCATTCCAAAGAAAGCGTTTTCGCGAAACATACGAGCACAATTCGTATAAATTCGCGACTATAGTATGCGTCCCAGCGCTACAATGCGGGCAAGTCGCGAGGGTTAGACGAATAAAGGGGACGTTCCCTTATCCCATTATTTGAGCCCTCACCACCGTATCCTGTGAGCTGTGCTTATCAGTGCATTACGCTGCGACCGGATGGGAAGGTGGCTAACCTTGCGTTCCGTCTCCATTCCAGGACTTAGCAGTTCCTCGGGGCTATTGTGAAGTTTTAAAGCGCCATCCTCGCATCTCGCATCGGAGCGCCCTGGGTACCTTCAGACATGTATATGCTTTCTGCGCATAAGTCTTGATGATGTTTGAATTGGATTTAGCACGAACGCAGCGTGGCTGGCATTGGAAGGGTAGGGACACATCGAGGCGCACTTGCACTTACTAAAACCTTGGAAAACAGGGAAAGGTTAAAGTGGATTGAAGCTGAAGCAGCATTTCTTAGCAAAGCGGATAAAACGATGGTGTGGTTGTTGCGACGGAGCATAAAGATGAAAATATAACCTTCTACTAGAAGCAGAACTATTCAACTCACAGTCCAAGAGGCAAGAGCTGTTCTCGCGACGAAGGTTGTGTTCTATCGTTTCATGACGCAACTAAAAAAAACCTTCACATGTCCTTATGAATCCGACGTATCCACATCCCGGCTAATGCCTGTGGGTGCCTACGTAAATATAAACATCTGTATGGCAGTATGCTTTTTCTTTCTCCTCAACCCGGAAAAGTCCCCTATTGTGCATTACCGTAGCGGCAAAGAAACGGTTAGTTAAAACATGCTTTTTTGAATGGCATAAAATCGGTTGCTTACGGTTTTGTAAATAACTATGTTCACATTGAAATAAAAGCGACATCTTCATCACTTGCTAGCCACCGTAGCCGCCGGGCTGCACTCGTATCGCTTCTCAAGCATGCACGATCTCTACCGCGCGGGCTTTTACCTATTTCGCTTTATTTCTTTCCACCATCATCACGTGTTGGAAAGTGTAAGAATAAAAGCGAACGCCTGTTATTAAGCCACCCTTCTAGTCCCACTGAAACCATAATGATCGCTTCGCATGCGAACGATGTGAACAATGCTCTACCAGCATTGACAATACACGCCTCGTTCCCTCGTGTGAGACGACATTTTGTGATCTTGAAAATGGTACCGCTACCAAATGCGCTGCTGGCCTCTGGCTTGCCACACACCAACCAACAGCAGGGGAAGAAACAAGGCAGAAGGTGCAGAAGTGGTTTTTATGGTGTCTGAATGGGGATAAAAATTTAATGCCCTAGCAAAGAAAAGAGGTTTCTGCGGCATCGTTGTCTGCTGGAGCACACTCCGGCAGCGCTAAGTAACCTACTAATGATCCAGAATCCACTAATGAGACTGGATGGAAAATTCAATACAACATCTAAGCTTCACCAACACATAAGAACCCGTTTTTGTACAGATTTTTTTATATTTCTTATTCCTTCCAGAGTTCAGCTGCCAGCGACAGTAAAAGGATCAGATGAGAAGGTTTCCCGTATTTATCGTCTAATAAATAACTATACACCCCCGGCACTTGGAACTATCGTTTTACACCGATGGAGTCGAGTTTGCACGGGAATTACGTTGCCTCAAATGGCTCTTTTGAAGGAAAATTTCCTAGATCGTTTTTAACACGTTCCACGAAGCGACACGTCACGGATACAGATCACACGATGAGGTCCTAAAGAACCGTACTGAACCTCTTAAAATAGAGGGCGCGGGCAAAACAAATGGGCCAAGGGGTTTAGAATTTTAATTACAATTACACCAACATCGCACAGCGTAGCGCATATAAACAAACGTGAAAAGCTACGTTTTCTCAAAAGGACAATCGTTCCGGAAACGTAGCTGAGATTAGCAACGACAGCGATTGTTAGTCAGCGGTATAGTTTCACACCGGATTTCGACTATGCTCTAGTGCTGTGGCGCACGTAAAGAGCGCTAGCTGTACCCTTCGGAGGGGTAGTACACCTGCAGTCTTGTAAATGAGCAGGTCCCTTTAGATCCCAAAACTTTCATTTGTCGCACCATTTTCTCCCAACTGGCAATGGGAAGCTGAACTCAAAGAAACTCTACGTATGGTAACAATAACCACGCCAACCTAGGAAGAATGTGATCCACCCGGATCGACAACGGTTCAAAGGAGGGAAAAGGTGGTAGAACATTTGTAACGCGTTACTCTCGGGCTTTCAAAAAAAAAACCCTAGTGCTCAGCGCTTGGTTATGGTACAATAACCTTCAAACCTTACAGCTATCTGGAGTGAACATGCGGAAAAACCGGGCAAGAACACAGGAAAGGTGCTAGCGTTCGTGTTCCCTGCCACTACTTAGCGCTTACGAGTGCCACTTTCATCTAGGTCAAGGAGCGGGAAGAGATTTGTAGCCCTCTCGAAGGGTTTCGGTGCCAGGAAGCGCTGAAAGGCCGTAGCGATGGAGGGCACCATTCCATCCGAGACGTGACTGAGCACACGGAACGGAATGGAACCGCCGGGACTAGAACGGACAAACCGTGGTGAACCGTGAACGACACGAACGAAGATTAATAAACTAAGAAATCGGAAACAATAGGTGCAGTGTGCGCTCCTGGTAGCACACGTTTGCTGCTGCTGCTAGAAAAAAATAGAAGGCTGCTGGATTATGCTGGAGTGAAATCTGGGCACCACTGGTGAAACTTTTATTTTTTACCACGTTTTCCCTTCACGCGTCCTACCAGTACCAGCAGCACCCGTGGGGGTTTTCGGGATACAGAAATACGGCGAATTCATTACCGAGCGTAGCGTTGTAATAGGAAATCCCGGCTGGGTTGTGTGGATACGTGTAGATGTTCTGTGGAAATTAATGGCAGCGAGAAACAATGCCTGCAGCCGGTGCATATTTCGCCGACAGCTTACAAACGCTTTTGCACATGGACTGGTTCGAGGATCGTTCAGACACCATGCTGCATGGCGGAGCTGAGCCATTTTTTGGGTGAAAGAATGCTGTAAAATTTACTACAGTTTTATAGATTCCCTTGCTATTTTGCTGCTGTAGTGTGAAATTAATTCAAAAGCTGTGCTAGATATAAATTAGATGATAAATGCACGATTCATATCAGGTAGCTTTTTGTACTTCTCCATTTGGAGAAAGTAACTCCTAAGGTATATAAATATCATCGGTAAAAATTGTAAGTGATATCCACGTTTCCTACTAAAACAATTTCTATAGTACTCTATATTATTTTCATTATTACTTTCTGTGTTACTAGAATCCACTAAGACATTTTCACTACAGCACAGATCGCACTGTACATCGAGATAGCAAATATAAAAATTCAACACCCACACACGCCCCAAGCTAAATCTAAATCAAAGGCACGAAAACAATAAGCTTGGCCTAACCCTTCACGGAGGTGGTTTGACCTATTTGCATTACGAATCACTGCAGCGACAAGGATGCGGAACAACAAAATCTCCAAAGGCAATATTTACTTTCAGGCCCAAACAGGTCCTTATTATGCGGCTTACCATCTGGGTGGGTTGTAAACAAACAGGGCATATGAACATATTGTGCACAAAAGGGGAAACAATTGATTGTTTGTACTAAACACAGATCAACTGTGTGGATGCGGTAGTAAATATATACCCATTATATTCTTAGCAAAACAATCAAACTTTCATGCGGCAGGGTTCGAGTATGTGTGGTAAAGCTAGAGCCATTTCTGAACTCTCTTCAAGTTGAAGTGGGTTATGCAGAAGGAGATGTGCAATTCTTCCCTCTCTTGTGATTGGAGTTGAACAACACTTTGGTTCTATACAAAGCTTTCACATTAGACGTACTGAAACCCATGCAAAAGGTGTAAATTGAGAAAGCTTAGAACAGCATCTTAGCACGCTTTAACCAACATCTGTAAATTGAAATAGCTTAGAACAACACAATAATTATTCGAATTGAAACTTTGCACATGTTCCAGCATGTGGGAACATCCCAAACGTGTCATAACAGTTTCTAGTTCAACTGGAAGAGAATGGAGAAATAGCTACAACTATACTTTTTGAACTTGAAAACTCAGCTATCTATTAGCATTCACTTTAAAATTAGACTGTGAAACACTGGAAAGCAGACAAGTTAAAAGTATGAGATGTAATTATGTGAGGTCTAACTACTCTTAATTAAATTCTATCGACGCATTGAGATCAAAATGCTATCAAGATTCCCAATGTTGTGCTATTCATTAGTTATTGGTACTCAAATGTGAAGCAAACAGTTAAAATTCCACATTTAGAAAGTCCCCTTTCTAACCTGGATCGTGGATATCCCTGACCTTTTCATCCTCTCTTGGTGTTTTGGGTAATATTCCATTGTACCATATCTACTTTACTAAAGCTTACTAAGCTTTAACCTCAATCGTATTCTGCAACAGTACAAACTTATAGCTTGACACCATGAGATCGCACCCGGCGCCCAGCAGATTCATTCAACACAAATAACATCAATTTGCTGTACGCAGACGTTCAATCTGAATTAAAATTCATTAGTTTGCTCAAGCATTCTAACCAATCTTATCACCTGCTTCCCTGAATCCCACAGCAAATTCATCTATATTGATCCTCACAACAAGAAAAAAAAAGCTACCAACAGTCTTTCGCCCCACAACGGAAGCGTTCGTAGTGCAGTGCAAAAGAGAATGACCGAATCGTGATCGAATTTAGCCATTGCAGTGTTATACCGACGGCCGCGATAATGCAACTATTGAATCGGTGCTCGATACGATCAAAACACCCGGAATTCACCACACCGGGATTGAGTTCCTCTAATGAAGTTTTCTACTCCACTGCACGGGCAGCAGTCCGGGCACCAGCAGGGACGGTGGATACGAAGCGAACGGGCGAAATTCTATTTGCGTTCGAGAAGGTTAGCATTAAATGGATCGCAACCGGAAGTCCAGGAAAAATGCAACCGCACCATCACTCGCGCTGGGTTGCTGCTCGGGCGAACATGACGCTTCGACCGGACTGCGGTCGACTGGACGCGGAAACGTGACTGAATTAAGATTTCGGTGCGGGTGTTTTAAAGCATACCGATGGATGTGGCTTTTTTTTGCTTTGTTTGCCAATCAAAGCATGATTTAGCCATTTTATGTTGCCAACGGGTGTGAAAATGGTCATAAACTGTGAGAGATTGCATGTTAAGAGCGGCCACTAGCCACCATGACACAAAACAAACAACTCAAGTAAAAGTTAAATGAAATACTCCAATTGGCTCTGTGTGTGAACGCGCAATTGCGGGAATATTGATGGTATGACATGGTTTGCAATAAAGTTTCTAGTATCATTTATCGCGTGGGTATTAAATTACGGTCGGCTGTCATGCATTGTCAACGATAACGCTTAAGCGAACACCTCCTAAGAGCTTTCCCAGCATCCATTGCAGATGTGTGAATAACATTCAAAGCATTCATTAGTGCGCTCCTGCATAAAAACACCTCTTTTAACCAGGCCATGACATAGACTCTGCTACAAAAAGTGTCTAAACGAAAAACACAAACTATGCATATCTAACCAACGACTACTGGAGTATGAAATTCGTCCAACCTACCCAATAGATTGA
The DNA here is from genome assembly GCF_943734725.1 of Anopheles marshallii. Taxonomy (NCBI): domain Eukaryota; kingdom Metazoa; phylum Arthropoda; class Insecta; order Diptera; family Culicidae; genus Anopheles; species Anopheles marshallii. Next base: position 39,387,563 of record NC_071326.1, on the reverse strand, counting down.
GAAAAAAACTCTTCCCCGTGTTTGAAATATTAGCTCTCTCGCTCTTGCTACCCGTTGGCTACAGGAGGAAAAGGATAAATTTGACCATAAAAAATGTACAGCTCGTAAAAACTTTCAAATGTCCCACATGAGCATGATGCCTGAACTTTGAATATGTCCACTTTGCTGCAGTTGATGGCATATAGCCGCCGTACATTCGCTCTGCGCCCGTATATGCGTACATCCGGACACACACACACAGCACATGTACTCGGTGGCGCACGATGGATTCTCGCTGTTCCGAAGTTTGCGTTGTTGTTTTTCTTCTTTCCTTTCATTCAGCATCAGTCAGCTGAACCTTCAACAATTCTTCGGCCGCCAGCCAATCGAACGGGAAAATTTTCATGAATTTTACAAAACTTTGTGATTTCCCAACGCGTCCTCTTGTTCGCGCGGCGGAGCGAGCATGGCGAAACACAAAGTACACACTGGCTCTTTTGAACAGTAGTCCTGCCCGAACGGACACGGCGCTACACATTTTTGGTGGTCCTTTCTACCATTTTCAAAACGATATTCGCATACATATCGCTGTGCCGCAGCGGAACGCTAAGTTTGCGGATATTTTTTTTGGAAGCTCCGGGTTTTAAGGGGGAGAAAGTATGGTAAAACGGCCGAGCCCGAATCACCGAAAACAAAACACACGCACACATAACGATAGGGCGCGCTTCTGGAGCGCATCCACAACGTCAATGGAGCAAAAAAGAGTACGAATAAAGCTTCGGTAGCGTGAAGGAAATATTAGCAAACCGTTTGTTTTAGCGTTGCGGGATACTTTTTTTTCAGCGATGGTGGGCGGGTAAAAAAACACCCACACACACACAATTCTCAAGTTAATTTCGATCTGAACATAACGTGCGTACGATGAATAAACGATTGGTATGATACGTACATTTGTGCCAGTGCCTAGCCGGTTTTATATCCCACAATGGAAGCGGAAGGAAAATGTTCGTTTTCCCTTGATAAGAACATTTTGAAATGGGAGGCATTTTTCCAAATTGGGTTGTTATTTTTTTATTTTCGGAACAGCATAATGGTAATAAACTCTTACAACCGTTTGGGGGATCATAGCGGATGTCAGCTGTACTCGTTATTTTTATCCCTGTAGTTTGCAGAAAGTTTCCAATGTTAAAAATCTATTTTCAGTTTCACCATTTTTTTTACTTTCATTTGGTTGTTATCAATTTACATGCCGATATACCATCCATCAGCTTTCATATTCATCGTTGCTGTCACTCCAAACAAGACCATGTCGGTCGTATCCATCCGTTGCTTCTATTGGCCAATAAAAGTTTGCAGCGACGATGCAATGCATATTCTGGCACAGGAAGAGTGACTTGACTTTCCAGTCTTTATTGAATTACGACACTTTAAAGGCAAAGAGATATTGTACAAGCGAGTGTAACACCCATCTCCTTATTATTTCTTTCAGTAACATACAGCATGTCAGCGGTATTGAAAGCTGGCAGATATGCAACTCGCATCAAAATGAATTGTAGGTAATCATCATCAGCTTTGACGAATATAGTCAATACTTATCTTCTCCATGTTTTTGATGAATGATTAAAGCAAGTATTTCCTTGGAGCATTTGAGACTCACTGGGAATTTTAGAACACATTTCGAACCCTTAGATTTATTTAAGCGCATACGACCAGTTTAGGTGCAGGACATCTTGTACAATCAATTATCAATATTTAAACAAATCTGGTTCCAAAATCGAGCATAAGATTTAAATTAATATTGCGACGAACTCATCTACGAACATAATAATCTATGCAAATACAATGTACATAGTGTTTTTCTTCTCAAATTGCCGTTGTTCATTGCCAATTACTATCTAGAAATTCTTTAAACCCTAAGATCCATTTGACCAGACATGTGCATCAACTGTTCTTTACACAATTTACTAGTATGTAAATCCCCCAAAGTACTTAAAACTCCCTGAGCATTAGAATACTTTTATTATTTATGTGACTTTTATGCTGCTGTATAGGTACAGTATTGATATATTTTCAGACAAAAATAACGTTATACCACTAACACTAACAATTTTGATGTAAATTGATATTTTAAAGTTTCGACACGAAGTATTTGTTTAAAGTATTTTAAAGCTTTGATTGAAGTTTTCGACGAAACTATACGAACTTCTCAAACCAGTGCTCGAAAAATTAGCTCTTTTCATGCTTATTTGCGTATACATTCTCTGAACTGACTATCGAACTGCATCTGTTGTGAAACACCTTTATCAGTATCTGACAACGAACAAACCAACTCTTATCCAGATTTGGGAGTGCAACTCTTACGAATATTGATATTTAAGCTACCTTTCCTTTCTATGGATTGGAACAATTGTTTAATCTATTGCAAGTGTAAAACTTGCGATGATAAACAGTAAAATAAAATGGAAAAAGTATTGCTCTTCTGAGTAATTTTAAACTTCCGCACATGAAGTTCCATTTTCAATTTTAAACTTAACCCTTTCCTCAATCATCAAAACGATCGGGAAGCTAGTGCCGATTATAGGTTGAAAGATGTATTTCCGATAGCATTAGTAGCTGCCGCATGAAACGCTGGTAAATGATGAGAACCAAACACTTCCGAACGGATCGCCATTAAAGTAGATAAGCGCAATACACGCAGCCACACATTCTTTCGGCGTAATTACCGGAATCCAGAGTCGAATGTACATTCTTCGCACAGCAAACATCCACACCACTACATCATTTTCGCTGCTACCAGCGCCAGCATACTTCCGGCAGCCGGAATGCTTTCTGCCGGTTCTGGAGGCCAAAAGAAAGCCAAGGCACATTTTTAATTAAAGAGTCATGTGCTCCACTCACACACAACGCGACGGAGTGGCGGTGCATTCATTTCGTGCCGGTGCGGCGGTTCGGAAAACAAAAACCATTTTTCCGGTTCGCACAACCGGTTTCGTGGATTAACCGTTTGCTGCCAAATGGAGCGAAACAAAGTGATGCTAAAAAGCGAAGTGAGAATAAAACAAAACAGACACAGCCATAATGAAACGACAATGCCGCGCAAAACATGCTGTTTTTTTAAAGCTCCCGTACGCACAGAAACAGACAACCGCACGCGAAACCGGGTGTCCTGAGCTTTTTGCCACCAGTCCAGCTGGATCCAGGCTGGACTGGGATGCCGAATTATGAATAATTTATGAGCCCATTATTTACGATGATTTATGCTGCACATATTGCTTTCAATGGGGGGAAAATGAGATTCTAATGACGGGTGCCACGTGAGCGTGGTCTGTTCCTAGTCGATGCGATTTATATTGGGGGGGGGTGGAGTTTCTTCAGGAATCGAGAGGGCTTCTTCCCGGGTAGCACACACTAGCGGCTGGGTTGAATGTGACGCCACCCTCCATTGAGGTGTTTATAAACAAACGCAAAAGCAACGCGCACACATACATACTTGCGCTGGTTTGACAAATGTAACGTGGCACGGGTGATTATTGCAGACAATCCTTTTAGCCTTTCGCTTACACTTACCTTTAACGGCGTTCAGCTTGTTGCCGACCATTTGCTTCGCGACGAATGCGGCCATTTTGCGTCCGGGTTACTTTTACAACGGGTGTAACGCTTGAACACTGTATTATCGCTTCGGGGAAAGCGTCTCCGTCTGTTACACACTTAATAACGATCAATATCACTCACGCTCGTGTACGTGTATTAGTTTACTGCTTAGTTAACGATACTGTTTTTGCTGTAAAAAAATCACACAAATGAATAAAAGAATTACAAGAGATAAACGTACAGGAAAATGACATGGCTAATTTTCCCACTTCATTTTAGAACAACTTGAAGAAGTCTTTTGTTTTTCGTCGCATTCTCATCCGACATGTAACAGTTTGTACACTTCAGTTGCCACTAACGCAAAGATACAAGTTTGAACAGGTTGGACAATGCGCGAAAATAAACAGCGTGCTGCTAACGAAATGCCAGCGCAAACCCAAACCCAAATACTAGCACAATTCCTTGCAAACAACCAACAAAAAGATTCTTAAGCCGTTGTCATGCCTTTCGTTTGGGCTTCTTTAAACATTTTCTTTGATTTTGCCCTCCATTCAGCTGTCCGTTAAAACCATTCTTTGCCGATCGTGTTTCCGTTGCGATGCTTTCACTTTCTGTCCCTTCAGGTGTTCTTGTTGGTTCGTTCGTCTCCTTTCACCGCATTACACAGCCGTTAAGTTAACAGAAAAAGGACCCGACCGGGGGAAAAAAACAAGGCGTCCGCACGTCAGGACAACGGACACCAGCGAACGAGCAAAACAGAACTTTTAAGCGTTTGCCTTCGGATGGAGGCGCACGATGAACTGGAGTTTCTATCCACGCTATTTTGCTTCATTTTGTTTGCACTGTTTCATTGCACAACTGGGTCCAGCCCGCTAAGCGGTAGTGATTTGGTTGGTGTATGTGTGTGTTTTCCAAAGTTTTCCGAATCCGAATGTTCTGCCAAAAAATTCTCCTTTCAAAAGGAAAAAAAACAGAAAATTGTTCACATAATTTTTTAACTGATGAGAACTGTAGACAATCGGACCGCAGCTCGATCGGGACAGGTTTTGATGTTTCGCTGCTTTTATTTCTGCTTGAAGCTGCGCTGGTTCCGCTTTTCTTATGGATTAGCCCAAAACTTTCCACAGCGGTGCAGTTGCTGGACGTTCGGCTTCACATTTCACAGCCCCTTAGGAACAACGAACGTTCAGTATGAGCAACCTGCAAAGAAATGTATTCGAGATAAAGAGAAGAGAGAAAAAAACGGTTTGCGTTAGTTGGAGAAATTGCTGTTTTTGGAAGGAATTTTTCAAGCACAGTTGGGAAGGACAAGTGCAAGAGCAAGTTTCTTGCTATTCGCAGACAAAAACACCACTAACGACTGAACGGTGAAGTGTAGGCAACATAATGAAGGAATGCGAATTGTTTCGAAATAGTTTCGCATGTTTATGGTACGAAATAGCGAATTGCTTTTGGCAATTTGCTTGAAAGTTTTCAAATAAAGAAATGATTATTTAAAAAAGAAAAATGTTTTATAAATTTAAATAGATTTCATATTGCTTAACCAAGGTTGAAATTAAACGAAAACATTATATATAATAATGATATTATAAAGAAATTAGAAAAAAAAATGCTTGAAATTAGAAAACAAACAAGTCATTTTGATCAGAAAAACTATGCAACTTGCCGAAATTTGAAAAAATGGTGGATCTACCCCGATACATTCAAGTATAACATGAAAATAATTCAGCACTAACATCTTTGCGACAAGAAATCGAAAACCCTGTAAAGGGAAAGGTATACAGACACCGCAAACCAAGAACTCTTCAGATGGTAGTACCTCAAGAAAGTTAAGAAGAAGCACTTAAATCCTCTCTCAGTAAAATAATTTTACTAATTACCTTCAAATCTATGCTTATTATCAATGCTCTGCATAGTATTGCCGTAAAAAGTCGCTCACGTGCTGTCCGTTGCCCTTACTTAATATCATTCTTTCAGGTCTCACAATATTGATTTTTCTGCCCTGACTCATCCAACGGTTTGCTGGTACGGTATGCAACGCGATTCTCCTCTTTACTACCGGCCCTGAGCCTAGGCAAGCAAATTTAATTCCCTAGAAGCAGTCTCTAAATATTTAACGAATGCATGTCTGCTGTCCTATTTTCTGTACCCTTTTTAAGCCGAATTCTTTCTACCGAGGCAAACTACTCGACTGCACCCAATCGCCACAAGCAGAAACGAGAAATGAAACCGAGCTATTCCATCACTGCCCCGAACTGCAACGGGATGCCCGCGAACGGTCTGAAAATAGATCGAAACACCGTCCTTCGTGTTCGGCAACGTTGGGAACTAGCCAAAAGTCCTTGATTTTGCTTATGTCCGGCACATATTGCCCTCCGCCATCGTTGTACCGGCGTTCTACGCCGTTGCGGCAAATGACAAGACGGTGCTCAGCATACATTAGCAATACAAGCGAGGCTGCACTCGGTTTCCGTATGCTCTGTATGAAGAGGTATTTTTGTTTCCCTTTTTTCGCCATCTTGTTCCTCGCGTGCATGAAAACTTCTGAATCGATAAAAGACATCCGGCAGGAAAAGATATCAGGGTGGATGAGATAAATAAGGTACACAAGGGGAATGATTTGGTAGCTCCGCTTACATAAACCTTGGCATGCAGAAAGCCCGCAACGCTACAGCAACCAAACTCAACCGTCAACAAACATCTAGTTTGCGAGAACCGTGCTCAAGCACCTCACAACCCGAAGCAGCAGCAGCAGCCGCAAACGAAATGATGATACAAATTGGCGAAATTTTTCAATCTCCAGCATACTCGAGCTTCCGGAGTTTATGCCCTGGCCGAGCTGGAGTAGAATGCTTCCAGACGCAAGGAATTGCGATATTTTGTGGCCATGATGGGCTGCCGTGCTAGGTAGGTCGGGTAATCGCAAATACAACATTTTATGGTCACTACACCAACAAATCGTTCAGTGGACCGCGGGAAGAGTCAGCGGGTGATGACCGTAACGAGTGGACGAGCCGGTGCAAACTGATGATGTAATCAGATTCCGGACCGCTTTAGTGGAAGCGAGTAAATTCTTCCCCCGGTCGAAAGAGACGGGTGATCGTGTGGGTGAGCACAGGATCGGAAAAACGAACGTGTCGTGGAAAAGCACACAGCAAAACTGCTGCTGGGTGTCGGAGGGTAAGCTGGATCGTTCAAATTAAAGTATCGTAACATTAAGCGGTCCAGTGAACGACCGTTTCTGGGTTTAGGATGTGTACGTAAAAAAAACTTCTTCTCATTTTAAAGATATGAACCATTAAATGAGGTTTAGAGGAACGTATGAAATGGATGCACTTGAAGCGGAAGTTTTATGGACAATTTATGGACAGAAAAAAAAAGTTTAGTTTAGTTGGAAACTATCAGAGTGGATTCTGAGACGGGAAGTAAACCACTGACCATAACTTAACTTTGCGAGTGAGACCGAAGAAACCTTCCATCTCTTAATTGACTTCAAGGTTGCACAACCTAGCATAGGCAGGTTCTGAGATAATACTTTACGACTCAATGAGCTCTTCTGCAATTCCGAACAAGTTTACCATAAGGTAAGGATGAGATTGACGAACGCAACGTGATGATGGTTGATGGGAAATTCTTAGGTTTTTACCATTTAGATGCAAGATGCAATTTAGCAAGCGAAAGATCTCGCATTCTATAAGTAATATTAGATCCCGGCATGCACTGCAGATATAGACGTAATTGGTAATCCCAGAGGATTGAGTAGACGCCGGGAATCTTTTGGTGTGTTATTCACAAGCAAAAAAATATAAAATGATGTTAGCATTAACAACGACCATGCACACAAATCCTTACCTACATAGGGATAATCTAGGGAAAGGTAATCGCAACTTTGAAGTCGTTCAAAATTTCGCCTGCATTGGGTTAAAAATCAATTACCGACATCGTTGTACAGAAACGTGCTAAGAGACTCAATGCTGGACCGGTTGATCTGAGGAAAATTGATAATCAGAATCAGTCGTAAGACCCAACGGAAATGGTGTGATGGTGTGAAGTAACTAAATATAAAACAAACATTGTAGACCAAATTCCTAGTCATTACTGCAAGTGACATATTATAGGAATGCATGTGATAATATTTTTCTGTTTTAATCAATCACGCTCGGTTTAAAAGCGTCAAATTCTTCAAGTAGTTCTGTGAATTCACACATAACAATTCGCACTTCGATCGCCACGCTGCTCATATACCATTCTGCTCAATTAATTAAAACGCCAACTCGATTTTCCGTACATATTGTTACGCCTCCGGAGGACCTTTCATAAGGAGCGCCTCCAAAAGCACATCGTTTCGAAATCATGCTTTCTACCAACGATCAAGACAGTCAGTCGAAACAGCACAGCAGAACGATTGGTGTCGTGCACTATTCGTTTGTAATTCCACTGTACCGAAGGCATGTTTATGTTCGACAAACCTTTTCACATACCCGCTGCTGGCCCCCATGGCGCTTTGTGGTGTTTAGGGTTGCCCTTTTGCTAGGGTTAGTTGGCTGACTAGTTCTGGAGTGTGACACCCACAGTTTCGTTCCTTCGGTGATAGTACGCCCGAATTAAGATATAACCAACCAAGCGTATCTGCCCATGAAGGGGTAGATAAGCTGGGAGGAACAAAGAAAGACCGTTAACGAGGCAACCAAAAAACCCTTCGGATCTTCTCGGCACAACGAAGTACGAGCTTAGTGAGTGAGAAATAATTGTTATTGCAATCGTTAGAAAGATTTGGCTAGATTCTATTGGAGAGCACACTGGGTGGATTAAATAATTTTCTTCTTCACACGCACACACACACACGATAAAATCCCATGTGAACCGAAGAGCAGCAACTAAAAACGACAATCAAATATGTGCGCTGTAGAACGAATCCATTATAGCTAGTGTGTGAAGACTTTTTTGTGCACGAACAATATGAGCTCAGTATGGAAGAAATATCAAAAGTAATTTACGAACATAACCGGTAATTGGAGGAATATGGAATTTTCCAACCGATACTAATTAATTGGTTTATATCATTTTTCCTTTACTTTTCATTAGACTGTGTGTTTTTTTTTCTTGCTTCTCAATCAGCTAGCCTTTGATGGTTGGTCGTTTTACCGCACCACCATAGCGTTATTGATTTTTGCCCCAATCGCTACCGCCAACCTCATTGCACCAAGCTGCTAACAGCAAACCGAGCGTAACAAAACGGAGCTCCCAAAAACCCAGAAAGTGCCAGACATCCAAACCCCGAAACCCAAAGCCCACATCATTTTTGGCAATGAAGCAACCGTGCGTAAACGCGTGGCATAGCGAAAGATAAGGTCATAATTTTCCATCCGATTCTTTCAGCAGCGGGTGGGTTTGCTGTTGTTGGAAAAGCGGACGCTCTTCGGGTTTCGTGGTTTTGCCAGATCCAGATTGTGTTTCATCGTTTTTTTTTAACTGATAGAATAGCAAACAAAAAAGGAACAGACAGTACCTACGATGCGGGTTTCGAGAAAAATAAAAGTGACACCATCTCCGGGTTTTCCTACCGGGGATTCACCATATCGTACCTTGTCGACATCTTCTAGCCTATTGTCGTGACGCGGGCGGAAAAAAATGCTTTCAGATTTTAATTTGATTTTCTCGCTCGTTTGCGTACGGATCGGGGCATTGCATGGTTGCTTGCCTGCGTACGATCATTCCGCATTTGCTTTTTTCGCTTGCATTAGGGCCGAAACTTGCCGAGGGGTCGCCTGTTTCAATTCTCATTAGCAACGCGCAGTATTGGATTTTAAATGAAATATAAGAGACCACTACCAAAAAAAAAACTGTCATCTAACGAAGGTGTTAAATGATGAGAGTATATTTGAGGGGAAAAAACCTCGTTTAATAGATTTTGGAAAGGGAGCAGAAAAATAATTGATGGCAATAATTACAGTTCGTGAAAAATGTGTTCTCGCAAGCGAAAAAAATCAGTTATAGAAACAAAAGGCAATCAAATCCTTCGTAGTAAATTTCCCCAATTTATGTGAATCAAACTATAATATAATTGCCAATGAAATTCGAAGATACACGACCCTTCTTCCGTGAATATAAAAAATCATGAACTATTCTTACTATCAAAAAGTTGCATGTGAAACGATCTGTAATATCAAAACAGCTCAGAAATCAATATTCCACACACATGGGAAAACCATTTATCAATCTGAATGCTTACAACCGTTCACACGAAAATTACAACCCAAATCCACGAAATGTTTCCGACCAGGTAGATTGCTGGCATTGTACTCTGTGTAGTATTCTCCCAAAATTTCACGCCGGAAATAGTTTCTTCGCATGAATTGGATCTACCTTAGCACACATTCCATCTTGGAAGGAGCCACGTGCCAAGAAAATTCCCATTACAACGTTGCGAGTTGTGAAAGTTTTACGATTCGCATTAAGATATAGCTACTACTGCCCACATACTAAGCCAGTTGAGGTTGAAGTTGAAATAGTTCCACCACCATCAAGGCATTCACACGTACGTGCGAAATAAAGGTAATCACGGGTGCGAGAGATTTATATGATTTGCTTGGATTATTTATATCCAAACGTACAGTTGGCTTTAAAGCAATCGGCAATTAGTGCCATGGTTTATGGTGGTGGAACTTTTAATTCTTCATGCAAAACAGATCCCAATCATTAAGTGAGGATTGATGGTAGGGACGTTACATAAAAGGGAGTATGCGTAAATACCATAAATAGAGCATGAACGATCGATATAGAAGACTTTTTGTGTTCAAGCGACAAAGTTGGATCCGTTGTTCAAGCTTGCTCACGTTAGAACTTGTATGTGTCGAGGTTTATCTGGAATTTCTCTCAATTTCTGCATCTAACTTAATTGATTCTATTATAAGTATTCTTTACTGACATAATAGATTTCAGTTAACACAAGTACTAGAAAACGAGAATATTTCCAGCTTGCTACGACACCTTCCACTTTAACTTGTACTCAATAAATGACCTCAAGGGCCACGAAACCTCGAAAACTCTCTAACTTTTGGTGTGTGGTAAATAATGGTGCCTAACGTAATTCCAATGGCCTCCAAAAGTATTAACCTTGTGACCGACTCGCTTCATTTCGTATGCAGCATCCGACAAAAGAAAAACCTTTCCGAGACCGACCCACCCCAGAACGTTCGATGGCTCATTTCCATGTCATTCTGCCGATTTGCACTTTTGCATTGTAACATTTGTTTACAAATTTGAACCGGGAGGGGAAAACTTTTACACGTGCGAATGTTCGAGCATCAGTTTTCCCGTTTTACTTCAGCCGAACGGTTTCGGGGGCAGGATGATCGTAACACACCCGCAAAAGAAAAGGTACATGCTTCACACGAACAGATTGTGTGCCTTGTTCTATTCTTTGCCACCCCCAAAACAGGTCACTTATCCCTACTCGAACCCCCTGCCTTGCTTGTACGGGAATGGATTACCAGTGAGGAAGTTTTAAAATCTGAATTTCAAATTTCTTACCCTCCATGCTTACTCTTTACGTGCCCGCTCCCTTTTTCCGTCCATCCATCCATCGTGCACATCAATTTGTAAGATAGTCAAAACCGAATGCTTGCACGAGAAGCTCACATCGAATGGCTAGCACCATTTTTTCGTCCTACCATGCCACAGCTCGTGACGCTAACGGTGCCAAAGATTCTATGCTGGAACATCTTCCCAACAAAAAAAAAGACACCCCTTTATGCTGTCGATCAGCGGGGCTTGAAGTTGTTATCACCGCGACCGTACGCCACTCACATCATTTGGCAAACTTCAATCGTCTACAGTCGCGCAATGCTGTAACAGGGATCAGTTTCCTTTCTGGACAACTTTTCCACTAGCTTAACCCCATTATTTGCTCACTCGTACGTTCATTCCCAAATGCGGATACCTAGAACTCCGTTTCGATGCAACTTTTGCGCTCCGGGGTGTGTGTGCGTGTGGCAGTCAACGGATGGTCGAGTCGATTATTGCATTGCAGCCGGTACATTCATCAGCGCACATTGATGAACCATTCCACAAACAAGCGTGTTTTTTTAATTTAGCCTTTCAAGTGCAACCTCACTCGATAACGGGCAATTCCACGCTGCCATCCAACAACAACAACTCCTCACTCGTTTGTAATATTTCATTCACAGTAAGCGAAATTTATTCGGCCACATATTTGTGCATACAAATTCGTTCCCGTAATTACATTCCCCAGGTGATGTACCGTCAATTGGTATGCGCGTTTGCGTGTGCCTGTTTTTATTTGCATTTTAATTTGCTGCTTCCATTGCACGCACAATGGACTGCCACACATCGCAAAGGGAGTCGATTTCACTAGTTCTGTGCGTGCTGGCCAGGGGCGTAGAGGGACGTGAGATGGTAGCCACCAACTGCGCTGATTAATCAAATTTCGACCACAGCTAACGAACTGTTGGTGGCTTTATCCCGTTTGCCCATTCGATGGCCCACTGTGGATGCATACGAATGTTATCCTTTTTTTTCTGTTGGCGTATGATCCTTTTCCCACCCGATGGCAACAAGCTAAACCTCCTGCGTGGCACAAACGCCGCCTTTATTGATGGTGTCACGGCGTGTACGCTAGTTTGTCGTCGCATTTGAAATGTAATCAATCAATAGCTTCGCACTGTCGAGGTTTGCTTTTGAAGCTGTGTTTTTTTTTTCGTTTTAATTTCTGTTACACTTTTTTTTCCAACAGTCACAAACACTATCCCGTACGCATTCGGTCAAGCGATTCGTGGAGATCCATTAGTCTATTTCTTTGACAGCTTCCGTCGTATCTCCATGCGCACAGGCTCAACTGTCATCTGTCAACGTTTCAGGCGAGGCCGTTTGATAAAGTGCACCATCCGCCAATGGGGAATATATGCGTTGGGTGTGTAAACCGAACCAACAAAAAAAAAGGTGTCGATGCGATACAACTGATATGGAACACTGAACATGGAATTACTACACTGCCTTAGGCGACATACGATGCAGTGCGAAAAAAATCTGCAAGTGGAACAAAAATATGCTATATAGTCAACTTTTTTTTTTGCTATCCTCTTACGAATAAAATATTTCTTCCACATACCCAAAAATGTGGCCATGCGTGCAGCGGCTTTTGTGCACGTATTTTTACTCTACAACTACAGCGATTTTAAAAGTTATCCTCCATTTTCCTGCAATACAAAACGGGAATGGAATGGTCGGTGCGGGTGTAACCAACCTGATAATCCGAACGAGAACGAGCTAACGTTAAAGAGCAACAAAACCTCCATCATGGCCGCTATGTACGGTTCCGGTTTCGTTTCGCTAGAACCGTTCAACTTTCCCCATCAGGTGATGGGGTGGTTTTGCCGCAAGAAATGCCACCACTGCCACACACATACACAGCGAGATGAACGAGGATGCATGACAGAAATGGAAAACGACTTTACGCTAACATTTTTATACTATCATGTCATCCCCTCCCCTCCATATTATGCTCGATCTCATCCCCCGCGTGTCGCCATGCCGCGTAGGGCCAGTTGGTTCAACAGACCAACTTTTTTACGTGCGAGCCCGAACCCTGAACTTTACGAAAAACCGCGAGGAAACCAAATCCGCTGTAAGCTTATTGTTTCAGCGCACAGTTTCGTGCTCGCAACATGTTGGACGGCAGATTTCCTTTTGCATAAAACCCTTTCCCGGAGAAAGGAATAGTTAGTTTTGTGAAAATGTTTGTTACCCACCGAACAGGAACCTGAGGCAATGTTTAAAAACGTTTAAAAAAAAAAGCAACGCAACCATGACACGGTTGCCATCCTTAATCGTTGCACTTTTGCCAGGTGCTTTGCCTTTTTTGGGGTAGACAGCTACCATTACGCTGGAATCGTACAAAACGGGGCTACAAAGAACAGGTGCTAAAGACAACTGTTTGTACGGCCAAGGTTTGCCTAACAGCACATTCGAACAAACGATTGTGTACACAATTTGCATAGACAACATCCGCTGGTTGCTTCATCCTCACGTATCTGGTTTGTTTTCCTGCCGAGAGCAATCTAATGCCGAGTGAAGATAAATGCTGAGCTTTAAGTGAAATTGCTTGCTGGATGATGGAATAGACACAGTTATTTAAATTTATTTTCTGGTCTGAAACTTTTGATGAAACATCCATATATCAACTCAACATCGGTAGTAAGCTTGCTTTTATCACATATCCGATCAGTTCTGCATTGTGCATCAAGTGGTTGTATCACCATTGGAACCAATGTACGGTGTAAAACGGGATGGAAATTGTTCGTTATCGCACTTATGTTTGTGGATTCCAATTCGTTGATTTGTTGTAATTTATCTCTAATACTTGACTTTTCACTCGTACAACTCTGCGTTGGAAGTTTGTTTATTACTTCTTTACGGGGATCTTCGAATTAGTATTTTATTATTGATACTATTAGCAATATTAGTAAATTAAATCTATCGAAAAAAAAATCTCTAAATCTAAAACCCACAAATTAACTGTATTCCTATCAAGGCTGTAGTATCAAATTAGTATAGTATATATAATAGTAGCAGGATTGGGTATTTTATACACCTAATCAATCTTCTGTTTTAAACGAACTTTGGAAGAGATATATAATTTTATGTAAGCATAGGAAAATGCTAACAAAATTATATAAAAAACAACAATAACAAAATAATAATCCAAATATGCTAACAAACATAATAAAACAGAGCAGTAAATAAAGCGTTGAAATATGATGACGGTTTTCGTTTTGGCTAATAAATAATTTACAATATGTTGGCCACTCATACGTTAACTCTTACTTGTGTAGTTTTTTACCGTGTTCTGCCAACTGTGAAGTATAATGACGGCAGGCGGTAAACACACAGTAGCGATGGCATACCAAATTAATTATATTTGTTTATTAATCGTCGCATACATATCGCTTCTTATGCCATAATCTTTCAGACAGATCGATAGGAACTTAGGGTTCAAGTTTATGTCAGCTGATTATAACGCCACAAAAAGACAGTTATTGCTTTATTATAAAGATTACTTTATTGCTGCGTTAAGTGGATGGAACTATTAGCTCTGAAACGCATTTCATTGCACCGACGATTTCAACTTCACCTTCTAAATAGATTGTTGTTTCTAATTTTGGATTTCAATCAAATTGGCATGAAATTTTCAATGAAAATCAACCGAAAAATATAACCAGCTGACGAAGAACTTAGAGCTACTATTGACATTAATCTTTAAACTTCATGTCCTCTCTGTCTTACCCATTACCTCAAGCCCCATTCGGAAGATTAATTGTGTCCAAAGCTGGCGAAAGCGCGCCAGTCGAAGGGAAACACTTGCAAAAAAAAATCGATCACGATTGAAGCGAGTTTTAAGTTAAAACTGTCAAAGAACGTAAATCTTGTTTCTTCAACTTTTACTCTGCACGTTTCAATCTACCAACACACAGCACGCCCCATTTGGATGGTTTCTTCAACTCCGCTTACATTCCTGTTGACTTTTAATAGTCAGGAAATCGTTAGAACTTTTACGGGTGCTTCTACTACTTTCCCAACCCACACGTTCCCATTCGTGCTTTTCATCTTGCAGAAATTAAAAAGTTTCCCGCGCCCTTTACGGTACCGGCAGATCCCATAAAACTGTCGTACGTGGCATTCAGCGCGCAGCTAGGCAGGCGCACAATTATTGACACCATTTGGGTAGCGGCACCTCGGCCCAACCATCCAGCCTCCTTCTTCGCAATGACTGGTTTACTTATTAAATTTTTCTCGCTTCCTATCAGCCGGAAACATGGAACTGCAGACACAACTTAAACTGAGTGACATAAAAAAAGAGGAAAAAGAATCTCTGCCATGTGATGATCACTTGCTTGCGCTATGAGTAGAATGCAAATAATCACGTTCCGAAATTTTGTGTTCTACTTTGCTCAATAACTTTTCCCAAGCCACACACACACATGCTACGCGCGCGTACACAAAGTACCAACCAAAGTGCCAGAGTTTTTGCTTGGAAAATGAACATTCTTTCGCCTGTGTCATCGTGTCTTTACGTTATTGCAGTCTGGCACCGCCAAAGGCTTTCTCAGGTTCGTTGGAGAATTTAAAGTTGCGGAATAGCAGAAATAGTTTGCTAAGAATGAAAAATGTCGATCTATTCGCACACCAAGAACCTGTCAACATGCTATCGTTATGGAGTGAAGTTTACAGAAGTAAAATTGAATGGAAATGATGAATAACATTTCCCTGTCAGACAAATGTTTGAACTTTTACTACTATTTAGAAAACGTGAGAAGAGATTCCAATGTCTATTTTTCTTTTACTTGGTTGGTAAATTTCTGTTACTTTAGGCACAATTAATTAAACAAACAATAATAACCAGCCACGTCTGCACCTGCTAAAAAATATAGTGAAAATTATTATCACCATTTACCAACAGCTATTTCCATCCAAAAACATGCCGGAAGCAAGCTTAAACAGGTCATGTTCATGCTACCACCTGCGTTTGTACAGATAGCACCGGCGAGGGTGGGTATAAATTATGCAACAATAATGACGCTGCGGCTACTGTTACTCGCTCACAACCCAAACCCTTGGGACGATGTTTTGCATACGCGCTGGCAAAAGTCACCAACGCCGGAAGTACGACTGCATTATGTTAATGGTAAAGATTATTCCCGGTGAAAGTTTAATTGTCTACCAGCTTGCTCTCCTTACGGCATCCTTCCTATCTTCCAAAGGTCCTCCCGTCCATGCTCCAATCTTGAATGAACTAAGCTGATCTTACGAGTACGAGTTTGCGGTGCGAAAAGTGAATTTTTACAACCCAACTTTTAGCCAACAATACACGAGTTCAGGTCGCGAGTCGCTAGTCGATCCGTGTGCGGAACGGTTCCTACCGGATTAGCTCACCGGCGGGAAATTGCAAACGCTAGCAACACACAAAATGGATCAACGAGAATGTGTGCCAAATTACCACTCGTCCACCCATCGGAGAAGGGAGAACCGTGCCACGGTACGCTCTAATTACGACCTCTCACGATTTAACGATTATTGGCGAAAGACAATTTGTGCTGGTGTCATGTAACGCTTCAAGCGTCGGGCTTCACTTCTGCCCGCTGTAGACTTGCGCGGGGCACTGCAGTGTTGGACTGAAGCGATGCTGGAGCGTGATAAAATACGGAAGAACCGTCCGCTCGTTCCCGATTCATTTACACACGGTTACACAGGGTCAAAATAACGATTTTTCACCGGGGTGGGATTTTTCTTTTTGTCAATGCAAACTTTCGACGACGAGCAAGGAAGGGTGTTTAATTAAGATTATAGGGTGTTGTCTTACACGGTTCGCGGACAGGGAAAAACCTACATTGGGGGGGAAGCTGCGCGGGGCAGAAAAATGGTGGCTCTTAAAAGCTAAACGACTGTTGGTTGACTTTTGACAGTTCATGTGTTGATAAATCGTGTCGGTCTGGGATGGTGTTTAATAGGGGCTCAGATGCTCGACATACTGGCAGGGTTAATGGGGTTGCCCTCAACGCACACGTACCCCAAGCTATAGGTCACATGTGTTTGCATTTTGACCGAATTTTCCCAGGGAATTGTTTTTTCCATATTTTATATGGAAAACCTGTCACTTTGATTTTATTTTATTTCGCAAAACAATATTAATAAGCCCTGCAACATATATAAGCGCATTACACACCAATAGAAACAAGCTTGGGAAGAATTAAAATTCGAAAAGCACTTCTGTGTTGCACTTGATAGGTAGCATTGGAAGAATTAAGATATTAAATTCCAAAAAAAATCTACATAGTACCCCATTTCAATATAAAGCATCCATTTTATGTAAAGCATTTCCTGGCCTAGAGCAACCTTGAAAACGATACTTTCAGTAAGCTCACATGCTATCTCTCTCTTCGAATGTTTGTTAATCGGCTCTATCTGTACGGGTTTCGGTACCATCATCAATACATCCATACGCATGGAGCCAACTATTTTACATTCCAGTAAAACATGTCTCCAGTAGATGAATTTGCTCGTCGGAACAATTCCGACCGATTAAACATTCCTAAATAGTAAAGAGCCCATTTCGCAGAGTCCGTATTCGGTGGATACCACACACAACATACAAAACCACACACTCCAAAAAGCATCACATCGAAAAGTGGAAAACTCCCGGTGGCATGACTGAAACTTTTCCACCGAAAATACCAGAATCCCGGGCAAAATGTTTGTCAGTTTCAATCCAACCAGCACTCACGCAGCCCGGCAGCACCCGTAAGCTTCTCGGGAGGTTTTTTTTTACATTCTGGGTTGTTTTTATTTCTAGTTTCTGTTTGCCATGGGGCGGTTGTGTTTCGCGTTGCCTGCCTCAATTGAATTACTTTCGCTTATTTATTACTGTCCTTGCACCCCCGACGGTCTTGTCCTTGTGGGCACCCACTAGGGCCGCCATTTGTGTGTCTTGAAGCTCGCGTCTAGATAAATAACCAAGACGCATTCGGAAATCGCAATCCTCCCCGGGTGATATCTCTGTGTCGCGCGAGGTAAAGAGCACCACAAAGCTTAAGGGCAATGCATTCGCCGAAATTCAAGCACGACCAACTTTTCCACCATCATCAGTTTCGCTGCTTCTGTCAGCCGTGGTGCCTGCCTCATTTGCTCCAGTGGGTGAAGTTTAGATTCGGGTGAACGAGGCATCCATCCACCCACTTTAGCGATGGGCTCATAGCGATGAGCACGGTTGGGCAAAAAACTTGCTGTGCGATTGCATACGAAATAAGTTTGTTTGGCCGAAATTGAGCTTCTTTGGCTGCTGGTATGCTAGTCCCCTTCTCGCGATACAGGGTCTCCGCTGTGTACTGTACTACCCTGACTTTCGACGGGTCCATTCCCGACGCCACATTTTCCCCGGTACGGGGAGAAGGCGGAGAAGGCGGCAAGATGAAAGAGGGTTATTTCTATTTTTTTGGAGAATGTATTTTAATCAAAATATGTAGATTTTATTCCGTACTTTTCCCGCGTACCCGCGCCCATTTGCAACACGGATGGGGTAAGAATTTATTTATGTTTATGCTACATTTGGCGCGCCGATGGAAGGAAGTAGGAAGACACTATTACAAGTACGTAACCCTGGCACACCGACTTCAGATGTAAAGTAACGAATGCGTTTGCATTTGAAAGTCGTTACGGTGCCGCTTTCGTTTCCACTTTCACGGGCTGCAGTAACCGAAAACAGAAAACCTTCAACTTCGAAACAAGCGTATCTTTATTCAACAATTCGTTCTTTTCGTTTAAGCGTGTAAAGATTAAGTACATATTTTAACTCGTAATTTATTTCACTTGCGCTGCCTGAAAACAAGTAGGAAGTTGGTAGAATTGCACAACTTTAGGAGAAAGTTGTAACATTCGTACTCAAGGTAACTATCCAATGGGCGAAATTTAAGAAGGTACAACTCCTCTAATAATCCAATTTCATAACCCAATTTTCAAGTGACCATTTTGATGGTAATAAATGTAAACAACCAAAAACAATACAAAACAAAATATCGGCCAACCACGCGCACAAGAAACCCCTAATCCGCTTTATGGTAAAAACTTCTGCTGACACAGTTTGGCCGCCAAACCAAAACAAAAACAACAACAGCAAAAAACAATCGAAAAAAACATGTTGTTGTTGTTCTGCTTCGATTTTGTCTTGTTTCCATTTTTCCGTAACTTTCACTTGCTCCAGTTTTCCTACCACGAACAACAACGATGCATGTCCAAAGTAACGAGCAGGAAAAGCCGAATCCGTACTATTCCCCGGAAAGGCCGGGGAAGCCTTTCCGAATGGAAAGAAAATTGTGCCATCATGTCAACTAACGGCCACATCGGCAGGCGTCAAATGTCTAGACGTGATGGCGCACGCAAGCCATCAATGAATTCCAACCGCACTAGCATGTTCTTGTTTCGGAGGGAGGTTGGGAATATCTTGCTGTCCAGGGCCGTCTCGGCAGCAGGCGAGAGTTAAGGAGGCAAGTATGGATGCTGGATGCTTTCTTACCGTCTCGGATGGCGCCAGAAATAAGTAATTTATGATCACTGACCTACTTAGGCGGTACGGCAAGGCATGATGTCGACATTGACCATGTTTCGATACACTTGTTTTTGCTATCCTTCAACTATACTGGTTAACAAACCAATTGAATGCTCGCTGTAAGTAGCTTGTTCTTTGAGGTTGCTGATAATTCGTTATTACTTATAAAGTACCCTTAGTTACACATCCTTATTTAATTTAATTTAAATACTTAGCACAAAACTATTCTATTTCATTCTGCAATGTGATCCAAACAGCGTATCAAACTGGCGCCAACCACCACTTCCGTCTATTAATCACCAACTTTATCACGTGATGATCAAACAGAATTTACGTTCACCAAACAGGAAATGAAATGAAACCATGTTTCACCCTAACGGGGTCCGGAACAAAACGTCCATCATGAGCCTGTCTAAAATCAGATTCTCCCCTCATTTTCTTACTTGCGAACCCATCAATCGGTCGGTTGACGACTATTAGAATCTTTATCGTGCATTTTTTTCCTTATTTGAACCACATCTGAAGGTTCGTTTAATTATGGCTTTTGCATTAGTTACGATAAGGAATGGAACTGACCACCAAACGTGACGTTGATTCATGATCATTAAGCAACGGGGAACGAAACGATTGCTACCGGAAGTTGCCTTGAACGACGAGGTTGAGTGGAGTCGAACAAAACAGAAAAAGAAAACTTTACACATATATGTACATACGGAAATACATAAAGTTTGCAAAGTGGACAAAAGAAGGGGAAAACAAATCTGTGACATGACGAATTATATGTACCAACGGCTTTTACGTATCACCGAAGCACCTTCTCACACATTCCATTTTATTCGACGATAACTACTGAGTTACCTTTGCCCACCCCCAACGCTGACGTTTGATGATCGTACAACAGATCGAAATCGGCACAGCTTGAGCAACACGCCTCCCACTTGAGACAGGTCCGAACGCCGGCGGGCGAGTTCGCGTACAGCACCTAATTGCTCCCAGGGCGGACAGGGGTGTCAACGTCCCGAAAGATCCGTCCGTGTCGTACACGCACGCATGGCGGAAACCCGAAATCGAAACAAAACCAACTCCAAAACACGACGTCACTAACTCGATCTTCAGAAAGATAATCAAACACTTTGACGCCTTCATTGCGTCGGACGGGCGCGGGACGGTTGCGCGGTGCCCCGGTGAGGTGTGATAAATCACCCGAGGCGGATCTTCGGCGTGGAGAATAGCCGCCCTGATGAGGTACTCGTTTGCGTCAAACGGGCACTGGCGCGGGCAAGCGGTTTGAAGTCAAACGAAAGAAAACAAAGTCCCCAACCATGCCAACCCAGTCACCGGCCAAAAATCCCCCATATTATAGACCTTCGTTCGATAGATCGACTTTTTGGCCTTAACATACGCGCGAAGCACATTCGGACAGTGGAAGGTGGTGGTAAGAAAATTAGCCCATCCGGGCGATAACTTGACACGAGCCAGCGTCACCTTTGAGCAAGTAAAACCCAAACAAGTGCAGCTGATGGCTACCACTAATCATCATCATCATCATCATCACCGCCACTGGCAGCAGCAGCATTAGGCAGGACGCGTTTTCGTTGTCCATTCCGAAGGCATTTGACGCACGTACGCATATCGGACGACACACGCAATCCCCACGATGGGGCTAGTTCGATGCGATGTTAATTTTCTGTAACAAATTGCAATTTAAGCTCACCACGCGGACACTGTCGGAGTTGCTGGGTATTTCCGAGCCGTGATGCAGTTGCTCATCACCATGGGTTATGTCGTGCCGTTGTTTCGTGGTTCTGTTTCGTGGAAGCAGACATCGTTGATTGATATCAGCGAAGCAGTCACAAGGTTCGAGATACGTACAAGACACACTATCTGCCATCACCCTCCGCACGGTGTTTCAAATTCTACATCCGGAAGTAACCTCGAAGATCCCCCCTCGAAAGCAGACAGCAAGACTAATAGGATGAACTATGAAGCGAGAGAGAGAGAGTCTTCATAGACACATCCATCTGCTGCCGCTGCACGGTTTGTAGCCATTGGACATTTTGATTGGAGGACGTGCCAGGACGTTGCTCTGCTGCACTGACTGACTTTCAAACAAAGCAATTATCTTTTCATTTTCAAGTCTTTAATCAAATTAGGTGTGCCTTTGCCAGAGACCGTGCAGCATCGTTGGTCGGAAGCGGAAAGCACTGTCTGTTATCACATGGTTTCGATCGTAACAGTGCGTACCGTACTGCTCCGTGCAACCGTAATCGATCGGATGTGATGAGTTTTTTCTTTCTCGTTTTGCCACAACGATTGCAATAGTTTCTAGTGCTGGACCAGCTACGAGGCACGCCAACGGCACACGCCTTTGTTCACAATAGCCGAGGTTTTTGCCAAGCATTTTGATCCACACTTTACATTTTTGTTCGATACATGAAAGTGAACTCCATCGTTACTGCATGCCACCGGGGACGTAATAAAGCAGCACAGCCAAACTGATTCAATACCCTCAAACCACACCGATTTGAGCCTTTGATATCTAGATCCCTTGCGCTACACGGTACTCCAATGTACTGCACAAGATAACGCACAAGCACATTCACCAGCGAGTGTACCCTGGTTCCAGCCATCTCCATGTAGCGGAACTTGATTTTCGTTTAATTGATTTTAGTTCGACGTGCAAAAGGGCTAACAAAGACTGTCATCGTTGTAAAAGGACCAAAGGACCGGGAGAGGCTTAAACGGAAACAGTGCGCGAACATCCCTCGTTGCTGCTCACTTGGTGTCACATGATTATGCATCAATCGGTAAACCAACGCGAATGGACCAGTCCCGCTTTCGGAACCTCATTAGCTTCGGTATTGGCGTCTAGTGTTTTGAAAAGAATGCTTTCATTAGCTCCGGTACATCTCACGAAGATTAGGATTGGTTTGCACGACTAAGCTGCTGACTTGCACAGAAAGTATGATGTGTAGTCCTTTTTCTGCACAGCTAATACGTATATTATCGACGTTGATGAGAGATATTCGAGCTTCTTTTTAACACTAGTGCTATTGCAAGCGTAATTGTACGAGCATGACATTTAGAAAACATTTATTGTTTTTAACAATAAAAATATAAAAGTATGTGATTTGTTGATGATTAAAAAGAACGTTAAATCAGGAACTTCCAAAAAGGTAATTTTCGTGACTTTTATAAATAAAACAAACTTAAATATTTAACTGGATGAGCTACTATATTCATTCAATTATGTTATCATTGAAATATCATTAAAAACGTAAAAATGGACGTTGTCAATGTCTTTAGTTTTTTTGTTTTTAATTCAATTGAGACCTGATTTTTATATTTGAGAATCTTTTAAAAGTCGACTCAGTATTCGAATGATTTTTCTTTGACGATTCATCTGGAAATATCCACTATCATCTTGCTTTAGTCTCTCAACCTAATACGAAGAATGATTTCTACAGAAAACAGATTCAAATTGTTGTAGAAAACGCTTAAATAGTTCACAGGATATATACGAAACCTTTCCACCAATTCCTACAGCCGATCGCACTGGAAAACAGTTTCATCCCACACCCTCAACTATCGCAGCGCATTTATTATTCGAAGCCAATCGCAATCGCTGCAATTTGATATTTGCCCAACCATGCAAAATCGCGCTTAAAAATGCAACTCAATTTCAATAAATAAAATTAGTTTCTCACCCCGGGTACCGGAACGCGTTGCTTTGCAATAGCCGGGGAAACATATCGATCTGCTTCGCCCCGCAGTTCGGGGTTTCGGTAACAATCTCGTATTTTGCATTTTCCCATTGATTAGCTCATCCTTCTGTTACACGCTTTCCGCACTCCACTTCCCCGGAGCTTTTTTTCCAAACGATACCAATTCTCGTGCTTTGCTTTGCTGCTTTTTTCACTCGACCTAGCTTATACCCATGGTGCTTGCAAATTTTCCATTTTCCAATCATTTCCGATAAGCAACAACGCAAAAAAAAAATTGGTACATCCTGTTACACTCTGTCGTCTGTTCCTGCCCCGAAGGAATGACTGTGGCCTCCAAATTGCTTTTGATCGGTCGATTGTCGGCGAGGGAGTAGAAGAACATTCGGATATGAAAGCAGGAAACATCCACGATATGGGCGTTGGTACTGTTGTTGTGTAAGATTTCAGAAGGAAATGCCTACCATCCAACCAAGAGTTTTTGCTCGTATTTTCGTTTCTTTTTTTCTATTATGAAACGACAACTACGTTTCATTGCATTTTACATGTAGCTGTGGGCAAATTGTACCAACAGTATGAGATTCTATTACTACTTTGAAGGAAAAAAACAAAACTGCAGAAAGCAATGAAAGAAAACTATCTTCTGAAAATGCACTTTTCTTCCACGACAAATCAAAGTCGTTAGTACAGAGCAAGAAGAATGCAGGAAGAATGCGCAACTGTAAAAGCAGGTCACCTCAGTACGATCAGCACAATAACCAGGCAACAAAGCAATCTGACGATTCAAGCCCAACGACAAACTAGCACTCATTTCATTCCACGAAATGCAATCGCCTCGGTCCTAGCGAATGAAGCCCTAGGACGGTGCATTATTTATCGGCCTGCCCTTAGCTGCACAAACATCGGCTTTCACCTTACCCCTTAGCTGGTGCTGTGCTCTCGGTCATGCTTTTCTCGAACCTGCAATACATAAATGCAATCGAGTTCACAACAGAACGGAGCGAAAAAAATCCAAAAATCCTCCTTTACCACCACCCGCATGGGGGACCATTTTCATGGAATTAAATTTACATGGCTGAATGGGTTTTGCCGTTCCGCCATAGCGATACGGCACAGAAAATTGTTTTTCTTTCCAAAGCACACCGGTTTCGGTTCCCTGTCCGGGAATTCCCGCAGCATAAACAGCACAAGAAACGCCATTCACCGTGCCTTCGTGAAAAGAGCCCTTTTTTTGCAAAGAAAACCAATAAAGAGGGACGGAAATAACAGCAAGATATCTTTGGAAATGCCCAAAAAAATGGTAAATCGAACAAACTCTTCCTGAAAGCTTTCGTGCTTGACGAAAAAATGCTTTCTGTGCATTTGACGAATCCTTTTGTGCGTTATATCGCACTGCAACTGGAAGCTTCGTTGCCGTCGAATGTTATTTCGAGTATCTTATTATTGTCTTACGTAGTTTTTCAAGCACTGGAAACTAACTTTGCTCTCGATCTCTACCCTGACACGCTGCTTTGTAGAGGGGAATGAAAGAAACTCTTTCCGCACAAGAACTTCCTATTGAAAACAGTAGCTTTCTGCTTCTGCTAAAAGCGTTTCCAATGAATTTTGGTACCTACAATTACAAACTCGTTTGTCAGTTGCGAGAGCACATTCTCCTATAGAAATGAAATTTCCACTCAAGTGATTATATTTTTAAATTCGTATGTTGTATGGAATTCGTATGGAAAATCGTAACATTTTGCACTGAAGCTTTCAGTATTTTAATTACAGTTGGAGCCAAAGTACTCACTGGGAGTTCATCCTTACCGGAAGCAAAATACACGGATAATAGATGCATCTGTTTTTAAATGGTTATTCTTATGAAAGTCAATGAGATAGTGAGTGAAATCTGGTGTTATACCGTCGTTTGCCACGTTTTACAATTCACATAACTCAAATTACTTCTGTAACAGTCATTTCCTAGTAGCACAGATAATCTGCGTTCCAGTGTACTTCAATTGTTGCGAACTTTTGTGAAATTATGGCTTTTTTGTTTAAATTCATTTGCACTGACACAATAAAAAAAGTCATGAGCAAGAAAAACCCGCATCATTCATCCAATTGCGTCATATACCACTTTACCAGCACTACTCAACACAACGATTCCAGGATCTAGATAGCGTGGACGTTTCACGATTCCGCTTCATTGGAGTTGAACTCCACACATGAAACTGTAGTTTTCATGTAAGCTTGTTGTATTCAAAGCGTCATTATACGGTTCTGACCATCTGACCCGCTAGTCTTCAGTCGTCCACTTAACATTCTTCCCTATTTGTACAGTTTCCTCGGTGCGAAAAATGGACGGGCGGACCAGCTCTGATCATGTATGTCAAGGATCGTCACTGAGTGCGATCGATTTAATTAACCGCACAGTCACGAGGTTGCGCCGAACACAATTTCCGTTCGCTCATCCGAACACTTGACTTATTGCCCTTTGTTATGTGCTAATAGATGCAGCGTCGGTTCTGCGTTTGAAGCGCATCCAGAAAATGGGTATCCTCAGTGCGTTCGCTTTTTTTCCCTCTCACCGTTTCATCTCATTGTCAGTCTCGCAATGTACTACTGCTGTCAAGTGCACCCTTTCAACGTTCGATGCTCGGGAAAATGGTATGGCTCCTATGGCACACCAGCCTTACGGCACCCATAGCTCAACGCCAGAAGTCATCAACTGACATCCAAAGAGCATACCGAACTATGATACACACACATACAAAAAAAATCTTTAGTCCACATTAGACGTACCCGAAAACTTTAGCACACATCTCATAGCGACATTGATGCGACGGGAGCGGAATGCAATCAAAACTTTTTCAATTTTGCACACTGCCAGCGTGCGAACAGGGCCGAAGTAGTAAAATCTTCGATCCGATTCCCACATCGTAGCCCAGCAGACGACTATCGAAAAACTTTGATGGGCAACCGTTACGACAAGGCGCACACCAAACGACAGTTAGCCTTCTACCAGGGGATTAGATTTTGGTTCAATAGTTTGGGACTTGGATGACGTTGGAATGGGAGTGCCATGCTCTTTTTGTAAGAAACCCATGCGGAAAAGCCTAATGAATACAACAACGAGCAAAGACGCCTACGTAACCAGCTCGTAGCGAATTCAGTGCAAAGCAAATGCAGCTCTGTTTCTCGCACGAACAACCTTGCACACACACGTTTTTGCGCTCGGTGAAGTGCATCTTGACACTGATGAAATATTCATCACAGCTGCCGGACCGTACACCGACCATACAGTACAATCGTACCTTCAATGGACATGCAGTATGACATACTTCTTCCTCTGTGGGCCAATTTACACCGGTGGAAGTGGTTGATAAATGATGACAGAATGGTTCAACAAATGAAGAACCAATATACTAGCGGCTCGTTTGCTATAAGTGTACGAGTGCCCACAGGGTCACAGACCCCCCTCCTGCTCCTTTTACAGTGAATATCCGGGTGACGTTTCCGGTGTGTCCAGAGTTCTCGATCAATCAGCGTCTAGCTCTTACCGTACAAAAGGGCTATCAATCAAAATTGCCAGAAATAACAAGCTTATTGGAGGGTAGAAATGAATACTTCCCACTGGAAGCGGAGATAAAAATCAATAACCCGACAGGACCTTTAGCTATCAATCAAAGATGGTTTGATGGTGTGCAGAAGAAGCGACAACAACAAAAAACAATAGATAAACAAACCAAACGAAACGACTACAATGAACAATGAGCGAAACAATATAATCCTTCATGACATTTCAAGACATGGCCAACGATCGATAAACTCGTTCACTTCACTCAGTTTTATTCAAGCGTATTTGTGCTACCCTGAATAACTCGTTATGCTGGCCTTTCCTGCCACGTCATCGTGATCTCAAGCGATAAAACATTAAATGCAAATATGTATCTTTATTGGGCAACAAAAAAGGCTCGAAATTCGGAAAGAATTCGTTATCTAAATATTTTCATTAGACAATCATTCTGCGTCAGAAGTCGATTCTAACAAACAACAACAATATTTTGCTTTACATTCCTTCACCCCTTAACCGTAAGAATAATAATCTATCCGCCTGAGAATATGATCGTATGATCTCATGAATATTTTCTCATCGCAACACCACTTCCTGGACCTCCATTTTTTTAAACACATCCATTGCAAGAGAAAACGATCCTGTTAGCGAAGCCATTTTTTGTGTGTGTGACCTTTCCATATGCGTGTATGTTTTCTCAGTGCATTAAATTTGCCGTCAAAGTACCGACGCAGAAAGTGGTTTGGCCCTTTCGCCGGCAAAAATGCAAAAATCAAGCTACCCTCATACACCAGCAAGCCAAAGGGGCTGCATCGCGCTATTGTACCATTACCGGCCGGAATCTCGTTACGCTGATGAGTTTGCGTGTAATGGGTTTAACACACGAACGATGATGTCCCACCGGGGAGATTGTGAGCGTATGGGGCGTATTTTTTTTAAGGAGGAATGTACATCGTCACACAAAATGGAACAACCATGTTTGACTTTTTATAAAACGCCGTGTATTTATGTACGTATTTTTAAAATAAATGAGTATCCCTAAAAATCTCTTCACACACTTCAAGAAATTATCGGTATATTATTTAACCAAGCATTGTTTGAACACTCCTAAAATGTTTATAAAAACCCTCATAATGCAATGTTGCACATAAATTTATTTTTCTGTTTGTCACTAAACGCCACGATAGCTAAACGTCACAATGGATACCGTAGATAGCTTAACGCAAACCTTCCCACTACGTCGATATCGAAAAGGAAAAAAAAACAGCTGCCATACCGGTTTTTATGAGAGTCACAAAAAGTGAGCACATTTTTAATGCATAAAAATATCCACATCAGCATGGGAAGCTACTTTTTGTACTGCTGCCGAACAATACCGCTGCTTGGAATGCTGGCAAAAGAAGCGCGCTAGATTGGTTTGAATAAAACATGGAAAAGCAGCGCAAGCCTACAACGCCATAACGCTAAAACCAACCAGGAATAGGACTGCGGGATTAAAGCATCATTCTCGTGCGGTGGAGTGTAGCTTCGATCGGGAAAAGCTTCGAGCCTAGAGTATTTCCATCCCTGTGTATCCCTTGTTGCCCGTGTGCAGAACATATCCTTTTCTTGGCTCTGCAGCATACGCCATCAAACGAGCAGTGCTCGTAAATAATGCCAACCGTTTTACGGTCACTGCCAGCAAATGAGTGCTCGTTAGCGTTGGTGGTCGTATCGAAAAGAAAGTACATTAATTGCACGTTGCTTAACAGAAGAAACAAAATAAAACATGGGCAAACGAGGGTCTCTTTCAAG
The DNA here is from genome assembly GCF_943734725.1 of Anopheles marshallii. Lineage (NCBI taxonomy): Eukaryota > Metazoa > Arthropoda > Insecta > Diptera > Culicidae > Anopheles > Anopheles marshallii. The sequence continues at coordinate 39,358,807 of NC_071326.1, read as the reverse complement.
ACAGTACGAATAATGTACAGCTTCAAACGCAAGCACATCCCATTTCTCGGTATTCGTTATATAATAACAAAAAACAATCACACATACAAAGTATTAACTTTACGCATACATCCACCGTATGTGCTCCGTACAGGTATAGATAAATAAAGTACAAACCAAACCAAATCCTACACCGCTGTTGGGATGTTTCATCTCTCCTTTCCCACGTGGGGACGCATCCCTTCTGTTTCAACAAATAATTACACAAATCAGTTCCAACACTCGCTATCGAGATAATGGCAAACGAAAACAATAATCATCAAAATCGTCCTAAATGTTCAGCGGCCCGAAAAAGGGGTTTTTTACCCCTTCACCCCCAACAACCGGTAGGGGTAGGCCGTTTTTCCTTATTAGAGCTGGTAAATGACACCGACCGCCCTATATAAAAACACCACTTTAGTGAGAAAATGCACTACACCTCACAGATGGTGATCGATCCGTCGGGTTGAGTAAACCTTGCTGGATTTGTGACCGGGATCTCTTATGCTCTGTATCCCTAAAACCCGATCGACACCGGACGTGCAGGTGGTGCGCGAAATGTTGTTTCGACTTCCACACACCCGCTCAACGCACACCACAAACTGGCTTGTGTTTCGCTTCGACAAAAGACAATCCCGGACGTTAAAGCCTCATCCTGCACACACATACACGAAGGTGCTGTTCTTCCGGTCTAGTTGGTTCGTCGGAAATCCTTCAACCGTGAATTGCTAGGATGCCGTCAGGTAGGTGAGTGGTGCCGCAAACAGGGCAAGGAGCGTAAGAAAATTGGATACTCGTTAATGGGTTCTTAGTGTTTTGTTGGTGTCTTTTCGAGAGGAAACTCAAGAGAGCTCTTTCAATGCTCGCCACTCCCAAGCAGCGCTCCATCGTTCCTACCCAACAATACCCGGGCTGAGCGGCTGTGTATGTACATATGTATGCATTCAGGTTCTATGCGAACTATGCGTTCATTCTTGGTTGGTCAATGGCAGGTATGATCAAACCTTCCAGCAACCACCATCCCTCGGAGATGGATTAAGAATAGGTTTGAAGGTTAAATTGTTTTCACAAAGTTATCCCCCTATTCATTCGCCATCCGAGATGATGTTCACCATGATGGAAGACTTCGACCATGCTCAAACACGCTGTCCGGGCAGATCTAAAACATCGAGACGGATGTGATAATCATTTCGTTTAAGACCAGTAATCTGTTTACCAAAAATGGAAACGGTAGGAAAACCGTTCGCGGTCCAGCTGCTTTGGGAAAAACCGTTTCACGCTACGTTGAACACATGCTCGGCAGCTGAAAATGTAGTCCCGGCGCATTGAGATGCGTGTGTTTTCGTCGCGTTTCGCTGTACACTTTTGCTGTGTACTTTAATCTTGCGCCCCATCGTAACTACATTATCCTCATCAAAGTACTGGCTATGTGGCATGTGAACTACAAGCTCACAAAAAATGCACGTAATAAATATTCAATTAGATTACATAATTTTTAACACTGGTAGTTTTTTTCATTTTCTGCAGTTGTTCTACAATCCATTGATAAGATTCTGACTTTGTAAACACATTTCACACGATGGAAAGCTTACATCCAGGTGTACCATAGGCAGCTTATGTCAGAATTCTATTTTTTTCTTGGCCGGTTGTCCACGAATTTTGTCAACAGAACTGCAGAACTATCTTATTCATACAGAGACCACCACTTCTACTGCTTTGGCACCTAAACCTCTAATGTGTTTGGCCTACCAATTTACCAGTGAAATTCTATTTTATTCACACGTGGCAGGTAATTCAATTCTGCATACAGGAATGCGCCATCTGGGTCGCATGAATCACCATCCTCAGCACATGATTGCTTGATCAATTCAATGCATGATGGCCATGACAAAGTCGCTAAGAGTAGAGAAATATATTTCTCTCGCATGATGTAATAACTTTGTATGGAACAGAAGACATGAGTCGCTTCATTCCACACTGCTTGTTTAATGTACTGGTTTACACTTTCAACACACAAAACTAGCTAGTACACACGGAGACAGTTCACCGATTTCTCCACCCAATGCCACGTTGATAACAACGCACGTCTCATATCGAGCGAACACTTTTCAAACAAATTTTGTTTGCGGTACGATTTCACAACAAACATTCTTACCCTTGAGAATTGCTAACTATGACGGATACTATTATTTCGCAATCGACCGAAGCGAACCCCCGAAGCCGTTCCACTCACTTGGTCCGTTGGTATTAGGGCAGACGCAACGTCCCATGACGCAAATGTCCAATTCGGGCTGCATACATCCTTTAATTTATCTTCTAGATAATTTTTTGCTTGATAAATCTCTTCCGCATTAGGTAGATAACGCCTGCTAGGAAGCTTTAGGCGGAACTACATGTATCACAACCTGTTTTGCTATATTTATTTATAGTGCTATTTATATGCATTAAACCCACCTGCAGATATGGAACAATCTGTCTGTTATTCCGTCGATATTTACCGGACTGTAGGCATTCATCAACACCATTGTTGCATTTTCAGTTGATCAATGGCTGACGCTATTAAAATACTAATCGTTTTCACGCGCAGTCGCAACATTTTAATAACGAGGTCGTTGGCGAAGAAAATTATGTTACATGCAATAATTTAGTATTATGAATGATATGGCATTTTCAAGGTGCTTACAAACAAAAAATTAAAAAGTTTTGCAAACCTAGAAACAGATTTTTAATTTCTATTGAAATTGAAAGGAAATAATCCACAGATGGCAGTTGGGTTTGACGTCATGCGAAACGAGAAACGTCTAGGTGTCTAACAGATACGATTTATTACGACCAGCTGCAGAGAAGAGCTGATACGAGTAAGAAAACACCAGTGAGGCAACCACCACCGACGTCATAGGTAATTTTTCTCCGCCTTTTTCCCAGGCTTCACGGACCACATCAGATCAGCCAAAGCACTAACAGCCTGTTCGCTGCAAACCACGTGTTTCTTGATTGCTTGACCCACTGCCTAATCACTTTCAAGAGTGCTTATTAATCAAATTTAAATCACTAAGGCGACGGTTCGTTTCTATTAGTTAGATTCAAAGCAGGCTGGTAAATAAAACTATATTAGCGGAAATTTAATTTCCCTTAAGATGGTCAGCGTTGGCTAGTGCCGCGACTTGATACAGCCGCCCGTTTGTCTGTGAACCCATTTACCCCCACGATTGGCGCTCAAACTGGGGATGCCCAAAGCGCGCATCACATTGCGCGGAAGCACTGAAATGGAAAATGCGTGGATTATGCGTAGATACAGCCAGTTGACTGATCGAATTATGTGTCCCTGAGACACTCCGGACAGATGGCATTAAGCAGCATTAGGCAGCACAACTACATTTCCGCAAAAGGGGAAAAGGTCAAATATTCATTTGCAAACTAGTGCATTTGTAAATCCAAAGTGATGAAAAGCTGGACAGTTCATACATTGAAGTGAACAAGTTTCAACATTAGACTTTTTACAGCTTTTTTACCAACGCGTGAACCATTGGTTCGTTTTAGTTGGCCGGATTGTTTTCGAATGTTGTGAGACTGTCCACATCCATTTATGTTTGCAACTTTTGCCCCTCTTTTCTTTCTTCTTCCGACATCACGTGTCGTGTGTGGAGACGACAACAACCATTCCATAGGTAGCATAATTTGTCATACAGTTTTCCTGCTGTTGCGTGTTTGATTTTTCATCAAGGTCATTCACAACCTGTTTCAACTGCGTATTAACATGTTCCATTAACGAAAATTTATATCGATAATGTTTGACCGTTCGATTGATTGCTATGATTGAGTTTAACGACTTTTAGTTAATCATTCCGTTTCTCCGCAATGAACGGTGCGGCAAGCTGATTTTACGATCACCACGTGTCGGTGTAACGAAAACACAAAGACAACGAGGGCTATTATTTGTTAACAAGGTTCAATAGGATGAAGATATTGTATGCTGTTAAACATGAAACAATTTTCAAATAGACAAAAATATTCGAAACTAGTTTAAATATATCTTTGCATTATCATATTCCAAAACAAGGCACAAAAAAAATGTTGGAATATACAAATAATTACAACCTTGCCAACAAACTAAAGTGTGCATATAGCCACGAATATCCGGAAACAAGATTTTATGTATGTCCGATGTTATCATTCCTGATCTAGGTCAATAAACTTAATAACAAATTGGTCGGAAGAAACACAAATGATTGAGTAGTCTACGATGCAGCCAAGGTTGAAAAACAACCTATCCTTCAAGGGAATTGAACCGGAAGCTCTGGTTTTTCTATCTTTCAGCCGGTAGAACACTGCGGCGTATATTTGCAACACCCTCAGCTACAGTTCTTTGACGGTGTTAGCAAAATTCCTCTAGCAACTGCACCCAGTCCCTTCAGATCCAAACAGATGAGATCACTGTTGGGATAATAGATACGAGTGAGAGGAATAAATTATAAAATGGTCACTCATAATGCTACCACAAAAACATATGCTATGACACACCATTTTTAATTGGAACAAATCGCGTCTGCTTCATCACGCTGCCTATCTTCACACGTGTGTCTCGGACACGACTATGGACTGAATCTTTCCCATATCGACTATTCAGCTTGTGCGGTTCATCCCAACACCCACCCTTGAACCTTCTATCACAGTCTTCTATGATTTCTTTCTCGCACTATCGCCCCCAACATACGAGACGCGGCTCGGCTAGCGCTGAAAGTTATGGCTATGCCTCACCCAAAGCACTCAAAACATCGTGTTGTCTCCGTTTGGATCATCTGCGCGTAGCCAACTCCGCATGCTGACACGTCGAGCGTTTGATTTAATTGCCTACTTGATCAAGAGCTTAGCCAAAACAAATTTGGTCCTCTCATCTTCATTTCCGACGCTACTCACAATAATCGTCCAAATGATTTATTCCCCTACGCCGAGAGTCTTATGTCTCAAGTGTAAAAGGCGCACGCCACACCGAGCACCGTATACACAGACAACCATGAACATACTACACATTTTTGACAAAAAGCATTTGTTGGTTCACGTGTTTTTTTTTTTTTTTGCTTACACCCCCTTTTTGGTAAGCATTGATTTTACACACGCCTTGAAATCATTTGAACACGCGCTTCAACCGTAGCTTACAACTGTGCGTTTGAGCCGACCGGATAGAAAACGAAAGCAAATCAACACCATTAGATAGGGCCGGGTTCCCACCTGGATGCACCATTGAATTATTGACTTAGTTTCACTCATTTTTCTTCCGTTGTTTGAGCAGCTCCAAAACTGAATCAGGTGTGCAGTGGGTGCCCATCCGATCGAGACAGGGCAAACAGTGCGTTTGCGCGTTCATTGACGTCACCAGGGTCAACAGTCGATGTAATGCGTGTTTCCCGCATCCGAGCAAACATGCTTCCCGCCACGAGCGCAAGGCCACTATTACAGGGCGGGAATGGGGAGGGAATCACCACTGTTTGCTGTCGTTGCTTAAAGACATTCTTCATTTCGGCTAATGAACGTAGCGCATTGATTTGCTCAACCAGCTGATAATAGGCTTGCCTCCATCGATCGAACGCTTCCTATTTCCAATTGCTATGATACTGCTACGTTCGATTCAAACGCTTGCCGTAATGGTTAAGAACAAGAAAAACCAGAAAGATTTCAACTTGTGTATAGAACATGGGTGCCCTGACTGAATCGAGGTCAGCTACTGTGGCGGCATCGATTGTGAGTTCATTGAAACAAGAGCTCTCTAGATGGAAAATTACTTTAATCAATTTTTATCATGACTTGCAAAATGGATCCCATGCGCGCACACACACACACGCACACGCCAAAACCATGAGCATGACGGTGGTGTTTCTTGCCTGTCACTCTATTACTTGTTAGGCAAAGATCTTAGGTAGGCAATTCGTATGCCGAATTGTTTTGCACAAATTGTTCCACATTTGGCGATTCAATTAATAACTGGTATTATTGCTTACACTTACAAACACACACACAGCTTAGTGGTTTAGTTTAGCTTCGCTAGGAATACATTCAGACATAGGATAAAGGGCCCAGTTCTGTATTTCCTTTCCTGTTCTGTTTCGATCTGCGCATTAAGTTTGATAAGCATAAATAGACATCTTTTAATTAAATCGTTTTGAAAATCATTGATTTTTATTAGTCGCTAAACCATATGTGATTTCGGTGCGCAGGTATGAATATTCCGTACATCGTAACAATTCGGGGAAACTTTAGTCCTTCAACTGTCTGTGGAAGACAGACTTAACATGGTGTTTGAACATCATCAGTTTAATCGGTTTTATCTACATGTTGATTTCTGTTTTGTTTTGTTTCTTATTTCTCGACAATCGAAGGTTGCACGATTAATACTTTTAAAAAACAGACGCAACAAAATAATCGATTAGCTTGATCATGCTCATTGGACAAGGGGAAAGGGTTTTTTATTCTGTTCGATCATCACACTATACTCTCTTCCTACGATCATTCAATACCTACAGCACAGTACGCGCCACGTGTATGGAAGCACATTTCCGCCAAACTGTGTATTAATCGATAATAAAGCCACTGGTCATTATAGGATCATTAAATCTCTACTTCCGACGGTCGATCATTAATCGAACGCAACCGGCGATCGATGCTAGCAAATAACTTTTCAATCGCCAAAGAAGCAATTTCAACACATTATAAAATTTTGCCAGCTGTACACTTTTGCCAAACACAATCGCAACAATCGCATCGCTGAGGAGTTGGTAGAGAAAAGCTTAATTATTGCAAAAAAATAGCAGCCACTCATTACATCATTGCCACAGAATTGGAAGTCTGTATTACCTTGGTTTAAGATGAATCACAACGTGAATCGATTGTAAATACAAAAAAAAACAAAAACCGCACCTCTCAATTTGTACTTACCACTGAAAGTACACGCTAGGTTCGAAAATGTCTAACATCTTGTCAATGATGTGTTATAACTTCAATACGATCGACCTCGATCCTTATCCTTGACGCGATAATTGCGTTCGGTGCTTTCTTCAACAACACGTGCAGCAATTCCTACAACAAACACCGAAACGTTACATCTTCCCTTGACGCAGCATCGTCCGCTTGATGATTACGCTCGCGGTTTTTGTTCACGAAGAAGGAGGACAGAACTATTGAAACCGCTAACAAATCGTTGTACACTGAGCACTAGTGCTCCCCGCACTATTCCCCAACCGGCACACGAGCAAACAACGCCCCATGAAACGCCGCCAAAAGGCATCACACGAAAATAAGACGAAAGACTTCAACGACCGAACCGACGACGAACGCGAGCGCACCAACCGTGCCCGTCCGTGGTGAAAACTCATTTTGCGTACCGTTCTGAGACGGATCGGTGCAGTCGACTGTGATCGCTCACCGGGTGCACATCTTCAAAGTACTACATCTTGGAAGTGAGTTTTCGCCGGTTAACCTTACGACTGGTTTTGCATCGATTTCGTGGAAATTTGCAACGAATAAGCCGTCGCGATCGTGAATCGTTTGTTCCTTTGCTTTTTTTTCGAGCGTATACTTGTTTGTGGCAAACATTGCTACCACTAAACTAAACCTCGCTTGGAGACAGTGTAAACATGTGTTATAGCCATGCTAATGTGACAATATTTGAATTTTGAACACACGATCGGTGTGTTGCCGAGACAAACAAGTGTACGAACAATTAACTCTCTATGCACGGGACCATGGAGATACGATAGAAAGTTAAACAAAGTAAAATTGTTCAACAAAACAATTGGCGATGGCAGTTGCAGAGTTCAGCAGCATACATCTTCCCAGTGTACAAACGTCAATAGACCAACAAGTAAACCTTGCGAACCTTGGTGCATTACAAATCGCTCAAATGACCACGAATAAACTTTTGGGATCAGATTTCCAGCGCGTCTAACCTTCGACAAAATGTCCTTAGTGTGGCTAAAAATTCACAAACGCACTGGCCAGATCGCACTATGTTGGATGATGCATTTTCCATCTATTGGATACGCTTTGCAGAGCGTGCCCCTGAAATTGTTGTAGTGGACGTATGAATGCGATTTTTAACGCCCGCCGATCTGTTACCGACAAATGCACGCTATACACACTCTGTAAATGTTGTTTACTTTCGTACCTTTTGAACAAAAGAGAAATAAGATCAAAAAAAGAACATAAGTGCCAGTGTTTTCATTTCAGCCTTACCTAAAAAGCAGAATGTGCAATCCATTATTTTCGAATCGGAACGAAGGTTCAACAACTTCGTAAATGTGCACGAATACAGTTACCACTTTCTACAGCCTTATCATAGCTCAAACACCCTAGACCGTGGCAAACAGCCGGAAAAAAATCTTTTATAATTTGCGTCACACTTTCCTCGAGCTGTGTGTTTTGTTGCGTATGCTGATCTCTTTTTTTCTATCCTCTTTCAACGTCCCCAGCCAATCTAGCATCACCTCAACATTTAGCTCATCGTTTGCGTCCGTAAAGTGTTTGGCAATGACCAATATTGCGAACCATATCCGGCAGTGAAAATGACGATCGCCATCGATTGTAATGCGCCGTGGCAGTAGAGATATGACGAACCTAAACCTGTCAAACTGACAACAAAAAAAGGATAGTTTAATGAAAAAGAAACCGGAATTCTTTTCAGTGCGAATGTGAAGTGAATGAAGTGCGGTTTTGTGTTTCTACGCAATTGAACGTTAAACATTTTAACAACACAAATGTACTAAAATGATAAAGTGATATGTACGTGAATAAAATTACACCACTGTACTAACATATCGAGAATTTTGAAATAGTTCAGTGTATCAGAGTGAACGTCTATACAGTCAGTGTGTTTAAAAGTACGTCGGATCTTGTTCGTGTTCGTCAACTAGTAATATTGTTAGTTTTCTTATAAAAAACTGTACATTGTCTCCTGACAATAAAATGGCTATACGAACGGTTTTATTTACACTATACGGCTTGTTGCTGTTGTTTAGTTATGCCGCAGCCGATAACTCGTTCGCTGAAACATTTCAAAGTAAGTTCCTAACGATTCATGGCATGTGAAGTACCGAAACGTATTTGTGTGCAAGGAAGGGCACGGAGATGTTATGCATTTTCCCCGAGAGAAAAATAGCAATACGAATAAGCTGTTTTGTTCCTTGTTCTGTGATGTTCTAGTGCAGGAATACCTCAAATTTCCACCAGTGTTCTTGTATGATGACTTCGAGGATTGCCGACGGTGGTATCGGGATGAGTACGTTTATTGCATCGTAAAGGCACCACTAGCACCGGACGATTCATCCGTCTTGTGGAGAAATATAAGCGTGAGTAAATCCTGTCACAGTACAGCTGTGCTATAGCAACCCTTGACTGATGTAATGTACGGGACATATCCGGGGGTATGTCAGTATTTTTCCAGCGATTATCACCACTATGACCATACGGTGTTGGAGCGTGGCGTATGCATTCCAAAATGTCACGACGCTATCATACAAAATGCGACCGAAAGTGGAACGGATCTACTTTCGCGTGAGGAAATGATTCACCGCTGCATAAGTGCAGAGATTACGCCTGACTATGGGCTGATCGTATCGACCGAACTCCGCATCCAGCACTGTTACTCCCGTGATACTGTGAATATTCCATACGGTATGAGTAATTTAATGTCACTTATTTTTTCTGTCTATCAACATACAGAATGCAATTTGAACAGGTCAAAAAGATAGAACTCCTAATTTTGCCTATCATAGTTGTTTCATAGTGAAACACATCAGCAAACACACTCATTCTTGTCTCCTTCCTAATGCATCTTTTCATCTCATCTCCAGATTGGCTGGATGTGATGTTTTTCGTACTTGCCGCTGCAATTATCGCACTCGTGGTAGCCTCCACCGTGTACGATATGCACCAGCAGGCGAGACAAAAGTTTCCAGAAGATTACTTTGCACGAAACTCAAAGCAGGCGCACCAGCGGCTGCTCACAGCGTTCTCATTTCCTCGCAATATCCGTCGATTGCAAGAACCGATACACACACAAACCCGCATCGACCTTGCTTGCTTCGAAGCGTTCCGCTTCGCACAAACGTTCCGTGTCATCTTCCTGCACGTGACTATTGCACACTTGAAGATTCCCCAGCGCAATCCCGAATATCTCGAGCAGTTGCAGCACGGCGCCTCGCTACAAACGTTCATCGCCGAGTTTCAAAACTACGTACAAACGTTCTTCACTATCGGCGGTATGCTGATGACAGTGAACTTTCTCGATCATGTACGCAAAAATCCAACGTTCCGTTTGGCGTACTTCGGCGAGCGACTGTTAAATCGACTTTGCCGATTAGTGCCAACGTACGCGTTCATGATTCTCCTCGAGGCATCAGTTATGCGGCACCTGATCGATGGACCCTTCGGACAGCAGTTCATTGGAGAGTCGGCCAATAACTGTCAACAGCAATGGTGGATGAATTTGCTGTTCGTAAACAACTATATCGGCTGGGATAACCCGGTAGGTGTCGACAAGCTGGGGTTTGTGATTTGTTTGAGGGTTGTTAAATTAAACATTTCTCTATTTTTATCCTCAGTGCTTCATACCTTCCTGGTACCTTGCGACAGACCTACAGCTGTTCGTATTTGGCCTTATAATAATGATGATTTTCTGGCGATGGCCAGCTACCAGAAGATACATCTTCAGCGCCATCTTCCTCTACAGTGTGATCGTTCCTGCAGTGGCCTATCTGATGACTGGCATTACGCCTGTCATGACGGTGGACATGAAGAACGCGGAAAAGTACATCCGCGGTCAACAGTTCCAGAGCGTGCTATACTTCCCATTTCATCAGAACACCGGTATTTACTTTTTTGGCATGTTGGCCGGCATGGTGTATCACCACTATCGGGACCAACGGAAGGAACTGTTCAAGGTTGCTGCATTCCGTCAGCTAGCCAATTTCAGTGGACTTTTGTACGTGTTCTGTATGGCCACCGTGTCCTGGGTTGTGTCGAATCTTTCCTGGCTTCCAGCTATCTGTCTCGCTGCATACGCGAGTGCCTTCAAGCTCAGCTGGGGTCTGTTCAACACTGTACTGCTGCTGGCGTTGGCGCTACTGCACCGACATAACTGGATCAAGATGGCATTGAGTCATCCGATCTTTCGCGTGCTCGGCAAACTGGGCTACAGCGTCTATCTCATCCATTTCACCGTAATCGTACAGGTGTATGGTAGGGAAAAGGCACCCATCTTCAGCAACGAACAGATAGTTACGGGATACACAGTCGAGGTGCTCTTTTTTAGCTACATCTTTGGGGCCTTACTTTGCGTTCTGGTGGAGCTACCGACCGGAGCCGCACTCAAAGAGCTAATTGAACCGAAAGCGCATAAACCCTCCATTACTCAAGTGCATACCGGTTCTGAGCCAATCAGCGCACAGGTAGGATCATCGTCAACCACCCTGGCAAGCACACCGGCATCAGATGCAACAATCATGACGAGCTCGAAAGAGAGCCGATAACTACCCCGTGTCGGGAAAGCTGTGATAATCCTGTGACATTCACTGGTCAAGTTTGAGAATCGATGTGCTAGAAGTGTTTTAAGAAAAAAATATTTCTTCTAATCCAATCTTCTCTACAAGAACGTTTTAAATTTAAAGCGAGATATTATTCTCTAAAAAAGTCATCCTTGTCCTTCCCAATGTCTGGTTACCGTAAGGTCTCTTATTGGGCAAGGCTTACACCCTTTAAACACTCCAGATATAACTTTAAGCTGCTTCACAAAAAATGCATGCCAAAGCACGCACTACATGCGACATCGGAGAGAAACAATTTCGCAAAAAGACTCTCACTGCAGGAAGGTTCTTTGGCGATTGCCACATTTCCATACCTTTAAGACTGACCGACATCCGCTACCGGTTGCTTTCCGGTATGGGACGCCCTCTCGTAAACCAAGCCTTCTGTACAAAGCGAACAAACCTTACAGATAAGCCACGACGTTCCGGGTCGTTAAACACAAGTATTCGTTAGTTTTAATTGTGGTTTTAGTTTCTGTGAGTGTGTGTGAGAAAGAGAGAGAGAGAGAGAGAGAGAGAGAGAGAGAGAGAGAGAGCGAGTGAGTTATCGGCATGTTATCAAGCACGAGCATTATTGGTGCAAGGTATCTTTTAAGGCTGTTTTATTTTATCTTCATCAAAGGCTGTGCACAACTCTACTGGTTTAGGATGATCTTGTGCACTACCGCCTTAGATAACACTGGTAAACACATTATTGTGGAATAAATAAAACGTCGGAAAAAAACCCATGCGAACCTATCCCATCGCAAAGGCTGATGACAACGTAAGTTTGAACCAACTACAAGGAGCTTAACAAGCTACAGTTTAATCACGAACTCATCTAACACTGCCCTAATATTTCAGATGTTATCAAAACAATATGTAAGAATTGACAAGAAGTTTCAATTCCTTCAATACCATTGCTTGCAATCTTCTCCGGCATTTTTACAATCTTTTTTTTTTCGCTAAACAAATAATATCAAAACGAACCAATCGATCATCAGCTGCTAGAGAAGCGCTCATTCAGTGATGTGTTAATTGTTATTATATTTTTCAACCGAAATATCCGCTTACCACGTGCACATCTCAAACGGCATCTAATGTGCGGCGTGTGCCGACCTTCGTGGACACGCTCCAGAAACAATTCACCTTCTCCGAACGTGATTGGCACCGTGCAAACACGTGTACGCTTTTATTTAGCGGTTTGATTCACTACTCTCCTACAGTCCTTACGTGCGCATGGCACACAAAAGTTGACCTGCTTGCTGATCGAGGACAAATCGGCCCTGAACTTCGCATATCTTCACGTGTTTCGCGAGGAGGATGCCGCGTACACGCTTTGCAGATCTTGAATAACAGTGAGAGCAGCTCTTGAGGCGTTTGTTTTTGATCCGACATCCTGTTCAGGAGCGAAACCATAAATCGCGCAAAAATTGTCTCTGATTTTGTTTCAACTATATACACTTAATAGTTTGTTATTTCATGTAGTTTATGTTGCTTGTGTTGGTTTGATTTTATTTATTTATCATTGTGATGTTTGTTGTTGCTATTTAATTTTTAATTTGGAAACCCTTTATAGTCAAATTTATCAAAACTTTTTTTGGCATAAAACTTAAACTACTTTTCATTCAGCCAAACTCCATTATCCAACGAACAGTCCGTATTTAATCGAGGTGAGCATCAATCAGCTTCCATGAAAGGTGTTGTAAGGTCTCACATCTAATGTCTTCATTATGAACTCGTCAAATAGCACCCATGAGAAAGAATACCAACAAGCAAGAAAAATTACGCTGCACCCGCTTCATCTTCCCACCCTTGTCTACTAATTCGCATAAAGCCTCAACGTTAGGTTGAAACTATTAAATCGTATCCCGTCCTGTCGAATGTCGTTTATTCAAGACCACACCAACAAGCGAATTTGTGCGGGAAATGAGATTAGCACATTGTGTGCACTCTGTGAGGCATAACCTGATTGCTAACCATTACGTACGCTGATCGGGCGGCTTCATTGTACGAGACGTCCATTCGTGCAATCTACAATAGAAAGTGCTCGACAGCCAAAATGCCAGCCATAGCTAATGTGAAAATAATCGCCCTATTCCATTCTGCTCCTTCCCTCCATTCATCTCCGCTCCTTTACACCAACTCCTGTGGAGTGTGCTAGTTTTTGCTTGATTCTCCCACTTGGGAAGGTTGAGAATAGTTCCCTTGCCATTGCCATTTAGATCTCCAAATGGATCCGTCAGTTTGCTGAATTGACGGATCTTTTTTTTTCCTGCCTAAATTATAAACCACAAAACCCACAACAATCGGGTGCAAAGCTGAGTGTATGATCAATGCAAGATAACGATTCAAAGCACCGTCGCTAAAGTGTGGAACGAAATTGGGAGGGAATTCTTAAATCTGATTGAGTTATAGTGTTTCATTAGTTGGGGTGCGACCGTGTTATGTGACGAACAGAAACGGAGGTAGTGACGTCAAGCTTAGTTCGTAGCTGCCGCCGCAAATGCATCGAAGCATAAGATATTTATTAATTTCATATTTTGTGATTTAAAAATTTAAAAAAAAAATTTCGTATTGACGTCATAACACAATTAATTCTGCTTTGGGGGGGGATTAACAAATTTGTTTTCATTTTGTAATCAGCATTATACACTTTTGGGTATTTCTATTTTCAAGATATTCAAGGTTACAGGAAAACTATTAGTCCAACGAATTTGAATGGTCCAGTTTCTTCCAATCTTTGATGATTGAGCTTAAATAGGTCTACATAAAAATATTAAAACCTAAATCACATGTTAGACAATGTTAATGAAATAAAAAACTTTTTTCGGCTCTAAGATTAAGGACCAGAAAGAGATCGCAAAATTTTCGAGGCCGCTTTTTTATTGGCACAACAACCGCAAGAGGTCTAGGCCTGCCATTTTTGGCTCTTTTTACTTTTTTGCCCGTAGCTGGATAGTCAGTCCTGCGCACGGGGGATTGGTCCGGATGGGATTTTGGACCGGTCCGTTCGTGTGAAGACCAGCACCGCTATCAATACACCACCGAGCCAGCCCCATTTGAGGTCGCTAACAGATGCTAAATCAATCTTTTGTTATTCCGATGAGATCACCATACGGTGTATCATTATTTAGCACATTGAACTCACATCGCTGGCCATATCTCCGGACCCTGGGTTTTGCTCACAATCCCACTGATAAAGCTGATATTCTTCCTCGCGCAAATGATGGTTACAAGCAAATCACTAACGCACCATGTTTGGCTAATTTCTTCGCCGGCATTATGCATGCAGAATCTGCCACCGGCCGATTGATTGACTCAGCTGGGCGACACCCGAATAGAGAGGTGACGGTTAAGACAGATAACTCTCCGCGACAGGCGACATGCGCTTGGCGAAAAGGAACCGAAGCGGAACAGCACGAAGAGAGAAAAGAAAACGATGAATTTGGCATTCACCCACATCACCGCAACCTTCAACATGGGCTCCCTGAGTTAGCAACGATTTTTTTATGTACGCGAAACTTAACACACCGAGGCGTCTCTGAAAACAGCGGGAGCAGGACAAGCTGATAGGAAAACCATTAATCATTCCATCATCTCCCATAAATCTTTCCCCGTGCAAAGGAGTTTTCAATGATTGGGTGTTGTGTCTTCATTCCTTGCCTTGCCATTCGCATCTACAGCATATGCGCACTTTTTCCGTTCATCGCAGAAAGAAATTTCTTAAAAACTACACTAACCGCAGCCAAATAGTTCCGGCCCAAGATTACTGGCCATTCTTGCTTGGGAACTCTTCGAACGCAAAACTCCAAAAACAAACAAAAAAACACTCTGCCTGTGCTTGACTGCTATTCTATCGGTGGGGAATTGAAAACTTTCTTCACATAAATCGATTATCATGTCGTTAATGTTTACAAGTTATGCAGAACCAGACACAAAAAAAGGAAAAACTCCCGTTACCAGAAATTGGGTTAGATCATTCTTCAAACAACACTGATGCTCTAAAATACTCCTAGAAGGTATCAGGCAAAGAGGATGGTGTATCTCTTCCCGTCTTTTGTAGTGTATTTACTTATCATGTTTATCCCAAACACCCTCTACAAATAGGAAAAATTTAACCGAATGTGATGCGGAATATGAGGTGCAAATTAAATTCAAACGGTATTTATCGCTTCTCGTTTATCATTTTTATTCGCTAAAAATTGAAGAAATTGAAACGCACAACAAAAACAAACCGGGTCAAAAGAGTAACACAAAACCAACTGCGGCATAAACCGGTAGCCCACATTTTTCCCCCAACAAATCCCACCAGAAACGGAAGGTGTCAAAAGCTGATCGCCTTTTTGCCGATCGACTTGTAAATTGCTTTGCTTGCACGGCACAATCAACGCCGACAACGACTTACTTTTTATTTACTGGTGTACATTTGAGAACAAATTGCATTTATTAATAACGCTCCCCGATTTGATCCACTTTTGTGTGGCGGCGAAATCAAATCATCATCTGATTTATTGCATTCATTTACAACATCTTAATTTACGGCACGGTATTAAAAGCCATCCAAAACCATTAAAACCTAAATACTATGCCTACACGGAACGGCACAGAAGAAGATCAGTTTAGCAGAAAGAAAATTTACCGAAACACACACACATACACATTCCGTTATACTTTTGTCACGCTGAAGCAAAGCAAAAGCAACAAACAAACGATCAAAAAAAGAAAAACTGCCGCACCGTCATGACCACGGGCAATATTTCTCACGGTTTATGAGACTATTTGTGAGCTTTTATGCTTCTTCCCGTCCATCTCGCGCACGTGTAAATCGCCCTAAAACTCACCAGCTCAAAACGAGCACCCAGCTAAGCGCAAAGATGCCGCGACTAGCATATGGCGAACGATGCGAACAAAGAGGAACGTAAGAAAACAGATCCATTTTTCCGCGCCTCACACAGGCAGTGTCGTATTAGGTCGAGCTAAAAACATACGACCGAGCCGCGCACACAGACAGACATTAGACATTGTTGAATTCAATGTCAAATGATGGTTATTTTCGTATAGTGATGCTATTTCTTCCCCACTGATCAGATCGAACGAGAGCCCCCCCGGAGAGAAATGTTGTGGTCATTATAAGGTACGCGTGTGCGTAACAATCACATGCCGAAGAAACATGCAACCAGCGTCATACCGCTTCGCGTGACACGCAAAGCATCATCATCGACAGAACAAAACAAACGTCCGCACGCTTGGTTCGAACAGCTTAAAGCCATCAGCGAATGATTAAATTTTACATGAACAAGGCGCAAGTTTCCGCCATCGACAGGACATTGCTTGCACGGTAAAATAATAACCGACCGCGTGTGATTGTCTACTTCATTAGGCTATCATGCGATCGAATGTGCCGCTGTGGTTCAGCAGGAATGATGCCGTGATCAGCACAAATTATAAACACACACGCCTCCGTTGCTTATATGTCGATCAGTCGTACGTGGCGATCGAAGGAGTTGCGATCTCTTACGATGTCCCAAACGCTACGGGGTGCACGAACTACGATTGACACGTTTGATTGGTTCGCAAGGTTATCCATTAGGACACGTCGTGAAGATCGCTCCGGGCACTCGAGTGCGCCTGGAAGCTAGCCAACGATACACCATTATAGCAGCTCAGCCCAACGTTTCACGCTATCATCACGGAATGTTGTTTGGTTACATGCTCGTTACAGCCACGGTGTGTTATCTTGTCCACCGCACACCTCCCTCATTGTTGAATTTGCTTCCTTAAGGGTACTCCGAATGATGTGAACGACCGTTTGTTCATTTGGCTGATATATCCCTACTTGAAGGCCCTTAAAGAAGTCAAGGCGATTGTGAAGCCAACCCGAAATGGTTTATGGTCCAACGTACATGTACATCGGTAATGGCTTGATGACTTAGAAACACGTCTCCAACAAAAAAAAAACAGCAAATAACCTCGGCTGAAGAGGAAGGAATAAAATCGATGTTATTTTATCACCTTCTCCCAAACCAAATCGATTCCATTTGGCGTGAAAAATGGCACCTGCTGGCTCTGCCCGCGTTTCGAGGAAGCGAGGAAGTTGATTAGAGCCCGCACCAAATCGCATCCATCTTTCAAACCGATGGTGGACGCATTATGCAACAGCAAGAACCCTGCCGCCTTACGTGGCAAGGGCGTTGCCCGTAATAAAAATGACAATCGCAAGATTTATTGGGTGATTTTGTGGGTGTTTGCTGTTCACCGGGAATTACCTGTCGTTTTTGGATATTGGTAGCCCGAGGTAATGATATGAAGTGAAATGAAAAAAAAAAACTTGAGAAAGCAACCGTTCCGATGATCTGCAGCAGCTACGCTCCATCTGTTCGGAATCGATCGGAAATGAGGACCGATTTAGGATGTTGGGAGCAAATAGTATAGCACAGCATCGCTTATCACGTTTGGAACGTACCTAAAACGAGAGGAACAACAGAAGATTTTGGTTAGATTTACATGCACTATTAGATGCGAAGCTATGAAGGTGTCGTAAAGATTTACCAAACCCAAATGACACTCGTAAATAATGTAAACTTTAAGGTGGTAGTACACTTTGGCGACCTAAGAAAAGACTATTTTTGGGACTTGTTTTTAAAGAGAACTATAAATATATGTCGCAAAAATGGAGCACATATATTTACTTTGCGTTTTCCGGCTAGCAAAACCATTATCTCGATCTACACAGGGTTACCCATTCGGTCAGGTGCAGCTTCGAACCACGAACAGCAACCTACTGATCGGTGAACATCATAGAGGCTACACCGTTGGAACTAGAACAAAATCCATATTGTGTCCTTAACCACCAATAAATTTTGTATCATCTGCATCGTATAAGGAATATTATGTTAAAGCATAAAAAATTAACAACATCGTTAAAAATCAAGGCTTTGGACCCATAGAAGAACATACAATCTTGACTAATAATTTTAAAAGCTTGTATTCGAGGTTCAGCACCCCTGCAACACTGTTTCGCTTTTCGTCCTTTGCTTTTGGAACGGAGTATTTCATCGACTTGTCAAATAATGTTTACGATAAAAAAGATTTTTTAAAGGAAAACATAAACCTTTTTTTAATTTGCTGAGTATACTAACCCCTAAATCGTTGGTCGAAATCGGCACTCTTGTAACTTTACTGACAAACACACCACACCTTCTGTGCATCAAACAGTGCATCAGCGAAAGGAAATGGTTATTAGAAGTTCTTTATATTTTCGTCTTCACAAAACTAATGATGCCAACTCTTTCCATAGCCGAACTATTCCTATCAATTTACTAGTTTGAGCACATTGTTCGTTAGCGTTTACGGACCAGCAGCATTAACCATAAGATCCTGAAGAACGGACCATTTGCGACTAATAAGATTACGGTGAATGATGCGGCAACTATCGCCCTTCACTGCTCGATAATGCACATGAAGATGAAGATTAGTAGCTTCGCTCTGCTTACGGCACCCGCCATTCGTCATTTTTTAGCAGCCGTTCGAGCATCCTTTTTTCCCCTTATTTTGCCTTTCGGGCATTCATTTACGTACTGCACGGTGGATTGTGAGATTTTCTTTCGCATTATCATTCTCGCTGCTGCACATTTTCCATTAGTCAAAATCTTCAGCCAGTGTCGGCAACGATTCCTTACCAACCGCAACCACTTTGGGGATTGATTACTCAACGTGGAAAAGGAGAAAGCGTTATAGGATCGCCTTTGCATTTGTGACTTTGAGTGAGTGCGGCTAGCGGTCACTAATGATATTATACTTCTACCGCTCACAAATGCAGCACCGATGACGATGCTGGTCGCTGGAGGTCGCACTCTACAAAAACTCTCAAGAAATCAACCATCTGGAAGCGAGAAGTGTAAGGGGTACAGGAAAAGAATTTACCCTCAATCAGCTATCCTTCGCTGTGAACATCCGCTCGGACGGACAGCTCCATCTCCGGTAGCATTATCCTCAAGGATCGCACATAACTAAAGCGCAATGCATACGGTAACAATGCGAACGAATGTTTGTGATGACTAAGCATTCAAAGGGAACAATTTTGTTTGTGTTTTCTCCCAGCGTTGTGAATTCTTTCCATTTTCCCCTGTATTGGTTTGCAGGCCTGTGAGAATGTATGGCTGTGTGTCCATGAGACAGAGCATCGTTTAGCAAGTTGATTGGATTTCGTTGAGTTTGCTTCTTTTTTGTTCGCTATCATTTTTGTTTTGGAGAAACTTCAACGCACTGCATAGATTTACCCATACGTGACGCACACCGAACGCTGGGATCAGAACCGGTAAACTTAATCATGAAGTAAGCTTAACACTAAAAAGCACACCAAAGTGTTGGAATTGAGTACGATTGATGGGTGAAGTCAATATACATTTAGCTTGGATAAGCTTATTCCTCCTGAGGCACAATCAGCAATAGTTTGCCAATGTGTTTCTGTGCCCCGCTTGAGCGCAAACTTCAACTTTGAAACAATAATATTATGCGGGCCCGAAGCTAGTAACGAAACTTATCTCAACGATTACCTCCCGTCTAATGATTTCATGCCGTGCTCGGAGGCAATATCTACCTTAACCGAAAATCAATAAACGATTGCAACCAACGATAATGGCTCACTTTGCACTCCCCCCGGTCTAATCATATCTTCAACTTGTTCGCCCACCTCGCCGACCACCAGCCAACAAAGCTGCCAGTGTCCGGTAGGCAATGTGTTTCCCGTGCCTTTTGGGTGCGTGAATTAATGCGCTTGGTAAACATCAACTGATTTCTGGCCCGGGTGGCTCATTATAATGGTTCATTCCTGGAAAAAGGTTTCTCGCTTCATTAGCTGAACGATCAGTCCACGGCACAGCAATGAAGTTATAATTTTAAGTCAGCTTCACAACTCTTTCCTACCAGAGAGGGTGTATCTTATTTACACCTGCTTCAAATAATCAACGTGTCCGATAAGCCATCATAATTATCCCGTCTTATGCAAAGGATACTTGGCGATTCGGCTGAATTTGTGTCACAGTTTCAACAAACAGTTCAACCTCCAGGAAATTGTTCTCTTCTGCTGAAGGATTCACTTTCGTTGAAATCAATCGTCAGTCGGTTGATTGAAATGATACGGTAATTGGACGATAGTGGCACAGATAAGGGAGTCGCACGGAATTTAGACTAAACTGTTCATCATTTTCAAAATATCTGGACGAGTTTACCTTTTCCGCTCGACTAATGAAGATTAACACGGTGGATAAATACTGTCTAGATGTACAGACTATGCGTTGCATTTGATATTACTCCCGCAACTTTAATTATAGTCTTGAGGTTCCAAAGTTTTCCCCGCGGGCAATCCGAGAAACCTTCAAGATCTAGATGCTGGGAACCGTAAAGCCATAAATAACTCTGCTACGAAAAAATTAACTGCTCTTAATTTGGCCAGCAATTTACTTTCAGGTGACAGTTTTCTCACTTCACTAATCTGGCTTAAAAACTTTACCCAAAGCTTCACGCAGTAAGTAAATGCCGAGTGACCGTTGCGTGGTGACCGCTTCATATCCGGCACTGGCAAAACACCACACACGAGAGCCCCCCGGCAGTGTGCATAACACCTAATGAAACTGACACTGCAGGATACTGTGCTCATTATTTTTAACCATGGTTTGCCACATCCAATGCCAATCATGTGCACAGTGCGCAGCAGTTCGCAGGAGGAAGATTTGATGCATTACGCTCACTTCGCACTCATGTGCTGAGGCGTTAAAAACGGTTGTTTGCTCACGTGACATTGCCCACCCGTCGTGGGCTCTACTGGAAGGTATTGGATGAGCTATTGTTTAGAGCGAACGTTCAACCTGTCCCATTGCAAAGCGCTACACGAGCTTTATACCGGATTGCTGTCGGGCTCTGTGCATCACAACACCTCCGTTGTACAAAAACGGCCACAGTACGGTGACTGCCGGTGGTAGCTTCACAGCTATCATTGCATACATTTTGGCGCAAATGGTTGTGCGCGTTGCGCATCTGCACGAATAAGAGGAACTCGCGTTTGTCGGACAAATGAGACCTGACGCAAACCGGAACACGACGGAAGATTCATAGCCGGAAGGGTTCTATGGACCAGCTAACAATGCGGAATGATAAATCAGTTGGTAACGTATGGGTGTGTATGAATTTTTATGTAGATTTTTTTTTTAATAAATACATCTAATTTAGAAGAAAAAATGACAAGTTTACCTTATTAACCGTGCGTTTCTAGTTGGTAAAGAAAATTATGTATTAAAAATATGTATCTCCTTTGCAACACTACAGGCTCAAGAGTTATTGGCATGAGAATTCCTTTGTTTACATGACTTTAGATACCTTCAACAGGATAGCGAGTGTAGGAAGAATCTAAAACTGTATTGAGGAAGATCTATCATTTAGGTACAACTACAATTTAACCTTCATGATATTAGGTACATTAAAATACACTTTGATTTATTGATTCAATAAGAGCTAGGTCATCTAATTATTTAACATAATAAAACTATTTCCAAACAGTCTTCGTTCAATGTCGACCATCTGATGTATTGCAGCAACAAAATTGCCCTGACTTTATGTGATCCTCTTGCCAATAACTTCAACATTACCAGACGGGTCATACATAACTTCTTTTTTTTATCTTATTCAGTTCTCTTGTCTCTATGTTTCTGGAAACAGTGCAATAGCTGAACAAGCGCTGAATATTTCATTCTTTCTCCTCCTTCTGTTGGAACACTCACACCGGACCGGGCAAGTTATAGAAGGCTTTAGGTCCTCTGCATGTTGCTGGGCTGGCTTCGGGCACCATTCGTGCACACGGCAAAGTTTGTGGTAAATTATGTAATCCTGATGCCAGTACTTTACCAACTTTCCTAATCAATAGTCACCCGCATTCGTGTCCACGTTTGAACCCTTCGCAGCCACTGCGAGTACGATATCCAAAACCGATAATAAAGAACGAGAGAAAATACTCCCCGCAAAGCGCGGAGGTTATGACGAGGGCAAGAAATATTTGATGGGTTTTGATCAATTACTAGAAAGGAAGGAAAAGTTGACGCAACGCCTGGCAACAAGAGCAGCGCCCGTAAACATGATTACGTAAAGCACCTGATAAAGCACTCCCAGCGAACCGATCCCATCCACATGATAAATCGATTTTAAGCCACTGAACGCGGAAGCAAACGCTAAGCCAATAATAGATGTATTGAATTCGCGCTGGTAACGCTACCACGACCACCTCTTCTAAATCTCATCCCTCCTCCGAGGGGTGCGATATGGTTTTGCGGTGTAATCCCTACCGAAAAGGTGCATCTGCATGCTCTGCAAAGCTTGCTACCATACGGCTAAAGCTGCTCGGCGACGGTATCGACAAAAAGGAACCGTATCTCGACATGAGGATCTTTCGACGATGTACTCTCCGCTCGCTATGTACACACACTCTGCCGTGGTACGTTTGGCCTTTGCCGACTGGAATTGACAATGACATACGACTGCGCTTCCACACTGACAGCTGCTTCGACGGGAGCTTTCGTCAAGAACCGATGAGTATACTGGCTACCGCTTTTCCAAGTGTTGCCCGTGGTTGAGTGTAGTCGTCGTCAAGTTCGAGAGGCCACATGGCCCTTCAAGAGCTAACGTCATTGTCAAATTCAAGAGCGCATGTCGAAAGGCATTGCCCGTTGGGAAAGACGCTGGAGGAAATCTGTTCTATGCTAAGCGTACCACTTCTCAAGAACATCAAACCTAGAAGGCACCGATCGAACGCACTTCACGAAGCATAAACGTGATGAAATCGCACACCACCGTCTCACGGTTTGGCATCGCGATGCTGCTGCAGAATGATCGCGCGAACTGACACCATTCGCGTGCCCCTTGCTCTGCAGTGTTATCGCAAACTGTCACACTTCACCGCGGGCCCGTCTCAAGTTTGATTGTCGCAGAATGATTCGCGAACGAAAGATTCGAAACGTCGAGATGCCTTACCGGAGCAAGTACGTAGCGGCACCGGTAATGGTGATGCAACGTTTGCAACCGTACCGTCAAGTACCGTCTAGCGGCAGCAACTATGGGATTCCCATGCAACGAAGTCAGAATAAATCAAGCATTAACGCGGGCAACATTGTACCCATATTTTATGTGCCATGTCGCGTACTCTAATCTCCGGCTGAGGTACTTTCACCTACGTAGATTCTTCCGACGCAGATAGGACGCATCCACGTACCGTTTTGCACACGATAGAACCTGCGAATGGCGAAAGGTTGATTGCCACCGGGTGACGGTTCTGCTTTCACCGTCGAAACGTTTTCGTTTCAATTCCGTGCCGGTGAAGATTTCGTGCAAATAACCGTCACCCACATTGCCCAAAAACGCTTCCCCATGGCTTTCGGAGCACCAGCGAGGAGAAATGAATTTTACAGCCCAGTACGGTACTAAAACCAAACGAAATGCTCTGCCAGTGGTAGCACGTAATATCGAATCGTGATTGGGATCGGATTTAGCGCAAAGCCCGTACCAACATCCATTCCATAGCAGCAACATCACGCGGGAAAATGGGGTAGACAAAATTGCACTGAAAATAGATTTTCAACTATGTGTGAGGCGCGCGCGGTGATTGCAGAAACAATGCTGGAAGATGCCGGAACGAGGGCGAAAAGTGGTATTTACATGCACGTCAAAGCCAACCCATCACGAACGTGCATCCACGAGCGATGACAGCTACGGAACTTACCAGCAAACCCGTTTGCATGGAGCATGGTGTTCGAATATTGAAATCTCAGCCAATCCGTCCTGATGTACGTTTTGCTGTCTGCCGTTCAAGAAAACTCTGATCGATGGTTACAGTTGGTTTAGTAACATTCGAAATACCTCTAGTCAAGTCGTTTTAACTTGTGTCCAAACGGTGTGTCTAGTGAGACTCAACAACGGAAGAAAGCAAACCGGCAAAAAATGAAATATTCATCCGAAAATGGAACACATTCAAGCGACTTCATAAACGAAACGAGAGCAGCAAACTATGACTCAATCGCTAATTTCTACTCATACCGTCATACCGTTGTGTTGACCTAAATACTCTTAAAACCATCCTTCATCGGCTTAAATTTATCCAAAGGGGGAAAAAAATCTACCCTAGTATGGACATTTCCATCGACGTACTGTCCAATGTCCTAAAGGTGAAGTTGACGTTTTCGTTTTTTTTATGCCCCTCGAAAGTGTAGCCTAGCGTTGTGAGTTATGAAATCCTGAGCTACCGATTTCAAATCCATCCATAAGTCCTCGCCCTGCCTTGTTCGATCCCGGTTCCGTAGATGGAAGCGATTGAAATTTGCAGAGCTTTATTCTTTGTTTTGTGATGCTCCATCAAAGTCTCTGCAATGAACGGACCGGACTGGTTGGTGTTTTAAAACGGATGAACCGAAAATATTGAACGGGGATCAGCTAGCACTAAACGATACAACAAAAAGGGAATCAAGATGGTTGCCCTGCTTTTCGTAGTACGACGTTGGGGGTTTTCAGTGCGTGTATGTGTGTGGGAAGGCGGGGTTCTGAAAACGACGTACTCTTGACGTTCACCTAACTCTGGACCTTCGCTTTTGTGTTGCTCGAGCAAGCTTGAACCACCCATTTCGACCACTAATCACGGCACTCTATCATATCAAATGCCTCAACAACGATAACGTTATTTGCATCCCAAAAACCTCATTCCTCGGCTGGCCTAAGGTTCCCTTCCTCCAAAACCGTCGTTCCCAATATTTTCCCCACCCGGGAAATATGATACGCAAACGCTATGTAAACGTTGTTCTGACCATCCAGCCAAAATACGAAACTGCTTGAGGAATGTGATACTGCTCCGAAGCGGCAAACGCCTACGATTTATGCAACCATTTTGTAAGCTTCACATTCAACCCGTTCAACCATAAATGAGAAAAGCTGCCACTACCTCGAGCACGTTTCGTCTCGTACAGTGTTCGATCCGTACAAGAAAGGATCTGTTTATGATGCGCTGTCCAGGCGACGAGCGCCGACAGACCAGGACGGTGGTGAAATTTGTAATCGAGAAAACGAGGCCAACAAATGTCATCCGTTTCGTTTTTATGGAAAGCGACACACAACCGAAGCGCCTCCGGTTAGGTACATCATGTTGGCCTTGCTCGGTCGATCGAATGGAGGTGCCTGGGCCTTTGAACGCACGCACACACAGCCACACGTGCAGACTAAAGGACGAACGGACGACAGCCCTTCCTATCGGCCGGAAACCTCCACTAACCGCTGCCTCTGGTTTAGGCTTTATGAGGAGTTGCCGTCGTTTTCAGCTCAGTCCAGCCATTAATTCTTTATTTATATTACCCCACATCCTTCCCCGGCCACCTACCGTTCCTGCCCACTACAGAAAGCTTACTACATCAAAAACACGGGCACGTTCACCCTCGTGCTTTTCCCACATCCGCCCGCAATAGTGCCGTGCATACATTGACATGTCGGAATCGGGCCTGGACGAATGCTGACCGTCCAATTCATCCACAGTGAAGGAACATCGGGACTATGGAAATGTATATGGCATGGTTTGGTCCGGGCCGATAGGTTATTTTTGGAGTGTAAAACAAGGAACCTGTCGGCTTGCCGTTCGTGTGCCCATATGTTCCATTCGGTGCCGTCGGTTTCGATCGATTTTTCGCTCAAAATGTATTCCTAAATTCCCAGCCATTGCATATGCAGCTGATAACACCAACGGCAATGAGTACGATCTCTGTAATGTCAATAACATTTTTTTTTAAATAGAAACTGGTATTAAATTAAATCACCAAAGCTGAGATATTTTTACGAAGCCTTTATAACATTTTATAACTCCGGCTCGTATCCACAAACGCCCCCGATTGTGCCGTTTTCCCTTACACCAACGCTCGCACATCGATCGAAGCGCAATCAATGATAACGACTTTTATATAATTAACCTACCATCCGTGTGCCGCAGGTAAAACCTTTCATTGGGTATGCTCCGTGCGCGACGGCGATCCGACCGGGCAGCACATTATAAATTATTCCCGAGGACGAACGACACACCGGATGGAGAGCCGTGTCTTCCTTCCTTTCCCTTCCCCACATCCATTACGACCGACCACGTTTCCCCCCCCCCCCCCCCCCCCCCCCAAACCGACCCACACCGAACAGGAACATTCATTGGATATGACAAGAGCAAGTTACATAATGGAAAACAAAAGAATCACATTGTTTTTAGCTTTTCTTTCCCAGTGTTCCTGGGCAACATGGTCAACAAACTTTGACTGGAGTGGAGTGTTTGCATTCGCGTTCCCTCTGGCCGTTCGGGCACTTTAAAAGCGACACAAAGAATAGCAATAGTAGTGCCGTGTTTTTCCAGCGCTCGGGAAACAGTTGTATTCGCTCACCAAAGTTGTTTTAAAAGCATTCGCTACAAATAAATAGGTAATGTAGCCATATTGGATCACAAATTCAATATACTACATTTAAAAAATACTACAAATAATAACTCATATGAAGTGTAAAACCTGCTAAAAATGATCATTGTTCGATTTTCCATAACATTATGCTATTAAATAATGCATTTTTAATTTTGTTTTAAAATATTATTATCTATCAATGGATGGGGAAACATCAATCGAAATATTTCACGGGTTATTTAAACTATGAAACAAGAAAAAAGTCCGATTTGTTTGATTACATCGTTCATTATCATTCGTTATCACATGAGTGCGTTATAATTATTCTCATAAATGAAGAGATCAATCAAACGAAAGCAATTCAGCAAAATAAATCAAACATAATGAACGAAACATACTACTGCAAAGGTACTGTAATTAGTTCGTCAAATTAATTTATAACGATATTATTTCCAACGTTCGCCGACACACGAACAAAGGTACACTCCATCATCATCTATTTCATTTGGATGCAGTTATTATTGCTAGTTTTCCAACTATTCCACTTTCCACCGCGCTTTTCCACCTTCACCCCCAAAACGGTGTGGCACAAATTGCCGGGAGTCCAATTATCGGTTGTTTATCCAATAAGCGAGACGGTTTTGTTTTTATTACTATTTTTGCTCGCTGTATCTTTTTTTCCGTCCCACAACATCCTCCGGCGAACAGGGTGGTCAATAAAAATGTAGACGAAAATGGGTGGCCGCCCTTGGCCGCCCTTGGACGCCTGGATTGCCTAGTTGATGGAGAAGGATAACAATGGCATGTGGCTATCTACGATAGCTCTCAGCAATTGTAAGCGGTGGTCGATGTTGTCATCGTTATTGTTTTACCGACTTCGAGCTACGAGCTACACCTAACATGAAACACAAATGGACGAAGAGTTCCCTCAAAGACCGGATGCTTCCGGGGCAGATATGCGCAAACCATTGCCTTGCAAACAGCAATCGATCCACGCTGGGACTGAATTTCATTTGCCGTGGGGATGAAGGAAAGAAACAAGGCTATCTGTTGTTCATATTTTTATTGCTTTACCTTTGCGCACTCTTTTGTGCATGATATGTTACTATTTGCCCATATTTATTCTAAACGAAGTCAAGCTCGGAATACTGCACTGCCCACGTGTTGTGATGCTGCTAATTGGTTAGCCTCTTAGCAAAGTATGTGCTTTATTTCCACCGATTCAACGGTGCATACAGGGGTTGATAGGTTAATAGCATTTAAAAATTGTAAATCAAAACCAAAACCCCTTTTTCTGCGAGAAATGGGTTACCAACAGCTGTATTTCATGTTAATTGATGTGTTGTATAACAATAGATTTTGTTTATTGTAAAACTTAAATAGGCAAATCGAAAGCAGAGCAACAATTTGTTCCATTGAAAAACACACACATTTGTTACGTAAGGATACGTAAGATAAGTTTATAAGTATGGTACATTAATTGTTTTTTTTTTTCAATTACATTTAATGCAATAATTGTACCTAACAGGGTACACAATATTAAGTTTTACATGTTCATCCCCATCTGGAGAGCAATTTTTGAAATCAAATATAAAAATAAGACAACCTATTGCATACTTTTATTTATACTTTTTTTACTTTTTTTTCATACTTTGCTGTACCATGTTCGTGAGGAGGTATGAAAGCTTACAAGGCAAAGTTTTTATGTACGGTTAGCCAATATCAGTTCCAATCATGTTTTACAAACCATGTCCAAAAGATAAACATCAGAAATTTACAAAAGCAATTCTACAATTACAACCTATTAGAACAGTTAAACGCTGTATACTTTTAGGCCCATTATTGGTACTAAAACCATAGCAGCTTCAAAAACAGAAAAAAATGATCATGTTTAGCGATCGACCAAATGGCATATCAGAACACTTTAAAGAATAATCATGTCGTAATGCCTAAATTTAAAACAATACCATTCATGGTTCAAAACTCGAATGCAACCTGAACATATAGAACTGATCTGGCAAAATATGTTATAATCCATAAACAAAGGGTCAACCAGTGAAGACACTTAGTCATTCATTCCAACAGTTGTAGGGCAATATATAGGAAAAATGCATATCTGGTTATGGAATCTGGATGGATCTAATCATACATTAGATTATTTATTTTAAAACTCAATTATATCTTATCCTATTTCTTAATCTATTATGAAAAAGAGGATTTAAGTGTTAAAGGAGTATTTAAAAGAAAATATATATATTCAATTCTAAAAGTATCTGGAACACGAGAACGGTGACAGTAAACTCTTCCTTGAATGCCTTGCATAAACGTGATGCTTCAAATGAATTTTGGTTTGCTTTCGTAGATGCACCGTATCTTCAAACAATTTATCATTTAACAAAAAAACAACATTTGTTTACATAGTTCAGTCCACATACGAATTGAAGTCATAGAAACAGATCTTTAGATTGCTACTTCTCATAAAAACAGATGCTTTCATGCAAAAAATTGCAATCATCTACTTTGCTTTCCTATCCAGGAAAAAAGGTAACAAGGCAAATCAAAGAGAAAGTACAAAGCAAAAATAAACCGTCACGAGCCACACTCACGTGACTCACTGGCTGAGATTAGTGCTCTAAGCGTAAGCAAAGAGTACGGAAAAAAAGGAACACAAGAAAATAAACTCACAAGGAACACAACCACTAAAACAACTATCATCACGCGAACAAAATCGAAATATCGATCCAATGGAGCACCAATGGGAAATAACAAAACACAAAAAGAAATGATTCACCTTCCAGTTGGCTGTGTTCGGCTGGCGTTCGGTGAGATTGTGTCACATGTTTTAGTAGACCCCGGACGCCATGCGTCACGGTTTAGCACCAGAGGTGAATAACAACATAAATTGCAACTTAATTCAATTAAGACTCACCCGCAGCATTAGCGTTGCCGCTCCCGATCACATGTTTCAGGAGGATAAAACAATTTTAAAACGAACCGATGGCAACAACAAAAAAAAACATCAACCATGTGTTTCGGCTTGGGATAAATGGGTTTACAATTACACGTACTACACACCACACAGATCACTGGCACCTTGTTGTGGTTGTGCCGTGTAGTGAAAAACAATCCTTCGACGTGGTGCACAGCATACTACGGGTCGCTCTTGGCGTTCGGCTTGCAAATTGTGCCTCCGTGAACTGTCAAACCGTGGATCGATATTTGGGAAAAGCACGAGGAAATAGCCCGCAGTAGGCTGTGGAAAATCTGACCGTAGCACAAACAACTGCTAGCCAACCGTTGGAAAAACCTCATGAAAAAAAACAACTCTGCCCTACCCCCTGATACAAAAAAGATTACAAAACGCATCACACACACACACAAACATACCATTCGTTTGGAGAGCAGCTTCTCTTTCCTCCTTCACCCAAGAGCGCCAACTGTCATTCTCATCTGACGCATCAACATGACATCCGCAGCGGACGAATGGCAAAACATAAACAACTTTACGGCCTGCACACAGTTTTGGTGATAGTTTTAGCTTGCTTGCTTTTGCATTCTTTGCAGTGAAAGGTGAAATGAAGAACGGTGTACTATTGCGCCCCTTTTTATGCACGACCGCTGCACTACGGTGCGTGACATAGTTGGTAGATATGCGTTTGTTATTGTTTGTTGCAGTGCGGATTGCTGCTGCTACCGATACTCGGTTACATTGCCGTATGGTGCAGTTTTGACCCCACACACCGTCACTATCCACACACACACACACTCCCACCCACCCACCTATGCACACACACGCATTCCACTACTATCGCACACCTCACACCATCTGTTTGGTGACCGTACATCAAACACACAAAAGGGGATCCGGTACCGACGGACTTAAAACCCAGCCCAGTGCAGCCTCACCACCAGTGCGTTTGTTTTGCTGCAGTTCGGGCACCCGTCTTTGGAGCACTTGGACAGTCCAGCGCTGCGCTTGGGGCACTCGGTCACTACGCTAAAACCCTTAATTTTTCGACACCCCCGGGTCACTTGCCTCACAACCACTTGCCAGCACGCCACCAACCGTTCTCCGGTGTTTGCGGGCGACGAAACAGTGAAAACACGCACACGTTCGCCTCGGAAAGCTTCGGGCTCGCTTTACGGAACCAGATTGAAGTAGCGCGTGCAGTACGGTATACGATTCCTCCACGTAACGTAGCGTAACGTAACCGCGGCCCGTACGATGCGTGAGTTCCTGGCCCCCGTGAGTGTGCTCTGGGTCTCACTCTTTTCTGTGTTTCTCACCTCTCCATCCTTCTCGCACTATACACGGTCGTTCATGGCCACCTACGTTGGTGAGGCGTTTGTGTATGTGGGTAAAAGCGAGACAAACTTACGCGCAATCACCCGCAGAAGCGTGACTGAGCAATACCCCGGCCCCGGTTAACGTTTTAGTAAAGACACACACACGAAAAGTGTGACAGAATGGTTGGTATAGTCACTATTCGGAACGAACTAGCGGGCACTATTCAGCGGCACTCTAGTCCATGCGCTACGTCCGCTTACCACGCGTATATCGATCGATTGTTTTGTCTTTATTCCATTTTTATTTGTTTTCCATTTTGCCCACAGTACCCTCACGGAACCGCTGGGAAATCCAATTCACCCGCGCCACAAACCAACCCTTCTGGTGAAATTTTCCCGTACAGCCGCAGGTTGTACCTTATCAAGCTGGCACGTTTGGTGGTAGCTGGATCAGCAACAACGTAACACACGAATTACCACGCGTGCACACACAAACACTAACTCACACACATAGACGCTGGCGTTTCAGTAAAACGCCTAAACAATTGGGAACTAAATTGTGTCCACCGAACGGTAAAACTAACAGCCGAATAAACTGACAACCGAAAAACATGCACCACGCCAAAAACGACACCTCGACACAGGTTTTGGGGCACTCTGCGGGCGCGTCGTTAAACGAAACGATGACGTAATGGGGTGCGCCTGCGCGCCATTCGTACCACCATTCTTTCCCTCCTGAACCCCTAATTTTACCTTATCACCCCTCATCCCACCCTTTTTTTTTCCAATCCGTCCACATAAAGCTTTTCCAACGGTTT
This sequence comes from Anopheles marshallii, assembly GCF_943734725.1. Taxonomy (NCBI): domain Eukaryota; kingdom Metazoa; phylum Arthropoda; class Insecta; order Diptera; family Culicidae; genus Anopheles; species Anopheles marshallii. The sequence continues at coordinate 39,326,680 of NC_071326.1, read as the reverse complement.
CTACACATATCCTTGCGGGTGGTACCCATCGCGTGAGTGCGGCGAAAATACTCATCCCCGGTTTTCCATGAGTGACCCACTCACGTGAGGGAAATCACTTTTCTTCACATGCGAAAAGGGAAGCATGCTACCCTTCGCTTACACGCACACACGTACCCACACATTCATACCGCCGTATACTAACAAATCTCCCAAACCACCCACAATAGCATCGAACTTCACAAGAGAAAAAAGCTTCGGATTTTCCATCCACCCGATGATGGCCGGTTCGGGGTTTTACGTTCGTTTCGGGTTTCGCGTATGAATCCTGTTCGGGATTCGCGAGCTTCGTGGGTCCCGAAGGATCGTTTCCTGACATCCAGAGGAAAAATGACATAACGAGAAGTGAAGAACATGGAGGGAAAGGACACTTAAAATAGGACAAAGGCAGAATGCCGAAAAGGAAAGCAATATGTGTGAGTGAGAGATAGAAGGAGTAGGTAGGGAACATTCGAATCCTTTGCAGGGGCGCACACAAAACAGAACCCCGAGCATAACCCGACGACTGTTTCGCACGTGAAGCTTTTGCTTTCGGCAAACGCACCACAGCAAACGGTTGCGCAATCAGATGGCAATTTCTCTCGCACCCGGTAAAACCTTCTTTGAAACTCATGCTGCCATTGCTTATCACCGGTTACATGCACCGTTCCTGCTTCATTTACTCATCGGCACCGGAGCGGGTATGCGTATGTTTCGCACTTGACCAAACCATGCTAGCACTGGCAGTTGGACCGGTCGTTTCAGGGATCGGTCGTTTTGATGGAAAAACGTTCCAATCGCGATAAGAAACGTTACGCTCTGCGGTCTACCCCTGGTTTTTCCGTAGGACACCCCATTCACTAGCACAAAATCAAGTCACAATGGGTATCGGTTGTATCATTTCATCTGCAACCGCTCTCTTTGGTTGCCAACACAGAAAAGTTGTAACTTCGGCGAGGCAAAGTTTTTGCAGTGGAGTTTAGGATACTTTTCATTTTTCATTCATTGTCGTCTGGAACGGTGGAAAAGTTTGGACTGAGTGCGGGGACAGAACCGGTTCTCTGTTGAGACAGTCGGTTCCCACAGGAAACGAAACGTTACTCTACTGCAACGACTACCACCCAGACTCACACTGAAGTTGTTAATCGACCAAAAAAAATAAACTATGGCACGGGCGTTGATAAGGTTTGGAGAACGAAAACATAGAAAAGGGTATAAAAAACCCCACCTACATCATCATCATTGCCATCTAGATAGAAGCTTTCGGTACCAACCTCAAAGTGGACTGATTTTTCTTATCGGGTTTTGGCGGGTTAAGAGCGACTAGGAGTTCCAGTATGGTGGAGGTGGTGAAATTTTCCACGAGAACTCTAAAATAAAGAAGAACAAAAATCGGAAAACTCGATACACGGCGCGCAATGGGTAACGAGCAGTCGTGTGTATGTGTAAGTTTTCCACTGCGATCGGGAGTTTTCATTTCCTTTATGTTGCTTTCTCATAATGGGCAAAGGTTTTGTGTATGGGGCGAGACGACTGCTGACCGGGGACTGTAATGCATGGTTATCTGTGATTTCAACTTTCAAGCCGGTAAAAAAAGGGATTTCTCTTTTTTTTGGCCAACATTTTCCACATTAGCAATGGGACTATGCTGGTGTTCTTTCTTTCTTTCTTTTTTTGCCATCCCGCATCACGATAATGAATTGAAAACTTTAATTTCAATCCTTTTAAAATGGAATACGTAGAACATTATCTTTACAAGCATGACGATGAATAATTACAACGCTTCACCGTACGAGTAGCGAGAGTATTGCTGCTATTGTTTGATTGCATTTTGTCGTTTGCATGTGTATTTTTATCATTAATTTATCAAAATGTCTTATTCATTCTTTGTTGCAATTTTGTACACGATTCATTTGTTTGAATAACATATATAATTTACAACGCTTTTTTAACATATGTTTGCGTTATTTAATTTATTACTTTATATTCATTTATATTCTTTAATTACAATTCAGTACTCAATAAAGTTCATCATAACTGTTTATTATACAAATTCATTAAAAGTACACTGGTAAAAAATCAATCAGTAACAGCCCATTTTAATTTATTTATTCATTTGTTTTATGTGTTTTTCAATTTTGTGAGAAAAATCTATAAAACAAACAATGGTTCTTGAACCACAATACAAAATCACTTCATTATTGATCTCCAATTATTCCATTTTCTAGACTCTGTCATGTGGAATGTATGCCACATTTCTGGCTGCATTCAATGAAATATTATACTTTGAACCACATCGATCTAATTCGATTCATTCTAGTTCAACTTGAATGGAATCCAGAAATGGCTCAAACTTTGCAACTCGAATTGGAAATCTCTTTATCAAATGTGTTCTATCGCTAATGAGTATTTTTGTTACAAAAATGCCGATGAAAATATCAAAAAACAGACTCTGAAGTTTAATTAAATAGAGATATGTCCATCAAGATGCCGGAAGAAGAAAGAATAATCATTCATGCATATCAACCGATTATGTTGGGATTGCGTGCCATAAGGCGGTTTCACATTCATTTTGTATAAGGCTATAATTTCAGCAATACGGCTTAGCGACTCTTCTTGAGTAACACACAGGCAAAGTATAATTTCAAGGTAACTAGAAAAACAAACAACGCTGATAATGCTACCGAACCAACCCTCACATTCTTTGCTTTCTTTGAAGTAAATCGATTCCAGGCTTACATGTTCTTGGAATGTTTTCTTGTTTGTGGCCGTGAATAATAAGTTCATGGTAGGTATGTCAAGAAAATGTTAAACTGTTTCCCACAGTAGCTGAACATTTACTATTCAAAGTCACTGAAATCGTGCCTTTGGCTCGGTATATTCCACGCAACCATACTTTGTTCTTCACAGACAATTACATCATTTCCGATATAATCTATCGTTGCAAAGTTCCTTAAAGCTTTCTCAATTCGATTTCCCGGCCCTATCGTCCCGCATAATCTAATCGAGTATTAGGCAAACTCCCGTTGTTCACAGACCTTAGGGAAGTGGGTAGGCAGGTTCCGACAAAGGCTCGCTATGTCCTATAGATAGACGATTTAATTACAAACGAATAAACGCGAACATTAATTAGCATTTCGCTTCGTATCCACTAATCCATCCGGAGGCGAACATAAAAGCACAGTTGCTCCTAAGTCCACCTCACCTGCCTGAATACGAAGAACATTTGCTGCGTGCTGCCCTTTTCATTCTCGTTTGCAGAAACATTAAGCCATCACCATTGTCGGAAGAACCCATCCCCTAATCGCCAGGCCGGCAAGTGGTTACGAGTGGCGGTCCCAACTTGTCTGACCATTATCCGGCGCTACTTCTACATTGCTGCTGCCCATTGTTTTCCGATCTGTACGGTCTGAAGGTAAACACAGTTAAGCCAGCACAATGAAGAACTTCTAACTTTGTCTTTGAAGCGCTAATGCACCAGTTTGTTCCGCAGGGGTCACACGCGCAAAACCCCTAGCCGCACACAAAAGGTACACTGCGAGATGCTGTGATATCAGCAGGGTTAAGAGGTCCGAGCACAGTCCGAACCGAAAACACATACACTGGACTATCAGCTGCACCTGCTGAAGCGCTGGTTAAGTTATGCTACATTTAATCATAAAGTCAAACACACTTTGAGTGATGGAACGACCGGAACGAAACCACTGTAGGGCACTGTACAAGTAGGAAGGATTGTGTACTGGGAGGGTTTAAAATGACCATCGAGGTTTAATTTGTTTTTACTAATTAAAGATTTTCTAAATGGATAGCCCTTTCAAGCGATGATAAGCGATGAGTGACATTAATGCGCCACGCAAGAGTATGAAGCTGTCAAGATTGTCACTTGTCCTGGAATTTAAGTGTGGTCGGAAAAAGGGGATGAAATATATCCAAATCGCTGTTAAATATGCCGAGCAGATTTTTTTTTATTTGGTACACGATAAAATTGCTTATCTTAACTCCAATAATTGCTAAAAATATATGACTCTTTTAATGTTTCGATCGGCAAAACGTTCAAAAATCCAGAAAAGTTGTGCAAAGTTATGAATTTAAAACAAATGGATTTGACAGCACTTAACATTTTATAACTATTTTGAATATAGTCTTATTGCCTCCTTAGGTTATCCTAATTTAAACATTCAAAAACCGCAAGTGAGCGTTTTGACTGTGCAGCAAACATGTCCGGACACTGCCATAGCTATCATTTTGAAAGGTTTTTTGCGACATCATTATAATACCGAATAGAAAAAAAATTCAATTCGGAACTAGACGTAACTTTAGCAAATGCCAAACTTTGTTTTTAGTATTGCCGAAAAATGATTGTTGGATGGCACAAATTTACGATCATACTAGAGTTTCTTAGTGCAGAACTACCACTTTTTACTGCCCACCATAGTACGACACTTTTTCTTTAAAAAAAACAGTTCCATGTCCAAATGATAACGACATGGATCACGCTTGCTCCAGTGTATGGGCAATAAAGTCTCCAGGTTTGCATTCACGTACCACGACGTATGACCGGTGACCCGGTTTTCCAACCATTCAGGACTGAAAAGCGACGGTGTACGCAATAAATAAATTGCTTCCGTCGCGGTTCTAGGCCACACACCGTTCGTAGGGCAAACTCCGACCAGTATTTCTCGCTAGAACATCCGGGCGACTGTCCTACCGACTTCCTTTCGAGTTCTATTTGTTGAACAAAATTCTCTCGTTCGCACTGTGGGATTTTTTTTTTTGTTGTTGTTGTCTTTGCTCCGACATTCAACCCATAAATGTGTGCCGTTGCGTAAAACTCAACGCTCACATGGAAAGGGAACCACGGACAACGGAGCAGAGAAAAAATGGAAATGCTCCTAGTACCTATCTGCACCGAGCAACCCGAATGCGGTGGGAATTGTCGATGATACAATGAAATATTTGTATACGCAAGCAATGTTTGCAACCGCCACACCGAACACTCGAATCGGACTGCGACATGCGACCCTGTCCCTGACATTGCCCAACGGGACCCCGTTCCCAAGGGCGTTCCGACCCTTTCGACTCACCTGGATTTGCACTCAATTCGTACGCTTCGTTAGGTACAACATCAAAATGTGCACCGCTCGCTCGTCCATTTCCCTGGCACCTGGGCCCAACAAACAGTCTACAGGTCCATGTCCTGTGATACGAGCGACATTTATGGCAAATTTGACATACCAAAAACCAAGGCCGGCCCTGTATGTATCGGACTGGGTTTTGTACCACGCACCGGTATTCCGTTGGTTGGTTAGCCTCCGGTGGGTTTTGCCATCGCTGCGAGACACCGTTCGGTTATCTCGCTCACTAGACGCTTCTCACGTGACGTGGGAAATCGAATTTTCATTTGCACAATTTGCACACTTGAGCGGAGGTAATGCGCCAGAATTGATAACGAGCGTAAGTAGTTTAAAACAATTAGTCGATTACTGGTCATTATTTAAACGATAGTAAAATCAATTTCAGCAATTCGAATTGTGATTACTTTGGTGGTTTCCTGTATTTCTTGCTTGAATTGTAATTTATATATTATTGAAAGCAACTTTTTATGGAAAAAAATGAAAGTGTATGAAGACCAGGTGATCTCAAAGAATGTGTGTGAATAAATATGGAAACGAATGCATGCTATAGGGTGTAAAAATATCCGTTTTCCTGTTTGCAATGCAATATACTTTCTACGGATCGCACAATTGCACTTTGTCTGCAAATCCCACAGCACTAATCCGTTTACCTGAGTCATTTCAACCTCCATGGATACACATCCAGCACATTCGCGACCAAGTACGATACAGATATTAGGTCTCAGATCCTTAAATATAACTTTACATAAAGCCAATCACAGAGATAAACAATTTTGCGAGAACCTATGAGCAGATAATTCGTTCACAAACTTATAACTTTGCTGAAGCAACCAACGACCACTACATATATTCCTGAACGATTACAACCAGTTTTGTTTTCACCCGTCCTGTCAAAATCTAACTTTTTTACCCGAGTTCTCATTTTGCATGAAATAATACACCTTGGTGTTCATACACCTTGGAGGAAATTATAACATGTTGGTCTTATGGGTAAAGAATGGAAGTTATAAGTTTAAGTGAAATTAAAATATGTCCAGATAGAGCTGGAATCCTTCCCACTTTGTGTATCTTGTTCAGAAAGTCATCAATTCAGCTCAAAGCTTTCTCGACTGACTCGCTCGAAGTTTGGTAAACATGTATATACTGCTTTGTGAATGTACCAAGAATGCAGAAATTACTTCAACGTTAGCTCTGTTCAAAATGTACTACGATTTGTCGATTCAGATTGGCAATACTTAACAATTTTTGGAATCGACAATTGATTCTGTTATCCTGTTCGAAATACTTAAGTTTGTTTTCGTGTAGTGCTTTGTATATGCCATTGCAAATAATTCAAATTTGAGTAGTAACAGCTTGCTTTAAAATAAAACCCAAAAAGTGGGTAGGATTCAGTTTAATTAAAGGTATCATACCCCTAGTTATTGTTTACAACAATCCAGAAATGATTACAATTTTGCCAGATAAACGAGTAATCCCAGCACAAGAATTATGAGGCTGACAAACTCAATTCAATTATAGTTACTCAGCTCTAAGACTACATCATATCAACTTTAAATACACCAGTTCTTGAAAGCACACCAGTTTTAAATAACCTCAATTACAACCATCATCTGCAACCAGGCGTCTCCATCTAGCATACCAAAAGGAGCATTTATTATTCGCTTGACGATTACCTCCCAACTGCCGTACTTCACCAATCATTGTATTTTTCGTTTGTTCACTCTTCACCGTTTTTCATAAATCGTGTGACTCCTTCTTTTACAATACCATGAGACAATTAAACAATCTCCAACAAAGAACCTCTGCTTCTCGAAAAGGTGAGTCCGTTTGGTTTTATTTCTACAGAAAAAAAAGAAACCAACCAAACGTACAAACTCGGACACAGTAGCCGCATACCGAAGGTGCATCAAGCAAAATGTCATGCTCAAATTAATTTCCACAATAAGAACCGGTGACGGTGCGATAATTGAAAATTGGTTCGCTCGCTTGCACTGCACTTGCACCAGCCAGCCAATACCCAGTCGACAACAGTTTCAGCACTCGCAAAACTCCTTAAAACGTGCATCGAAATAAAAAACCACCCACGGTGCAAAAAGTGTAAACCCCATTCAAACAGTCGTGCACAACAGCAGCACCACAGTGGACACATTGTCAGTTCCTAAACATCACTACGCTTCGCCATTTTGCGACGGTTTGCTTCATCGGTTTACATTGTTTGCTTCGAAAGAAACGTTCAAATTGGCCATAGTTGGGCAGGTCGAAGTCGAAGGTTTGCAGTATGGATGTGTGGTGCAAGGGACAAGGACGATGGACTCATAATGCATTGCAAGCGAGAAAAAAAAAACCCGTTCAAACCTTTGTGCGAAACCATTGTGCAACGACGAGAACCATCAAACGGAATGCGATATTTCCGGCTTATTTTTCACATCTTTACTGCTGCGGTTGTGCAGTAAAAGCCAACGCAGTCAGCACTTCGACCGGTACAATGCAGCGTGGCTATGAAGGATGCCATCGAATCGTCAATGATCACCACAACACTGCCACCATCATGATGCACCCGACCCAACCGGTGCGGCCCCGTACGAGCTTCGTCATTTCCGCTTCGTTAACTTTCGCTATATTAAACTTCACCGTATCAGAGTGGCTACATGGTGGTCCCGGAAGGATTCACCAACCTTCACCGGGCTGCTACCGTTGGACCCCGTTACGTGCACCGATCGTGAACGGTGGACAAAGCATTTTTCGTTTCTTAAAAGCATAAGCAGCACACGTGCTCGATATATTGCAACCAATTTAAACTCGTGTCCATCTCGACACGGGCGTATTGGATGGTGTCAAACCTGGCACCCCGTTGTAGGTAGGTATCTTGAAGTAGGAACACCAGAACCGTGTTTTGTGGTACGCGAAACCATGGACAAATTACACTAGCAAACGTTCGTCGTAAGCATGGGAAAGCTGTGGAGGACAGGATCGATTTGCCGATCGTTGCTTATGTAACTGGATTTCGTGTACTAAAAACCCAACACATCCACTACCGTTTGATTTCGGCTCAAATCCACACACGGTACAACCGGTAAATGATCCAATCGAAGCACACAAAATTGTTCGTTCGCTTTGTGTCGGTTTTTCCCACCCGAACAGCTGTTATTAAATGACAAATCCATAGCAAAAGGCGCTTACTCTTTGTGGCAGGATGGAACAAAACCAAACCTGGACAACAACCCAAAAACAAGTGTGTTGCTGCCTCTTACAATAACACACACAAAACTATCATCGTTCGGAATTGGAACAATAAAATGAAATATTTGATGAGTCCGAAATAAATACACGCCGCTGGATGGTACACGAAACTGTAGCTGTCTGTCACTTTGTTTGGTCTCGTATACTTTTACACGGTTGTCTTTATGCTCGGCCGGGAGCAGTACTATAAATGGTGCTTAACTTTTTTTTAAACATTGTATGCGACTGATTGCAATACAATGTAGATATTTTAACGTTGGTTTGCTGTTTCAAGTGGGTAATAGATGGAAAATATTTAATGGAATTTAACCGCCATAAAATAAACATCGGTAAATTGGCTATCAACGCAAATTAACCCTGTCAACAACGAGTAAACACAAAACGATGAAATTTAAACTACAATAGAATATCGTTTATCCAGGTGTGGTATTATCCGTGCTGCTTTGAAATAACAATTTCCAGGCGGTATATTGACATACTAACTACCTAAAGGATGACGGCAATTAATAAAAGCCTCAATTGTCAATGATACACTAAGCTCATACTCAAACAGAAGTTACAAATGACTTTAGCAACATTATACTAACACTAAAGTATAACGGTATATTTAGAAAAGCGTCTAGAGAAGCAGAGAGCACGGATAACAGAAACTTCAACATAAGTTAATACAGTAGCTTCCAAGTTTCCGCGATCGTAGTTCAGGGTCGAATAACGTTTAATTACGTTGTGTTAACTAATATCAACTGTCAATCTGTTTCGGCAGCCTCACAGCTTCACAGTTTTAATAATAGAGGGCGCAAATGTCATCAACGTCAAATACTAAAATTTAATACCACAACTAAAGAAAAATTCTATTATAAAACAACTGTGCCACACAAAGTAATCTTAAAAATACAATTCATTTCCCAGTAAAAAAAGCACCCAGATAAACGGCGTTCCAATACATACTAATGTTTATCAGCATATGTACCTATTATCCGTAGTGTCCACTTATTCAAATGAGCACGGATAAACGAAGTTCCACTGTGCTCTTTTTCAAAAACTATCTCACACATGTTTAACATAATACCGATTGTGTTGTACTATCTTTAAACGTCAAACGTGTGGGAACACGTCTACATTCACGTCTAGCACATTATCTGAAACATATCTTTGATTTCATAATAAAATTTACTCATATTTGATTTAAAATTCTAAATCCAGATTATGCTGTATACAATTTGCTCCCGCATGCTAAATCGTTTTGTACGTCCCGTAAAGCTGACTTATGACATTCGGAAGCATTTGTCCGAGGGTATGAAGCGTCGTGTTCCATGCCATCAAGCCAAAGTTTTTTGCAAAATCAAGCCTTCTGCTCGAATGTTCCTCCCATCCCCACGCCCAACACTGCCCTATCACCTGCATCAAACACGAAACGGATACACCGTCAAAAAGGGAAGTCAATACTCAGGGGTGCCAAAGGAGTGTTATGTGTCGATCGGAAGGAAGTACCTACCGGGCTACCCAAAGCGGCTTTACTGTTACGGAAATTTGATTTAGTTCTATTTTTCCTCCCCTTCCCATCTCGTTCCTCTCCATTGCGTTGCCGAGCCGATCCGTCTCACTCACCATGATGAACATGATGAACAGTAGCGAAACAATCGTTTGTTGCCGGTACCGCTCCCTACCAGCACTTCTGCTGCTGAATTGTCCCTTTTGTGGTGATCACCATGCTGGAAATTTGGGGGTAGAAAGGATTTTTCGTCATGTTCGAGTGCACGGAATCGGAAAGATCCCGGCTCGATAAACTGTACCCCACTGTCTTCGCGTTGATATTATATTGCATGCATCCGGTTCCGGACAGCCACAAAGGCAGAGTTCCATTGTGTTTCGATTTATTTATTTTTTCTGGTTCGGGGAGCTTTTTATTTCACCCTTTGCTTTTGTTTTCTACAGCCCACGAACATGTGGGAAAAGTCAGTTTACCCAACCGCAGACAAATATACGGTGGGTTTGGTAAATAACGTATGTAACCGAAATAATAGATGACAATTCGACCCGGGGTTTTTGAGTGTCGGTTAAACCACCCTCCAGCCAATACCCGACCTTTGGGGATCTGGGATCTAATTCTACTATATTAGATAGTGGTTGAAAGTGTAGAAAAGAACAGACGCCTAGCGGGCAAAGTTTTTTAAATTTGTGAGCCATTTCTCGGCTTAGGTTCTGTCTGGGAGAGGGTGATTTTATTACGCACGAACGCCCCTCATCGTCTTACTTGTGAGGATGTGATTTTGTGGAACAAAAAAGTCCTGAAAACGATTGTATTTCACATCTACTTTACTTTACTCCGAACGTTTATCGAACTCTGATCATAACTGACACAGAGAAATAAAACAAAACTTTAATATGGAAACGATTTGCAAAATATTTTCTTTATGACTGTCAACAGAGTCAAAACCTTTGTAAGGAGAAATGTAATAATTTGATTGATGACAAGAAAGTGGTTCTTGCTTTTCCTACACCTAACATAATTCTTCAAAATGAAAATAAGCACGTGGAAAATCTATTTCCATCTATTTCTATTTCATCTATTCTAATCTATTCTATTATAATGAAACATGTCCCTAACCTCACTAAGTACTTCATTACTTACTTATCCGGCGCTACAACCGCTTCGCGGTAGTGGCCTGTTGCAGGAGTCCTCTAAACCGCTCACAGTCGAACGCCTTCGTCTGCCAATACATTATCCCGGCGTTTTTGGTGGACGCATCAACACCATAACTCTATTTCAAATTGGGCCTACCACGCCTCCTTTGTCCATGAGGACAACCTAAAAGGACTTTATTGGCTGGTCGTCCGGTGTCATTCTCATGACATGACCAGTCCACCGGAGCCTGGCGTATCTAATCCGCTGTACGACAGTAAGTTCGCCGTACTGCTCATAGAACTCGTCATTAAAGCGGCTCCTCCATTGTCCTTCCACACATACGCGGTCAATAATTCTTCTGAGTAGCTTCTTCTCTAGCACGCCTAAGTGATTTTTATCAGTTTTGGACAAAGTCAACCTCACTAAGTGAGCAAGCAATTATATAAAATCTTAACCTAAACCCTAGCTATTTATGGAAAAAATGAGATAAAATCATCTGGAGGACACTGAAAGGCTCACAGTGTATTCAATTACTCTTATACACCAAACTATTAATTCTTATCACCTTCAAAACTGACTGCATTTACGGGAATAAAATTTAAAGGATAAACATTACCGACCAAAACAATATCCCTTTGCATCTTGTTATACTATAGAGTTTCATATAAAAGTAACTAACTTCCGCTATTGTAGTATTGCTCTCCTTTTCTTTAAGACACATTTTAAATTCGATTTTTGCTCATAAACACCTGCGAGATATTTTAATCAAAACTAGTTAATGTGAACCAATATTCTTCCTTATCGACACAACAACCTCAAGAGATCTAGGCCTGCCAATTTCTGGCTTTCTGTGACTTTATTTCCCCGTAACTAGATAGTCAGTCCTGCGTATGGGGGATTGGTCCGGAAGGAATTTTGGACCGATCCGTCCGTGTGAAGGCTGGCGCCGCTACCATCATGCCATGCCCAATGTGAACCAATATACTAATCAAAATACTTATTTGACGTATTTTATGAGGTTTAGATCTTCAAATCCTAGAATTCTTTTTAATGGATGCAGCAAATTTTATAACTACAGAAAGATAAATAAACTTAGAGAACTATTACGGAAACCCTAGAACGGATTTTGTGTTTGCACTTCTGCTGTACCAAATGGTACGGTTGTCAAACACATCCGACAGATTGCAACAAGATCACACCAAAATCTATGCCCTGCACCAAAACGCATTAGAACTCCATCGTTGTGCATAGGACACATGAAAAATGATACGTTTGTATCGAAAATATGCCGAGGTTGGAAACAATTACCGAAATTAGTAATCTGCCACCATTCGCACGGCTACGGCTTCACTGATGCCCGTGTACAAAACCATCTCCACAAAACTATCCGGCACATTTGCACTGCTACCCATCACACATGTCTTTCGACACCTTCGTTCGATACGCGGCAGCAAACCGTTTTCTACTGCATGTGCAGACGACTCACGCTGCCGACGCTGTCACCCGGGTCGACACCCAACATGGAAAACGTAATTTGTCAGCTAAAATTTAATGTCAACCTAATTGTGTTAGCCCGAGTTTGAGAGCGGGCACACCAGCGCACGGAAATCATGGCGCTCGTAGCATCGCACAATCGTTGCCTGTTTGCTGCTGCAAAGTGCAATCAGGCACTCTCAAATTATTATGGAGTGGCTGGCCTTTTCCTGCATCTGTACTAAAGCAAACTAACACACATGCACACGGACACACACACACACTCACGTGCACGATGCGATCGCAATATGTACAGTGATATGATGGAATCAGCAGTTTCCTTCGATCATACAGTGCCCATTGTTGAATTTCGCTGCCTGCCTCGCTTTAACCCCGCTGCTATCCGTATATCCGTATTCGTGCCCATTACCGGCACTGTTCCAAAATGTCATCCGTACCATCAAACCTTCTCTCCATAGGAAGCATCTTTTCTCAACTTTCGGCTCTTGCGTGCTTTGGCGCGCAACAGCGTTTTAGGCGATGGAATGTTAGACATACTCCGCATATTTCCACACCCGGAGCAACCGTTCTGTCGTGACCCGCCGTGCAGTGGAGACGCTAGAGAAAAAAAATCTCACCACCACTCCAAATGCCACTTCCACATCCACATGGACTGTTAGGAGTAGAATAACTCAACTCCAAAAAAAAAAAATAACCCACCTTCTGAATGTTTACCTCCCACCAGAACAGACGGGGTGGACGAACAGTCCGGAAACTTTGCCTCGGGAGGTCGGAGATACGAACCGGAGATAAAATTTCCATGCAAATATCAGTACTTTCTGTCCGAAACATATTTTCAAGTGCGCTTCCGCGTCACCACCGTGTCTGGCCACGCTTCCGCGTATCTACGACGGACCAGCTTGTTCCTGGTACGGGTCGTAGAACCGTTGGGCGCACAAAGCTCAATAGCCACCCGTTTCGGCCCCACTATGCATTATCGTATGCTGCGTCACAACAAAAGCAAAAGCGATTCAACCGATGGGCAAGAACAGTGTGTGTGTGTGTGTGTGTGTGTGTGCCATAGAAATGGAATGTGTACCTCGCTCTACATGTGCTTGGGCGCTGGTATGTATGCGTGTGTATGTGTACCGCATATAAAAGCAAAGCGTTCGTTGAAAGCCTCTCCAAGCTGCGGGAGGCTCTCTTCAGACAACATATTTTCGCCCATTTGAGCACACGACCCACGTGGTCTTTCGGGTCGATTCCACGCGCAAATGTGCGCACACGGGTTGGCGGTGTGCGGGTGAGGTTTCTGGGTATACGGGTACGGAATAAAAACAGGAATAAATGCTGCAACCCGTCCACAGCCATACTTCAAATACTTTGCACGTCGATGGTGCCTCAAACTGGGATACGGAAAGAATTTTTTTTTCGTCAAAATAGTTTATTTATTTATTTTTTTATTCCTTTTTCGAACATTCATCAAAAGCTCCTCTTAAAAAAAGGTTTGTTAGCAAATATTTGAATTTGTTTTAGAGAAAATCTAATAAAAAAGTGTGTTGTTTATACTTGAATTAGTTTAATGTTTCTTACTTACTTCTCAGGCGCTACAACCGCTTCACGGTCTTGGCTTGCTGCAGGAGTCTTCTAAACCTCTCACGGTTAAACGCCGTGAGCCGAGATGCTACAATTTTTTATTCATAACAGATAACTTTATCGCTGAGGCTCTAAAGATTGAGGGTTTGAATGTTGTAGCCAAATAGCTCAACGAAATTTTGAAGCATTTCTAATGTACTGTCTTACATGCACATTTAAACTAAACTTGTTTGCAAGGTTTTCAAGTACTAGTGGTAAAATATGATTTTTTTATGAATAAACAAGTTACATCTTACAGATTTGTTTAAATATAATACCAATCTTGCATTCACATTCTACCATCGTGATAACCATTCGAAGTAACAGTAACCTGGCATAAGATACAAAATACCTTCTGGAGTGTGGTTTAAATTGTCGATAGGAAATTCAATAATCTCCGGTAACCGATCCTGTTTACATATGCTAGCTCACCCAAAAAAATAAAATCACATACTCACCACTACCCCAGTACGGTGTTCGGCTCGGTAAGTAGATTTTACAAAAATAAGCAGCACCCATTCGGTGACCCATTCGAAAAATGGAGACGTTCGGTGAATAGATAAGTACGGTAATGTGTTATTAAAAAAAAAAAAAACGATGAAATGGCAGGAAAAAATGGTGCTGCCTACCGATGGAATACGGGGTTCGGTTCCGTGCGTACCGTTTGCAAATAGTGAACGACTTTATTATGCAAACCGAAGGATGAGCCCTCTTCGATATGCACTCGAAATATTGACGAAACTTACGTAGGGTTCAATTCCACTTTTAAAAAGGGGTTTCGATTGAAGGACGACCATAGGCTGGAGGCCAAGTGCATCCGTATGGAACACGCTCGATAAAAAGTCATCCGTTTGGCTAGCTGTTGTCCGGAACAGTTTTACGATTTCAACATCTGCTTTAGTAATATCAACAAAAAAACATTATTAAAGATCGATTTAAAGTTTTATGAAGAAACTTTATTCCATCATTTCTGTATAAAACTTTTTCTTCGCAAATATTTAACACGTTTTACGCGTGCTTTCTTTACGTAACAAACTGTTTGTGCGTACATGGTACTCAGATAAAAGGTACAAAACAACCATCCGCTTACAGTTTTGTGCCGCCAAAATGGTTGCCGTCCTAACCAAAACGTACCCACCGAACCCAGTACGGTTCGTTAGACAGACCCAACCCGTAAGCCTGTTACGGGCAGACATTCTATGGCAGGGGCATCATCATCATATGCCGCTGGTCCAGCGCATGATAAGGGCAGACACCGCACAAGACAACAGTGCCAAACGAAGTGTTGCAGGTAATGATGATTAAAATTAGTAGAATAAAAATCTAATTCATTATGTTTACCTGGAACTTGTGTCGTACGCGCTTCGTCTCTCCGGTGCGAACTACACGAGATACCGCCCGGTTGCCGCCCGTAATGGTGACGTTGATGTACGCAAAGCACCAGTACGCAAACATGGTTTCTGGGAGGAAATGGCACAAAAAAGTGAACCAATCTAGCGCAAAAACCTTTCCCACGCCACGGTTGGAAGATATGTGAGCATCTAGAGACTGCTCGGAGTAAGGCTCGACAGTAAGCGGAATGGGAAGGACACGCTGCAAAAGAGAGAGTGGCGGCGTGATGTTAAATTGTACATTAAATATGCAAATAACCCCAAAACTGCGAACGAAACCAGTGTGTCAGTACCGGTGCCGTTACAGAGAGTTTGTTGTGGCGAGCGAAAACGGGCATGTACGTGGTACAGGGAAGTGAGCAGTAATATGTGTGCGCACGTGTGGCGACACACGTGCGATGGTGATGTGATGGAAAATCCATCCAACATCTCGGTTCCAACCTGCCGTGTTCACCTATTTTTTTTTGGTTCTGGCATATCCCCCTTTTCTTTTGATTTCTAAATGGTACGAGGGTTTTCCCACTCGCCTCATTTGGGTCGTTCTCTCACGTGACTCATTAACGGTGAGAATTATGTGTATTTATGCAGTGCGACTGGCAAGAAAATTATGGCAATTATCGTAAGGCGATTGTGGCAACATACAAACATACACACACACGCCCACTAAATGGGGACGCCAGTCCATCCATGGGAGTTGGATGGAGACAAGCAGCGACTGCCAACGAGCGAGTACACGAGGACGTACACGTAAAGACCGCAGAACCTGGGGGGTGGGTCTCGTCCTTACAGAAACCACAGTACCATAATCACCGTAAAAGGGGATTTAATTTTATACCACCAGACCTCTGGCACGTGATTTTCCAGAGGTCGCTGCTCGTACACCGAAATCAATCGATTAGCCGAAGGAAAAATACCAAGAAACCACTTCACTTTTGAAAATCAATTAAACTCAATGAGTCGTCGATTGTACTTGAAACGAATGTTTAAGCAAAGGGAAACATAATGCCGTAGCCTTTTGGCATTTCATATCTGCCAAATGGCTGTGTATTTGTGGTAGTATAATCGATTCGCTTGTTCGCTGTGCCAAACACCGTGCAGGCTCTTCGCTGCCACGCACAGTCAACCGTGTTGACAGTGGGCTAATTAATTTTCTGCCTTCCAAAGTGTGCGCTTTTGCGTCTACACGATCCCGCCCGCCATGCTTACAGCGTTTTCGAACTGGAGCAAAAATTGATGATAAAGAGCGTAAATGCCAATGCTTCGAAACGTCAAAAACCAGCAACGCTTGTTCGTAACTGCTGGCCAATCCACGCGGCCGTCGATATGGTCCTTGAGAGTCCCAACACAATCACCATCTTTGCAGCGATCGGTCTGCTGATCGATGAAACAAACTTAACCCCCCGTCCCACTATTCCCTGTCCAAAACAAGGATTATCCGGGGCACGGGAAGAAATGGGGCATCATTTCATTTTTATGCTCCGATAGATCCTTACTAGCTCGGGCTCTTAGCCCAGCCATTTCCGCCATTTTTCTTAGCGGCAATTGATTCTGCTCGTTGAACCGAGAATAATGAGATTTCTATCCGGTTTTGCCATTTACTGGCAATGGTACCGGCCGCTACAGCGCACAGCCATCGAGAGGGGCTTTCATGCTGGAATTGAAATGGAATTGAACTCTAAAGTGCCTGGCTTTAGCTCTTGCCCCTTTATCCGCACACGAACCAACCACGATGACGCAGATGATGGTTAGAAGTGCGTCCAGCTAAAGGGCTGATAACGATACAACAGCAGCGCCAATCGAACACACGGGTATGGGAAGCTGTGCGTGGCAACCCGATTGCGGAAATCCATATCCACCTCGAAAAGGGGAATAGACGATGGCAAAGTGAGCGAGACGCACCAAATTGGCCGATCGATGGGTAATGATTGGTAATGATGCTCGAAAATGCCCTGCCAAAATGGGGCCCCTGTCAGTGTCGATAGTTAACAGTAAAAGCGAAGAAAGCTTCAATTCACACTCGCACACAAAATACGCTGATTTGCGGGCTGTATTGTATGAGCACTGTGGATCGTCGATTCCCTTACACAAAGAAAGCTGCAAGCTGGTCCCGGAGCAAACTGTCTTTGTCTACATTTTCGGTTGCGCAATATAATATCGTCTGATGTTATTTTACAGCTATGTCATATCGAACAATCACTTTTTAAGTATTCAAAATGCATACTTCACCAAATTTTGGAACGTTTCTTTAAATGTCCTTCCTAACACCGAAGGTTATTTGTTACAGCATACCGAAACTGTCTGAGGATGTGGTTTCAGCTTCATTTCTTTGCCATTGTTCGAGATTCTTCTGTGCTGTGGGGACCGTAAATTGAAACGTACATTCACTTATGTGGTTTAACGTGTGCTGTTGAACACTGCTACCTATTTTATCGCTGCACAGCAAATCTGTTTAGTATTGTGCAGCTTTCGTATACTTTTACTACATAATGCTCTCTGTGTTTGATTGTAGTAATAAAACAAGTACTTACTATACTTTTTGTGACTCTGAGTTGGTTACCTCTATCTCAAATACCATATATTCAATAATTAAATCGTTTATTTTCTAGAGCCGCTCGGGTCTTTTGAATTAAGAAAATGTGAAGGAGAACGACTGGCCTTAACAAACAAGAACATGTATCAATGTGAGAAATCTGACGGAAATTCGATATAACGGACTTTATTTGATCAAAGCAATGATGGAATGAAACACAAACTGATTTATTCTAAGGTGTTTTATGCAATTTTTGTTTAATTGTTTAGTAAAGTAATAAGTAATCTAATAAATGTCAGTAATAACTTATTAAATGTATGATCCTGAAGAATTTGTATATGCTATTGGCGTGTTCTGAGTAATTCTACTCAACGGACGGACATTTTAAATAACTTATCCGGAAGTTACGCCATAAAGTCTTTTGTTCAATAATATAATTTACCTAAAATACTAACATCATCATCAAGAGTTTACCTAATCGTCGCTTCCTAACAAGTTCCCAATATATCTTCTTCTTTTTCATGGCGTAAAGACCTATTGGGTCATGCCAGCCATTTCTGGCTTACTAGACATACTTTTACAACGTAACTGTCAGTCTTGCTACGAGGGAACGGTCCTTGCTACAAGCATACCCAGTCTTTGCTACGAGGGAACGGTCCGGATGGGATTTTATCTCGGTCCTATTGTGTGGGACTGGCGCCACTACCAAACTACCTTCCAAGATACCTATATGAAGCTTATAACCTAACAATTATCTCCCTGACATTCCGTACATTTACAAAATTCCCATATTTTCATATTAAATTATAAAAACTGTTATAAATAAAATCTACGTATAAGCTCATAATTACATCCACCTCTTTCGCTTATGGCTTCCTGCATAATGTAGCACATGAAGCTGGCCCCCATCTTTTTCGTTGTACAATCTTTTCGTAACCTTTCCCAAATCGCTCCAACCTACGAACGGGCTAACCGAGTTAAAACTTCCATTCAACCGTCTTCGCGTCGCGAAAACTCTTTGAATGCATCTCAAATTTATGACCCAACCCGTGCCGCGTATACACTGTGGCAAAGTTTTCACAGCACACTTACCCCAAAAAAAAAAACAAGACACCGAATTCTACGCGCTAGAATACACAGGGTCGCTAGAAAAACGAACAAAAGTGAGCAAAATGAAGCAGTCACTATCTTGCTGGGTAGAAAAGATGTAATTTTCAGCCCTTTACGGCGAAAGGGATGATGACACTGTACTTGCACCAAGGTGGGTCGTCAAGGCGTCAGGCAGATAATAAACCTTCCCCACGGTACCACCCTTTCACCTCCGAAGACACCCGGTTCACCACGAGCGACGCTTGCCCTAAACTGCCGGTGGACTTTTCAGCGCCCTCTTCAACGGCGTAAAGTGCTATTGTGCGCGTTCCAATTACAAAGTACAGCAAATTCGGAATGTTCCGATGAAGCTGTACGCGGTACCGGGAACGTTGCGGTAAAAGATGGTACGCAATTTCTCTACGCTGCACAGAAGCACTTAGATGCGGAGCGCTATTTTACAGCGCTCTAGTCCTATTACCCTTCGAAACCGATTTGGACGCGGAACAGCTTTCCCGCTTATCGATGCCTGCGACAAAGCGGTGCGCAGTTTCGCCGGCAAGGGGTACGGCAACACCCAGTGAGCATCATCAACGCATCAGAAACATTGCCACATAAAGACCCGTTCTGCCTCGCCCCTGCAACAATACCCGCGGACGATGACTATCTGCGGCAGCACGTTAACGTGTTAGTTGTTAGTTTAAGTGTAGCTTTTTTCGCACCACTTACTTTCGACACCTCATTTCACAGCTGCTTAAAGCGTCGTGTTCTGACACATTACATCCACGAGAACCCTACTGGTGAATAGAGTGCTATAATCGCCATGATTGGTAATAACTCTTCGATGGGAGGAAATTAAAGAGTCAATGAACATTTAAATGTAAGTAAATACAGACAGTCCTACTTCTATTCATACATGCTTCAGGCTATTTTTAAACATTATCGATTGAATTATCGAGTTTCGTACGACTGTCTAGCAATTAGTCAAGTTATGTAAGAACAAGTTAGGCGGAAGATCAGATCTTTTCGTATCCTAGACTTCTTAAAACAATATTAAATTTTTAAACTATTTTCTTCCCAATGCAGCAATTAAAAATTATAATATAAAATCTACCATATAATCCTCAAAAAACTTTCATCCTACAACTCTTCTACGGATGGGGATAATCTGTTCATCTTCTGTTCGCAGGCATCATTCTTCCGAGATCGGATCGATTGGTTTGTTATCAAGAACGTACCGTGCCCAACCATGAGCTTGGTTCATGAAGCAATTTTTCCAGCTAGATCTAGTCTAGCTTTGTTTTTTCTCTGCCTCTCCCTCTTTCTCTCTCGCTCTCTGTATCTACTTTTCCATCTTTCTATTACATGAACGTAGCAATAACACCCAAGAAACCCCTAAGTACACATTTCCCCCTTGTTGACCACCTTCTAGCGAACCATCTGTCGAGGTGGTGTCGAGATAAGTAATTGCACTAATTTATAAGAAATTTACACCAGCCGCACCACAAAACACAAAGTGCCGTTTTATGCCGGTGGATGGGCATAACACCCCGTGCCATGTTCGATGTTGCTCGCTCCCCACAAGCACCCCATCAATTCCACGGACTTCTACACCGTCCAGTTGATGTTTCCTATCGATTCCATCCGATCTTACGCGACCCTTCCGCCCAAAGGAAGTGAGCCGGTTTTGTTTGTTCGCTCTGTTCGTGCGTTTTTTGTGCCAAAGGTTTGGTTAATCTAAAATTCAAATAACACATCTTAAACCTTTGCTATCCCATGCGGCAACTCCATCTCGCTCCGAATGTATTTTCTTCCATAGTCATCCACACACGGGGTAAACATTTCAAATTCAAGACCCATCCCGATCGAGGCGAACCCACACCGCAGCAGTTGGTTGGTGGAGATAGTGAGGGTGTGTGATATACACACATGTTTTCCCGCTTCGCACATCTAGTTCATCACCGGTCAACCGGGTTGGGAGAAAAATGGTGTAATAAAGCAAGCATTATCACACTCCGCACAGGGCGCAGCGGATACTTCGGACGTTCCGGTGGGATGGGATGGTATGAATGACTCCACCGAGTACGCGTCCAGTGGAGCGTACCGCGTTAGTGTGGGAACATTTCATTACACATAAATTACACCCTGCCAATGATGGTTCGCTGGTCTGCCACCATCCTCGCTATCACTTCTCGGCGTGCAGATAAACGTGGAAGTGTATTATGTGCTCGGTACTTAATTTTAAGATATTTTGGCGAGCAGAGAAGCACATGAAGTAGCAGAATACATTTTACAACAAATATGCTAACTAATGCATATAATGGCAGTAAAATAGTTTTAAAATTGGTGCTATTTTTCGTTCAAAACATTCGACCGCTTGAAAGACTGGGCGTCTCCATTTGAAGGAAACATTTGAAATAATTTTCCTCTAATTACATATGTTAGCTAAACTGAGCGTTTTATCGTATTAAATTTATTACATTTTATA
This sequence comes from Anopheles marshallii, assembly GCF_943734725.1. NCBI lineage: Eukaryota > Metazoa > Arthropoda > Insecta > Diptera > Culicidae > Anopheles > Anopheles marshallii. The sequence goes on along the minus strand of NC_071326.1, from coordinate 39,305,055 downwards.
AATATAACTACAATATACCTTATGCTTAGTAAATAATGTTGACAAACAAACTGTACCAGGAAGATCAATTATCATTCTGCGCCAGCCACCAGTAGCACTCCAGCCTTTTTGTTGCCGAGGAGTTACGTCATGGAGGGTTCAATAAAATTGAGATAAAAGCAAAGATCCATAAAGCACTATCCTGTTTGCGCACTAACCAACTACATGCTGCTCTAGCATATCCACAATACGGCAGTGCATGTGATCACATGCTGCACAACACTGCTTTGCCATTGATGTGCACATCGCACCATTCCGCACGAATGATTCCTTTGATGCCCGTCCCGGATCGAACACCCGGATACGACCAAACCAACCTCCCCGGAGAAAACAGGAGCTCTGTTCAGCGGAAACACTTCCACCAACGGGTGCTTTCCGGCGGCACGGTACACACGGTAGCAGGGTTGCACAGTTCGGGTGCTGTGCCATCTACCAGGCCACATCCCGGCAACCGGACGGATGGTCCTTTGGAATGCATGCAACCATAAATACACCGCTCTACAGCCGGACAATATAAAGCGCGCAGGATAATATAAACAATGACCCGCCACGTAAGTAGGATGAAAGTTATCGGGGAAGAATAAAATAACCAGCGCCGTCTGAGAGGGCTGATAGGGCCATCACACGTGTCCATGGGTAGCGTGCTGGGGATGGTAGATTACATTTGCTACACACTTCCCTGTGCTGCCCACGTAAAGTGACTCTCTCATCTCATTTCTGCAGCAGTTTCAGAACCCGTGTGCATCAATCTATGGGCCCTCGGCTAAGGTTTCCCGTTCATAGACGCTATGGTTGCTAGTGTACAGCAAAGCCGACAAAGAATGATGGCAATGGCACTCATTTCTTGTTCACCATTTTTTTTTTGCTGTTTGCCTCCCTACCCTATCTTCCCAAAAAGTGTTAGCTTCTGTTTCGTGATACGCATTGGTCAAATTACTTTTTACCTCCAGCCCACTAGCGCCACTAATGCTCCCGGTAACAGGGCTGACGCAGGTGAAGTATTTTTCTTTATTTTTCAGGTAAACGTGCGTACCTAGAAAAAGCATAAGGAAAAGGTGTACCAAAAAAAAATCCACCAACAAACGCAAAGTACAGGCCGTTTGGGCGAACTTCAGATGATGGCCAACTATGCGCTAGCTTACTTAATGATTAATCACGGTCCAACAGATCATGGGCAGCAGGTGGATGATTTAGGCATTCGTGCGTAGGACTAAAAGTTTCGCTTTAACACACACTACAACTTCACAGAACTAGAAGATTTGTTTAATATTCCCACCCCGAGGGGAATTAAGGGTAGCTTTGCGCCTTACGAAGCAAACGAAAAAATGGTGCTGTCTTTGTAGGATGGATCTTAATGCTTTAGGTTTAAGTGGTTGCGCTTACCATGACAGCTTTAATTTATTGACATGATAAGGATCCATTTTACATTTTCTGGGATAAACTGTTTGAGCAAGTGTAGCTTTCTTTATGTGAATAATATGCATTTGTGTTTTGTCTTCTATGCTAGACATTTTCTAACACGCTGTGGTATTGTTGTAAAAATACTTTTCAAAACTACCATATTGGAGAACAAATAGCAATATTAGATAATTCGTTGTAAAAATGTCATCTAAAATTATGGTTATTATTGTTTAGAATCAACCAATGAATCAGAATGCAATCAATAACTTTTAACATTTTTAAAGTATTTACTACAGCATTCTAACACATATACCATGTACATTAATCTACACCAGTGCAAGATTAGCATTTGTCACAATGTGTGTGTGTGTAATTGTGTTAAGATTAATACACATAATTCATTAATCTATTTTCTTAAAATATTTCTCGACCAATACTTATACAATACGTCTTTATAACAACATAGTAATTTCAATTATAGCCCAATTTTTATAATATTTCTTATAAATAAAGGTTATGTAATACAATTTTTATAACCATTCGCCGGTTTTCACACGACGGAACCAGTCCTAAAATCCCATCCGGACCAATCCCCTATAACAACGACTGACTATCCGGCAACGTAGTAAAATTAAGTCTAGTAAGCCAGAAATAGCAGGCATGACCTAGAAAGTTGTTAAGCCAAGAAGAGAGAAAGATAACCATTCCAAAGTCTAGACAAACGCAGGACTAACTATCCAGCCGTGGGTATAAAAGTTCAAAGAAATTTAAAACGGACAGGCAATGGCAAGCAGAATGAGAATTTTTCGCTTCATAATAAATTCATTCATTCATAATAAATGATATTAAGAAAGAGACGTAGAGTGGTGTCGTGTCATATCACGTCATATATTGAAAAAAAAATAGTTTAAGCTTTAAAACGCAAACTTCATTCACGAAACCCGGTGTCTCCATAAATAGTTTTGGATATTCAATTTACCACTGTGCCCCTTAAAAAAAGGTGAGACCTGGAAGTTCACCTAAAACAAGTGTTGTTATAACAAATGCTCTATTTTGGTGTCCATTAATCTACTCAACTTTACTCAAACAATTTAAAATAAAAACAACTAAACTCTTAAAACCAACAAACAATAATCAAAATTATATTGTACTTTGCTAAGTTTCGTTATTCACAGTCTCAAGCTCTACGAAATAAACGTCTTTTTTTAGCACCACTTGTTAAAAAGCATGAAATGTTTTTTACTAACCACTATTCAACAAAAAACTTGAACTTTTTCAAAACGTAATTTTATCCCATCATTTGTACCAAACTACCCATTGTGCTGCGGGGGAAGAAAAATGTCCCCTCCAGAGGTTACATCACACTTAGCCACACTAAAGAACACTAAAGGTAACGATACTTCTGACTCAAACACCTGAGCTAACAGGTAAAATAGATAGCCCAACCCGCCACAAACCAGCTGGTACTGTAATGTATAACTGAAATTTGACTACAATCCTTCCAGACAGGCAGTTGGAAAACGGAAAGATATCTTCCTTCCGAATTCCTGGTGGCATTTCTATCAGGAGTTTTTCTCACTCGTACATTACCTTTTCCTTTAATCGCCATTCGATATTTTACAGGGCAGATTGTATTTCAAACACTTTTCACGATCCTGCATCGTCGTTTCGATTGCCGTGGCCTCGAAGTACACCACCATAAATTCCACACACAGATGCGATAGAAGCGAAGGCAGCGTGGTGGAGTTGTAATGATTTTCCAGTACTATCCTTTTCGTATCAAAATGATGGAACAGGATATCAGGAAGCGTTGAAGTCGGGTGAAACTATCTAAGTCGAAAATTGCAAACCGAAGCGTATTCCAACTGCAGAAATTCGATTGTAGCGTTCGGCTGATGCTGAGTTTTCTCCTCAATTGAACTCCAACCGTAAAGCGAAGGCTGCTGATCACCCTCTTACTGCGTTCGAAGGGATGGATCGGAAGGATTTACGATAATGTTATAATCAAAATCTATATATTATGTACCCTGCGCGGAAAACGCGTTTCCCTGCCAATTGCTCATCCCCGGGGGTGAATGTCTTGAGAAGATTTGACTCGGAATCGGAAATGGAAATAAGAGAATGAACGAATGGAACGTATCCCCAAAAAAAAAGCCCAAACTCGATATTAAATCTAACAAAATTCGTCTAACCCTCCTTGCAAGCGTTACACACCATTTTATCTCCAACGCTCAAACCCCGTTCGTGCGCCATCATCCAGTTTTACACAGCCAAGGCGCCGAGGCAACTCCAGCTAGGGAACGACATAAAGTGAAAGAAATCAAAATCACCCCCACGCTTCCAATTCCAAGGAATTTTGAAGCACCAGATCTGCTCTAAAAAGAAAAAAAACTAACGTCCTTTTCCAACGTGAAAGGGCTCCCTTGTGAGTGTTTGCTAATAAAAATGGGCCCCCACGCCAAGCAAACCGTCCGATAAAGCGAAAGCACACCGGAAGCGAAAGGATAACAGCCCACAGGAACACATATGTATGGTGAAATAAAACACGAAACACCGTACATTTGTGAGAAAACGAGCTTAAGCCAACATTTTTCTACAGATTGTCCGTCCCAGTCCCAGTCTACCATTCCAGTCCCGACTGCTACTCACGTCCGGAGATATGGTCATTCAAAACCAGCAACCGGAGCCAAACGGTGGAAAGATGAAGGATTACGTTCCACTAATTTAAAAGGCCAAACCCCGGGAAAAATGGACGACCGACTAGCAGGACTGGTGATAATGGATTTTCGACACTGTCAACCGCACTCGGTGTTATCGCGACCGGCACCCTTTTCCCTGGCTGGTAACGAAACAAAGCAGTAACTCACACTCACTCACACACATAAGGGAGTTGCAATTTATAACGGATTTGTATCGTGACACAGATAATTTATGGCATTGACCCCGCGGCCCCGCACAAAGACCTACCCGATTGAGAGAAGTTCGGTCGTTCCACTACGGTGCAAATATGATTTTTATCTCACGTAATACAGAGGGTTGGCTTTTTTTTTGCCCCCCAAGATTGGTCTGTCTGTGTGGATGATAATAATAATGATGATGGTGATCGTGTTGGGGAAGCCAAAACAGAACGCTGGTGCATTTTCGAAATTTCTTTTTGCGTCTTACGGTGGATTGAACACTAGCCGATGCTTACCATCCGGTCAAAACTGGTAGCTTTTCAAGTGGCGGCACAAGTTTCTTCCTTCCATCGCTTACAGGGTTTTTCGAGATCAACTGGTCAAGGAGAAACCATTGGTGGATTTTGTTTCAAGTTGGACTAGAATCGTCACGAGGTAGTCTTTCAGAATTTCAAAAGCTGTTGAAAGCTTTTTTGTTTGAAACATTGAAGACCATTGTGGGTAGGAATACAAATATACCCGAAAGAAGTAACGGCTTTAACTTTGGAGACTTTCAAACTGCTGCTCGATAAATGTCAAAGCAAAGAATTTTCTACTCGGTTTAATTGAGGTTGAGTTATGTTTACCATAATTTAAATATCTTTTTTTTTATTCAATAAGGACGGCCAGGCCGTATTGCTTGAATATTTTAAATATGGTTTTACAAACATTTATCACAATTGATTTTTTCAGATTTATTAAAGAAATTCATTCCAATGATTTCCAATGGATTGGCCGACGACGGCACTCGACCATGAGCGGTTTATAGTAATCCTGCAGCAGACCAAGTCCGCCTGATAAGTAAGTAGGTAAGTAATTAAAGAAATGCTTAATTTACTTAAATTACTCCAATACGACACTTAAGCATCAAAAGCAACTATTTGAACCAAACAAATCCTTCAATTTGGCATTTAAGCTTTCGAAACTTGAAAACCCTGCATTTGGCCGTGAGTTTATTTATCAGTACGGACCAATCTTGGGCAAAACAAATGCTTGGGTTGATCGGCACGGAAAAGCTTTTTGCCACGACCAAGACCAACGACTTTAATTTAATTCTCCGTTACTGGCAAAAGTAGTTTCCTCACCATGAACCATTTTGCCAAATCGTCTCGCTTTTTGAAAACAAGCATCTCCTGCTCAATGTGGCACGAATTAAGGTTAATCTGTGTCGGGGAGTTATTAAAATTAAACTATACTCCACCTACTCAAGGTCGATAATGTCTGCTATGCGCGAAATGGAAAACTCACGGAAAAAGGCACTGACTTTTGGTAGAATTTCAGATGCACCCCTAAAACCGACGTGAAAGGCGGAAAAGCATACTCGGAAAACCCCAGACCCGAGCGAAATGAACGTTTATTAAATTGAAAACGATCTCAACCGGCACGGACCGGGCCGCTGTTTGTTCCTGTATTCGCCCGATGGACGGAAGTCAAAAATCCTTCCCCCTTTTCCTTGAGGTGCCCCGAAGGTTTAAGCCTCGCTTTTTGCTCTCCCAGCCCACAAACCAAACGTAATCCGGTGCTTTGTCCCATTGCCTCGGGGGAAGGTAAGTAAAGAAGCCCAGCTTTAACGCAATCCCCGCAAAGGACGACGAGCGTGCCGCTCGTTTATCGTTTACATTTGTTCTCATTTTCCACGAAACTTCCCGCATTGCTGTTGGACAGCGGGGGCAAACCGGAAAGAAAAGCAAAACAACAACGAACATCAGAAATTGAAGGAAGCGATTGAGCGTATTTACATTGCGTGAACATCATTGGCCAGAAACACAGGTCGAATGTGAAGTTCGAATGTTTCGGCTGCTGGCGCTGTGACGGATGATATGGGAAGGATTTGGCCAGCAAGCGTTGTAGTTTCTTGCTCCTTCCAAAGCGAAACCTATCTACAGCCGATCCAACCGATTCGAACAGGAATGGGTGGCTGCGTCTTGGAAGCGGGAAACGTTGCGTGTATGTGTGTTTCCGGAAGCCCTACACAAAGACGCATGCTTAAGGCATGCAAACGGTATGTAAATTGATAAATATCATCCCGTTTGATCGTCCCGGTCGTACGGAAGAAGCGTCCTAACAAATGGCCCATAATCGATTGCTCTAAAGCCCCGCGCAAAGCCAGCAAACATGGAGCCTGTCCGGGGATTCGCAATCATCGTACCGTTCCGAGCCCGGGTGATAAATAAATCGCTGGACGATGTTTGGTCCTCGCATTAGGACGGCAACATGAGCGAATGCAAAAGCGAACAAACACACGCATGCATACATACACACGTGCGACACGACCGTCGTCATCGCATGCTTTTCTTGATGTCGCAGCTTTACTCTTTGATCCCGGACGCATGCGGGAGTGCTATTTATTGAGCGCATTTATCGCAATCCGGATTGGGATTGAGAAAGCGCAATAATGCTTAGAATAATGGTGGTGTAAGACCAATTTGGTACTACAAATTGCTAGCCAGCGGACGACGAGCCCGGTACCCGGTCTTTATTGCGATAAATGTGACCGAACGGCAACACAGAAATCAATGTGCCCATTCCGAGCGATAATGGAACACCACGGGTGCCATTTAATGATTGATAAATTTCAATTTCATTTAAAATAATACCATTACCAGCTGGCTGAGGAAAAGCACAGACATTATTCCCGTCCCGGCAAAAGCGCACGGGCTTTGATTGTTGCGCTGGTGTTTGCGGTAGCTAAAGTTTTATAATTTATTGAATGACTCAAACTGCCCATTCCCGCCGGTCGGTTCGAGATGTTGTAGGAGAGGTGTTTTCATTGCTTTTCCCACTTAACAATACACCTAATGTGTACAGCAAAAAAAAAATGGAGTCCCGACATCGTTCACGTAATTTATGCGTATTTCATTTTCTTGTGGACCACGCTACAGAAACACTCGCATTTACAGTAGGCGAGTTGTAAGAATATTTCAAACACACTGGACAATGTATGTACGTGTGTGCGTACGAAAATCATTTAGATGATTTTTTATGTGAATTGTTTAAAAAAGCGAATTGAAAGAATTTAAAAGGCTCTTTAAAATATTTTAAAATATTGTTTTAGTATATTTTTCCAATTTTTCAACTAATTTTTTTCAAAGTACAACCCAAAAAAAATTTTTGAACTTCGTTGCTCTTGCTACATCTCTTAGCGTTTCGGACATTAGCCAAATAGAGTCCAACCATTCCGTCCACTGTTCACGCATCGCTTTGACCAACGCGAACCGCCCGACGCTAATGGGAAACGACAACCTCGAAACGGACACCTCCATAAAAATCAATTGCCGGAAATTGAAGTCGAAGGGCCATTTTTTCACGCGCACTTCGTTTGTCTCACTGTGAAGGTGTCGGCTGCAATGTGCTAACGGTCATCCCGATGCCCTCGCTGCTTCACACCGTGCCGCACTTACTGTGCGTTGCCCTACCCGCACACAAACCATTGCTTTATTGCCGAGAAGCCGAGGTGAAAGAGAATGTCCATTTTATTGGATTTCTACTAGGGCGCGCGGTCGCCGCGGGATGCCAGGAAAGAATTACTCAACCCAAACGACGGTTGTTCTACGAGGAAGTGGAGAACAAAATGAAGAAAACACCGGCCCTCACAAAAACCCGAAATGCATCCCCGGGACACCTTCGGTAGGCGTAAATTGTGGCACAAAAATAGCTTCTAATAGCCGGCGTTCAAGGCGGTTCCCGTCGGCAGATGGAAATCGGGGAAAACGCGTAACAAAAACACGGAAGAACCATAACATCGTTCCTTTCGAAGAAATAAAAGATAAATCTTATTTTTATGGAAAATTCATTAATTTAATGAAAAAAGTGGGAGGCTGGCACGGGGAAGCTGGTCGACCGTTTTCTTCGACCGAAAGCATAGAAAGGGAACAAGGCACAGTTCGGATGCTGATCAACGGGCAGCAAACGGAGGAAAAAGTGCCGGAATAAATCTACTACCCTCAACTAGCCAAAGAACTATGCGCTTAGGGTAACAGCTTCCCTGTGTCCGTGCGGGGGATTACATCTAATGAATTCACGCTTCTTCGATTCGATTGCGCCCTGCTCTCGGTTGTGTGTGGCCGTTCGAAGGTGAAATGGCAAGCAAAGCAATACAGAAATGTAAACGATTTGCTCGACCGTTACACATAATCCCGCATAAACGGACCATTCTTTACCGATCACTTGATCGGCCTAGTTTTATGCATTGTGCTAAGTGAATGAAAGCTTGTATCATCGTTTGTTTTGCTTATATTTATTTTCCGGTTGGTCGAAAGCACTGGAAAATAATTGAAACTTTTTTTTTTAACGTTGTATGTATTTTTTCTGTTTATTCATCATTTATTTTCTGTTGTTTAATTGGCTTATTTATTTGTTTATTTACTTATTTATTTATTTATGCAGGCGAAAATTAAAAACAATTAGAGACCTTTTACCTATGTCAATATAAGTTCAAACGTCACTTTCTTGGCTGCAGCACAATGGCAACCAATCAACGTTAGTAAGGCAAAAGAAGCTTCTTTTCCCCTATCCACCATTAAAATAAAAACGATACTGCCGGTCACGATTGATGACTGTGGTGTAATGCATTTGACGAAATGAACCCAAACCGTTTGCTACTGCTCGTGCGATAAACCTTCAATACCTTCGACACTCACGTACCCGTGACGGGTCGCCATCCGGTCGGCTCCGTTCGACGTGGGCCTCGGTTGAACTAATTAATTCACTCTTCAACTTCGGCATAAAACTTTTAGCCCAAACCCCTCGAACCCGATGAAAAGATAGTTTTCGAATGAGTACGCTTCCGCATCCGTACCGTGGACGTTGCGTTTCCCCTGCCCCGGATACGCACCCATCACGGCTCAAAACTGCCACCGGCATCATCAGCTCGGTTGTGTTTTTCTCCCGGCGGCACTAGCTCAACTGTCGGCAATGAGCAATGCCCAACCGTCCCGCATACGGTGAAGCGCAAGCGACCCGATACAAAAGGACGAAACCGGATTTCCGTCCAACTGCAAACCACCCCGTACTAAGCCGACGAACGCCGCACCAACCGGAACCAGCAAAAGATGTTGTCAACCAATCAAAATGGCACAACTTTATCGTCACCCGTCCGGGTGCGATACCCGGGGACCGGGTTATCTTGCCAACTTGATCCCCGGGACCGGATTTCCAGATCCCAGCCCGAGCAGAAAAGAGTTAACGATCCCCGTTTCCTTGGGCCGGGCACTCCAAGGTATGGATGGAGCAGAAACTTTATCCTAATTGAAACTATTGTCTTTGCGTAGATTTATGCGATAGAAATCATTGAACAAACACCCGCCGAGCAATGGTACGGATTCGTAATTTGTACCCCGTTTTAAGTTTTCCAGCCCGAGGGATGATGAAACGTTCGTGTGGAACGAGTGGAACTATCGCTTTCACATTTGGAACCGACACTTGTTCATGTTCCAGTTCGCACCAATGCGGAGTGTATTTTTCCACAAAGTTAAACCACCAGTGGGTCGTAAAAGTATTGCTCCGTGTACAATTTGCACACAATTAGCAGCAAATTGTAAAGCAAAGATATATTTTTGGTAGAAGAGGTTAACCAGACAGGGCAACAGAACCATTTAGCTATTGGGGTTTAATAAATCCGACTAAAACACATACATTACGGTTGACGGCAGTTGCATTTGGTGTCTACGAAATGAAATACGAAAATATTACATGTTATAGGTTTTTGAATAGCCAAATTACTGCACAATTTTATAATTCTTCCAATGTGACTTAGTAAAAACGAATTGACTACGAAATTCCTTCTTTTTTTTAATGAAATGAAATTGCCTAAAAAAATATACTGGATTTACTGGTTAGTAGGATAAGTATACTATTAGTGGTGTAATTAGTCAGCACACGCAAGATTGGAAATTGTAGAATTTGTTTGGAAGGAGTAAATTTCGTTGATTCAACGAAATATGATAGATAATACGTTTTTCTCTTTATAAAACAACAATATCCATCACTAAACATATCGAATTTATTGTGAAAATTTACTTTTTTGTACATGTTCTATTGTACCTATAATGGTGGTATGGTTCTATTTCACTACTATTTCATCTTATAAATTTTCTCCCGTCCACTGATTTGTTGATTACGTTTAATCCTTGTAGCCTGCCTATTGTCTATGCAATCGCTAGTAGAAACATGCCTGTTTTTCTGTTCCCATAGTAACACTATGGCCAAAACCAACCAAAAATTATGAAACTACACTAACAAACTGATTTTTTGCAAAATCTACGATTTTTAGCATGTTTGTGAAGACTTTATATGATTTTAATGATTCTCCTGTCAGTTAGAACCTTAAGAAAAACATGACTTTTCTTATTAAGTGTTCAGGAATTGTGCATAATGTTGCAGCCTGTTTGCAAAAGTTGAAAGTTTAAGCCATTTTAACACAGAATGAGGTCGTTTGTGTTTTCTCTTATAATCGTAGAATATAAGAGAACGTTTTGTATTGCTATAAATATCTGTATTGCGTTCAATTTGCCGAAAAGATGGTTTTTTTCCACCACCAAAACTATTGATGCTAGCACCACTATTGGTACACCCATCCTAATTGCTTTAAAAAATAAATAAAACCTACGGGTTTGGATGGGTATGAGCCTCATCTACTACGAATACACTTTTAAGATTAGAAATTGATTTTACAGATTTCCTATCAAGAAATCGTTGCGATTACAATAAATTACAAGAAGCTCACTCTTTTAGGCCGTAAAATCAAACCAATTGTATTATTAAGTAGTTTTTATAATAATTTTAGATTATCAAAAAGTCTCTTTTTTGTTGTTGTGAAATAGACTTCTAAGCGCTACCATATCAGATCGGATCATAACATTTTCATGAACAGAAATATCACGTGATAGCAGTTCCTACACATGTTCTTACGTATCTATTTTACACGATTCTGAAACAACTGGATACAGAAGCTTACCGTTATTCTTTTCAAGTATAAATACACTGTAGCCCTGTGCCATTCATTAGCGCAATCAGCTTATCCTGATTTTCACGTTGAATAAATTGACGTTTCCTTGATGACCTGAGAATTAATGCGTACTTACATCGAATCATAGCAATCAACGTTAATGTATACATGCAACTTTCACCCTCACCAGCACATTATCCAACACAGAACTGGTACACAAACCTCGGATCTGAATAAAACATCTTCTACACCCAGCCTGGCGCTTACGGTAACAACAGTATATTGTTCATTGAGCCTGTTTACTCGCGGTAGGGTAATGATTATTAACCAATCGCTGTACCGGCAACTGAAAGGAAAAACACTTTTAGCAACAATCACTCCTACCAGAAGCACTACGAACTATTGCAACGGCATGGAAAATTCTCAAAGGAAATCAAAACAAGTGCTACATTACCATCGCAAAACCGAGAAATGAATGGAGTGAAGACACCAGGTAATTCTACGAACCAAATCCAACCAACTTGCGCGTTCAAAATCCCTCCCAGATGGAAAGGATTGCTTGATTACTAGTCACGAATTATTGGACGTAATTTGTCATAACGCTACAACGTGATGGGGTGGAAAAAAAAATAAAGAGAATACAAAAACCAGCCTGCTTCCATCGCGAGCCCCATCCGTCCCAATGCTCCCGTGGGACATTCTTCTCTACCGCGGATATCCGCTGGCTTTCCATCATCCGGCTGTCATCGTATCGTTACGGTTTGTTGAACAATTTCGGTTATTCGGACCACCGTTTTGGGTGTGGCGCGGCTGCACTTACCATTTCCGAGATGAGATTAATTGCCGTACTTTGTGCGCTACAGCCCATGGTCAGTTGGCAGCAGCGTTACCCAATATCCGATGTTGGACGTCCTACCCGGTGTAATGTTTTGTTACACCGCCAGGAAGTTCCGTTCCCATTTTCGATGGGTTGAAAAATATGAATGTAACAAAAAATGGCTATAAAAAGTCATCAACCGTGGCCGCGGATGTAACCGGTGCCATAGCAAACCACCAATTGATTGCATCAGGTGGAACCGAGTTTTGCGTTGCTACGCCAAAAAGAAATCTACCCAAAATTCAACGTTTACTAAAATAAAAAAGGGACGTCCTTCAAGTGATGAAACAGATCGGTGGAAAATGGAGAATAATAGCAATGGAAATTTGTTAGAACCGGACGGTTTAAAAGACACCTACAATCCAACAGCACCATCTCGTATATTAATAATAGATTACATGCAAATCTTTCCTCACGTTGTATACTTCGGCGACTTTACCCTTAACTCTTCTAGCAATATCATCCTTAACGAACTTTTTCCTTCCGAACAATCATACCTAATGCTAGGAAGGTAAAAAAAAACCCGAAAAGAGCTTAGCTTGCACGATGTTCTTAATGATGAAAAGATTAACAAAAAAAAACGGCAACTCCAACGAAGCAAAAATAATAACCCGAAAGGTACACCGGACCTCCGGACAGATTATAACTCCCTTGTTAGCACGATGTGGATGGTGAAACACTGTGGCGGGATGCGGAACATTGTGCTTTTATCATAACAATGGCCCCTAACTTTTCTGTTCAGCGGACACTTTGCCCCGGTCCACGCGGGTGTCTTCTTTTATCTATTTCTTCAAATGGTAAAACTTTTTTTCATCACCCAAACAGAACAACATTTATCACATGAAGGCTCATTTTGATAATACAGCATCTTTTTAGCAAATGTGCTCGTCCTCCCTCAATGTCTCTAGGAGAGCTTGCTCATGGTGACATTTGGGTGTCCGGTGGAATCGAATGTCATGAAATTGGTAGCAATAAAAAACCGGATGAAACGCTTTCCCACCCGGAGTGGCGAACCCGGCTAGGATTGTCGTCCTGGCTTATTAGCATTCTTTCATTTTGCATTTTTTTTTGCGATCTTCATAAATTAGCTAGGAAAATTGCTACGTCTAAGCTGGCCCAACTGTGTTTCTTTTCGACGAGACCTTCATCATCAACTGCGGTTTGGTCGGATAAAGCACGAATCTGGCAGGGTTTTTAAATGCGCCTCCTTTCATTAACCTTTTTCCGGAACAATAACACAACCGAAGGAGATCGGCACAGCTAAGTTAAGATACGGTAGATAGGTGTTTGAAACCTCATTCAATTGACATGGAATAAGCCGAATTTTATCCCAGATCGACTATAAAACATTGCCGGACAAGATACTTTTCCAAGGCTGTAAAGTTGATGTTGGATTATTATCATCTGATGATGGCACTAAAATGACCGTGTACAAGCGTTGTGATAATTGCCTTTAAATTGATTACCCGGAAGAGAAATTTAAGTGTATCAAATTGCATACTGGTGTAAGTGAGCTAATATTATATATAAATTGGCACTGGCGAACTGGTGGTGTATTTGGTAGCGAGCCACCCTTATGAAATGACCGAGACAAAGTCCCATTCGGGACCGTTCCTCCGTAGCAAGGACGGACTACTTTTCTACATACATGGTGAAAGTGAGTATAATAAAGCAGAAATGGCACGCATGACCTCATAGGTCGTTACATCAAGGAGAAGAAACTTGCACCTAAATCTGAAATTCGAGATTCGAGAATATTCGCTCTTGCGATAGACAAGGCTACATGAATGGTAAGATTCTTAATGAAAAATACAAAACATTCTTCTAACGACCTGATGACTATTCTTCTACAGTTTAATCAACGATAGAATTGAACTCTGAAGCGTTTGGTAATTTAGTCTAGCAGGCAAGAGTCCATTTGCTATTGGGAGGCTAGGTTAGCTATTGGGAATGTATAATGGCTTTATCCTACTAGTCACCTATACTACCATGGCCGATACTGACTGTTTATTTGCATACCCTTTAAAGCTCCAAGCCAATAAGATGAGCATTTCAAGTTTATTAAAGACTTGAAACATTTTTGCATCTGGACGAACGCTTAGCATCAAAAGAATTTTACAGGTAGTGCACGACTGATCTGATGTACAGTTCACCGAGCTTATCGTTCATGTTTTAAGTTTGATTGAAAATCTTGCTTATTTATTACAAAATATTGATTTATTTTTTATTAATCATTGCTGTCCAGCAACACGGCCTCTCGTTCCGGCCGGCTGGGCCGAGAGAAAAAAAGTTGTACCTTTCAAAATGCCAACCCTTATTCTTAAACAAACTAATAGCAAATAAGTGTGGTCGATAACTTTTTGATCATCGCACGATGTGTAGAAAATTTAACCAAATTCACGACCTGCACGAGTTACACTTAAGCACTGCAACATTTAAAATATCAACCATATTTATTTTAATCTTCGCATCCCTTTTCCTGTTATAATGTCCGGCTCCATTGTTTTAAATCTGAAAAGCGGATTAATCTCCGTAGTCACAAATCCCACAAAGTCCTGCCAATCCTTTACAGAATCTATTTTTCCTATGGTCGGTACAGCATTCAGAAAATTAAACTGTATTTCTGAAAGCAATCCCAGCACTAACAATTAACAAAGCAGCTTTCCAATTAAATCCAGCCCACTCATTAGCATAATACGCTAACTTGCTGCATTACCGCAAAAGACTTCCCGTAACTAGTCGCTCCAACTAGCAGCGGAAAGAATTACGTATTTCGCACAATCGGTAAGCTTACTTGCACTTAATCATACTCACACGCGCGCGATGCCAAAAGGAAACCGCTCCAACGAACAGCACATTACCATCGGCCATCCCAGGCCCTCTAAAATGCCCGAAATCCTTCCATCCAAAAGCACGCGATTACATAACTTGTGCACGTCGCGCTAATACCTCGAGTGTAGGGATGAACTTGTGTACAGCTCCAGCAACATAACGAAGCAAAAAAAAAGAACCCTGTCCAACGTCCCTCCCCTTCTAGCTGATGAACCGATGGTAGAATGGCCGTGAGTAATGGCGGACGTGATATGACAGCAGCTCGCACGCACCACAAAGCGCACTCATTCGAATGCGAAACCATATTGCTACCGATGGCTAACCCAGGCCTGGAACGAACGGATTTTTCCCAACCGCGGGTAAGGGCTTCGCTTCGCAAGTGTGTTTGCCCCGAAGTTGTCGCGCCGAAAGTGCGTCGGTGGTTGGTAAGGGGTCGTCAAAAAGCATTATGGTGCTTTCTCATCACTCGCCGGATTATGGTCCGAGGTGGATGTGTTATTTTTTTTCCATTTTATTTGGGAGTTCAGACGGCGACCGTATTTGGAACCCCACACAGACCATACCGAAGACGTTTGGGGACGGTGAAAAACCGAAAGAAATGTGTATTTTCTAATGGATTTGAAGAATACTGAATAAAGAGCGGAAAAAAGACATCACCTACGGACAGCGAACCGAATTCCGCCCCGGCAGCCGGACAATAAATGGAATGTTTCGCACCAAAGCTGGTCGGCAGGCTATCGTCAAGAGCGTAGCCATACCATCGTTGGGGACATTCTTTGCAACCTTTAACAAGGCGCCAAGAAGTACCGTCAATTATTTATGCCCGGAACACTAAACGATGCCCATGCCCAGAACGACCATTTTGGGAGATAAAACGGTTCCAGCATGAACCAATTGCTTGCTTTCTCAATTGTAAGCAATCGACCGTTCCAACCTGCACTCATTTGGCAGGAAATCTGCAAAGGGTAAATCAACCATCCATCCCTTATCGTGGGACAGGCAGACATTTTTCCGCTGCCCCAACAGCCAGCGACAGCTTGTGGAAATAACAATAGGCAGCCGCATCCATTGGCTGCACGATAGTCAAGCACTATGGTGCGAAGTCGCGCTCCCAGCGGGCTGGAAAATATGTCAAAATTCAATGAAAAAGATTAAGATTAATCATAACGATAATGTATCTATCGTGCTTGACGCACGCGTGCCCTTTTCTCGGTGGCGGCCAAATCATGTCGCGCAAAACCACCGATGCCGACTGTGCCTACCGAGATTCAGCACCGGGCAAAACGCCGGATGAAAGTATGTGCTCCGATACTTCATTACTTTATCATCCATGGGCCGGGCTGTCGTCCGTGGCTAGCAGATCCTGGAGTTCTTTTTTTTCCTTTTCGGAAGCAGCACCGTTGATGGAATGATTGAACGAGTTCCCGAAACGAAAACAGTCCCTAAATTGCTCTGCGGACGATGGCACGGGACGAACACTGTCACGATGACGGTACGGGTGACGATGAAGGACACGGGTGACGACGTCACTTATCACGCTTCGGCCAAGATTTATTGCTTTCCGCAATGAATCGACGAAATTCATCAACCGTTGGTGTTGCTGGGCGGGAGGCGACTCTTTTAAGCGCTCCCTTTACACCCGTCGGGAAGCGTGTTGGAAAGATTTCTTTCCAAAGGACAAAACGTGGAGCAGATAGCTGGATCATTTTTAACCGATAATTTTGACACATTCTGTTAAAGAGTGTGTCGTAAGTGTTCACAAGTTGAACAGTAACAACGTTCAATAACGAATCAGGTTACAAAAAAAGTACATGTAATGTATCTGTTTTGGAAAACCTGTACATCGAAATTCTAATTGTAAACTCTCCTTAAAAAAAATTGAAAATATTCAATATAAACAAACGTTTACAACAGCTACGTATTTTATTATACATTCACTAACACCCAGCTTTGCTTTATTAGCAATACTTAAAGGCTAAACTGTTAACTTGCGAAACTTGCGAGGTATGGAAAGTTTCTAAAACTACCTTTATCTTTACGACTCCAACTATACCACTTTTTTTTTTTTTCGTTAGAACGGCCTGGCCGTATCGACTTATTTTACCACGTAGCCGGATAGTCAGTCCTTGCTACGGGGGATTGGCCCGGAAGGGATTTTGGTCCGGTCCGTTCGTGTGAAGACCGGCGCCGCTACCATCATGCCACCGGGCCGTCCTACTACTATATCACTATACCACTATACTATACCACTTAAACTGGAAACTTCTGGCAGAAGAGTCGGTCCAGATGAGAAACGTTCCATGGCCTTTGGTGCACAAGACGTAACGTCTAAAATTCATATATTTGCTAAGTTATTTGTTTTGCAGCAGTGAAAATTGTTGTAGGTAGTTAGGCAGTTCATAAATATTGATTGATCAGGTTTACAATTGATAGTTGTCTGTTATGGCCCTATGAGAAATTGGTTCTTTAAGGAAATAAAATAAGATCTAGCACATCCAACCATTAAGCTATACATTTAAATATTTTTCTTCACATTTGCAAATTTACATATCAGCATATAAAATTTAACTACCCCACTTAAATAAAAATCGCCAAACAACCCCACTGCATTGAAATTAAACTCAAACAAACAGATCACTACAACTAATTTACAAAGCATATTTACACAACACGTGCTTACTCACAGTTTATTTTAAACGCTTCCATACTGTTGTGTAAACATCCATCAAAATCGTCCAGATCTGTCAGTGTGCTAGTGTGCAATGTTGTCCTATTGACACATGGCGCTGAACATAACCTAACCACATGGTACCTCCTGCCGCATCAAAACATTGTAGGTAAATTTGTACAACTTTTTAAAACACTTCAAACGATGCATGCACGATGTTTATACGGCAGTAAACTCAAAGGACTTTCCATCTATTCCATTTGGTCGTAAAATACTTACAAAAAAGTTAAATTAAATCATTTAAATGTCGATTCACATTAAACGTGTGGAGAAACTCAGAAGGACAAGAATTGCACTGTATTTTACAGAGCACAGCCTAAATAAACTGAATTTAGCTTTAAAAAAAATACAGCTCTCGTTGTCAACCAGAACCATTAGCAACCGCTTGCTCTGATGTCGATGCCATCAACATCTACGTTGATCATTATAATATCATTTGCGATTCCCCATTTGCTACCCACAGCCATTACCGGCACGGCGAATCGCAACATACAGGGGTTTCCAGTTCCAGTGGCAAAGTTGAAGCCATTACTGGATTCTGGTCAAGTTGAACAGTAAAATGTTAGGGAAAAGCTGCAATCCAACCTACTTTTTGGAACTTTTGTAAACTGAAATCGATTCTGTTCCAAATGTGTTAATTGCGAAAGCTTGGAAGTACCAGAAAGCTATAACCAACCAGATCTACCGCCACACATTTCAGATTAACTTTAAAAGAATCCAAAAATGGCTCCAAAATCATCATTTGTACTCAAAAACCCCTGCAACAACTGTAAAATTTCCACCTTTAACACACTGCTACGCATGAAAATCCCTTTGCCTTTCTGCACAATCTCACCCCACCGCAACCGCACAGTCGCTGGGATGCAATTTGCAATATGTTAATTAATATTACATTTACATTCCATATCGATTTTATCACACTTTCCCTCGCTGGTCACCATTTGCTGCACCGCGGTACAAATTTGCTTTTTACCAACTTTTTCTCCCCCCCCATTAGTGCTTCACCCATGCATCATGTACGGGCACGCTAATGATTGCGGTACGGTGGATTATTGAGCAAATAGAATTTGGTAGATTTGCGTTGCGTTGCACACGCCACACTAACGAACGCAATTTCCAGTTCAAAGCAAATCACACACGCAAAGTGAAAACGCAAATCTGCATGTTGGAGATTTTTTTTTACAAACATTTCGTTTTTGTCTGCGAAAATCTAATGGTAGATTTGGTTCATTTTTTGCTAGCCTTGTTTGCATTAGGTTCTGTGAACATTCGAGGAAATCGAATCGACTAATCCGTTTGCACAAATTAGTGCATTAGTAGTGTCGAGAATTTTATTGTGTGATGTACTATCAAATTAATTTGCTGGATATGCAAATAAGCCATCCAGAATCTTAATTTCGGGTTTTAGAGGAATTTGGTTCTGAATTTCTACCACTTCGTTCTTTCCGACTATTGCAACATTGGAATTCAAGCTACCAGTTTACAATGCAAAATCTAATGAATTTTCAATTATCTGGAATAAATTCAATTATCGTTTTAAGTTCTTGTTAAAGTTTCACACATTTAAGAATTCGATCATCCACCTGCAAATTTGGTCTGCACAATGTACGATGTTCAACCACATTAAAACTGGTTGAAAAATAAATTACATCCACTTCACCCGTTGGTTGATCACAGGCTAACAGGAGGCTTCACATGTGCACGCAAACATACAAATCTATTGTCGGAGTGTAAACAAAGATTAAGGTTGGGTTGAGCTGAAGCAAATGCTGCTGTTTAACGTGCAAACCAGCAAGAATGTCAGATCCCCAGATCGCAAGTCCCAGATCGGCATAAAAAGCTCTCCCCTTTGCCACACACAACGAGGAACCACTGTACTGTGGTCCGGATGGATTATAAAGCCAAACGTTTTGTTGGCCGTTGTAATTATTTCTATCGTTACCGACACTTGCGCACACACGGTAAAAACGAGAATCCTTAGCCCGTTCATTGAACAAACTCGAAATGGACAGCAGAAAGTAGGAAGCGCTTCCGGGACCAAACTTCTTCCTGCCGCCATCGTCACGGAACGCGTACCGGAGTGCAGCGATTGTACGAAAAGCATCATGAACGATGAGCCAGCGAAAGGTACGGGCTGTTTTGTTGAGTTTACACAATCCAGCATGCTCGAATTGCAAGAAATCCCTGCCCAAGACGTACGAATAATCGAGATCCGGAAGTTGTCCTGCTGGTGGAACCTTGCAAACAAGCTTTCAAGGAAACAGTTCACCAAGAAAACAGAGATAAAGAGATATTCTGCCAGCTTCCAGTTGCGCTTGCAACAATGAGGGTAAATTCTTTCGGAAGTGAACAGCACCTTCGGCATGCCGGATGCATCTAAGTCTCTTTCACCGTCAAATCGAACCGGTTAGCGTTGATTGATTGTGTGCAGTTCTGAGCACTGGCCGCTAAGTGCTCTTGTACAGTGTTGCATCTATTCGGTAGCATGAATGCTTCTACCAGCAAACATTTCGAATGTGATTTGGTGTAAAAAGAATACACAGAACCAATTCTCAGCGAATAAAACTTGCTGCCTGGCAACAAAAAGCAGGCACTTGAAAACAAATTCCTAGCAACTTATCACTTGCTTTTCAATTACAGCCAAGTGCCAGAAGTATGTAGTGACGTTGTCCATTGAAATCTTTGTTCGATATGGGTCGGATGCGCAACGTTGAACAATTTGTTATTGGCGCACCAGCGTTCATTGTTGCATCGAAAACAATTATTTACTTTTTACTGAACTTTGGGATGCGGTTCTAGAAAACGTTACGTTATTTCTACAATGTATTGGAGAAGCGGTCAGAGGTCAGTGGAGTTACTACGATTTCCTTTTTTGATGCGTTCAAACAGGGACATATGGATATGGATTCGAATTGAGTTGAAAGCCTAGCGTGGCAATGCTCAAATTCCCTATTTTTTTAAAATGTCTCTATTAATCTTGGTCCAAACTTAAAGACATATTGATGCGAACTTTCTTCCTGGAATTGATGATAACGAGTAGAATATCTTCAAGTCTCCTTCGAACATGAGGCTTTCCAAACATCATTAAAATTGTTAAGAGTGGAAGTAATTTTACAAAAGTTGATTTCCTAAGCATAAGTTTAAAAAAACACCCTTGTCAGAAATGCCATGCCAAGACCTTCGAGGTTGTGTAATTTTGTTTAACTTTACGTACAATCCGTATTACCTTCCTTACTTTCTAACGAATTCTACTTGCTCAACACTTTTGGATATCATTCAATTAATCATTAAATCCTGCTCAGTTAAGGCTACACTTAGAATTATCTAAAATTACCAAGCATATTCAATACAAACCATTCCTCACCACCCCAGCCAGCCGAAAGGTCAGCCCGATCGATGCTTTCGTTGAAACATTAAACCGTTTCCTTAAAATCGCTTCGAAACCACAATAATTAATGATCCCTACCTGTCGTGCCGTGTTTTCGTTGGCTTTTCCTACTTCCCGCTTTTTTGCTGAATAATTCAAACGGCGTTCCGGCACAATCGTTGGCCCGTCTATTGAAGACCCCAGCGTCAGGAAGTTAAGACGTGCGAAAGCATTTCATCTTTCCCCATGCTTGCCACGTCCTTCCCGCCCTAGCTCCAGAAGTTTACTGTCAAGGATGGCAAAAGTAATCCTCCCTGCTGTTCCCCCGCAGTGCTTCAAACCATGCGGCTCGAAGCAGAGCGTACGATACACCGATAAGAGGAGAGGTTTTTGCATAAATGGCTTTATAAATAGAACCTCGTGTCCGGTTTCCGGGATCGGTCACCATCGGTACGGGCAAAAGCTGACATCGAACGCACGGAAATAAAGCTAGGTACGGAATTCTGAATGCAAATTCTCCACCGAAGTCGCACACACCTCAACAGAACATCTCTCTGTCGTATCGTGACAGTTTACCGGCACGGAGCAGTATTAATCCTTTTGCTGCTAGTGTCGATATTTTTCTCTTTATTATAGCGTCATCCATCCTGCAGCCCGAAGTCACTGTCATCGGGACGAACGCCACCAGGCGGCTCGATGTCATAGGCTATTATAATATTTGATTGGTTCATTAAATATGAATCCTGTCCCGTTTGCCGGAACGGAATAGATAAATCGCTTCATCCCCGGATCATCCCTTCTGGCAGCTTCACTAAAACAAAACAGCAACAAAAAAAAAGCCCAAACGCGATGTTTCGATTAAAGTTTCACATCTGTCGCCCGGCACTGGGAGTAAACTTTTAATTTACTGTCCACAACTCACCACCTGCGAACGTTCACAGGCGGAGGCACCGGCACGGGGAACAGTTGGAACATGCGCTAACAGCTTTCAGCTTTCTTCCTGGTGCTCGCATTTTATCCTGTTTCCGTTGTCGAAGGGAAGGGAAAATTGATTTGTGTCACTCGACAGAACCTCAAATGCATGTCATCGTGCTGCTGGCAGTGGTGTGGAGTGTTTTTCATCTCGATCCCTAACCAGCGCGCGACCCGCATTCGTCCAACGTTTTTTTCCACTTGTACTACATACTAACTAACACCATCATTGTACAATCGGGAGAAAGTTTCCAGTCCCCAGTCTGGCACAGCGCTCTTAACAAAACGTTCCGCCATTGAATTTTACTCATTCTCTATCGATTCTTCACCGCGTTGTTTGTGTCTGGATGGCGTTCACCATCGCTTGTGGGGATAGGCGCTGGTTCGATGTTGATTGTTGATTGACAAATGATTGACAAAATCTCGCGACTCGACGCTATTCCCCTGGAAGGCTTCCACAGCTTCCGACAGTGGTTCGTAAAAGGCAACGACTTTACAGCGCTCCCCATGGGGTCATTAAGGAACTGAAAATCATCCGGTCGCCCTACGCACGTGACATCGGCGAGTGACTCCCAGCAGGCGGTAAACAGCCATAAAGCCGGATGTTACACCTACTGAGCTTGTGGTGATTTAAAGTATTTTAATGAAGTATTTGCCCAGAAGAACGGTGCAGTGCCTTGCATGTTAGTGGTACATGCTTTTCTTATTAATGCTGTTACTGTGCTACGTATTAATCCTATTAGTGTGTTTGCTATGAATGAGCGCTTGTTTTATCATATAATAGACTGTTTCCAAATTCTTTCGAAACCCTTCACTTTTGCTGGCATCTTTTAATAAGTTCTCTATAATATAGATAATTATTCAAACTTGTTGCTTATGTATATTTCATGCACATTTTGTTTTAAACTCAGTACTTATCTACATTGTCAAAATGGTTAGATGATCTCGACTTTTGTGTCCATGACTTCGTGTTTCGGCCGTCTCATATACCGAACCTTGTGGATCGAATTCACATCAAATCGAATGTGTGTATAGAACAGCACACGTAGTAACGACGGACATTGCCACTACGTTATCAACAAAAGGTACAGTAGGCCCGCATACGACTCTCAGATTGCCGTCTACTGCACGATCTCTCTAAATCAGGTGTCTCAATACTAAAACCCTCTAAAGCTTCCATTCTCGTTACAATAAAGTTGTAATATTTTCTAACCGTTCATCTTGTATGTAAATAATGTTTTCATATATCGTTACAATATTGTTTAAAATCGTATAACTATCCGCAAGAGAAAGGATTAAAGGAAGGCACTATCTGAAACACGAAAACTGCCTAACTCAAATTGAAGAAAAATGATAAAAATAAAGGCGAAACTGATTACAAAGTTAAAAGAAGATGGTAAAACGTGCACCATATATCGTGAGATAACACATTCATTAATTGATTATAAGGGTCAGAGATAAGAACATTATCATCAGACTTGGTAGTTCGAATTCTAACTTATGCAACGGTGACGTACAGATTGAAGATCTGTACTGTTGATGTCGTTCAATATTTCACTGATCTTGGGTCGTAGATCAACACCAACAACTGTATTGATGTTGAAATACACGCGAGGATGCTGGCTGTCATCCGGTATATGTACAGTCTACGGTAACTCTCTACTCAAAACCCCTGCCGTGGCGTATACAGAACCTAAATAGCTCCGGAACTTACATGCGCCTCTGTGACATAAACTTTGTCTAGAAAAGAGGAAACCCTCTTAACCACATTCAAGAAAAAGATGCTGATGGTATAATGAGATGTACGTGATCGTCACAAAGCTTTGTATGCAAATCATCTTCAACTTGCAAAAAATCCAGAAAATGCTTCAAAATTATCTTTTGAACTATAAACCTTTATAATAAACATAACATTTTCATAAACATTTCATCAATAAGAAACATTATCATACTTCAATTTTTTTATTTGTTTGTAAGTTCTATGTGCAACAACAACATATCTCTTCATTAACCAATAGAAAATTCTTCCACAGCAATTCAGAACAATAATATGTTTTTTGCTTAATTCTTCAGCAATGTACCGTCTGTGTCGAATCCCACGACGAATACACATTTTCCAGACTGCATAAAATTATTCCCTTTTCCCAAATGTCACTAAAATTGGTTGCTCTCTACCCAAAGCTACTGCTCCGTTCCCTTCCCATCCCATCCTAGCACAGTTCCACCAAAAAAATAAACTCGCGAATCTTTCAGTGCGGCATTTTTCCTAATATTATTTCACTTGCCACCCTTTGCTGCAGAATCTGTTACCCTTCAAGCCTTGCTTCCATAAACTGGTTCCTTCATGCCGGTTTCTCTAGTTTATTGCGCTAGCTGATGGTGTCACACCGCCACGATCCTTACTGTTCTTGCCAATCAACTTTCTGCCTCTTGCTAGCAAAATGCGGGTTGACAGTTTTTCCCGAACCGTCCACCCAGCACCATCCACCGTAACTCTTGCGCCAATGCACCCATCCATCGCATTCCTCATTTCCTTGTTCTAAAGCGAACCCATTTCACCAGACGGGATAGTATGTAAATAAGTGGAAATAACAAAGTTGCCGCCACCATGACATCCTTTGTGACTGTACCGCACCACAAAGCAAGACGTGGTCTGGTTTGGTTTCTTTCTGCCAGTGGAAACCAACCCGCCCGTGCTGTGCGGGACTGACTGGTTCGTGGTGGAATGTGCAACAGTACGCTTTGCGTTTGCGTCCCCCTTACCGGAAACGACCAGCCAAAACGGGTTGGTAAGGGAGTTCTCGGGAGGGGTTTAAATGGTACCAGGCGGAATACACGAAAATGCTACCGCATCGCTTTCGCTTTGATCCTTCATGGTTTTGTGATTGTGATGGTGAAGATATATGCTGATCGTGCACTGAGCGCCCGGGTGTAGTGCGTACCGGTGGCCAAACGTCACAGTGCAAGTGTTGAACGCTGAGATGCGTGCTTTAAGAAATTGTGTCGAGAGGGCTGTTTCTGACGGCGCGTTTCCGGGTTAACGCCATCCCATCGCACGCTCGAGTGCGTGTTGAAGGTAAAAACCGTGTCTTTAGACGGCATTAACTTGAGAAGACGGGCCGGTAAAAGCATAAGCTTCCTTAAAAACTAAGAAAATTTCATGCAGAGCTGTAAATAGTTTCACAATTTACGATAATTGGATGCTTTGTTATTGTTTCTTCCACGAAAATTTGTCTTTTGCATAGATAGACATTTCAAGTTTATTTATACTGTTGTATTACTAAAAATATTCAAAACTATTTACCAATCACTGTTAATCGATGGCAGTCCTTAACGAACATTCATATTAGCAATCCACACGTGTCACAAGCTTTTGAGTGCCAATTCTAACGCAGATTATTTCATCAAAATTAATTTATTCAAACCACACATTTAGCCAACACATTTGCATCCGTTTATAACTATATCATTTTTTTTTTTTATTCATACGAACGTTATAATTTCCTACTGGTTGAACCTTTTCCATCGGTCGTCTGATGTAGCTATGGAGAAAATGTGGCAAAAAAACTCCTCTACTCTAACCCGTTCTGGGTGAATTGCATGATTATGGTCAAAATTATGCTTCAGCCCCATCGAATGAATTCATTTATTATCTGCCAAATGAAGCTCCGGCTCACAATTTTCCAAATTGAAAGTCCCATTTTCGATTTACCATCGGTACCGGTGCCTATGATGCGGCTACCGGACGCCTAACCAGCCTGGACGGCTTTCAATCTAATCACTAACGTAGGGTAAACTATCTACGACAGTGACATCGGAATCTCGGAACTGGTAACCCAGCACAGAATGGAACCGGTTCCTAACCATATTTTTGGTAGCGATCGCTTTACAGGGACCAAAGCACCGGGACATCCTTTCACAGTGCGGCGTGTTGTACATTATGCATAAGCGGGTGTCTCGTTCGGGATGCCATATGTTGCCAGACAGGAAGGTGCATGAGGTGTATACTTTTAACCGATAGGCTTTTTCGGGACAAAAGATATAGGGACTCGTTCAAGGTTGAGTTAAGAAAAGGTAAACTGAATACTGGATTAAATTTGATTTGATTCTTTTTTTTTTGCTTGTTGGTATGCAATATGATTAAAGCAAAATTTGTTAGTTTACAGGGGTTTTGAGTTTATGTGAGAAAAATGGAGATATTGTTTGGTTCATTTCAAGTTGAAATAGAACGTATAGAGGAGAATATGGAATCTTTCACACTTCATGGATCTTATTCCGGTAGAAATGGATTCTGTATGAAGCTTTTTCAACTGACACATCTATCCTTTCCGAATGCTTTGCATGAGTGAATTACGAAACAAATCGTAGAATCGATTTCACCTTACAAGAGCTCAATAAACGAGAAAAAAGTCACTTCTACCACTAAATATTCCAGTTCAACTTGAAAATGCTGCATTAATATTTCCCATTTGAACACGATTTTGGCTACTATAGAAAGCTTTTTCAACTATCAAATCTGTCAGGCCGGAATACTGTGAAATATTCAATTACGAAAGCCTCCATAAAATCGATATAACCTTGCAAAAGTTCAAGAAAAGGTAAAATGTTCCACATCTACCTCTACATATTCCAGATCAGCTTGAAAAGAACCCAAAACGGATTACTAACTTGAGCTCGAAAACCCTGTCATTCCATGCGTAAATCCGGTCAACACAGGGGTTTTTGTCTAAAATATTAAAATTTTCCACAAGTGTTTTTGTTATTATAAAAAAGCCATTTCACGATAAGATCGCATACATTAAACCTGTCCCATTTCTTGCTTTCCTACTTCCTACCTAGTGCCCTTTTATGGCAAGCTATCAGATAATGACATTTTACCTTTACGCGTCAGCTAAGTGCATACGGCAGCACCAGCACCCATGGTCTTAATGAACGATCGGAACCGTGTCAGAAGTCAAGATGGTTTGGAACGTGAGCGAAAGAAAGAAAATATATTAGTATCCTCTTACCCTTGGCGTATAAATAAGGCCGCATTATATTGGCAACCATTTGCGCTACGATCCACAACAACAACAACAACAACAACAGCCACAAAAACTCCTTACGAAACGGGATAGACACTCGTAAAGTTTTCATCGAGTAAAGGACGCGACCGAACGGGCCAAAACGGATCGTACAGCCATGTGTAAGGTAAGCGCGAGAGTAACGAAAACAAAAAGTTAAAGGCAACATAAAGCTCCTTGTAACCCCTTTTTCCCGCAAGTGTTGTGTCGCGAAAATAAGAAGATTTCGTTTTCTGCGTTTTCTTTTTCACAGCGTGTTCTAGCAGCGAATCGACACCGAGGGGAGGGTCTGGTCATCGTCAGCTGGTTCCTAGCTGGCAATGGCGGGCGCGAAACTTTGCACTCAGGATTGAATGGAATTACGATGACAGGACACCGCCAAACCGACTCGGTCCTACACCGTCCCACGGCAAAAAGGAACAGCATCCCTTTCCACGCGATAAAGTCCGCGAGAGGTGTCGGTAGAAGATGAAGCAAAAAAAAAAAACAAGCGACACCGTAGCATAAACACATTCTAGTTTAATGCCATATTTACGATGTCAGCAGCTCCAAGCACTAGGGTTGCGGTGGAGTGAGATGAAGGTTGAGATACGAAATTTAATGCTACACTTTCCCGGTACTTATCGGAGCAAAAACCGTTGAAATGCCCGGCCAGGACTAGCCCTGGACCCCCTAGCCGGATAGGTTCCGGGCGAAGTTAAAGCCCACCCATAAAATGCCCGATCGTACTAGCCGTTAGCCGGTGCGTTTGGCCTGCGGACAGACGACCGTTTACCCGGACTGCTATGCCCATCCAGTATGAGTGAATTGGCTTTTTTTGGTGATGGGAGTGGTAGCAGAAGAGGGCACAAAATCAATTTCGAAGAAGGATCCTCCGGCACCATAAGTCGTACCGAAAAAAAAAAGGTGGGAGATGGGTGTTTGTATCTTATCAGAGTCGGGTACCTTCTTGAAGCACCCGAAGAATGCGATTCCAGGGGGATTGAGTGGGGGGGAGTGGGGTGGGGGTGTATCCGGAAAACTGAGGACATGTTTAATTTGAAAGCATGTTCACTGTGGTGCTTAGAGAATGGTACGAGAATGGTTCCTCGGACATTTACTCACAACCAGGGCCTGGCCTGCTGGGTTGGATGGACGGGTTCGCCGGAAAACTCGAACGAGGGAGGGAATAAAATTTTCTCTATTTTCCACTAAATTTAAGCTGTCAGCCCCGTGGTGGGACCGTAAATCATCCCCAATGCCGGTAAAGCTAGATGAACGCGCGTTCGTATCAAAACCATTTTATTATGAAGTTGGTTCGTTTACAAAGCGATACCGTACCACATAGACAAAGAAGGTATCACAATGGAAAGGCCACTTTGATTTTTAACCCCACTCGGAAATGGTTGTGATTTCGGGGAGCGGTACGGTATGCATACCCTGGGACACATGCTGGCTGTAAGCCAATCATCTCTAAAGTTAAGATTGTTTTACTAACTATAACGTTTTTCCATCATTTATCTATAATTGCTTTTTTGTTTTAACTATTCTACAAGTCTTTCCTGAAATGATTGTTATTTGCAGGGTTTTCAGGTTTAATGGTGAAGGAAATCTTGAATTGCAAAAGCTTTCATCTTCAGATGGTAACTGTCTAACAATCCTGCAATCGTTAACCTTATCGGGTTATTATTTTTTTACGCAGTATCATTTGCTCCTGAAAAGTTAAGACGATATAATGGCGTCTAAAGGAAATATCGGTGTAATTTCTTAAACTTTTTTCGTGATATCATAGCCCCGAAGGTCTTAAACCCCTTATCTGGATGTTGTTCAATTTGAACAAAAATATTTAGAGGTAGGTCTCTAATCCTTGACACTTTCTGGAATTTTAACAAGTTGAAATCGATTCCGTTTAAAGCTTTCTCAACTAACACCCTGAAAGCTTCGCAAATGTGAAAACAAGGCTTCCCGCGTGTCAAACGAGTTAACTTGAAGTACAATAGATTGCTGCTTGCAAACATTCCAGCTGGTATATAAAATTCTCGATTTAAAAGAAACATTACTAAACTGAGCTAAGACACAAAAAGGACTTGCACTTTTTGGACCCTGAACCCCTGACGTGAAAGAACCGTCGAAAGCATTCAATCTAATGTGGACAGATCAAAAGACTTTCTGTTGCATCGCTACAGGCTACAGACTTTCGTATGCCAACACTAACTTCCTTTTACTGCCAATAGATTGTATGATTGCTGATCATGTACACAGCACTACTACACTTGTGCAAAACAACCACCTCCGATCAGCACAGCGCCGCTTGGGTTCGCAAAGAAGCTGGTCAAGCATAAAGCATGAAGAACAACCGGTACCGATATCATTGTCACGGCAGCCCTTGTCCAGCACCCAATGTGAAGCATGATTGGTTCCAGACTTGTCGAACTGACCTGACCGGATGCAGCACCATGACGTAAGCGTAAATGACGAGGGTCCGTACGGCGAGTCGGGCAGCATTGTTCGAACTTTCTGTTTTCTCACTCATCTCAGCAAAGGTTCGCCCGGTAGTGCCAAAAGGAACAAACACAAACCGGAAGCGAAACATTCATAAGGCGGAAATTTATCGTTCAACTGCAGCAGCACCGCAGCGGACACAATTTTAACTTTCCTCCCAAGCCGAACGGAAGCTGAACCATAATGTTGTGCCCGGGTGCCGCTTGGCAGGATCAAACACAAAGACCAAGATCCTCCACGGCGCATGCATTGGGGAAAGAACGCATTTAATTCTGCCACCGGAAATTGGGACACACTGGACGTGTTGGTTCCTGCGTGTTCCCTCGGTTCTTAATTGAGTTATCGCACCGTCTCGCAGCTGATAAATATACATTTCAATTACAGCTGTTTCGTCAGACATGTAATATGCCCTGGCGGTGGGTGGTGGTGGGAGGTGTAATTACGGACACCGCTTACCGCTTGAGTTTTCTTGCTGTAGGGGGGGTTTTCATGCGAACTACAACCGAGCAATGCTAATGAAGATTGATTAGAACTATTTTTTCACCGCTAGCTCACCGTACACCATTGCCCGAAGAACGTTTCATCTGAGCATCAAAATAAAAGAAAATTTGCTGCAAACGGGCGATACGGGATGCTTTCTAGATGACCTGGAAAGGCACAGACGAAACCCACAAAAAGCTTCCCATGCAGAACGGCTGTCCCGGTTGAACCCTTCACTGAAATCAATCCTTTACCGTACCGTCCCAGGTCGTTGCCGGTCGGCCATGACCAGGAAGCGGTACCGTCCAAACAAAAATATTAATATGAAGGGGAGAAAAATGGTAAATCCTTTCTCCATTTCTTCACGCTCCATCGATCTTCCGATGAGGGGGGGAGTCGCACGGTGCTGGATACGATCGACGAGTAATGGCGAGCGACTTGATCCACTTGACAGTTTGCCCTCACGTTAACGGTTGCCGCGGTCCCCTGCACGGGGCAACGCCAGGCAAAAGAATATTGATTGAAGGCTGTGGTGTATATAATTTACACACCATTTGCTTG
This sequence comes from Anopheles marshallii, assembly GCF_943734725.1. Taxonomy (NCBI): domain Eukaryota; kingdom Metazoa; phylum Arthropoda; class Insecta; order Diptera; family Culicidae; genus Anopheles; species Anopheles marshallii. The sequence continues at coordinate 39,274,372 of NC_071326.1, read as the reverse complement.
CTGTCGGTAGGGAGAATTGCTTCCACGATAGCAAGCGGGCGATAAATCATCGGACAAAGTGTGCCAAATGTCGCGGACTATCGTGGACGTGCAGTGCGAATCGATACTATGTTTGTGTATGCCCTGTCCGCATGACATTACATGGTACAGGTTTGTGTTCGTTTTGCACGACAAATAAATAAATTGATTTGCATGTGATTTTCAAACAAACCAAAATTGATAAGAGGATATTTTAACTCACGGTTGGTGGACTGATAAGCTGAACGATCTGACACACCGAATTTCTGTAACGAGCATGTTGGGCTTCATTTTAAAATTATCATCAACGCAACAAAATTTAAGTCGCGGTTACTTATTCCTATGTGGTTTGAAGGAAACCCCCTGTGCTTTTGTTAATTTTACTCTAACAATGTAACACTTTAGTATGCGTACTTACATCCCGTACATTCAGCACTTTCCACTAGCAAATCCGGTTCAAGCAGTTGAAGCTCTTTCGAACCTTGTGTATACAAACTTTTAGATGCATTTTACAATACTTTTCTTCATTAGAAATTAGTAATTATAAAAATTTTTAATCCATCGATGAACGCAAACGTCACGTGACTTGTTTAAATTATTGTATCTCCTTCTACATCATATAGTTATTTTGATTTTAAACCATAGCTCTTAGATACCTTAGTTCGTAGAACTAAGTTGTTGTATTAAAACAAAAAAAAATACATCAAATGTAACACTAAATTCTATTTTTTTTTTTTCTTTCAAACAACCACTGAAGGTGACGAAAGAAAAATCTTTGTGGCAACGCTTTTCTGGGATCGTAAGCTTTCGTGTGTTCCGGTACCGCCCGATAGAGGGCGCTTCATCGAATTTGAAGAAGCTTGTGGAACTTACATGAGAAAAGCGTTATGAGGCATAATTACCCCGTTATCATGGGTCTGCGCATGCGTTTACTCCAAATTGTATCGAGAAGGTACCGGCAAAACGGAGTTCAAACCATTCATCGACCAAACAACGGCACCAAACAAACAAAACATGCCGGTAAAAGTGCTTTCCTCAGACGATTGGTTTGAAGTTGTGCTCGTTAAGCAAACCACATCCTCCATCACGTTCCAATGGACGTTCCGGAACCCGCTCGATGTGCCGCACGATCTGTACAAGGTGGAAAAGTGCTACAGTGTCAAGCGCGATCGCTGGGAAACGGTGTACTGGGGTGCGGCAACAACGCTTACGGTGCGGTGTCTCGAGCAGAACCTTTGCTACTCGTTCCGTGCGAGCATCCTGCACCAACCATATGACGGTGCCGATTTCCAGTACGCCTATCAGTCACCCATCTTCAAGGCCAGCACCCTTCCCAACATTCCCTCGACGATGGGCCTGTATCGTGCAGTTAAAAAATGTCAACCGGGGCTGGTAAAACGACTGCTGTTTGCTCGCCCCGAGCTGGTCAATGTGCCCGTGCATGGTGAGACGTTCCTCTACCTGGCCGTCCGCAGCAACAGTCTCGAGCTGGTAAACGCACTGCTCGATGCCGGCGCTAACATTAATCTGGGTGTGCCGGAAACAAGCGTTACGCCACTGCATCTCGCAGTGTACCGGCGCAACCTAACGCTGGTGCGCCATCTCATCGAACGGGGTGCCAATGTGCACGCGCAGAACTGTGTCGGCATGACCGTCGGACACTACGCGATTGATGCCGACGATCTGACATTGCTGAAGTACGTGCTGACGCAGGGCATCAGTCAGGAGACGCGCGATCGCTGCCAGTGGACATTGATCTTTCGGGCGCTTTATATGCGCTCGTCCGTAGATATCGTAAGGCATCTGCTGGAACGCAAGTGCCGGCTAAAGGTGAAGGATCGGCTGCGACTGACACCGCTCTACTACGCTCAGGTATCGGGTCAGGAGGAGATCCTGCGACTGCTCAGGAGAAGACTGAAGATTTAATTACGGACGAAAGACTTAATGAAATTTTGAGGTCCAAAGACTTGTATTTTTCGCAAAGGTAATCTCGCAATAAACTGTGTTTTCCAGCACTAAAGGCTAACTAGTTGGTTTTATTTTTTTCCAGACAATTTTCAACTTTATTTACAACCCGCAACGATCAGATTCTGTGAGCGTTACCGAGCGTCTCGCACAATCCGGATACGTATAGATCTTTCTGTTTCTATGATTATCGTATCTATTTCCAACCTGTTGAGGCACTCCCTCTTGTGCTTTTTCGTCGTCTGAAGACGTCTCTCCTTTAACAATCTCCTCACTACTTCCACTGAGCTTGTTTTGTAACTCTAATGTACGTGCGTATGTTTTGGGTTTCTATTTAAATAAAATGCTAATTCTATCTTCCGGTGCTTCTAGAACACCACATTGTTATCCCCTAATACTGCATCCCGTGCGTGACTTGCCGGGTAATGTAAGCGACCCCCAACTACAGCAACGCCGTTCGCCGAAGCACGACCGTTGGCCATGCCGTGCATAAAAGCCCAAGGATTACTTTGCTCCAGCTGCTTGCGACGCCGATTCCACCACCAGCCATCGGTTGCCAACCATCGTCGTGGCTGTCACCGTGATGGTCCGGATGATGATGGGGCGACCGTTTGCTCCGTGTTCGACCGGCTTCCGATTCGGTTTCCTCGTACGGGATCGGGTCCTCTTGCGAGTTCGCAACGGGCTTCACTATCGACAGCTTTGTCGAGATGGGTTTACCTACCGCCCCGGACTGGTGCTCGTTGCTGGCACTGTCCTGTGCATTGATACCACCCGGAAGCAGCGGATTCGCATACTCAGACACCGGCGGCTGGACGGCGTTCGAGCCTCGCGTCCCATAGATAGCGGCAGTGTCCGGCGCGAGGAAGGCCGCTATCGGTGGATACTCACCACGGAACGGACCAAACTGAGGTGTTTCACGCAGCAACTGTTCCGATTTCGAGCCCGGATTTCCAACCGGCGGAAGTGGTTCGCTTTGATGCGCGACAGCAGCGGGACCGTTCACTAACGACATGTCCAGCACGGCTTTCCCGTCGAACGAAACAACCGATCCGTCCGAACCGATCGGTGGCAGATAGAACGGATCGGCCCGATCGTTTGCCGCACCCAGCGAATCTTGTCCCTCGCCCACCACATCGGCCGTTTCGTCCGGTAAGATTTCAACATTACGCTTCGTGGCCGACTCACGGGCCGGGCCGGCAGAGGGTTTCACATGTGCCATCGCCATACTGTCCAGTGGCGAAGGAATAAACATCGGTTCGAATGTTTGCTTCGACGGTTCGTCCTGTCCATGGATCATCAGTGCATCGCTCTCGATCGCCTCATCGATATCATCGTCCTGTCGTCGCAAAAAGCCGTGCGCACGATTATCCTCAAACTCAAGATCGTAGTCGTCTTTCCGGCGATAGATCGGCTTAAACCCACTCTCCACTACGACCGAACTCGGCTCGAACCCATGATTAGCGGCGTGCCCCTCGTACGATACCTTCGGTTCCGACACATCGTACGGTATCTTGAAGATTGGTTTAATATTCGGCTTGTGAGATTCCTTTACCGGTTTCGTATGGCGTATCGGTAGCGTAATCGGCACCGGTTCGTTCTTCTTCAAACTCATCGTCAGATGCGGAGGCATTTCCGGCAGTGCAAATGGTGGACCGCCCGGTGAGCTACCAGGACGCGGCTCACCACCAGAAATCTGCTTCGGCGGTTTCGCCACCATCATCTCCACCGACGGGCCTTTGCGGAACGGTTTGATCTCCGTTGGTTCGCCCAGCAACAGAATCGGAGCGATCGCCTTGATCGGCATTTTGCCCTTCGTCACGAACGGTCGCATCAACGGTGCGACCGGTTTCTGGTAGTGACTCACAATCATCGATGGCTGCGGGATAACGAATGGGCGCGTTGGTCTACTCCCATGCACCGGGCGACGCTCCATGCCGATCGGACGCCGGACAGGCAACTTCACCGGTCGGAACATCGGACCGCTGTTCGGAGGGCGCAGATATACCGGTAAACCAGACGACGAAAGGATGGGCTTTGCTGATCCCGGATACCCAGGAGGCGGCGGATGACGGTGTCCAGGTGGGCCGGGTATGAAACTCGGATGTCCCGGATGGTGCTGATGTGGTACGGTTTGATTAACGCTCTCCACCGTCTGGTTCGCGCGCAGCTTCTCTTCCAACTCTTCTGCCGCCCGTATGCCATCCTCAATAATGCGCGTCATCTCGGGGTTCTCCTCCAGGTTGATATCGAACGACTGTTCCTTCTTCGTGTCCGGCGTCATCTTGTGGTGCTTGATCAGATCCAGTTCGTGTTTTTGCAGGAAATTCTCATGCTGCTGCAGGAAGTTATCTGCCGGCAGCACCTTCGATTCGTGCCGTATCGATTCCTCCACCGAGATACCTTCGTTCGGTTCCGCATACACCTCATCCAGCTCGCTGGGCTGCGCAACATCGCATGCATCGTGCACATTAATGCGCCAGCCAAGGTAGCGATGCGTAAAACATTGATAGTACACGGTGTCGGGTGTGTCGGCATCCGGTGTCCAGGTGATGATGCCCGGCTCACCGGCATCACACTTGAGCGAAAGACTGCGCTGGTACGCACCAAACGAAGGATACTCGTCCGACGGTGGACCATCCGGATTCGGTGTCCAGTTGCAGAGGCGTCCAACACCCGTTGGTACGAGCTTTCCGCTGCGGCTACGATGTACTCCGGCAAAAATGCGTATATTCTGAAACGGCATCCGCGTTGAGTTAGAACCACAACGTATCCTTCTACCAAACCCAACACCCAAACAACAAAGTGGCCACCAACCTTACGATCCTCCTCCGATTGATGTTCGTATCCACCAACGGAATCGTCGGTAATGTAGAATGGATGATACTTGGCGGGAACGTTGGGATCCAGTCCACCCTCCACCACAAACGTGTACGTCTTGCCGCGCACGACATTTATCTCGGGAATTAGCAATCCATTAATGTACCACGAAATGCCCCATCCGACGTGTCCTGGAAGAATGGACCATCGTGTCACACTACCGCCACTATCAAACCTGCTCAAACGCTTGTCTCATACCTGTAATAGCTGGATAGCCCTGTTTGCCACCCGTTGGTCCCATCTGCGCGTAGAATACACCATCCTCCGGCTCGTAGCACTGGATCGGTGGAATGTCCCATGCGCCCGGTTTTGCCGGTGGTCTCGCAGTCGCCGGTAGCTGAGGTCTCTGCTGTTGCACACTGTTGCCCACATCCTCCCGACGGTTGCCACCCCCATAGCTGGACGATGACGATGATAGCTTCTGTGGCTGTTCCGGTTGCTTCTGGTCCGATTCCGGTGTCGGACAGTTCCAGAACGGTTGGCGTCCAAAGTCGACCAACTTGTTACCCTTCAAATAGTGCGAATGGTACGACACCTCGTATCGCTGGTTCAGTGGTCCCACCGCCCAGATGATGGCCTGCGATGCGTTGGTGTAGACGGGCAGATCGAGATGATCCGAAGCGCGCAGCGGACGCTGGTACGTTACGATCGAGTACCCATTGACCATAGCCGCATTGAGCAACCGGATCGAATTGCTGTTCTCGGTAATGCGCGTATCGGGACAACTTCCACGACCACCGGAGCATTGCGACTTAGCATCGAGATAGTAATCCTGCGCATAGCCCTTGCCGGTGGCCTTGTCCACCCAGACGACCGCTACATCGGCACCCACCATCTGGCTCTGCTGCGGGTTTGGCGAAACGCCAAACGACATGTACTCGCCATCATCTTTATGCAGCGGAAGAGAATTCGAAACATTGCATTTGTTTTGTAAAAATATTATTACCAGATACGAAGTCTTCATGGGGGATTTGCTCACCTAACTTCGCCACCAGCTGTACGACGACACTTTCCCCGGCCACTGCCCACCGTACCTCAAAAGCCAACTCGTCCAGAAGGACTTCACAGTTCAGTTTGGACTGCGTGGCAAAAAGGGAAATAAAAAAGCGATACCATCGATTAGGAACAGCCAAATTCTTAATTTAGTTGAGCGCGTTGTATATCAAGCTTTGGAGATCAATATACACTAAACTTCTGCTAATACATTAATACTTTGTTTGTTCTTTTTTTGTAAATCGCTACATCGCTACGCACCCCGTCTATTCCACCGATTAGCAGGCAACTATTTACATACCAACGCAACGTATAATCTAGCAGGTACTACTAACGCTACTATTTACAATCGCTTTCATTGTTCGGCTTGCAGCACTCACCCGCCCAAGCCAGAAAGCAAAACAAATGGGTTAGATCGTTTCCGAGCGATATGTCTTACTTACGCGCGCCTCGCCAACGAAGGCACCGTCCCCGGGCAGTCGAGCTTCGTCGATCGATTGTGGTTGATTTCGGTATCATTAGATCGCACAATCAAAGCAAGCGTAAAGTTATCGACGCGCGTACCACGTTAGCACTCGGAACACCGCCACGGAGCAATTATTATTTACAAACAATGGAAAACACCGCTGGAAAAACTGCTCGGTCGATTCCGTTTTTACACCATTTTTTTTTTTTTTGCACCATCCCCATCCCATCAACGGCGCTGATCGGTGGACGATGGTGATGATCGGCGGCCCGGCAAGCGTAACGGGCGTATGCAGGCGATGCAGCTCACGCGCGATGATCGGTGCAGCAACGTCGCTGCTGCAGTCGTAACTGCACTCCCGCGGCACTTAGCGGTAATAGGATTAGTTAATTACACACGCGCACAGAGAGTGCCACCGGGCTACCTACCAACTGGCTGCATTGGCTCGGCTCGGATAAAAGCCAAGTGACAAATTACGGTGTAACGAGGAACCGTTTGGCGTGTAGTATTTGCTGGAAAGCTTTTTTTTTCTTCTGCCGTGTCATTGAACTCGCAGGTATCTTTCGAGGAATGGTTGCTGTTCAAGCTCCCAGTTTTCTACGCTACCAAGCACCGAAACACATTCTTCACATTCATTAGAGCAAAACGTTTCCTCTCCTGGTAGCGAAGATACATTTTCTTTTATTTTCCATCTTGATCGTTCCGCCAAATGTTAGAATAATGTGTGTCCCCCCCCGATCGTGTGTTGCATCCGTGTGTACACCGCATCACACGCTAAGAAATTGTCACTTGGAAAGCGTTGGGACAAAAAATGGCGTTTTCAGGTGGCCAATGTATATGATTACCATTTCTCCAAAAATCCTCCTTTAATTGCTTATGTTAGTCATTTAATTAAAAATAAATCAGCTTTTACATTACAGTTGTACAGTTGTTTATTTACATCCTAGAAGAATAACATTAAAGGGAGTTTCGAATATTCTGCCATTGCAATATCCTTACACAAAACTTTAACGATGTATTTTTTCGTTTTTTTTATAATTATTGAAAGAAATTTTTGCACTTGTCAATAGAAGATGCGAAAATGAATACTGCATCAGCTGCAGCTTCGGTAAAATGAGTTACTCCGCAACTCGAGCAAACACTATCTCTGCATCATGGTCTTAAGCCACACAGGCTAAGGTATTAAATAACGGTGTACTTAAGCATAGAACTCCGTAGCGCATCGCTGCAGTTCCAAAAGACCGATTAGTGGCCGCTTTACGCGAAACGCGATCGCTGCAAACGAGAGTAAAGTGGGGAAGAGTAAAACCAGCGTATTGGTTTGCAAATGAAGGGCTGTCACTGCTGCCCAATGAATCGGGCCAGAACTGCAACGTGCCATTAGACGCAAGCGACCACCATGCCTGGTGGTGCATAGATGGGTGTAGAGATGATATTGGCGGGTAAATGAGTCCACCTATACTGGTGTGTTTGACCAAAGGTGCTCATCCATCCACACAGTGAAGCTTGCAAACGTGGAATTAGAAAGAAGTTGTACAATGGTTTTTTTCGATGTCAGACGTTAACATCTGTAGGAAGGTGTTACAGGTTACGGATATGGGTAGAACAGATGGTTTGTGAGTGGCACAAATGTAGTAATGTGAGTGTAACGTGTGTATCAGCATGAGGTAAGTGTACACCTGCACCTGCCAAACCCCCAGTGCCGTGACGTGCCGCCCGTGCTTAATGTTGGAAATGGTAAATGGAGTTTGGAACATTGCCTATGATCGCCCACACGTCCACTAGAACAGCAGTGAGCCAACGTAGTCCAGCAGCCCACCGGTACTGGCACTGCCAGCCGCTGGACGACCCGGTTTTCGGCGCTGATTCCCATTAGTTACCTGCGGGCTGATGCCAAGCATCTTCAGCGACGGTGGCACATTGATCTGGTCCGGGATGCGCACGTGCCCGAAATCGACAGTGAACGCCTCGCACCACACCCCGAAGTGGCCGATGTCGAACACGGTCAGATCGCCGGGAAGCGTCAGTACGATCGTTTTCTTGTCGTAGCGGCGCAAGGGGGTTTCCTTGCCATTCTCGTCCGGGATGCGAATGCCCTGTGAGGTGGGTGCCGGTCCACGTCCGACCCAAAACTTGGCATCTACGAAGCGCGACGTGTGAGAAGTAGGTAAGGGTTGTATTTTAGTGTTTAATGTTGCACTAACACAATCAGCGAGTTGTAATAGCTTTGTCGGGTCACACACAAGTTGCCAAATATGTGCCCTCCTCTGCATGTTTCCTTAAACTCTTTTCTATCTAGTCGTCACTGCTTACCAGGTGCCTCGCCGTCGTAGCTAAAGTTGGGTACGAGCAACGTCTGCGCATCGACGATCACGATGTTGTCCGAGGTAACATCATGCACACCGCTCAGCCCCGCGATCTTGGTCGGGCGCGGAAAGTCGAGATCGTTCCGTATCTGCACATCGCCGAAGTTGACCGAAAAGTCATCACACCACACGGAGAACCAGCGAATGTCGCGCAGCGTCTTGCCCTCTGGCAGCGATAGCGTAATGTCCTCGTTACGGTACCGCCGCAGCACACCGGCCCGGCCCCGTTCATCCCGCAAACGATGGGCACCCTTGTTGCTGGGGGCTCGCGTATTGCCAACGTAGAAGTAGGCAGCTATGGGGACATTAGCGACATTAAGGTGATTTTAGGTGGCTGATGAAAACGAACTTTGAAGAAAGCAAAAAAGCAACAACATCACAACCTACCGAATGGTTAGGTAACGCTAAAGTAACCCGGAGAGCAATGCCCCGGCGGTAAGGAAGATGATGTTGTACCGACTTTTTGCTGGTAAAACGCGAGCGCAACTTACCGGGACCTTCGCCGTCGTAGTTGAAATTCTTCAGAAACAGCGTTCTCGCGTCGACGGCATATACCGAGCCGGAGACACCGTGGTGCAGCTCGGAAAGATCACCGATCTTTGTGCCATAGTATCCCTGCAGGGCGCTGGTCTGTTTTGTTAGGAAACCTGCAACGGATAAAGCGAAGCACAAGCTAAGAATAAATTGATTCCAATTTCTTTCCAAGTTTTCTGTAATCTTCCCATGAATCGAGCTGCAAAGGGAACGAAACCCAAAGCATAAGCACAACAAAACCGAGCGGCACCAATTAGCAAAGCTATTTCGCAACGCGGATAAAGGATCACATATATTCCGTGATTCTTTCGCCCCGGGCTGTGTTTTGCGAATGGCCACTCCTGGTGTGAGCCACGAGAAACCGGTTCCCGATAGAGGGAGAAAACAGACATTAAAAACCAGAAAAAGAAATCCATTTGTTCGTCTTAAATTAATTGGATTTTCCCTTTCATTTTCACCCGCTTCATCGCGCGTTGCCGCCGGGGTTTGACAACGAAACGCGCTTTTGGTTCCATTAATCTACCCTTGCCGCCTTTGTCTGCCTACGCTTCGCGTTGTACACTTCCAAGAAGCTTGGAACTGTTTTGTCCACGGCCAAATTCTTTCCCGTTGGCGGCCGGAAGGAAAGCAAAACCACTTTCTCGGCGGGCTGTCGCCGGGCCAAATGATCTTCCAGACCAAAAAACTTCACTGCTGGAGGGTTTCGGTTGTTTGTTCGAGCGTATGCTTTTGTCGTTTGATGTCGACTGCCAACCCGGGCAAGTATTTTGATTGAAGGGCGAGGACAGATGGATCGTAAAGCGGCAGCACGATCGTAAATCGTTGTCGCGTGAAAACATGCGAGCGTTTGTCTCGGCAGAGAAAAGCGATGAAAAGGTAAGACATTACACCGCACTGGCAAAGGATAAGAGGACACTTACGTTCCAAACGCGCGTGCTCTCCTTTCTTTCGCTTGCCTTCCCTCTTTAAGACAGCAATAGTCGACACCTATGTCATTGTTGGGCGTCGTTTGATTGATAGGCTCTAATGGTAGGGCCCGGCACAAGGCTGGGAATGTCTTCGGATGCCGTTCCCGAAACATACGCGCGCGCTTTGGTATAATTAACATACCCGTGGCGAAACCACAGCGACTATCGTGTGAAAAGCCCTGCACCGGACGCTGTGTATCGATGACTGTGGCGAAAGGAAAACAAAAGTGAATTTTCCCTCCGGGCCGGTCGAATTCTTTACTCCCTTTGGAGCGCAGTTCGGCACCCAAGGTGGATCGGGAACACGATCGCGAAACCAAAAGGGATTTGCCATGGTGAAAGTTTGACAATACAGTATGAGCCGTCCATTGACCTTAACGATGTTAAAGATGACGGTTCGATTGCATTCTGGCACGACTCCTCCAGATTGTGCCATTTACCATAAACAAGCATAAAACATCCCACTATTGAAAACAAATGTACTTTCAAGGCCGGCATGATGTCAATCATTGTGCATCCCATGTGATGGCGCGTGGTATTTACGATCCGGCACCGTTTCGTTCTTTCTCTTTTCTACCTTTTTGGCGAATAAAATTCAAGCACCACCGAAAAAACCTACTACCCATTGACGCAGAAGCTTACCTCATCGCTCTTAAGGCGCACCAGACGGTCGCCACCGGTGGGACAGCGGGAAAAATATGAATATATGAAGAAAACAGTAACACAAACCACTGTGCCATTTTTGTATTGCGACATGATCGTAAAGTTGCGCAATCGATGAACCCTCCCGGCCCGTAACGATCCTGGTCGGACCGTTCTTTTACGGCACGATGTAGGGTTCGCGCTACCACCGGATGCAACCTGCACTAACTATTGCACACGGTGGCACGGAGCAGTTGTAAATTAACATATCGTTAGCTAGTGCTAGCGCAAGACCTAAAGGGATCGATCAGAGAACGATCTGTGATGTGATGTAACAGCCATTTCCCTGCCGAGTACATTAATAAGCATTCGGTGAGATGCGCGTGTCTAAGGCGTTGCAAGATTGGTTTGATTAACACACAAACTGTCAATGATTATAATACTTGCTCAGAGTCATGTGCATAGTGAATTAAGAATGAATCAGTGAGAAAAATCATACTAGCAAGTGAGCTCACCACGAAGAGTTTTTATCACTCATTTGTGATTTAACTCACTCACAGTGGTTTAATCATTCATTAATCATAAAATTCACGAATGACTTGAAACTGAATGAATAAGAATTGGATTAATTAGATCATTAGACTCACTAAGAAAGTCTTACAAGCGAATGAGTTAACTTGAATCTTCACGAATAGTTTTTATTGCTCATTCATGTTTCAACTCACACACAGTGAATTAAATCGCTTCTGAGTCAATCTCATGAATGAGTTTATTTAAACGAATGGTGATTAACAAATCGCTCATCATGATTCAAATCAAATTCGATTTTAAAAAAACTTACCAGTGAGTGAATTAAAATTAATCTCCACGAATAGTTTTTATACCTTTGGAGCGATATAACTCACTCACAGTGACATAAATCACTACTGAGTTATATAATTAATCAATGAGCTAAATAGGAATGAGTTAGACTGGGAGTTAGCCGAGCAACTCTTTCAGAATGATTCGGATCGTTCCTGAGTTATATAAGAATGCGTGAGATAAATCTTGTTTATTATCATGATTTAAATACATCTCAATTGATCTCTGCGATTGAAATACTAATCGCTATGAAGACTTCATTCTCACTCTTCTCTTTTGTCTTAAAAGCCTCAAAAGCAACAACATCTTACAAAACTTAGAGTTCAGGTAGCCTACAATAGTGGGCTCTTTGCAAAGGGTAAACTCTTTATTATCAAGCATTCGCTCGGATTAATGTCATTGAGATGAATTATTAAGGATCTCTGCAAGAAGTGCACCGTCGGCAGATAGCAATCACCCTTACGCAAGAACTTCATCATATCATTTGCCCCTTTCTAATCGATGGGGGAAGGATGAAAGCGTACCCGTTTCCTGCCCCGAGCAAACGATCATATGCAAGTGCATTGACTGACAGAGCATTCGGGGGAAAAAATATCGCACCGCGATACAATAAACAGCACAATTTTACGATCACTCCGCAAAAAAGTTGCTGGATTGCTTGGAAAGATCTGCCAACCGCATAATGTGCCACCACGAAAAGATGCGCTTGTATTAGCGGTGCAACATTTTTTTCCCCACTGGTTGATAAAAGCGAAAGGGAAGCTTCTGCTTGCCGACCATGCCGTCTGAAATCGGTCAATCGGTTTGGTCGGTGTGCTCGTCTTGTGGCATGCCTAAATGACAAGTAAATAGACGGGGGGAAAATTAAGCACTCCTGGTAAAAAAGAAAACATATCCACCACCTCTATGCACTCAATCACTGTGCCCATCAAAAGCGAAAGGGAACGATCGAACAACAGCGGAAGATAGGTCTCAAAGTATCGATTTATGATGGAGTGCGTTGGACGAAGTCTTCCTGTTGTGTTTATGGCTGGTTTTTGCTGATTTTTAGCACATTTTACACAATCGATCCCGATGGAGTTAGCGGTGAGATATAAGTCGTACGGTTTTGAAATGAATTTAGTAAATGCACCAAAAAAATCATTATTTAATTTTGGAGAAAATTAATACACAATTGATTGTAAGTTAATTGATCACTTAGACGACCCGTGAGAATTTGTATCATAAAATGCACCTTATTAATAACTTAACTGCCGATCGTCTAAACGGCCCGGCTCAATGTCAAACGCAAATGTTACTCAATCCCGGCCCGAGAGTTCAGTACAAGCTTTCAAATCTTTGCATGAAAAAGAGCTCTCGCTACTCAATGGTCCGAAAAGGCCGCTGGCCTTTTCCGTTTTTCCCACCGAACGGTGAATCGGCTGGAATTGAAACGATAATTCTACGGAGCAACGGCATGGCTACAGCATCCAAAATGACTCCCGTCCGCAAACGCGCCCACACACACACACACACGGTGATCGAATCGAGAAGATCATCTTCACACGTCTTGCGCACGCGACCATTCGCTCGCTGACCGCATTGGGATGGGATAAGACATAGTGATCGCACACGGTGCTATAATACCGTGCGAGCGGACGAAACATCGCGATGGAAAAAAGAAGAACAAGGAGAAGAAAAAAGCGCAACCCAACAAAACAAAACCAGCATAAGGGGCAACATTTGCATAATCGTTTTAACCTTTGATAAATAGCGGTTCCTCACAACCGAACCGCCACCACCCGGGGTTTTACCCCCGATTGCAGCTGTGGAACGAGCTGTGGAAACTGTGCGTACCGAGGGGGGGGGGGGGGCCGCGAAGATGCACAATTGCCATCCGACCATCCCCGAAAGGTTTTGCACACAGCTGGACATCCACATCGCGGCCACTACAGATTGCGGCGAGGTTGCTGGACGGGTTTTTGCGTGGTGTTTCACAGCAGGTTATTCTTACCATTTAGCTTTAGCTGATCCACTTCGCTGCTTGTGCTGTTTTTACTGTTACCGGGAATCATTACAGTTCTTGAAAAGGATTTATGCATTGAACCGGTGGTTAACTTATCGTATGTAAGCTAAATCTCTTATAAAATGTATACAAGGCAGTTTTAGAAGCTGCACATTCAATAGTCACTTCCACTAGGAAATGACAGCTGCAAGTAAATTGATAGATCAACTCGAAAAACGATAACCACAATTGAAAAGTTCTAGTTCAAACTATAATTAATCAAACAAAACCATCAAAATGTTTCAAATTTTCTTTTTAAAAAACTGTATACATTATATAATAATCAAAGAGACTTAGTCCACCATACATTATAGTACACTATCATGTATCAACAAAACCACATGTGGCGTATATCCAAATTGTTCGCTTATTCGCACATGTTCAAGCTACGATGAGCAATGATAATCGATGTTCCAATCTCTGTTTTGTGATAAACATTAGAATTTTAGAAATTAGACAACAAAGTAAAGACATTTTGTGCAGTAGTGAACTAGAAATTAGGGAAGAATTTGGGAAATTAGTCCGGTGGTTTATTAGTAGCGGCGCCGGTCTTCACACGAACGGACCGGTTCAAAATCCCATCCGGACCAATCCTCCTAGACGATAGACTGACTATCCGACTACGGTTAAATAAAGGCAAAGAAAGCCAGAAATGACAGGACAAGGCCTCTAGAGGTTGTTGTGCCGATAAAGGAAGGAAGAAAAACCAGAAAGAAATTGAAAATACATCGTGTAGCTTTTCAAAACATACACTATGAAAACAGCTATACGTTTTATCCGTGTTGTCCAATTATACGGGTACGATCGAGTGTCGATGAACACGAAATAAAAGGGGTTGTACTGAACATGGTTTATTAGAATACTTCCATATTTTTCCCTTCTTTCATTAGCAACTTCGTATTGTGAGTTTTTTTTTATTAGTTCATAGTTAGATTGAGGAATTGCGTAACTAAGTGTTTGTTTTGTATTATATTCCTAATTAATTGATTTGTTTAAATGAAACTTTCATTTAGACATATTAGTTTCCCGCTAATGTAACTTTTAATTATGTATTTACTGTTTTCTTCACTACATCTCACACTGTTGCGAACTATTTATTAATAACTTTACAAAAACAAACCAAGCTAAGCACATTTTTTCCTCCATTTCACCAAAATCACAACCATCGGGGCGCCGGAAATAAATGTAGCACAATGTCTACTTATTGCCAGCCAATTTACAACATCCATCTCGTGGTTCGTTCAAATCAACAAAAAAGAGAAAAGCTTCCGTAAAGTGTTCCGAACGATACGACAAGTGATGTGAGGTGCTCAACCGAACAAAGTTGAGCCATTGCCGAAAAAAATAAACCACTGCATCGCGAGCACAAAATTGTCGCCGATTTCGCCCAAGACCGGTAACGCTCCAGTTCCGCACCAACTAAACCATGCACCAAACTCTGGGACGAGACCGATGAGTTGCTGATATTAATTGCAACAACAAAAGCAACGAAAACACACACACACATCTCACTCAAAACTAACAAGCTGGCACCGTATCGAGCGGGCCCGAAATATTTGGGTCAAAATTTCCCTTTTCCAAGCGTGCGCGGCTCACTCGCTGTGGCCGCGTGTGCATGTGTGTGTTGTGTGCCCGAAAAGTATGTAGCGAGCATAATTATTCAAATCCATTTCACGGCCAAGTGACTCAACGGGAAGCGGTCGCAACACTCCTCCCCCGGGGACTGATGTTGGATAAATCGTTGAATTTCTTTAACTGTTCTGTTCGTCTTCGCTCCCCGGCAACAGTAGCGGACACTTTTCCACCATGGGCCGCTTTTTCCTTTTGCTATCCCGCAAATTGATAAGCAACTATCGAAAGGAACGGCATATCGAGACCGAAGATGAACAACGCTGACCGAGATCGCCCCGATCGTTGCAGGTGTCCGGCGTGAAGTGTCGGGTGCGGCAGCACGGGAAGAGTGAAATCGTGAAAGCAAACCGGGAAAAAGGAGGCAACCCCCTTTACCACCCACCCCGCCTCCTTCCCCCCGGAACGATGGACCAACTTGTATATATAGATATAGTTGGCCCGTCCGAGACCGGGTTGCTAAGAAAACTGCAAGCATCGTGCAACGGACAAAACGCCAGGAACCGAAAGTTGGCCACTGGCTGTTGTGGTGAAAACAAACAAATCGAGCACCGCGCAACCGGGCGCCTAAAGTGGGCGCCTACTATCGGATCCGCCGGTCCAGATATTTGGGTCTTGCCATTCGAAAAATGGTGAATTTTTATCCACCCCGAACGGCAGCAACAGCAACCATTAATTATGATGTCGGTACCTGGTGCCGGGTTTCGGGTCGTATCGGAATCGGCACCGCATGCAGCAAACGGGCTGCGATCTGCACGGGTATTCCATCCAAGTGCCGGACCAGCCCCGTGTGGTGGAACTAGGGAACCGGCACACGATAATTTGCCACCCGGATAAAGCCAAGACCGACCCCGCACGGTTGGCCATCATCATCATCATCATCAGCACCATGGAGGGAATAAAACTCAGACTCGGCTCGGTACTGCATAGAGTGACTCGCCGGGATGCGTGGATGGATCGACTCCGTTCGCTTCATGTGCTGGAATGGCATTAAAAAGGGGGCATGACTCTTCATCACGTCAAGCACCGCGACTTAGATCGTGAAAGATCAATGTTGCAGTATGGGTCGTTTTGTTTTTTATTTCGCCTTGTACTCTGCCTTGTTCTTTCCGATTGCCGCTATAGCTATGCTGCCGGGAGGTTCCTTAGCGAACCGACGGTACGGCCGATCGAGTAGTCGAGGTGAAATTAAAACCTCAGCTCAATTCGTAACATCATGGCACACATTTTTCACCCCGATAGGTTTGATCGACGCACTGCAAGGAAATGGAATCAAGTCGCCTGCCTGGCCGACAATTGACCCAAATCTCTTGCGTCTCGCACACGTCAATAATGATCGTCATCAGGTGTCCGTCTCCAGGTACTCTTGATTGATTAAAAGCCACAGGGCTAAGCTATGTGCTGCTATGCTTTTACCCCTACAAACGAGCACCCATAAATGCACACACACGCACGCACATAGACACACATTCACGGATGTCGAAGGAGGATCACGGCAGAAAGTCTTGGACAACGTCCGACGTCCTAACGTAGTCACAGTAAACTTACAGATCAAAAGTATTCCAGCGAAGAGCACGATCACTCTCGATCGTGGCCGGTCGTTGGTGCTGCTGCTTGTTGGCAACATTTTATCCACCCTTAACGGTTGTTCCGTCCTGGAATCGCAATCTGTCTCCAACACGCACTGCACTTCCTGGCACAACGCTTCACACACGCAACCTCTTCACGGCAGCAGGTCCGGAATCCGCTGACAAACAGTTCACTTTTAACAAACTCCGGAGCAAAGCTTCACTTTTAACAATTCGTGCACCGCAGTTCCAGCTGTCCGACCAGCGACGGGAACCGGGATGTAGCTCAGTCAAGTCCCGTTCGTTTTAGTTTCCCTTCTATCGTTCTCCCTTTGCGTTGCGATGTTTTGGTTTTGCTGCACTACTTCACTTTCTGCGTGAGCACAACCTGAGCTAACGAACGAAAGAGTCCCGTTTCTTTTCCCTGCACGTACACACACCCTGGAGGTGTACCGACACACGCACACACACACTGTTTCCACGGTGATCTTCTGGTCCCAAGTTCCAGACTCCAGCGGGATCGCACGGTTTTCGTTGGAACACAAACTTCTCAAAACTGGGTGCTCTCCGGGCAACGGCTCGAGCCCAAATGAAGCCCGCCGCGCTGGCGCACGACCATATGTATGTACCGTGAACGAACGCCGTTGCGTTTGCGTCGGTCCTCTCGCGGATTATCGGTGTTGAGAGGCTGCACGGGTAGCGAGATCTCACCCGATGCCGTTTTTCCTTTCTCAACGATTGTTTGTCTGTCCGCTGGATCTGCTTGCTCGTGGAGCTGCCTCCACACGGCCAGTGACTCGCTGGCGAAGAGGAGAGCTTTCAGATCGCATCTCATCCAAGCGGTAAGCTTCGTTCGAACCGAAGATCGGTGCGATGGGCAACATGGTTTCAGGTGAGGTGTTTTATTTACCGCCACGAAATTGTGGCTTAAATCCACTACTGCTGCCCACCGTCAAACACGGGAGACCTTCAAAGCAGTACAAAAAGTGCAACCCAATCTGTCCCAAATGTGAACAACAATGAACAGGCAAAAATTCCAAAACATCATCCACCGGCCCGAGTAGCTCCTTCCGGTAAACAACGCGTGTCCTATGAAGCGAACTACCCCCATCCCAAACATTCGTGGGCAAAAAGAGAGAAAAAAAGGAAGAGGAACCAAGGGAACTTGGACCAGCAACCTTGGACGTTCTAGAGTGGTTTTGAATTCGCTAGAAAATTAATTAATTTCCATTCCGTGCATCGATTTGCATCGTGTGCCGATCACGGAGGTGGGGAGGGATTAAAGATCCCCCAGCAGCACGCAGCGGGCACCGATCAGGGGTGGAAACGTATTACAACTCTTCCACTCATATCTAACGATATTATAAAAGCTTCCCCATTCGCCTAAATGTCACGGCTCCGGACCGTGCTGTCGGTGCCGTGTAACGACCGTGAACCGAGAACCTGCAATCGAACGGCCCGCATATGTGTCCGCTTCCCGTCCCATTCACTTCACTGTTGCGCTCCGGGGCGTTCTACCGCACCAGACGGATCGTCGTGATAGGCCGATAATGTAACCTTTTTTTCTTTGCAACCGTTAGTCGTCTGACCGGAATTCACGACCGTTCGAGCGCATCGTGCGGTTTGCAAATTCACGCGATGACGCCCCTTGCAAGCGGATGACCCAACGCGTGCCGCAACCTGGCAACGTGCGGCAAACAGGTGCATCCATCGCAGCCACGGCTGAGGGTGGCTAAAGTCTTCTCAAGAACTTTGAACGCCATTCAATGCAAATCGCATCTTGCGCTGACGGGTCTTGCGGGTTCGTTGCCGTTCATTTGACGGGCCCCGGAAAAGTTCTTTGTTTTGCGGCACCGGTGCACCAACGCGTGGAAGGGCTGCCGTGGACTGGAAGCTGCCGACATTCGCCAGTAATCGTTTGCTGGCGTTCTTGCAGCGCAATCTTTGCACCATTCTGTATAATTTATTCTCGTTTACATTCCACCGTCCACCGTTCCAGAGCGACCATTTTCCGACGTCAATTAGATTGCACGCTAAGTTTGATGAGTTCTTGGGGGTGAGGATAAATAATCCATCTGCCAGTAGGTCGTTTTGCTACAGAGCAATGGAATACAACCCAGTAACATTTTCCACGGCGATATTACGGTGCGTCGCAAACCTGCGGATGGGGTACTTCAGCTTTCAGCACGACTTTTGGCAGCTTTCCACAAACTTGTCAATTCACAGCTGAGCTTTTCATCCCCACCATTAGTTAATATTTCTATGGCTGGTTTTCCACTTCTCTTCGCTCTTTATCTTCCCCGTCTCACCGCGATCTCGCGGCTCGGCGTGTGGTAGATTGAAGGAAAAACGGAAACCGTTGTCTAAAATTAGTCTCATCCTGTCCAGCTACCATTCCCCCGTAATCGTACCCGTTCCTCTCGCTTCTTCACTACTGCGGTCACCGTGGCTCATCTTTATCGTTGACGAACGAACGTCATTTCGTTACCGGTGCACCGTTTCACTCGCCGAAAACCTTTCTTCCCAGCTGCGATGGAAACCGATTTTCCGCCACCCATAAAATATCGATATGACGCGGTGGAAGAGTGTTTGTTTTTTTGTTTGTTTCGTAAAATGTGGGACAGATGCATGCATTGGTCTGACTGCGATGCGTCCACGAGGGACCGTAACGAAGTAAATTGCCGAGATGTGATGGATACGCTTTTACTGTCGAAATTTGGCAGTGGGTAGAAAATTGATGATTGATTCGATGGGAAAAAGAAACGTTAATGAACATATCAGCAGGAAAATTTATCGCGTCGTGTGAATTGTACTCCTTCAATAGGAGACGATTCTCTTGATGAAGATATTATTGCAATGCGTAAGCGTTCCATCCCCTACTTAGCCTATTTTACTAATTATTTTTCATGCCTTCCAACCCTAGACTCTTCAGAAGCCTAAATGAAATTTTCTATAAAGGGTCAGATTTAAAATTCACTTACAGCTAAATTTGTTCATAGAGACATACAATCGCAAGTCACCCAAAGAAGAATAAACGACACTTTTACACCTGTGAAAGATCAATGCATAGTCCAATTTGATAGAGGTTGACATTTTTTTAATTCTGTGCAATCTTGTCAATTTTATTCATATCTTTTGTGCCGATTTTTGTGTCCAAAAATAGTAACTTTTTTATTTCAATCCATTTTTTATATAAATTGTCTTTAAAAAAATGTGGAAAAAATATTACTTTTGCATAAGCTTCTATAATAATGATTCCAAAATGTCCACCACTAGTCGTATTACTCTGCACTGATCCAAAGAAACGGGGTGACCCAGTGGTGTTTTGGTAGCGGTGCCAGTTTTTACACAACAGTACCAGACCCAAATCCCATCCGGACCAATCCTCGGTACGCAGGACTGGCTATCCTTTGTATAAATAAAATCAAAGGAAGACGGAAATTGCAGACCTAGACCTCTTGAGGTTGTTATTGCCGATAAAGAATCAGGAGATCCAAAGGAGATGATCAAAGGAGTTACGCAATGTAAACATTAACTTCTGTAGACTAAATAGACAAAAAAAAACTAAACTAAACTAAACACATATACATTCCATTTCGATCCTTCGTTCTTCCATTCCGAACAAATCCCTAAAGTCTCCATTTTTTTTAGACCGCTAAAGTACAAAACTCTCTTTAAAAGAAGATTGCATACTTTCAGGCGCTATGAATTATGGATAGCTTATGGGACAGATCCGCTAAAATACCTATATACAAATTTCAAATTTTCCCAAAAATACGTTACATTTTAATATTATAAACAGTTTTGGTATAATTTCATTCTAATTGTCGAAATAAACGTAAAAATATCAATTATTAATTTGCTTCGTAACGTATAAAGAACTGTGACTCGGGAAAAGCCTGTTTTTATTCAGATTTATTTTGGCAACAAAAGCTTTAAAGCTGTGTATGTTGAAGCCCTAAAACACGTTACATGTTTTATAATTAAAAATAAATATTTTAACTACCATTTTATGCTACAACCTAAATCAATCCGTTTCAGGTCACCCTGTAGTTCGTGCAGGCTCCCCCGTGAGTATGAGTGCCACGAAACGCGCCAACAAAAAAAAACCCCAATTTCACTCACTGCATCCGCTCGGAGAGATTTCGCAACGGAATTAGCAGCAACAGCAGTTTAAAAAAAAACACTTGTTGCGTACACAGTGTTAGATTGTGTTTAAGCATGTGTTTTGCATAAATCATGCGCAGGGAAACAAAGCAGGATGCGTTCTTCATTATGCGGACGAGAGAAGAAAAAAAAACCCCCCATTTATTAATTGCAGCTTTATTGCACATTTTTTCACGCGCACCCCCGATTGAAAGCCAACCGAATGCACCAATGCATTGCAGCTTTTCACTTGTTTGCAGCAGATCGCGTGGAATGGTTAATTACGCATGACAGATGAGCTGATCGTTCTGCCAAGGAGCAAAAACTATCATCCCGCAGCGCAAAGGGTGTGATCGCTCTCTCGAGTGCGGCAGTCGACAGTGAGCAGGGGTTTTTACAATGTGTGTACCGATAGTAAATCTTTATGTGCTTTTGTATTTATATACCTTTTTTGCATTTGTTTCATCATTTTCCCTTCTTTATCAGTTTGTATTTTTGTACTAATATTTTTTTTACATTTCCGAATATTTGAAAGTCATGGTGAGGTTAAAATTGCACAGTATTTCTGGAATTATTTTGTTGTTTTTCTGTATGTGGCTGCAGTAATTTAATGTTTAATAAGTCTAAAATACAATATAGCTCAGTAAAAAGATGTCCACGACACTTCAGCCGTGAGATTTGGATGTTTCTCTAATTTTCGGCAAACAAACAAGAGTAATAAGTGCAATCAAAATCTTTCTACACTAAAAGAAAGCTAAAATGTTACTCTTTTACAGTGTATTTAAAACAAATCACGAAAAAGCAGTGAATAATTGTAGTGCAACAGCAGGAAAATAAACTTACCCAACCAGGCACACTCATGAGTGATTCAAAAATGTAAACAAAGCGAAATGAGACCCAGAGAGCAACAGAGAGAGAGAGTGAGCGAGAATTGTCGAAACTGCTCGCATTTGTCCATGAATGGTGGCCCAACATAAAACCGTGCCAGCGAGCGTTGTCGCGGTGTAGTTTTGTTCGAATGCCCAGCATAGTAAGTTCGTGGGACCGTGCATCATAAGTGACCGCGCGCTCGGCACGACGCCATTGTGATAAGCGTTCGAAAGCAATAGATAAGGCCAAGCGTGTGGTGGTGTGGACGTGCAGCCAGGACTGAGATAAGATAAGCGGACGGTCGTCCAGCAAAAACGCGGATCGTACGGCCGTGGTTGCCCCCGGGGGTTGTTCTGCAGATAGTCATTGTGCGGCCAATCAGCGCCAGTGTGTTGGACGGACCTCAGTGACTAGGCAAAGCTTCTAGAAATTCTTCCATCATGAGGAACCTTCTGATCGATCAGGTAAGCATTGCGAAACCGTGTGGCGGACCGGCCTGCCAGTCTTTGTGCTCCCTTTTTCCGTGATCTTCCCATTCACGATTGAGGCACCTAAATTTAGAAAACCGTGTGCAATTTTACGGAAAACCGCCGGGCCAGGGACGGAACCGTGGAAAACCGTGCCGTTTTACGGCCGGCAGTTGATTGCGCAGGAATTAAAGTTTAAAATCCACGCGAAAGGTGTGCCGCGGACCGATTTGGGTATTTTGTGGGGTGGAAATGGTTTACCAACCGTTGCCACATTCCAACACCTGAAAGTACAAATCACGTACGTTGGAAGATGTTTCGGACAGTTTCACTGACCCCTGCGGTCCGTTTGGGAGGGGGTGGTTGATGGTTGTTTCTCAATCTTGCTCACACGAAAAAGCAACAAAACACCGTCCCCAACGAATTCCGGCACGTTAAATGGACAGTGCTAAAATTAGGTGCTTGATGTCGCGAGTTGTTGTCATTTCACTTTTCGCCACCTTTCGGACGCCTCATTTCCGTCCGACCTCCAGTGACATAATCCTCGCCAAACAAAACAAAAAAAACACCCATTCTTCGTAAAATCAATCCGTGTCGATCAATCGGTGTGAGAAAGCAATGCACATATGGGCGACATGCAACAAAATTGCGGCAAAGTGGTTTTCCTTTTTCGGATGACCGAATCACTGAGCCGGTCCGGGTGTGACCGTATAAGGCAAACCTCAACCGGACCGCCGCCTCACCCACCTCAACGTGCCAACCCCAAAGCCAGCTGACGGGTTAATAATAATTGAATTTTAATGAACTCACCTACCAACGCACCACCACCACGCCACATTGCTAACGGTTTCCGGCGCTTTCGCCATCCGCCATTTGAGACGCTTTTGAGTGGCAACCGCGCGGCACCGCGGCCTCGCTAAATGCATTCACCGTTGTGGCTTTCCCAAAAACTCGCCAGATATCAACCAACAACAACAAACCGTTGCGAGAGGCGGTTTTTTTTTCCACCGCCGGTCTGTCAAGAAAATGGATCAAGATGGATTTCAACAATGGTAATAAAAGTACGGACACACGCGCTCGTACACAACTAGCCCATCATCAATGGCCATTGGCCGGACCGGTGGATAAGTCAATGAGACGGACCGGCAAACAACACCTTCCCGCCACCCACTTCCCGGTCCGGTCCCGGTCCGGTTCGGTGTGAAGAGAAGCGTGCAGGTGAAAATATATTTCCTTCGCACCATATGTGTGCATTTTCACGCACTTGCACGCGCTGCCGCAGTCCCGCGCGATGCTGCGTCTGCGGTGGTTTATGCGCACGCACATTCACACTCATCACCGCAACAGGCTGCCGGATGTCGATCGGATGGTGATCGGGTGTGATCTTGTTAGACAACATCGGGGAGCGCGTTAGGACGTGGGAAGGTTGGATCTGTCCATGATTCACTCTATTTATTCGAACTAAAACTAACGGTTTTGCGAATGGTCGCGTGGGTGGCTTCAGCATGTGTTCGACGTTGATGGTGGTCGAACTCGTTCAGCGGGTCGGTATCATTCGCAGCATGGGGAGGAGATGTATTCTTGTCCACTTATTCACTTTCGGGTATGAAGCATCGCTGTTTCGCTTGTGTTTGTGTATGAGACGGCCAAATTGACCGACAATCATTGCCAATGGAAGTCGAAATGATTTTAATAGTCTATTTTGCTTAAGGGGGTAGTTCACTGTGCAAAACATTTAATGTGAAATGGATGAAAGCGGTTGCTAAAGATTAGAATCAGCGCTCTATTCTGTTCTGATCACCAAACGAATAAAGACGTGCAGTAAGCCCGACTCATCATTATATGTATTACATTGTGGATACACAGCCATAGATGTCAAAGATTACCTATATTTCAGGACGCACAGTGTGCTACGAAATTACATATTGGTGACGTTCTATTTCTGCTTTATTACA